>NC_050579.1:269564277-270764277 GCF_011100635.1 Trichosurus vulpecula | reverse complement strand
TAAGGAGTCACTGTCTTGAATTGTTAATAACACTGGTACATTAATAACACCGCTAATATCTTGAATTGTTAATAACACTGGTATCCTTGTCAGTTATGAAAAATTGGAGTAAAAGAAACCTAATCGAAGCATGAAATTTAATTCCCCAAATTGTCCATCTCCTATGGGGGCAATATCTCTTCAATCCATGGTGTTTTCCTTAACTTAGCATGACTAGGGTTTTTGCTGCTTGAAAATGTAGTGTCAAAGTACAAGCATCCTTGCATTCTTGACCTGAAGATGGGCACCAGGCAACATGGAGATGATGCCTCAGAGGAGAAGAAAGCCCGCCACATAAAGAAGTGTGAACAAAGTACCTCCGCTTCCCTCGGGGTTCGCATCTGTGGCATGCAGGTAGGATGTGTAAATAGCCTAACAGTACAGGTGTCCCATATTCGCCCTTCACATGCAACAATACCAAGTGACCCACCTAGAAAGTTCTCCAGACACCTTTTTCCGGCCCACCTTTTAAAAGTGAGCACTGACAGGGAACAATGAAATGTAAACCTTGTTATAATCCGGATCTGTGCTTCTTCAGCTCACCTGTTACTATTGTAGTATTCAAAATGTACCATTTTGGAACGTGATCTTACAGTCTTGGCTCAGCTAAAACTTTCAATGATGTCTGTGACTTTTGCCTACAGAAGGATTCGGACTCTTAACATTAGCAGGTGCCAAGATTTTGGGGAAGAACTGAAAAAAACCAATTTCATTGTAAGACTATGACTTCTTCATTTCCAATCGTTTGTAATGACAGAATCGAATCCCTCAATTCTCTGATGTTGAAAGGAGAGTATAACGTCTATGTTCCCATGAGTAATTTACTCTTCTTAATCTACCATTTTTTCTTACTGATGCCATTGGTTTTGATTAAGAATGTATAAGGACTAAGTTAAGGCAAAAGGGTGTTTAATTTCATTTTCCTGATATAACAGTTCATTTTTATGGCTCTGCTACGGCTTACACAAGAAGCTACAGAAAAATAGGAGGAAATTAAGCTTTTCATGCTCATTCATTCTTATGGTCTGTCTAGTCAGAGCAAAACTAGACGACGATTTGGCGGTAAACATTATAGCTTTCCTTAATTGAAACTGCCACCCCGTAAAGCGAGGCACTAAATCTATAAATTTGCTTCACATACATCCCCTAGAAAATGCGGAATACTACCCTCACATGAGTGAAGCATGATGATTTGTAGCATCAACTACATCTTTCTCAGGACCCCAACTTTCTCAAACGGATCTGATTTATTTAGTAAACAACACCAGCCACATACTATACACAAGCTAATTTGGCACATGGACCACTGAAAAGAAAGTAGGGAGGCTATCAGCTCTTTCTTGGAGGTTTCTTTGAATATGGAATCAGACTCTTAGAACTATTGTGACCTAAGATATCACCTCGTCCACTCGCTGACTTGTGACTTCCTTATGTTCACCCAGATGAGGACAGAACTAGGGTTGTAATCCAGGGCCCTTGAACCTCAGCCCAGACCTCATAGCTTAGCTGCTGCTACCCACACCCACAAGGGTAGGATTTCTCTCCTGTCTGCTTTCTTCAGGTGACTAAGTCACTAGGAGCTGGAACCATCAGTACTGCAGAGCCACCATACCCTGTCCACCTTGCTCATATTTCTGTAAAACTCATTGATAAAAACATTCATCTAGCCTCTGGGCTTAAATCATCATTTAGAGGATGACACTGGAATTCCACAAGATATAAGATGTATTTACTTGCTCACTGTTACAGTAAGGTTATTGAGTAAGAAAGCCTAACTTTTCTTCCCATCCCTATTCTAACCCCTCTCCAAACCATCCTTTAGACACCTGCCAGGATAATCTTCTTATGCAAAGGTGTGGCCACATTAGTCCTCTTCTTGAAAAGCCGCCTTCAGGATCTTCCCATTGGCTTCTGATAAAGGATGATCCTAGCTTTCAAGACTCTCTGATGGACCTTGCCAGGCTTACCTGACTTTATGCCCCTTCACACACAGCATGTTGTACCAAACTACACTCTTGACTACTCATGGTTGTTCTTCTGCTTTTGACTGTCCCTGAGACCTCACTCACCAAAAGGGGCAGCACAGCACAGTGGGAAGGACGCTAATCATTTGTGTGACAACAGGACAGTCAGTTAACCTCAATAAACTTCAGTTTCTACATCTGTGAATAGGAATAGCAATGTTCACACTACACAAGGACATGAGAAGAGCTCTCTGTAAGCTTTAAAGCACTACAGAAATGTGAATTATTGTTACCGTTAGGCTTCGGTATGATAGACTCGCTGTGTACAGAACCAGAATTCCAGCCCTGCTCTTGACACTACCGTGATGAGCCTGAGTAAACCACTTAACTCCATTTTCTCACCTGCCCAACTTCCATAAAGTGGGACTAGGTGATCTCTAAGGTCCCCTCTAAGCCTAAGGACTATGATCTTATGAATAGATTGCTTCCCGCAGGCGTCCGATGCACTTCGACAAACACTGATGGAGCAGTTTAGGGGTGTAAAGCTCTGGGGATACAAAGACTAAAACAAAACAGTCCCAGCCATTGGGGGGAAGGTGGCAGTGAGTGTGACATGCCCATGATCACCAGAATACTAGATAGAAAAGGATGGGGCCAAAGGACGAACATGAAGGAGGGAGAGAACATTCCAAAGCAGGAGCAACCAGGGAAGGCTTTACAGAGGAATCGGCAACTATGTTGAGACTCAGAGGAGGAAAGGAATTCTAAAACATAGTGGTGAGGAGGGATTATGTTCTAGAGAAGGGTGGGAAGGGCAGGTAGAGAGAAAGAGGGGGAGGGGAAGGGGGAAAGATGGGCATGAGGGAGTGGAGAATAAGGAAAAAGGTATGCAACAGGGAGGGATGTTCTTGGTCTCTGGGACTTTCCCAAGAGCCCTTGCCATCTGTTCCCTTGCCGTTCTCCTGAGAGCCCCTCTTCCCACTAAGCCAGGGAAGACCACTGTCTTCACACCTCCATCTACTGAAGTTCTACCTTCCTTCTTTCCTTCCTTCCTCTCTTTCTTTCCTTTAAGTCAAATGCATCTTTTTCTATGAAGTTTTTCCTGACTCTTCAGCTGAAAATGATCTCTCCTTCCTCAAATCTCTCCTTGCATTTTGTCTGAACCGTTCCTTTGCACTTTCCTTCCCCTACTATAAAGTACACTGCTCAAGAGCAGTGTCTGTGTTGCATCTATCTTTGTATCCCCAGAGCCTAACACACAGTAGACACTTCATAAATTTGCTTCTAATGACATGAAATTAAAGTCCCAAACAGAAAGTATTTTAAAACCTAGGAGCCACATTTGCACTTAATGGTGGTTATCAGAAATGTCAACCATTTCTAAGCTGTGTTTCCTGGAAGCTTGGCTATGCTTTATATAAGTTCATAATGCTGCAATATAATAAAGAACAATTTTCAGGAAAGTTTTCACCCACATTTTATTCTTGTTCTCCTTTCTGAACCCAAGGTTTATCAAGCTGATTCAAATCACTTTCTCTGCAAAGATAAATATTATGGAAGAAAACTTTCAACTGATGGGTTCAGGCAAACTCTCTATCAGTTCCTGCACAATGGCTTACACCTTCGAACGGACCTCCTGGAACCCATCCTCTTCCAACTCAAGGCTCTCCTCTCAGTCATTAAGAACCAGAGTTCCTATAGGTTCTACTCCAGTTCTCTCCTCATCATCTATGATGGACAAATGCCCCCAGAAAGAACCACAGGCAGTCACCGTCAGGGATGCTTGCAGAAGACAAACTGCTCCTCTCCAGAAGGGCTCTCCAAAGTTGATATCCGTATGATAGACTTTGCACATACAACCTACAAGGGCTCTCGGTACAACCACACCATCTATGATGGACCAGATCATGGCTATATTTTTGGCCTAGAAAATCTTATCCAGATCCTTCAGGATATCTCAGAGGTTGAATGACACTTAATGAGACTTTGCTGGGGTACAGTTCTCAAAAGGGACCCACTGTTAGCAAGGGTGGACTATGCATCCCCACAGCTTGTTAACTACCGTATCTGCTTACAAGAGCCCAGGAAGCTTCCTGTACAAGGCAGGAGACTTTTATGGGAAATAACACTAAAGAAGGCAGCTGCACGGAAAACCCTCGTTTAATTAATTCCACATACTCTTGAATCACAACACAAGGCTACTAGCACCCAAGTAGAATTCAACTGAGCAGCTAGGTGGCGCAGTGGATAGAGTGCTAGGCCTGGAATCAGGAAGACTCATCTTCCCAAGTTCAAATGTGTGACCTTGGGCAAGTCACTTCACCCTGCTTGCCTCGGTTTCCTCATCTGTAAAATGAGCAGGAGAAGGAAATGGCAAACCGATCCAGTATCTTTGCCAAGAAAACTTCAAATGGGGTCACCAAGAGTTGGACACAACTACTGAACACAAAGAATTCAACATAAGATGGGTGCATTTTGGATGCTATTGAAGGGACAAAATAACTTCATTAATGTGTAAATTTACCTATCAACTGGTCCCATAGCATGGACTTCAAGGACAATGTTATAGCAAGGCACCTGTCTATTTGCATCCAAGAATCTCTCCCATTTGTTTTGCTACAATCCTACAGAAACTGTGAGGCAACTGAAAACGCTACTTGAAAAAGTCTTAAAGACACAATTTGGATAACCTCAACGTCTCTCTGATTACATGGGCTCTTCACTCGGTAAGGGGTTTTATCCTTTCCAAGAGACATTTTCCAAAGTAGAGAATCCAGTAGGATGAGTTTACAGGTCTTAGCTTTTTTTCTTTTTCACTCAGGCTCATAATGGTTGGCCAACAAGTACACTCTACATGAGCAATGGCAAAACCAACAGACTAAATTCTCCATTGCCAGGAATCAACATCTGTGTGTCTCACTGAGGCTAACTATATAGAATCATAAATGACCGTTAGAATGATTCTGGTATGCATTGACCATGTTGAGATTCACACTATGACATGTAGCTTCAAATAGGGTAAGAATTAGTCAAGGTTAACCCACTTATGATCAGCTATCATTTATATATGTAAAATTTTTATTTATTTTGGGAGGGAGTCTGGGGGTAAGGAGCAGGGAGGAACAAGAGGCCTGAAGGGGCACTGGGAAAATGTTTACAAGATTAGTAGATAAATGTAAATATGGAGCAAGCTGCAAAAAGTTCTAATTAATTCCTTTCTGTGCAGGGTGAAAACCTATTATAATACCCTATTACAAAGATATAGAACTCAATTAAGAAAATAAATTTGTTAATAAAATTGTTTGGGTCACTAGTGCTTATTTGGTGTGTCTGATTGCCCTTTCTGTTTATTTATTCTAATCATCATGAAATAAGTGATTCCATTTCATAAATGACTTAAGAGTTAGTGGAAAGCAGAGGGGAGTGCTAGGCTTGGGCTTTACAGGGCCAAGATTCAAGTCCCAGTTCTTCCATTTACTAGCTGTGTGATCCTTGGAAAGTAGTTTCCCTCCCTCATCTGTATAATATAGTTATTACTTGTACTATCCATCTCACAAGATTATTGAGGGAAAAGTGCTTTATTTAAGCTGAAAACCACTACTCTAAGCTGGAAAAGTATAACACATCAATTTCCCATATTTCCTAACTTGCATTCCTTCTAGAGGAAGCTAAGTTGGTTAAAAGTTCTCGTTGACTACAAAATGCTTGTACTGATTTGCAAGGCTGGCTACCAGATCTGACAAGTAGGCCTTTCATTTGAACCTTATTCAAGAAAAATTAAATAAAAACCTCTGAACTTTCACTCATGCAGTCAATGGTTCTGCTGAAGGACCCTGTTTAAGTTCTAGTACAGCCACTTTGAATAAGTCTCTCCCCCTCCTCGGTGCCTCCTTCAATTTCTTTATCTTTATCTTCAAGATAAAAGGTTCAGACTAGATATTGCTAAGCTTCCTTTAAGCTCTACATCTCCAAGACCCCTCCCAGATCTTGAATTGCATCATTCTATGGAATGAGGATGAGGTTGGTAAGCCCCCACTCCAAAAAAGTTTTGATTTTGTAGTCAAATGCATTGGTTTTTTTTTTCTCACAGGCAAATCCCATTTGCCTCCCTAATTATACATTCATGGGACTTATAGCTGAAAGGGACATTAGATGTCATTTATTAAAATGCCCTCCTTTTATTCAGGAAGAAACTGGGCCCAAAGAGGTCACCTGAGTAGTAAGGAGCAGGCTGAGGACTGGAGACCAGGCCTCCTGACTCCAGATCTGCTGCTCTTTCCAACTATACCATACAAACCTTAATATTACAATTAGTCTGCATTCCCTGAGCACATGGTTCACACTGGAAGCCCATCTATAATTCAAATTTCACTGAAGAAGCTGTGCGGCAGAGAAGCATCTGGTGACGGATTTGGAGTCAGGAGAAACCTAGGTTTTAACTCTACCTCAGACTTCTACTACTGGCAGCCCAAGGCAAGTCACCTAACATCTCTGTGCCTCTACTCTTTCATCTAAAAAATGAGGATACCATTACGTGTAAGAGCTTTCTCATAGGGTTGTCGTAAAGATCAAAGGAGAGAATGCAGGATGAGAGAATGCAGACAACAGCAGGATGCAAAGCTCAAAGTACTATCTGTGCTTGTCAGGTGTTATATTATTATGGATCCTCTGTTAAGCAAATTACTAAAACGTGATTTTCATAAGGCAAATCTCACCTGCCATATTAAATAGAGATTCTTCCAACTGGCTTTCAATCTCCTCTACAATTTGGCTCCAAATTTAATATTCAACCTATTTCCTTCTATTTCTTGTATTATAAACTGTCCATTCTAGTGAGCCTGGTCACCTCACTATCCCTCTAATACATGATGCACATTCCTGCATCCATGCCCTTGTCTTCTCCTTCATCCTCCCATCTACCTGTTCAAATCCTATTTATTCTTCAAAGCCTATAATCCGGCCTCTTTCATGACATCTACCTCAACTCCAAGGGCATCCTATATTAAAGAATAAGATAAGGCAGGTGGGCTGGGCCTCATGGGGTTCACTGAACCTTGGTGGAACTGCTATAGTCTCAGGGCATGATTCTCAGCTTTGCAGGTTCAGAAATTCAATTTTATCAACTTCACCCAAGATGAACAAGCTACAGTAGGGAGCAGACTGTGTTAAGGGCTCCCCTTAACACAGGGGTCCCCTGAACTTGTATTTTTGAGTTGCCTTATTGTCCTTGAAACACTGGACCCAGAGCATGCAGGAGGCCCTGAATGTGTCAAGGATGAAGCCCCCCAGCTGACACAATCTGTTGTTTGCAGCCCAAACTGGACTGCCTGGGTGTTCTTGGGAGGCAGAGGGAATGCTTATGCAGCTGGAGTTCTTTGCAGATAACCGTACTTACCTACCTTCATAATCTAGAGGTTTCCAAGGGAAAAGAACACGGCTTTTGCCATCCCTTCGCCCCTCCCCTTCAAGAGTTTTTGTCCCTTTTTCCTACTTTTACTGCATCTTTCCTCTCCCATGCCATGCTTCTTCCTGTTTTCTTCTCCTCCTTTTGTTATACTGTCACATATACACAAACATTAGTAAGGACTGTGAACCCTTTTGTTTCCACACGCATGTTCATTTCTCTTGTAATAAACCTGGTTTTCACATAAGTCTTGTGACGTTATGATTGCCTGGTGACAACTGATGCTAACCAAACTTTACAAAAGCAGCTGCTTTATAAACCATCAAGACAATTTATTAATTTACATTTGAGGCATACATCTTTCTACTGACCATTATACTTGTGCTTAATATCTTGGAAACTCCACTAGCATCACGGCCTTTCAGAGTTGGAAGAAACCTTAGATACTCTTTAATCCAACTCCCTTATTTCACAAGAGAAGAAACTTAAGGGCCAGAAAAGTTATATGACTCGCCCAAGGTCACATAAGGAAAGTGAATTGAATCCAGATCTTCTGATCGTAAGCCCAGTGTTCGTCCCACTACACCATGCTGTCTGTCTCCATGGTACCTTAGAAGAAAAACAAACTAGCCAGGTTTGTGTTGTGTGTTGAGCCCAGAGTCAGAGCAAAGAGAATCGAAACATCTTGGGGGATACCTCATACTTCATCTAGGACTTTGGAGAAGAGCACAAGACGGATGACTTTGTGAAGCTCTGCCTCACTTCAATTCAATTCACACACACAAGCCAAGACATCGCCCTCATGATGTCATTGGTCCCCTTTGAGAATGAAGAATGGACCACAACAAAAACATCGATGTCATCTAAGCCCGAGATTCCCCACCTACCTTAGAAGAGGGATTATTTTTCATGTTCCTCTTTGTAAGGGGATACCACTCATCATCCAAGTCTTGAAATCACCAGGGCTTGAGAGTTGAAAGTGGTGTTGAATGTGAAGTCCCTGGGGGAAGCACCATGGGGATAAGTACCACAGCTGGCTGAACACTTCCCTGCTAGGAATCATAGCAAACTGTAGGGCAGGGCATGGCAGAAAGAAGAGTGTGGGGGCTACAGCTGTTTGGAAATCTTCTAATAGAATCTGATCTATAGATTAGAGATCCCTGATCCAAAATGTGACAAAACATGAGCACCATTCCACGGTATACTTTCCTACAGACTGGAATACCCTGTCTGCTCCTTGGACAGTACTGAATAAATAGGGACAAAATGTTATTCTCTAGCTTCTCCTGTTAACCACCATTCAGTTGTTTACATTGGTCAATAAGCCAGCATCCTGCATTTCTATGTTCTTTCATCATCAGTCATCCACCAATCAGAACCACCACCACCACCACCACCGTTCTCATTGCCGCCATCATCATCCCTAATATCCCCCAAACTACAGCTTACTTTTCATTGATTACATTTGAGACTGCTTCAAGATGAGGTGGATGGTGGTTTGCACATTTTATTAGTTAGCTAACTCCAAATCAGTCAAGGATAGGTTATTCCTAAATAGGGTCCCTGCCATGCTATGTGGGTTGTTGTAAGCTTCTGTCACAGATCTGTTCATTCACCTTATCCTTAGATTTTAAAATCCAACTTATCTTGGGCCCCATAACAGTCTGTGCCAAGAGTTCTTTTTGTGTGTCAGGGACCCCTTTGTCAGCCTAGCAAAGTTTAAAGACCCCTTCCCAGAGTAATATTTTTAAGTGAGTAAGATAAAACACGAAAGAAACTGATTATATTGAAACACAGTAATCAAAATAGACTTTTAAAAAACAAGTTCAGGTGGCCTACCCATACCAGACCTCAAACTGTATTACAAAGTGGTAATCATCAAAAGAATCCGGTACTGGCTAAGAAATATAGTGGTGGATCAGTGGAATAGACCAGGCAGACATAGTAATGATAAACACGGACAACACATAGTAATAAATGACAACAGTAATCTAGTGTTTGATAAATGTAAAGATCCAAGCTTTTTGTGACAAGAACTCACTATTTGGGAAAACTGGAAAGCAGTTTGGCAAAAACTAGGTATAGACCAATAGCTCACACCATATATCAAGAAAAGGTCAACATGGGAATGGGATTTAGGCATAAAGGGTGATATACCATAAGCAAATTAGGGGACCACGGACAGTTTACCTGTCAGATCTATGGATAAGGGAGGAATTTATGACCAAATAAGAGAAAGCAAACACTACTAGACGTAAAATGCATAATTCTGATTGAAATTAAAAATTAAATTTTAAAAAATTAAAAATTAAATTTAAAAGGTTTTGCACAAACAAAACCAAATGCAACCAAGATCAGAAGGAAAGAAGAAAACTGAGAGAAAAAAACTTTATAGCAATTTTCTCTGAAAAAGGCATTTCTCAAATATATAGAGAACTAAGTCAAATTTATAAGAATACAAGTCATTCCCCAATCGATAATTGGCCAAAAGATATGAACAGGCAGTTTTCTGATGAAGAAATCAAAGCTACGTATATGAAAAAGAACTCTAACTCACAATTGATTACAGAAATTTAAATTAAAACAATTTGGAGGTAGCACCTCACACCTATCAGATAGGCTAACATGACAGAAAAGGAAAATGACAAATGTTGGAGGCGACGTGGTAAATCAACACACTAATGCGCTGTTGGTGGAGTTGTGAACTGATCTAATCATTCTGGAGAGCAATCTGGAATTATGCTCAAAAGGCTATAAAATTGTGCATGCTCTTTGACCCAGCAATACCACTACTAGATCTGTATCCCAAAGAGTTTTTTTTTTTAAAAAAAAGAAAAAGGACCTATGCATGCAAAAATATTTATAGCATTTCTTTTTGTGGCAGAAAAGAAATAGAAACTGAGAAGATGCCCATCAGTTGGGGAATGGCTGAACAAGGTGTGGCATATGATTGATGGAATACTATTGTGCTATACAAAATGATAAGCAGGATGCTTTCAGAAAACACTTGAAAAACTTACATGGATTGATGCAAAGTGAACTGAGCATAACCAGGAGAATACTGTACATAGAGCAATACTGTATGATGAACAACTGGGAATGACTTAGCTATTTGCAGCAATGCAATGACCTAGGACAATTCCAAAGAACTTATGATGAAAAAGGCTATCTGCCTCCAGAAAAAGAACTGATGGAGTCTGAACGCAGATTAAAACGTTTTTAATTTTATTTTTCATGAGGTTTTTTTTTTTGTCCTATGTTTTCTTTCACAACGTGACTAATGCAGAAATATTTTTTATGACTGGGACAGAGGGAATTTGGAACTCAAAATTTTTAAAAATGTTAAAAATGTTTACATTTAATTAGCAAAATTAAATATTCAAAAAAATTGAATGAGCAGCAAAGTTAGTTCACAAACCCCAGGTTAAGAACTCCTGCGCTATGGCAGTCTATACTGATCTTTCCCTTCTCTGAAGTTCTGGTGCATGTGTGGTCAGTTTCACGTTGCCAAATTGTTTTCTAATTGAATCTAATTAAGTCTAGTTCTCCCAGTTTCTTAGGACAAGGGAAATAGCTTACCATTGTTTGTGTATATAAATAGCATGGCTGGCCATTTCAGGCTGAGGCACATGGGATTTGTTTACCCTTCATGAAATCATCATAGTCCCAGTTCAGTTCTCAGCTTTGCAGGTTTAGATACTTAATTTTCTCAGTTCATTCAGGATAATCAAGCTTTGGGGAATAGCCTCATGCTAACACAGACACACACACACACACACACACATACATACATACACACACACACACACAACATAAAGAGGGCTTTGATAAATACTTACCGACTGATGTTTGAGTAAGCCTCATATGGATGATTTAAAATATCCTATATTGAGAATTCTGACCTATTCAGTCACCTTATATTTCATGCCTAGTGAGTGTAACACAACTGGGCACAGGGACAGCTATTTGCCAGAAGTCATTCACAGTCCTACATATTTGCTGTGGCCCTAGGAATGTCAAGATGCCATCTACCATCTGCTCAAATGTTTGCCTTTTCTGAATGAATGCATTCTTCCTTCTAAGCACTGTTGACTGGACGCAGATCCAATAAAACATTTTCTGACTTTATTCAAACACAGCACTTCCCTGCCATGAAATCACATCTTTCAGTCCAAGAGTTTCCAATGGTGTATGGGGTTTTCATGATGGGAAGAAGACATGCAGAAAGGATAATGATTTTTGGAGCAACGTAGACAAAGGTGTCAACTGAGAAGAGATACAATCAAGGGAGAAAAAACGTCAGTGAGCTTGGAAGTCAAATAAACCACTTGTGCGCTCTCATCCAGACCTTGCCTTCCAAGCTGTCTGCTGGAAAGGAAAAAAAGCAGGGTTATTGTTTATAAGTGGACTACATTGGGAGTTAGGAGATATTTCTACACAGTCTCTCAATCTGACTCCACCACAAACTACCTGAGCGAATCTAAACCCCTCAGGACCTCAATGTTCCCAGATTTAGAATCCCACAACAGTACTACTTCCCCCATTCCTTGTCTTTTCTCCACATTCTACCTCAAAAACATTCGAGGAGCATTTATAAAGCAAAGAAACCTTTCACGGGGTAAGTTGTTACTGCTGGTTTCTATGGGAGTGATTGTAGAAGGGAAAGGGCAGACTGCCGTTAATACCAGCAAGCCAATCTCCTCTTCTAAGATCCATCTGTCTCCCATCTCCATTGTATTTTGTTAGCCTACAGGCCTATAAAGATATATACCAGGGCCCAATATGGCAATTAGAAGGCATTAGTTGCCTTCAGGATTTGTTCTATAAAACTTGGACTCAGTCAAAAGGCCACACCCAAGGACCTAAAAGGCCACATGTGGCCTCGAGGTGGCAGGTTCCCCACTTCTGGTTTAACCCAAAGTTTCCTTGGACAGCACATGAGCAGCTGTGATAATTAGCAAGGAACAAGGGGGGATGGATGGGCAGCTAGGTGACATAGTGAATAGATTGCTGGGCTTGGAGTCAGGAAGATTCATCTTCCTGAGTTCAAATCTGGCCTCAGACACTTACTAGCTGTCTTTGCCAAGAAAACCCCAAATGGGGTCACAAAGAGGAGGATGCTACTGAACAAAAACAACAAAGCAGGGAGAGAGAGTGGTGGGGCCAACAACGAGTGCAGAAGTAAGTGGGGAGCCACCTGGGCTAGAATGGCCATACCATGGTAGGAAAAAGAAAAATGTGCAAGAGACCAGGGAATCATGCCCCAAATGGGCAAGGGGAAAAGTCATGAGTTATTCTAGCTTTATCTCCATTTCACAAAAGATGTAACTAAAGCCTCAGCACATTGTATTCAAGCATTTCTCCTCGGGGAGGTAAGAAACAATGGGAAAATAAGCACAATAAGCCATGATTTTCTTCTACAAGCTACAAATCTGTGTAGCCCTAGACAGCAGGAGTTATTTGGGAGAGAGAATTTCTACTATCCACAGTAGAGAAGAATGGTCTTTCCTACTCAGTTCTTAGAGAGGGGTCTACCAACCTAAGATTACTGAAGGGCTTAGTTGGGAAACGGAGATAGGCCACACGGAGTTATACTTACTGATTCATGGGATGGGGCATTTAGGAAGCACATGCCCTTTCCCTCAACCTTCCCAACCACCGATGCATCCCACCAATGGTACGAGTGATCAATGGAGACCACAAAACTATGCCCCTAAATTCATAGTGGCTATCCTCTCCCTTCCTTACTCTAGGAGAGCTTAGTCTTTGTGTCATAATCTGGGAGGTAGTTCACAACATACAGAATATTGTTTCTGACCTTTTTCAATCTGTGATGGCGTTATGAATTTTGGAGAGACAACCCAGGTATCTTGCCCCATTCCTACCCAATTCAATTCAACAAGCATTTATTAAACACTTACGATGTACAAAGAACTGTGCTAGTAACACAAGGGATAAACCAAAAGAGTTCCTGCCTCAAGGAGCTTACATACTACTGGAGTTGGCTTCCAACTGAGCCATTTTGTATGCAATGACTCCAGACTGACAGAGAACAACATTTCATGCCCACATGAGGACCATGGTTGGTTTCCAGAGCTTCTTGAGGGAGATTCAGGTAGACAAAGGACACGTCAAGGCCAAAAGAAAGACTTTGGAATGTGCAAGCATATAAGGGAAAGGGGCTCTTCAACACATACTTGATTTCCAGTTTGCCCCACTAAAGGCTTCAGAAGAAGAATTTTCCCTCAGATAAGAGACTGAAACCTCTCTCTCGATTGCAGCTGAGATCTTATCTTGTTCCCAGTAGCTCTTTCACTCTTGTGAATGTATTTTCTGGTATACTCTAACCTGTTACAACTCTACTTTCTGTTTGCTATTTTGATTGGATAATGGGTTTGCTGACTATTCACTATTTGCAGCAGATTATGGAATAACCAGTGTTTTACGGGAAGGAGCTACGCTGGTAAGTGTTAACATACAAGTTGCCCTCTCCCTTCAGAGAGTTGATAAGGATGATTTAAAATGTACAAGACATGGATCTTTGACTTGAAGAGTTATACAAACAGTTACAATAATGAAATGTGTGGTAGTTGAAAAAGTGAATTATGAATGATACTAATTAAGTGCAATAATAAGATTGCAGAAGAAAACTGAGGTTTCACCTCACCACCCTCAAATTGACAAAGATGACAAAAAAATAGAAGCAAAGTTGAAAAGGTTGTGGGAAAATAGGCACACATATATTCTTGGAGAAGATGTGAATTGGTCTATTCAGGAAAACTGTTTTGAAATTACTTAAGAAAAATAATTCAACTGTATGTACCTTTTGGCCCAGTGATCCTACTACTTGGCCATATGCCCCAAGGAAGTCAAGGACAGAAAGAAATATCCTCCAGATAAAATGAAACTAGAACCAAAATGGGTGTCCATCAATTAGAAAATGGTTTAAACAGTGGCATATGAATGTAACAAAATATTATTATAAAATAAAGAAACAGAAAATATGAGAAATTCAGCAAAAGTTGGGAAGACTTGTATGCAGTGATGAGGGAAGCAGACACAAGGGAACAACAAATACATCCAATGACCGTGATAATGTAGATACCAACAGCACCATGTAGCGGTTGTACTGTGGTGAGTGGTAGCAAATAATCTTGTTCTTGGAGAACTGAGGAAGCAACACGCCTTCCCCTGTCAATAAAGAGACAGGCACCATGGCCATGGGACGCAGTAAGTGCAGTCACACACAGTTCCTGCATCAGTTGTTTTCCTTTGTTAGGACAGACAGCTCAGTTGGGGAGGAGGGAGCGACTACAATGCAAACATAAAAGGGAAAAAACGAAACAAATCAAGACAAAGGAAGAGCAGGGAGAAGGAGAAGGAGAAGGGATTGCTTCCATTTGGAGTAAAGTAGCACCACAGAGAGAGGCATTTCAGCCGGGCCATAAAACTGAGCTAGGATTGGGAGATGTGGAAAGACAGTTTCTTGAGCAGCATGAGCAAAAGGCAAACATGTAGGAAATCACAATGCAAGACTGGGAAATAAACAAGTCATTCCAGAATGTAGGAATCGTATAGGGGAATAATGGGAGATGAGACAGGTTGAATCTGGAAAACCAGACTAAAAATCTGGAGGATCAGTGTGAAGCCACTGCAGGCTTCTGAGCTAGGGGAGAATCAAATCAGTGCTTTTAATAGATTAATCAATTGATGGGGTGGGGGGAGGCATCTCCGGTCATCCTGTTCTATATCTTGCCACTGGATCCAGATGGCTCCAGAGGAAAAACTAAAGCTGGTGACCGTGCACAGCCCTCTCTCACTTAAATCCAATTCACTGGCATCATCTTCCCGGTGTCATGGTCCTCTTCAAGAACGAACACCAACACCAGTCAAGCAACGAGGAGTTATACGTGTCTGTACTTTGTTAAGGTGCTGCGAATGGACCAAAATGAAATAGCTCCTGTCCTCAAGACGCTTACCTTCTACCGGTTATCATATTAATTCTACCATCCTCTTCATCTGTTGGGACAGCTAGGTGGTACAGCGGATAGGGCACTAGGCTTAGAATCAGGAAGACTCATCCTTATGAGTTCAAATACAGCTGTGTGACCCTGGGCAAGTCACTTAACCCTGCCTACCTCAGTTCCTCATCTGTAAAATGAGCTGGAGAAGGAAATGGCAAAGCACTCCAGTGTCTTTGTAAAGAAAACCTCAAAAAGGGTCAGGAGGAGTTGGACACTACTGAAACAACTCAACAACAAATTAATCTGTTAAGGTTTAATGAGGTGGGAAATCATCGAAACTTTCTGAGCGCGGAAGAGTCAGGATGAAAGTAATGGTTTAAGGGAAATTACCCTGACTGTGGCATGCAGGACATATTCGCTGCAATGCCTGGATGTGCCCGTGGTTAAACAGTTATATACAATCGGTGATAAGCTACCATAGTGGAGGAAGGTGGGAGAAAGATCAGAATTTATTGAATCAGAATATGTTAAAACTGGAAAGTCTTAAAGATCATCTGGTTCATGCCCTCATTTAGAGAAAGGTGAAATAACCATCAAGGTCACACAGGAAAGGAACAGTGGAATCTTTGTATCTCCCAATCTAGCATTATAAAATACCTCCATATTGACTTATAACAAACTGCTTAAAGTATCAGTCTTTCTTTAGTATTATTTTTATATAGGTTTGAAAGATCTATTTAGTCAAGTACAGTGTAGGAGGAATTTTTTTTAATTTTCTTTTTTATTGTGAACAATCATTAAACACAAACATTTAAAGATACAAAGAACAGGGTAGAGCTTACGTAAGAAATTGTGAACTTCTTTTATGTACAGTTTCTTAATATGCATTTTTAATGAAATAGTAACAAAATTGCTCTACTTGTGACCCCTTTGACACTTCTTTTCTTCCATGTATTTAATACTGATTTTTTTTTATATCTATTACTATCCTCTAGCCCTCCCCATTCCCCAAAGGAGAAGCTTTCCCCTATAACAAATATGCACAATCAAGCAAAAAATAAACATAAAAAGATTGGACACGTCTGAGAATACACCCAATTCTCTACTTCTAGTCCATTGTCTCTCTGCCGAGGGGCAGTAAGGAGTCTTTGGAATTCTGATTGGTCGCTGCTTTAGTCAAGATTTTGAGGTTTTTCAAAATTGTCACCCCTTGCATTATTATTGTGATCCTCACATTAAATTGTTCTATTGGTTCTGCTCATTTCACCTTGTATCAATTCAATATTTGAGAAGGATGTTATTAATAAACCATAAACCCAAGTAAGCCCATAGTCCACAAAGATACATTAAATTGCAACCTAACACGTATGACAAGACTGAATACCCTCCCCTCTCAAAACTGAACCTAGGAAATGAGAGATTGAATAAATGGTGTTCTAGCGCCAAACCATCTCAAAGTCTGACTTTATCAGCACCAAATGATACCATGATGGTCTTTTCTTAACTATCCAAACCTTCCCAAAACCTTACTTTTAACTCTGAATTAATAAACACTAATTTGCACAGTGAAAAGTCATCATGCTCTCTTTTAAAGGTGGAAGAAATTGAAACAATCAAGAAAAGCATTTGATTTTATGTAGGTTAAGTAGGAGAATGGCAAGGAAGGGTCAATCAACTCAGATACTACCTCTAGCTTCATCTTCAGATATTACATGTTATTATGTTTGCAAATCTTAAAGTTCTATATAAAATGTAAATTATTATTATTTTTAGGGTTTCAGTATGCCTGTTTCCTTATCTGTTAAAAAGTGGAGATGGCACAGTGGATGGTGATGTCAGCATATGTAAGAAATAATACAAGTAAGGCCAAAACAGATTCTCCAGATAACAAGCGATTTGCCCCACAATTACCAAACCAAAGAGGAAGACCTATGAGACTAGTCATTCACGCTGTCCCTGGGTGATTAAAGAGAAGGCTAAACACTAGCATGTTATTACAGCTCTTCCATAATGCCTAGTCATCAGGAAGCTTGGGGCCTTTGGGCAGCATCATTGGCAGCTCCATCACTCTTAGCAGCTGCAAGAACCTTTTCAGACTGTGCTGGAAAGGGCAGGAAGCAGACTAATAAAACAAATGGCAAAGCAAGACCACTCATCAGCAGCTCTTCAAAATGATCTAAACTTCTGACTTTTGATTTAAATCAGCATCCTCTGTAGCCAAAACATAAAACAGAAGATGAAGCAAGAAACTAAAATGAAAGCGTGGGTGCCAAGAACTAAGGAGGAGGGAGAGAAGAAAAAAGAGCCACTGGGACAAATTTTGAGCTGAACAAGAGCCAAGCATGCTGACTTGCAGCCAGATTTGGGGCCTATTTTATTAGAAATTTCTTAAAACTTCTCCATGCTGTCACTGAGCTGCCCTGAAATGAGACAAAAAGTGTGAGGGCTAGTCCAAGAACAAAACAGCCTATCTTTAAATCTCCGACTGCCACAGAGCTATTCTTGACCTCTCTTTTTCAGACATTTGAAGACTGTTCTCTGGAGTATGTGAGTGTTATGCCATTGTACCTGTTCCCTTCAGATGCCTGAGACACATCAATAGTACAACAGGAGATTGTTTGTTAGGTTACTTTATTATGTCACTTCAACCTATCTCAGAGCACCCCGAACACCAGAGTTCAAAACAATCAAAGAGCAGCCACCCTCTACGAGGCAGTATCCATGTTAGTCTCTAGAAAGATTCAAGTGTCAAGCTACTGTCATACAAAAGTAATTAAACCAACCTACTGAAAGAAGTGGAGATATGTAGCCTGAACTTTTTTTTAAGAGGGGTTACACAAGGGAGGTAGCCAGATCAAGCAAAAGAAACCGGAATTCTGAGGATCTGCGTTCAAATGCTGACTCTGTCACTTATCATCACCCACATAGTTTTGGGCAAGTCACTAAAGCTCTCTGAGCCTCGGTTTCCTCATCTGTATAATGAGGGAGACTGAACTAGATGACTTCTCAGATTCCTTCCAGCTCTAAACCCTAGTACTCGGATATTATTCAGTTTCACCAACCCACTGCTTTAAACATGGTAGAACAGGGCACACTACATCCAATCTTTTTTTTCCAGCGGGCAGGCTGAAGGAAGGCCCCAATCTGGTTAAGTATCAAACTCTTTTCTAATGTTTACATTATTAACATCAAAGCATTACAAAAACTGTATCTTCACTTTCACGCATTTTAAATGTGCGATTCTGGGTCTCAATTACTGTGATCATTATAACATGAAAAAACGGATGCAGTATACCCTCCCTCCCCTTCCCTCCTCCTTATGGTGTCTCTTTTCTATAAAGAGAGCTCTGGGTTCTATAAAGCCCAAATACAGTTTCTAAATTGCTCAGGAGGTGTTGCTGTAGTGGGATTTTTTTTTTTTCAATAAACTAGGGGAAAAGCACATTCAATGAGGGCTGAGTGACTGTCAGCAGGTGGGTGTTAAAATGGTCATGAACTCCTCTGGAGGCTGCCACCAACAAGTCAAATGCCAGGGAGGGCTTTTTAATGTGTCTCCAAGGGGGCCGGTTAATTGACAAGCTGAGAGAGCCCTGACTATTGATAGTTGGGAACAAACCACGAGAGGGCATCAACTGAGAAAAAAATGAGCACCAGGTAAAACATAGCAAGGGAGTTCTCCCCACCCCCCTGTCCCCTGGCAACTGCACCATGCCCCTGTGTTCCCATAGAGAAGCCCTTAGGGTGTAAACGAAGTTAATCTGAATCCAGCCTAGGAAACAAAACCTAACTAGAAGGAAAGAGGGAAAGGAAGGGAGAAGGCAGGTCAGTAGTCAGGGCTTCTCTTCCTGGCCCACCCACATACTTCTGTCTTGCTAGCCAAAGCCATTCACTGACTCAACAGACCATACTTGCCAGCTGCTTGTGGTGCTGAGTAAGGGCATACCAATGGATACCAAGGTCAGTGCACAGAGACTTCGGGGACATCCTTCCACCCCCCTAGGGGCAGTTATCAGGCCCAGCCAAGTACTTTCCACAGTAGCAGCTGTTGTCAGTCAACAATCGGCTTCCAGAACCCACAGGATAAACAACACTCCACACTCTGAGCTAGACATGAAACACATTATCCTCGCTCTCAAGGGAAATAAACGCCTCATCATTAGGAAATCAGGCAGGAGAGGTCAGGTAGTGTTGGTCTGGAAAACAGGTGGGCTTAGGTGGCGAAATGCATAGAGCACAGGGCCTGGAGTCAGGAAGACACATTTTCTTAAGTGCAAATCTAGTTTCAGATACTACCAGGGTGACCCTGGGCAAGCCACTTAACCCTGTTTGCCTCAGTTTCCTCATGTGTAAAATGAGCTGGAGAAGGAGAGCGCAAACCATTCCATTATCTCTGCCAAGAAAACCCCAAAGGGGGCCACACAGAATCTAATACAACCGACACGGCTGAACAACGACAACATAGTACTGTATGATGGACAGTGCTAGACAGAGGCAGGACCTGGGTTTGAGGGATGCCTCCGACATCTATCTGCTAGCTGTGCGATCCTGGGAAAGTCAGGTAACCCCTCTCAGACTCAGTTTCCTCCTCCGTAAGGTAAGAGGGTTGGGTCTGATGACTTCCACGTTCCCTCTGATTCTAAATCAATGATCCTATGATCCTGAGTGATCGACCAGGGTCTCAAAGGCGGTAAAGGTCTGAGCTATAACTCAAACCCAAGACTTCACCGCTCTTCCTGCCACACCCCAGGATGTGCAAAGAGCTTTGAATGGAGCTGTATGGAAGATCCTGCGCACTTAGACACTTCTTAGAACTAGCAAGAAAAAGAATTCCAGACTCAGTCCAATTTGACACCGTAGAAGTCAGTAATCACGGAAAGAAGTTGGGCTGGGGAGAAAGAGAGAGAGACGGAGGGAGGGAGAGCGAGCCTGGGAAACACTGGGGGTGGGGGTGGGGAGGGGGGCCAGGAGACCCCAAAGGCGCAGGAATGAAGACTGAGGAGCAAACACCTGGGAAGGCAGGCTGAGAGCACAGAGTGGATAAGCAGGAAGCGCTCCCCACTCTCTGGTCATTAAGACGAAACGCGTTCATTGTAACACCACACCACGGAGTTCTAAGGCCTGCAAAGGGCCGGTCTCGCCACCCTGCGCGATAAACAGCACCAACGTTATCTGTCGTCATCACACAGAGCAGGAAACCCAGGCCACGTGGCCCGGTCTTCGGTCTCAGGGGTCCATCACCTTCGCGGCTCCGCAGGGCGGCCGACGACTGAGCTTTTAGACTCGTTGGTGCCAAGGCGCGGTGGGGGGAGGTCTGGGAAATGACGTTGGGAGAGCCGAGGGAGGATCCGGGTGCGGGGCCGACTACCCACCTCGTTCTCTTCCCACAAAGAGGGCGCTACTTTTGACTTGCCCTTGGGAATGAAAAGGTTCCTAGGAAAGCAAAAAGCGGAGGCTAGGTGGCCAAGTGGGTAGCGTGCAGGGCCCGGAGTCAGGAGTCTTGCCTAGCTTTGTGACCCTGGGCAAGTCCCTTAACCCTGTGTGCCTCAGTTTCCGCACCTGTAAAATGAGCAGAAATGGCAAACCGCTCCAGTATCTTTGCCGAGGACAACAACATGGAAGGACAAACGGGAGGGAATTAGACTGGATTCGGCTCGATTTAACACTTTTTTATTGCACATAACGTGGGCAAGGAAAGGACATAACAAACACGGGCGTGTAGCGCCCCTTATTGGGGCAGCAACATGAAGGGGTGGCAAGTGCGCACGCGCGCTCCTCTCCCTCCCCGCTCCGGACTACACTACTTCTCTAGGCGAGGGAGCCTTAGCGCGCATGCGCCACCCTGCCTCTACCCAGCTCCTCCTTCAGAGGGGCGGCGAGCGCAGGGGCCCAAGATGGCGGCCAGCCGTTACCGGCGTTTCCTCAAGCTCTGTGAGGAATGGCCTTTGGACGAGACCAAACGGGGCCGAGACTTGGGCGCTTACCTGCGGCAGCGGGTGGCGCAGGCCTTTCGGGAGGGAGAGAACACCCAGGTGACCGGACTGTGGGGCCCCGCCCAAAGCGGAAAGGCGGTTGGGGGGAACGAAGGGACAAACGCGAGCGGAGGGCAGAGCGGGAGGGGGCGGGGCCGTGCGGGTGGCGAGCCTGGCGCCTGCGCACGCTTTTCCCCTCACTGCCGGGGGGCGGGGCGAAGGGTTATAACACGTGGGTATGGAACTCGACCCCGCACTTGTGCGGAGCGGGCCGTCCTCCAGGTTCTTTTCCTTTACCATCCCGATGTGTCCTGGCGCCGGGGCCCCTGGGACTCTCGGAGTTGGAAGGGAGTTTAGAGGGCATCGTCGTCCAGGTGGCCACACACCCAAGAAGAAAGTCGCGAATGTCCATGCCCTCCCTGCCCAAGCAGCCCGCCCCATTTTGCGACGTCTCAGTTTTCCTTTACGTTGAGCCCAAATCAGCCCTTGCAATTTTCACCCGGTGGGCCCTCGAAAAACACGTGGTCATAAGAGCCTTTCAAGTAGTTACCGTGGCCATCTCACTCCATACGGGTGCTGCTGGGGAGACTGGAAAGCGCCGGGCTCGCCCCACTCCCACCCCCTCGAGCCCGGGACATAGCCCCGGGTTGTAGCTCTGCATCTCCGTACTAATGTGGTCTGGGGCGAGTCCCTTAATCTCTAGACCCCAGGCTCTTCAGTGGCCATAGGAAAGCCTTGAGAATAGGGTCTCCCGCGGCGCTAACGACTCAGATCTTCCCAGATGCTGCTCTTCGGGGGCACGGTTTCCGCCTGGGTTTGTGGTGGTATCGATCCTAGATTGCGTGGTGTCGTTACCTCCGCTGCTTCTGCACCGTGAAGCGCAGCGGACCCCTGCCGGTGTGGCAGAAGTTGTATGAGATGATGTACATAAAGCACTTCGTGAATCTTAAAACACAGGCGCGCGCGCACCAAGTCAGGCGTTGGGGCAGTGATTGACAGCGCGCCGCTGCCCCAATTTCTGTATCTGTAAAGTGGGGTAATAAAAGCATCTAACTCATAGTTATCGTGAGGCTCAAGCGAGGCGACGGGTACAGTGCTGCGTAAACCTTAAAGCGCTACACAAGTTCTAACTAATATTATTAGGAGAATTTTTCTTCCCCCAACGTCTCCCAGGTTGAGTTGGCTTGCAATGTCTCTTCTACAGAAACCGATAAAATGGCACCCAGGGGTTAGCGCGCCCCGCCCCAATCACTTCCTATATATTTTATATTTGTTCCTCTGCTTACCTGTTTTCTTCCTGATAGCGTGTAACTTGCTTAAGGTGGGGGGGGGGGGGTGTCGGGGGGAGGGGTTTGTCTTTGTGTGCCCACCCCCTAGTGCAGTACCAGTATATAGTAGATGTTTAATAAATATTTGTTGATAAACGATAAATGAGAGACATTGTGTCCCTTCTGGGGCCAGATGACTTAGTCAAGAAATATCAGAGGTGGACAATGTGTCGGTGCCGCTTTATGCTGCAACCCAAACCCCAGAGCATCTCATACTGGGTGGCGGCTGCAGCCCTTCTGCTTCTGTGATAAATTTATTGTGCATCCTGCTGTGTTATTGTACTTGTTTCCATCTTAAATTAGTCTCTGCATGTGTTTGGTTATTTTAACCAGTCTAACTTAATAGAGGCACTGTGGTTTAGTAGATAAAAAACTGGACTTGGAATTAGGAAGGTTCAGATTCCCAAGCTGATATGAACCTGGGCCGGTCATTTGCGTATCTGAGACATAAGCACGTATCTAGTAAAGTTCAGACTTATCTCTGAAATTAGGATAAGAAGGGGTAGCTCCACACTGACGGGGGCAGCCGGGTGACTCAGTGAAGTCAGGAAGGTGGGCCTCAGACAGGCAGCCCAACCGTGGGACCCTGGGCAGATCTCTTAACAGTGTCTTCGTCTGTAAAATGAGGGTAATAACACCTGCTTCCCAGGGTTGTGAGAATCAAGTGAGATAACACTTACAAAGTACTTAGCACAGAGTCCAACACGTAGTAAGCACTATAGAAAGTTGTTGTTATTGTTATTATGAATTCTCAGAATTTCAGTCAGAAAGGATCTCAGCAGCCATCTAGTAAAATCTATAGTCAAAAAATCTCTAGTCCTACATACTCAGCAAGCATTTACTTAAAAACCTCCCCTCCTTAGGCAGCCTCCTCCATTTGAGGCGGCTCTGATTATGAAGTAGTTGTTCCTGGTATCGTCCAAATTGGCTTCTTTGTAATTTCCACTTATTGCTTCTAGTTCTGACACTTGGCTCCAAACAGGAGGAGCAGAGCCTGGATAACCACTTGTCTGGTAGGTTATAGCACGGATTTCCTTTGGATGTGGGTTGTGATAGATGGCTAATGATGTCCCTTACAACTCCTAAATTATGTAACTTTGTGAATACATAACAGTTCTCATGTATGATAACTCTCAAATGCTTAAAGATAATTATGGTCTCTCCTTTCCTCCCCACTCTCCTTTTCAGCCTGAATATCAGTGTCTTCGTCTGTTCAGCAGTTCCTTACTCCAATTATCATGTGGACTCAAGGCCCCTCACCATTTTGTTTGCCCTCCTCTGGATGCTCTCCAGCTTAATAATGTCCTTCGTAAACTACGATGACTAGAACTAAACATAACGTTCCTCATCTAGTATCCTACTTCAGTTCCTGACACATAGTAGGCACTTAATAAATGCTTGTCGATTGACTGTTTGAATAGTCCCTTTTGCAGACCTGGGAGCAACCATAGGCTCTGACAGATTTTAAAATTCAACTTCAGTTTGCAATGAAAAATGCGTAAGTGAAAATAATACTCCAAATATATAGCATTAGATTCAGTTCTGACCATGTCAGAGCACAGAGACACTATCCCTTGCTTTCTGTAAGTTTCTATAAGTGTGCCTCCTTTAATGAAGCCCAAGGTAGATGATATTAGTTTTTTGGTCCGCTATACCACAGTGTTGTCGCATTGGTATTCTAAGATCCCCAGATCTTTCTCAGAGCACCTGCTAGCCCTGCCTTCTCAACTATTATTTGGCAAGCCAAGTTTTTGGATATAAAGGTGAGACTTTACACTATCCTTATTCAATTTCATCATGGTAAACATCCAGCCCAGTGCTCTAGCCTATGTCAAGATCCATTTGGATCCTGGTTCTTCTGTTATTCGGGGTAGTGCTTATCCTTCCCAACTTTGTGGCATCTGAAGATTGGATAAAGATGATATCTGTCAGTTTTTCCAAGTCACTGATAAAAAATAGCACAAAATCAAGCCGAGATCCCTCTGGTGTGCCACTAGTGACTTTTCCCATTTGACATTGAACCACATCATAACTGCCCTTTGGGTGCGGCTATTCAACCAGTGCAGCTCTAAATGTTTGAGGCAGGATTTAAATTCAGGTCTTCCTGACGCTACACCTAGCATTCTGTTCTTGTTTTTTGGAGCGGGGAAGACATGGCAGTTGGGGTAAGTGGCTTGCCCAAGATCACACAGCTAGTAAGTGTGTCACGTGTCTGAGGCTGGATTTAAACTCAAGTCCTCCTGACTCCAGGGCGGGTGCTCTACTCACTGCGCCCCCTAGCTGCCCTCACACCTAGCATTCTGTCTGTCATTCACTGAAGATCAGGTGAGGCCATCGCTAGGAGGTGGCATGTGAGCTGAGCTTTGAAGAAAGCTAGGGATTCTGTGAGGCAGAGGTGAAGGGAGCCCACTCCAGGCATGGGAGACAACCTGTGCAGAGATAGTCAGGAGATGAGATGCTGAGTTCTAGACCTGGCAGGTAGACCTATTTGGCTAATATGTAATATGTGTGAAGGAGAGAAACAGTTATCTCACAAAGGAAGGGTGGGAACAGACTGTGAAAGACTTTAAAACCAAATTAAGAAATCTGTATTTTATCTTAGAGTCAAAAGGAATCCCCTGAAGCAATTTGAGGAGGAGAACGGCATGGGCAGATGTGTGCTTTGATAATTGTATGGAGAATCTGGCAACTGGGGGACCAACAGAAAGCAATTTGTAGTCCAGGTGAGAGGTGATCAGGGCACACGGGTGGAGAGAAGTGGATTGATGTAAGGTTTTGTAGATATAGAATTGACAAGACTTGGCATGTGTCTATGTGGGGTAGCATAGGGAAGGAAGGGTCAAGGGGAGTTCTTGGGATTGTGAACCCAGGGAACAAGAAGGATGGTGATGCCGTCAACAGAAATAGTAAGAAAGAAGGGTGAATTTGGAGGGAATAATGAGTTCTCTTTTGGACATGCTGAATTTGAGGTGCCTACAGGACCTCTACCTGGAAATATCCAATAGGAAATAAATGGACACAATAAGTACCTAATAAATTTTTTTGATAATTGCTGTCAAGACATCAGGACACCTAAAATAGCTTTTGTGACAAATTAAGAGAAATAAGAAGCAGCAAAGTGAATCATTTAAGCATTTTAATGCCTTTTATGTACAAAGCAATGTGCTAAGCACTATGGGAAATGCAAAAGAAAGAAATACATAGTCTTGCCTTCATGGAACTTTCAGTTTAGTTTAGTTGGGGAGACATGAAATGTTGTGAAGACCGGCGGCAGCGTAAGCTGATGGTGGTTGATCTTCTCCCTTGAAATGTTGAGATGAAACCTAGCAGACGATAAGGACAAAACATTAAATCCTAGACCTGAAAACGCGTTTTCTGATAGAGTTACGAGACTAAGATTCATTGATGACCACTTTGGATGCTAGCGAAGGAAAGGCTAGAAATAGGCAGAGCTTTTGGAATCTTCTTACTTTACTATTTCTTTGGTACTTGGCTGGATAGATAGATAGATGCAAATAATAGTTCAGTTTGGGCTTCAGCAATAGTTGTTAAGTGCAAAAGCCTAGTAGCGCCTTGGGATGGCAATCAGTGGCAATGCCCAGGACCAGTGTTCAAATGGACAAAGTCGAGTTCATTGATTTGCTGAAGAGCTCAGTGTCAGAGATGCCTCAAACACTTAAAAAACTTCAGACGGAGACTCGCAACGCTAAATAGGTGTATTAAAATCAACTAGCATCAAGTGACTGGGATTTTTTATATGTCTGCAGTGCCCATCTTGTCCTGGCTTTACAAGTTGCTAAGAAAGAATATAATGTGAGAAATTCAGGGTTGTGGTTTTTTTTGTACTGTTAAATATTTATTGCTCAGTTTAAGTTGAACAATTAGGCAACTCCTTCTGCTTTAACATTTCTAAGGCATCCCTTTCCCTTCTCTTTTCCACATAATCCAAGGCACTTTCTTGAACACTGAAGAAACTTTGGATCCAGTCATTTTGACAGGCTTGGCAGGGGGCCGAGGTGGGGAGGCTACTTTTTCAAAAGCTTTGCCGAAATTAATAGGAAGAATGTGATGCGGGCTTGGCTTCATCAATGCAGTCATTTTTGTTAAATGACCTCCATAAGTTGTTAATTCTTATCAGAAACCAAAGTATAAATGCTATGATATTATGAATATTATAAAAAACCAGCTCTTAGATTCGGCAGTGTTTTCCAGAATACCCTTTGAGAATCATTGTCCCAATTTACATCATATTTCAAAATGTACTTCTGAACAGCCGATGTGCCCCCTTAAATCAGCCAATGGGGGACCAAGTGGTAGGAAGCTGGAGACCTCCTGTTGCATTCCAAACACTCACTCCACAGGCTTTAAAAAAACACAAGAGAAGAAAATGAATATGTCACGTACTTTTTGAGCCGGAAGGGGCCTTTCACATCTTTGCCTTTTTAACATGCAAGCTCCTTAAGGGTACCTGTTCTCTGCCATGCTTAGAGCTTAATAAGTGTGAATAACAATGTGGAGGGCGGTGGCAGAACTACTGTAATTGTTGGCTTAACTGCTAGAAAATGAGCAAATTCTTTTAATGAGTTTATTGGGTACTGAAACTGATTTCCAAAAGATCTGTAACTACAAACCAACTCCCACTTACGTAAACCTGAATAGAAGAACTATAAAGTCTATTACTGGCTAAGAAATCTTTCTAGAAAACTGTAAGTGATACTGTGTATGCCTTTAAAATCAATACACATGACTCAGTATAGAAGGAGTTAAACCACTCCAAATTTAAAATAATTGTTAATGATTTTCTGGATATCTCTGATGAGGGTTCAAAGATTTTACATATGTTTGTCCTAACTATCACTAAATTCATGTTTCATACACAAACAGTTTTGACAGGGATATCAGTAACCAGCATGTAGGTACACACCAAATTCATTTATTCAGAAGGCATTTATTAAGCACCTACTATGTGCTAGGCATGAGTGTCCTCAAGGAACTGACATTCTTAGGTTGGTAGATGTCTGGGGGGAGGAAACATGATCCCAGATAAGTAAATATAAAATATAGATATTTTAGACTGGGCCTAGGGAGTCAGTATCTGAATCTATAGGAAGGGGGCACTTGATGTGAACTTTGAAGGAATGGAGGAATTCTACAAATTGGAGGTGAGGACTCAAGGCATAAAACAAGCCTGTGCAAAGAAACATAGATGGGTGATGGAATGTCCCTTATGGGGAATAGCAAGTAGGTCATTTTGGCTGGAATATAGGATGTATGAAGGAGAGTAATCTACAGTAGTCATGGAAAGGTGGGCTGGAGCCAGTTTGTGAAAGGCTTTAAATGTCAAACAGAAGACTTTATGTTTCATCCTAGAGACAAGAGGGAACCCCTGGAGCTTCATGAATGGTAGGGTGGCATGGTCAGCCCTGCCCTTTCTGCAGCTATGTGAAGGATGGATTAAAGAAAGGGAGACATTGGAGGCTGAGGGGAAGGGGGCTTCTAGAACTGTCCACGCGAAAGGGATGGTTCTGAGTCGGAGCAACAATAAAGCACTTCACGTATCCTCTTTCTTCTCTTCCCTCCTTTTCCTGGCAAAAACAGATTTATGAAAGAAATCTGCCTAGCAACAGACTGTGATTTTTTCAATTATGATGTTTCGTCAGTTATAATAACAGCTGTTCACATGTATGTAATACTGTGCCATCACAGAACGCTTTCCCATAAATTATGGAATTTAATCACCTTGATCCTTTGAATTAAGCAGTACCAAATATCATTGTACCCTTTTTAGACATGAAGAAAGTAAGCTGCAAAGAGGTTACAGAACTGGTGAGTGACAGAGCCTGGGCCAGAAGTCACATGTCCTCATTCCCAAGTCCATTTATCTTTCCACTACAGCATGGTGCCCTCTATTATTAGAAGTGAGGATGACAGTCACAGCCTCCTTTAGGCAAAGGGGATTCAAACATTGCCCTCTATAGTCTTGAGGTTACGTAAGGGACACTTCTGTTTCTTAATGTAGCTGGAGTGAAGGACAAGCATGGAGTGACCTTGACCTGCCCTGCATGTATGTATGAATATGGAAAGCCTTTTCCTGGGAGAATGATTGGAACAATTTATATCTTGTCATTTTTCTGTTCAAAACCTTCCATTCAGTTCATTTCCCTTGAACAAAAATTTATTAAACTCCTACTAGCTGCTAGGAACTAGGGAGACAAGGATGAAAAGGCCTAAGGCCTGTCCTCAAGGGGCTTACTAGGGAAAATACAATATATACACATATATAAGGTAAGAAAGAGGGTGATGAGGCAAAGAAGAGAGCCAGGCAACATAGTCTAGGAAAATATAAGAAGGGAAGAGAGTACTTTTAGCTAGATAATCAAAGAAGGCTTCATGGAGAAGATGAGCTGAGCCTTGAAGAAAGGGAAACGTTTTAACAGGAATTGATAAAGAGAAAAAAGCATTGCAAGCACAGCAGAGAGCTTTCGTAAATGAATAGAGGCAGGAAACAGCAGGATGATATAAAAAAACTGGTAGTCTAGTTTCTAGTTTGTCTAGAATACATGTGTGTATATATATTTTACTGAGAGAGACACAGAAAGAATGTTCATGGAGAATAACATGAAATAAAACCAGAAGAGAAGATTGTGGCCAAATTTAAAAAGTCTGAATGCCAGGTAAGGTATTTATATTTCACCTTATAATCAGCAAGGGACTACTAAAGGCTTTTGAGCAAGAGAATGACCAAACATGTAACTGGGAAGGTTATTTTGACAACTGTGAAAGATAAAGAGACTGAGAGCTGAGTAATCGGTATAGGAGGTTATTACAGTAATCTTGGCCAGTGATGAAGAGGATCTGAACTAAGATATCAACATCTGGTATCTGGGTAGCATCTTTAGGATGTGACATTTGATTGACTGTGGAGGATGAGGGAGAGAGAAGAGTGAAAGATGACTCAAATTTCTAGCTGATGACTGGGAGGATTCAAATAACAAACAGCAATGTTGGGAAGAGAGACCGATTTGGAGAAGATGATGAGTTGTTTTGGACATACTGAGTTTGAGGGTCCAGTGGGAGATTAAGGTGGGAATATCTAGCAGGTAATTTGATATGTATCTCTGGAGCCCAAGACAGATGGGGGTGGGGCGGGCAGGGCAGAGTACACAGACACAGGAGTGACCTGGAAAGAGATAATAACTAAACCTATGGGAACAATTGTAATCATTGAGGGAATGATTAGAGAGAAGAGAGGACAAAGGCCCAAGCTAGGGTCAGGAAACCAAAAAAAGAGACCAAAAAAGAGCAGACAGGTAGGAGGAAAAATGAGAAAGCCATGTCACAGAAGCCAAGAAAGTTCAAGAAGGATGAAGACTGAGAAAAGGTGATTCGATTAAGAGGTTGTTGGTGACCTTGGATAGAGTAGCTTTGGTAAAGTGGTAGAGGGTCAGCAACCACATCACAAAAGGTTGAAGAATGAATGAGTTTTCTGGAAGTAGAGTCTGGAAAGGACCCTAGAAGTCATCTTGATCAACTCCTTCATTTTACAGATGAGGAAACAAACTCAGATAAGTGACTTTACCCCAAAGTCTCCCAGCTAGTAAGTGACATGAGATTTGAAGTCAGGTCTCCTGCAGAGCTCCAGTATTCTTTCCACTGTACAACAAGTTAGAAGATGGTCTCTAGAAATTTTGCTGTAAATGAGAAGACAGGAAAGACAGCAGTTTAAAGCCTTCTTTTAAAAAAATAGTAAGGATAGAGAAGTGGAGCATATTTGTAGGCAGACGGAAGGAATCTAAAAGAGTGGTGGAAAGTGAAGATAAAAGAGAGGATGATTAAAAAAGAAAGATTTCAGAAAAAATGGATCCAAGGGTTGATCTTGGCAAGAAAGGCTTTGTTTTCTAAGAATGGAACAAAGGAAAAAGGAATAGATAAAGAAGAGAGGTTTTGAAATGTGAATGATGGGAGAAGGGGGAGTTCACAGTGCATGACATCAGTTTTCTCAGTAAATTTGGAGGCAGTCATCTGAATGTGGAGTTGACGGCTTCAAAGGAGTTTGGGACAACTGTTGGTATAGGGAGTCAGTTGAAAAATGCTAGCTCATGTGAATTAGTGAATCTAGTCAGGACTATTTCATAAATTTCTCTAGCAGTGCCTGGTGGCTTAGTTCAGGAATAATAGAGAAGGCCAGGGGTACGAATGACTTCAGGGAAAGGATTTTCAGGGTGGGAACAATGGCACACAGTAGCAGTGATTCAAGGATAATCAAGGATTCCCCTTATTCAGCTGCCTAATTGTAGAGGCAAGACTTCAAAGGAAGGGACGGGAGGCCAGAACAGAGGTGACAGGAATGGGAGAACAGGGAAGGACAAAGCAGGGTGAGTAATGGAGAGGCATTTGGAAGAGGTGAAAGGATGGAAAATTGTGATCAGAGAAGGGAATTTCGTACAGTTCTTTTTTTTAAAATTTATTTATTTAACATATTTAGTTTTCAGCATTGATTTTCACAAGAGTTTGAATTACAAATTTTCTCCCCATTAGTTTTCAGCATTGATTTTCACAAGAGTTTGAATTACAAATTTTCTCCCCATTTCTACCCTCCCCCCCACTCCAAGATGACGTATATTCTGGTTGCCCTGTTCCCCATTCAGCCCTCCCTTCTGTCACCCCACTCCCCTCCCATCCCCTTTTCCCTTCCTTTCTTGTAGGGCAAGATAAATTTCTACGCCCCATTGTCTGTGTATCTTATTTTCTAGTTGCATGCAAAAACTTTTTTTTTGTTTGTTTTGAACATCTGTTTTTAAAACTTTGAGTTCCAAATTCTCTCCCCTCTTCCCTTCCCACCCACCCTCCCTAAGAAGTCGAGCAATTCAACCTAGGCCACATGTGTATCATTATGTATAACCCTTCCACAATACTCATGTTGTGAAAGGCTAACTACATTTTGCTCCTTCCCAGCCCATCCCCCTTTATTGAATTTTCTCCCTTGACCCTGTCCCCTTTCCAAAGTGTTTGTTTTTGATTACCTCCACCCCCATCTACCCTCCCCTCCATCATCCCCGCCTTTTTTTATCTTCTTCCCTCTTCTTTCCTGTGGGGTAAGATACCCAAATAGGTATGTATGGTATTCCCTCCTCAGGCCAAATTTGATGAGAGCAAGATTCACTCATTCCCCCCTCACCTGTCCTCTCCCCTCCTCCCACAGAACTTCTTCCTCTTGCCACCTTTATGGGAGATAATCCACCCCATTCTATCTCTCCCTATCTCCTTCTCTCAATATATTCCTCTCTCATCCCTTAATTTGATTTTATTTCTTTTAGATATCTTCCCTTCATCTTCAACTCACCCTGTGTCCACGCTCTCTCTCTCTATAGATATATATATATACACATACATATATAGATACATGTACATTCCCTGATACATATATATATATATACACACACAAACATATATATATATATATATGCATATTCCTTTCAGCTGCTATGATATTGAGGTCTCATGAATCATACACATCATCTTTCTATGTAGGAATGTAAACAAAACAGTTCAACTTTAGTAAGTCCCTTATGATTTCTCTCGTTTACCTTTTCATGCTTCTCTTGATTCTTGTGTTTGAAAGTCAAATTTTCTATTCAGCTCTGGTCTTTTCACTGAGAAAGCTTGAAAGTCCTCTATTTTATTGAAAGTCCATATTTTGCCTTGGAGCATGGTACTCAGTTTTGCTGGGTAGGTGATTCTAGGTTTTAATCCTAGCTCCATTGACCTCCGGAATATTGTATTCCAAGCCCTTCTATCTCAATGTAGAAGCTGCCAGATCTTGGGTTATTCTGATTGTGTTTCCACAATACTCAAATTGTTTCTTTCTGGTTGCTTGCAGTATTTTCTCCTTGATCTGGGAGCTCTGGAATTTGGCAACAATATTCCTAGGAGATTTCTTTTTGAGATCTATTTGAGGAGGCGATCGGTGGATTCTTTCAATTTCTATTTTGCCCTGTGGCTCTAGAATATCAGGGCACTTCTCCTTGACAATTTCTTGAAAGATGATATCTAGGCTCTTTTTTTGATGATGGCTTTCAGGTAGTCCAATAATTTTTAAATTATCTCTCCTGGATCTAATTTGCAGGTCAGTGGTTTTTCCAATGAGATATTTCACATTGTCTTCCATTTTTTCATTCCTTTGGTTCTGTTTTATAATATCCTGATTTCTCATAAAGTCACTAGCTTCCACTTGCTCCAATCTAATTTTTAAGGTAACATTTTCTTCAGTGGTCTTTTGGACCTCCTTTTCCATTTGGCTAATTCTGCCTTTCAAGGCATTCGTCTCCTCATTGGCTTTTTGGAGCTCTTTTGCCATTTGAGTTAGTGTATTTTTTAAGGTGTTATTTTCTTCAGTGTATTTTTCAGTATTTTTTTGGGTCTCCTTTAGCAAGTCATTGACTTGTTTTTCATGGTTTCCTCACATCCTTCTCATTTCTCTTCCCAATTTTTCCTCTACTTCTCTAACTTGCTTTTCCAAATCTTTTTTGAGCTCTTCCATGGCCTGGGACCAGTTCATGTTTTTCTTGGAGGCTTTTGTTGTAGGCTCTATGACTTTGTTGACTTCTTTAGGCTGTATGTTTTGGTCTTCTTTGTCACCAAAGAAAGAATCCAAAGTCTGAGACTGAATCTGGGTGCGTTTTCGCTGCCTGGCCATATTCCCAACCAACTAACTTGACCCTTGAGTTTTTTACGGGGTATGACTGCTTGTAGACTAAAGAGTTCTATGTTCCACATTTGGGGGGCGATGCGCCAGCTCTGCCACACCAGCACTCCTCCTTGCCCAAGAACCCCCAGCCCGGACTGGGCTTAGATCTTCAGCAGGCTGTGCACTCCTGCTGTGATCCGCCACTTAATTCCTCCCACCAGGTGGGCCTGGGGCCAGAAGCAACAGCAGCTGTAGCTGCCCCACCTCTGCTGCCCTGGGGGCGGTGGCCGAACCTTGAACTCCTTCCACTCCCGCAGCTTTTCCCACTAACCTTCTCCGCTGTCTTTGGTGTTTGTGGGTTGAGAAGTCTGATAAATGCCACAGCTCACTGATGCAGGGCACTGGGGCCCACTCCGCCCGGCTCCTGGTCTGGTTGGTCCAAGTCGCTCACGCTGGGCTCTGCTCTGCTCCACTTCCAGCTCCCAGCTTCCAGCTCCATGTGGGATAGACCTCACCCAGAGACCATCCAGGCTGTCCTGGGCTGGAGCCCTGCTTCCCTCTGCTGTTTTGTGGGTTCTGCCGTTCTAGAATTGGTTCAGAGCCATTTTTTATAGGTTTTTGGAGGGACTCGGCAGGGAGCTCACGCTAGTCCCTGCTTTCCAGCCGCCTCGTAGAGTTCTTAGGAGATGAAAAAGTTTGGGATGATGAGCTTAAACGACATCTATGTATGGATGATTGAAGAAGGTCATAGAAATTGAGGAAGACAAGTAATTAGGAGGTCCAAATGTTAGAAGGCTCATCATCCCGAATATTGAAGGGATTGGGCTGAAGAAGATCAAGCTAAGTGCTTAAGTCAAGGAGGAAGGAGGGAGAGATTTGGAAGTCTGTGTATGACAGTGACAAGAATCTCATCCTCCTTGTTCTGGTCCAAGGATTGGGCATGATGTGGCTTCTTCGGGATGAGATGTTCCACTTAGCATCAGATAATGGAAGTAGTTAAGATCTCTAGGATGGAGAATTTATTAATAACAGTGTTGTGGCTGTTCACCCTTTGTTTTCCAAGAGGACCAATGACCTCACAAATGAGTGATGTCTCGACTCGGGCATGAATTAGATTTAAGTGAGGCAGAGTTGCGCAGAGTCGTCAGCCTCACTCTTCCAGAGTTATTGAAGTCCAGTGGCAAGACAAAAGTCAGGACAACTGGTGATGAACCCATCCACCCATTCTGCTGGGGGAAGTCTTCTTATGCCTGGGGTAGACATCCGCCTAATTCACTGACAGGTTTGAGGCCCATTGCTTCCCCCCAGCCTGGTTTAGCCTATCTGCGAGATGGTTTTACCCGATGTGGCCACCGCACATTCTACAGCTTCTCGGAGCCACAGGTAAACTTTGGGTGAAGGTGGATGAGCAGCCCTGAAAGGGCCTCAGCAGGCCCCCATACTAGAGGTGCAAGTCCTCCCTGAACACTCCATATACCCATTATCAACAATATAGCGTTCCAAGGGTTCAAAGTAGAAGAGATGGACAAGAGAGGATAGAGATTGGGGAGGGGAATGTTTGAGGTGGATAGGGATGAGGGCTTGGTAAGAAGTAGTAATTATAAATGACAAGGTTTTATGGTTTAAAAAATGTTTTACAAAATTATCTATTCTGATCTTTATGGTAATACCATGAGATATTCTTAGTTCCATTTGCAGATGAGAAACGGGGGTCAAATGACTTGCCCAAGGTCTAGATTCCAGTCCAGGTCTCTTGACTCTAAATCCATTGTTCTTTTCATTGTGCCCCAGCTGCCTTCAATGGTGCTCCATTGCCTAGAGTATAAATTACAAACTCAGGTCTCACAGACCCCAGTTTACCTCTCCAACCCTACAGAGTGAATACAGCCAGTGTAATTAGGTTTGGACTAGAATAGGTAATCTCCAAGTTCCCTGCCAGTGGCAAATCTTGTATAACCCAGGCTGGACAACCCTTGTAGCTCCCCACCCTCCCAATATGTGTTGTACATATTTACTACCAGCACTTTTTCCCATGTTATAACCCTCCTTTCCCTGACCTAACTCTGCCTGTCCAAATCTTTGCCTGTCCTTCAAGACCCTCCACACATCTCTCTTTCTTTGCAGGGCTCTATTAATTATCCTTTCCATGAACACAACCTTAGCCATTCTAGACTCTCTTCCCCCCAGCCCCATGGCCAGTCATCTACTAAGTCTTTTGGGTTTAATCTCTAAGCATCTCTCATATTTTCCCTCTCCTCTGCACCCAACCTAATCCAGGCTCTCATCACCCATTTCCTGCACCTACTCTATGGTCTCCCTGTCTCTAGTCTCTCTGCTTCCCCAAATGGATGTTAAGCCTGAGTCTGACCTTGTCGGGGCCTCCCCTCGCTTAGAAGTTGCACTCTCCTGATTTGAGATTAAAATGCAAACTCTTCAGCCTGGAATTTTAAGCCTTCTGCAAGCTGGCTCCCCTTAACCTTTTCAGATTTATTTTGTATTACTTGCCTTCATGTACTTGGTGTTCTAGTTATACTGCCTTCTAGCTGAACTTGACATAACATATCCCACTTCCTTACCTTCCTGTGCACCAGGTGCCCTCTGTGCCTAGACATCACCTTGGCCTTTAAAACTCCTGAGCTTCCTTCAAGCTACTTTCTACCAACCTTTGCCGATCTCCCCCAATTATTCTTACTCCCTCCTGAAAATACCTTGTCTGTATATCCTCAACACCTAGCGTGTTTTTTTAGATCTCAGTACTTAGTGTGGTGTTTTTTATATGGCAGGTGATTACTGTTTGTTGAATTGTTTTGAAGGCCAAACTCAAGTCTTACTTCATCTATGGAACCTTTTTCTTCCTTTTCTTCTGCAGTGATCATAGCCTCTTAAGTTCCTATACCACTATCTCTGTTATTCCTTTAACATTTAGCATGTACTGCCTTATATTATTTAATTGCTTAAATTGTCTTCTCCACTAGCTCATAAGTTTCTAGGAAGGTGACTTGTTTTATACTTCTTTATGTCATTCGCAGTGCCTAGCAGAGTGTTGTGCACATAAGAGATGCTCAATAAATATTTTGATAGAAAGGAATAAAGATCTCATAAAGGAATGAACTAATTCCAGAAACTCATTACCAAGTAATGAAAGTCTTTCCTTCCTAGATTCTCCTGGACTGAACCCTGACCTACCTTAATTAGCAAAGCAATTTGCTGTAACACTTTTCCAAAAGTACGTCTCCCTTTTTTTATGTCTAGAATGGGTTCTCTGCTGTACCAGTTGCTATCCCTATCCAGAATTCAGTTTTGAAAATCAAAATCAGCGCCTGCAGCACCAGCGTAGATTTGTATGTGTGAAAGTTTAATGTGGTAAAGAGAAATTTACTGACGGCTGAGCAGGGGAAGTGCAGAAGGAGCAAAAGCAGAGCTGCAAAGGATATTTTGTCAGTCTAACATGTATTTTATTCCCATTTAGAGAGCAGTGCTGAATTTTCCATCATGCCACTACTGCTGTCTTTTTTCAGGCCTAGTACGTCTATTAGTCCCAAAATTTCAGCACTCCTTAGGTGTGAATACAAAATCAGAACATCTAAAGCGCACAAATGATATTTATAAATGTTAACAATATATATCGTCAGAAAAACCCAGAAATATTTGCACCGTATCCACGAGCAGAGTGTAGACCATCAGTAAATGAAAAGCACGTGGAATTAGCTCGCTGCCTGTAGTGGAGTTCTCTCAGAGTAAACCAGATGATTTTGGATGTTTGCAGAGTTGGCCTTTGAAAGGGGAACGCAGACTTGGCCATTCCTCCATTCCTTTTGAGCAGTTGGTAGTACTTGTCGTTCTTTGAGAAACTGACTCCTCCTTCCCTCACCTCTGTTCCTGTTGATAATGTCGCCTCCTACCCTGCCATTGGGGATTGAAATGTGTGACTAGAGAATAATAGCTAGGTAACTAACTTTTCCTAAATATTTTCATTGAGTATTAGGTACCATATAAGTTGTTTAAGCAGTCTTTCTCTTTGCCCTAGGGAGAGTTCATCTTATTGCCCTGACTAAATTCTGCTGATTTTAGTTATTTTCACATATCTAAGAAACTCTCCAGAGGCCTAAGTTAGTCCCAAAATCACAGGATTTCAAAGTTAGAAGAGACTTTAGCACCAACCTTTGGAGTGGAGATATTTCTAAGTTTGTGCATCTCACGGTGCTTTTGAGCTACCCCAGTTTCGCTGTGCTCACATAGCTCAGGGCCTTCTTTGATGCAAACACACCATGCTGGGCAGTCCTTTGCCAGTGTCTCCCATGTCATGCAGTCATTTCCAGAGTTCTTCAGGGAGACCTTGAGAATGTCATTACGTTGCTTCTCTATGACCTCCACGTGAGCATAGAATTGTCTCCAACCAAGTCTTGTCTGCTCTGGGTCTTGGTCATTGTTCATCTGTAGTGCCTCTTCAGGATATAGATTTGATGTGTGAATTCAGTGGGCTGTTCATTCAGCATTTATTAAGTGCCTGTTATGTGTCAGCACAGTGCTCGGGATAGGAAGACAAAAGTGAAGCCGTCCCTGCTCCCAAGGAACTTCAGGCCTAAGTGCTGCTGCTAATCCTGGCATGTCAGTAGTTTCCATTAAGCCAGGATCTACAACACGTACATACAGAGGACATACAAGTATATGCAGATAATTTATGAGGAGAGACGTGAGCACCTTGGGGAGCCTCGAGCACCTTACAGGCATGAGAGACAGCCAGTGCAGAACATAGCCTGCGCCTCACGAGCATCAGAACGCCAGATTGGCTACGTGGAAGAGAAGTAATAGATGATGCTCCATAATGGAAATATCTGCTTTTCTACCACTGTGCATTTCTAGTATACACAGCAAGACTAACTTCATGTGAATAATCAATTATTTATTTCATTGAGGAGATTCTAGATCGGTCTACAGCTTTATGGAATTAATACTATGCCATGAGCAGGTGCGTAGATAGGGACCTTAAGAAAACTTCACCATCAGTAGTAGGGAGGCCTTCAGGTTAGGATCAATCAGTGATCACAGATTCATTAACAGCTTCATGTGTGTCAGTCAGTGAGAGCACAAAGGTAAAAGTGAACTAGTCCTTACCCTCAGGAAGCTCACATTCTAGAGGGAAAGGCAACATGTACACGTATATATGAGTAGGCAGAAAATATATACAAAATAAGTACAGTATAATTAAAGGGGCCCGCTGCCAGGGGGGTCTGGAAAGGCTCCGTGTACAAGCTGACGTTTGAGAAGGCAGAAGTGAGGAGGGAGTGTCATATGTGAGGCACAGCAAGATCAGTTTGGCTGCTTTGTAGAATGCAGGAAGGGGAGTGATACGGTTGGAAAGCAATAAGGAGCCATTGAAGTTTAGTGATTTAGGGAATGATAAGGTCAGACCTGTGCCTTAGGAAAGCCACTTTATCATCTGTGTGGAAGATGAGTTGAAGTAGAGAGGCTTGAGTCAAGAAAACTATGTAGGAGCCTATTACAGTAGATCAGGTGAGAGGTGAAAAGGACCCTAACCAGGATGGCGGCTGTGTGAGTAGAGAGAAGGGGATGGATGCAAGAGATGTTGAGGAGTAGAAAGGACAGGTTTTGTCAGCTGATTGGGTGTGATATAGGGTGAGGGAAAGTGAGGAGAGAATAAGGCCAAGATTTAGAATCTGGATGACTAAAAGGAAGACGGTACCTTCTACAAAAATAGGCAAGATCAGAAGAGGGAAAAGATAATGAGTTCTGTTTTGGACATGTTGAGTTTGACATGGCTACTAGCTCTTTCAGTTTGAAATGCCCAATGGACACTTGGAGGTGCTCAGGAAAGAAAGTGGGACTCGTTATATAGATCTGGCAGTTACCTGCACAGGCATGATATATTAAACCCGTGGGAACTGATAAGGTCACCAAATGAGAGAGAAAAGGAAAGGGATATCCTCTACGACCCTAGCGAACACCTTACATGAGCATATCTTCACTCTAATGCCTTTTTGGTGTATCTTGGTACTCAGTGGGTTGTAGAACAAACTCATCTCACTTATATCTGTAATAAAATTATGTGTTATTTCAACACTCATGGGCGATGACTTATCTGAAGAGAGCTTTTTAATTGGCTCTTTGTTCTATCAAGCCAAATTTTTAGTGACCATGGGTAAGTAGAATATTCCTAGTACTTCTCAGTTCTCTGTTATTGCAGGTATCTTGTTTTCTTTGAAGGCCTACCCACTTTGCTTCTCTTCTCATCAAAGATATAGTCCTTGCATGCATAAGCCATTCTTTATTTTGTGGGAAAACATTCTAAAATAAAAAGGACTTATTTGATATTTTCTAAAGATGAGAAAACATAGGGGTTGGTGGTTAATGAGGTCTTCATGGTTGCCATTTAGGGGATAAGGGGCCGGTAAGCTACTACCTATAATTATCCGAATTCTTTGGGCATATCTTCCCCACCCCCGTACCTACCCCATTTTGAGATCGCTTGCAAATTGATCCCTGAGTGTTTTTAAAGTTGTGTTTCACTGCACTAGGCAACTCTTTAAGGCTGTAAGTTGCCTTGTTAAAGGAACTTTCCTTACTTAGAATCCCCTATGCCAGTCTGGTCCAAATTTTAAAAATATATTTGATGGGTGCAAATATTCTTCCTGACTTCATCTTTTAAATGCCATAAACACTTCGTCACTTAGTACTTCAGGCTATAGAGTCATAGGAGTTAGAGCTAGAGGGGCTCTCAAGGATCAGAGTTTGATAACTATATTTCAGTATCATTAGTTTCCTTTGGCATTTTTCTGTTTTACACATTTAAAAGCATTATTATGAAAAGGGGAAGCATAGGCTTCCCAAAAAAAGGTTAAGAACTCTTGATCTTGTCTACCTCTTTCATTCTTCAAAGACAGACGCTAAGGCCCAAAGAGTTAGTGATTTGCCCAAGGTCACCAAAGCAGTAACTCTCAGAATGAGCTAGGGCTGTCAAACCAAATTGAGAACAAGGGCTTCTCCAATTTTTTAATCTTGAAAGGGGAGAGAAGGGAGTAGATTGGATGAAAAGAAAAGAACTAGAATTGAAACCTGTTGGATTGGCTGAACAAATTGTGCCATATGAATATAATAGAATATTATTGCACTGTAAGAATTAACAAAAGAGATCAGAGAGTATTGGGTAGAATGAAGTGATGCAGGATAAAGTGAACAAAACTAGGGGAACAGCTGGTACTAGGACAACAACACTGTAAAGAAAACAACTTAGAAAGACTTACAAACTCCAACCAGTGTAATCAGCCATGTCTCTCTATGATGAGACATGTTATCCACCTACTGATAGCAGAAGTGAGGGTAGGGCCAGAGAGAGAGAGTAATGTAATGTAATGAATTTTTTGTTTAATGTTTTAAATGGAAGTTGTAGTTTCAAATCCAGTCCTCTTTTTGTGTTCTGCTGTGCGTGAAAATGGAAGTGCTTTGGTGGGCAAGGGGGTGTTAAGTTCAGAATTAAAATTTATCTCAAAACAGCATCTGACTCCAAATCCATTTCTGTTGCATCACTAGTTGTTAGGGTACAAATGTGGCAATTCCGTTATTGTCGCTGATGAGACTGGGTCACTATAGAAATGCTGCTGGTATAGATTCCTTCCATTTCACATCTATTTTTTGTCCTCGCAGTTTCGTTTAAAAATGCTACCTGCATGACCTGGTCTAGGAGGCTCTCACACAAAATTATCTGTCTGTTTTCTGCTCAGTGGTTTCTGTGATTGTGAAGCAACACTATTCATCATTTTCTGTCATCTTCTTCAATGTTTTCCAAATGAGCTTGTATTCTAAGTTAGCGTTGCCCTTGGTTGGCTAACTTGTCTTTCCACTTAACAAGGAGAGCCAATGTTTGATGGCTGAGGCATTTTCTCTGCTCTTTTGGTCTCCTTGTAGCAGCTGTTTTGTATTGGTTAAACTTTTCTAAGAATTGATGGTAGCATACAAAGTAAAAGTCTTTATTTTTGTCCCTTTCTCATAGCTGACAGCTTGTTTAAACTTATTCAGGATGCAGCCACAATCATATACACTGTCTCCTCACTGCTTTACTTTCTTCTTATTTGGTATTTACTTTTTTCCTTTGTTTGAAATGCTAAACCGTTTAAAGATAATGGATCTAGAAAATGAAGGAAAGAACCTTAGAGGCCAGTTATTCCAGTTCCCTCATTGTGCAGATAAGAAAGCCAAGCTCCAAAGAGATTCAGTGACTTGTCTCAGGTCACACAGGTAGTATCAGTGGTGGATTTTGTACTCAGATCCTCTTATTCCAGAACCAGTTCATCCTCTCCTCTTCCCTCCCCTCCCCTCTCTGTGTCTCTCTCTCTCTCTCTCTCTCTCTCCCCCCTTTCCCCCATCCGGAATGGCTGATAACTTTTTGACTTGCAAGCAGATTTCCAAAGAGTTCAGAGAAGAAATGAGTAGGATCTCATGGACTAAGATGTTTCAGGGAATGGCTGCCCAGGAGTGTGATAGAAGATGCTCAAGAATGTAATTCTGGAGACACAAAGGAAAACAGTTCCATTGAGGAAAAAAGATGGGGTTTGTCTGAAGAAACTGATGTGGGTACACAGAGAACTCATCAAGGCACATTGTAGGGGATGAATATGAGTATGGCACAGTCCTGTAAAGACAATTTCAAGCATGCTAAAGCTCAGAGTGAGCTAAGGTGTGGGGCGGGGGGGGGGGGTTGCTAAAGACAGCAGAAAAGGATTTTTAGCTTATGTCAGGAGAAAAAGAAGCAAAGAAAGGAGATCTTTGCTCAGGGCAGACAAGAAGATAGTAGATGACAACCAAGAAGTCAGAGCATGTTTCTATTTTCTCTGCCAAGGAAAATGACCGTTATGCTAGAAATAACCCAAAGAGAGTTGATACTCAAGTAGGGAGATAGTAAGGGAGCATTAAGCAGCCATGATGAAGTCTAGTCACTTGACCAAAAAGAACTGGAATCTGAAAGAAGTGGTAGATGTGATTGCTGAGTCACTATCAGTGATGTTTGAAAGACCATGGAAAACAGTGGAGGTGTACAACAAGATTGGAGAAAGGCAAATGTCCTGATTTTCAAAAAAATGAAGAGAACAGAATCTGCAAACTATAGGCAGTGAGCTTTACTTGAGGAAATGTTTAAATGGGGGAATGAAATTAAATAGATGATTTGTAAATGTCTAGAAAGGGAAGCTGGTCATGACAGATAACCAGCACAGCCTCATCCCAAACTAAACTAATTTCCTTTATTGACAGAATTACTGAACTCATAGGTGAGGAGAATGCTGTGGATAGCTTACCTAGAATTTTAGCAAAGCTTTTGATAAAGAATCTTAAACCGTCGTGGAGGAGATGGAAAGGTGTTAGGTGAAATAATCAGATGTATCAGACCTGGACCGGTGGCCAGACTCAAAGAGTAGTTACAGTTTGCATCGCGGTAGGTGTCCAGTGGAGTGTCCCAGGAATCTCTACTTGACCGCGTGGTCTTTAAAGCTTTTGTAAGTGACTTGGATAAAAGGGCATAGATGGTGTGTTCATCACACTTGCAGATGACACAAAAGTGGGTCAGACATCTAACACACTGAATGGAGAGAGTCAGGATCCAGAAGGATCTTGATGGGCTAGAGCATCTGACTGAATCTAATATGATGAAATTCAGTAAGTCTGGCACTTGGGTCCAAAATAATCAACTTCAAAAATACAAGATGGGGACGCATTGTTAGCGTTTGTTATGAAAAAGATTCGGGAGTTTTAGTGGACTGCAAGTTCAAGATAAGTCATCAGGATAATCTGACAGCCAGAAATGCTCATGTGATATTGGGCTGCAGTGTCTCCCGTGTGCCCAGCATTGTGTTTTTACGTGTCAGCAGTTTACAGACACTATTTCATCTGAACCCCATAACTCTGCGAGGCAGGTACTGTACTTATCGCCGTTTTACACTTGAGCAGCATGTCATAGCTGTGGCTGTGGCTGTGGCAGCCTCTGGCTCCAACAGGAGCTGCTTTTAACCATCCAGCTTCTGCGGGGGTGTAAGGTACGCCGGGGAAAGCACAGGTTCTTTCAATCTGCTTAAGCAAGGTGAAGGGGTTGACCGGGAAAGCACAGGTTCTTTCCATCAGCTTAAGCAAGGGAAGCAAGGTGAAGGGGCCGACAAGCTTACTCCAGTCCAAGATACAAACAGCATTCAGTTCAGGGGAAAAAGCCAAACTAGTCAAGGGCACTTGTTGACTAAGTGCTAAGGAGCCCATTTTTGGTTGCCAATACAGTCATCAATGGTTACTTGCATAGAAGTGGCATTAAACTGTCATTTGTGACATCTATGACAGGACAAGGAGGCAGAATTGGACTTCCCAGAGCCTGAGTTTTCTCGTATGTAGAATAAGACAGTAACATTTGCCCTAGCCCCATCGCAGTTATGGAGAGTGCTTTGTAAACCTTCAAGCGCTATAGAAATGAGTGGTTATTGTTATTATTCGAATGGCTTCAGTACAACCCACTTGTCCTCCTTACTCAGTTCCAGATCTAACTTGCTTGTCCGTCTACAGTGTCACTTCAGGATAGAGGTCTGCGTAGCTCAGTGGACTGCCTGCTCAGCTGGATGTCATAGCTTTAGCAGTGGGAGGTCTTGATCTATTTAATTTTTTCTCTGTAGATTGTTAAGTTGGTGTGTTTTAAAGGGTCGCGGTTTTCATTAAGGAGACCCAGTGGTTTTAGATACAACTGCATAATGTCACCTACAGGAGCATCTGGAGGATCTTACCATACATATAAGGAATCCCTCTTCCATTTGAACTTTGTTTAGGACGTACTCCATAGAAGTGGCAAGTACTTTGGGTGAGCATACATACAGCTTGTGTTTTAACTTACTTGCTATTTTTAATCAAATAAACGCTGTCTCTGAGGCAGTCTCTTTAATTTTTATATGATTTTAACATGTACGTGGATGAAACCTTATTAGAGGATAATTTTTAAGTCAGCTTTGCTTTGTTGTTAAGAAACAATATAGAGGGATTCATGTAATAACTCCATCAGTTGTATGACTTTGAAGATGTTGTCTGTGAAAACCTGCATGCTCCCTTCTCATTTCATCGGAGATATTTCCATATTTGTGTATGTGATTCTCATAAGTATTTTATAGAGATGAAAGTAGGAATATGAATCAGTAGTTTGAAACTTCCTTGGTTGCATTTTTTTGGTAATAATTACTTTTCCCCCCAATAGTGTGGTATCTTTCCTTCTTTGAGTTATCTTGAAAATCCCTCCCTAACCGTTTTCAAAATTACATTCCCCCAGAATGGATTTGTTTTGAATGTACTTGGGTCCAAATGCTTCTGGACTTCCTTTTCTTAAGTGTCATTTCTACTTCTTCACACAGTACATCAGGTACTGAGGTGTTAAGTCCAAACATGGTGGCTTTCCTGTCATTAATTATATAAATAGAGAATCTTGGATTTATTTGACCTGAAAAAATTCATTATGTGGTGGTAAACCTTCTAATGGTGAGTCTCTTGAAGCCTTTCCAGCTTAGGTAGGGCCTCCTAGAACTCATTTCCAACTGGCATGACCTTTAAAACTCCACAGTCACTTTGGTACCATGAGGAGGCGCATTGGAGTGGAATGTTTTATTGTTTCATTGTTTTTGTTGTTGATAAACAGTGCTGTCCCAATACAGTGCTCCCCCTTCCCCCTTCTCTGCCAGAGCCTTTTCTGGTAATACAGAAATAGATAAGCAAAACAGACACATTGACCACCTGTAGAGAACATGCCTTAGTCTGTACTTGTAATCTACTACCTCTCTACCAAGGGGAGGGAAGTATTATGCCTCACCATAAGTCCTTGGGAATCAAAATTGCCCACCGCATTGATCTGGATTCCGATGTCTTTTATTCTTGCTTTCCTTTGCGTTCTTGTGGTAATTGTGTATAATTATGTATATTGTCTTGGTTTTGCTTACTTTGCTCTACACCAGTTAATAGAAGCCCACTACCATGGAAAGACTAGATTTGGAATCCCAAGACCTAGATTCATGTGTTGTATTTGGGCAAGTCACAGGTCTCAGAGCCCATTGCCTGCAAATCGAAGGGATTGTATTAAGCAACCTATGAGGTGCCTTCCAGTCCCAGGCCACTATTATCCCTCCCTCCTCTGAGCTCTCTAATGCTTATTATCCATGCTATTCAGTGGACACTTTGCTCATATCCTGTTTTCTCTATCAACAGATGTATTTTGTTTCCCCTTTAGATAGTATTTATTTATATTTATACTATTTATATTTATTATATATTTATATATTATATTTATTTAAATTTCCCTACAGCATCTAGATTTTTAATAAATATTTGTTACTTGATTGAATTTCGAAATAACATGTGGGGGTAGGGGTGAAGAAGTGGAAACATCTCTGAAGAGATTATCCCTAACAAGGACCATATGTGCTCTTCCTGTTTGTTCTCTGGCAGTGAGCTTGGCTATTGATAAACACCTTCTTTACCTTATGCAGGTTGTCTTCCTGCTTCATGTCATGAAATCTAGGGTGGCACATGGAGCTCTTGCGCTCATCCCCTTGGATATTTTACTTTTCAGATTGCTGAGCCTGAGACCTGTGACCAGATGTACGAGAGCTTAGCACGACTTCATTCAAACTATTACAAACACAAAGTGAGTGTCCATGGATTAGCAGTTGGAATCTCATTGCCTGGTGGGGAAAAGCAGGTGGGGGTTATATGAAGTGGAAACTAATAGTAATTATGGAAAATTTTTAGAGATAAATCAGTTTTGTTGAAACTAAATACATTCATTAATTCAAATGAAGCTAACAGTGTTGTCTAATACATTATTATACCTTTGAAATAAGAATGATTTGTAATTATTTCTAAGAATCAGTTATTTGTATGCTAATATATTTCTGAAGTTTGAGGGTACTTGAAAAAGGCACTTAACTCTTATTTGCCCTTTACTATTATGGGAACTGTTTCTGTCACTGTGTAGGAAAAAATAAGTTTGCTAAGCTGAACTTCCCCATCCACGATCACTGACGATTTCCAAAATAGTGAGAAAATTGTGGAATTTAATTTCAAATTGATACTTGAATAATTTTCTTATTTTATTCCACTGGAATCAAGATTCCAGTGGCGTGAGAAATCAAGTAGGGCCAATCAACGTGAGCGTTCTGTTGGAGGAGAGCCTTTGACCTTACGGTGTCGCTGTTCTTCCAAGAGCGAATATTCCCTGAGCCTCTCAGCAGCCGTAGTAGAACATGGTTAAAAGGGCAAAGCCTCGCAGGGGGTTGATAAAATGCAGCAATATTGATTAATTAACTCTTCTTTCCGTTGTTTTTGGGAAGTATCCACGCCCTAGAGACACCAGCTTCAGTGGACTGACAGTGGAAGAGTGCAGGGTTGTACTAGCTACAGGTAATGAAACCAAAAATGCCCTTTCTGGTCACTTTGGAAATGACTCTGATAATGAGACAGCTTCACTTTGATGTCAAGTCCTGTGGCATGGCCCAGAGGAAATTTCCCCTGGATAACACTTTTTGGCTCCAGAATATAGATAAGGTCAAAGATTCTATTTTTAGAAACAAAATTCATCTTTAGTCCCATTCAATTAGAAGCCTGGCAACAGGGAACAGAAGAATATGTTGTGCCACATGGAAGTAGTTGAAATTGGAGTGAAAAGAAAATAATTTTTTTTTTGTGGTCCTAAGAGGGTTTTATAAACAGTGAGGGTTAAGGGAAAAAAGAATCTAAAGCCATTAAAGAAAAGTAGCCACAGATATCCTTCTAAAGTTATCGGACCCAGGGGACACCTGCTGTGGGATGGAGGTTTGATTAGGTGTGTTTTAGAGGACGTTCCCAGCGAACAAAGCCCTGCTCTCGTTGCTGCCTTCTTTCTTTTGTCGCTATGTGCCCTAAGGAATGAGGTAAAGAGATTCTGGAAAATTACTGTTTTTATTGCTAGTGACACTGTATACAAAAATAAGCTAACCTTTTCTGGAAATCAGGGCCTCGGAGTTGCCTGTATTTGCTCACAGGTAGAGATAGTGCATTGGAGACAATAATCTTTCTTATGCACTGTCAGCCTCCAGAACTTGGAAGGATGAGGAATTGGGGTTCCACCAAGTAAATGCTAACTCAGTTCATGGGTCTGCCCTGACTTGGAAACACACAGTGCCAAAGTTTGCTGGTTCTTATGTTCCCTGTGTTTTTCTCAACACCTACTCTCTTGATAACAGTGCTCTGGACCCTGGGTATTGGGATCTTTTAGCCAGCCAGCACTGCATTATTGGAACTATCTTCTTTTAGAATCTGTAAGTTTATCCAAATACCACTGGGCACAGCTGGTTATCAGCGTTATTACATGGGCGTCATTGTGTCATTGAGACCCTGGACAGTTCGAGCCAAGTTTGAACTTAAAATTAGAAAGGAAAGGAGCTCTAAAGGCTCACCCTTGCCGCCCACTCTTTGTTAACATTCTTGGCAGTTTTTGCAAGTGATGGGAAAGAATGAAGGGTAAGACCATGTGGGAGAAGATTACCCACCATCTGCCTACACTGCCACTAGCTCTCACTAGGATTTTAAGTTTCAGAAAATTTTCTGAAAAGTTATGGTCACACCAAGCTTCACACCGTTCCTGTTTGCTGGATGAAGGTGGCGCACGCGCGCACACACACGCACACAAGAAGTCTATTCAGAATGAAGAGAAGTCTCACAGTCCATCTAGTGGACAGACAGGTTTCTGAAGGGTAGCTGTAGCCTATCAGTAGGCCTTTTTCAAAAAGTGCATTCGTGCCTCTTTGAACAAACCTAGGAGATGAAAATCTGAATGTACAAAACCTGTTACAATCATAGTGTTTTAATGAAATATTTAATGAGATTTATCCTTCTAGGCTCTTTTCTACCTTTCTTTCTTCCTCTTTTGCAGATACCTTGGAAGAGTTTAAGGAACTGAATAAAGGCTTATGGAAAAAACTTCAGGATAAGTTCGCCACCAAGAGTCCAGATGAGAAGGCTAAGGAATAGCCTGTGCCTTTGTCTTCCCCGTGTACATAAGTGTGAAGCCTTGTATGTTGCCAAGAATAAAACTGTCCCTCCTTCCAGCTAAATGTGGGTTTGTGTCCTCTTTGTGGGCTGACACAGTCTTAATCCGAAAGGGGAATGCAGAGGCCATGTTTAAGTGCTGTCAGGGTCTACTGTCTGTATCAGAGAAACATCTCAGGAGGAAACCCCAATCTCAAGTAAGCTGACCTTTTTCCGGGCATGTTGGTGAGGATAAGGGAGACTTGGAAAAGTGTGCTTCCTGTACTGCCCTGGGAGTCCCCACCTCATAAATATTTGGTTTTCTGTCCCCTGGCAAGACTTCCACATTTTGTTTTGCTGTGGAGGCTAAAGTGAAGAAGCTGAGAATAGACTGATAACGGAAGAGGCAACAACAAACCATCCTGGGGGACAGCAACATATAATGTGATGATGGGCTGGCTACAGCGGAACTTAAGCCTGTTTCTCAGCATCTTTGGGAATGCTTTAGCCCAAGTAAAGACGAAAGGTTCATTCCTCAGCAAGACCAACTTGACATAGGTGAAAAAGTAAAACTTTACCATTGCTTTAGTCAGATTCCAGTTACTGTGTGTTTCATAATTATATGTGAGCCCTGGGGAAAACCAAACAGACCAGAGTGGGAGGTGGACATATGTAAAGACCCTTTGTTGTCCAGTGCAACATAGCCATTGTTAATACACAGTATTAACTAATATTGTTTTTAGATAGAGAGAGAGAGATTCCCAAAGTTCTCTACTTTTGCCATCTGTCAAGAACAAAATGGAAGTCAGGAAGCACATAGCTTTGTATAGGCAGGAATGTAGGATAAGGAAAGAGGAAGCAACTTGGGAGTCAGGGATTGGCTTTGAATACCAGCTTTGCTATTTATTACTAGTATTACTTAGGGAAGTCGTAACCTCTCTGGGCTTTAGTTTCTTCTCCATAACAGTTAGTTGTCTAAGTTAGATGATCGCTAAAGTCCCTTCCCATTCTAAATCTGAATAGGAATTGGAAATGACCAAGAGGTCTTTGTCAAAGATGATGGTTGGTTTTAAGTGGACCTCTTTAACAATCCCTTAAGTGCAAGTGTTGGACCAGTTAGAAAAATGTTTGAACTTGCCTTTCCTCTATCAGCTAACCTTTGACAAGTATAAGAATCCTAATTTTAAAATTTCTGTTAATTTATTTAAGGCAATTAACAAATTAGTTCTCAAGAATTCCGTAAAACATCACACCAGGAGGGCAGGAGGGTGGGGGGAGGGGGAAGCCACTCAGTCCAAACCAGCCCTTCCCAGAAAACCTCCGAGATCTGCCATTTCTACTGTAGACCAGGAGAAAATCTCTTCCAAAGGACTCAAGAAGGACTAGATTATAAGAGCAATAATTTGTCATCCATAGGTCACCCACCCACATTGTGAATATTTGGGGTGGGGGGAACTGCCTGCTTGTGACTGCCCCAGGATTCGAAGGCAGCATCCCAGAGAAAAATGATGAGGTCTACGGTGGATGAGACAACCGCGTGGGCAGGTCTGAGTCAGGATGGCGTACTTGGAAGAAGTTAAATAATGAAGCCCTAAAATGACTAGTAACAGTATTCATGCTACCTCCCCCTGAGGCATGTAGCTACCAAAATGTAGTGCCTGGAGATAAAGAGAATGACCCACTCCTAATCACCCACGTTGAGGAATAAAAATGAATTTTAAAAAGTTACTGTATTAAGGAATAAAGCTCCCAAGTGCTTTATCTTCCTCTAAGGCAGTAAGGTAAAATGACTCCTGGCGGATTTCCACAGCTTCACTTCCAGAACTGTCCACTGGACTGTCAGCTAGGAGTCTCCCTCCCCCTGTTGCTGGTCAAAGCTTCTGCCATCTGGGATCCCTGACAGTGAGGGAGCCCCTGTTGAGTATGAATCCTGGCCTAAGTGGTTGACTCAGCTGGGGCCATCCCACCACTAGGAAGCAGAGAGAGAGCCAGGGCATTTCTTTGCAGTAACGACCCTCTCAGTACAAATACTCCCCCTCTTCTGGAGAAGGGCAGTCTCAGCGACTCATGCAGTTCTGGACATCCACAAAGCCCATACGCTGTCTGCGTTTCCTTTGCTCTGTCATCTGGAATTAGATAAGACAGTTTCCATCAGGATGCTCCCCTGTGCCCTCTGTGCTCTGTGAGCCTCTGCTCAAAGAACTAGCTCTTTGATGTCTGTCTCTTTGTTACTACTGGACAAGTGGTGCCTCCTGCCCCTCCCCCTTGGACTTTCAGAAAGCTTCAGAGGTTACTAAACCCCACCTCCCCCAGGGAGGGTCACTCTCTTTCCTTTAAGCCAGTTGGTCACAAACCACAACTTTTGTGCAGCTAGGTACATCAGCTTGTGCCCAGTACCTAAAGGCACCCAGGTATATGAAAAGATGCCATCAGCTAAGTGCCCCTGCTCTAGGTTAGGCAATCTTTGAAGTTTTTGATTTATATCTTCCCGGAGAAAGGGACAGAGTGGCCCTACTTTGGAAAGAGCAGCTCTCTATTTTTAGAGTCCTTTTTTAAAATGCAAATACTCCTTGCCAGATTAATCCCTACCTGCCAAACCACCCCTACATACACACACAACACACCCCCAAGGTATCACACGGACTGCAGGATAGACATTAACAGGAAGAAGGCCTAGATCCCAACATTGTCCCTGGCTGACTTACGTTTTTGCCAGGGACCAGACCTGGCCAAATAATGAATAATGAAAGGTAATGAATAACCTTTGAAGTAAGGTTATGTGGTGGAGGAGAGTCTGTGCTTACCATATCAGTCAGCCAATAAACATCAACAATAAATATAATTGCCTATTAAATGTTAGGCACTGCATTAAGAACTGGGGATACAAAGAAGGGCAAAAAATTACAACCCCTACTCTCAAGAAACTCGGTCTAATGGAGGAGACAGCATGTAAACTACAAACAAGCTTTCTATACAGGATAATTTGGAAATAAACAGAAGGAAGTCTCTAGAATTAAAGGGGGATCAGTTCAGTGACTAGGAAGATGGACAAGGAGTGTTACACGCATGGATTGGGGCTGAGGCAGCGTAGAATTGAGACGACTCCACAAGGCTGACTTCAGAGCTCTGGTCTAAGGCTTCCCGAGGTCGGGTGATGGTGAAAAGGGGAGATCGAGACAAGGGAAATTTCTTACCTGCTCCTTGAGCTCATTGAGCTGGGAGGTGAGATGAGACACCAGTTTCATGGTGGAGTTGAGTTTGTCCTGAAGGCTCCGTATCTCATTCTGTTCTCCTTCACCTTCATTGCTGACCAGCGACATGGCTCTCATTCGAGGGAACCAGTCCAAATTCTTGTTCTGAAATAAAGAACATGCAGTATAGGGTCAGTAAGATTGGGGAAGGGGGAAACTAAGTTGGAAAGGATCCTAAAAAAGGAACTTGCTACTCTAGCCCTGCAGAGCCACTGGCCAGGGTGAATAGGCCAAGTAATTGTTGCTATCAACTCGGGTCCTTCCTGGCAGGGCTGGTTTTGTCATTAGGGGCCACAGCGCTGTATCTCTGGCAAAGCTTACTCTTAAACTGACCTTTGTTGACAGCACTTCTACCCTCACTCATGTCATGCAGCCTGAAGCCTTGCAAAAGCTGGAAGGAAAGGCTTCTTCAACAAAAACGTTGGAGGTCTTTCCTCCAGAAAAATCATGACTCAGAAGATGGACTAGCCTTAAGAGAAGGAGAGGATAGATAGGGAGAACATCACCTTTCAGACACACGTAAAATTTCAGACTGTGCACAACCACCCTTTCTCTAACCTTGCCAACTGCCTGTTAAACACCTTTCCCCTGAGGATTAAAAATTTAACATTCTGGCTCTCTTGTCCATTTATAGGCTCAGCAACCACCTGGGCTATCAGAGGAAATTGTCCTCCCCGCCACCAAGTTTCAGATCCCCTTCCTCAAGATAAAATCTCTTTTGTGAGACAGACAGACACAGCTCCTGCCACTACACAAGCCTTGGTCTTTCCAGAATAATTTTAGGGAAGGAAACCAATCAGACTTATAGGATCTGAAATCCAGCAGGTCAGCTCAGTCCCAGGGCCCCGTATGTTCTCTCTCCAGTTGGAGAGTTTAACTTAGGATAACTTTCGAAACCTGATTCCAGAGTCTGAGCCCAGCTCCAGCAGCAGGAGCCAGGAGTCAACAGTTGGTAGCATTTTCATCTACGAAAAGGATTTCTCCAGATGCTACTCCAGCTCCCCTGCTAGCCCTTTATACAGTATCTGCAGATGTCAGAGACTATAGCCCCTCCCTCATCCCCCTTCACTAACATTCTGCAAGGGGATGGTGGCGGGGGATGACTTCCTTTCCAACCCACCAGTTCAGACAGATGTGAAATTTCCCTCTAGTAAATGAATGAAGCAGACCTCCAGACCAACCAGGAACCCTGTAGCAAAAACACCTGGGATTCCAAAGACATCTGAATGGGCTGGGGCCCTCCTTGTCCTGGCCCAGAAATAGAGACAAGGCTCAGAAACAGATGTACACACAGCAGAAAGGAGCGGGCAGATGGAGCATGGCAGCCACTGATGCCCTCACTTCAAGCCAACTCCCCACCCCCACCCCGCCCCATCCCACCGTGCCCTCCTCCACACCTTAATCATCTGAGCCACATAGCTCTCTGGGCCAGTGTAGTCTGTTTTGTTCTTCACTCGCACCAGCACGATGAAATACAAGTAGTTCCACATGTTGTGCTCGTACTTGATGTGTTCTTCAAAGGACACAGTCTTGTTGTCAAACTTGTCCCTCTCCAGACCTACAAAACAGCCAGAAGAGGGTCACATAGGAAAGAGCACTGACTTTGGAATGAGAGGACCCGAGTTCAAATTCTGAACCACCTGTGTGACCTTGGGCAAGTCACTTGACTTTTCTAGTCTTCAGTTTCTTCATGTGTAAAATGAGAGCCTAGATGGCCGCTAGAGTCTTTTCTAGCTTGAAATCTCTGGTTCTTAGGCTTTTGCATGTCTGTCCCCCTCCGCACCGCCCCCCCCCCAAGAAACTGTCAAGTATATTCCCTTAATTCTTGCATGGGCAAGCCAAAACACCATACAGGATTCCTAGCCCACCCTTCCCCCCAGGAACTAGGAAAAGAACTAGTTAATATTCTGAGCCAGAATGATACGGTTCCTTCCATCCCAGCAGGCCTAGAGGCACTCCAGAAAAGAAAACACCTTCTCACCACAGATGAAGCATGTGGTCTTAAGGATTTCCTCCTTCTTCTGCTTCTCACTCCTCAGGTCAGCAAAGGTATCGATGATCACCCCAAAGATGAGGTTCAGCACAATGATGATGACGATGAAAAAGAACAAGAGGTCATAGACCACTCGGGCAGGAAATAGGGACTCCTGTTGGCAGGAAGATGATGGTGGGTGGCAGAAGAGAGACAAAGGCCAGGAGCCCCATCACCACCATCAGGACCCTCCCCCCCAACACCAGAAGCTAAGCAGTTAGGTTCTAAACTGATACAATGGGACAGGGCATCAAAGACCGGAGACCTAGAGAGTTTTGAATTCAAAATGGTGGCAAACGTCCAGCAGGCATAAGATTTGGGGGATCTGAAGATTGGGGCGGGGGAGGGGGGAGGGTAAGTTTCGGAGTAGCAGCAGAATATAAACAGCGGTTCAAGACAAGGGGCTGGGACTTCTAGTCCGGGCTAGCCTCTAACTTTCAACGCTGCCCCAGTTTCCTCCTCATTTCTAAAAGGTCAAGAACCGCTCCCTCCCAAGCAGTTTGTCTGTCAGTCAGTGGACTAGCATTTATTAAGCTCTTGCTACGTGCTGAGGACTAGGGATACACAGAAAGGCGAAACCCTCCCTGCCCTCAAGGAGCTCACATTCGGGTAGGGAAGACAACCTACACACAGCCATGTGCATACTAGATACAGGGAAGCAACCTCAGAGAGAAGGTGCTAGCAGCAAAAGGGACCAGAAAAGAACTCCCACAGGAGGGAGGATTTGAGCTAAGTCTTGAAAGCGAGGCAGCAAGTGAAGGTGAGGAGGGAGAGCATTTCAGGCATGGGAAATAGCCAACGACTTGACTGGGGGAAGAGAGGTGCTGACAATGGCTCACGTGTCTATAGCGCTGAGAGTTTACAAATGCTTTACATACATCATCTCTCTGGATCCTTACCAAAAAAAAAAAATCCCAGTGAATTATGATCATCCCCCTTTTACAGATGAGAAACTGGAGCCCAGAGAGGTGAGGTGATTTGCCTAAGGTCACACAACTGCTCGTTGTATGAGGCTGGATTCAAACTCAGTTTTGTTCTACAGAGTTATAGGCCTGGAATCAGGAGATGGGAGTATCTAATGCGAGGAACAGCACGGACAGTGTTGATGCAACATATGTGGAAAGAAGTAAAGATTAAGAAGCCTGGAAAGGTAAGATGGGGCGAGGGCTTTAAAAACCAAACAGGATTTTGTATTTGATCTTGGAAAGTAATAGGAAGCCACTGGAACGTATTGAAGGGATGTGTGGGGTGGTGTGGTAACATGGTCAGACCAGCACTCTAGGAAGATCTCTGTGGTAGCTAAGTGGAGGATGGATTGGGAGAAACCTGGAGGTAGGAAGATCAGTCAGAAGGTTATTGCAATAGTCTAGGCAAGAAGTAATGAGGACTTGCACCAGGTGTCAGCCACTAGGCCCCAGAGTCCCAAAGCAATTAGAATTCAGGCTTGGTCTCCTGAGGCCTGCTGCTCTAGCCATCAGAAGCCAGCCAGGTTGTAATCCATGTTGCTGGGGCTCCAAGGATTGTGATAAATGCTGAGGGACATATCCCGGGGGGCGGTAATGGCCAACCAACTCTTAATTTCTCTTCATTAATATAAGAGATTAGGTTTTGGGTACTTTAAAACAGCAGGTTATCCAAAGAATCATTTCCATTTTGGTTTGGTGTGGTTTTTCTACTTACACATAAAGTTGGTTACTTCTAATATCCTTGGAATTCACTACATGTCAGATTATATAATGAAGATTTGACTCGACTTTCCTATCCTACCCTGCCTGTCCCAATGCTTTATGTCTGACAGGGTCAGTCTTAGTTCTCAGCCAAATCTGCCTAAGCAAAGTTATCTGTTCTCCTTCTACAGAAAGATCCCTCTTTCAGACCCTCCCCATTAAGTTCGGCTTATTAAAAGCCTTCTCTTTCGGCCCTTGCAGGACAAAGGTAGAGATGAGTTGTGATGATGCCAATGGGTCCTTCCCTGGGGACATTAAATCAATCCAACAGGGAAGTCGAAGACAAAAAAAGGAAAAGAGGCCCCAAAAGCACCAAAATATTCATTGCAGCACTTTTTGTGGTAGCAAAGAACTGGAAACAAAGCAGATGCCCAAAGTCTGAGGAATGGCTGAACAAATTGTGGTCCATGAATGGAATGGAGTTATTTACTGGGCCTGAAGGAAAGATGCATATGATAAATACAGAGGAGCAAGGAAAGGTTTATATGAACTGATGCAAGGTGGGGTAAACAGAGGCAGGAAAACAAACACAAGAGGACCACACCGATGTAATTGGAAGGAACAGAAGGCTGCAAAATTATAATGACCAAGCTTGGTCCCAAAGAAGACACACGGGAAAGCACGTCCCCCTGGTTCTCTGCAGAAATGGGGGACCACCGGTGTGGAATAATGCATCTGACCTCAGAATGTTTTTTATATTGGCTAGTTAGTTCTGTATCAGTTAATTCCTCAGGCCTAGAAAATAACTCCATTCCATTTGGTCCATTCATGGACCAAATTTGTCTAGCCACTCCTCAGACTTTGGGCATCTACTTTGTTTCCAGTTCCTTGCTGCTACAAGATATTGGTTATATTTGTTAGTATATTGGAAATGTTTTCTTTCTCTCTCTCTTTTTTCTTTCTTTCTTTCCTTCTTTGTTTCTTTTTATGTTTGATCCATCTTTTCCTTTTAAAAATTCTTTATTATAAGGGACGGCTCTCTGGAAGTGAGGAGAGGGATGCACTAGGAAACGTAAGATGTTGTAAGAACAAAAGGTATTGATTAAAAAAATTTGTTTTAAAGAATCAGAAAGCAAGAGTGATCCCATTGGAAGGAAGGTTGGGGAACTAGTGGGGAGCCCATGGGTGCAGCATCTTCTTTCTAAGGATGGGAATCTGGAGAGGGATTAGGTCAGGAGACAGTGGGAATACCCTGGTGGAGCCTGGAGGGGAGGGGAAGAAGGAAAATGGCTCACATCTTTGGATGGCTTTCGCAGAATGTCCCCCACGCCCCCGCCATTTCGAAGTCCGTGGTTCATGACAGTAACTATGCACATCAGCAGTGTGTCACAGGCTCGCTCTGTGCTGTCTTCATCGTCATCCTCTGGAATCACAGTTAAATTGTATGCCCATGAATGGAAGTGGGGGCCTCCCTGATCCCTCATGGTTCCGAGTTTACTGGGGAGTGGAGGGGGGAGGTCACGTGAATACAACACTTACAGTTTACAAAATGCTTTATATCTCTTATCTCTTTGGAGCCTCACAAAAACCCTATGAATTAGGATCACACCCATTTTACAGAGGAGGAAACTGGAACTCAGACAGGCTAAGTGGTTAGCCCAGGGTCACACAGCTTGTAAAGCCAAATTCTAACTCAGTTTGGCTCTGTAGAGTGCTGGGCCTGGAGTCAGAAAGACTTGAGTTCAAATCCAGATTCAGACACTTGCCTAGTTATGTGACCCTGGGCTTAACTTAACATCGGCCTTATTTCCTTCACCCATAAGGTGAGGATAAGAACAGCATCCATTTCCTGGGGTGGTTGTGAAGAGCGAAGGAGATATCTGTAAAGCATTTAGCACATAGTGCCTGGCATACTGCAGGTGCTTAATAAATGCTTATTCCTTTTCCTTCCTCCCCCCCACCCACTACCCCAGTGTTCCCAAGCACCAACCCCCAATCCCAACCCATCCCCAAACTCCATACCACCCTGTGCCAGTTATATTTGGTTTCCATTACAGTCGCACTTCCTTTACCTTCCCGAATTTCAGGCACTGTGATGTCAGAGGAACAGCCGATCTTGTCTCCACTACAAGTGTCCATGAATGCCGCAGCGCTGTGGGGCATTCCCAGGGGGCTGGCTGGAGAGGAGAGAGACAATGGAGGCTCATGGATGCAGCATGGAGACATTCTGAAAGTCACTCTATGGCCCTGCTGTTAGCGGGGACTCACTGCTATGAATTGGACTTCTGACACCTTGGTGGAAAGTGGAGTTGTGGAGGCGGGGTAGGAAAAGCTTCAAAAGGGCAGAACATGAAGACTCCATCTGCTGGTCCATGATAATTGGTAGGGATAGGGTACTTCTGACCTCCTCCTGTCCTTCCCCAAACTGAAGGAGGACTGGCCCAAGGGCTGGAGACCTCAGATAGCCTTTTCAGATGTCAGAGAACTGAGCACCACAAGAAAGTTGGCTCTGTTTAAGGATCAGGGAGATCTGAGAACTCCCATCCCATTCCAGGGGACAGGCTGCCTGGGGCAAGGGTATCATTTTTCCCATGGGACCAACAGGGAGAGAAATAAACCTAGAGAGCTACAGTGATGTGACCAAAATTAGACAGTGAGGAGAGGGCAGAAGCAGGAGCATCAGTCTCTAGGGCAAAGACCCTCAGCCTTTTTTCTGTCATGGACCCCTTTGGCAGTCTGGTGTAACCTATGGACCCCTTCTCAGAATAATGCTCACAGAATAAAAACATAGGATTGTAAAAGAAACCAATTATATTGAAATATGGTTTTCAAAATAATCTTTGAAAAAAGTTCATGGACCCCAGGTTAAGACCCCTTGCCCTAGTCCTGTGCTCTCTGCTACACTTGGATTTGCAACCATGAGCACTGTACCTAGGGTGGAGTGACTGGGGCCTTGTCCCGAGTCAAGGAATTTGGAGGGTACTGACAACACAGTCCCAAAGGGTCTTTTCCCCCTGCTTCCCCTGCCCCTGTGGTAGCCAAAGCATGTCTTCATCATACCAGGAGAACTTCCTCCTCCTCTAAAACACCGCAGGTGAGCTTGTACCACTCACCCCACCCACTGGGGGAGGAACTGTCAGTTACGTCTCTGGCTGCCGCCAAGTGACCCGCTCCATGGCCACGCTTTGCCAACTTTAGAGTATTATATAAACGTTAGCTATCAGCAGACACTACTCCACTGAGGACGGAGCGGCCTGTGAGGAAGAGCCCAGGACAGGACAGCCCGTGGGAACGCGCAGAGACCTTTGGACTTGTTATCGGGCAGCCGGTCCACCTCGAGGATGAAGTCGTCCTTGAGGAAGAGGAAGCCGACGATGGAGAAGAGGTAGACCAGGATGAGGGCGAGCAGGGCAGTGAGCAGGATGGAGCGCCCATTTCGGGTCACGCTCTTGATAACGTTGAACAAGGTCTCTTCGCGATAGATTAGGTCGAAGAGCTGGAAGGGGCAGAAGCATCGGACTGGGACAGCTGTTTCAGCCTGGAGATACACACTCTCCCCACCTAGGACCAACCCTCTGGAATAAGTCTGGAGTCACTTCAAAAGACATTCCATTTGGTTAAAGTAGAACCTAGGGACAGCTGGGCGGCGCAGTGAGCAGAACACCGGCCCTGGAGTCAGGAAGACCTGAATTCAAATCCGGCCTCACACACTCGACACACTTACTAGCTGTGTGACCTTGGGCAAGTCACTTAACCCCAATTGCCCTGCCTTCCCCCCCCCCCAAAAAAACCAGTAGAACCTAACGGGCAGCAAAGGTTGGCCTAGAACCAGCTTCTTGACCCTAGTCCAAGGGCTCTTTTTTTCTATGTTGTTCCCTTTTCAGGAACACTGGGACAGCAGAAATAGACAGTCAGATATGCTGTGCCTTGTTAATTGTGACCTTGAGAAATTCAGTCCTAAGTCCTGAGGATGCCCGGCACAGAAAACCAGTGTCTATAATGGGACCCCTAGAGACTTCTCAATTCACAGCTCTACCCTTTCTCAAAATTCCCTCTCCAGAACCCATCTTTGCACTGTCCCCTTGTCTCCCCCCTGCCCCGCCCATTGGCCCATCCACCATCGCTCATACCAGGATGCTGTAGAAGAGCTCATGGGCAAAGATGCCGAGCACGCTTGTGAGGATATAGCCGACGTGGTACAGGAACTCCATGTCCATCACCATGGCTTTATAGCCCCTGATGAAGGTGCCTCGGTTGCCCACAAAGCTCACCACAAATACGATCTTGTTGGTCAACTGGGAAAAAAGCAAAAGAAAGACGAGTGATGGACGAGGCACCAGGAGCAGCGTAGCAAGAGTAGGGAAGGGATAGAAGAGGATAGTGGGTGTTGGGAATATAACCCCAAAGAGGTCAAAGATAGAAAGGCCCCATATGCAACGAAATATTTATAGCAGCACTTTTTGTGGTAGGAAAAACATGGAAAACAAAATAGATACCCAAAAACTAAGGAAATGCTAAACAAGTTTTGGTTCATTAATATAATGTAATATAATGTAAACAAAAAACCAACAATTTTAAAAACTGAACATCATGTAATTATAATGGCCAAGGTTGGCCCCAAATGAGAGATGAGAAAATGTATCTCTTGGTCCCTTCTTTGTGAGACTGTGGGTACAAAACATTACATACATGTCAGACTCTGTTACTGTATTAGCTAATGAACTGTTTTCTCTTGTATTCTATCCTATCATTTTATACAAAGGGATTGATCTTTGGGTAGATGAGGGATATATTTGGAAATGAAGATAACATAAAACAAAAGGTATCATTTTTTTTTGAGAGGGCAGCAGGATGGGTGAAAGAACTCCTTTCTACGTGAACCATTCCTGGGATCTTTTTTTCATAAAAGCAGAGTTTGCTTTCCCTCAGTACCATATTTCCCTGTCTAGGTTAGAGGATTGGGCCTAAATGACCCAGTATTGACACAAGCACAACTCAGCCAGGAAGAATTTGAAGAGTCCAGGCAGGGATTTCTCTCATAACGATCTCCAAAAGGGTTTCCGCCTTGGACTCCTGAGCAGTAAGCATGGGCTAGTCAGGACAAGGAATCATTATCTATGGCCCCAAGTACTGAAGTGTGCCCCCTCATGAGTGTCAAGCCTGAAAAATCCCTAGTCAACTAGTTTTATCCTCTATGGAAAAAATCAGAATGTGGACAAGCAAGTACAGGGAACAGAAAAAGGAGAAAGTCAACATTCCCAAAATCTGCTCCTGCCTTCTAGATTCAGCCATGATCCCTATCCCAGGGCCTGTCCGTGTAGATAAGGAGGGGCTTGGAGACAAGGGATGAAAACAGGCAGGAGAGACACTGTCATGTAATGTTAGAGTTGACAGGAACTTCAGGGGCCATCAGGTCTGGACCGCACCATATTACAGGTGAAAAAAATTAATACATTTTTTTTGGTGGGGGGAAGGCAAGGCAATTGGGGTTAAGTGACTTGCCCAAGGTCACACAGCTAGTAAGTGTCAAGTGTCTGAGGCCGCATTTGAACTCAGGTCCTCCTCCTGACTAAAGGGCTGGTGCTCTATTCACTGCACCACTGAGCTGCCCCCCCCCACCACCAAATTAATACTGATAGAAAAGGATATTTCTTGCCCGAGATCATGTAGCCAGTAAATGGCGAAACCTTAACTCAAACGCAGGTCTCCTTATTCCACGTTCAGTGGTTTTACCATTGTACTGTAAGCTAAGCTTTGAAACTCCAGCTTCGATAAAGCAAGAGACATAATGGAAGGGGACCGAGGGTTCTTCTTGCGAGGGAGTGACATCATGGTGCCCTTGTTATCATTATTAGAAAGCCACATCAAAAAACATCAACGAAAATCTTCAAAGAAAAAAAGAAGTAAGCTGGCTGTAGGTCAGATGGCTTGGAAAGCAAAGGTGGCGATGCGATCCGTGATAGTAAGATCCCTCACCCCCACCCACTGCGCCCCTTCAGAGTTATGGCTTGGGAGGCGGCTGGCTGGCTCAGTGGATTCAGTGCTGGGCTCAGAGTTGGGAAACCTAGTGACTGTGTGATCCTGGGCGAGTCACTCGCCAGTCAGTCGGTCGAGAAACACTTTTTTATGCCCCTACTATGCACCAAGCACTGTTTTAAGTGCTAGGGATGAAAAGGAAAGGTAAAAGATGGCCCCTCTTCTTGAGGAGCTCACAATCTGATGGCAGAGAAAACGACCAACAGCTATGTACAAATAAGACAGATACAGGATCAATTAGAGATGATCAGCAAAGGAGAATTAAGGGGAAAGGCTTCCTGTACAAGGTAGAATTGTAGCTGAGACTTGAAGGAAGCTTAACCTCATTCTGCCTCAGTTTCCTCATCTGTGAAATAGGATAATCATAGCACCTACCTGAAAGGGTTATTGTGAGGATCCGATTAAATATGTGTGTGTGTGTGTTATACACATACGCATACACACACACATAGGGATACATGTGTACACAGAGATACATACACATGTAAAAATGCAATTCTATATAATCATATGTAATATTTTATATGATATATTACATTCTGTTTTATGTATTATAGCTTATGGTTATATATTATGCATCTTTATACAAATACAAATATATTGCATATATTATATATACTTTATTATATGTCAATATTTATTAATATATTATATCATTTAATCTTTATTGTAATTATAATATAATATGGAATATTAGCGTTATATTATTCTATTATATATAATGAATAGTGATTTATAAAAAGACTTTCCAGGCTATCTTTTTGCAGGGTGTTCTGGGACATTTTTAGGCTTTGATAGCTTGGAGAGTTTACAACTGCACTGACTCAGGGAAGACCCTGTGTAAACACTAGCATTAGCAGCAGTAGTACTGCTAACATTCTGGCACTCCACTCCCTATCTCCCGCACCGCCCCTGAGGTGGCTACGGGACAGCAGCTGGCACTGTGCCCCGTGACTCACATTGAGGGCCCCCAAGATGTTGAGGGTAGGCCCGATGCCCAGGTAATAGATGGAGCGTAGGATGAGGGCCACGATGACCGGCCGGATGCTGTAGCGCCTGGTGAACAGAGCCACGATGGAGAAGCACACCAGAAGCCAGAAGAGCAAAGAGATGAGTGGAGAGCCCAGCACACCTAGAGGGAAGGGAAAGGCAGAAGGTGAATGGGATCCCTCCCCAAGCTTCGCTGCCCAACTCAGGACCTTCCAGCTCATCCCGATTTAGAAGGTCTTGAAGGCAGCAGCATCCCCCTGGGGTATCTTGAACTGGACTGAGAGTCACAGAATCCCAGTCTCAGAGGTGAAGAGACCTTGGAGGCCTAGATCTGGTCTGATATCTACCTGGACACAAATCCCTTGGACAACATCCCTGACACTGGGGCCCTCCCAGGAACCCCCCATAACAGGCCTATATTCTACTTCTGCCTTCACTCTCAGGATCAGTTTCTCCACCTGTAAAACCAAAACCATCCCCACCTCTCCCTTTCTCCTGCCTCCCCTACTCACATGTCACCATGGAGTCTCAATGTTAATGTCCCCAATCAGAATGGGAGCTTCCTGAGGACAGGAACCTACAGTATCTCCTGCTCCCTCTGTTTTAATTGTGACTTAGAGTCAAGGAGATCTCGCTTCCAATCTACCTCAGATACTTTCAGTGTGACCCTAGGCAAGTCATGCCTCAGTTTCCTCAGCTGTAAAACAAGAGAGCTGGATTCCACGGCCTCTGAGGTGCCTTCCTACTCTAAATCTAGGGTCCTATGACTGACTGCACCCCCGTGCCCAGCAGAACTCTGCTCAGAGGGTATGCTCAGTACCAGGGGTCCAAGGAATGCGTTACAAGTGATGCTGTCCCCATCACCCTCTCTGGGAGGGCAGGAGGGTAGCAATATCCTCCTCTCCCATAAGTCTCTGTTTAGAGGCCCGAGAAGCCCCAGGCCTCAGCCTCCCTCCCGAGGCTGTCCTCACCTGTGGAGGCACCCTCCACATACGGGTAGAAGAAGGCTATAATGATGTTGATGAAAACGGCAAGGTTGAAGGATATGGTGCCCCACAGGGTCATTCGTCGAGAAAACCAGTAGATCAGAGGCATGCCTGGCAGTGATAGATGAGAGGACAAAGAGCAGCCTTGAGTATTAGGATGGGAGTGGAGAAGGGAAGCCCCTCCTGGATCACTGCCTTGTTGGGGCAGAGGGACTTGCTTAGCACAACAAAACGATGAGCTACGCCGTGCAGGGTTACCCAAGATGGATGAGCTACGCCATGCAGGGCGATGGACGGTTCTGACACAAGGCGATCCAGTGGAGAAGGAAATGGTGAACCACTCTAGGATCTTTGCCAAGATAACCCCATGGACAGAAGAGCCTGGCATGCTCTGGTCCACGGGATCAGGCGGAGTCAGACATGACTAAACAACCGAGCAGGGACGCAGAGAAGCCAGCTTGAACAAGCGAGCACCTGCTTGGTCTGGGGAAGTCTAACAGCTCAGGCCCCATCAAAGGTTGAAGGGACATCAGTCTTAACTCCTTCGGGGAAGCCGCCTTGTTTCTGCATAAATGGTATGGGGGGGTCTATGCTTGGGTGGTTATACATGGTCAACAAGGTATAAAAATTTTGTTTTCTTTAAAAAGAATGGGGGCAGCTAGGTAGTGCAGTGGAGAAAGTGCTGCCCCTGGAATCAGGCTGACCTGAGTTCAAATCCAGCCTCAGACACTTACTAGCTGTGTGACCCTGGGTAAGTCACTTAACCCCGATTACCTCCAGAAGAAAAGAGACAATTACATTGCCAGCCCCAGGTTAAGTGTGCCTGATCTCCCATTTAATATACGCCCTTCACCCATTGCCAGCCTCAGTATTTCTACTCCCCCTCCACAAAAACCCCCTTTCCAAGCCTTCATTCACACTGCAGTATAAATGGCTGATAACAGCTTAAGAGTACTCCTACATCAGCTTTGCCCTTTCAGGTTCCAAAGGAGGAAGACAATTCCAAAGGCGAACTTTCCAGCCATGGCCAACAGATAGTGGACGATTTTTCTTTTTCTTTTTTTTTTTTTAAGGCATCAGGTGCACCATTTGGGCTGTCAGCTATTCTAGCTCTCTCTAAGGCAAGCCCTGACCCCTCATGCCCATTTCCTCCCCAGCCCTCACTTCGAAGTTTCCTCTGCCACTCCATCTCGTTGTGCAAGAAGGAAGACTGGTCAAAAAAGTCGCTGACTTTGCTGCCCTGTTCATCCTGCTCCGTGGTGGTGAAGAGCCGATGCTTGGTCTCCTCGGTCAGAAATTCGCAGATGCTAGGCACCGGAAACACGATCTGCTCCATGCTCCTGTCCTGTCGAACAATCTGGGCAGGAAAACAGGGCCGTGCTGGAGGTGGGGGGACCGAGAGGGGCATGGGAGGGTGGGGAGAGAGAAGCAAAGACTGCACCCCAGGGAGACACACACACACCACAGCCACAAACACTGAGTCATACACCTGCTGAATCACACACTGACTCGGAGAGACACGCTTGTTGGATGCTGAATCATACACCTGTGCTCATCTACACATGCTGAATCAGAGAGTGACACACGTGTGCGGGCACGATGAATCACACAACCCTTCACGTCCTTTTGCTTTCACATGACTCCCAAGAAGCCAGGTTTGATGGCTCTGCTGCCCTGCACCAATGCCACTGACCAGAGGGTGATGGTGTTGGGGGGGCAGCGAGACCTGGCTCTGGAGTCAGGGAACCTGAGTTCAAATCCCATCTCTGATGCTTATTACCTGTGTGACCTTGGGTAAGTCACTGAACTTCCTTGGGACCTCGGTTTCCTCATCTGTAAAATGAGGCAGTTGGGCTGGAAGGCCTCTGAGGGCCCTTCAGCTCTACTGTCATCTTTCTATCTCTGTGATTCTCCCCCCCACACACACTCCAGGCCCTTTCCCCTTCCCAAGGAAGGTCTCCCACCTCAATCTGGGATGTGTGGTTCTCGTAGTAGGCCAGAGGGTCCTCTTCCTCTGCCTGCACGGGCACTGACGACTTCAGCATTTGGGACAACTGTTTGTTGTTGAGGCTGAGCTGTGGAGTGATGCCAGGGGTTAGCCAAAGGGAAGGACCCCTAACCTATATGGATTACAACCCCACCTCGGACCCTGAGCCAAGCTTGTCTGGACCAGCGTCCTAATCCTAAGGCCTCAAAGCCCAGCCCAGATCCTAACCTAGGCTCCAGCCCTTGGAGTTTACAGTATAAAGAGTCCCTCAAGAGGAGAAAGCAGAGAAAAGAGAAAGGATGGGAGAGAAAAGAAAGGATAAGGGAGAGAAAGGAGAGGGCGATAACGGAAATGAGAAACAGAAGAAGAAGAAAGAAGGAGACAGAGGAGAGTGGGAGGGAGGAGAAGGAAAGAAGGGGCGGGGAGAGAAAGAGGCAAAAGGAGAAGTAAAGAGTGGGAGAGGAGAGAAAGGGAGAGATAGGGAAAAGATAAGGAATAGAAGAAAAGAGAAAGACAAGGAAGGGAAAAGGTGATGAAGAAATGGGGCAGACAAATGGACAAGGGGAAGACAGGTGACAAAGAGAGAGGAAGTTAAAGTGAGTAGTGGGTGAGTCCCAAGGGGAGCCCATGGAGACAGGATCAGGGCAGGGGGAGGGGCAAAGTTGGTTCCTCCTCCCTCTGGCAGTGCTGGGGTTGAGGTCCTACCATGGAAGAGATGCCTTCTTCCTCCTCCTCCTGGATGCGTTTCACCGGCTTCAGCAGGTGCTGTAGTTGCTTGTTGTGTCTAGAGAGCTAAGGGCAGAGGGTCTGAGGTCAGAGCCAGAGTCAGGATCATCCAACCCCAGGATCTCCAGCCTTTCTCTTTCCCCTGGGGTCCATGGTCCACGGGAGAGAGAAAAGGGACAGTTGATGACAATACCTGCAAGGCCAGTATATAGATGTTGTGGCCAACCTCTCTCGGAGAGACCTCGGAGTTCTCACGCTCCTCCTCCTGAAGGTAGGCTTTCTTGATGACATCCACCTGGAAGCCAGCACCTGCTCTTAGCCTCCTCCCAACCCCATCTGTTCCCCACATTCTCCAAACCCTTCTCCTCCACCCCCACATCCTCAGTCTTCAGCCTTTCCCTGATAAGGGAATGGTAGCAGAGGGAGGAGGGCTTGAAGGGAGGGAGTCTGGAGGACTCCCACCGGAGCAGCTCCACTAACCCCTGGCCAGCCGGACCTCCCCACCTCCCCTGTTCCCACTACCTGGCGGTCTGCCTCACCAGTTCCTGGGGCCGCAGGCTGATGAGAATCCTTTCTGCATTCTCGCTGTCATGCCGGCTCTCCATCAGGGCCAGAAGGAGCTTGGAGGCATTGTCCTGCGGGGCAGACAGGAGACTGAAGAAGCTGCTAGGAGTGGTTTCCCAGGACTCAAGCCTGCCTACCTCCCTCTGCCTTGGGACAAAATCACCCCACACTCACACAGAGGCTGGGAAAATGGGACAAAGGCTACAGTTGAAGAAATTATACTGACCTCTTAGACCACATGAGGGAGATCTAAGGGGGGAATTCCCAAGCTCGTTAACTTCCATTTAACTATTCTGCCATTCTTATAGTATAACGTGCTGAACTTGGAGGTGGGAAAACCTGGGTTCGAATCCCAGTTCTGACACATATTTTTGAGCATGGCCAACATAGCAGTTTTGCTTGACTATGTATATTTATAACAAAGATTCCCTTTTTTTTCCATTGGTGACAGGAGGAGCAAGGAGGGAGAGAAAATCAATGTTAATTGAAAATATTTTTTAATTTAAAAAAAATCCCAACTCTGGCATTTAACTAGCTATGTGACCCAAGCCAAGACATATAATGTCTTTTGGCCTCAGTTTCCTCTTGTGCAAAATGGAGATAAGGTTATCTGTTCACCTACCTCACAGAGATTTTGTGAGGAAAGTTCTCTGTAGACCTTAAAGAACTCCGTAAATATGAGTGACTCTTACTATCTTCTGAAACAGATTGAGTCTGTATCATTTTTAATTGATTCTTTTTACTCAATAAATTCTATTTATTGAATTCTATTTAATTGATTTTTGTCCTATAACTGCCCAAGTCATGGTTCTTTGTCTCTGAGCTTAGTTCAGAATTCTGCTGGTCTGTATTGAGTTAAGTTTAGAAACCCAGTTCTAGAAGTTGTTAATCCCCGTTCTGTTCTGCTGTCCAGGATGTTTGTTATCCAAAGAAGTCTGGCCCACTATTTCTGACCTTGCAAGCAGACCCAAACGATGAACATTTCCTAGTCACAGGAGGGAAGGTGGTGAGGGTGGGTTGGTGCTAGCCCCTCATTCTCGATCCCAATCATACTGTCCCCCACACCTCAGCTCTGTGACCAATCGTACTGATTTCACCATTCATGACATAAGCTCTTGTAACCAGTCATAACTTGTTCCCCACCTGTGAAGTCCTGTTCTTTGTTCTGTACTCCCCAAAACTATAAAGGAAAGCTCTCCCCCTCACTCTGGGTGTTATCTTTGCCGAGGAAGCTGATATCCTATTTATTGGTAAATTTGCACTTTACTATTAAATTGATCATGCTCAGCACTTTGTGCCTCAGTTTACCTTATTTTGACCATAACACTTCTTTCCCTCACTTACCAGGAAAATTCTTTTGAAAAACTCAATGGCAATGAGTGGGGAAGGGGCAGGCAAAAGGGAAAGAATTTGAAATTCGAATTTTTTTAAAAGAATGTTAAAAATAAATATTTTTTGCAAAATGGATAATTTTGATTACATCAAATTAAAAAGTTTTTGTACAAACAAAGCCAATGCAACCAAGATTAGGAGGGAAGCAGAAAGGTGGGAAAGAAGTTTTATACCCAATGTCTCTGATAAAGGCCTCATTTCTAAAATACACAGAGAATTGAGTCAAATTTATAAGAATACAAGTCATTCCTCAGTTGATAAATGGTCAAAGGATATGAACAGGCAGTTTTCAGAGAAAGAAATGGAAGATATCTATAGGCATATGAAAAAATGCTCTAAATCACAACTGATTAGAGAAATGCAAATCAAAACAACTGTTAGGTACCATATCTCACCTGTCAGATTGGCTAACATGACAAAACAGGAAAATTATAAATGCTGGAGAAGATGTGGGAAAATTGGAACACTAATGCATTGTTGGTGGAGTTGTGAACTGATCCAACCATTCTGTGAAGCAATTTGGAACTATGCCCAAAGGGCTATAAAAAAGTGCATACCCTTTGACCCAGCAACGCCACTTCTAGGAATGTATCCCCAAGAGATCATTCAAGTGGGAAAAGGCCCCGCATGTTCAAAAATATTTATAGCAGCTCTTTTTGTGGTGGCAAAGAATTGGAAATCAAGGGAATGCCCATCAATTGGGGAATGGCTGAACAAGTTGTGGTATATGAATGTAATGGAACACTACTATGCTATCAGAAATGGGGATGATATGGACTTCATAATAACCTGGAAACACCTACACGATGCAACGATGAGCGATGGGAGCAAAACCAGGAGAATATTGTACACAATTACAAACATATTGTATCTGTGATGACTGACTTTGATACACTTGGCTCTTCTCAGCAGTGCAATGATCTAAGACAACTCCAAAAGGCTCATGATGGAAAAAGCCATGCACAGCCAGAGAAAGGATTACGGAGTCTGAATGCAGATGGAGGCGCACGGTTTGCTCTCTTTTTCTGTGGTTGTGTTTTGGTTTTGCTTTCGTTTCTGTTCTGTTTCTTCTTTCTCGTGGTTCATTCCATCGGTCATAACTCTTCTTTACAACTTGACCATTGTGTAAATAAGTTTAGTGTGAAGGTGTATGTAGAACCTATGTCAGATTGCGCGCCATCTTGGGTGGGGAGGGGGGAGGAGAAGGAAGGGGAGAAAATCTGGAACTCAAAAACTTGAGGAGCTGAATGTTGTAAACTAAAACTAAATAAATAAATTTAAAAGAGGAAAAAACATAAATATCTTTAAGAAATTGAAATTTTAAAAACCCAATGGTGTATGTTGGGAGCACGAAGAAAGTGAAAAATAGTGTCCACGCTGAGCCCCAATAGCAGCTGAACAGAAACCCAGGCCCCCTGGCACCCCACGACCTACCAGCACCCACTGGCCTTTATATTTTCTTGCCCCACAAGGCATTATCCCTCAGGTCCCCACTCCCCACTGACACCCTCACCCACATTGTCAGTCACACACACACACACACACACCCTGGTACCTTGAGCTGTAGCACCAGATCCATGCGATACTTGCACAAGGGGCTGATGTCATTGAGGATCAGGGCGGTGATGATATCAATACCATTAGATTCATGCGTCACGATGCAGGTCTGTGCATGAGTGGCGAGACAAGAGAGAGTGCCTCGGGATGGAGCCACAGCCAGTCCATGTCTTCCCTGGCCCCCAGCCCCTCTCCCTGCCACACTCAGAGTCCTACAGCCTTCTCTTAGGGGGCCGGGGCCCCTACCTGGTTCTCATGGCAGGGCCCTTGGCAGTACTCCGTGAGCGTCTCCAGGGTCTGGATGACAAGCCCCACGTTGTCCTCATTGATGTAGAGGCCCAGCAGCCCCAGGCCTCCCGTGGTGCTGCCGCACATGATGTCTAGGAACTGCAGCGTTTCACACACCAGGTTGTAGTTGGTCTTGTTGTTCTGACAGCGAAGGAAGTTCTGAAGGAGACAGATACGGGATGTGCAGAGGAAAAGCAGATGTGCCATTCCCCAGGGCCACAAACATGTACTGCAGAAGGGACCCAGACAGAGGGGAGAGGGAGGGGCCCCGGTAGACACAGACTCGGGGGAGACATCCGAGCATGGGCTGGGTAGGGCATGGGGAGCAAGGTGCACAGAGTCATGGACCAACAGAAGCCTTTGAAGAATCACGGTTTTAAGTGAATAAAATACAATACATAGGGTAACAAAGGATACCGATTATATTGGAATACAGATTATGAACCCCTGAACCAGATGGTCTTTGAGGTCATGTGACACGAATAGTAGACACATGCCTATACCAGAAAGGACTTAGCAATGAGGATATTAACTGTTTTGGCTTCACATGCAGTATTTTACAACGTACAACATGTTTTCTGCGGAATAACTCTAAGCGGGGGGAGTATTAGGACACCCATTACAGAGATGGGAAAACTGAGGAGTATAGGCTCATAGACAGAGCTGAAAGAGAGACCTCAAAGGTTATCTAGTTCTGAGATCCATGAACTTTTTTTAAATAAAGTTTTTTGATAACTGTATGCCAATATAATCAGTCTCCTTTTTAACCTATGTATTTTATTTTAGGCGCTTAAAAACATTATTCCTCAAAGGGTTCTGTAGGTTTCACCAGGCTGCCAACGGGATTTATGTCACAAAAAAATTAAGAACCCCTGATGTCATCCAACCACCTCATTTTATAGATGAGGGAACTGAGACTGACAGAATTAAGTGACCTGCCCAGGGTCATACAGCTAGTCAGTGTCAGAGCTGGGGCTCAAATCCCCATCCTCTACTGCAAGTCCAGTGGTTTTTTCCAAGGTAACATAAAGTCTCTCTGACCCTAGAGGGAGCAAAAGTACAAGGAACAAGCATGAGTGTTTCACTGACATAGCCCTTAGCACAATAGATAGAGCGCTGGGCTGGAGTCAGAAACCTCTGAGTTCAAATCCAGCCTCAGATACTTACGAGCTGTGTGACCCTGGGCAAGTCACTTAGCCTTGTTTGCCTCAACTGTAAATGGGGATAATAGCCCCTACCTCATAGAGCTGGTACGGGGATCCAATGAGTAAGTGCCTAATGGATGCCTGTTCCCTTCCCTTCTATTGTGCACCAGCACAGCCTGAAGGCACATTGTATGTACATTTTCCCCAATGCCAGTGTATGGGAACGGGAAGTGAGATTTCATTTTCCATAGCAAACACCCAGGATTGAGCAACGCTTGCTCCCGGCTCCTCTCCGGCAGCCCTGCCCTGCCTCCTGACGGACCCAGAAGTTCAAGGCCGGGGGAGGGCAGGCGCTCACCTGAAGGTCCCGGTTGTGGTTCTCACACAGCAACTGCAGGAAGCGAAGGATGGGCTGCATGATCAGCACTGAGCTTCCCATCTCGTTGCTCTGCCCTCGATCAACCACCTCGTGCCCCCTGCGGAAGCTGGCACTCAGGGAGTAACGGGAGGTGGGGCTTGGGAGCGCAAAGGATGCCATGCGGCCTACGGTGAAAGGGCGTGGTGAAAGTGAGGGCAGGGCAGCCCACCTGCTACAGAAACTCTTTCCTTCCATGCCCCCCCAAACCCTGTCCCTCTCTCCCTGACTCTGCCATTGTATCCCCAAGCCCTAACCTTTGCCTCCAGCATCCCCGGCCTCCCTGTCCTCCCGGGGCTGGCTGCCCAGGTCGTTCATGTTCACGGTCACTGTGGACTTGGTCTCTTGCTGGGCCCTTTTCATTCGGTCATGAAGCACCTTAAAGAACTTCTCTGACTTCTTGTCACTCATCATCAGATTGTAAAAGGATTTCTGCAGGGTCAGGAAAAGAAATTGAGGAAAGATTCAGGAGTCTCAGACATTCAGGGAGCATCACCCTTCCCTCCCTCCCCTGCCCCCCTCCCCCTCTCTCGCACCTCCCTATACCTTCACTGACCCTCCCCAACACCCACCGTCCCCACCCCCACAAGGCAGTTCTATCCAGAACAAGTAAAACAAGTAACTCAAATCACTGAGTTCCTACTGTGTGCTGTGCCCTGCGCAAAGTGCCTGGCACATAGTAGGCACTTAATAAACGCTTCTTCCTCCTTGCTGGGAATTCTACAGGACATCAGACAAAACCAAGACATGACTATGGGGTCAGAGTTCAGAAGAGGCAAAGACCAATTGAGACCAACTGCTGTGGACAAGTAAGGTTACCTGGAGAAGGGACCTTAAGGGATTATTAGCAGGTTAGACAGGGAGGGAGGAAAGGAGGAGACAAAGGAGAAGCAGCAAGAATCTTATAGCACCTACTATGCGCCAGGCACTGTGCCAAGTGCAGTAATCATCGTCGTCATCGTCGTCATCTAGCACTTTATGCTGCCTACTGTGTGCCAAGCATCATGCTAAGTTCTTTAGCAATAATAATGACAGCAGCAAACATCTCTATAGTGCTTACTATACACCAGGCACTGTCAGCCCACACAACAACCCTGAGAGGGAAGCGCTATTATCTCCATTTTACAGTCAGGGAAACTGAGGCAAGCAGCGGTTAAGTGACTTGCCCAGGGTCACGCAGCTAGTAAGCGTCTGAGGCCACATTTGAACTCGGGTCTTTCTGACCCCAGGCCCAGCACATCTATTGAATCGCCCGGGCTGGTGCCTCTGAAGTGCCTCTGTGTGCTGTCCTCAGCTCGGGCCTTCCTGGGCCACTGCTGCGGTCTTTAGGACTCTGTCTCTCCACCTAACTCCAAGCCTCAGTCCTAATTTACAAACAGGGGCAGGGAGGGATGGTGTCCTGGGTCCGGCTCACTATAATACTGGATGAGCCAGAATCTATGGTGGTTTCTCTAATCTTACCACACCAAATATCCAAATTTCTCAGTCCAGTCTTCAAGGCCCCTCCAAAGTGACCCCTCCTGCCAGACAACTACCCGGCCTCAGTTCCATCAGGACAGTCAGTGCCAAGTAGCAGAAAGAACACCGGCCTCAGAACCAGAACCCCTGGGGTCAAACCTCTGCACAGATCCTTACTAGCTGTGTGACCCTGGGCAAACTGCTTTACTTCTCCGGCCTGGGTCAGCCAGAGCACTAACTGGGAGTGCTGACACCTGCTGAGCCCCATCGGAGGGTTACTGTGAACTTCAAATGGCATCAGGTACTTGGGAAAAGTAAACATCCCACAAGTCTAAGCATGAGGAGAGCACCTAGGCCTTCTGACGCCAGGACCAGCCCACTTTCCTCTATGCCATGTAAGAATAAGAAAGATAAAAGAGAGAGATGATGAGCTTAAATTAGAGTAAGAGAGGCCTATCTTGGTCCCCTTTACACTCAAGTCAATCAATAAACACTGAATTAAGTGCCTACCATGTGCCAGTTACTGGGTGAACAGAGCCCAAAATGGGATAGATACGCCCTGAAGGAGCTTACGCCCTTATCAGGGATGACTAGGTACTATGAGACCCTTTGTAGGAGCAACTTAAGATGTCTATACTCCTCTATTTGTCACTTTTTTGCTCACTCCAGGGACAGGATAGGGGCAAAACTCCATTCTACAGCAAGGCAGGGAAGAAATAAACCCTGGATGTGAGTAAACTGCAGGAGGTGCAGGGGAAAAGGAAACACATGACTCAGTCCCCAGAGGCATCAGAAGACAAGACCGGAAGTGCCAGAAGGCCAGCCAGGACCCAAAAGCCTCTTCAGGGTCCTATGTGAATAAAGGCCTCCAGCCCCCGCTCCCCCCACGCCAACAGCCCCTCTTCAGCAGCAGACCTGGATCTCCGTGTTCCCTCCATCCAGCAGGCGGATGGCCAGGCCAATGCTCTCTTGGAATATCTTCTCATTTTTTGTGCTCATGATGAGATCAGACACCAGCTTGGTGGCTCCTTCTTTGTCCAGCCGGCACTGGATTGCTGCGATGTGTGACCAGTCCTGGTCCTGGCCTGGGGAGAGGAGAGCCGGACCAGGGACAGAGAAAAAGGCCCCCTCAAGAACTCAGCGCGTTGGAGGAGGTAGGGAGTAAAAAAAGCAGTCCAGGGGAACCCAGCACCCCTTGAACTGGATTTGGGGGTCTTTGGGCCTGGAGAACAGGGAGGGTTGGGGAAGGGATGAAGCCTAGGAGAAGAAGGAAGATTTGGGAAGGGATGGAGCCTGGGGGAGTAGGGGAGTTGGATGATGATCTCCGGGGGAGGGGAGGGGAGTGGGGAGCCTCAGAACTGGGAGACCACATGAAGTTGGAAAAGATTTCCAGGCTGGGAAATAAGGGGATATTACAGGGGGAATCCCAGGGCTGTCAAGGCAGGTGAGGTTAGGGATGGTGAAAGTGGGGTGAAAGCCACCCTGGGGATGAGACTATCTGAGTTCTGGGTCTGGGGAAGTCATGTCCTCTCCCCAGACGGAGCCAGAGGTTGGTAAGGAGGATTCTGAGAGAGGGCAGGGGGACTCAGGATGAAGATCACAGGACCCTAGATTTGGACCACCTGGTCTAGCCCTCCATCCCTCATTTGAAAGTTGAGGATACGGAAGCCCAGGAAGGTTAAGAGATTCAAACCCAGGTCCTATGACATCCAATCCAATTCTCTCTCTGCTATACCCCTCTGCCCCAGTGTGGTACTGAGGCCCCACAGGGAGAAGAGAGGAGGGAAGTCAAGGCCCCAAGCTGTACCTGTGCCCATGGAATCCGGGATGTCCCCCTTGGAGTTCAGTTTCCGATTCTGCAGATAATTGTGGAGGAGCATCTTCCGCAGGTTGTTTCCCTGAAAGGCAGTCAGTGAGCCCCGGGTAGCACTGGCCACAGACCACAGGAGGCCCACCCGCTCTCCACCAGCCCCCATGGTTCCACTTACCCACCCACACCGCTCCTCCAGGGCCAACCTCAGCCTCCTAACCCCAAGCCCAAAGCTTCCTCTTGGTAGCTTTGGAAGCCTGTGCCGTATGACATTAAGACCAGCAGCCTTGGAGCCAGGATACTGAAAAGCTGTGAGCAAGACCCTTTAATCTCTCGGAGTGGGCAGAGACTCAGTTCCTCACACTTTTATTCTTTGTCTCAAGGGCTGTTTCCAAATGCTCTCCACCTCTAGACAAAGAACTGAATGGAATCTGAAGGCAGATCGAAGCAGACTAGTTTTCACTTTATTTTTTGGTGTCTTTCTTTTTGGTCTGTGTTTTCTCTCACAACATGACTAATATGGAACTATGTTTTGCATGGTTACACATGTATAGCCTATATCAAACTGTTTACTGTCTCAGAGAAGGCAGGGGAGTGTGGGAGAGAATATGGAACTCAAAAAATTTTTAAAATAAATGTTAAAATTGGTAATTGGAGAAAATTAAGTATTTTTAAATAAAAAAAGAAAGTATTTTGTACATTTCAAAGCCCTGATGAACATTTGGTTTCTCCGAGACCCACTGTGTGCAGCCCTTCCTTTACCCCTGGTAAGAATTACAATATATAACAGGAGCTTGTATTTCTGTAATGTTCTAAGATTTACAGATCTTTCCTCAAAACAGCCCTGTAAAAGTATTATTAGACTCAATTTATGGGTGAGGAAACTGAGCCTCAGAAAACAGGGGTGTGTGTGTGTGTGTGTGTGTGTGTGTGTGTGTGTAGGGGGATTTCTGAGTTCCCTTTAAGGAACCTCCAGTGTGAAAACTCCCTGCACTAATACCAATAGGCAACTTTTCTCTATGTTCTTCTCTTAGGGAATTGTTTGAGGCACCGGGAGGTTCAATGCCTCCCCCAGGGTCACACAAAATATATAGTGGTATAACATCCACTGTACCAGGCCTTCTCCCTGTGTGCACATTACACACTTAGGAAGATTTCCTTGTTGGGGAGCAGGGAGGCGTGTTCCATGTGGAGGAAGCCAGGCTAATGAAGTTCGATAATGAAAGCTAGAGGGTGGTGAGGAGGAGGGATCAGAGGGGTGAGGAGCTAAGGGTAAATGCTTTGGATGGGAAGAATAGGAGGTCAGGTTGTTGCACTTGTAAGGGAAATCAGGGTTTTTTGGTGGTTTTTTTTTCCCTTAAGGGGGGATGGCAGGGCCACATGCCAGCCAAATCATATGCTATTTAAAACAAAAGAGGGAGCTATTTAGCCCAGAAATTTGTGCCAGCATTGACAGCTAGGTTTGAAACAGCTGGATGGTTCCCAGCAGGATGGCTGAACAATCCTATACTCTATAAGCTTGCTCTAGTTGCCTTGGCACAGCAGATAGAGTGCACAACCTCAAGGCAGGAAGGCTCATCTTCCCGAGTTCAAATCCAGCCTCAGACACTTATTGGCTGTGTGTCCCTGGGCAAGTCACTTCACCCTGTTTGCCTCAAGTTTCCTCATCTTTAAATGAGTTGGTGAAGGAAATGGCAAACCACTCCAGTATCTTTGCCAAGAAAACCCCAAGTGGGGTCATGAAGAGTCAGAAACGACTGAACGATAACAAGGACCTAACCTCTGTCAAGTTGTGTATCAAGGGGAAAAAAAAAGGGGCGCCCAGGCTAGGCACAGGCTAGTGGCCTTAGAGATAAAGAGAGAACTTCCACTCAATAGCTTAGGGGTACTGCTGAGTATAGGGGAAAGAGGACAGAGCTGGGAGACAAGAGACCCGGGCTGTCTGGTGACCTTGGGAAAGTCACTTCTCTACCCTGGGGTCATCTTTTGTTTGCTACATCACATCTGTTTGCTAGAACAGAGATTTTCTACCCTGGAAATTGTGAATTTGATTTTTAATGTTTCAATAACTGCATTTCAATATAACTGGGTTCCTTTACAATCCTATATATATTATTTCATACATTTAAAAACAGTATTTTGTGTAGAAATATATAACCTATATCAGACTGCCTGCTGTCTTGGGGAGGAGGTAGGGAGAAAAAATTGAAATTCAAAATATTTTATAAAATGGATGTTGGAAAGTATCTTTCCCATGTAACTGGGAAAAACAAAATACTACTATTTACATAGAAAAATAAAAAGTAAATGCTTATCTAAAAAAAGTATTATGAAAATGGGCCCATAGGCTTCCCCAGATTGCCAAAGGGGTCCATGAAACCAAAGAAAAAGGTTAAGAAGCACTGGGTTAGATGGTCATCGAAGTCCCTTCCAACTCAGATGTCTTATTTTCTGTGAATATGTGAATACCGGGTAAATGTGGTAGAAACAGCCCAAAGGGAGGGGAGGAGAAGGAAAGGAAAGGAAGGGAGGGGAGACGAGGGGAGGGAAGAGGTGGGGAGTGTGGCCAGGTCCCATACTCACCCGATCCCCATACTTCCTTTTCTTGAGTAGCATCTGCTGTAGGGTCCTCAGCACCTTAATACATAACTTTTCCTCGGACTCCATTAGGTCCTTTGTGTGCTGGATCAGCCTGAGCACCAGACCAGGGAAAGGGGGCTCAGCCCCCACCCACTGCATCCCCAGAGCATCCACATGCCTCCCAGCCCTTGTCTTTCCTGGGTCCCTCAGAGTCCCTTCCCCACCCCTGATTTTCCAATCCCATATGGATAGGAGACCATAGAGCACCCCAAATACCCCTAATTCCTTCCTCACTCTCCAGGGGTATTGCTGCTCAAGTGCTCTGAACACTAGACCTAGATGCCCAGTCCCTTCCCCCACCCCTAACACGTAGCTCAGGTACCTTGGAGAAGACACAATGTCCTCTGGGTTTCCTGCCCCCTGGTAGGAATGCCCAGTGTCTTCTGACAACTGCCCCTGACTCCCCCCTGGGCTGGAATACCTGGTGATTCTCCCCAGATCTCTCCCTTCCCAATTTCCCTCCACTTTACCCACCCCTAATTGAGCCTAGATGGCTAAGTCCTAGCCCCGATGTGGCCCTCATGATGGTTCTCCCACCCTTCACATCTTTTCCCTCTTGGGTGTCTTCCATTGCTACAGAGGGCCCTCTCCCCAACAATGCTGGGTCTCCTCTCACTTGGACAGAAAGCCTCCGCTCTCACAGCGCTGGTAGGCATCGCTCCCCTCCAGGAACAGTAACTCAGGCCAGTGTAGCACATCTACCAACACCGACAACTCTGCCTCCACCAGTGGCTTCAGCCGCTCCTCAAGCGTGGTGATGATGTCCTAGGGAGCCCCAGGGTCAAGCCAATCAGTGAGCAGAAGACTGAGACCAGAGCCTGAGCCAGGACTAGGGATAGGCAAGGTAGGCATCTACCCAGGGCACAACACTCAGAAGGGGGCACAACAAGGAATGCCTTTTCATATTCCTTCTTATAAAAGCACCAAGCGTTTAACACCATGAATTCTGCTTCCTGTGACCTGGAGGCATTGGTTCTGCTGTCAAGTTATATGCATTATAGTAGAGGCAAAACTCCCAAAAATGTAGACACAACCAGATTAAAATGTAATTGGAAATTGTTTAACAAACTAAATAAAATACCATACAATATAGATAATGTCGATTTGTGGTCTTCTAGGTCAATATGTGATCCACAGGTATCAGTTCCTATTTGAGTTAGACGCCACTGCATTACAATGAAGGCTCAAAGCCTCCCATAGACAGAAAACGCAGAGGGGACACCATTTTCAAACCTTGCCCACAGTGTACAAATACCTTGTCCTCACTCTGGCAACACATGACTCCAAGGATTGGGGAGGATAGACTATAGACTCCTTGTCTTTGTATTCCCCACCCCTGGCACCACAGTGGGCGGTATATATTAGGAGCTTAATAAAGGTGCTTAATAAAAGCTTGTTCATTGATTGATTTGAGAGGAGAGGAGCACCCCAAAATGATCCTTCTCCCCCACCCCCATCAAAACCTCCATTCCCTCAGTGGCCCACTCTCTGCTACATACAGAGTAAGGGAAAATGAATTTTTCCACAATGTGCCAAGTAATCAGAAACCCATATGTGTGCAGGGGCCATGTGAATTTGTTTTACAATTGCAATCACTGATACCACCAAGCCTGTTAGCATCAGAATGCTAGTGCACAGGTGGTTAGGCCTACAAGTCTGCCAGATCGTGGGTAATGGCCAATCAAGTAAAAAGTATTTTTGCTAAAAACAAAACAAAAAAACAAACCCTCAGGCGGACCATATTTGGCCAAAAGGCTACTCACACTGGGAGCCCAATTTATAGAGGGGAGCAACCTATTGACATGAAAATATTAACAAATAATGAAAATATTAACATATTAACCCTCCCAGGGATATCTACATTTTAAAAAGAAGATGCTTATAGTTAGAGGCAGCTAGGTAGCACGGTGAATAAAGCCATCGCCCTGGAGTCGGGAGGACCTGAGTTCAAATCTGGCCTCAGACACTTACTAGCTGTGTGACCCTGGGCAAGTCACTTAACCTCTGCCTTGAAGGCCGCTAGGTGGTTCAGTGGATAGAGCACCGGACCTGAGTTCAAATTCGGTTTCAGTCACTTACTAGTTGTGTGACCTTGGGCAAGTCATTTCACCCTGTTTGCCTCCGTTTCCTCATCTATCAAGTGAGCTGGAGAAGGAAATGGCAAACCGCTCCAGTATCTTTGCCAAGAAAACCCCAAGTGGGGTCACCGAGAGTCAGACAGGACTGAAGCAGTAACCACAAGAGAAGGTATTGCTAATGGTGACAGAGCCATCGATCTAGAGAAGGAAAGAGCCAGAGGATGAGGGGTTCAAAGCCCAGCTCTGCCACCTACTGTAAAGTAAGAAGGTTGAAGCCGAAGATCGCCACGGTCACCTCCAGGTCTAAATCTATAATTCTCTCGTCCCTCATTCTACAGAATCATGTCATGTAGGCAGCCGCAGGATAAACAGCCTGGGGATGAGGCTGGCCTTCACCCGCCTACCTGCAGCTTCTCAATGATGTTCTTGTAGTCCCACTGGTTGGCAGTGGTGGTAACACGAGGGAAGGCCCGAGTGGCCGACTTGTAGCTTGAGGTGTTACGCTGCACCGTGCAACTGGCGCTGCTGTTGAGGAGGGAGCTGATGTGGGAGTCCAGGTCCATGGGCAGGGAAATGGCTCTGCTCTTGGCTGTAAGACGGTGGAAGGCAGAAAGATCCAATTGGTGGAAGAGTACATGTAGCTGGTTTGACTTCTCATGCCCCTTGCCCTGACTCCTGGATGTGGGGGAGTCTAGGGCTGGACTGCTGTATTGGTAATTAAGGTGGGACTTTTTTACTGTTTCCTCTTTTAGAATGCTAAAGTAATCAAGTGCCTTTGATTAAGTCTTATTAGGTGCTAAGCCCCAGGCTCACACCCTTTTGCTGATTAGGTGTGAATCCTTCAAGTCCTGAACAGGGTATAAAAACTCAAAGGTTAGCATTTTGTCTGGGGGCTCTCACTCATGGAGGAGTGTTGATGTGGAGACTCTGGGCAAGCCATTGTTAAGAGCCCCCCAGCTTTGAAGAAACCCTGATGTTTTGTTTGGGGTTCTCATTCACTGGAAGAGTGACATGTGACTCTGGGCAAGCCGTTGTAACTGCCCCCCCCCCCGGCTTTGCTAACCCAGATGTTGGTTTGTATTTGGTCTGTTTATAATGTATGTTTGTAATTTGTTTGTATTTGCTCTGAAGTTCAGGTTGTTGGCTTTTCCTCCTAAACTAAGTGAATGATATTTGTCTGTCGGATTAAAGTGAGATTGTTAACCCCTTAAAGTTACTTTCCTTAGTAAAGCAGATCAGAGCACCTGTGTTAGCGGCCTCCTGTGTGCTGGTGGCTGTTGGTTTTACCCAGCGACAGTACCTGCTGGCCAAAGTGCTGTTACAATTGCCTAGACATGGTATGGCAAAAGGGGGCTGGGGTGAAAGAGGAGAATCCAAACCAAGGTTGCATCTGACGGTCTAGTCTAGATCCAAGTTGGCTTGGATCTAAGGAGGACCAAAGGAAGCCTCTCCCCCTCTCCCCTGTATTATAGAGATTTCCCTTTCCTCCTCTCTCTTTTCTCCTCTCTTTTTCTTATCTGTCTGGGACAGGGAATTGGTTGAGATGACCTTACCAACCATGGCCAGGGTCCGGATGCAGGCCTCCACTGAGCCCTTGTGATGCTGCTGCAGCCAGGGACACTCCAGTAGCCGCATGCAGGATTGAAGAAGCTGCACTACAATCGTCTGGTGCGTCTGGAAAGGGGAAGGGAACCATCAGAGGAGGGGATGGGCCTCTGGCCATTGCCCCTACCGAGTACATAGGTACCTTCCTAGCTCCCAGCCTTGGGAAGCGCTGCACTCCATCACTGGGATACCTCCGTCTCCCAACCCCAGTCTCAATCTCTTCCAGGCTAAAATGTCCTCCCAAATCCTCTAAAAGGACCACAGAATTAGAGCTAGGAGGGCCCTTAGATGACATCAAAGACAATAAGGCAACCCCTTCATTTCATTCATTCATTCATTATGGAGAGCCCAGAGAAGTTAAGTGATTTGCCCAGGGTCACCCAGCATGCAAGTTTCTGGGTCGAGATTCAAACCTAGGTCTTCCGTACTTCAATTCTAGTGCTCTATCTACCATGCTGCTCTTCCTCTCAACAAATCTATGTCCCTCTCATTCTTCAAATTCATTCTCAAAACTAAATTCCTCCAGGAAGTCTTCCCTGATTGACCTCACTCACCCAGGATCACCTCCATCCAACCCCTTGCATTCAGCCTATACTTGTTTGTATTGTTGTACATAGGAGCATGTCCTGTCTCCCCATCAGAGGGCAGGCTCTGTAGTGTGTCCATTAAGCTAGCTCCTGGAGAGTTCTCCCCATCAGAGGGTGTGTCTCCACCTCTCCGTCTACCTCCTCTAACCCTCCACTTAGGGCCCAGCCCAACACAGATAAGAAAAGTAAGAGCAGGAACTAACTTCGCAAAGCCAACACTGTTGCTAAGGGCAACTAAGGTGGTGCAGTGGATACAGTGCTGGGCCTGGACTCCTCCTTCCTAAGTTCAAATTCAGCCTCAGACATTTACTAGCTGGGAGACCCTGGGTGAGTCACTTCACCCTGCTTGCCTCAGTTTCCTCATCTGTAAAACGAACTACAGACCACATTTTTGCCAAGAAAACCCTCAATGGGGGTCACAGAGTCAGACACGACTGAAATGACTGAACAACAAACAAATGCTGTTGCTTCCTGCCCAACCTCCCTCTGCTCTCCACCCCCTACCTCCCCAGCTATGGAGGGATGAAAACTACAGCCCACAGAAGGACGGCAATGTCCTCCAGGCAACACAGCACCTCAAATCCAGCAGTTGGCTTCCAGGTGTCTCTCTCTTCAGCTTTTGGAAAGAGGGAAGAGGGGAAGAAGAGGTGGAGACGGAATAGCAAGGAAAGAGAGGTGGGAAGAGGAGAGGAGAGAGAGGGAGAGGAGAGGAGAGAGAGGGAGAGGAGAGGAGAGAGAGGGAGAGGAGAGGAGAGAGAAGGAGAGGAGAGAGGGGAAAAGGAGAAGGCAGGAGAAAGGAGAGGTAAGAGAGAGAAGACGGAGCAGATGGGGAGAAGCACGAGCCCTGAGGACCTCCTGTCCAAACCGTCTGTTTTACAAATGAAGAATCTGAAAATGACTTTGCAAGGTCCGAGTAGACCAGAGGAAGGTCAGAGGCTGCTTTCTAGGAATGACGCTGACCTGTAGGGAGGTGCTGTTCTCAGAGAAGGGAGAGCTGAAGAAGGCATTGATGGTGTCTAGGACCACTGTCAGAACATACTTCTCCAGGGTCGGATCAGACATGCGCTTCTCTCGTTTCTTACAGACCTGGGGTTGGAAGGGAAGGTGAGAATGGATACAAGGGGGTGTCCTTGGGCCGCAGGGACACCAGAGGAAGTGGGCAGGGAGAGTCCCAGAATCCATGCTGCCCCAGGATTAGCCCTCTCCATTTCCCAGTGCTCCACCCCATCCTTTCTTGCTCCCCAAATCAAAGGGCTCAGAGATGCCTGTGCCAACCACCTTCCTCAGAGCCAACCTCTCCCAACTCAACCCAGACACACCATCCTACCACAGAGGGAACAGAGAGGAAAGAGAGAATCCATCCAAAGCCCACTCTCCTTGAGGCCCGATTTCCTTAATCTATCCCAGGCAAGTACAAGGGTGGGCCTCCTTAAGAAACAGAGCAGGGTGGTCTGTCCTACTGAGGAATCTCCAGAGGGACCCAATAACAGCTGGGGAGAGGCAGAAGCCTGGGAGAGTGGGTGTGGGTGTGGGGGGGGGGTGTTTATTTGGGGGGAAGGAGGGCTTCCCTGCCTATGCCCTGGCTGCTTTTTCCATAATACACTGACCCGAGCCATGTCCAGGGTGAAATTCTCGAAGAGAGTCCAAATATGATTACTGGTATAAATCTCCTTCATCTCCACCTCGGTGTCTACATAGCAGTGGTTGACAAAGTTCACATAGGCCATTTTCACCTAGGGGGTCGCAGGGAGGGGGACGTGGAAGAAGGAACAGGGGAGTTTAGAAGGCAGGGCAGGTGCAGTCAACATTTTGCTTTTTCCCTCTAAGCCTCTCCTTCTCTTCTCCCTTATCCCCTTCCCTCCCTTTAAATGTCAGCCTCCCTGTCTCCTTTCCCTTGGGTCCCTCTTTCGTCCCGTCTACCTCTCCTTACAGCCTCACAGTCTCCCCTTTCTTCTAACTTGTTCTCTTCCTTCCACTGCCTTTCTCTCTTTTCCCTTCACTCACTTTCTCCCTTATTCTTTCCCTCTCTCTTTTCTCCTCTTTCTCTCATTTCTCCTCTTCCTTCCCATCCCTCTTTCCTTCTATCCCTCTTTGTCTCAGTCTTTCTCCCCTTCTTTCTCCTTTTCTGTCCCTCCTCTCTGCCTTCTCCCCTATCTTCATCTCTCTCCCATTCCCCTATCTCTCCACTCTTCTGATTTCCTATCTCACCCTCTCTCCTCTCCTCTCTCCTCTCTTCCCTGGATAGACTCCTCTCTACCCCTCCCTTGTCTCTATGGCTCTGCTTTATTTTCATCTCTCTCCCCCTCCTCCATCTCCATTTTTCCTTTCTCTCCTTTTCTCTTTCTTCCATTCGTTCTTTCTATCCCTCTCTCCTCCCTTCTCTCCAATTCTCTCCCTCTCCTGTATTCCCTGGTTAAACTCCTCTTTACCCTGTCCTTGTCTCCATCTCTCTGCCCTATTTTCACCTCTCCTCCCCTCCTCTACTCTGCCTCTCTAGTTTTCTCTCCTTTTCCCTTTCCAGCCTCCCTTCTTTCTCCCTTTTCCTCCCATCTCTCTCTCCCTCTTTCTCTACATTTCCCCCTTTCCTGTCTCCATCTCCTTCCTGTACCTCCTCCTCTCCATCCTCTTCTTTTCCCAGTTTCCTGAATCCTCCCTTTCTCCTGCTTCCTCTCTCTCCATCTTTCTCTCCCCTTCTCCTTTTCCCCACTTCTCTCCAACTCTTTTCACTTTTTAATTTCTCCCTTGTCTCTATCCCTCTCCTGTGTCCTCAATCTCTCTCTCCCCCTCTCTCTTTAGCCTCTCCCTCTTCCCCCCTTCCTCTCTTCAGTCTCCCTCAGGAAGATAGACAGGGTACCTCAGTGATACAGTCCTCATGAGTAACCACAGAGACCACGTCCTCCAGGGGCAGCAGGGACGTACACTTGATTTCAGTGTAGACATTCTTGCCTTCAGCACAGGCAGCCAGGAGATCCACCAGGGATATGTGGTACATGAGGGGGCTATTGTCCTCCACGCCATCCCTCGCTGCCTTCATCATATCCAACATGTGGGCCATAGAGGCCTTGTCATTGTAAAACACCACCACATCATCCCCTGCATTGGTCAGCTATGGAACAGAGGGAAAGATGAAGGGTTTGTTACCAGAGGTCCCTCACACTCTGGTGCCTAAGACTGGACTCCTCTGCAAGAAGAGGATCACAGGGCTTGATGTGGCAGGGACCTCAGAGCCTATCAAGTCCAAACCCTCCTATTATAGATGAGAAAACTGAGACCCCCAGAGGTCGACTTACCTAAGATCATATAGGCAAGTAAGTGGCACAACTAGGATTTGAACCCAAATACAGCATGACTGGGGTGAAGGAAGTGCAGGACCTTGACTTTCCCCAACCACAACAGCCCTGCTTCCCTGCCCTCCTGCAACTAACTTAGCTGGGCACCAATCTCAGCCACATTCCTCCACCTCCAGATCTGCCCCCTCTGGACCCTGAACTTTTCTCAAACAAAGAAACCCCATGCAACAAGTTCAAGGAGAGGCACAAGAATTGGTAACGTTTCTAAAGAGGTCCCTTCCCTGCCTGGGTTTTGGAGATCTGCGCCCCTCTTTGTGCTTTCCCACTGAGTTCTATTGGGCCTCCTGCCCGAGTCCTTTGGGGCCCCCAAGAAGGCTCGCTGCCCACACTCTCCTCAGGCTCACAAGCTGAGTTCCTTCACACTTCCCCTCTGAATTACAGTAATCTTTCTGCCTGAATCTTTTCAGTCTCACTGTGTGTTAGATGCACCGTCTTAGTCCTCGCTGTCTGGGTCCTGTTAGGCTTGTTGCCGGAATTCTCCCACCCCCGCAGGTCATTACGTTTATTTATTATTTATCTTTTATTTTGACATGGTCTAGGCTTTATCAGAGACTGAGACACTTGGTCTTTCTGAGTTGGCTTGAAATCCAAGGTCAAACCACAATGTGGGGGGACCAATGATGAAGCACGCTGCCCACCTCCTGACAGAGGGGAGAAAGGAGAAGGAGACATTTTTAGACACAGCCAATGAAGGCAATTTGTTTTGCTCGACTATGCAGATTTGGTACAATGACTTTTTTTCTTTTTTTCCCCCTATGGAGAGAGGTGGGAGGGAGAGAAAACAAATGCTTGTTAAGTGCAAAAATGAAGAATAAAATCCAGGTCTATGAGTCAGTCTCTTTATTCCACAAGTGCATTCCTTGGCTTTGCACAAAGAGAAATCTCCCTGCCTGAGGTCTTTCAGCTGCCTGGGTTCTCTAAGTGTTGCTGGCCGAGTTCTTTTTCGTTCCACTCCCTGAATCTTTTCAGGTTCCCAGCCTGAGCTCCCCTGGTGTGTATTCCCTGCCTGAGCTCCCCAAGTGTGTGGCTGAGCCTTCACCTATCCCTTGAGCTGTTAGCTCCGGTCCAGGCTTGGCCCTGCTTTCTTCTCCCTCCCCCTCTGCTCCCCCCCCGCCACTTGCACTCACCTCGGTCATGATCATGTCCTGACACTTCTTAACGTACTTGCCCTCGGCCTTGATGACAGTGTGTAAAAAGTCCAGATATTGCACGTGCCGTCCGTGAGTGGCCAGCAGGTGCACAAAGTGTTGCAAGACAGGCTCACTGATCTCCGAGCAGAGCTGATGGTTGTTCAGGAAGATGTGCTGCATGGTCTCAGCCTCAAGGAGCTGCCAAGGTCCGGCAAACGAGAGGCGGCCTCAGGAATGGCGAACCCTACCTCCTCCCAGCTCTCTGGCCATTCACCCAGGGGCATCGACAGGAACCCAGCACCCACCACGAATCCCCACTATTTCAACTGGGGCTTCCAAGACTGGGGACCCCCAAGTCTTCCCACAGAGTCCCCCTTAATTTGGGGACCTAGACTCATAATGTCAGAGCCGTGGGGTGGGACTAAGGGACCATCTGGGTCAACTAACCCTCATTTTGAAATGAGGGAAACTGAGGCCAAAGAAACAAGATAGAGGATTGAATCTGGAGTCACAGAAGACCTGGGTTTGAATCCTGACTGCTATTTACAGTCTGTGTAATCTCAGACAAGTCACTTGAGTACCTTTGTCATCTACAAAATGAAAGGGCCGGATTAAGACCCTTTCCAAGTCTCTATCTAAGGTTTTATGAAGTGATTTGTTCAAGTCACAATGGCCAAACCAGGTACCCTCCCCCTCCCTCACAGGCCTCTGTCCCAGCAGTGCCCCCCGCCCCTGGCCCCAAAGTCAAAGGATCAAAGATCAAGAAATGGGAGGGACCTGAGAGTCATCTGGAGCTTAACCTGTAGAATGAGACGCGCATTTTTAGATTTGGACAATGTGGGAATTTGTTTTGGTTGAATGCGCTTATTTATTTCAAGTGTTTTGTCTCTCTTTTGGTGGGTAGGAAGAAGGAAACAAAATATGCTTGAAATTTTTTTAAAATATGATTTAATGAACAAAAAGGTATCTATTCCAACTTGTCCATTTTAAAGGTGAAGCAAACAAGACTTAAGCTGGCTGAGTGATTTCTCCAAGGTCACACAGGTAAGTGGCAAAGGTAAGATTTGAATTCAGGTTCTCTTTTCCTTTTCTTTGTATAACCAGAGCCTAACACAGTGCCTGGAACATAGTAGGCACTTCATAAATGCTTATCCTCTGCCTTCCTGCCTCTAGAGCCCCCAGTATTCCACTGTGCTTCCTTGCCTCTTTCCTCTTTCTGTCCCCTTGAGTCCTTAGAACCCCTCTTCCCTGGGTAGCCTCAGGGTCCCCTCTCCCCACCAGGACCCTCTATTTTCCCACTCCAGGGCCCCTGTCCACCTCTTACCCCAGGGGTGAGGAAGAGATTGAGGTGCTTGTGGAGCAAGGCCTGGTTTCCAGGGTTTCCAGCACAAAACTTCTGCAGGAACTGGTGAGTGTAACGAAGGATTTCCATCATCTTTGCATCACCCTGCAGGAGGGGGAAGAAGGGAGGGATGCTGGGTCCCAAGGAACGATCCCCAGTGATGGACAAGGGTAAAGACTAGAGCTGAGATCTGGATCAGGAAAAGGGTCAAGAATGGGATTAGGTCGGGGTCGGAGTTAAGGTAGCCCCTGTTGGGACAAAGGTCAGGGGTCTAAGTGAGGAATGGGGCTGAGTGCTGGGGTCAGAGTCAGGGTTGGGGTTAGACTAAAATCTAAGAGGTTGGATGTGAAGGTAAGGTCAGAATCCAGGTAAAGGGTTGGGGATAAGAGCTAGGATGAGAGATGCATTTTCTGAAGGGAGATCACTCTGGTGCAACAGAAAAAAAAAAACCCCACAGGATTTGGCATTAGGAGACCTGGGTTTGAGCCCTGGCTCTGCCACTTCTAAGCTGAGTGACTTTGGATTTCTCTGAGCCTCGGTTTCCTCATCTGTAAAACCGAGATAATACTGCTTACACTACCCACTTCTCAAAGAGCTATTCTGAAGGCCAAGCAAAATCACATGAAGTACTTTGTAAGTGCCAAAGCTTTATGTTGTGGTCATTCAGTAGTTTTTCAGTTGTTGTCCTACTCTTTGTGACCCCGTTCGGGGTTTTCTTGGCAAAGACACTGGAATGGTTTGCCATTTCCATTTCCAGCTCATTTTACAAATGAGGAAACTGAGGCAAAAAGGGTTGGGGTCACACAGCTAGTAAGTGTCTGAGGCCAGATTTGAACTCAGGAAGATGAGTCTTCCTGACTCTAGGCCTGGCACTCTATCCACTGTGCCACCCAGCTGCCTATGAATGTAAGTAATTATCACTACAGTTATCTCTTCTATATTACACGGATCAGGAGCATGGTGCCCCGGCAGTCTGGACAATCCATGTAAAATTTTTTGCCCCTCCCTTCATACAAGGGAAGGCATTTGAATTATAAAAGAAAAAAACATGTTGACATTTCGCAATTCTATACATTTTATGCATTTCTGAGTTTCTAAGCTTTTTCTGTGTCATCTGCGGCTTCACAAAACTCCCCCCAAATTCCCATTTTAATTTCTTTTGCTGACCCGCGACATATGAAAGCCACAATAGGGAAAGTTGAGGTGTAGGAGAGATAACTGTATTGTTATTATCGGGAGGTGGTGTGAAGGTGGGAAGTCAGGAATCAGAGTCGAGGTCAAGCCTCAGAGCTGGAGTCATGGTGAAACACCAAGAGTCATTGTCAGGGTAAAGAGGGAGGGATTCGAAGTGAGGGTTAAGGTCTGGGGTCAGAGTGATGACTGGGTGAGAATTAGAACACGGGGCAGAATCAGAGAAAGTGAGGGTTGAAGGTTGGATCAGAGTCAGGGTAAGGAACTGGGTTTAGGGATTGATCCCCACCTTTTCATATGGGATCTGTAGCAGGTCCAGCATGACCTTATGGGCATCCATGTTCTTGAGCAACCTCTGCTGTTTCTTCCGCATCTGCTCCCCAACACCACACATCTTGTTTAGCCGTTCGAGGATCTGGGGGAGAAATAGTGGAGGAATAGGGTGGGGGAACGAATTAGAGGAAACAGGAATTCAGAAAACACATTGCTATTATGTGTGCCTCACCTCTGCCCCTTAACCAAGCCTCTGGTCATGAAGCAGGGGCAGGACACCCTAGGAGGGGTGAAACTGTGCCCTCCTGGGTGTGGATGCTAGGCTCCAGAATATTTTTTTTTAAAGAAAAAAACAGAATCTGAGAGTGAAAAAGAGTTTACAGGAAGACTAAATGAATCATTGAGAAAAACTAAAAATTGTCAAAATGTCTTGATCCTACTCATCAAATAAATTAATAGATAGAGAAATGAATAGATAAATAAATGGGTGGATAGATAGATGAAGGACTGAATAAAGGAATTACCTAATTGTGAAACTGAGTTCCATTAAATTTAATAGAATTCAATCCAAAGTTTCAACATTTTAAAAAAATCCTAATAAAAAGCCAAATGATATCACCTTTTATGTTTTATTACATTTTCTCCTAGGTCTACTACCAGGACCGCCATTTCAAAAGGAGGCCAGGGTCATCCCCGCTCACTTCTCTCCCAGCTTCCCTCCTGATTGTCTGGTCTTTTGCTGCTCCTCACCAGAAGCCCTGTCATTGTACAGATGCCCTCCCTTTCTCTCCCCTTCCAGCTAGCGTTTATTGGTTCTATTTGTATTTCCGGGGCTTAGCACAGTGTTTGGCTCTGGCATATAGTAAGCATTTAAATGCTTCATCTAGCTAGCTAGATATATGTCTGTCTATTAAAAAGCTGGTTGGCTAGAAGACAAGGGAAATTAGAGAATCTAGTCACACACACACCACACTGTGCCCACTGGTAACCAAAGATCATAGCTAATTCAGGTGACCCTTGGAGGAGGTACATAGAGATATTCTCTACAGTGTAGCTCCTCTTCGGGGACTTCCTCCCTAGAACCAGGCCTTCAACCCCACCCCCCATCCCAGTCTCTCAACACCATCCGACCTTCTCCAGTCCCACCACTCACCCCCTTGACGATCTGATAGTTTTCGCTGCTTTTCTCCCCAGGTGGTTGGGTGAAGCCCTCCTCATCTGTGGGGTGCTAGGAGCATGGGAAGAAAAGGCCAAAGTTAAGGACCAGGGTCAGGTGATTGTCCAAACTCAAGCCCACACCTTCTTCCACCAAGGCCCTCGCTGGTTTCTGCTCCTGCTCTTGACCCTTGCTCCCCACTCCCGCCCTCCTCACCTCTTTCTTCTCCTTCTTCTCATCTACTACTTCCTCTCCTTTGTTGCTGCCCTTCTTATCCACCCACAGTTCTGACTTCTCCACCATGGTCCGAAGCCGGTCCAGCTCAGACTTGATCACCTTGTAGTTCTCCACGTCCTGGGCCGAGATCAGTAGCTGCACCTAAGGGAGAGGACGGGTGAGGACAGAGCTAGAAGAAGTGCCTCGAATTCCCTACACTCTGGCCCTACCGCTTCCCACTTCAACCGTGTTATTCATTAGCTCTCTAATGCAACACAAAGAGAGCTAAACTTGAAGTCATGGAACCTGAATTCAAACCCCTGCTCTGTCTGTCACTTCCCGGAGGCAGCTCTGGGGTACGGCAGATGTAGCACTGGACGAGGAATCAGGAAGACCTGAATTCAAATCTTGATTCAGACACATTTACTAGCTGTGTGACTCCAAGCAAATAAGTCACTTAAATTCATTCAAGCCTCTTTGTCCTTACCTGTAAAATGGGGGTGGTGATAGCACCTACCTCCAAAGACTATTGGGAGAATCAAGTAAGAATATCAATATATGTATTTGTGTGTTTGTATGTATGTGTGCGTTACGCATATGTATGTGCCTACATGGCTATGTCTATGTTTAATCCTTTCTCTCTCTCTATCTGTATGTATGTAGGTGTGTATACATGTGTGTTGTGTGTATATAAATGCATATACATACGTACGCACACACAAAGGACGACATGGTCCTTTATAAATCTTAAAAGCATTCCATAAATTTTTGCTGTTATCATTACCACTACCTGTGTGATGACATTGGGCGAGTTGCTTAAACTCTCCAAGCCAGGGGTAGGGAACCTGTGGCCTTCAGGCCACGTGTGGCCCTCCGACTGAATCCAAACTTCACAGAACAAATCCCCTTCATAAAAGGATTTGTTCTGTAAAACTTGGACTCCGTCAGAAGGCTGCACCCAAGGACCTAGAAGGCCTCATGTGGCCTCAAGGCCACAGGTTCCCCACCCCTGCTCTAGGCTTTCCCTCCTCACTCCCCAGGCTGCTGGAAAACCCACCACTACAGAGGCCCCCTTCCTCCATTTGCCTTCCCCTCTCCCCGCTCAGTCCAGCTATGGGACTCCTTGCCACTATTGGTGTCACCCTTCATCTCTGCCTTCCTCCTTCGCTTGGATGGGATGAGTCAGATAGAGGACCACATGACCATCTCCTCTGCTCCTATGCCCTGGTCTCCCAGGACAGTCATCAGACGGCTGGGTCCTGCCACATGACCCTCTGCTGAATCCATAAGACTTCTAGGCCTTCCCATCTGTCCTCCAGCTAAACTTTCTTTTTACGTGTCATTTCCTCCGATTAGAGTGTGAGCTCTTTGATAGCAAAGACTATTTTAATTTTTCTAATTGCATACCCAAAGCTTAGCACATAGTGGCTGCTTAATCTCTGCTCCCCCCACCCCCACAAAGCTGTTGGGAAAAACCAGTGGGAAGAAGTGTGAGAGACACCACTCCCCTGGCAGATATTATTTTAATTCTGGTGGAACTGGCCCTCATGGTGTTGATGGCTCTTCCAGGAGGATTTACAGCCTGGAGTCTGGGCTGGGAGAGGGAGGCAGGCAGGGCATAAAGGGGCCTCACCTGTTTGAAGGTGTGTATGACCTCCTGGCGCTGGCTGAAGTGTTTGAAAAGCAGCTGCAGAGAGCCGGAGACCAGAGGGGCATAGTCATGCATGGTGAGATGGATCAACACCCTTAGGAACATGCGCCCACCTTCGTCATCCACTTCTAGCATGCTGCTGGTCTTCCTGCTCAGTCAGGGAAAGAAGGGAGGGAGAGAAGGAAGGAGAGAGGAAGAGAAAGGGAGGAGAGAAGGGAGAGAGGGAGGAAGGGAGGGAAGAAAAAGCAAGGGAGGGGGAGGGAGGGAGGGAGGAAGGAAGGGAGGAAGGAAGGAAAGTAGGAAGGAAATGAGGGAGAGAGAAAGGAAATAAGGAAATGGGGGAAGAAGAAAGGAAGAAGAGAGAAAGAGAAAGGGAGGAGAGAAGGGGGAGAGGGAGGAAGGGAGGGGAGAAAAAGCAAGGGAGGGAGAGGGAGGGAGGAAGGAAGGAAGGAAATGAGGAAGAGAGAAAAGAAATAAGGAAATGGGGAAGAAGAAAGGAAGGAGAGAAGAAAAGGAGGGAGGGAAGGAGAAAGGAAGGAAGGAAATGAGGGAGGGAGAAAAAGAAATAGAGAAGAAAGGAAAGAGGGAAGGAAGGGAGGGAGGAAGGGAGGGAATGGGCAAAGCAGAGAGAATGACTATAAAGAGAAGGAATGTCCTTGCTGCTTTCTAAGAAGTTGAGTTTCAAAGAGGAGGGTGAACAGCAAAATTCCTAGACAAGGGTAAACATACTTCAAGGAAACCTTAAAAGAAGAACTGCCCCTCCTTTTACTCCAACCTGTGTCTGATAGGAAGTTACCTCTGCCCATTTAACCAAAGGCCCTCCTGTCCTGGATAGATGGATAATGGATCCAGGTGGAAAGTAGAACAAGCAAGGTGACCTCTGAGCACAGGGGCACTCAAGTAGACCTTCCTGGGCTTGGGGGTGGGGGGACGGGGCAGGGGGGAGCATCAACCAGTGAGAGGTGGGTGTGTCTCAGAGAATCTGGGGCAGGAAAGGGGGAAAGCAGTAGGAATGTGGATTTTTATCTGTATTCGTTCTGAGAAAGCTTCTGGCCATGGGCTTCTGGTCTGCCACCTGCCATAAGGGTGAGCTCCTCTTCCCCCACTAAACAGGGCCTCCAGTGCAGAGACCTGATCTTACTCACCCCATTCCAAACATAGCTTCTGCTTGCTCCCCAATGCGATCCAGGTTCATGTTAGCAGCTTTTAGGGATGAAACACAGAAGGGAGGGGAGAAGGGGGATATTTTTTCGACAGATCAAGGGATCAAGCTAGCTGATCTCCTTTGCCTATCTGCAGACCTCTATCCCCCCTGTCTTTCTCTACCCCCACCAAAGCACATGGCCCATCAGGGGTATTCAGGCTCAATGAATCAATCAATAAACATTTATTAAGGGCTTCCTACATGCCAGACACTGAGCTAATCGCTGGGGATACAAGACAGTCCTGCCCTCCAAGAGCCCCCAATCTAATTGGGGAGACAATATGCAAACAAATACATACATATACATATACACATGCATATACACATACATATATATATATGTATATATATATATATATATATAAACAAGTTATATATATAGGATAAAAACGAAATAATTAACAGAGGGAAGGCAATAGAATTAAGAAGGCCTGAGGAAGGTTTCCAGTAAGAGATAGGCTTTTAGTTGTGACTTAAAGGAAGCCTAGAAAGTCAGTGGGCAGAGATGATGAGGGAGAGCATTATAGGCATGGGGCACAGCCACAGAAAATGCTCCAAGCTTAGTGAAGGAGTGCCTTGTTCGTGAACAGCCAGAAGGCCAGTGTCACTAGATCTAATAGAGTGTGTTGGGCAATTAGGCTGGAAAGATGGGAGGCTAGGTTGTGAAGGGCTTTGGATGCCAGAGTATTTTGTATTTGATCATGGAGGTGATGCGGAGCCACTGGAGTTTACTGGGTAGAGGTCAGACCCGCAGTTTAGGAAAATCATTTTGATGATTGAATGGAGGGTGGATTGCAGAAGGGAGAAGACCCGAGGCAAGCAGACCCACCAACAGGCTCCCAGTCTCTTTTGGGAACCACCAAATGCAGCAGCCAAAATGAATCCACTTTACATCAGGGTGATGTGATGCTGTGTAAAATGCTGGGGAGGGTACCAAGAAACCCGAGGTCTGATCCCTGCTCTGCCAATGACTTCAAGCCTAGTCATTTACCCTCTGTGTGTCTTGGTTTGCTTCTCTGTAAAGTAGGATGGAGGGGAATTGAATAGATGGTCTCACTAAGGGTTTCCCTTCCAGTTACAACATATTTTTGGGTACTGTGATTTGTTTAAGCATGTGACTTCATATCTTTAGGCATCTGTTTTCTCCCCAGTTAAGCAGGGTTATTAATAATAATATCTGACCTGCCTACCTCACAAGGTTACAGTAAAGAACATAACAGATATTGGAAGTGGGAGTACCCACCTCCTGACAAAAAGATGATGGACCACATATGCAGAATAAGACACATTTTTTAGACATGCCCGACGTGGGAATTTATCTTGCTTGACTATGTGTATCCATTACAAGGATTTTGTTTTCCTTTTTTTACCCCAGAGAGAGTGAGAAAAATAAAATTTAACAAAATAAGTAAAGGAAAGCTTATCAGAGCAGAGGGCAAGCCCTGTAAGGAGAAGCAAGAGCTGGCTGCCTCAAGGCAGGAGAACGGCTGTGGAGAGAGGCAGAGAAAAGACAAGGTGGTAATAAGAACCACAAGGAGCTTATCCTGGGTCTACCATGACTTCCCCACGTGACCCTGCACAAGCCACTCAATGTCTATGAGCCCATCCCCCATTCCAGGGAAGGCAAGAAAGACAGCCTTCCCCAGCCCACCCTCCCTAGCAGAAAGGAAGGAAGACTCTGGACAGAGAAGAGCCCAGGGACGCTTACTTGTGGAGTCAAAAGCTGGAGCTGTCCCATCAGCCCCACTGTCTTGCATGGGGAAAACTTCTACAAACTCCTTCTTGAAGACTGAGAGCAGGTAGGAGATGCGATAATCCAGTCGCACATTGAGAATAAACTGTTGGCAAAATGGAGAAGGTGAGGTCTCCACTCTGCCCCCATCTTCACCCCCATCATGGAGGGGCAAATTCCTTTCAGTAATTGATAGTAACAAAGAAGTATGGATAGCCCCAAACTCTGATTTTTTTAAACCAACTTCCATTTGTATTTTGGATGCATTTTGACACTACTAGATGTGAATGTGTCTGATATTGCAGAAATTCAAGATATATAAACCAAATGGAGCCTTGATCATAGGCTTCTGTTTCATTTCTTTCTGCACCCACTATATGCATTTGTACCACTGTAATGATAATGGAACTGAAGATCTTCCCTGCCCATTAATAGGCCTCATATGGAGCCCATTAAGGGAAGCTTGATTAGGGGAGGCACCTTTTTCAGGAAGGCCCACACTTTTTGCTAATTTCTACTTAGGCACTGGGTCACAGAGGGTTGTGATGCCCTCTGACCCTGAAGAAGTGCATATATATATTCTGAGGTTAGCATTTTGCTTTGGGGCTCATTCATTGGAAGAGTGTCCATGTGATTTGGCCAGATGAGACTCTGGGTAGCCATTAAGGATCTCCCCCACCCCAGGCTTTGAAAACCCAGATGTTAGTGCTTCTCTGTCTGGTAACTATGTATGTATGTACTTCATTGGTCAGACAGTTAGAAGCCCTGTCTGTTGGCTTTTATTTCTCTGCTTGTAATTTCTGTTTGTATTTTCTCTGAAGTTCAGGGTGCTGACTTTTCCCCTGAACTAAGTGAATGGTATATATGTTTAATTAAAGTGAGATTATAAACCCCTTAAAGTTGCTTTCCTTAGAAAAGCAGATCAAAGAGCCTCTGCTAGCAGCCCTCCTGTGTGCTGGTGTTATTGGTCTTACAGCTGCAAGCAGCGTTGCTGTTACAACTACATCACCATTCAGACGGATGCAAAGCACCACAGCTTTACCTCACTCCAACTTTCCATCTCAAATTTTCCTCCATCAGAATTCTGTGCTCCCAATACTCCTCTAGAGGCAGGGGGAAGGAAAGGGTTTTGAAAACCCTGAAATACAGGGCTATTATTATATCCTTCCTATCCCAGTACTGTACCTGCTCACTACCCGAACTACAGGGGGCAGTTGTTGGGCAGATGCCAACCTAGCAGTTACGCTCGACAGCCTGAAGCAAAGAGGATGATGGCTACATGGTCCAACAGATAGAGCACGGGGCCTGGAGTCAGGAAGACCTCAGTTCAAATCCAGCCTTACTAGCTGTGTGACCTAAGTAAATCATTTAACCTGTTTGCCTCAGTTTCCTCAACTGTAAGATGGAGATAATGATAGCACCTATTTCACAGGGTTGTTGTGAGGATGAATTAATATATATAAAAAATTGCTCAGCACAGTGCTCAGCATAGTAGGTGAGATATATATATATATATATATATATATATATATATATATATATATATGTGTGTGTGTGTGTGTGTATATGTATACACACACACAGGAAAGAGAATAAGCGTGTGTGTATGTGCATATATATGTGTGTGTATATATATATATATATATATATATATATATATATATATATACACATGCACACACATACACATACACACGGGAAAGAGAATAAGCATGTGTGTGTATGTGTGTGTGTGCGTGTGTAAATGACTATTCCCTTTCTCTCCCTCTCCTGCCATCCCAACTACCTGCAGGATTTCTAGGATTTTGAGTTTGGTCTCCATCACCACAATGTCTTCATTCTCCACGAACTTTCCCCGGTCCATTGACTCCTGGGTCCCGGCAGTGGGGAGGCTGGGAGCGTTGAAGATGGACTGCTTACGGCTCAGCACCATGGTGGACATCATCTGCCCCACCCCCTGGATGGACCGACGAACATTTTTCCCTGGAGGAGATTGGGGTAAATGCCAGATGTGTTAGGTGACATTGGAACTGGAGGGATAAGGTAAGCTAGGGAGAGGATGCTCTGTCACCCCCCCCACCCCTGCTCATGGGCATCAGCCACCTCTTCTACACTTCATAAGTATAGAAAAGCCTGAGTCCATCCCGCCCTTGTCTCCAAGCCCCATCCTATTCTGAGGGTTTTCTCTGTGTTAGAGCCTGCACTAGGAGCTGGGAGGGAATGAGTGGGGCCCTCAGAGAGCTCCCAATCTTGTCCTATCCTAACCAAGGAGACAGGCCACATCATACACACACATAGCTACTCTCTGATGCAGAAATCAGACACAATTCAGCAGACACATGAAGACACCAACTGCTGCTGCCCTTACTCCCAAACTAGCTTATATTTGGCAGCTTTATTTATTTATTCACTTCATGTTTATGCTGCATATATTTATATGTGTGCCTATCTCCCCCACTAGAATATAACTACTTGAAAACAGGCACTGTTTCATTCTTTATACCTCGCTATTGCCTGGCACGTAGTAAGCACTTCCTAAAAAATTGATTAAATTAATTAATTGCATAATTTGGGTATACACATGAAGTAAGGAAGCAGAGCATAAAGGAGAAGTAAGAAAAGGGCAGGATTAATCAGGGAAGGCTAACCTACCCATTAATGAGTCCTGATTTAAGTTTGGGAGGCCAGGCATTTGGATAAACGACAAGATGAGTCAGGAGGGGGAGGAGAAAGGCCTGCAGGAGGCAGTTATGTGAAGGCAGCTAGTAGACACAGCCCTGGGCCTGGAGGAAGACCCGAGTTCAAATCTAACCTCATATACTTATGAGCTATGTGACCCTGGGCAAGGTCACTCAACCTCTCTTTGCCTCAGTTTCTTGATCTGGAAAATAGGGATGATAATAGCACCTGCCTCTCACGGTTGTTGAGCAGATCAAACGAGATAATATTCGTACAGTGCTTAGCAAAGTACCTGGCACATAGTAGGCCCTATACAAATGAAGAGGATGTTGACAGGGTAGTAAACAGGTCAGCCTGGGGCCCAATGAGAAATAAGACTAGGGATGGAATGAACACGGGCCTTGGTGGATGGCATCTCGCAGGCCAATCTGAGATTAGATTTGACATTACTGTACATAAAGAGTCGTCAGTTACTTCTATGGTGGCAAAGAACTGGGAATTGAGGGGATGCCCATCAGCTGGGGAACGGCTGAGCGAGTCGTGGCACGCGATTGTGATGGAGCGCTATGGTGCTGTAAGAAATCACGAGCACGATGATCTCAGAAAAACCTGGGAAGACTCCCATGAACGGATGGAGAGTGAAGCGAGCAGAACCAGGAGAACACTGCACCCGGTAACAGCAATGTGCACGATGAACAGCTGGGAGTGACTTAGCTATTCTCAGCAATACAGTGACCCAAGACAACAACAAAGCGCTCATGATGAGAACTGCTATCCGCCCCCAGACAAAGAGTCTGAATACAGGCTGAAGCACACTATTTTTCACTTATTTCTTTTCTTTTTTTTGGTTCACGTTTTCTTTTACAAGATGACTGATACGGAAATATGTTTGCACATGTATAGCCTATACCAAATTGCTTACCATCTAAGGGAGGGGGGAAGGGAGGGAAGGAGTGATATAATTGGGAATTCAAAATTTTTTAAAAGAATGTTAAAATTGGTTTTATATGTAATTGGGGAAAAATTAAAATACTATTTTGAAAATATATGTAATAGATACATATAAAAATACATATACATATATATTATACACACACACATAAAGAGCTGGCTAGGCTCTGGGATTGTGTCTCTTCCGTCAGACTGGAAGATCTCTGAGGGCAGACTTGTATCCCTCATACCAGACTTGGAGCTCCCTAAGAATGAGGAGTGTTTCCCTGGTCAGGCTGGGAGTTTCCTAAGGGAAACAACTTTGTCTCCGTCCTTAGACTGGAAGCTCACCTCCATGGGATTGAGTCAATCAGTTAACTAGAATTCAGGAAGTGGCTACTAAAGGTAGCCGACAATCCGTCAATAAATATTAAGGGCTAGGCCCTGTGCTAAGGGCTGACACAGACTCCTTGGTCTCTAGGAGACCTCAAGGGGGTACCCAGCCTAGCCCAGTCAAGCAAGGGGAAGGGGAGGGAGGTAAGCAAGGGCCAGAATGAGGGAAAATGGATTTATCTGGTGGCAGGGTGAATTGTAATTTGTCACAGGACAAGTATGCCTGGGAGAATCTGAGAGCCAGCCCTTATCGAATTCAGAATGCATCATTATCCCATTTCTAACAGAGGGAGTCAAGACACCTGCATTGATAAAATCTCAGGATCTCGGATCTGGAAATAATTTCAGAGGCAAACAACAGAATTTCCATCAACAATAGGAGTTCTTAAACCGGGAGGTCCATGAACTTGTGTTTTCAATATTACTGCTTTCCTTTCTAATCCCATGCCTTTTATTTTATGCCTTTAAAGATATCATTAAAGATATCACATGAGGCCCAGAGACTGCCAATGAGGTCCATGACACAGACAATGGTTAAGAACACCTGTTTTCCTTGACAAGCGAACATCCGAGTCTTGGATGAAAGCCCTCTGGTGACAGAGAACTCATTACCTCCACAGAATAATTCTAATAACACAGGTTTTGCTTAGATAAGAACTCAAATATGCCTCTTTACCCTGCCACTCTTGTTCCTGGCTGGCCCTTTTAGGACCAGACAGCCCAAATCTAGTCCTTGCAGGTGACTCGAAGGCAGTTATCACAGCCCCCTAACCCTCACCTCCAAGTCTTCTCTCAATTAGGCTAAACAACCCAAGTTCCTTTACCTGAGTTTTGCTTAACAGGGTTTGAGACACATTACCCCACCCCCACCATCCTGACTGCCTTTGCCTGTCTAGCCAGGAGGGTCCTAGCCAGGGCCTCAGCCTCACCCCCAGGATCTTCATTGTAGGCCTGCAACAAGACTGGGGGACCCTGCACGCAGTCGATGATGCCCAGCAGTGTCCGGGTAAGGCGCAGCAGCTCGCTGAAGCTGTAGAAGCCAAAGTAGATGAGGTTGTGGGCCAAGCTGACGACCTGCAGCACATTGTTGGGGAGAAAGAAAAGAGGTGTGGGCAAGAAGAAGGCTCCAGACTGGCGATGCACAGGCTGAAAGCATACGGGATTGGAGATCATCATGGGAAGAAAAATGATTCCATAGCTCCTTGGAGCTTTAAGGTTTTAAAACTGTTTTCTTACAATATAAGCCTGTGAGGTAGGCAATGTAGTAATCTTTTTACAGAGGAGGAGATTAACATTCAGAAAAGTGACTTGCCCAAAGTCACGAAGCACGATGAAAGCCTAGCTAGGATGAGAAGCAGGGGGTTTGTTGAGGGTTTTGCTGCTGTTGTTTGTTTGAATATTTTCCCCCATTGCACCATTCATTACCACAAGAGGCGTGAAAGGGGAAAAGCTTCAAGAGACAGCTGGGAGGCACAGGGCTAGAGCGCCGGACTTGGAGTCAGGAAGACCTGAGTTTAAAACCAGCCTCAGACGCAAATGTCCTGTGTGACCCTGCCCAAGTCATTTAACCTCTCTCAGCCTCGGTTTCCTCACCTGTAAACAATAATAACAGTACCCATCTCAGGATTGCTATGAGGATCAAATGTGTCACTTGTATATCTAAGACTCATATAAACATTAGCTATTATTACGATATGAAAAGTTTAAACAAATTTCCCAGTGTGAGTTATTAGGAGAAACTCAGTCTCTGAGATAGCTCGGTGGATAGAATACCAGACCTCGAGTCAGGAATACCTGAGTGCAAACCATGTGACCCTGGGTAGGTCACTTCACCCTGTTTGCCTCAGTTTCCTCATCTGTAAAACGAGCTGGAGAAGGAAATGGCAAACCGCTCCAGCATCTTTGCCAACGTGGTCAGGGAGAGTTGGACATGACTGAAACCACTGAACAGTAACAGGGTCTTTGAGGAGGGCTGTGCCCTTCTGTACCCCATCCTGCGGGACCCTAGGCTAGGGGACACTACAGAGTTATCCCGGGGTGGAAACGGCCATGGGCTTGGGACCCTAGGAAGCCAAATTTCCAGTGGTCAGAGCCAACAAATCTGGAGGCAAGAAGACCTGAGTTCAAATCCAGCGCTAGGCCCTTTAGGAGTCGAGACGGGGCAAATCAGTTAACCTCCCTCAACCTCAGTTACTTTAGCTGTAAAACAGGGATAATAATTGCACACACCTCCCAGGGTAGTAGTCAGGATAAAATGAAATGATATTTGTACATAGCTTCGCAAACCTTAAAGCAGCATGTAAAGGCTAGCTATTATGATGACTTTATTATTAAACAAGGGGCAGGTTGGAGGTAGGCTGGAAAGAAATCGGGCAACAGTCATCCAAGAGTGACTGGATTCTGCCTCTTGTATTTTTGTGTCTGTAACAACAGGCTGACATAATAAGCTTGGAACAAGGGCGTATGCTAGCTAAGAGGACTTTCTTAGCCCAGGAACCGAGGCTGCAAGGGGAGAAGATGAGTATGGGGGAAGAGGAGATGTGGCTGAATTGTTAGAGGTCATGTGGGATAAGGATTAAGTGGAAGGACCTTGCTGCAAATCCGGAGGAGGCTCTTTCCCCGACTAACATCAGGTAGTAGAGAAAAGCCCACCTCCAGGCAGTACCCTTCAGGTTTTCAGTATCCCCCTGCACACCAGGCTTCCCCTTTGCTACCCAGAAAGAGATTTAGACAAGGGTGTTCACAGAAATCACAGAAGAATCACAGGATCTCAGCTGGAAGGGACCTCAGAGATCACAGTCCAACCCCCTTCTTTTGCTGATAAGGAAACTGGTGTTCAGAGGGGGAAATGACTCACATGTTGAGTTATTTCCAGAAAAGCCAGAACTAACAACTCACATTTCCATAACACTTTCAGATTTGCAAAGAGCTTTTCTCACACTGGTCCTTTTAGGTGAGTAGGGTTACATTTGGGGGTTCTGGGTTTCAGCTGGTTTTTTCTTTGTTTTTTGAACAGACTTGAGATTTAGTGGCATTCCTAAATGAAGATATCCCCTCTACCAATGCAGGCCAGCAACCATTCTGTAATTTAGGGTTTTAGAAAGCTACCTGAGGCTCTGAGTGGTGAGCATCGTGCAGTATGTGTCAGGGGTGGGACTAGAACCCAGGTCTCCCAGGATGCCTAATCTCTGCATTCCATCTCCCATCTCCACATCTTTACACTGGCTATGCCCTGTGCCTGGAATGTTCTCCCTCCTAAAAGTCCTGGCTTCCTTGAAGATTTAGCTAACATGCCACGTTCTACAGTAGACCTTTCCTGGTATCCCCAAACATTTGTATTTTCTTTTCTAAAGTTATCTTCCATCAACTCTGTGTGTGCCTTGTATGTACCTATTTATTTACATAAATTGTTGTCTTCTACAAAAACATCTTCAAACGTTGTCTTCTATTAGAATGTAAGCTCCTGGAAGGAAGGGCCTTTTTTGTATGTCTTTGTATCTCCAGAACTTAGCAGGGTGCCTGGCACATAGTAAAGGCTGAATCAATGTTGATTGATTATGCCTATTGATCGATTATGCCAAAAGGTTATCATCTCCATTTGACAAATGAGGACACTAGGCACAAAGAGAAGGAGTGACTTGTCCAAGGTCACGCAGTAAGTGACAAGACCAGGATTCAAACCCAAGTCCAGTGTTCCCTCCATCAATGCCATGAAGGCACCATGGGGCTCTGCTTGACCTACGTTAGGGGCTGAATCTAGAACCAGAGGATCCCAACATGTGTGAGTTCATTTTGAGAAAGGACCTCATTGGTCATCAAGTCGACTCCATCCCTTGCCTTAACATCCCTGACAAGCAGTCATCCAGCTTCTCTGTAGTCTAGAAACCAGCACCCTGTCCCACCTAGCATCTAACAGGAGCTTCAGAAATGTTTGTCGAGTGATTTGTCCTCCCATTCCTTGAGCCTTCCTTCATATAGCTCTGTGCCCCCATTTCTCTTTAATAATAATAATAGCTAACATTTGTATATACATATATGTACATATATAAACATTTATATGTACATATACATATATCTACATACACACACACACAAACATATATAACATGTATGTAGTATGCCGGGCACTTAAACACTTTTATAATTATTATCTCATCTGATCTCACAACAACCCCGGGAGGTAGGTGCCACTATTATCCCCATCTTACAGACGAGTTGCCTCATTCCTGAGGCAATTAGAAATGAAGTGACTTGCCCAGGGTCAAACTGCTAGGACGTATCAGAAGCCAGATTTGAACTCAGGTCTTCCCCCGACTCCAGGCCAAATGTTCTATCCTTTGTGTCACTTAGCTGCCTGGCCACCAAGGTCCTACCTCAAAGGTGAGTTTGTTCTTCTCCTCGTTGGCAAAGGGCACAGCCTCACTGACCACATTGTTGAGATAGTCTTCTACAAACTCCATGGTATTGGCAAATTTATTCTTCTTATCATCCCGAGAGTCATTGAGGTTGGAGTCGTAGCTAGAAGAACAGGGTGGGGAGATGGGACGGGTTGGGAAGAGAAAAAGGAAGGAAGGTAGGGGAATCAAGCCCCTGCCTACTCCCTCAGTGTCCCCGCCCCCCAATCTAGAAGGGCACCCATCCTTCAACCTCTGGCCCACTTCCTTATTTCCTGCTCCCCTTCATTATGGTCCCTTTGGCTCTCATGGGCCCAAGCCTCACTCCTTGATGGTGATGGCTGTGGGGATCTCTGTCCAGAGGCGGGCAAACTTGACTGGGGTGACGAGTTCCTGGGGGTCTCGGTCCACATGCACATGCAGCATGAGATGACAAAAGGAAGCTCGTAGATCGAAGGGCAGCATCTCGTCCGCCATGCACAAGAAGATCAGATCCACACCCAGCTGTTGAGAGATCTCATGGATGGCCAGATACTGGCGGTCCAGACACATGCGGGCAAACAGCTTCAGCTGGTATCTGTGGGAAGAATGGTAGTGGGGAGGATTGAAGGGGCATTGGGGGTGGGAAGAAAATGAAATGGGAGTGAGGAATCACAAAACCTCAGAGCTGGAATGGACCTCACAGGTCCTCTGGTCTGTCCTCGAGAAGAGATCTTCTCTGTGGATCAGTAACAAACATTTATTAAGCACCTACTATATGCCAGGCACTGTGCTAGAGGCTGGTGATACAAAGGCAAAAATCAAATAGTTCTTGCCTTCAAGGAGCCTACATTCGATCTAAGGAGGCAAGATGTACATATGAGCATATACAAAATAAATAGAAGGTAATGTAGGGGAGAAGGCATTAGCAGTTAAGGGGATCAGGAAAGGCTTCATATAAAAGCTGGTTATTTGAGCTGAGATGTGAAGGAAACAAAGGATTCTGCAAGATGGAGGTGAGAAGCGAGTACATTCCCAGCATGGGAGACAGACCATGGAAAGGCACCGTTGGGAGGTAGTGTGCTGTGAGCATAAGGAACAGTGAGAAGACCAGCTTACCGAGATAGGTGTGGAAAGGAGAGTGATGTAATATTATTAATAAGGCCAGAACAGTGGATTGGGGTTAGGTTGTGGCAGCTTATATATCTGATCCTGAAGGCGATAGGAAGTAAGCCACTAGAGGTTATTGAGCTGATGAGTGACATATCTATCTATCTATCTCTCTGTCTCTCTATCTATCTATATCTATATTTATGTCTACCTGCCTCTCTATCTATATATCTATGTCTCTATATATGTATGTATGTACATATCTATATCTATATATATGTAGGAAGGTCATTGACAGCTGGTAGATGATGGCTTGGAATAAGAGGAGACTTGAGGCTTTACAATATCTCTGGCAAGTGGTCATCCAGACTCTGTCCAAAGACTTCCAGGTAAGGGAAACCCACTAACTCCCATGGAAAATACATGCTTCTTTTGGACATCTCTAATTATTGGTTTTCCCCCCCTTTTCAGGCCAAAACCTGCCTCTCTGAAGCTTCTACGCATTGCTCCTGTCTCATGGGGTACTCCTCCACATAGAAGCCCTTCAGATGCTTGAATACAGTTTAAGAAGGGGCAACAAGTGGGTGGGGGCAGGGACAGGGGAAAGGTAGGAGGGGGAGGAAGAAGGAAACTACGGCTGTGTCTGCCCAGGATGAGTCAAAGCATGCTATTTAAACTGCAGTGGGAGGGATCTAGACCAGGAATCAGCCGCTTACAGGGCTTGCATCCCAAGTCTTCCTGTATTCGCTCTCTCAAGCAGAGGGAAGGTGAGCCAGGTGGGGGGAGGGGAAGCAGCCCGCCCAAAAGACAGTTACACCCCAAGGCCAGATCAGATAACATTTCAGCAGGCATTCACTGGCTATCAGCCTAGTGAAAGGACTGGGCACAGAGCAATGGCATTAGGGAGAGAGAAGGAGGGAGCAAAGAGGCAGAGATTGCAGGAGACAGCATCCAAGCTTCACCATCTCCACAATTCTGCTGGGGGCTGGCCCAGCCTGGCCCACTCCAAACCCGCAAAACACCTTTGGCATTGTTGCAGGAGTCGCCAACCCCTGGTCTAGACAGCTTGGTGGTGGCATGGGTAGAGTACTGGACTTAGAGACAGGAATGCCAGAGTTGGAATCCTGCCTCAGACCTTTACTGTGTGACCCTGGGCAAGTCACTTAACCTCTATCTACCCCAGGTTCCTCATCTATACAATGGGAAATAATTATAATAATAGCTTTTCTCCTTCCATGGCTGTTGTGAGAATCAAATAAGAAATGCACGTTAACGTACTTTGCAAACCCTAAGGGACAATACTATTATCACCACCACTAGTGATGACGATAGTGATAAAAAAAATACAGTTATGGTACTTCCACCTATAAGGGCGAGAGATCCATTCTGAGGATCTTTTATTAAAAAGAGTCATTTAAACAAAAAGGTAAGGAGCTTGCTCGGCTCCCCCCGTAGGGGATGGAGTGTTAGCTGAGACGTGAAAGAAGCTACTGATTTTAAGAGGGAGAAGTAAGGAGGGAGGGCATTCCAGTGGGAGGAGGGGCCGGGAAGCCAACAGAAAGGCACTGAGATGGTTGGGTTGGATGGGATCCATGGAGCTGCCTACCTGTAGTAGCTGAGCACGTTCTCGTCGTGGGCGTTGCCTGCCCGGGCCTCCTGGGCCAGCTGCCGAATGCTCTTCTCATGGTGTTCGTTGTTCTTGTCGCTCCAAGTTAGCCACACTTCCTCCTCTGAGTATTCAATGCTCAAGTACTCGTGGGACTGAGACATTTCCTTCACCGGCCGCAGCCTGTGAGGAAAACACCCAGTCGGCTTGAGCCCCAGCTTGAGAGCTTCTTTCTTCTAGAACCCCAGAATTCTTCTAGAACCCTAATCCAACTTACTCCCATCCTGAGGAAATCAGAGACTCTGAGAACTGGGAGAACCCCTGGAGATCACACAGTCTCCATAGGAGCATGCTGGAGCCAGCTCAGATGGCTTTGAGAGAACCGATAGTTTTAATTTTCAGAGTGAGCGTTTACACCTCAGAAACCAAACATTACAAATTGATTTACTGTTCTGTTCATTGCCTACAAGTAACAGAGTGCTGGGAAAATGTGTTAATAATGTAGATTAAATTTAAAAGTGTATCTGAGCATTCCTTTTTTAGGGGGAGGGAAATTTGTTTTTAAACATTTACCAGCATACCCCTGAAGTCAAAAAGCTCCCTAGAAGACATTCTGTCTAACCTCTTCGTTTTTGTATATCATTACAATCACAGAGCTAGAAAGGACTTTAGAGGCTATTGAGTTCAACTCCAATATTTTATAGACAAGGAAACTGAGGCCCATAGAGGTTTAAGTGGCTTGCCAGGGTCACACAGCTATTAAGTGTCCCAAGCAGGATTTGAACCTAGGTCCTTTAACTCTAAATCCAGTGTTTTTTCTCCTATACTATTGGTAACATCCCTTCTGGCAAAGTTTGGACAGGTTGCCTTGCAAGGGGATCTGAGTCAATAAAGACCCTAAGAGTTATGCCTCTATCGATGTGGGTCCCCTCATAAGGCAACCCATCTAACTCTTGCCAAAAAGAGTGCTACATATCTTATTCTTCCTTTATATTTCCCACAGTACCTCACCCTGTGTTTATTACATGCTATAGATGTTCAAGAAATACATTTAAGGGGATGGGGGGAGAGAAGATATTCAAGAGCTTCAACATGAACTCCTAGACATAGCCCCTGGTTCTCTGGTTGGGGGAGTGAGGGGTGATTGGGACCAAGATGACTGATCTTAGTATCCTACGAGAGAGACAATCGTGGTTTAGACCCAAGAAGTGGGAGAGGACCAGGCAGGGCCTTGATGATCAAGGAGGAAAGAGAAGTCAATGGGGAGAAGACCCAGCCCTCACTCTGTCTTGATGAGAATGTCGCTGTTCTTGGGGTCCAGGACACATTTGCAGATGAGCTCCTGGGTGACGGGGATGGCGATGTGGTTGGACACACACAAGTCAGAGAGATAGTCCAGGAACCTGAAGAAATGAGTGAAGAAGGAGTCAGTTTGTGGTGATTACCTGAGCTGGTTAGGGTGCCCATCGAGTGGGGAATGCCTCTACAAATCATGGTCTGTGAACTGATGAAGAGGAAAGGGAGCGGAACCGAGGAAACAACTTACACAGTATATAACAACTTTAGAAAGACAATTGTTCTGAAACTTGAAGAACTCTGGTCAATGCAAGAATCAACCATAATTCCAGAGGATTGACGAAGCAGGCTACTCACCTCCTGCCAGAGAAGTAGTGGACTCAAGGTGCGGAATAAAACATGTATTTTTGGACATGGACCAATGCAGGAATTCATTTTGCTTAACTATGCATATTTATCTTAGGGCAACTAGGTGGTGCAGCAGATAGCTGGGAAGCCTGGAGTTAGGAAGACCTGAGTTCATATCCAACCTCAGACACTTACTAACTATGTGACCTTGGTCAAGTCACTTAACCTCTAAATGCTTCGGTTTCCTCATTTATACACAATAATAGCATCTGCCTCCCAGAGTTATCATGAGGATCAAATGAGATAATATTTTTAAAGTGCCTACATAGTGCCTGGCACATAGTAGGTGCTATATAAATATTAGCAATTATTATTACAAGTGTTTGAGTTTTCTTTTTTAATGTTCCCCCCACTGGGAGGGAAAGAAAATGTTTTATTCATTGGAAAAAAATTAAATTTAAAGCCACCAAGTTGTTCTTTCTCAACAGGCCATATTAATTCTTCCCCAGACAATCTCCCACATTCCTCCACCGTCACCACCTTGAATCCTTTCCTGATAACTCCAACTAATAGTCTCATCCCCAATTTACTTTGTTTTACTTTGTATATATTAAATATTTACTCATATGCGTGTGTGTGTGTGTGTATAAAATATAAACTCCTTGAGGGCAGGGACTGTTAATAATAATAGCTAGCATTTATTTAGCATGCTATGGTTTAACAAGCACCTTACAAATATTAAATACTGGGAAGCAGGTGTATTTCATTATCCCCTTTTGACAGATAAGGAAACTGAGGGAGACAGGTTAAGTGACTTGTCCAGGGTCACACAACTAAGTGTCTAAGGCAGAATGTGAACCCAAGTCTTCTCAATTCCAAGTGTTGTGCTGCATCTACTGCAGCACCTAGCTACCTAATAGGCTAATTAATTAGTTACGCAATAAGCACCTAATAAATGCTTCACTGATGGATGGTGGAGAGAGACCAGAGTTGATGGATTCTGAGCTGGAAGGGGCCTCAGAAGTAATGGAGTCTGACTCCTAACCAAATCATGAGTCCTCTCTACAATATCCCCAACCAGTAGCCATTAGTTCTGTTGTCAAAGACTTCTAGCTACAGCCAAATTGTTCTCACTCACAGATGCCTATTCCACACTTTGACAGCTATAATCAGGGGTCAGAGGTGGGACTCTTCGGTTATCATATAATCTCCCCCAGAACTTGCTGCCTAACCGATCCACTGGGTTTGACTCAAGAATTCATTTAGCCATGACTTCACCCTTTCTTCAAGTAATTTTAGTGAGAGTCACCAACAAGAAAGGGGTAGGAAATGAGGCAAGTGAGTGGGAGAGGAGAAGGACTGAGAATGAGTGGAGAGTCACATGATCGTGATCATTTGACAGAAGTCAAATGAGGGAGTAGAAAAATGAGGGATGGAGTGAATAGTATAGGGAGTGGGAGATGAATGAGTACAAGGAAATTGAGATGATAAATGGAGGTTATATTGAAGGTGGTGAGTGAGTGATGAATTAGAAAGATGGTAAGATAAGGAGGTGAATGGAGAAGGAAAGTGAATGGAAGGTAAAGGGAGCAAATGAAGAGTAAGAGGAATAAGATGAAGGTAAGTGAGAATAGATAGGGGAGGAGAGTACAGGGGAGTTTGAGATAGAATGAAGGGATAGATATAAACTGCAGGGTAAGCAGATAAGGCAGGAATTAACAAAAGGTAGGGGAATAAGGAGAAGGGAGTAGAGAGTGAATGGGAAGTACGTAGATGGAGGATGAATAGGGGTGAGTTAACTTAAGTGTGAATGGAGAACAGATGATGAAAAGGGAGAGTAGGGAAAGGAGGATAAGTAGGGATGAGTAGAACATAAAAGGGTAAGTTAAGAATGAAGCAATATGGGAATGAGATGGAGTGAATGGAAAAGTAAAGGGATGACTGCAGTGTGATAGGGGGATATTGGAAATCCAAGTGAGGGACATATGGGGGAAAGGAGCGGGCCCCTGACCTGGGCTCTCGATTCTTGCGCACAAGGCTCACAAATGTCTCCACTTCTGTCTTAGTAATGTGCTTCTCCAAGAGTTTCCGGTTGTTGTGCAACAAGGCAGTGATGGTGTCCTCCGCAAGGATGTCGTAGCCGATCTGCGACTGCATCATCCCAAACTGCTTAGCTATGTGTTCCTGGAAAGGATGGGTTTGGGGACAGATCACAAGAGCCCAATACCATGTTCTCTGGTTTTGCCCCCCAATCCTCCCTTCTCCCCAAACTCTCAAGTTTGCCTGGATGGGCAGAGAGATGGGAAAGGGACAGAAGAGAGACCAAAGACTTAACAGGGCTTAATCTATGGGAAAGAGCCAGCCTCCCCAGACCCTAGCCTTGAAAGTCAAACAGAAGAGCTTGAATTTCACTAGGGAGGCAGTTGAAGACAGCTATTGATGAACTGGAGTGATAGTGGAAAGAACATTGGCTCCTGAGTTAGAGAGAACCCAGGTTCAAATACCGCTTCTGACAATTACTACCTTTGGAACCCTGAGCAAATCACAACTTCAATGGGTCTCAATTTCCTTATCTGTAAAATGAGGAGGTTGGACCAAAGGGCTTTTGAGGTCCCTTCCAACTTGTCTAGATCTACAATCCCGTAAGATTTCTGAGCAGAAGGATGATAGGATCAGAAGGACACAAGAGGAAGATTATCCCAGCAGTTCATGAAAACTGGACACAAGAGGAAAGAAGATGGAAAACCTGAAAGAAGCAATAATGTAGACAAACAGCAACAAAAGTCTAAACTAGGGTAGGGCTAGTGGTGATAGAGGGGAAATGAGAGATGAAGGAGGGACTATAAAGGCGGGACTGATTAGACTTGGGATATAAGAGGTGAAGGGAGAGGGAAGGATTGAAAGCAAATATGGGAGATCCAGTGAACTGCAGTCCCAATGATAGGATCTGTTTAGAAGGAAAGATTACAAGCTCAGCCAGGGAGCCAGCAAGCTTTCCTGTTGGCCCAAAGTGTCCCAATCCCTCATGGCCATTCCCAGGGAGCAGCAGATGCGGAGAGTGGACAGGTAAAGCTAGTCAAAACAGGAAGAGCAAGCCCACCTGGTTCTTGCGGTAGTCCTCCTGGGAATGCCTCAGGACACGATAGCAGAGGCGGAACATGTGTTGATAGGGGGCATTCTTCTGGTCAGATAACTCCTCCAGCCTTACCAGTGGACCCTCACCACCCTTGTCCCGGAACGGGGCCTTCAGGATTCCAAAGATCTAGGGGCCCAGATGACAGGAAGAGAAAAAGATGAAGCCCCAAATCCTAATCTTAACCTTATGCAACTCTAGGCCCCGCCCTCACCCCACTCTTTGGCCTACCCTGAATTTTTGCCTTGTTTTTTCTGAACTTAATAAACACCAAATTAGACAGGCATTTCCATATGCATATTAGAAATGAAAAAGAGGATTGTACATGAAACCACAGCTTGATTTTTTAAAAAGACATAATAAATTTAAATTGTAGTTTTCAAAGCCGTCCTGTTTGTGCTTCTTTCCAGACTTGTCTTCTCTGCATTTAAATAAAATGCCTTAATGATCCTTTTTCTTCCTTTTTTTTTCTTTATTACCCACACCCTATTCCCCCTTCCACCTACCACCATAAGAAAAAGAGAGAGGAAGAAAAGAAGGAAGGAAGGACGGAAGGAAGGAAGGAAGGAAGGAAGGGAAGGAGGGAAGAAGGGAGGGAGGAAGGGAGGAAGGAAGAAAAAGAAAGAAAGAAAGACAGAGAGAGGAAAGGAGGGAGGGATGGAAGGAGGAAGGAAGGAACAAAGAAGAGAAAGAGAGAAAGAGGAAGAAAAGAAGATAGGAAGGAAAGAAAGTAGGAAGAGAAAAGAATAGCCCTTGTAATAAATATGCATAGTCAAAGAAAGTAAATTCCCCCTTGGCCATGTCTGAAAAATATATATCTTATTCTTCATCCTGAATTTGCCACCTCTCTCACATTACATTGATCAGAGTTCTTACCTAATTCACCATTTTGACACAAATTCTTTCTCGTGCCCCAAAGCCTGTTACAATGGACAGAGCATAGACTATGGAATCAGAGAAGCTGGTTTCAAACCTTCCACCTGGTTCTTATTACCTCTGCGACTTTGAACAATGAACTTAACCTCCTGGAGCCTCAATTTTCTCATCTGTAAATTGAGGCAGTCAGACCAGATGCCCAGCTCTCGATCTAGCTGGTCCTAACCCTAACATCACCTAATTGTTCTTCCGATCCTAACTTTAATCCTATTCCTCACCTCAATCCTAATTCTAACCCTTGATTCTAACATTGATCTTACATTTAAACCTTAACTCTCACAATGGAAAACCTCTTGGTTTGGGACTCAGAGGCTTTAGCTTCAAATCAGGCTCCTGACACTGAAGTCACATTACATCCATGGGTCTCAGCTCCCCCATCTGTGAATTGAAGGGACTGGACTAGATGTTTTCTGAGATCCTTCCCAGCTTTAGATCTATAGTTCCATGACCCTTCCGACGCTGCTCCAACCAAACCCATCCCTAAGTCTTGCTCACTCTCCCAGGAGGAGAGGGGCATTTGAAGAAGGAGAAAGAGCTCATCCTAGGCACCAGAGAGAGGCTAAAATGTGACATTCTACTCTAGCTCTAGGCTCAAGGTTGGGGATTACCTGCTGTAGGGAGATTTGGGGTCAAGAAGGGGAAGACTGGCAAGGAGGCTAAATGCAAACACAGATACACACCTGCTTGAGTATGTTCTGCTCCCTCATCAGTTTCTGCCGCTCTCGGTTGGGCTTTGTCACCATGATGTCCAGAACATTCTGCCCATTGTTGGGGACATCACTGACAAAGAATACCAGGTCCTCCAACAACTGGATGACAAACCTGGGAGCAGGTTAAAGAACAGTGCTTAAGAAATACCTGGTGCTTCCCCCCAACCCCGGAATCAATCTATTGGGGGTAGCTCAAGATCTGTCCACAACAGTAAAATAAATCGCTACGGGGTCAATCCTGCTGAAAAATATCCAGCAGCATGACAGCTTTAATTTCTCACAGAAGTAGGTTTAAATCCTTAATCCTGGCATTCAAGGCTCTCCACAATTTAAGGCTAATCTACCTTTCCAGCTCTAGCTCCCATTGGCCCTCTACATACCTTCCTATACAACCAAATGGGTTTTCTCATTCTGTATGTGATTTTCCTCCACACTTTTGCTTATGCTGTTCTCCCTCCCTAGAACAAGTTCCTTCTCCTTTTGTACCTAAACAATCTTGGTCATCCTTCAGGGTCCAGCTCAAGTCCCCCTTCAAATCAATTAGTAAGTACCTTCTATGTTCACATCAGGTGGCTTGGTGGTGTAGTAGATAGAGTGCAGGGTCTGGAGTCAGGAAGACTCATTTTCCTGAGCTCAAATCTGCCCTCAATTACTAACTGCGTGACCCTGGGCAAGTCACTTAACCTTGTTTGCCTCAGTTGTCTGTAAAATGAGCTGGTAAAGGAAATGGCAAACTACTCCAAGGAAACCCCAAATGGGGTCATGAAGAGTTGGCCACAACTGAACAACAACGAAATGTTCATATCAAATAGGGGATAGGGTTAGAACTGGACCTGTGATTTCATTGGCTAGGGAACTCCAGAATGAGGATATCCCCACCCACCCCATCCCAATATAGACTGGTATCTTCTCTACAACTTAGAAACTTAAAGCTGCTCAGAGCACAGAGAGGTGGCCCTCTAAGCACACAGCCAGCATGTTTCGAAGGCTGGATTAGAACTCAGGTCTTTCTGACTCTGAGGCCAGATGCTTATCTATTATGCCGTGCCGCCTCAAAAATCAGAGAAAGGTCTCCAAATAAAGGTGGTGTTTGGATAAGATTACTTCTAAATTCCTTAATCTGGTGACCCTGTACCCTAAGTAAAGTCCTCTGCAAACTGTGCAATGCTAGGGAAGTGTGAGTTACTACTGTTATTTGCAGGGGAAGGGGGCGGGGCAGCAGCTCAAGGGGCAACCTGGAGACCAGTTAGGAGGCTTAGAATAATCCAGGCAAGGGGGGGAAGAGGATTTGGAATTTAAAATTTTTTTAAAATTTTTAAAAATGAATGTTAAAAATTGTGCTTACTTAGAAAATAAAATATTAAAAAACATTCATGCAAGAGACAACAAAGCCTAAACTAGCATATTGGCGATGGTGATGGAGAGGAAGAGACAGAGGCAAAGAAGCTGACAATACTTTGCCGGGGATGAAAGGGAGCAGGAGCCAGTACTAGGATTTCACTGGCCCAGGGGACTCCTGGCTGAGGACACTCCTTCTACCAGTGCAGATTGGCACCTTCTCTGCAATTTACGCTCTTATTAGAGTATGGAGGAGTTAAGTCACTTACCCAGGGTCACACAGTCAGTATGTATCAAGTAGGACTTGAACCCAAGTTTCCTGGCTCCATGGTCAACTTTCTAACCACTGCTACCACTTGAGTAGGGCAGCTAGGTGGTACAGTGGATAGAGCATGGGGCCTGGAGACAGGAAGACAAATTCAGATCCAACCACAGACACATACTAGCTGTGTGACCCTGAGCAAGTCACTTAACCCTGTTTGTCTCAGTTTCCTCATCCGTAAAATGACCTGGATAAGGAAATGGCAAACCACTCTGGTGTCTTTAGCAAGAAAACTCCAAATGGGGTCACAAAGAGTCAGATACACCTAAAATTACTGAACCTACCATTTAAGTGGTGATAATGAATGACTCATAAATCTATAATTCTCACAACAGAGGCAGGTGACTGGATATGGGAGGTAGGGGAGAAATTCGAACCGAAGATGGTTCTAGGATAGAGGTGTGCTGGTAAATATCTAACAAGTGGCTTTCCAAAACAACAGTACACTTTTAAGTTTAATTTGCATTAATAAAAGTTTTTCCACAACTTTCCTAAAAACAACAAACCAAGCCCTGATGTGCAGCACTTGCTGATTACTGAGGTGTAAATCCTCACGCTGAGCATTTAACAATTGGCTCCCTTGAACAGCTAAGAGCTGGTTCCAGCATACTCCTGCTCAAGGGGATTTCTCCATCACCCTTGCTACACTTATATCCAGCCTAAATAGGACTCTCTGCACCTGCCCTCCACCCCAGACTTCCTGGTTTTGCCTTTTAGAGCCAAGCAGAACACAGCTAATCATTATCTTCCATGGGGCTGGCCTTGAAATACTTGAAGACAACTATTATATCCCTCTGAAAAGTCTTCTCTTCCCCAGACTAAATATTCCTCTCTCTTCAATGGATCAATGCATCTCCAACTTCATAATCTCCATGAATCCATTAAGATTGACTGTAGGGATGAGGACATCCAACTTGTGGATTAAATAAGAAACAAATCAGTTGATGCCCCACGTGCCCAAGAGGGCTACCTGCGGTCATTCTGGCTGATGAAACCCTCATTGAGCTTCTCCACAGCACTGGCCAACATAGAACTGGCATCATTGGCAAAGTCAAGGTCTCGGATCTCAGACACGGGCACGGAGACAATGGCAAAGGCTTCTTTGTCTTCCTTGGTGGGGCAGGTGCCCAGCTGCAACAACCTGGAGTTAGCCTCATTCTCCCACCAGGGAATGACTCCTTCTCATCCCCTCCTCCACGGCCTCCCTTCAGCGGCCAATCTCACGTTCTCTTTCTCCTTCCCTCCCTTCCTCCCTGTCTCTCCTATCCCAAAGGGCTAGGAGATACCATAAGTCGGATGGGCCGCTCCTCCTCGATGTCAATGGGAACATTCGTACTCTGGATCCAGGTGTTGGTGCAGAGATGACGCAGTCGAACATAGGAGTTTCTGGCACAGAGAGGTCAGGGGTCATATAAAGGTCATGAATCACAGAGAGGTCTGGGGTCATATAAAGGTCAGAGTACAGCTGGGAAATGGGCAGAAGCTGACGGGGTGAGAGGGGAGCTGCAAGGTGGCACAGAAGCAGTAGACCGTGATAAAATCTCCCTCTTGTCTAGCAGTTTTCCAGAAAGCCCTGCGAACTATGAGGTAGAGAGGACAGGTATCATAAGCCCTATTTCACAGAAGGCAAATGACATGCCCAAGGTTACACAACCACTTGGTGACAGAGATAATACAAGAACCTCAGGCCTTAATAACTGCCACATACTACAGACAAAGCAGAGAATACAGAGCACCCATATAGTCCCGTGGAGAAGCTAGGTCCTGCCACCATTATCCATACACATCTCCCCTGCCCTGATTCTCCAGCATAGGGTTCTGGACTTGGAGTCAAGAAGATTGTGGTGTAAACTGCCTCAGTTATGGGATATCTAGGATATACTAGCTGTGTGGGCTTGGGCAAGTCATGCCACCTCGGTGACTCAGTTTCCTCATCAGTAAAATGATTCTAGGTCCCTTCCAGCTCTAAATCTCTAATCTTATGATGATCCTACGATCCTCCTTTCAGGGTCAGGATTGCGAGGGACAGAGTGAGGGGGGATGCAAACCTAGGCACAAAAGAGTCAGTCTTCTGCAGTGTGGTGGGATCAAGCTCAAAGAGAGAAGCGATGTCATTCCCATGGGGGACGGCCACAAGTCGGTATTTGATCTTCTCACCAGCATTTCTTCGGCCAGTTCTTCCCTGGGATGCCTAAGGGAAATATGACCTCCTAAGACCTCAGCCCTTCACATGCCCTTCAGCAGCATCAGCTTCAGAACCTTCTAGCCTCCCTTCTGTACCCTGCAACCTCAAGGGGCCCAGAGCTCCCTGCTAGCTCCCTCGCTGCTTGGTCCAAAGTCCTGTCTATGGAAGCCCTCTCCACTCCAATCACTCAACAATATTTATTAAGCACCTACTATATGCCAGGAACTATGTCAGGCACAAGACCCACAACAGAATAGTAAGACAGGCCCTGTCCTCCAACAGCCACTTACGGTTCCTGTAGCTTTTGGTTCTCCTGAATCACCCTTGTAGCTGGGGTTTTCCTAGAAAAGGAACAAAGGATATTAGCTGGCCTGCTCCATCAACCTTGGGAAACAATAGCTCACATTTATAGAGCATTTTCAGGCCTGCAAGGCACTTTACATGTGCCGCACACTTGATCCTCGCAACAACCCTGGGAGGCAGACACTGTTATTATCCGCGTTTTATAGGTGACGAAACTGAGGCTGAGAGGCGTTAAGTCCTAGAGCTGAGTCTAAGGCCAAATTTGAAGTCAGGACTCTGCTCTGGATCCCAGTCCAACACTCTATGTACTGTACCACCTCCAGCTAGGCCCTGTAGTATTTTTTTAAGTACCCAACCATACTCATACCACCCTGGAATGGAAGATGAGAAAACATCTACAGGCCCCCAGGGGGTTAGGCAGTGTTTCTTCACCCTCCTATATTTTAAGCCATAGCTGTCAGCACAGGCACTGGCTGTGGGTGCCTCCAGCTTCCAGAAGGGGTCAGAGTTTTAGGAGGAACCTTAGGGATCATTCAGTCTAAGCCCCAGTATTGGAGATGAGGGAACAATGGGCCCAAAGAGGTTAATAGACCTGCCTATGCTCACACAGGTACTAAGACAAGATTGTTCCCCCAGCTTCCTCCCAATCCTCGTCCACTCCCGCCCTGTAACAAGGCAGAGCAGTGAGAGAGAACTCAATAACTACAGAGGTCTCCTCCCAGGTCCTTCCTCCGAAACTCCCTCAAAACACACACATGTATGCATATATCCTTACATATATATACAGATACAGATGCATGTGCATACATACACAACTCCACTATGCTACATACACATGTGGATGTATGTACGTATGTTCACACGCCAGAATACTTGGGTGCACGTGTAAATTTATGCATAAGTACACACACCGTCTATTCAAACCTATGTGCTCCCAAATGTATCTATGTGTTTATACAAATACACGTGCACACACACAACTTCAACTCATCCCTGTCTCCTGTCCTCACCTCTGCTGCCAGGTAATTGCCCGTGGCCAGATGTTTAAAGCGGTATAAGCCATTCCAGTGGCCAGCCCCTCCACGGCAGGGGTCATGGTGGACAACCTAAGAGAGAACCATAGAGAACAGGTGAGTTGAAAGGTGTCAGAGTATCCTCAGAATCAACAGGCATGGGAAAACATGAAGCTAAGCCCAAGAGGAGCAAGGTCCTAGTAAAAATTGGCACAGGCAGGGGAGGGTGAGCTCAAATAACTCAGGACACTCCACCTCCCATCCCCGGGGCTCCTGGAAGGGCCAGGCCTAGTAATTTGGGAGATACTAGCTTTTCTACCGTGGGATTATAGAAGAGATGGGAGTATTAGGGGTCAGGGACCTAGAGTTTGGGAAATAAGAGGAGTTGCAGGGTAGGAAGTAGGGAGATGGGGTGCAAGGGGCTAAAAAAGGAAGAAAAAAGGGGCTGGAGAGGGCTGTATGGAGGGAGCAATGATTCGAGGGCTGGAGCTAGAAAAGGCTGAGTGTGGGTCTGGCCCCAGGAGTTAGGGGTTCCAGGTAGATCTGGGGCCCTACGGTCAAAGCAATGATAATAATTTCTGGTATGTATATATGTGCATGTGTGTGTGTACACACACACACACACACACACACACACACACCCCAATATATAATGCTTAACGCTAAAGGAAATTTGTACAAACAACATGGGAATCAGATTAGCGGAGATGGATGTCAGGACCTGGGGCCTCTGAGGAGCTCCAAGCCCAGGGTCTCACCTCCACTTCCCAGAGTGCATTGGAGCTGGTGGCTGATGTGGCAGACTGACGCAGAGTAGTACGAAGGAACACTTGTAGCTTGCCCTTGTACTCATCACACGTCAGAAACTTCTCTTGCTCTGCGTGGAACAAGCGTACCACATCTCCCTGCAAAGAGGAAAGAAGAAAGGCTCAGGGAAGGGGTGAGGGTGAGGTAGGGGATGAGACAGGCCCAAGGTATCCCCCAACTGCAAAGGCTTCTTGCTTCAAGTAACTCCCCAAGGAAAAGCCAGTGCTTTCTATACTTTAATCCACGATCTAGAAATCTTTCTCCCTATACTTAATAGAATCACAGAATTGGAAACAACCTCAGTGACCATCTTGTCAGAAAAGAATCCCCACTATGGCCTACTAAACAAGCGGTCACTAAGCCTCTGCTTGAAGACCTCCGAAGAGGGGGACGCCTTCTACTTATTAAGAAGCTTTTCCCAACACCAGACCTAATGTGGCTCCTCTACAGCCTTCATTGGTTGCTCTCAGTTCTGCCTTCTGGGACCAAACAGAACCAGGCTACTCTCTCTCTCACACATCAGCCCTTCAAATACTTGAAAGCTGCTATCATGCCCCCTCCCAGTCTTTTCTCCTCCTGGTCAAATACATCCCCAGCTCCTTCCACTCAGCTTCATATGTCAAAGACTCAAGGCCCTTATATATCCTTGTTGCCTTCCTCTGAACACTCTTCAGTTTATTAACGTTCTCACACCATGGGGACCAGAATTGAACACAATGAGCTTCTTCCAAACAACACCCACTCACCCAGCCATTTACAAAGCAAAATTATGCTACCACAGCATGAGAAAATCTTGGGGGCACAAACTTCTCAGCCCAGTATTTGAGGCTTTCATGCTTTGATCCTAACCCACCTTCCTACATTTACTCTGACTCCCACATTTGTAATTTTGGTATTATCTTTGATCAGTTGACAGATCTTTCTTCCTCATTCCTCACATCCAACTGGTTGTCTATTGAATTCACCCCAGCAACATCATTCACATTTGCCCCCTCTTCTCTATTCCTACTGCTACCACGATGGCCCTGGCCTTGATTGCTACCTCCTCAGATTAGAGTTTTCTAGAGTTTTCTAGGAATCTTCCTATTTCCATTCTCTCTCAGTTTCTATACACTGTGATATACAGATACAGTAGAGATAGACAGAACATATCCATTATTTAATAAAGGAGTGCTAAAGTTGCTCTGTATTTTTTGCTTTCTCCTATGTATCTTTAAATTCTCTATATCTTTTCATGCTAATGCTAGACCAATCTTCCTAAGAAAGAGATCTGGTTAAGTCACTCCTCTGCTAGGAAAAAAGCAAAGCTGTCAAGTCATATGAAAAATGCTCTAAATAAAAAATAATTCCAGAAATCTAAGTTAAAACAAGTCTGAGGTACTACCTCACACCCATCAAATTGGGGACAGAAAAGGAAAATGACAAACACTGGAGGGGATGCACTGTTAGTAGAGTAGTGAATAGGTTCAAACCTTTCACAGAGCAGTTTGGAACTATGCCCAAAGAACTATAAAACTGTGCATACCTTTTGACCCAGCAGTATCAGCACTGTGTGCTCCAAGAAGATCAAAGAAAAAGGAAAATGACCCATTATACACAAAAGCATCTGTAGCAGCTCTTTCGGTGGTGGCAAAGAATTGGAAGCTGAGGAGATGTTCATCAATTGGGGAATGGCTGGATAAGTTATGGCAGGAGTGGAGAATCTGAGGCCTTGAGGCCACATGTGGCCCTCTAGGTTCTCAAGTGTAGTCCTTCAGATTCAGTCAAAGGGCCACATTTGAGGACCTAGGGGTCCATATGTGGCCTTGAGGAGGATGCAGGTTCCCCACCCCTGAGTTATGGTATATGAATGTGACGGAATGCCATTGTGCATAAGAAATAATGAAGAGGATGATTTCAAAAAAACATGGGAAGACTCATATAAACTGATGCAAAGTGAGGTGAGCAGAACCAGGAGAACAATCTACACAGTGACAGCAATATTGCAAACATAATCAACTGTGAAAGACTTAGTAACTCAGTAATTCAAAAAAAAAACCTGGGAAGAGTCATATAAACTGATGCAAAGTGAGGTGAGCAGAACCAGGAGAACAATCTACACAGTGACAGCAATATTGCAAACATAATCAACTGTGAAAGACTTAGTAACTCAGGAATACAATGATCCACCAGACTCCAAAGGACTCATAATGAAAAATCTATTCACCTCCAGAGAGAGAACTGATGGACTCAGAGTGTTCATTGATGCATATTTTTTCTCATTCTTTGTTTTTCTTTTCTTTCTTTTTTTTTTGGAACATAGCTAACGGGTAAATATGTTCTGCATGACTTCACATATATAAAGGGCATTGTATTTCTTGCCTTCTCGATGGATGGGGGAAGGGTGGAAAGAGAGAGAATTTGGAACTGAAAATAAAAATCAAATTAATTTTTTTTTAAAAAGTCACTCCTCTGTTTAATAAACTTCAGTGGATCCCTAACAAGTAAAGGGTGGCACTCTAGGCTCTTTACGACCAAGCACCACTCTGTCTTTCTAGCCACATCTCTTATTACAGCCCCATTCATATCCTATCTTCCAGCCAAACTGAAGGACTTTCTGGCCTCCAAACAGGTCCTATGCTCCCCAGCCTCAGTGCCTTTGTTCATACTTTTACCTGTGCCTGGAATGTTCTCCCTCCCTATCTCTGCCTGGCAAAGGCCAGCTCAAGCCACCCCTCTAAGAAGCCTTTCCTGATATCCAATCCAGTAAACATTTATTAACCACCTACTATGTGCCAGGCACAGTGCTAGGCACTTGGGATACAAAGATAAAATAAGAGTCCCTACCCTCAATGAGTTTACATTCTACCAGGTAAGACAATATATAAGAATACACAAAAAAATACAAGGTAATTTGGTAAGGGAGGCCCCAGCACCTGGGGGAATCAAGCAAGAAAGGACTTAGGGAAGAGATTTCCACAGATTTTGAGAAGAGCAGTGAGGATTACACTCTGATCATGGGGGAAGCCTGCACAAAGGTCCAAACACACGGACTAGAATAACATTTCTCCTTGGACTTCAGCTGTCTCACGAATGCATGAAATGTTTACAAATCTTTATGAAATTGTAGTTTGTCATTCACTTGTGTCTGTAATTTATTGTTATAAAATATCTCCCATGTGTCTGTTACATACAATTTATATTTTTTCAAGTTTGTAGCTATGAGTCTGCAGCCGAAATTGATTTTGCAACATCAACATGCTTCATTTTATAACTTTCTAACATACTTGTCATGTACTATTGTGTATTGTTACAGTTATCTTTTTGTATCCCTTTGGAATTCCACAAGGGCAAGAACTGTCTTATCTAAACTTTATATCTTCCTAGTCTCTAGGGCTAGGACAACACTATGCACGTAGTAGGCACTTAATAAAAGTCTATGAACCAATTCATCTGTTCTGCTGAGCAATCTGGAATTATGCTCAAAGACTTAGGAAACCGTGCATAACTTTTGACCCAGAAATACCATTATTAAGTCTGTTCTCCAAGGTGATCAGGGAAAAAGGAAAAGAACCTGTATGTTCTAAAATATTTACAGCAGCTCTCTTTGTGTTGGCAAAGAACTGGAAATTGTGGGGATGTCCATCAATCGGGGAATGACCGAACAAGATGTGGAATATGAATGTAATGGAATTCTATTGTGCTGTAAGAAATGAGGAGCTGGGTGACTTTAGAGAAACACAGAAGGATTTATATGACATAACGAAGAGTGAAATGAGCAGAGCCAGAGAACACTGTATACAGTAAGAGCAATATTGTTCCAAGATTAACTGTGAACAACTAAGTTATTTTGAATAACTTATCAAATCAACGACCAAGGACCTAGGAAAGAAAATGCTATCCACCTCCAGAGAAAGGACTGATAAATAGAAGTATGTATAGTATGGTTTTGTGTGTGTGTGTGTGTGTGTGTGTGTGTGTGTGTGGCCTTCTCTAGTGTGGTGTGGGAAGGAAAGGAGAAAAAAAGGGCACATCAGAGAACAAAGAAGCACAGAAGGAAGCACAGAAGTAAGCACAGAAAAGCGAGGTAGCTTTGAAAACGATGTACAGTATTGATTCATAGTTTCATATTGAATCGTCTTTTTGTGTTGTGCTGTGTACATGGAAATTTTTTTTGTCTTCTGTAGTTAAGTTCAACATGAATAAAATATTTTCCAAATAAAACTAAATAAATGCCCGCCTAGTGCTAATTCCCTTTATGCACCTTAGACTCCAGCCATGCTGGACTAGTCACCATTTCTCAAATATGCTGAACATTTTACAATCTCTTCAATGCTGTCCCTGTTGTTTCCTTCATGGGGAGCACCTACCCCCACATCTTTCTGTCTGCAGAAATCCTAACCATCATTCAAGGCCTAGCTCAAATGGCACATTTCTCACAAAGCCTTCCTTGCCAGAAGTGATCTTGCTGTTGTCAGAGTTCACACGGCATTGTGTTTGTACTTCTAATCACTTTCTGCCCAATGTATTGTGGGTATTTGTGAGCATGCTTTATTCCCAACAGTGGACTGTCAGTTTCTTGAGAATAAAGACCATTAATTAGTCACTTGTGTGTTCCTCACAGGGCCTGTGTTTTTCTTGGTCTCTGTCCAACAGGCTGTTGGTTACCTAACCATGTTCCCTCCTACTGCATGGGACCCCTTCCATTCTACCCAGCCCTTTCCCTGGCACCTCCCATTTCTGGAAATCTTCTATTCCAGGGTCAAAACTTTCAATTTCCTAAGTGACTGATGCTTCTCTGCCTGTGACCTTGTAGGAAATAAACCAGACTGGCCTGAGCAAAGGACCCCTTTCCTCCCTATAAAATACCCAAGCTGCTCTGACCCCAGAGCATGAGTTGAACAAGCTGTCTTGGGACAGGAGATCTGGACCGCTGAGCTCTCCTTTTTCCTCCCATTGTCTGGAGACCATTCTACCTGAGGACCCCAGGCAACATCTCTGGTCGTATCCCTTGCCAATCCTGCTTTGGAGTTCATGTTCAGTCATTTCAGTCATGTCCAACTCTTTATGACCCCATTTGAGGTTTTCTTGGCAGAGATACTGGAGTGGTTTGCCATTTCCTTCTCCAGCCCATTTTACGGATGAAGAAACCGAGGCAAACAAGTTAAGTGATTTGCTCAGGGTCACACAGCAAGCAAGTATGTGAGACCAAATTTGAACTCAGGAAGAGCAGTCTTCCTGACTCTGGGCCCAGCACTTTGTGCACTGTACCACTTAGCTGTCCCACTTAAAAAATATAAAGATTATAAATTTAGAGATGGATGGGACCTTGGAAGTTGTTATCGAGTCTAACTCTTTCATTTTACACATGAGGAAACTAAAGCCTGAAGGGTTTAGATGATTTTCCCAGGGTCAGTCACACGGCTAGTAAATGTGTGAGGCAGCATTTGAATCTAGGACTTTCTGATTCCCAAGTGCAGCACCAAATCATAACATACACTCTTTAGGAGCAAAAGAAGAGAGGTCTGATTGGTCTTCCCACTCCTGAGGTCACAGGGATTATACTCAATACCGGGAAAGGTGCACAGAATGAGTAATCAATAAGTATGCACCCACACATCCATTCCTGGGCTAGGGATAGTGGGAGATACAGAGAAATAGAAGCCCCTGCCTTTAAGGAGCTCAGAATCTAATGGAAGACGGGGTCAGAGTGTGAAACACACACAGCTGAATCAAATCAAGAGAACAGCATGTAACTCGGCTGAATTACTTTGTCCAGTCCAATATATGTTCGGAGAAAGAAATGAGTGGTCAGGGAAGTCTTCATGGAGGAGGTGGAGTCTGTGCTGGGTCTTGAAGGCTAGGAATAATTGAAGCAGCTGGGGATTCCAAGAAGAAGAAGAAGCAGCAGCATTTAGAAGCTAAGGGGGGCAGTGCACAGAGGGCTGAGCCTGGAGTTAGTGTGCTTCACTAGCTGGATTTGACCCAGGGCAAGTCATATAATGTCTGTTTGCCTCAGTTTCCTCATCTGTAAGACGGAGTTAATAATATCCACTATCTCCCAGAGTTGTCGTGAGGATCAAATGAGGTAATCATTATTGTAAAGCACTCGGGAAATGCTATATAAATGCCAGGCATTTTATCATCATCATGATTATTACTGTTTGGTTTTTGTTTTGGGGCAGGGCAATTGGTGTTAAGTGACTTGCCCAAGGTCACACAGCTAGTACATGTGTCAAGTGTCTGAGGCCAGATTTGAACTCAGGTCCTTCTGACTCCAGGGCCAGTGTGCCACCTAGCTGCCCCTATCATGATTATTTTTAAGGGTATGTGCAGATGAGGAACCATCCCTGACCTCTTAGTGTTGGGGAATACAGCAAGATAAGGCTGGATAGGGAGGACTCTGCAAAGCAGAGCAGAGAGATCAGGACAAGAATGGGTACCCACAAGGGGCGGGAGAAGTGATGAAAGTGTGATCTGGCTAGAATGTGTTAATTACTGACACTGGCTTGTTGGAATTCAGCTCATCCATCAGGCTCTTTTTCCAGACCGTTAAGTAGGTTTCACAGATGCTGGTTTCCTCCTTCAGCCTGAATTCTTGGGTTACTTGGGCCTACTCTTCAGTTCCACTTTAAATCAGCTCTCTTCACAGCCACCCTGAATCCACACTGAGTGGTGCCTTCCTCCCATGAAAAATCCCCTTAATTCCCCCGAATTGGGCTCTCTCTTTTCTTCCTGCTCCTTGAACCTTTTTCTAATGGGAGCTCCCAAAAGCCTCTGGCAGCTCATTCCACTACTTTAGCATTTTGTGGACTTCTTAGTCAACAGAGCCTTCTCTTGGAGCAAGCAATGAAGCAAAACCAGCAGACGCAATGACCTTGTCTGGCAGCGTATACACTATTATGCACCCATAGTCCTCTACCTCTCTACCAAAAGAGGGAAAGTGGTTCCTCATCTCTTTTCAGGGGCCAAGACTGTGCATTACAATCACTAAGCATCTGGCTTCCTTTCTGTATTCTTCTTTATTTACATTTCAATCAGCTCACTCCGCAGTATGATATCACTTCTTTTAAAAGTTTCTATTTTTTCCACCTTTATTCATGACCGCTCCCCTTTCTGAAGAGTTTATGCTTCTGAGACTCTTCTGGAAGGATTGTCACCTCACCCACTTGTCAAATAAAACTCTCTTAGTTCAAATATAAGCATATCTGAAGCCCAGTTTCCATTGTGATTGCTCCTTCCCCAGCTGGGCAGGGTTGCCATCAAATTCATGTACATTTGGGAGAGGGTGCTTCCTGCCACAGAAGGAACTGGGCAAAAGGCACAAGATGGTGACATAAGATCATGACTGGGGGAGGGGGAAGAGGGAAAGCAATAACAGTAACCACCAGAAAGACAATCACGGGAAAAAGGACAGAGACCCGAAACGGCAGAAAACTTGCATAGAAAGAAGACTAAGAAAAAGAAAGGCAGCTAAGTGGCTCAGTGAATTGAGTGCCACGCCTAGAATCAGGAAGACCTGAGTTCGAATCCAGCCTCAAACACTTACTAGCTGTGTGACCCTGGGCAAGTCACTTAAACTCTCTTTGCCTTAATCCACTGGAGAAGGAAATGGCAAACCACTCCAGCATCTCTGCCAAGAACACCCCATGCACAGTAAGGTCCCCAACTGAACACAACTGAATTGAGGAACAACAAGAAAAATAAAGGAGGAAAGATTGGAGAGGAAAAGGAAGCAGGACTAGGAGAGGGTATAAAGACACACAATTGGAGGACAAAACTGGGGTAATGGAAGGAGTTTCAGAGAGGGCTGCAAGACTAAAGGGAAATGTTTGGGAAGTGGAAATGAGGTTCAGGCACCAGGAAGAGGAGGGGAAGGCAGAGCTGTGGGTGGGAGAAGAGTAAAGTTCAGGCAAAGGCTGAAAGGTGCAAAGGAGAATCAGGCCAGGTAGGGAGGGTGGAGCTGGAGTGATGGGAAAAGGGAGGGCTGAGAGAGAGAGAGAGCAGAGCTAGAAGGATCAGGGCTAGGGGGACTGAAGTGGAGAGGGGTGAGCAATGCATGGAAGGAAAAACTGGGAGGGTAAGCATGGGGGAGGATACAAATAGTGAACAAAATGTGCTCCTGGGGAAACCTCTGAGCAGTTGAAAAGTATAATTTTTTTTTCTTTGAAGCCTGGGTCTCCCTACTCTCTCAGGCTACAGCACAGGGGATGCTGACAAGTCCAAACTCACCGGTGATCAGCACAAGAGCTTTGACCTGTTCCATTTCCTATCTGGATTGGTTTGCCCCTCCTTAGGCAACCTGGTGGTTCCCTACTCCTGGACATTCATCATTTTGATGCTAAAATTAGTACAGATACCTGATTGGCTTAGCCAACTGAGGCTCAGAACTCCTGAGCTCCAGAGATCCACTGGCCTCAGACTCCAAAGTAGCAGGGATTGTAAACTTGTACCAAAGTACAGTATCTTGAAGAGCCTCTCTCTAGGGTTCTTACCCCTTTCAAAACCTCCTCCAAGTGGTCTCGGAACTTCATGAACAGGTTGATTTTCCAGCTGGTGTTGCAGTTGACAGAGTTGACCTGGGTGAAGGGAAGTGAATCCCATGAGGTCCCAAGTGACTGAGGGGGTAGCAGTTGGGAGAGCCTTGAGGACCCATCTGCCGAAAAGCTGGGAGGGGGACAACTGCAGGCACCTCCTCCGCCCCAGTGGCCTCCCCTTTGCTCCCACTCAGAGTACAAGAGAGAAAACACTCAGTTTTATGGAAATATTCACCCTTCTCTACCCAACTGTTAAATCCTAGACTGGGCCCTGAACACCACACTCCTAGGGGCACCCACTTCACTGCTACCTCTCCTCCCCACCAAGAGTGGCCCATGTAAGGAACATAGTGAGATATGGGAGAAACTGTGCATGCATCCTTCACCAGCCCAGGTAACCCAGCGAGTCAAGCACAGGACAGAACAAAGGTGACAGACAGCTCTACCAGCCCCTCTGGGCCTCACCTCTTTGCAGCCGGCATTGTCACTCAGCTCGTAGTTACTGGCATGCAGGGGCTGTCCAGCATTGACAGGATTCAAGATCACTTTGTCCCCCACAACCACCTGGGTGAGAATAAGAAGAGTGGGGCAGCTGGGCGGTGCAGTGAGTAGAGCACCGGCCCTGGAGTCAAGAGGACCTGAGTTCCAATCCAGCCTCAGACACCTGACACACTTACTAGCTATGTGACCCTGGGCAAGTCACTTAAACTCCCATTGCCCTGCCTTCCCCCCTCCAAATAAAAAAAAATTTAGAGTAAGAGGAGCAAGGAGAAAAGGTTGAAATCCCTCCCTTTAGCCACTTGGCTTTCTTTAGGACCAGAAATCTGTCCTTTTCTTTCCAGACTTTCTAGCCTTCTCCCTAGGCCTCAGTTTCCTCCTATGTAAAACTGGAGAGACTATGTTCACACCAGCCCATCCTCCAAAAGGAGCAGAAGCAAAGATGTGGGGAAAATACCAAATGTAATTGCCTCAGCCTCTAATGAGTCCTTTCGACATTTGGTGTTTGAGGAAGTGCCATCCTTCCCGACCCTCCTCAGTTCCCAGCCTGGGACTCACGTTGTCCCCATTGCTCCGAAGCTTCCAGAAAGGCTGAATAAAGAGCCAGGAGCCCTCGTTGCCAGTGGCATCCAGAGTCACCCTCATGGCGTTCTTCTCCAGCAGAGCTGGTAATCTCTTGTTCACAGTCAAGTACTTGTTGCTCTTCATGTGAAGGAGCTGGAAGGAAGGAAAGGGAGGTGGGGACAGAAGGCTGTCATGGGCAACTCCAAGGGCTGGAACCCTGGGCTAGGTACCAGCAAAAGGTGCTGAGCCAGCAGTGACCTCAGGACCCACAAATACACTGTGTCATGGGTGGTCAGACATACACAGAGAGTCACAAATACAGTCTGTCATACACCTGACTATACAGTTACTCAAATGCATTCATGCAGTCTCACAGTCACAAACACACATATATATTTACAGTCACACCTGTCAGTCATACAGAGAATCGGTTATAAATGCAGTTACCAAAAAACTACACATTCACGATTACATCCGTCAGTCACACACAAGCACAGTCATAAATACAGTCGCCAAAAACTACACAGTCACAATCCCAGCACTGGTCATACACAGAATCACAATCACCAAAAACTGTACAGCTACAAAAAATGTGAGTTCAGTCATTTTTCAGTTGTGTCTGACTCGTTGTGACCCTATCTGAGGTTTTTTTTGGCAAAAATACTAGAGTGGCTCACCATTTCCTTCTCCGACTCATTTTACAGATGAGGAAACTGAGGCAAATAGGGTTAAATGACTTGCCCAGGGTCACACAGCTAGAAAGTATCCGAGGCCAGATTTAAAAACAGAAAGATGTGTCTTCCTGACCCCAGGCCTGGCACTCTATCCCTTACGCCAGCTAGCTGCCCCCAAAAACCCATATTCACAATCACACCCAACAGTCACACACAATCACAAACATAGTGACCAAAAAAATACACAATCACACCATGAGTCACACAGCCACCAAAACATTGACATTTCGTAATCAATCACAGATGGAATCAATGACCAAAAAACACACACTCACAATCCTACACACACAATCAGGGCTCATGAGCTACCCTCTAAAAGCTTCTGGCTTTTCAGCCAGTCCCTCAGGATACCATTATGCTCATCTGGGAGAAAGCATCTTGGACTGCTGCTCCAAATGGTGAAAATGAATTAATGCCTAATCTCATAACCTATAATTAACTTGTTGGGAAAACGTTCAGTTCCTCCAGGTCTCTGCTGATGCATTCAAGGTTGTATGGCCCGAAGTTTCAAAGCGTCTTTCTGTTTCCTCACTATATCCTGTGAGAACCACTAAGCCGTACATGAAGTGAAAAAAAGCAACAGCTACTACTAAAGCAAAGCTCACCACCAAGCCTCAGTCACCATGTCATGCATCTGTGACTTGGTCACAAAACCACACAAATACAATCCTTCCCTGTAGCCACACAAAATCACACCTTAGCCCCATAAAGTCACAAATACACACTTATAAAATAACACCCAAGTGTTACGGTCATACCAAACACATCGTCTTACCCAAACAGTTACAAATTCACACATTCGCAATCATACCAGGTCTCACAGTCACATTCAGAGTCACTGTGTCTTATACCAAAACACACATAAAATCACAACACAAAGAGACAAATTTACCTCGTCACACACCTACACACATCCTTATGACCAGAGGTGTCAGTTTACCATCCAGAAGTTGGTAGCCTAAGGTCACCTTGCCTGGCCCATCCAGAAGATGGTGGCCTAAGGTCACCTTCCCTGGCCCATCCAGAAGATGGTGGCTTAAGGTCACCTTCCCTGGCCCATCCAGAAGATGGTGGCCTAAGGTCCCCTTCCCCGGCCCATCCAGAAGATGGTGGCCTAAGGTCACCTTCCCTGGCCCATCCAGAAGATGGTGGCCTAAGGTCCCCTTCCCCAGCCCATCCAGAAGATGGTGGCCTAAGGTCACCTTCCCCGGCCCATCCAGAAGATGGTGGCCTAAGGTCCCCTTCCCCGGCCCATCCAGAAGATGGTGGCCTAAGGTCCCCTTCCCCGGCCCATCCAGAAGATGGTGGCCTAAGGTCACCTTCCCTGGCCCATCCAGAAGATGGTGGCCTAAGGTCCCCTTCCCCGGCCCATCCAGAAGATGGTGGCCTAAGGTCACCTTCCCCGGCCCATCCAGAAGATGGTGGCCTAAGGTCACCTTCCCCAGCCCATTCCCTAAGTTTTCTTCCGATATCATCCTTCCTCCCAATTTTCTCCAGATGAAAGAGGAAAGAGAAGGAGAAGAAAGGAGAAATGATAAGTTCACCTCTTCTTCATAGGGCACCAATTTCCAAACAGATGTACACGAGGGGAGACATGAAGAATAGATGGGGGCTGAGGCTGGGGATGGAGGAAGAAGGGAGCACTGAAGCAATGAGGGTGGGAAATACATAGGAGGTGAGTCTCTACCTGTATGACACTGCCATACTTCACCACATCCCCATGAACTTTCTTGTTTTCCGTCTCGTTCTGCTTCTGTTCCATTTGGGCTGCATGCTACAAAGAGAAACAAATCCAGGAGAAAAGTGAAGGGTGAGGCAAGGACTCAAAACGGGTCCCTCCCTGGTCTTGCCCCTGTGCCAAAACATGCGCCATCTTTCCTAAATAAGCAATCCTGGGAACATCACCGACACCTTAGGCCAGGAACGCTTTATTGCCTGTTCCGGGAGCAAAGTCGGTCTCTTCCAGTCCAGTGAGACAGTGCGAAGGAAAGACGGAGGAAACTGAGGAAAGCAGAGAAGTGGAGAGACCTCTCTATAAAGAAGTAGATCCCGTCTAAGGCAGCTCCAAAAGACTCATGATGGAAAACGCTCTCCACACCCAGAGGAAGAACTATGGGGTCTGAATGCAGATGGAAGCAGACCATTTGCCCCCTTTTGGTTTGTTTGTTTCTTCTTTCTCATGCTTCCTCCCATTGGTTCCAATCCTACTTTAAACATGACTAATGTGAAAATTTTAAAAAAAATAGCTCCTGGTTTGGGAATTTTTTTGGAGTGACCCATATGTCAGTTTGGGTGTTACTCTGTTTGAGGTTATAGAAACCGCTTTGTATTTCCTTGGTTTTCTTTTAGTAGTTGGTGAGGGAGGGGGTGGAGGTGGGGAACTGGCTCAATAAATTACTTGTTTGTTTTTGCCAGACACACGATTTCATTAGTGCAGGGAACTCCCAGTGAGAAAGCTCCCTCTACCAGGAGAGATCTTGATGCTCTGCTTAGTCTTAGAGCAGCGGTGGGGAACCTGCAGCCTTGAGGCCACACGTGGCCCTCTAGGTCCTCAACTGCTGCCCTTTGACTGAACAATGTTCAGTGTTCAAAGTTTGGATTCAGTCAAAGGCCTGAACCTGAGGACCCAGGGGGCCACATATGGCCTCGAGGCCACAGGGTCCCTACCCTTGTCTTAGAGAATTCTCTTCAGCACTGAGAGGTTAAGTAACCTGTCCAGGGCCACACAGTCAATATGAGTTAAAGGTAGGACTCAAAGCCAGGTCTTCCAGACTCTGACATAGGCTTCCTAACCACTAAGCCACATTACCTCTCTGGGTGGATTACTGCAAGATGAGGTTAGAGAGGAAGGCAGCAGATCGTGAAAGACTTTGAAAATATTAGGGGTGAAAGGCCACAAACTCACCATCCCATCTGGAGGCTTCCTGATTGGCTAAGGATGAGCCTTGGAGTGGAAGAATGGACCAATGGCAGCTCTCCACAAAGCCCAGGTGAATAAATTACAAAGCTAGCCAGGGCATGGTCTAAACAGACAAAGCCATTGTCTTCCAGAGCCACGGTGAGAGCAGAGGATACACCAACATCCATCCCCCAGGTCCCCTAGGCCAGGTTAGGCCTGGGGAACTATAGTTACTGATTGAGTTAGAAAACTTAGGTCTCATCTAGTCTGGAACCAGGCAGACTTCTCTTCTAACTATTTTTCTGTATTGGACCTGTGATTTCATTAGACTAGGGAACTCAAAGTGAGCCAACTCCCTCTATCGATGCTTGGGAAACACTGAGAAAGTGACTTGCCCAGGGTCTCACAGCCAGTATGTGTTAGAATTGGGATTTGAATCCAGGTCTTACTGACTTTGAGGCCAGCTCTCTCTCTAACCACTGAACCTCTCTGTTCAGTAAGTATGGAATATTATTTCTTAACTTACATACCCTTATGAATAAACACCTAGAAAACCGTAGTCTTGTGGGCTCAAGTATGGGCAAATGGCAGGTAGAAGGGAAAAAGGGAAGTAAGTGCTAAACCCAAGCCACCAGAGATGATGACAGCAGTGGACAAAGAAGGACAGGTAATTACCTATATCAAGTGCAGCAGATTTCTGACCTCAAGGGCCAGGAAGGGCCAAGATCCTCCAATCTCAGGCCAAAGATTCAAGTTGGGGATGTTTAGATAGAGGCAAAAGGGGAAAACCCTTAGCCGAAAGAAGGCAGATTGCCCTGAGCCAGCTCTGAGAGGAGCCCATATCCTAGGAAGCTGACTACAGGTGAGAGAGGCCCAAGGCTCTGAATAGAATCCAACATTTATTACAGTCTGCCTACTCTTAAAACCCTCCAAGGGAAGGAGATTTCCCAGCTGGACTGGGTGTCTCTCACAACCCTTATTAGAGCACAGGACCTTCTGCCAGTATTAACCCTCTCCCCTGCCCCCGTAGGGACACTTCTCCATCCTAGGCCACGTTACACATCACCCTCTCTTTATTCCCATATGGACTGCATGACCTTTCCAATGATTTATCTTGTTGCCTCTGACAGGGGCTTTTCTCCTCAGTGGGGCACAGAGTACCCAGTGGACTCAAAGCAAAGAGACGACCCAGTAGGAAAGGCACTGAATTTGGATCCTACCTGACTCTGCCACCTCAGTTTTGATACTTACTCCCTGTGTGACCTTGGGTAGTTTACTCTATTTTCCTGAACCTCAGATTCCTCACCAGCTCCTATGACCCCACTTCTGACACCAGCATCCCCTTATCTGTACAACGAAGATAAAAACACTTTACTCCCCATCCATGGGGCTATTGCAAGGAAGGCACTTTGTTCACCACAAAGCAAGCGCTCTATAAATATAACCTATGATTATTTATACCACAGAGGAAAGTTCAAACTTAGTGGGGATTCTCCTACAGTTGGTTTTCCTTTTTCACTCGAAGAAAGTCTCCCCTAGGCGTTCCTTCACACCTCTTAGTCAGGAATTCCTTTCTACTAATTTCAGTTCCTTCTGCTCCCACCCCCTCCTCCCACTGGCCCTCTAAAGCCCAACAAAGCTACTCTCTTAGACTGAGTCAAGAGAAGAGAGAAGAGGTGGAGGGTAGGCAGGCAGGGAGGGGCCAGAGATGTCCCAGCTCCCTAAAGTCTGGGGGTGGGAGTTGGTGCCACCCTTGAGGGGATTCCCAGATGCCCTTATCCCTGAGAGTATCTGAAATGAGTCAGTGACTCCCAAGCTCAAAACCAGCCCAGCTGGGGCAGGCAGGCACTGGGTAGGTGGCCAAGTGCAGGCTGAGAACAGAGAGCTGAGACCTACGATGCTGTAGAAAGAGCATGATTTGGAGTCAGGGCCTAGGCGTTAGACCCAGTTCTGCTACTTAGTATCTGTATGACTTATCTAATCTGGATCTCACTTTCTTCATCTTATAAAATGGGGAGGGGAAGTAGACCCAGCAGTCAGTCAATTAGCATTTAAGCACCAACTAAACTAAACATTAAGACCAGATCATAGGATCAATAAAAAATTTGGAAAGGCTCTTAGAAGTTACCAAATCCAACCCTCTTATTTCACAAATAAGGAAACCAAGGCCCAGAGTAAGTCACCAGTTATAAGTGGCAGAGCCAGGATGTGAGTCCAAGAGTTCTGACCCCAAACCCAGCAAGCCTTCTTTGCCAATATTGCTGCTCTCCTAAGGGCCCTTCCAGATATAAATCTATGATCCTCTCATGACCATCGATCTATAAGGTTTCTTCTGAATACTGTGATCCCAAGTGCGGAGAGAGCCAAGAGTTTCCTATTTCCAAACCACAGAACGTGTGCTCACAGACTGCTGAAGCCAGAAGTGAATGTAAGAGCTACCGTGTGGTCCAAACCCTCTACTTTACAGAAAGAGAAACCGAGACCCTGAGAGCAGAAGCAATTTTCCCAAAGGCACACAGTGAGTAAGTGGCCGAGTTGACACAAGAAGCCAAGTTTGCTGATTGCCCGGCCAGTGCTCCTTTTGCTCATTACACAAGTCTCTGTGTCTTTGCATCTGAGTCTCTGAAAGGGGAATAGTGGCAATGAACCTATCACTGAGCTCACCAAGGACAAAACAGGCTGAGATCATGTACTACAGGATCTCTGTCCTCCGAGCTAGGGTGTCACTAAGTTTAATGAAATGAAAACCCAGAGACCATGACCACCCACCTAAGCCTCAGTGACCAGAGAGCAGATCTCCACTGCAGTGTGTGAGAAGAGGGCATGATTTGAAAATGAATGTGAAATCAGAGTTTGGCGTATATTTGGGATTAGGAAGGGCTCTGGTGACTGAGACTAGACTTCATACCACATTGCGTTGGCATGGGCTCCACCCAAACCTCATTCCAAGGGTGAAAGGAAACTGCTCCATTTTCCAGTTCTAAACAATCCCATTCCATAGGGGAGAGAGCAGGGAGATGAGACAGTGAGCCAGAAAGGAGTCACCAAAGCTTGCTGACATGGAGGTCAAAGCCTGCTGATCCCTTCCCTGTCTCCACTCTCACTCTTCTCATTCCTTCTGTCTTGACTCTCATTTCTCCCCCTCCTCCATTTTCATTTCCCCCACTGTCACTGTTGCCATCAACACTGTCACCCTCCTCCATCTCTTTAATGCCATATCTGCTTCTATAAGAATATCCAGGACTATAATGTTAGAGTCCATTCTACAATAATCTTCTAGAGGAATGTCCAGGACTAGAGTGTTAGAGTGTGCAGCTCTACTTTCCTCAATGGAGAAAACAGTTATTTAAAGAAAAAAAAAACTTTGCTGATCTTTTCCCTCTTTCTTGTGCTTGTTGTGCTCCTTCCAGTTTCATCCTTAAACATCCTCAGCATGGCTTTGCTTGGTTGGGTGCCTTGTCAAGCTTTCTTTAAATTGATTACCCTCCACAGCTTCTCTCTGTTTTATGATATTGCTCATTGTCTTCCATCATCCTTCTCTGGAAGATTTTTACAAATGAGTCGACATGTTAAATTAGTGTTGCCTTTGGCTGCCATAAATCTTTGCTTGGCATGTAAGTCAAATAAATATCTGCTGACTAAAGTGCTTCTTAGAAGACTGATGTCAATTAGACCTCTGAATCAAACTGCTGTCATCAATGCCAAAGTTCCTTTTTTTCTGTCTATATTCAAATTTTTAAAAGATCAACACCTTAAGTAAATCGGGTTGGAGTCATGGTAATTACAAATCGTGGTTTTTTTCTTTGTTTTTATTATTTCTCCTAGCTTTATACTCATTTTCATACTCGCTCTAAAAAGCCAATGGTCTCTCTAAACAGAGATAGATTCAGGAATGGATCCCGCATCAGTCCTGAGGAATTTCTTCTCTGTTAATAGATAATCAACTTGATTTTTTTGTGATGTTACTCAGCACTTGTCCAGTTCAGAACCTACCTGACTCTTTTCTCAAAGAAAAGATTCATGATATATAGTTGTGAGGCTTCTATGTTTTTGTCTTCTCTCATTCCTTACTCCTGAACCATATTTCCCAGCATAATTTTCACCCTCTTCACCTATCTCACCCATTCTACCTTCGAATTAAAGTCACTGAGTATTAAAGTATATATTGATTTAATTTGGAAGGTTTGATTTGAGTTCTTTATCCCCTACAACAAATGTGGGTGCATAGATTGTAATCACCGCCACAGTGATCTTTTTGCAAGCACATATCATGAGCCCTGAAGTACAAGATGACCAAATACCCCATAAAATGGTGTATTTAGTTGCCTCTGAGTGCATGATAAAACCATCTCCATACATTCCCTTATTGGCCTCTTCAAGGAGAACCTAAGACCATCGTACTATTTACCTTCCTTGGTTTATAGCTGGAATATCAAGATTGATACGATTCAGTTCCTGGCATCCATATCACTACTTGGTCACTGGACCTCACATTCAGAGTAAAACCAGCTAGGCTGATATCTATGGGTACCATAAAAGATGTGATTCTTAGCACCCTCTGCCCCTTTTCTGATACTTTGCCCTTGTCATTGCAGAAGTAGAAAGAGGCCCACGCAGGACCAAGAGGGCCATTTTGTTGTTGGTTTCATAGGTCGCCATAGCCAAAGAATCATCACGCGTTTAGCTTCCTGTTAATGAGACTCTCTGCACTTAATTGGGCTGGTCTTCTGAAAGCAGACTTGGTTTGTTGCCAGGACCCTATTCAAAGCCTTTCCCACATGGCAGAACCTGCCAGAGCTTGAGCTCAGCTGGCAAAGCCCTCAAGAACCCAGAGTCATCTCCATTGCCATAATGAGGCATCAGAGAAGGAGCTTTTGTAAGTAGGTGCATGTGAACATATAGGTCACCGATCATAGACTGTCAGAATTGGAAGGCACACTAGAAACCACATAGTCCAACATTCATTTCATATATGAGGACACTAAGGCCCAGAGAGGTGAAGCAACTCACCCAAGACTACACAGCTCATAAGCAGGAAAGAGAGGATTCAAACTCAGATCCTCTGACTTCACATCCAGTGCTTTTTGTGCCATGCTATCCTGCTTCCTATATCATGACTATGTTTTATGCAAAATAACACACCAAGGATGTGAATTTGTGTGTCTATGTATCTAAGCAGTGAGTCTAAGTTAAGGGTTCTTAACTTTTCAGGGTTATAGACTCTTTTGACAATCTAGTGAAACCTATGGATCCCTTTTCAGAGTAATAGTTTTAAATGCACAAGATGGAATGCATAGAATGACCAAAGAAACCAATTATATTGAAATATTTATTAAAAAAAAATAGATACATTTATAGACCCCAGCTCTGTTAATATGTTTGAATCCCTGATTATGAACCCTAGTTCAAGTGCACAAAATATTGACAAGCATTTATTAAGTGCCTGCTGTGTATCAGGCACTGGACTAACTTCTAAATGTATTAAGTATGAGCCTGTGAATGAGAAATATTCATCTTAGCGTGTGCACGTGTGTGTGATAGTGTATTCTTACACACCTAGGTTTGAGTCAGTATAGAACAGCCTCTGCCTGTCACAGAGTAGGAAAGAACCTTGTGACAGACAGGCCACACTGTTCCCCGCTCCTGGCCAGGAAGAGACACACTAGAAGTTATTTATAACTCTGCGTCAGGCAATCAGTCCACCACCCGCCCCCACTTCCTGCACTGCTCACATCTGCCAGGCAGCTGCAGGGGGTGGGAGTGGGAGGGTGATCCTCTCTGCCCTTGGCCCCCATAAGGCCATCCTCTTAGCTCAGGCTGGAACAACCACGCAGCAAGGGAGGGGATTAAGTAGGCTAGACAGAGTCTTGGGAAGTGAGGTTGGAGACAGCTTCAAGGCCAGAGCTTCATGCCAAGGTCAAGTCCAACCACTTATTTGTCCAGACAGAACAATGAGCAACAAGTGTAGGGTCAAGACTCAGCTGAGGGCAGGGTCAGAGAAGGGGAAAATGGACTATATGAGCAAAGGAGGATAGGGAGCAGGGCATTTCTGCACAATGAAGACAAAATGAGTGGCTGACAATGAAGATTAACAGCATTCACTTTTAGTCAAAGGTAAAAATTGGAGGCAACATCTGGACTAGGAGCCAAGATCTATAGATTCTAGCACTGGTTCATCATGTGACCTTGTACAAGTCACTTCTCATTAAGAGGACCGGACTATCTTGTCTCCAAGTTTCCTTCCAGTGTTGAGTTTTTATAATCCACCATTCTATATGCTAGGATAGCTTCTGGCTCTGACATTCAATGCTCCAAAGTTCTACGTCCTGAGACCCCTTCCAGCCCTTCCCCAAGGTCCTACTCCCCCTTACCTGGAGCTTCTGCAGTAGGACAACGTCAGAGATCTTCTCTTTATCCTGTTTGGTCTGCTTGGCTTTCCAGTACTGCTTCTGGGCTGAATATCGGTTCATGGGGCATACCTTGAAGAGGCAGTCTGAGAGGTAGGACAAAGGGAAATGGTGCTTTAAATTGGGAGGCATTTCAGGGAGGGAAAGAGGAGAGGCTACTAAGAGGAATACTTCACATTTTTAGGGCCACAGCTATTATCTTAGAAGGCCATGTTTAGTGAAAGAGTTCTTGACTTGGAGTTTGAAGGATTGGGCTCGAGTCCTGCCTGTTGTGGACTGTTGTGTCCTATCACTTCCATCAAAGGTGATTGGCCTATGGTCCCTTCCATTTCTGACACTGGGTGACTAAATTACAATGAAATGCTTGAGACTGGGAAAGCAGTCCAAGTGGAACTCAACATAACACCTCAGGGCAATGGATCACCAAGGGAAGGTTATCGTAGGGTCCCAACAAAGTTCAGTTCAGTTCAGTGGGCCAAACATTTGAATCCATGGTGCTAAGAGCTCATTAATCAATGAATGTTTTTGTGCTCAACTCTGAGAAGGAAAGACAAACAAAGAGACCTTAGCCCTTGCCTTCAAGAAGATGCACACGAGCAGGAAGAATCAGACATTTATACAGATAATTATCACCTAGACCAGACTGTGGCCAATGATAGTGCTCTGGGGGAGGTGGAGGAGGGGTTCGAGGAAAGAAGAGAGAGCTCCCTTTCAGCTGAGGCAGTCAAGGAAGGTTCCACGGAGGAGGTGGCATCCAAGCCACATAGGAAGTAGACAAAGGGAGAGCTGGGGAGGGAGGACATTCCAGGTAAACAGAATTTCAGAAGCAAAAGCACAAACACTAGGAGACTGATTAGGCCCGAGTGACCACAGATTTAGAGTTGGAAGGGACCTCAGAGATCCTACAGTGTAACCCCCTCGTTTCGCAGATGGGTAGGGTACAGGATTACAGCAGGGTGGGGTGGGGTAGGGTGGGAGCTGCCTTTACCCTCTGATTAGAGACTACTGGGCTGGGTGTATGACTCAGGGCTGGACAGCAGCTCATGGCTTGCTGGCACTTTGCCGGTGAAGCAGGCAGATCCCAGCAGGATCAGAGGCAACTGGGCTTTCAGGATGCTTCTTGCTAGAGTCTTACCCCCAGGCCTCAGACACAAGCACGCTGCCTTTTCTTCTCCTACTTTCTTATTCTTCCTCCTCATCTTCCATTCGTCCTCTGCTTCTCCATTCTCTTCAGGAACTACGTGCCTGATCTGTCTCTAATGGATTGCTTATTTCACTCTATTGAATATGTATTAGCCTGCTTTGGGAACAGCCCTCTAGAGCAGACAAGGATGTGTCAAACCCATAGCTTCCCCTTGGGAAGCTCACAGTCCAGTGGAAAAGACAAGACTAGCAACCACAAAAAGGCGTTTAAAAAGAGAGCGTCCTCTCAAGAGAAGATATCCAAAATATCAGTTGGCCTATGAGAAATTATCTAATCCCTAATAATTAAAGAAATACAAAGTAAATCAACCCTGAGCTTCCCCCCCCCCACCCTTCCCAACCCTCCATCAGACCGGCAAAGCTGACACAAAAGCCAAATGACAAATCTGGAGGACTAAACAGGCACATTGAGTGCCTGTCATGCACTGTCAGTGGAGCTGCGGATTGGTCTAGCCTTTCTGGAAAGCAATTTGGTGTTACGACCCAAAAGTCAACAAACTATGCAGACCCTCTGACCCAGCACTAACGCCACTAGGTTTAAACCCCAAAAGGTTAAAAAAAAAAAAAAAGGAAAATGACTCACATGTACAAAAATATTTTAGCAGTTCCTTTTATGGTGGAAAAAGACTGGAAACTAGAGGGATGTCTATCAACTGCGGAACAGATGAGTAAATTATGATATATAAATATAACTAAATAGTATTGTGCTGTAGGGACAGCTAGGTGGTGCAGTGGATAGAGGGCAGGGCATAGAGTCAGGAAGACTCATCTTCCTGAATTCAAATCTGGACTCAGACACTTACTGGTTGCGTGACCCTGAGAAAGTCAGTTAACCCTGTTGGCCTCAGTTCCTCATCTGTGAAATGAGCTGGAGAAGGAAATGGTAAACCACTCCAGTATCTTTGCCAAGAAAACCCCAAATGGGGTCACAGAGAGTCAGACGAGGCTGAAACGACTGAAGAACAAATTGTGCTGTAAGAAATGATGAAGGAGATGGTTTCAGAGAAACCTAGGAAGATTTGCATGAACTGATACAGAGTGAAGACAGCAGAGCTGGGAGGACCATTCATACAAAAACAAGATCATAAAGACAAAAAACTTTAAAAGACTTAAGAACTGACCAATGAGATGACAAACTGTAATTCCAGAGGAGCAATGGTGAAGCACGCTACAGGCTTCCTGGCAGAAAGAGATGCACTCAGTCTGCAGAAAGAGACGTATAAGATCGGAGGGTCTTAGTAGACCGCGAGTTCAAAATGAGTCAACAGGGTAATATGGCAGCCAAAAAAAAGCCAATGCAATCTTGGGCTGCAATCGGAGAGACACGGCGCGCAGACCTGGGCGAAGCCGTTAATCCTACTTTACTTAGCCATTGTAAGCTCGTATCTGGAATACTGTGCTCCTTTATAGGTTCCACATTTGAGAACAGACGTCAGTAATTCAGAGAGTGATCAGAAGATGGCAACCAGGTGGTGAAATGCTTTAGGGTCATGCTATATGAATTCTGTATGAAGACGGACATTTAGTCTGGAGAAGAAAAGACTCAGGGAGGACTGGCACGTGAAAGAGGGATGAGACTTGTTCAGCTTATTCCAACAGGGTACAACTAAATGAGGGAGCAATGGGGGGAAGTTTCAGAAAAACAAAATTAGGCTGATGCCAAGGTGAAAAAAGCTGCCTAACAATTAGGACTGTCCAAAAGTGGCCGTTGTTTATTTGTCCTTCGTTCTCAGAGGAACATGACATCAGGGAAGTGATGTCATGACTTGCAAGTGAATTGAATTTAAGTAAGGGAGGGCCGTGCAAAGTCACCAGCCTCACTTTCTCCTCCAAAGCCATCTTAGTCCAGTGGTGAAATGTAGATCAGGACGACTGGATATGGCTTTGTAACAGGTCTCAGTTTGACTGAGGAAACACCCATTCAGTGCTTAAGGCTAGGTATGAAATGAAGCAGAGAATGGTGGAACTGCCCTAAGATGCAATAAGTGTCCTCTCACTGGAGCTCTTCAAACTAAAGCTAGATAACCATTTCATGGAATGGTAATGGAGATTCTTGGTCAGGTAAAGTCTGGACATGATGGCGTCTGAGATGCCAGGAGCTCAGAGCAAGGAGAGATCCCTGGGGTGGCTAGGGAAGGTTCCGTGAGGAAGCAAGACTAGAGCTGGGCCTTGGCACACGAGCAGTTTTTTCACAGTCATTGAGGATGAAAGGCTGTCCAATAAAGTCACAGCATGAGCAAAAGTGCGGAGGCAAGAAGGGTCATGACTTATGAGGAAGAGGGGTTGTAGCTAGGAGACCAGCCTAGCTGGTGGAGAAGAATCAATGTGCAATAAGGCTAGAGAAGGTCTTTCCAAGCAGTTCAGGAGTTTTCATGACGGAGGCGATCAAATAGGACCAGGCATCCCATCTGTCATGAGTCTAAGGAGGTCTGAAGCTAGAAGATAAGGAAGAGGGAGAAGGAGACAAAGGGCCTTAAGACAAATCAAACCTAATGGCCTACAGGAAATCACAGGGTCATAGATTCAGAGCGAAAGAGAATTTAGCATCCAGCTCCTTCATTTGACACATGAGGAAACTGAGTCATGGGTTCTGTGACTTATCCAGGGTCATACTGTCAGGAAATGTGTGGAATGAGGTTTGAACACAGGTCTTCCTGACTCCAGGTCCAGTGTCCTCCCTGTTATACCATGCCGCCTTTCAACAATGTTCCAAAATGCTCTTGGAGGGGCAAAACCCAAGCAAAGGTAGCCCCAAGGTCACCTGGAAGGACAGGAGGCTCCAGAGAGCCTCAGTTGTCTTCAGGGTTACCTAAACTCTCATTTTCCTGGGACTTCCTTTCCCAGGGCTTACACGATCCTGAAGACAACTGATAGGTATCACTGATGTGGGACACAGTCCCTGAAGTCAGGACACTTCAATCTCTTGGGGAAGACAGAGACTGCCTTCAGAGTACTTCCAATATGATGAAATGCGGTGGGAGATTAGCTCTGCCTTTCAGAAACCAGAGAAGACCAATGGAGACCAATCAGGTTTAACAGAAGAGGCAAAGTCTTGGTTCTCAGAGAACCCCACCTTCCAATCTCTCAATGTTTCTCTTTCTCCCTCTCTCTCTCTCTGTCTCTGTCTCTCTCTGTCTCTGTATCTCTCTGTCTCTCTGTCTCTCTCTCTCTTTCTCTTTCTCTCTCTCTCCTCTGTTTCTCTCTCTCCTCTTTCTCTCTCTCTCTCTCTCTCTCTCTCTCTCTCTCTCTCTCTCTCTGTCTCTCTCTCTCTCTCTCTCTCCCCCACCCACTTCCTTCTTTCTTGTACCACAGTCCATCACTTCTTCTACAAACTTCATTTATCTTCCTTCAAATTTTGACCCTTTGATTGGCCAGTTCAATCATACCCTCCCATCTACCCTTTAATTCCTCATCTCCTTGTCCTATCACTAGACAAATCCCAACCTTGGGAATCTCACCACCCACCTTCTATCCTCCTACTCCCAATCTGCTGAATGGTCCTACAGACTAAACAGCAACTGTATTGAGCAGGAATTTACACCATCTAATCTTAATTGGGCCCTCACTATCATACAGCTATGCTTTTATTCTTCTCTATCATATTCTCCAACAATGGCTTCTCTGAACCCTCTCCTCAGACCCCTTCCACCACTCCTTTTACCCTTCCTCTCAGAAGACTCTCTCCTCTTTTGCTCTCTATCACGAGGTCCCTATTCTCCTTGACTCCACACCTGAAAACCTTGCTCAAAATCCCCCATTCTCTCTGCCTTTGCTTCTGATGACGACATGAACCTTCTCCCTGTCAGAGCTAACCCTATCTCTTGTGTTCTTAATCCCATCCATTCTTCCCAGAGACTTGGCTCCTTCTCTCATCTTCAATCTCTCCTATACATTGGCTCCTCTCCCAAGGGCTACACACATGCCCAGGTCTCCCTGATGTTGAAAAACCTTCAATCATCCTTACCATTCCTTCGAGCTATACCCTATACTCCTTCTCCCTTGCACAGATGAATTCCTAGAAAGGGACACCATTGTTTCTATATTTCCATTCCTCTCCTCAGTCCCTTGTAGTTTGGCTCCTGTCATACCACTCAATTGAAATTGCTTCTCCAGGGTAAATAATGTTCTCCTAAGTCCTAAATATAATGGCCTTTTCTCAGTCCTCAGTTTGACCCTCTGTAGCTTCTGACACAGTGAATCACCCCCTCCTCTCAGATGATTGCTCCTCCCTTAATTTCTGTCACAATGCCATCTTTAACTTGTTTCTACCTTTCTGTCTAGCTAGTCATTTTCAGTCTCCTTTGCTAGTCGATCTTCTTCCTTCAACCCACTAAATGAGGACACCCCCAAGGCCCTGTCCTAGGCCCTCTTTTCTACAGTTCCTACATACACTCTCCCTGGGTGCCCTCATCTGCTCTCATTGGTTCAATCATCATCTCTATGTGGTTAACAACCAAATCTACACATCCACTCCCAATCCTTCCACTGACCTTTAGTCTCACGTTACTAACCACGTGCAGGGCAGCTTCCTCTGGATAGTCTGCAAACATCTCAAACTCAACATATCCAAAAGGGATCTCACTGCATTTTCCTAAAAAGAATCCTCCTCCAAACTTCCCGATTTCTATCAAAATCACCACCATTCTTGAAGACCCTCAGGTTTACAATCGCAGTCATCCTTGATTCTTCTCTCTCGCCCCCTATATCCAATCAGCTTCCATGTTCTGTCAACCTGCAAAACATTTCTTGCATCTGACCTATTCCCTATACTCACAGAGCCACCATCTAATTAATTCAGGCCTTTGTTTCACCTCGCCTAAACTATCGCAATTGCCTCCTAATTGGTCTTGATGTCTCCAGTCCTTCCCTTCTCCCATCCATCCTCTCGTCCTAACTGATATTCCTAAAAAACACTTATGACCATGTCATGCTGAACCTCCCTCAAAAATCTTCAATAGCTCCCTGTTGTGTCTAGGATAAAATGCCTCAACCTGGTATTTATAGCCCTCTACCATATGGCTCCTCTTCAAGACCCATTTCATATCATTCTCCTTGTGATAGCCTTAAGAGTGACCTGCTAGCTGTTTCCAGTACATAATGCACCATCCCCTGCCTCCATGTCTTTGTCCGAGCTGCCCAACATTTTTGAAATGCATTCATCCTTTATTTCTTCCTCATATAATCCCTAACTTCCTTTAAAACACAGTTCAGGGTGCTACCTTCTAGCGTACAGCAGTCTTTTCCTCACTCTACTATTGTTAGCACGCTCTCCTTCTTGGAAATTATTTTGTATGACTTGACGTAGACTTTCTACTTAGTTCCTTGTGTTGGGGTTCTAGCCCCCCAGCTCCTGGGTGGCAGACTGGTTCACGTCTGTCTTTATGTCCCCAGCCCTTTGCACAATACCTTGCTCATAGTAAGTGCTTGGTAAATGTTTGCTGGATTACTGAAACAAGGGAAAGGGTTAAGTTTGAGTGCCAATCACTGTAGTCCCCTCATAAGGAGGGCCCCAGAAGGGGACCACTTTGGGAGGGCTCTGCAACACCAGGGCAGCTCTGGGCAGCCATACCTGAAGAATCAGGGCTCGAGAAACCCTGAAACAAGGAGGGATATAAGAGTGTTAAGATGAGGGAGAAGGAGGGAGAGAGTGCAAATGATGGAGTAAAGAAGCCAGTCGGGGCACATCTTACTGCCCGCTCAAACACACACACACATATGTGCGCACAGACATACCACCCATGTATAACCAAAGGAAGCAAGCCAGAACCTCAGTCTGCCCTGATTCTGGAGGCCCGCTGAGCTCTGGCATCTCAGCTCCACTCTCTGAGCATGTCAGGACTTGGGGCTAGGTCTTGGAGGAGGTTGTAACGGGAAAGAGAGCCAAGCGGGAGCTAATAACCCCTGAGGCTTGGAGATCCAACATGGGACTTATTACAGCTCCTGACAAACCCAGAGGGGTGTGTGTGTGTGTGTGTGTGTGTGTGTGTGTGTGTGATAGAGTTCTGGGCCAGGATAAGGGGGAGGGAAGTAAGGGAGAAAGAGAAGAGAACATCTGAGAAAAGATCGTGAAATGGAACTGGGCAAAATGGAAGGCCTAGAAAACACCTCCTTCTTTTCTGTGCCCCCCCCACCCCAGGTCTCTACCCATCCCTAAGCACATCCCTTTGATACTTATTTGATGTAGGGAAAGAGTCAGGAGACCTGGATTCAAATCCCAGCCCTGACCCTAACTAGCTGTGTAATCTTGGACATGCACCTCTTCTCCAACCCTCAGTTTCCTCCCATGCAGAGTACGGATAAATAATCCTTCCGCTAACTACTTGGCAAGTGAACACATTGTGAAAGTCTTAAAAATGCTATCGAAAGGTGGGTTGCACTGCCAGCACTGTGGGCAGTTTCCCTGAAGCTTGAGTCATCCCGGTTACTGAACATTAAGGTCATGGCCCTAATCCATGTGCCTTCTAGTGCTCTGGGATCATCCTAACCCTGGCAGCTGTTAGAACCTCCTCTCCAAGAGCCTGGCTCTACCACTAATTCACTTAACAAGCGTTTATTAAGCTCCTACTATGTGCTAAGCACAAGGACACAGAGAGAAATAAAAGAGTTCCTGTCCTCAGGGAACAGGGGAGAAAACGCACACATGTAAGAAGGTACAAAAAGACACAGTAAGTATAAACTAATTTGGGGGAGGAGAGCAGAACTTGAAATTGAGAAGATCAGGAAAGATCTCATTTACAAGGTGGAACTTGCTCTGGGTCTCAATTTCATATGAAACTAGATAATGATGGGGTTATCCTCTGGTCTCAAAGGTTCCTCCCAACTTCAACAGTCTGTGCTCTATGACTTCACCACTGGCCACAGGGGTAGCCAGACACCAATGGCCAATGGCCAGGCGATGGCAAAGTGGAGCCAGCTTCTGTGGGTTGGCCCTGGGGGAGGGAAGGAGGAGTAAAACGCCAGAGGAGCTAAATTGGCATGTGTATAACAGTATTTAGACATTATTCATCTACTGTCCATCTGCCTGATTGTCCAACCATGCCCTTACTCAGGCCTCAGGCCTCTGGGAAGGCCCCTGTGGTGGTGCTAAACAATTCCTAGGAACAGATGGGATGTCCCTAAACTAGGACCAGCCAATAAATACAGTGATTTCTCCTGGTATTTATCACCCCTTTCTCTATCCCACTCCTAAATAAGAGCAGAGCTCTGCTGAGCAGTCAGAACCAGGAGATAGGTGGGCACAGGCTGGCAAGGGTGCCAGGTAAGCAGTTTCCCCTCACCCAGGGAACAATGGCTTCTTTTTGTGCCAAGCGGACAATTCCCCTGGCTCCAAATAAGGGTTGAAGAGGAGTCCAGAGACACCTCTGCCCGCCCTACCATGCCAGTTCTGCTTGGCACTGCCTCTAGCTTTGGCAGCCCCACCCCAGGCAGGACCAGAAACTGTAGAGACCAGACTAAGGAGGAGGGAGGGCGCTTTCTCCCAAGGGCTAGATAGGCCCTGGGTAGGAAGTCAGTTCCCTCCCCATCACCACCATCTCAAAGCATAGTAGGGCAGGCTATTGCCAAGGTGAAGGCAGAAGCTGGCACTATTCAGAGTTCGAATGGGGGCACATAGGCCCCTGGTATGGACATATTGGAAGCAAGGAGCAGGAGAGTCCTTAGTCTGGCCTCAGATCTGGATGGTGCCACTCCCTAGCTTTGGGGAAATGGGGAGGAGGGGGGAGGGAAGAGTGGGGGAGTCAATGCAGCATTTGTTCAGCAAAGTAGTTTTTTTGTTGTTGGAAATTGGCCTCAAACTCTCTCAACTCCAGCCCCCGGGCAAATCTTCTGCCACACCCACCTTCCTGACATATAGACCCTTTCTGCAATACAGTCCTCCTCCAGAAAGACAAATACCTCTTTCTTTCTTTCTTTCTTTCCTTTCTTTCTTCCTTCCTCTTTCTTTCTTTCTTTCTTTCCTTCCTTTCTTTCTTTCCTTCCTTTCTTTCTTTCTTTTTCTTTCTTTCTTTTCTTCTTTTCTTTCTTTCTTTCCTTTCTTTCTTTTCTTTCTTTCTTCCTTTCTTTCTTCCTCCTTCTCCTCTCCTCACATGTTCATTTGTACTGTTACTTTCTCCTGTCCCCTTTCTCTCTTTCAGTCTCTCTCCTTGTCTGTCTCTCTCTCTGGGTCTCCATATGCCTCTCTCTGACTTACTCATCCTTTCTCTCTTCACTCTTACTCATTGTCTTTTTCTTTCTCTTAGTCATTTTCTATCTGTCTTTCTGTACCACCCACCTCACCTATCTCCTCTCTATGTGTCTCCCTCCTACCCCACTTTCTGGGTCTCTCTCTGGCTTTGTGTCTGTCTGTCTGTCTGTCTGTCTGTCTCTCTCTCTTTCTCACACACACACACACACACACACACACACAGAGTTCAAAATTCCTATATTCCACCCTCTCAGCAGGGCCCAGAGAGGAAAATCCTAGAAGGAATCCCAAATTCCCAAGGGGACTCCTCCCTGTAGAGAGGAAGGGCCTTCTCATGATCCTGCCAGAACTCTAGGGAAGGAAATCCCAAGACATTCTTCTGGAATTTTGTTGCAAGTCCTTGCTAGCACTGTCTAACCTAACTCCCTCTAGCTCTAAATGAAACCCATAGCCTTAGATCTGCCAACTATCTGGGGGTCCAAGCCATGGCAAGAATACGTCCTGGAAAGGCATCTTTATGTCTCTTCTCTTCTTGTACCTTTGGGGTCCATCATGGCAGAAGGGTCAATTGGATCTGCAAACACAGTAAAGCCTGAACACAAATTCCCTTTAATTTTGAGCCTAACAGAGAGTTTTCCTAGGTTGAGTTATTTAGACCTGCCAGCCAGGACATGAGGGGACTGGGGCCACTCACCTCTCTGGGTCCTTCTCAACAAAGGCTGTCTAGACAATAATTCTCAACAGAATAAGGTCCCCAGAGGAAACACCCAGGGTGTCAGGCCTATACACCTAAGTGCTCCTTCCATCACCCCATAACTGTATGGCAGTGGGGGGAGCATCTGGGAGAGCAGGCACAGGGACCAAGGAAGCAGGTGTGGGGTAAGGAAAGGGAGGACCTCTATCTTTCTTTCCCTGCTGACCCTTTGAGTCCTAGGCCATTTGACAGCAAAATCCAGGAGGCATTATCCCTGCTAATACCATATCCTACCTTCCAACTTGTCAGGGGGGAAAAATAGATGGGAATGGGATCAGGATTTCCTTCAAATCTGCATATCTCCCAGAATCCCTTGGGAGAACAATTCTAGGCTAATCTCTCCCTGAGCAGCCAGCGTGGGCAGGAATAGCATGGTGGCAAGCAAGACTGGCGTGTTCCTGCCTGCACCCTACCCCACCCCACATGGCCTCACCCATCACGCCACGGATCTGTCTGTCTGTCTCTCGGTTCCATCCCCAGACACAGAAAAGAATAATAAGGATGACACCTTGAACGTGTAAAGCATTTTCAGGCACATGATCTTCTCTGCATGTCACAACATCCCAGTGAGGTGAGCCGGGCAGGGCTTCACTAAGGGTAGAACTGAGGCCCGGAGAGGGGAAATGAGGCCTGAGGTCATACTCTAAATCAGAAATTCCCCAACAGTAAATTAGGACCCTGCGGTGGGGGAGGGGGCCAGAAGGGGCTATGGAATTGCTTCAAGGGATCAAATGAGATAAGATGAGTAAAAGTGCCCTGAAAACCTTTAAGTCTATATAAATGTTAGCTGCTAGAGAGGCAGTGAGACAGAGACAGAGATAGAAACAGAAAGACAGAGATAGAGAGACAGTGAGACAGAGACAAATAGAAACAGAAAGATAGAGACAGAGATAGAAACAGAAAGACAGAGACAGAGAGACAATGAGACAGAGACAGAGATAGAAACAGAAAGACAGAGATAGAGAGACAGTGAGACAGAGACAAATAGAAACAGAAAGATAGAGACAGAGATAGACAGTGAGACAGAGACAGAGATAGAAACAGAAAGACAGAGACAGAGAGACAGTGAGATGAATACAGAAAAAAAGAACTGCATATAGTAAGCTCTTATTATGTGCTAGGCACAGTGCTAGGCACTGGAGATACAAATATAAACAAGCTAGATGGCCCCAAAGAGCTTACATTCTAACTGAGAAGACAACAAATACCTAAAGAGAAGCTTTGGAGGGGGCAGTGAGGCCCAGAGGGATGAGGTTCCAGCTCAGAGGACAAGGCTACAGGGAAGGAAGTGGAAGGAGGGTTGGGAGAGGGAGAAAAGTCGGGAGTGAAGTAAGCGTAGTCTGGTCCTACATGATAAGTTCTGGTCCTGGGGCTCCCCAATCAGGAAAATAGGCTTTTTGAGTCTCAGTATTAAGGCAGGAGTGGGGGAACCTGCCACCTTAAGGCCACATGTGGCCCTCTAGCTCCTAGACCTAGACCCACATGTGGCCTCCCTAGCCCTTAATAATTAAGGGATCCATATGCAGTCACATTTTCCCAAAGGACACTTCCAGTATAACCACAGTCCTGGGTATTCTGAGGGAGGGGAATGGTCTGAAATTTTTTGATGTTAAGAAAGGGTCTTTCGTACTGTACTAGAAAAGGGTGAGAGAATCTTCTCCACACTGTGGCTGGGTCATGACACAAACCCAGGGCTCCTGATTTATAAGGCTGGCTGATCTGCTACACTCCCTGCCACCCCACTGTCTCCTCTCCCAGATTACAGAGAGCCCCTCCCCACCCTTGCTGTTGTGGTTGTTCGGTCATTTTCATTTGTGTCCAATTCTTCCAGATCCCATGGGGGCTTTTCTTGGCAAAGATACCTGAATGCTTTTCTACTTCCCTCTCAAGCTCATTTCACAGATGAGGAAACTGAGGCAAACAGGGTTAAGCAACTTGCCCAGGTTTACACAAGTAGGAAGTATCTGAGGCCAGATTTGAACTCATGAAGATGAGTCTTCCGGATTCAGAGTAATGAAAGGTTCAAGAAGAGTCCTAACCAGGAACCCAGTCTGGGCCAATGGAAGGATGTGACACCCCTCCACCACCCACCACCACTTCTAAGAGGTGGGAAGGAAACTCTAGTGATAAGCTTCTTTGATTGTATGATGGTAAGCTGGAAGCAGAGAAGAGACAGATGCCCCACAGAGCCCCCACCCCTTCTCCCTACAGCTCATCTGAATGCTTGCTGTTCAGGGCAGGCTGGTTGAAAGGCTTACCTCGGAACTTCTTCGGTGGGTTTTCCAGATCACCAGCCGCTGGCTCCACCACACAGCGGTCATCCACCAGCCTGTAAAACAGAGCAGCCCCATCAACGACAAAATCAACCCACTTAACGCTTTACTGAGTGCCTCCAGATGTATGTACATGGCATTGTGTGGGGCTCAACTTTGACTGAGATCACAGAACAGATTGAGAGTTGGAAGGGGCCTCAGAGACTGTGTGTGATCTGACCCCTTCATTTACAGATGAAAAAACTGAAGCCCAGAGAGGTTGTGACTTGCCCAAGGTCACATAGGCAGTGACAGAGGCAGTCTGTCAGATACAGAGCTCTCTGACTCCAAAACCACTAGTTTCTACTGTACTATACAGTTTCTTTTTTTCTTTTATTGTTACTTTTTGAATTCTAGTGGTCTCTTTCCCTCCCTCCCTTCCTCCCAGCCATGCATTAGAGAAGGCCAACATTGTGTGTGTGTGTGTTTGTGTGTGAATGTGTGTAACCATACAATACATATTTCTACATATCAATTCGTTCTCTGGAGAGAGCTAGAATTTTCCTTCCTAAATCCTTTGTAGTTGATTTGAATATTCATATGACTCAGAATAGCTTAGTCATTCACAGTCACTCTTTGAACAACATTGCTGTCACTGTATACAACTTTCTCTTAGTTCTGCTCATTTCACTCTGCATTATTTCATGAGTCTTTCTATGTTTTTCTAAAACCAACCTGCTCATCATTTCTTACAGTATAGCCGTATTCCACCACAATTATACGCCATGACTTATTCAGCCATGCCAGCTGATGAGCACCTTCTCAATTTCCAACTACACTACTTCTCAAGACGTCTTCAAATTCCTTCTGGCTCAGGATGAGGTAGAGAGATCAGGAAAGACTTCATGAAGAACGAAGCACCATTATTACAGATAGATTTAGACTGAGGATATAGGTCTGCGTCCTGGCTATGGCACTGAGTAAGCCTCATTAAGAAATTAATGAAGAAGTTCAACTTAAATGGCCTTTTTAAGGCCCCTTCCAGCTCAAAATCTATGGTCCTATGTCAGCAAAGAGAAAGCCCCCACCATTTCTTGTCCCACCATAGACCACCTGCTCCAACCCTTAGTGTAGGTGTAGTACATGAGAGGTACCATAAAATTCCCCCCAACATACTCAGACACAAACACAGAAGGATGCCTGGAGTATCTATCTCCATTAGGCTTTGGTCAATTCCAGTTAAGTTCTGCTTTCTCCAGATTCTTCTTTTAAAATGTAAATACCCCAGGGGAAGAGTCACTTCTTAGGTCCCTAATATCTTAGCAGAGGTTCCCAAACTTATTTGGCCTACCACCCCCTTCAAAAAAAATTGCTCAGCACTCCCCCTGGAAATCTACTTTCTTTAACTCTTTAATGGTTTTTTTAAAAATGTGTGTCATTTCAAAGTACTACCACACACCCCCACTCCCACCTTCCCCCCACTGCCCCCCCATTGTTCCAGCACCCCCCCCCAGGGGGAAGTATTACCCCCTTTGGGAACCTATGCACAGGACTGAGTTTATCAGGTCATTTCCCAACCAGAGAGAAGGAGCTACTATAGCAGGAGACAATTAAAACTGAGGATTAGGGTCCAGGACAGGGCAGGGGCAGGGGGGTTGGAGTGCTAAGTGAAAACAAAATGGAGGAAATCCAGTTTTCCTTGGGTGACTTCACAGAAGTGAATTACTCCCTCTAACACTCAGAGCAGCATTCATGCCCTGAACCCTAAGCCTTCATGGGCTTCCTGAATAGCTCCTAACACTGAAAAGGGTAAGATTCCTCAATCCATGAGGAGGACAGAGAGACCCTTGGAAAGAAAGAGCCCCAGCACATACCAGACCTATGCGTGATGGATTATACATAAATAAAATATGCATGATAAATTTATTTTTGCCCCCAGGTTGGGCATGGCTACAAGAAGCCCTCAGGAAGAGGGACTATTGCTATTTGGGGGACTGGGGTAATGGCTACCTACTGATGGATGTATCTGTTCTGGGGACAGAGTGAGGAGGGGTCCAGGATCAAGATCTGTCTGAGTGTCTCCCTATCCTTCTGTTCATCCAGCTGTCTGGTTGTATGGCTGGCTGTCTCACAACCCCCAAGAGACAACTAAGATCTTCCTCTCTGGACCTCACTCCTCCACCTGCAGAATAAGGAGATTGGACTGAAGGATTCCCAAAGTCCCTTCCAGATCCGACATTATATAGTCTTATGAACACTTACTAAAGCACCGTGGTACACTGGGAAGGTCATTGCCTTCTGGACCAAGAGGATCTGGGTTCAAATCACACCTCTGTCACTGACCAGCATGATGTTGGATAAGTTGCTTAAACCCTTTGGGCCTCAGTTTCCGCATCTTTAAAACAGCGAGGTTGGACTAGAATCAGGGATGGGAAACTGTCAGGTTAATGGGGTATAAGATCTTCCCCGCCCATTAATAGGCCTATGTACCCAGCCGTGATACACCCTGGGTCACACAGAGCCAGGTGGAGGAGGGACTTGCCTAAGGAGGAGCTTGCTCTAGGAAGGTTTTCACACCTTCTGGTAGTCAGCTAATGAGGGAGGGTCGTGAGCCTATCAGCCAGAAGTGTACACACACTCTAAGGTGAGGTTTTGCTTTGGGGGTTCACTTATGAGAATGATCTTTTGATTTCCTGGTCGAGGCTCTGAGGAGCAGTATGTTCAGAGCTCCCTGACTGCTCAGACTTAAAGGCTCTCTCGATCCAGTGATGGATGTAAAGTGTATAGCAATATTGCTTTGATCAGGTAGTGAAGAGCCCTGTCTGTTGGTCTTCCTGCTAATTTCTCTGCTTGTGTTTTCTCTGACACTCAGGGAGCTGACTTTTCCCCTGAACTAGTGAATGAAATTAAAGAAGATTGTTGACCCCTTCAAAAGTTATCTTTCCTAGTAAAGCAAATCAAAGAACCTGTGCTAGCTGGCCATCCCGGGTGTGCTAGGGTGCTTGCTGCTACAGGAACCTGTGACTTGTGGCCACATGCGGCCTTCTAGGTCCTTGGGTGCAGCCTTTTAACGGAGTCCAAGTTTTACAGAACAAAGCCTTTTATTAAGGAGATTTGTTCTGTGAAGTTTGGACTCAGTCAAAGGGGTACACTTGAGGACCTAGAGGGCCATGTGTGGCCTCAAGGTCGCAGATTCTCCACCTCTGGACTAGGTGGTCTCTAAGGTTCTTTCCAGGTTCTGAATCCAATATGTGACAGTAAGTGCTTAGCACAGTTATTATTGAAAATAAGAAGCAGTAGACCTGCTCTCTCTACTCTTTTTTTTTCTTTCTTCCATTCTCTCCTTTCTCCCCAAATAAAAACATACATCTTCAGTTTCAGAGGGATTGAACTGTGGACAGAAGGCATCATGCAAGGGTTGGGGCTTAACCTTTCCAGACCTTAAAAGATGGGTAGGATTTAGAAGGGCAGAAGCAGAGGAGGGAAGTCTATTATCCCACAGTCATCCACTATCTGGCTCACAGGGTTCACTGAACAGATAGGAAAGGAGTGGGAAGAATCTTGACCTGCTGCTGTCCTTTGTTCATATCTCCAAGTAGTACCAGAAGCCCTAGAAGAGCCCCTGGTCCCTAAAGTTGACCCCAAGGAGACCTCATCAGTTCAGAAGCCCTAGAACCAGTCTGTTTTGCTAAGCCTTCCCACTGTGCCGCTGTCCAAGTAAAATTTAGATGGCTCAGAGCCTCTCAGTTAGGATTCCAGCATCAGAGATTTAGAACTGAAAGGTGTTTAGAGTCTAAACTGAGGTGACACAAAGAGGTGGTTTGCCCAAGGTGACACAGGATAAATAAAAGAGTAGAAGAAATGATAGACAATGATGTAAAGTTGTTACCTCTTTGTCTTGAGCATATCCTGTGCGCTGGGATCTTTAAGGAGTTCCCAGTCTAAGCCAAGAGACAGGGGGACCTACCTGCTCCCAACTTGGAGACACACAGATGTGAAAAGGGCTTACAAGCCTTAAGATGTAATGTGCAGAAGAGAGGAGATGGGCTCAGGCTGCTATCTCAAGGAAGGAGGAGGCCTCTGGAAGGCCAGTTTCGAGTGGGATTTAGAAAGAGGATGATACAGAATGACCAAGATGGGAGGGGTCACTGGAGCTAGAGTCAGAAGAGATTTTTAAAGATCATTGAATCCAGGGGTTTTTAACCTAGGGTTCATGAGCTTTATGCACATGTGCGGGCGCGCACGCGCACACACACACACACACACAAATTTGCATTTCAACATAATTAGATTCCTTTTTTATTTTATGCCTTTAAAAAGGGGAAGGGGTTTAAAAAGGTTTCAGGGGGGCAGCTGGGTGGCACAGTGGATAGAGTGCTGGGCCTAGAGTCAGGAAAACTCATCTTCCTGAGTTCAAATCTGGCTTTCAGACACTTACTAGCTGTGTGACCCTGGGCAAGTCACTTAACCCTGTTTGCCTCAGTTTCTTCATCTGTAAAATGAGCTGGAGAAGGAAATGTCAAACTGCTCCAGTATCTTTGCCAAGAAAACCCCAAATGGGGTCACAAAGAGCAGGACACAACTGAAAATAACTGAACAACAACAAAGGTAGGCTTGACTAGACTGTGGGAGGGATCCCTGACACAAACAAAAAGTGAAGAACTCCGGATCTAATCTAATCTTCCCAATTTACGGATGAGGAAACTAAGGCCCAGAGAGAGCCCATGACTTGCCCAAGGTCACAGAGCTGGTAAGTAAAAGAGCCAGGATTCAAACCCAAATCCTCTAAGTTTATATCCAGTATTCTTCCCACTGTGAACAATGGATGAGAGAAATCGACTAGGCAGCTGCCTGTGAGGGACAAGGGAGGAAAGGAACCGATGAGATATAGGGCGAATATTGAGGGAGAGGGGGAACAGAGGAGGGCAGGAGGTCCAACAGACGCCTGAAGACCAAGCTGTATCTGGATTTAAAAACATAATCTACAGCAGCTGTAGGCAAGGTCAGCCGACCATAACAGCCATCTTCATGCATGATTTAAGAGGCTTCCCTGAAAATGCCCCTTTTCTAAAAATATCTTCACACCCAGCCAGCCATAGCTCCTGGAATTTCTACATACTGGCTCCTTTCTCGGGGCCAGAGCCCAACATTTACCATCAGGGAGGAGTAACCCATTAAACCATTATCAGTCACTAAGAGATTAGCAGGAATTACTTTATCAGAAATCACTTCATCAGATCAGGCCCAGAGGGGATGGGACACAAGACGGTAAATCTAGAAGAGGGAGGAGAGGTCAGATCCTAAGGAGTAGAGGCACAAAGTAAGAATGGCTTGGGATCCCCGGACGCCCCAGGAGTGAGAGGTCAGACTAGAAGTCTTAGAAATTGTCCTTTTTCTCCCCAGGTAGCAGCAGTCATGAAATCCTCCCAAGAAATTCTCCCACCTCCCCTCTATCACCACCACATGCACACACCCAAGAGCCACTTATCACCAAACTTTCTCTATCCTCCCATGACCCCATACCAATAATGAGAAACATGAGAAAACTGAGGAAAACAAGGTTAAGTGACTCATTCAGGGTCACACAGGTATGATACTGCTACACCGCCCAGGGAGGAAAGCAAAGATAGCCCTGGCCTGCCCAGCTGCCAATCTTGGTGTCCCTCCTAGTTCCAGAACAGATACAGGGTTCCAGAGAGGCCCTGGAGGCAGATGGCAAGTGTAGAAGAAGGAGCGAGATGTTTCTCAAGCTCCTTTCCTTTTGAGTACCACCATGATACACCCCCTCTCCTCTCCTACAAAGAGGTTTATCAGACTCAGCAAAGTCCTCTTGACCTAAAGGCTACCCAAGATGGAGAAGTCATTCCCAAGACAAGTCTCCTCCTTGGGAGGAGTGCGGTATGGTGGGAAAACCCCACTTCATCACTTACTACCTGTGTTACTTTTGAGCAAATGACTACATCGCTCTAGGCCTCAGTATCCCCACCTGTAAAATGAAACAAGTGGGTCTGATGGCTTCTGAGGTCTGTTTTGATTCTATACTCCTTTAATGCCTCAAATCTCTCACTGATGAATTAACTAATTAAACAAAAATACAGACTTTCCCCCACTGTCATCATGGTGTAATGTGGAAAGCACACTGGCTCTGGAGGAAGAGGGGTTTTTTAAGCCATGCCTGACTCTTTGTGACCCCATTTGAGGATTCTCTTGGCAAAGATACTGGAGTGATTTGCCATTTCCTTCTCCAGATCATTTTAAAGATGAGGAAACTGAGGCAAACAGAGTGAAGTGACTTGCCCAGGGTCACACAGCTAGTAACTGTCTGAGGCCAAATTTGAACTGGGGTCTTCCTGACTCCAGGGCTAGCACTCTACACACTGCACCACTACTCCACCTGGAGTCAGAGGACCTGGGTTCAAATCCAGTCTCTGATAGCTTAGCCTCCCTGGGTCTCAGTTCCCTCTACTGTAAAATGAGGGGGTCAGACAAGATGACCTTTAAGGACTCTAAATTTCAAAACATACCCACAATTAAATTAGAATGCAAAATGATATATGACAAGTATCTCAGAGAGGCCAAAATAAAGGGCTATGTGAGGTTCAAGGGGGAAGGTCATTACTAACACGAAGGAACTTAGGCTCCTTGGTGAAGTGAATCTGAATTAGTTTTTAAAAGATACGTAAGTATTCAACAAGTGAAGACAGTTAACAATCACAGCCCCACCTAAAATCATAATAGAACTTTAGGGGACTAACAGGAGTTGTCTCTACTCCCCTCCTCTAAGCAATTTCACCACCCTTCTAAATACCGAATTTATGTCTTTGGTAGGAATTCACCGCAGCCATCACCCTTGGGAGAGAGAGGAAAAGCATCTGTGTTTATTAAACTAACATAGGCTGCAGGTGTCCATAAGTGTCCACACACCTGGCCCTGTGATCAGAATTCTCTACTGATGCTGGCCACCCCCTAAAAAAAATTCAGCATCTCCTCATGTAAACCTCATAAGAGTTTAGGGCAACACCACGGCCCACCTAATGGCCCTCCCCGTAGGCTCTGGTTAAACCTAGGGGAAAGGACTGATACATCACCGAGAGAGAAGGTACCACAGTGGAGTCAACATTTGAATCCAGGTCCTCTGATTCCAAATCCAGGGCTTTCCCCACAATGCCACATCACGCATAGATCTTTCTACTCCTCCTATTTCTTGCCCACTTTGGTTTATGCAACTATTCATAACAAGGGGCCCCAACCTACCTCTCCATCTCTCGTAACTCTCCTGGACAAATCCTCTGCTCCAGCCGGCCTGGTCTCTTTTCTGTCCAGTCCATACACAAGGTTTATTTCCAGTTCTTCACTGTGGCTCCTGTTCTTCCCTCTTCTCTAAATTCTATCCCCCACCCAAAATCCAGCTTAAGCCCTTTCTCCTTCTTCACTGACTGCTCTAGCCCACAGTAATCTTCCTCTCCTCTGATCTCCCATGGTACCGAGCCACAGCATCAGAGGATTTGAAGCTGGACAGCACCTTGAAGATTGACTAATTCATCTCACCCATTTTATAGGGAAAGAAACTGAGATCCAGAGAGGTTAATTTTGCCCAATATGTCTCAGGTAACAGCAGAGCCAGGCTTTGAAAACGGGTCTTCTGCCTCCAGACCCACTGTTATTTCATTTATATTAGCTTCAGGGATTCTTCATCACTTCCAGAATCTTCAACCTGGCACCCAAGGCCATGAAATCACTCTCCCTGTCCAGCCTTATCCCCCACTGCAGCCCCTACAGAACCTATGTTCCACTAAACTGGACTACTTATGGTGCCCTAGACCACACCTGAAGTCTCCTACCTCTCACAGCCTCACTATGCCCTGAATGTTCCACCTCTATCATGGGCTCCTGAAATCAAAACCCGACTCAAATGCTACCTCTGCCATGAAGCCTTCCCTGATCCCCTTCTCCCCCAACAGAAAATGGCTCCTCAGACCTTAGAAAGCACATGACTTGCATGTATGTGACTTACACACTTGTGTTCTATGTTATGTTACAGCTATTTATGTCCTACCAGACTATAAGACTCTGGAGGAGACTCTGGAGGGCAAAGTCTCTTTCTCGACCAATCTTTTTTTAATATCCCTGTATGCCTATCAGAGTGCTCTGAACACAATAGGCTCTTAATAAATGTTTGATGAATTGGCAGACAGGAAGACAGAAGGTGAAGGAGGGAACAATCATTTATTAAGCCTCTATTATGTGCCAGGCACTATGCTAAGCCCCTTACAAATATAATCTCATTTGATCCTTGCAACAACTCTGGGAGGAAGGTGCTATTATTAACCCCATTTACAGTTGAGGAAACTGAGGCAGACAGAGTTTAAGTGACTTGCCCACGGTCACATAGCCAGTAAATGTCTGTGCCTAGATTTGAACTCAGTTCTTCCTGATTCTAGCCCTCTTGAGAGGGGTTGAAGCTGTGGTCAGAGATAGGATAAGGTGGGGCTAAACAGTGAAAGCTGCTTTTGCCTTATTCTGTCCTGTGGAAGGGTCCTATACTGGGATCCCAAGACCTCAACTCGGGAGAAAAAAAAGAAGGTAGCATTTATATTCCCAAATCCTTGAATGGTTCCCAGCAATCACCATCTCAAAGAAGTTAGACCTGCTCTGCCCAACTTGGACTTTGAGATTTAGCCTAAGCAAGGCAAAGAAGTCAGGGTTGGGCTGTGGGGAGATTAGATAAGGAAAAAGATTCCCAAGAAAGGAAGTACTCTGGGGGCTGAATGTTGAAAATCATGGCTGGGAATTCCCATAAGGGGCAGCACTGGGGGCTTCATTGTTTTCCTCATCTCCATCAGAAACAGAATAGCTTCCATAGGAAGGATTGATGTAGGCTAGACACAATGAAGAGTACTCTTGGTTGTAGGAGATATCAAGACAATATAAATGGGAATGGAGAATCAAAGAAAGGAGAAAAGGACCCATATGGACACAAATATTCATAATGCCTTTTTTAATGGCAGCGAGAAATTGGAAACTAAGAGAATATCTATCATCTGAGAAATGGTTGAACAAAATATGGTGTATGAATGCAAGAGAATACTATTGTGCTGTAAAAACAAAAACAACAACAAAAAAAAAAACAACTAAGAGACTACTCCTGAGAAACCTGCGAAGACCTGAATGAATTAATGCAGGGTGAAGTAAGTAGAACCAAGAGAGCAGTTTATATAATAATATTATAGAGAAAAGCAACTTTGAAAGCCTTAAGAACTCTTTTCAACGTAATGACCAACCACAATTCCACATGATTGATGATAAAGCAAACTACCCACTTCCTGACAAGGAGGTGAAGGACTCAGGGGTCCAAAATGAGATTTTTTTTTTCTCATAGTCAATGAAGAAATTTGTTTTGCTTAGCTATGCATATTTGTTACAAGAGTCATCTTTTTCTTTTCTCTTTTTTTTCAACAGGAAGAACATGGGAAGGGGAGAAAATAGATTTTTGTTAATTGAAAAAAATAAAGCTAAATTTTTAACAATATAGAGGGAGGCTGTGGGATTCCTGTCTTTAAAGCTCTTATGCTAAGGACCCCCAACCACTCACTGAGGAGTCTAGTGACAGAGGTAGAAAATATGGGAAAGACATAAGAAAGGCCCCATATGACAAAATACTCATAGCTCCACTTGTTGTGGTAGCAAAGAATGGAAACTTAAATGGGTAAACAGCCAAACAAATTTTGGTATTTGTAATGGAACATTATTGTGCCATGAAAAACAATGAAAAAACAAAGAATTCAGAGAAACACAGGAAGACTCGTGTGAGTGGATTAATATGGAGTGAAGAACATGGAAAGCTGGCAGATAAGTGAAGTATTGGGTGGACCAGTGGATAGTTCACTGGACTTGGACTGAAAAGGAATGCTGTCTCCCACAGTCTTCGACCCTGAGTTAATTGCTTCTGCTCTCTGGGCCTCAGTTTTCCCATCTGCAAAATGAAAGGGAAGAAGAAAGACTTGATGGCCACTAAAGTCCCTTCTCGCTCTAAACCACAGATGTATGATCACAGACAGATATTCAATCTATGATCTTACAATATGCAAACTGACTACAATAACGTAAACCAAAAGAACCCAGAAAGGTAAGCCAAGCATTGCATAACCATAATCAGCAATCTCGGTCTGGGAGAAGAGATTAGGTAACGAACCTCCCTCCTTTCCTCAGAGATGAGGGAGACTATGGATGCGGAATATTGTGCACATTTTCAGATGTGACGGCTATGTCAATTTCTTCGCCTTTATTTTTTAAAAGAAAGGACCCCCGAGGAGGGACACATAAACAAAAATCATTAATAAAATTTGAAATTAAGGAAAGGAAAAAAATTGGAAGAAGTGATAAAAATGACAAGAACTATAAATTCCCCCAGTCTTGAGGAAGTCCTCAAAAGGGGCTTGGGTCTTAGTAAAGGGGGAAAAAGGCCAGCCTGCACTGAGGGGAATGGGAGGAAACAGTGGTTGGAGCCAAACACAGTCATTCCTGAGGTTTTCTGAAGGATACAGGAGGCAGCTGAAATCAAACATTTGGCTTAGCAAAGATCAGACGTAGATCAGGTTAAAATTAAAAAAAAAAAAACTCGATGGAAGCAAACCTAGAAACCATCTACTCAAACCCCCTATTTTTACAGATGAAACTGAGGCACAAGGCGAGGCAAAATCAGCCTTCGCAACAGGCAAGGGAGAAGGCTTGAGGGGATTGTCTTAGACACAGAAACGGATTGCAAATGAGGGCAGGCCTTCTGGGTCTGGCGGCCTTGGCATTGCAGCATAGGAGGGTATCGGCAAAATCAAGGCCCAGAAGCATTTAGTGGGGGCAGGGATCTTTAGGGAGGCCAAAATCTTATAAACATTAAGACTCTATATAAATGAAAGTCATTACTGTCACATAAGTATTAGTACTAATATGATCTTCAGCACGAAGAGGAGCAGGTACCCTTTATTTCTTCCTTTTTTTTAATTTTTAGTTTATGGGATAAAACAAGCATTTCATAACACAGTGTAATCTTAAAATGATTGCATGGGAAACTATCACTCTATCACGTACACCTTGCTATTCCTTTTAAATATATAAAGTTATCGTGTAAATTTCTTTTTTTCTTTTTTTTCCTTCCCTCCCCCTCCCCACCACCCCAACCCTAGACCTGGTGGAGCAGGTACCCTATTAAGGCTGTGCCAGACCAAATGATTGTAGTTAGACTGGCCACACTATGAGCTCCAGGTAAGATTTCCATACCCTATAGAAATCCCTCTTTTCCTTCAAGGCCGCAGCTCAGGTTCCACCTCCTCTATGCAACTTTTCCTGACACGCGATGCCTTCCAGGCCTTTCTGTGGACTTCTCTTGGATTTAATGGACTTAACACATACTACCTTGTATCAAAGCTACCTACATACATATGACTCCCCCCAATTAGGGAGGTGGCTAGGTAGCCCTGAATTCAGGAAGACCTGAGTTCAAATTCAGCCTGACACTTGCTAATTTGACCCTGGTCAAGTCCCTTAACCCCTGATTGCTTCAGTTTTGGCAACTGTAAAATGAGGATAATTAATAGTACCTACCTCCCAGGGTTGTTGTGAAGATTAAATGAGATAACAGTTCCTAGCACACAGTAGGTGCTTCATAAATACTTGTTCTCTTCCTCGAGAACAGGATTATTGTTTTTTCTGTTTCCCCTAAACCTAACCCCAACCTCGGTCCCCCTCAATTTGAGCCCCACCACCCTAACCTTAACCTTAACAACAACTCTGACCTTGACTTTACCCATAAGCCTTCCACTCTTTCCAGTTCCTCCATAACCCTAGGATGAGGGCCTAACTGCTGTTTCCATTCTATAGATATGAAACCCAACGCCCAAAGAGGCAGGAAACATGGCCAGAGGCTTAGATCAGTGCAGCCTTGACCATCCCCCTCAGGCCAGCGCTTGGACTCCTCCCGGAAGATTCCATTTGCCCCTCTTGGACATGGACACAGGGTCCTGAGCTTGTCTTTACCCTCTCCCTGGTACTGTGCATTTTCTCTCGTCTTTGTCCCTTTATGCTCTCTCAATGCAGGCTCTGACTCTAGACTCCCATTCCACGGAGGAGAGAGGGATGGATTGGGGGAGAGACGGAGAATGGATGAATGGTTAGAGAAAGGAATTTGCTAACCAAATAAGCGGATGCCGTAGTCAGGGGCAGACAACTGCTGTGCTGACTTGGCCCTTGGTTTGTATTTGTTTGCCCCAGGTGACTGCCTCCTATACACCATTAATCTCCCTAAAACACTACTTTCAACGCAGCACGCCCTAGCACAGAAATCCTCTGGTGACTCTCTGCTGCCCAATACCGCAGGACTACACCCTTCTGTCTGGCTTTCAAAGCCTGTCCACCATCTGACACAACCCCACCTGGAGAACTACTACTCCCCAACATCCACTCCATAGAGGACGCAGCAACACAAAGTTTGGAATCAGAGGACCTTGGTTCCATAGCCGTGCCTCTGGCTATGGGAGTGACCTTAGCCTCAGCATGATACATATTGGATACACTCAGGTCCTGGTCTGCCTTATGAACCAGGATATGCTCACTCCTGCCTCGTTTGTGATATCTGACTCAAAAAAAAAAATCCTGCCTGGGAAGCCTTTCCCTTCCTTCTGTCCTTCTAAATCCCATGACTCCATGGTCCATCTAGAGCTCCATCTACTCCATGAAGCCTTTCCTAATTATTCTAGTTCTTAATTGATGGCCCTACAGACCTTACCTACAGTCTGAACTGCATAACAGTCTGGCTTAAGAACACTTGCAGTAATAAACCCAGATGAGTCATAGCTCCTACACTTGTTCTTTGTGTGACCACAGACTCAGCCTCTCGGAACATCACCAGCAAAATGGGAGTAAGAAGACTTATATCAACTTTTTTATAGGATGTTTGTGACGAAAGTCCTTTGTAAACTTTAAAGTCCTATGTTGTGGTGGGGGGGGGGGTGGCTATTCAGTCAGGTCTGACTCTATGACCCCACTTGGAGTTTTCTTGGCAGAGATACTGGAGTGATTTGCCATTCCTTCTCCAGCTCAGTTTACAGATGAGGAAACTGAGGCAAACAGGATGAAGTGACACACAGCTAGTAAGTGTCTGAGGTCAGATTTGAACTCAGGAAGGAGAGTCTTCCTGACCCCAGGTGCTCTTAGCACGGCTGCCCATAAAAGCCTTTTGTAAGTGAGTTATTAATTAGACAATCGTTCTCTGATTGTTCCCAAGTATTAGTCTTGTCTTCCCAATAAGCCTAGCATAGTGTTGGGTACAGTAGAGACTCAAAGCTTGATGAAGTGAAAATGAAAATTGCCCCCCCAGCCAGTCAGTCATTATCTAAGAGGCCCTAAGGGTCTGGGAAGAAGGACCCTTGGAATTCCTTATTCCAGGCAAAGGAGAAGGGGGGCCCAAATTTCAACCAGCCACAAGTTTGGCCTGCAAACTTGGTACTAGGTACTGCCAATTAAAATCCACAGGCCGGGCAAATCCATCAACTCAGTTTTGCTGAAGGCAGCTGGACCCAGGACAAGGTCAAGGGCTCCAGACAGCTCAGACTGTAACAGCTACAAGAAGAACCAAGCCTGGGAGCCAAGGCGCAGAGGGCAGCCCCCCACAGGGTTTCTTCTTCCTGATCTCTACCAATGGCTCCTCCACACCTGCCCCACCCCTATTCAGTGTTTCTCAACCTGATAGTTAACCTTCAGTGTGCTGCAGTCATTCCAGAGGCCTAGCACTTCCTCCATTTTCCTTTAATACCCCAACAGAATGTCGCTGCTTCTCCATACAGAATGCGGATACCCCTACCCCCAATTTACACATGAAATGAAATCCACAGACAATTTTTGAAGCTGTGGGAGGGAGGGAGGAACCCCGCATCCTCTCCCCTGATCAAACGGTCATAGATTGAGAGCTGGAAGGGGCCATGGAGGTCATTTAGCCCACCATCACCCCTTGTTTTACTGCTGAGAGAATCAAGGTCCTGACAGGTTAAATGAGTTACCCAAGATCACAGGGACAGAAAGCAGCAGAGTCAGGATTTGAACCCATATGTTCTGGCTCCAAATCTAGTGGTCTTTCTGATGCACTACTGTGGCCTCTTAGCAGTGGCAAGGAAAATGTCAAACTGTAAATGTGTTAGAAAGGAAGCCTAGGGACTTGTTTGGGAAAATAAAACAATTAAAAAACCAATAGGAATGTCATTAATAATAATGGTGATGGTGAGATGATATTCACAAGGAGCATTTGGAGGAGATTCCCCCAAAGCCCTTGGCTGATCTAACCCAGTCCCACACTCACTCTAGGAGTTTCCAGGGAGTCTAGCTGGAGGGGAAGTGGGGATAGGAATGGAGGGGAGCAGAGAAAGAAGAAGAGTGGGAGCTGGGACAGACACAACCAAGTCTGCCTCCCCTCATTTATTCTCCTCTCCAAGAGCACTGCCTACCCTAGGGGCTTCCCCAGAGAGAGCCAGCCCAGGCTACCCCAACCCTACAGGGTTCCCAGCATCTGAAGAGGGGGTCACAAAAAACCTATGGACTCAGGTCCAGGGAACATAAGCAAGCTATCATTAATATACTGGTCCTTCATTTGTAAACATTTATTTCCATACTAGCAGTGAGACATAGAATACGACTGTCTCTAAAGAATTAAAAATTAGTCTCACACTAAGGGCAATGAGAGGTGTCACCAACGGTAGGTGTGGGCATACAGTCAAGCTGGAACTCCAAGGAAGAACAACGCTAGAAACTGGCTGGACCTGGAGAGGCCTTCCTTAGCTCTCATATCCAATCAGTTAGCCATCATCTTCCCTCCTCTCTGCTCCCACTCCCACCAGCCTAGTACAGCCTTCTCACAGGCCTTCCTGCCTCCACTCTCTCCCCTCTTCCAACCCATCTTTCATACTGTTGCCAAAATCATCTTCCTGATTCACAGAACTTCACAGACTGTCGGAGATAGAAGGGATCTGAGGCCCAAGGAGATGAGAGGATGTGCCCACAGTCACAAAGTTAAGGGGCAACCACAGATTAAGCCGATGAGATATGAATGGGAGCAAAGATGGCGCCCCATCTGGGGATAGAGGCTTAATCCTATCAATCCTTCAAGGTCTGCCACCTCCAGGAAGCCTTCCTTGGCTACCCCCACCCATGATCTCTCTCTCATCTGAGCTCCCCTACTGAATACTCCATGTGTATTTACCACCTGACGGCGTCACCCAGGTGTGTGTGTGTGCGCGTGTGTGTGCGCGTGTGCGTGTGTGTGCGCGTGCGCGCCCGCCTGGAGGGCAAGCACACTTCAGCTTCTGTCCCTGCATACCCAACACTTCAGCGTCCGGCCACTCCCAGAATTTGCCACAACAGAAGCGACTGTCTCTTCCTTTACTGATCACACTTCAAGACTAACACTTGAGTCTGCCTCCCACAGCCCCCCCCACGGCTCAAGCCTCGCCCCCTAAGACCGCGGGATCACAGTCAGAGCTAAAAGGGGCCTGAGAAGCCGTCAAGTCCAGCCTTCTCCTTTTACAGAGGAGACTGAGGCTAGACAGAACATGCAGCTACCATGTTAAGTGTCTGAGTCAGAATTTGAACTCAGGTCTTCCTGACTCTAGATCCACTGCGATATCGACTATAACCACCTGCCTTTCTCTTACAAGGCCTCTGTTTCCAGCCTTGGCCCCCCGCCCCCCTCTCCAATCCTTTCTCCATAGGCCTATCAAAATAACTTTCCTAAGGCACAGGTTTGCTTGTGTCTTCCCCTACTGAAAAACCTATTGCCTCTCGCTAAATAAACTCGTTAGCCTGCCATTTAGAGGCCTCTACAGTGAGGCCCAACCTTCTTGTCCAAATTTACTTCCCATGATTTCCCTTCCCATCTTGGAATCCCAATTTTCCTTCAAGACTCAGCTCTGTTGCCACCACATATGAGAAATCTTTCCTGATCCTCCTAATTGCTAAGCGTTCTCTCCTCCTCAAATTCTCTTTCGTTTACTTATCAACCTGTATGTCATATGCCCCAATAGAATATAAACACCCCGAGGGCAGGGATTGCTTTTTCATTTTTGTCATTCCATCCCCAGCTTGTATCGCAGTGACTTACACATAGCAAGCATTTGATAAATGTGGAGTTACCTAACACATCTTTGCACTCCTGGAGTGAACATTTATCTAGGTTGTTCCTTGCTGTCTCTGAATTTCTCCTTAAGGACTTTCTGGCCTGGTAACAACTACCAGAACTTGCCCTCTGCTGGTCTAAGTATTTGAGAAGCTACCACACCACAAGAAGGTGTTATTGTAGGCCTTTAGCACATATTAGGTACTCAATAGATACGAAGAGTTAAGTCTGGAGTGGCCCACGAGAACGGGCCTTATTTCCTTAAGGGTGCAAGGAATCAGTCCTACTATGTGGCAGACACTGTGCCAGGCACTGGGGATACAAATAGAAGCAAAAGACAGTCTCTGCTTACAATCTAATGGAGACATGTATAGTCATTAGAATGAGGCTGCTGGGGCAGTAGGCATGGTAGGCAAGAATCCTCCTCGCGCATACATTCTCCATAGGAAGGATAGAAAGGGTCTTTCCTTGGGCCCTCTCTGCCTAAAGTCTAAACTGTCAACAGTCGCTGCCATCCATTCAAATCCAATGGCAAGACTCAGCCGGTTTGCCTCTTGTGCAGCCATCGCATGTGGCCAACCCCTTCTGGAGGCACCTGCCCTCATCGCCGCCATGATCCCAGCCCCACCACCCCCTTTCCTTTGCCCAGTCCTATAGATGCAGTTCACTAGCTGTAGGACCAGCCTAGGCCAGACCGTGGAAATCTGAGCCCCTGAGTCCAGAGCCAAGAGGAAGAGATTTCTGGCTCTCCTCTCTTTCTCCAGTCCAGCTGGGACAGGCGAGGGCTGGCTTTCTGGACGGGCCCCCTTTAAATCTATTCCCTAAGACAGTCAAACAGAACGATTGCTCCTCAGCATAAGGAGGCAGTGAAACGGGCCAGTGTCATGCCCAAAGGGCCAAAACAACCCAGGAGATGAAGAGGAACAGGTGATGGAAAGCTTGAAGAACAGCACAAGGGACCTGAAGCCCAACTTATAAAGGAAGCTCCTCTCTAGGACCCAGAAATAATAGTTCGTAGATTTAGAGTTGGAAGGGACCACAGACAGATGGTTATCTATTCCAAGCCCCTTCATTCTACAGGTGAGGAAAGTGAAGCCCAGAGAGGTTGAGTTGTGAGGTGAGGTGAGAGGTTGAGGTGAGTGAGTCACTCACACAGTGAGTGACAGAGCCAAGATTTGAACCCAAGTCCTCTGACTTCAAATCTAGTGTTCTTTCTATGTACCAGGCTACCTCCCTCCAAAGACAGCCTCCCTCGCACTTTCCTCCATGGAATCAGGGACAAGGCGCTGCTCCTCTGGACTTTCAGACCTCCAGGGTTAGAGTTTCCCCCGCTCCCAGAGGTCAGAATTCCTTCTTACACTTAGCCAGCACAGGCAGCCCTCTCAGATCTATCTTTCTGATAGCTTCGACCTCCAGGGCTGCTTTTGTCTGCTGTTGCTACCAAGATCAGGACTGCATTTTCTAGCCTCCCAAAGGGGGAGTGGGGGGGAGGTGCTTTCGCCCCACCCAACTTCTAACCTCTCCCTTTCCAAGAGGAGGCAGTCTTACCTCCCCTGAAGCTCCCTGCTACATAGCAGCAGGATCCTGTTCCTCCTAGTCCACCCCCTCCCATGACTCCCCATTCTCCCCCCCTCCTCCCCTCCCTGCCCTTCACTGAGTTAATGTACAATCTTTGACGGGTACTCTAATTAACCAAAGAAGTCCAACTGACCCCTTCAGTTGGGGGGTGGGGGGTGGGGTGAGGAAGTGGGAGGAAAACAAGGCCTGGCTAAGAAAGAGCACTGGAGGTTTCCAGGGTCTATTTAGAGACTTCTGACCAACCCACTGTGCTACCCATGACCTCAAGTACAATGGAAAAGGCACTGGACTTGGAGTCAGGAGCTGGGTTCAAATCCTGTTCCCAGAGCTTACTCTCTTGGGCTGTCTCATCTGTAAAAGGAGGAGGTCAGACTCAGTGAGCTCTAAGGTGCCCTCCAGCTCATTCTCAGCTGAAATGTTCAATTACTTGGCACAATGCTAGGCACAGGGTAATAAAAATGACAGGTACTTACAAACCATCTCCTACCTCTACCCAGAGGTATAGGATAGCTAACTCTCTCTGACTCTCTCTCTCAGGGACTCTCTCTCTGTCTCTCACTTTCTCACTCTATCTCTCTCTCTCTCTCTCTGTCTCTGTCTCTGTCTCTCCCTCCCTCTCCTTCCCCACTCTCTCTCTCCCCGCCCACCTTGCCCTGATATCTTTCTGTCACTGTGTGTCTCCTCTCTCCTCCTCTGCATCTCTCTGTCTCCATTTCATCTTGCCTCGTATGGTATTCGTGGTTTCCCATCCTCTTCCTCCTGAGGCTCAATGGTCTGTGTGGCAGAGGTTCCTAACTTAGGGTCTACAGCTAGGTTCCAGGGGGCCAGTGACCCTGGATGGTGAAAAAGTTACACCTTTATTTTGACATGACTGGTTTCCTTTGTATTCCTAATACTTTTTTTAGGCAGTCAGGATTAAGTGACTCGCCCAGTATCACATAGCAGCATCCAAGGCCACATCTGAACTCGGGTCCTCCTGACTCCAGGACCAGTGTTCTATTCGCTGTGCCACCTAGCTGCCCAATCCTGCTGTGTTTAAAAGCAACACTGTGAGAAGGGCTTCACCAGGCTCTCCAAGGGGCCCACAGAGCAGACAGATTAAGAATGCTTGGTCTGGTAGGAAAAGCTCTGATCTTAAGGTCAGAAGCCCGAGCCTGGAGTCTGCTCTGACATCACATGGCCTCAGGCAGATCAATTTTCTGGAACTCAGTTTCCTCAACTATGAAACGGGGGTAAAAAATACTTGTACTATTCACCTCATAGAGCTGTTGGGGAAAAAAGCCTCTTGTAAACTCTCGTAACGACGTTGTAAAGACAAACAGCTTTGAAGACAAGAACTTTGGTCGGCGCAATAGCCAGCCCCAATTCAGAGGGGACCGTAGGCGAAGCATGCCACCCACCCCCAGCTGACAGACGGACTCACGACACAGAGTAAGACACACATTCGGGGATATATTAAAGAGAAGGCTTTGGCTTGACTATCCGTATTCATTATCAGATTTTGCTTTTTGCTTTTTCCCAATCAAGGGAAGTGAGAAAAAAAGAAGAGAAGTGCCTAGTAGTTGAAATTTTTTTAAAATAAACCGTTATATTGCTGTGAACTCTTATCATCAATAAATACTTACTAAGCATCTAATATGAATACTGTTCTAGGACAGGCCCAGGGCCCAGCAGCTACATGAGATATGACTGTGAAGCTAGGGAAAACGATCTCTCTCAAGGATCCTAGCATCACAGATTTTGACTTAGAAAGACCTTGGAGGCCATTTAGTCAGCTGGTGTCAAACTCAAATAGAAACAGTTGGCCATTAAATCAATCATAAGGATCCTTTTGGGCTACATATATTCACTTAGAAAACCACATACTAACACTATCGATGTCTTATTGCATTTTATTTGTTAAATATTTCCCAATAACATTTTAATTTGGTTTCAGGCATTACTGGGGAGTATCGTGGGCTACATTCATCCCAGGATCTCATGTTTGAAACATCTAATCTTCTAATCTAGTCTAACCCCCTCATCTTACAGATGTAGAAACAAGGAACTTACGAAGTTCAATGACTTGTCTGAGATCATACAAATGGTAGAGTTGGGATTTGAACCCATGCCCAGATTCCAAATCCAGCAGTTTTTTCTACTGTCTGCCCCCACCCGCCCACCTCCCTAAAGCAATTGGTCTTAGATGTGACCCTGAGCCTAGAATACACCCTCTCTCACTTGTTTTCATGCTCATGTTCGAGTGGGCAGTCAGATGGTCACCTGTTCTCTCCAGATCAACATTTGCCCCAGGGCCTCCTTTCAGGTGTTTCGTTGGGTTTAAAAGATTCCTCAGAAAGGAACTTTCCAAAGAGGAGGAGTGGGGGAGGAAAGCAGAGAGGGGTCAATAACTCACAGGGACTGGTACTTAACTTTCACTTAATAAATGTTTGTTGTTTGATTGAATAATCCCCACCATTCTCTATTCTCTCCATTATGGGTACAGGTGGAACTACAGAGGTAAATCAGGGAGAGGGGAGGATAGGAAGTGTCTTTGCCTAACAAATAAGACCATAGGAGAGATTCCAATACCAACAAATCCTGGTCTTGGGGGAGGGGGAACAGGGGAAGCGAGGCAGGTGTTTATACGAAGGGATAGGTTTCTGAATGGAAAGTGCTTCTCTTACAGAAAGGATTGAAAATGGAATTTGGATAAGGGAAATGGGGACCGCCAACAGGAGGAGTAGGTACGAGACTGGGTATCAGCTCACAGCATCATAGGCTCAAAGCTGGAAAGGACCTTAGAGGTCATCTAGTCCAACCACCTCATTTGGCAGATGAGATAAGATAGGACTGCACAGAGATTCTGTGCAAGTGTGAATTTGTGGCTCATGCTCCTAGGGGAGGGTTGGGGGGACACAAGGGGTAATAAGATTTCACACTAGAAGAGATGTAGAGACCATTTAGTCCAAATTCCTTTTCTTATAGAAGAGAAGTTCAGTGACTTGCCCACATTTACAGGGTGAGAAAATTTCAGAGCCATGATTCAAAGCTAGCTCAGATGCCGGCAAATCCAATGAGTTTTGTCACTATTCCAAGGAGTTGTGCTCCCTCAAAAGCCTCCCATCCTATGCCCAGTCGGCAATGCCTCTGCAACCAGCTCTCCTTAATTCTAAATTCTGGGTTCCAGTTCTCCCTCTCTCTTTCTCTCTCTTCCTAGATAATAAACAGATACAGCTGTTTACCCATCTCCATACCTAGGGGATTGCAGTATAGAATTAATTAATGTTTGCAAAATGCTCAGGGAGACCCAGGGGGTGGGAACCCTGAGGCGCCAGGTGAGTGCCAGACTTGTTGACAGACTCTGCCCGAGAGGAGGGGCTTTGGGGAGAAGAGAGGGAATAGGATTGGCTTGCTCTCAATAATGGAAAGGGGAGGGGGGAGGTGTACCATAGTCTCAGTATTAAAAAAAAAAGTCTAGGAAAGTGGAAGTGGAAGGTTAAAACTTTGCACCCACTCGGTTGCCCCATTATCGGGCATAGAATAATAGGGTTACACAGCTGGCAAGTACCTTAGAGAACGTTTGGTCCAAAAGGAAGGAATTCGAGGAAAAAGATCCCGAGAGTGGTGGATACGCTGGTCTGTGCTGCCCTGCAGCTGCCCACAGGGTCTGAGTTTCAAGAACCCACTGAGGGAGCCCTTACTCACATCCTTACTACAATCTACCACCATAATACCCTCTTCGCTGGGACCCCCGACCCACCCTCCCTTCACCCAGCTGCAGCTCAAGCCTTCCGTTTCTTTCATACCTGGAGAGGGAGTGGAGGTGGGGCTCAGGGAGAAGGGCTCAGTCTCTTCTCCTTCACTCCCTCCTGCAGGAGAAAGGAGAGCCAAGAAGAGCTGATACTCCGCAGGGGAGCAAAAAGAGGGGAGCGGTAACAGGGGCGGGGGACAACCAGCCAGCCCCATCAAGGCCCTCGCCTACTACCTGAGCAAACATTCACTTCCTTTCTCAAAGAAAAATATGCAAGTATTTCCACCTCCCCCCACCCCCTCCTACCAAACCCGGGGCAGCCGTCTCCGAGTTCGGAACTGCCTAGGACTCTCCGTCGGTGGGCGTGGGGAAGGAGGGGCACTGCCCACAACTAGGGCAAGGGGGGCTCGTTAGCCCAGGCCCCCTCTTCTCACTCACCCTAGGGTACTGATGAAGCCATTGACCGAGCCCTCGGCGTACAGGGAGACGATGTCCCCGATGTGGAGGAAACTGGACATTTCGTTCATGGCTGCAGACGGGTGTGCAGCCCGGGCACCCGAGGGGGCGCGCTCAGAGAGGGCGAGGAGGGAAGAGCCTTTCGGGGGGCGGGGAGGAGGGCGCCCCCAGCCTCGAAGCTGCTCGGCCGGCTCTTCTGCCAGAGAGCAGCGCGGGCGGCGGGGAGGGTCGCGTCTGTGCTGGGAAGGCTTCCCCGAGGTCTCCGCGCGCCCTCCCGCACGTCAGCCGAGCCCGGCTGCTGCCCGCCCGGGTACTACCTGCGAACGAGGGAGAGCAGGAAGTCTGGGGCCGCCACACACATGCAAATCCAGCCCCGGGAGGCGGGGAGGCCACACCCCGGCTCACCCCACACCCCCCTCTCCCGGGCTGGGGCCCGCCAAGCTGCGCCCAAGTCAAGGCGGAGGAAGGTGGAGAGACAGGAGACCCGGCTTCCCAATCACCCGAGTGGGGAAGGGACCGAGACGTGGCACGTTCCCGCTCCCAGTTACCCCGGGGCCCTGTCCTTCCCTCTGGCCCAGATCCGAGACCACAGCCCGGGGGCTGCAGACAAGGTGCTGGGGGAGGGAGGGAAGGGGTAGAAGGGAGCTGAGAATTCCTGGGCTGGACGCGCAGCCGAAGCCATGCCGAATCCACCCGAGGACCCCTTCCCAGGGCGCACCCAGCCGGTTGCGCAGCTTTGTTGGTGCGAACCTTCTCCCAACCCCTAGCGCTGGTTCAGATTTCCAGCTGTGAAGGACACAGTTCCACTCCCTAAGTCCACAATCTCGCGGCGGGGGTGGAAGGTTGGAAGAATTGCGCTGTACTGAGTAACAGGGGTGGGGGCAGGAGGCACTTTACTTTCTCTTGCCCTAGTATCGGGCCGGGGGAGCCACAGAACTCCAGAGGCAGAAAGAAGTCAGCACACCCCACCTCCCAGTTTCTACTCTTTCCTTCTCATTTTGTGTCTCGCGCCCAAGTGGATGCAGGATGTTCCTATTTCAGGCCAGCCCCAGGACTGCTTCTCCCGCTCCCAGCCCAGCACCCAGCACTGTCCTGCACCGCCCGGGTGGGTAGGGCGCGCTGGCCAGGCCCCCTGTAAATCACTTCATTGGGTAAAAGTCTGAAAAGGCCTTTCATTGCAAAATAGAAAGTCCCCGACTTGGGATTTGGGAAGAGCAACAGGGTGGGTTTTGTTTTCCGCTCCGGATTCCTCTGCACAAAGCCAAAGGACCCAACTTGCGAATCTGTTCAGTTTCTCCCTCTCCTTGGAGCGGGCTGAAAACTCTCGATCGCACCGAATTCCCCAGCTCCTCCCTCCGCCCCTGCACCCCGCCCCCACTCACACACACACACACACACACACACACACACACACACACACACACACTCTCTCTCTCTCTCTCTCTCTCTCTCTCTCTCTCTCTCTCTCTCTCTCTCTCACAAAACTACTTTGTATTGATGTGCTGCAGACAATGAAATGGGTGTTGTACCAAACCCATGCACTGCACGGTTCCTGCCCTCCGGGATAGGAGGCAGAGCTGCTGTGCGAGAGAGAGCACACATATTCTCGAACATATACGCACACACACACTCTCACAAGTTGGTGCACCACGCACGAGTACCCGTCGCTCCGTAGGGAGAGCTTACTAGCACTTTGCTTTGTTTTCTGTGCTTCATTGTTTATTTTCCGCTCTCATTTGACCTCCTGAGGTGAGGTAACTGCTAGATGGGCCGACTTTCTCCAAATTCACCTCTTCCTGGCCTCGGGGAGGCTTACCTACAGAGAAAGGGGGCTCACAGAAGGAAGAGGATTCTGCAAGAGGACAAGGATAGCAAGAGGGGCCACCCTAGAGTTACTGGACAGCCTGGAGGGAAGCCCACTTCCAAAGGAGAGAAGATGAAGGCAGGAGGCTGAACTGGAGGAGGGAGGCCTTTAGAGGAGTGCCCTGCTGGACAAAGACTCAATACTGGAAGGGACTTTAGATACCATCTAGTCCCACCTCCTCATTTTACAGATGGAGAAACTGAGGTTGAGAAGTGAGAAATGATTTTCCATTGCCTTTGGTCCCAGAGATATTGGGACTAGAGCCCAGCTCCCAGTTCAATGTCTTTCCACTCTGCCAAGTTGCTCCCAGGGCCTTCTTGTTCTAGATTTGAGATTCTCGGCACTTGGGAGTATGGGTACCCACAGGTTCAGCTTTACTAAAGTAGGCAGTAATGTGGCCACTTGGCCTTAACTGATGCTATATCAGAGACTGGGAAGCCTCTTCCAAAAAATATCTCCCTCATAGGTTGTCATTGTATCTGAATCCTCTTTCCAAATGTCAGTCAGCCTTAAGAGAACAACTTCAGGTCTGGCAGCCAACCTAAGAGCAAGATCCTGTAGAAATGCCACAGGAGGTGACTTCTCAGATTGGGTGGGGCCTAAAAGGGGGGGGGGGGGCTATAGGTAGGACTTCTTGATTCTGGGCACTAGAAGTAGTTGAGTAGGGAGGGAAAGGGGGAGAAACGAGAGCCTTGTGGGAGAAATTTTAAAATCATTTTGGCTTTTTTTTTTTAAGGCAATGTAATAGACCAGAAAGAGTGTTGATGTTGGAGTCAGGAAATCTGAACTTGAATCCTGGGTCCGACACTAATTGTATCACCCTGAAACAATCACTTCCTCCATGAAAATTTTTCTGATTCCCCCCTCCACCATTGCAGCTAGAATTAATTCCTTTCCTCCCCCAATCGATCATCCTCCTCCAATCGATCAACAAGTATTTCTTAAGAACTTTCTATATGCCAGGCCCATACTAGGCTTTGTCAATACAAAGAATAAAACAACCCCTAGTCAAAAGAAGCTTATATTCTAATGGGGTAAACCACAACTACATATATAACTATGCAGAATAAATACAAAGTCATTCAATACAAGGTAGTTTGGGAGTGTATTGGGAATCAAGGTGGGCTCTTAGCAGTTATTCAACCAAGTGCCCTTGAAGAGTTTGGCCTTTGTTTCCTTGATTAAATTAGGAGTCTTTGATGGCCTCCTTGCCTCAAGGAAAAGCCTAGTTTACATGGGTTTGAGTGAAATGTTTGCGATATCAGAGGTTTTTAGACCACGTGGGTTTAAGTCACATTTTTGTGACAATTTTAGGTCCCGTGGGTGAGTCGCATGTGTGACTCACCTTTGACCCTGAACAAGATATAAAAAACCAGGGGTTGGCTTTCTTTTTTCAGAGCTCTGAGCTGCAGCAGCGTGACTCTGAGCCAGCCATTGTCGATTTCCCGGCTGAACTCAGATGTTGGTAATTGTGAATTGTATTTGGCTGTTTATAAATGTATGTTTGTAATTTGTTTGTATTTGCTCTGAAGTTCAGGGTGCTGGCATTTTCCCCTGAATTAAGTGAATGATATTTGTATGCTGGATTAAAGTAAGATTGTTAACCCCTTAACATTGCTTTCCTTAGTAAAGCAGATCAAAAGAACTTGAGCATTCTGTGAGCTGATTGTTGTTGGTTTTACACCCCCACAGCAGCTGCTAGCCGGATTGTTGAAACAGGGAGGGAGAGCATTAGGAGATTAGAAAAAAAAGATGATGCTTAAGCTACACCTTAAAGCTTTGAAGAGAGAGATTCTATGAGGCAGAAGTGAGGAAGGGGTGCATTCTAGGCATAGCTAGTACAAGATGCTGCAGTGTGAAGTAGGAACAAAGAGAAGGCCAGTTCTTCTGGATGGCAGTGTGGGAGGGAGAGTAATGCACAGTGATGCTGGAAAGATAGTTTGGAACTAGGTTGTAAAGAACATTAAAAGCTAAACAGAGGAGTTTGTATTTCATCCTGGAACCAAGAGAGAACCAGCAGAATTCAGAGAGTAGGGGGGACACATGGTCATATCTGTGCTGAAGGAAAATCACTTTGGCCTTTGTGTGAAGGTTAGACTAGAATGGGGGACAGATTCGAGGCACGGAGTCCAGTTAGGAAGCCATTATAATAATTTAGGTAATAACATGATAAGGGCCTGAACTAACGTATTTGTAGGAGGAGAAAGAAGGGTTTGGATGTGAGGGATGCTGTAAGGATAGGAACTGCAAGATTTAGCAGCTGGCTGAATATATGGGGATAAGGAACACACCAAGATTGCAAACCTGGAAGACTGCGAGGGTGGTGGCACCTTTGACAGAAATAGGGAAGTTGGTAAGAAGAGTGACTGGGGGAAAAGATAACAAGTTCTGTTTTGGACATGTTGAGTTCATGATGTCTTCTGGACATCCAGTTTCTTTTTAAAGCTATTTTAAATATATTTTTATTTACTTCATTAAATATTCCTGACTACATGTAAAAAAATTAACATTCATTTTTTAAAATGTTGCATTCCAAATCCTTCCCCACCCCTTGAGAAGGCAAGCAATAGGATAATGATTATGCATGCAAATTTGTGCAAAACATATTTCCATATTAGCCATGTTGCAAAAGAAAACACACACACACACACACAGACAAACGAACTTTTTTTTAAGTATGCTTCAATCTGCACTCAGAGTTCATCTGTTTTTTCTCTGGAGGTAGATAGAATTTTTCAGCCTGGGTCCTCTGGAGTTGTCTTGGGGCATCATCGTGATCAGAGTAGCTATGTCTTTCACAGTTGATCACTAGACACCCAGTTTCAAATATCCAATAGGCGGTTGGTGATGCCAAATTAAAGTTCAGAATAGACTGAGACTAGAGATATAGATCTGGGCATCAGCAGCACAGAGATGTTAGTTACACCTAAGAGAGTAGATGTGGTTACTGAGAGATATAGAAGGAGAAGAGAAGCAGGCTTAGATAGAGCTTTGAAGAACACTTATAGTTAGAGGGCATGATATGGACCATGAACCAGCAAAAGGGACTGAAAAGGAGCAGTTAACGAGGTAAGAGGAAAACCAGGAGAGAGTAGTGTCACAGAAGCCCAGAGAGGAGAGAGTATCCAGGAGGAAAAGGTGGTCCACAGTGTCAAAAACACTAGATAGACTGAGAAGGATGAGGACTGAAGTGGAAAAAAAAAAACCAAACAAACCTGATTTGACATGAAGAGAGACTTGGTAACTTGGGAGAGAGCAGTTTCAGTCAAGTGATGAAGTAGGAAGCCAGATTTCAAAGGTTTGATAAGTGAGTGAGAGGAGAGGAAGTGGAGGCTGTGAGTAGAAGCAGCCTTTTCTAGAACTTTGACTGTGAAAGGGAGGAGGATATGGGACAATAGCAGGGTCTAGTTAAGGTTTTTGTTGTTTTTAGGATGAGGGAGACTTAAGACATTTTTGAAGACAGTAGGAAAAGAATCAGTAGACAGAGAAACGGTGAGGATTAGAGAGGGGATAATTACAGTTGCAATCTGGAATTGAGAGATAAGGGCATTTTAGGGAGCATCAACATAGCTGTTGAAGACACTTCGTATAAAAGCTAGAGTTGAGGAGGAGAGAAAGATGGTGAGCCAGGAGATGAACTCTTTGAGAAAGGAGGGAGACTGACCTGGGGGAGCTTATATACAATGGCTCTCACGAATTGGGTGTAAAATGTTTGACACTGGGGCAGCTAGGTGGCACAGTGAGTAGAGCACCGACCCTGGAGTCAGGAGGACCTGAGTTCAAATTTGGTCTCAAACACTTGACACACTTACTAGCTGTGTGACCTTGGGCAAGTCACTTAACCCCAATTGCCCTGCCTTCCCCCTCCAAAAAAAAAATTAAAAATGTTTGACATTTCTGTGAACATCGAAGAAGGACAGGTTTCTGAGTGAAAACAGTAAGGAGGAAGTCTGCAAGAAGCTGTGGGGAGTAAAGAGTTCTCCAGATCCTGCTCCAGGACCAGTGTGTTGGGGGTTGTGAGTGAAGGTACAACTGATGATGGAGAGATGGAAATATAGTGTCATGAGAGACAGGAAAGGAGCCAGCCAGGTCTCAGTAAGGGCTAGTAGGTGGAAGGTTAGTAAGAGAAAGAGGACTAGGATGAAGGGAAGTTTGTTCATGATGGAATGGGAATTCCTGCAGTCGAGGTGGAAGGGGTGAGCAGGGTTGCAGTAGGACACCAGTAAGTTTAAGGAAGAGAGGGAGGAGAGAACAGGAGGTCGGAGGTCAGGATTGTTTATCCCATTCTAACTTATGTTTTAGCTATTCACAGATCTATCTCATCTACAGATTGGGACTTAACAACTTGAGGGCAGCTAGGTGGCACCGTGGATAGAATGCTGGACCTGGATTCTGGAAGATTCCTCTTCCTGAATTCAAATCTGGCCTCAGACACTGTGTGACCCTGGGCCAGTCATTTAATCCTATTTACTTCAGTGTCTTCATGTATAAAATGAGCTGGAGAAAGAAATGGCAAACCACTCACTGTCTTTGCCAAGGAAACCCCAAACGGGGTCACAAAGAGTCAGACACAACTGAACAACAAGAACTTGAGGGCAGACATAATATCGCTTTTGAACTTTGCATCTCCCCCAGCATCTACATGGTATAACATACATCGCTGCCACTTAATAATATTTTATTTAGGGGCAGCTAGATGGCGCAGGGAGCAGAGCACCGGCCCTGGAGTCAAGAGGATCTGAGTTCAAATCTAACCTCAGACACCTGATAAACTTACTAGCTATATGACCTTGGGCAAGTCACTTAAGCCCAATTGCCCTGCCTTCCCCCTCCAAAAAAAAAATCTTATTTATATAAATTGTAACAAGGAGAAATAGCAGGGATGGAGAAATGTAGATCAAGCATAAGGAAACAAAGTTACGTACCAGGTATGTACCGCATGTTGATTAGTGGTCTAGTCACTCAGGAGTTTCTAAGTTGGAAGGGTGGGTAAGAGGACTAGCTTCTACCTCCCCTCAGAAGCAGGAGCTGGTTACAAGGAAAAATCTAACACTGAAAATATCCAAACAGATGCTTGTTAGGAATGTCGGGGGAATTCCTACTAAGGTAGGGGTTGAACCAGTTGGTCTCTGAGGTCCCTATCAGCTCTGAAGTTCTTTTGGCTCTGTGACTCTTTGAGTTAGAGGGCACCCCTGCTCACCAGCCCTAACTCCCCACTCATGAGGAAGGGACCACACCAGGATCCAGGACTGTCCCTTGACCTGAAGTAAGCAAACGGGGCAGGATCTGGAGAACTCTTCGAGACTTCTTCCTTACTGCTTTCATTCAGAAACCCTTCCTCCTTCAAGGTTCACAGTGTCAAACATCTTACACCCATTTCCTCGGGTCACTTACTTTGCATACTCATCGTTCTCCTTGCCGCTCTGGGAGGTTGGAGGGGGCAATTCATAGAGGTATCCAGAAAATCCAAATGCCTCCCCAAATATCATGTGTTGGCCCAGACTGTGGACTTGGGCTTAGGAAAGAGCCGGGTTTGAATTCCCACCACAGGAAAGATTGTGTGACACTGAGCAAGCCGCTTGGCTTCAGTGACCTTCAAGTTCCTCAAATGGAGATGATATAAATCATTCACAGGATTATTGGGAAGATTAAATGAGATGGTGTCTATTAAATGTGGGGGATTGCAGCACTCATCCCCTGGTCCATGCTCTCCAAGAAATCCTACCCAACAAGCTGGAGACCATCCTTTGCATCACTTTTTCTTTTCTTTTTTATTTTTTTGAGGGGGGAAGGCAAGTCAATTGGGGTTAAGTGACTTGCCCAAGGTCACACAGCTAGTAACTATGTCAAGCATCTGAGGCTGGATTTGAACTCAGGTCTTCCTGACTCCAGGGCCAGTGCTCTATTCACTGCGCCACCTAGCTGCCCCACTCCTTTGCATCTCTTGACATTACATGGACTCCAGTGGAGCACTTAATGGGGTCAGTGTCAGCTAGATGCTGTAGTAGAAAGAATGCTAGACTCAGAGTCAGGAAGACCTGAGTTCAAATCTAGCTTTAGACGCCTATGAGCTGTGTGACCCTGGACAAGTCACTTAACCACAGTCTGCCTCAGTTTCCTCAAGTGTGAGGTGGAGATAATAATAGCCCCTACCTCCCAGAGTTGTTGTGAGGATCAAATGAAATAATATTTGTAAAGAACTTAGCACTGTGTCTGGCACATAATGTTATCTAAATGCTTATTCCCTTATTCTCTTCCCTGTCCGTGGGCTTTCCTTCCTTTCTGGCATGTAACTTCACCACCTTCTTCAGTTACATATGTTTCAGATTCATCTTTAAAGGACTTATAACAAATAATGATTTTCTTCCTCCCCCTTCCCCAGAAGACCAAAAGGTCCTGAAGACAAGTAGCTTTATGCCTACTCCCTGAGGGAATGATAATACAATGACCTTAAAGTTTGCAATGTACTGTGATTATAACTGGAGGAGAGAGAAAAAAAACAAATAAATAAAAATAAATAACTGGAGAACTGGGAGGTTCAGTTACCTTCAGGAAATTGCAAAGTCCCTTTTATGACCCCAAACTTCACTGAAAACCTAAGGCCCGCTCTTTTTAATCCCAGTGTTCTACTAGTGAGGTATGTGGTGGCAGGTCATGGAACACAGTGATTCATAAGCACTTATTAAGCACTTACTGTGTGCCAGGCACTGTGCTGGGGATGACAAAAAAAAAATAAAAGCAAGAAGAGCCTCCAGCCTCAATGAGTTAGCAATAATAAACCTATAAATAAATGGGTACAGTGAAGACAGGCATATAAAGAATAGAAGGAAGATAGCCTTAGAGGCGAAAGTTCAAATGACCAGGGAGGAACCAGTGTCCAAGCCATTAAAAATTAATTTAGACAGTGAAAAGGTGCATGGTGTGAGCAGGTTGCAGCAATAGAAAACAAGGAATTTATAAGCAAAAGATGTCATAAAGGAAATGGATGGGTGACGAAAGAGGGGCGGGTGGCATAGCAAGAAAGAGAGAAAAGTGGCCAGCCAAAATGCTCCCCTGGCATCTTCATGGTGGCCCCCAGCACCCCACCCCAGTTGGGTGAGCTCCCTCCCCATAGCCAGCTCAGGGGAGGACATGAACCAAAGCCCCACCAGATTCCTCATTGGAGGAATCACCCAAACGGATGAGATTGAAGATCCATTTCAGTATCCCCAAAATAATCCTATGAGGTAGCTGAGGTTATTATTACCCCATTTTACAGATGGAGGAACTGAAGCGCAAGGAGATCCAGGATCACCCAGCTAGCTGAACCCAGATCTTGTGGACATCAAGTCTAGCACTGTTCCCGTAGCACCAAGAGAAGGCAAGGCTGGCTTAGAAAGCCAGTCCCCGGCCTGTGGCTCAGGTGGGTAGCATCGTTGGTGTGGGGAGGCTGTGAGGGCGGAGAGTGGGTTGTGGGAAGTGGCAGTTCTAAAGTGGTACTCTTCTCTTTTTTTCCTACTTAATAGTATTTTTTTCCAGTTACATGTAAAGATAGTTTTCAACATTCACTTTGATAAGATTTGGAGTTCCAAGTTTTTTCTTCCCCCCTCCCCAAGACAGCAAGCAATCTGCCAGAGGCCATACGTGCACAATCATATTAAACATATTTCCACATGAGTCATGTTGTGAAAGAAGAGTCACAACCAAAGGGAAAAAGTGGTCATCTTCCCGTTCCTTCCTCATATCCTGCCTGCATTCTTCCTCGAACTCATTCTGAGTTTCACCTCATTGGCCAGGCTGCCTCTGCTCCCCTCCCCCCCACCCCAGGGCTATCCTGCTACTCCCCTTTGGGATGCTAGTGGGCTTAGATCTGCCTCGCTTCCCTTTATCCCCAATAGCCAGGCACTTCTGTTGCTTGAAGCAGACATTACGTGGGGCAAGCTATAGATGCAGAACTCTTTTTCCTCCCCTTCACGACACAGTGGATAGAGCACTGGATCTTGAGTCAAAAAGACCTGGGTTCAAATCCAGTCTCAGACACTTACTAGCTGTTTGATCCTGGGCAAGTGACTTAACCTCTGCCTACCTCAGTTTCCTTAACTGGAAAGGAGGGGTAATAATAGCGCCCACCTTCTGGGGTTGTTGGGAGGACCAAGTGAGAGATTTGTAAAGCACGGTGTCTGGCATATAGTAGGCACTTAATAAGTGCTTTCCATCCCTCTTTCCCTGGCTCAGCATCGTCCAGGCTGAGCCCCCAGTGACTCAGTGTAATAACAGCCAGCGCTGGTGGGTGGGGTTCCAGCCCAGACCTTGGGCTTGGGCTCCCAGAGAATTCCTTCCTTATGCCATAAGAGACCTAGAGTTGGCAGGCAGGCAGGCAAATGTCCAAGGCCATAGACACCTCTTCTCAGTACGGTGTTGTGGAAAGATCCCTGGCTCTGCCGCTTATTACTTGGATAACACTGAGACAGTCACTTCCTCTCTGAGCCTTAATTTTCTCATCTGTAAAATGAAGCAGCTGAACCACATGATCTTGGAATTAGAGTCTCTTTCAGCTCTAAATCCAACGAGATACTTTCGTCAGCTGGAGGTCTATGCCTTTAGCGCTTCCAAGGACCAGCCTACTCCTCCAACCAGAGCTAACCAAGCCTGGGGAATTTTTTTTTCCTCCCCTTCATGAGACACAGTAGATAGAGCACCTGACCTTGAGTCAAGAAGATCTGAGTACAAGCCCAGTCTCAGACACTTACTAGTTGTGTGACCTTGGGCATGTCACTTAACCTCTGTTTCCTCAACTGGAAAGGGGTGATAATAGCACCTACCTCCCAGGACTGTTGTGAGGATCAGATGAGCTGTCCATAAAGCCCTTAACACAGTGTCTGGCACATAGTAGGCACTTAGTAAAAGCTTTTGCCTTCCTTCCTCCCCTTCAGCACATCCAACTTTACTATCTGCCAGCTTATTACCGGAATTTCTCCTCCATCAATGGTAGCTGATATACATATGTATACACATATAGACACACATACACACATATACTTGTATATGTATATGTGTGTGTGTATATATGTATTCTCTCTTCCAGGAATATGGAAAATCCTTCTGTAGTAATAATATCTGGTTTACATTCCACTTTAAAGCATACTCAGTACTTTCCTCACAACATCTCTGTGAAATAGAAAAGGAATGAATATCTAAGGGTAAAAATTCATGCACTTGTTCACAGTGGAAATGGGGAAAGGAAAAGAGGACGTATGCTTGGTTTGACAGTAGTGATGAGGCTGCCGTCATCAAACATTCTTTGGGCCTCGGTTTCCTAATCCATAAAATAAGGGAGTTGGACTAGATGAGCTCCAAAGTCCCGGCGACAGTAACGAAATTATGAGATTGCTGAAGCTTTTCCTCTAGCCTGCGCCCTAATCCTCCCTCTCTCTGTCTGTGTCTGTATTATCTGGCGCACGCTCATGTGCACACGCACGTGCGCACACACACGCATCTTCCACAGTCTGTTCTGAAGAGTTAACTGGGAGCTTGATGGGGTCTAATAAACCCATCTCACCTCCCAGGTCTGAGATTTCTGGACTGAAGTCAGTCTGGTATCTATGAATAATTTAGCAGGAAATAAGCAAAATCCCTTACTCCCTGGCCCCCACAACCTTGTTCTTCCTGCATTATTCCAAAGTGAAGGGAGGGGGTTGTGGAAGGGGGAGGAATATGAGATGCTACCCCAAGAGCCAGACTCAGTGTCTGCCCTAGGAGACCATGGCTCTACCCCTCCCCCAGCAGGCTGGCCAGGGCACAGGCAATTCTGCAGGGACAGAGAAGGAGAGAAAGAGCTGCTGTTCCCTTTGGATCAGAAGAGACACTGAGGCCCTTGTCCTGGGGCAGAGTATAAGGGGGAGGCAGCAGCTCTAGATAGAGGGGGAAGGGTTCCTAAGCAGATCCACTCCTTCTCCCCATGTACCCCTTCCCTCCAAGAAAATTCCTCACCTGTATATCCACAATGATTCTCTAAAATGTCCCCGAAGGCTGAGTAGAAGGCTACATTTCAAAGGCCCAAATCCGCGAGGTTTGGGTCATTAAACAGTGATCCAGGGTGCTCTCAGCAAGGGGAAAGCTGTTCTGTATGACAGGGAGACAGAGTCCCTGCCTCGGAGGAATTCCCCTCCCCCTCCCCCAGTAGGCGGATAGAGGAGACATAGTCTTTACCCCCAGCAAGTATTCCGGTCTGAGAGAGGAGGTTCAGCGCCTGCCCTGGGCTGGGACAGCTCCAAGTCTGGTGGGGGAGATAAGCTGTAGACACATGAAGGAAAGGGGGGAAGAGGAAATAGTTTGGGAACATTTTCAAAGAAATCGAAAAATAAATTCCCAAGGCCCATAGTGCTGACTGAAAGTATAGTAGAGGGATAACGGGCATGGTTAGGGTTGGAGTTCTGGGATAACGGGCATGGTTAGGGTTGGAGTTCTGGGATAGCGGGCATGGTTAGGGTTGGAGTTCTGGGATAACGGGCATGATTAGGGTTGGAGTTCTGGGATAACGGGCATGGTTAGGGTTGGAGTTCTGGGATAACGGGCATGGTTAGGGTTGGAGTTCTGGGATAACGGGCATGATTAGGGTTGGAGTTCTGGGATAACGGGCATGGTTAGGGTTGGAGTTCTGGGATAACGGGCATGGTTAGGGTTGGAGTTCTGGGATAACGGGCATGGTTAGGGTTGGAGTTCTGGGATAGCGGGCATGGTTAGGGTTGGAGTTCTGGGATAACGGGCATGGTTAGGGTTGGAGTTCTGGGATAAGCGGGCATGGTTAGGTTGGAGTTCTGGGATAACGGGCATGATTAGGGTTGGAGTTCTGGGATAACGGGCATGGTTAGGGTTGGAGTTCTGGGATAGCGGGCATGATTAGGGTTGGAGTTCTGGGATAACGGGCATGGTTAGGGTTGGAGTTCTGGGATAGCGGGCATGATTAGGGTTGGAGTTCTGGGATAACGGGCATGGTTAGGGTTGGAGTTCTGGGATAGCGGGCATGGTTAGGGTTGGAGTTCTGGGATAACGGGCATGGTTAGGGTTGGAGTTCTGGGATACGGGCATGGTTAGGGTTGGAGTTCTGGGATAACGGGCATGGTTAGGGTTGGAGTTCTGGGATAACGGGCATGGTTAGGGTTGGAGTTCTGGGATAACGGGCATGGTTAGGGTTGGAGTTCTGGGATAGCGGGCATGGTTAGGGTTGGAGTTCTGGGATAAGCGGGCATGGTTAGGGTTGGAGTTCTGGGATAGCGGGCATGATTAGGGTTGGAGTTCTGGGATAACGGGCATGGTTAGGGTTGGAGTTCTGGGATGGCGGGCATGATTAGGGTTGGAGTTCTGGGATAACGGGCATGGTTAGGGTTGGAGTTCTGGAAGCAGGTGGGGGGTTCCTGAAGAAGGTTTGGAAGGAAGAAGCCTTTCCTTGGGTTGGAGAGAGACCTACAGGAAATCACAGGGGTTCTTTCGCCTGAAATCTCCTCTTCCTGGTTGGTTTCCTTGCCTTCCTTCTAGTTTCAACAAAAATGCCACCTTCTGCAAAGATCACTTTCCTGATTCCCCTTAATGTCCTCCCTCTACTGATTGTCCCTCCAATAAGCTGTAGCATGCACAGCAGCCACACTCGGGTAAACCTTCTCAGCAGAAGGCCTAAACCAGATTGAGGGTCACCAACAGGCCTCAAACCCATTGGTGACTTAGGGGAGATCTACCCCAAGCATGTGAAGACTTTTCCAGCAGAATGGGTGGATGAGAACGATTTGTTCCAAGGGCCACGAAAGTGGCTAAAGCAGGCACTGTGGAGGGCTTAGAGCTTAATCAGACTTCAAAGACAAGGTTGTCCGCTGCAGCCTGGACCATTGCCAGTTGTCCTGACTCTTGTCTTGCCACTGGACTTTGGGGACGCTGGAAGAGAGAGTGAGGCTGACGGCTTTGTGCGACTCTGCCTCTCTTAAATTCAATTCCTGCATGAGTCAAGACAATACCTTGTGGTATTGATGGTCGTCTTTGAAACAAAGGATGAGCAACATTGTCTCCAATTTATCCTGTATCATCTCGTTTGAACGTGTTTGGATGTTGTCTCCCAGTTAGACTGTAAGCCCCTTGAGGGTAAGGGGTGTTTTTTGCCTTTTTTTTTTTTAATTTCCTTACTTAGTGCAGTGACTGGTATGTAATAGGTGACTAATGACTGTTTCTTGCCTCAGTTTTGCCAGCTTTATGTCAGAGAATCTTAGAGCTCAAGAAGACATACGAAGTCATCCAGTCCAACCTGTACCTGAGCAAGAACCTTCTCTACAACATTCCTAACAAGAACATCTTGGAACTTGTATATAACATTTTACATTTATTTCTATTCAATCCCTTCTTATTAGATTTGGCTCATCACTCCAGTCTGTGGAGATAACTTTGGGCCTCCATGTTTGTCATTCAGCAGATTAACCTTCCCTCACAGTGGAGTCTTGTCCCCAGATTTGATAAACAAACCATCTTGGCCTTTATCCAAATCACTGGCAAAAAAATGTTGACTAGTACAGGGCCTACAAGAGGGCCCTGTGGCCTTCCAGAGGAGACCTGCCTCCAGGGGAGGTTGTTGTTCCTCCATTTCCCATCATTCTTTGGTTATGGTCAATTCAGCCACTTCTTAATCCATTGAATTTTGTCATTGGCTTAGCCTACCTCTCTGCCGTGCCCACCTTAGCTCCACACTCTTTTCATTGGCTACAGATCACACCTATGGACTATGGACCGCATGATACACAGAAAAGGATAATTCCCAGTTGTAATGGGACACTGGCCAGTGCTCCCCAGAGAGGCAGCTGTGTGGGAGTGAGGAAGACTTCAGTTCCAGGCCTTCTCCGACATCCACTGGTCTCTGTGCTGAGCACAACCTCTTGGTCCCTTAAGCAATTCTCAGTTTCGGACCAGATGGTGATCTGCCTTGCAGAGGCCCTTCATCACCAGGGCTCCTTCCTTAGCTCCTGCTCCCTGAGCTAATGAAATCACAGCTGAGATCGTGATAGCTAGCACTGGTAGAGTGTCTACAATGGGTCAGGCGCTCTTTACAAATCTGATTTCGTCTGATCCTCACAGAACCCCTGGGAGGGAGGGGCTACTATTACACCCATTCTGCAAATGAGAAAGCTGAGGTCAACAGGAAGGTGAAGTGATTTGCCCAAGGTCACATAGCTAGTGAGTATCTGAGGCCAGATTTGAACTCAGAAAGATAAGTCTTCCTGACTCGGGCCCAGTGCTCCATGCATGAGCCATTTAACTGCCTCTCCAGAACTTAAAAGGATTTATCAAATACTTATTATGGGCCCCTGTCCTTAAGGAGATTACAGTCTAATGGGGAAAACACCTCACAAAGGGGAGCTGAAAAGTGGGAGCAGGGCATGAAGGACCCTTAAGGGAAAATGGTATTGAAGTCTGGAAAATCAGAAGCAGAGTCAGGAGGAAGCAGAAGCGTGGCCAGCCTGGGGTTGTCCCCAAAGTGGAGGCCATGGTGAGAACCCGCCAATGGGAGAAGGGAACGGGCATGGTGGAGAGAGGTTCCAAAGTGAGAAAGCACTGAGGGCAGTTTCAGGGTGAGAAGGCAGATGAGTCACTGGTGAAAATAAGAGTTAGTAATTAGAGCAAGGATTTGAAGCCTGGTCCTCTGGTAGGAATCCGGTGTTACTTCTGGGACCCCTATCTGTCTCTCTTCCTATCCTGCAGATGTCTTGGATTCAAGTCCCAGTGGTACTACACTTTCATGACCTTAGGCAAGTTACTTACCTAATCCTCAGTTTCCTCATTTGTCAAGGTAGGGAGGAGGAAGGAGATACTTGTAGTATCAATCCCACTGGGTTATTGCAAAAAAAAAAAAAAACCTTGTAAAACTCGAATCACTCTAGAAATATGAATTGTTCCGGAGTGTTGAAGTGGTTCAAGGTAGAGAAATGTTTGATGGGGCCTGGTTTCATCATTATAGGAAAGCCTAATAGAAGACATTCCATTTGAGCTGGCTCTGGAAAAGAAGGAATGGGAAGCACTCATCTAAGTGGGAAGGGGGAAAAGTAGGTTTGGGGACATTGTTCAGTGGGACTGAGAGTTTGGCTCAGTCATTCCCCTACTTCTTCCTCACCGTTCCAGTTTCCCCTGACCCAGGACTTCCTGAATCTGACCTGAGCCCTAAGAAATTTAATACTAATTTGTTCTTCCAGGGTACCGTGGATCAGGATAAAAGTGGAACTTTCCCACAATTTTCAAGATTTCCCTGAAATCCAAGGAAGACTCACAATATTCTCCACCAACTTCCTAGGTAGGAGAAGAGAATAGTATGATAGAAAGATTAATCATTTGCTCTCTAACTAAGAAAAACTGTGTGGTTAATACATGGCCTGGGGGTTTCCCCACCTCAACTTTGTTTCTCTCCTGACCTGACCTGGAGCTAAAGGAAGGAGATGAGAGACCAAGACAGAGTGTAGTTAGCCAAGAGGAAGAGTTGTAAATTATAATTTTCTGGTAGAGGTCATAGAATCGTGGGTGCATGGCAGGATGAGCTTTTGAGAAGAAGGAAAGAGGAAGAAGAATTAAAGGAGAAAGTAGAGAGAGCCTTGGTTAGGGCCCCATGGAGTAGGCCATAGTCTGAATGATTTGAAGAGCATTAGGAGGGTCTCTCCCAAATATTTTCCCAGATGCTGCCTGAAATGTCACCATTAGCAACTTGTTCCTTGGGTTGGACATTACCCTCTCCAGCTGCCCCTGCTTTTAAATTAATAATAATATCTTGCCCATACATACCACTTTGAAACTTAAAAATACTTTTCAGACAACAATCCTATAATGTATAATGTCTCATTAACCCCATTTTACAAATGAGGAAACAGACTCAGAATCAGAAGGTTTAAGAGATTTGCCTAGAGGCAAACCGCTAGTGATCATGGGAGGCCTCACTTTAATTCAAGTCTTTTGATATCGAGACTTTTCACACTATGTCTGTAATACTCCGGGAAGGGGTAACACATTGACTCATTAACATCCCAGCGGGTTCTCCAACAGGATCAACAGTTCTAGAGTCACAGAGTCTCCAACAGCCAGCAAGTTCTTGCTGTCTTAGACAGGGATCCTGCATCTAGGCCAAGGACCCGGGACCTCAGAGGGGAAGGTCAAGAGCCTCCTGAAACAGACCTCAGGAGGTTAGCTTAGACAATTCCCAGCCTCTATAGGAGGCCAGTGGCCTTTCAGGCTCTTTTATGAAGGCTCCCTGTGGTTGCGGTTATTGTTAAGTCTTCTTTTAGTCATGTCTGACTCTTTGTGATCCTGATTGGGGTTTTCTTGGCAAAGATAGTGGAGTGGTTTGCCATTTCCTTGTCCAGCTCATGTTACAGATGAGGAAACTGAGGCAAACAGGGGTAAGTGACTTGTCCAGGGTCACACAGCTAGTGGATGTCTGAGGCTGAATTTGAACTCAGGAAGATGAGTCTTCCTGACTCCCGGCCTGGTGCTCTGTGCACTATGGCACCACCTAGCTACCACCCTAAATCTGCCCTGTTCCCTGCACCACTACCATTCCCAGTGCCACTGTGGTCAAAGGGAACAACTCATCCTGATGCGGGTAGGTGACCTTGGGCAAATCTCTCCTGTGGGCCTCATTTTCCTTTGCTATGGAAGGAAGGGGTTGTAATAAGAGAACAAATTCAAATCTGAGCTCTACTGCTCACTAGCTGTGTGGTGGTGGTGGTTATTGCTCCTTTGTTCTTGAAGAGGACCATGACATGAAGGAGGTGACCCCATGACACTTAAGTGAATTGGATTTAAGTGAGGCAGGGCTATGCTAGGTCACCAACCTCACTTTGAAGTATTGAACAAATCCCTTTCCTTCTCTGGGCCTCAGTTTCTCTCTTTGTTCAAAGAGAGGATGTGACTAAATGATATCTAAGGACACTTAAGTGAATTGGATTTAAGTGAGGCAGGGCTATGCTAGGTCACCAGCCTCACTTTGAAGTATTGAACAAATCCCTTTCCTTCTCTGGGCCTCAGTTTCTCTCTTTGTTCAAAGAGAGGATGTGACTAAATGATATCTAAGGACCCCCATGGCTTGGACATTGAATGATTCAGAGACACTACAGATGACTTTCTGGGATACAAGATGAAGGTAGAGAGAAGGGAATGGGGGGGGTGGCGCTGAGAGAAAAGAAATGGGAAACCAAAACACCGAGGATTTCACCTCCTTCCCAATCTTGCCAAAAGGAGCCAGAGTGATTGGCGCACCATGGTACCATGCAAAGAGCACTGCCTGTGGAATTAGAAGACCTGGGTTCAAATCCTGCTTCTGAAACTCATTACCTGTCTGACCTTGAAGAGCAAGGCCCTTTACCTCACTAGGCTTCAGCTTCCTCATACGTGAAATGAGAGGGTTGAATTAGATGGCCTCTGAGGCCCTTTTCAGCACTTTATCTATGACCCCAAAAGATTTAGGAGACCCTTTTTTCCCTTATCTTAAGCCTTTTTTTAAAAATATATTTTATTTTTAATTTATGAAATAAAACAAGTATTTCCATAACATAACACAATAAAAAAAGATTGCCCATGAAAACTGCAGATCTTTTATGTACAACTTGCTCTTCCTTTTAAAATATACGATAAAGCTGTCATGTAAATATCTCTTTTCCCTTTTTTTCTTCCATCCCTAGAGATGGCTACCATTTGACACAAATACACACACGCATATAGATACATGTGCGTGTATGTGTGCGTGTATGTGTGTGTGTGTGTGTAAAATGACTCTATATGGACTTTTATTTATCATTTCTTTTTCTGGATGCAAATAATGTCTTCCTTCACAGATCCTTCGCAGTTCATTTGGGTATTTCCTCACCTTGGGTCTTGGAGAATGGTATTGAGTGACAGAAATGGGTGGCAGAACTCACTGGTCAGTATTCACCAAGATCATTTTTACGTCTCTAGCACTTTAAGGTTTGAAGAGTACTTTCCTTGCTTAAAATCCTGGAAGAAGACAAGCAGTACAGGTTTAATCATGCCCACTTTACAGACAAGGAAACAGAGATTAAATTAATTTGTTAACCCCAAGGTCACAGAGTCATTCAGGTGTCCTGACCCTGAGGCCACTTACACTGGAGCACACTGCTTCTCATTACACACCTACTATGTGCCCTGGTTTAGGGGCCAAGTGCTGTGGGAAAAAGCATAAGATATCGGGAACCTGGTCTTTTTTGTCAAGGAAACAGGAGACACAGACACAGGAAAAGATAACTAAGTACGTACTAAGTACCTCTAGTAAGGAGGTGACGTATTTAATGCATTCCTGTTGAAAAAGAGAGAGGGGAGCAGCTGAGTGGCATAATAGAGCACTGGCCCTAGATCAGGAGGACCTGAGTTCAAATTCAGCCTCAGACACTAGTTAGGTGACCCTGGGGAAGTCACTTAACCCTGATTGCCTCAAAAACAAACAAACAAACAGAAAGGGGCAGCTAGGTGGTGAAGTGAGGAGAGCACCGGCCCTGGAGTCAGGAGGACCTGAGTTCAAATCTGGCCTCAGACACTTGACACACTTACTAGCTGTGTGACCTTGGGCAAGTCACTCAACCCCAATTTCCCTTCCTTCCCCCTTCCAAAAAACAAACAAAACTTATTTTAAAAAGAGAGAGAAATCACTATGGGCTGGGAGAGGTATATGATCCCTCCTGAGGTTGTGCCTCATTGGTTTGGGGAAAAGTCACTATGCCTTTGAAGTCAGGGACCAAAATGAATAAGAAACGGCACTAAGCAGCCTGGGATACCTCTCCGACCTGGGTGAATTTGAATGAACTGAGAGCCCATCAGAGACTAAAAGAGCTGGGAGGCGGGCCCTCCTGACACGGGCCAGGGTCTCTCTGGAGGCCTTTTCAGGCTCCGTCTCTACTCTCCACCCATTCTCACAACTGCAGTGATGATCTTTCCTCCAGCTCCTCATTCCAGCACACCCTGGCCTGGCCCTCCCTCGTCTCTCTCCTTCCCTCAAGCCCCATCGCTCTCTCCTCCCTTCTCTCCTCATGTTCCCCCGAATTCTACCCGGCTTTCTCTTCAACCCACACCCTGCCGCCAGCCTCTTCCCTCTCTCCCCATCAGCCTTTTTTTCAGGGTGAGAGAGCTAGGGGTGACATCCTTTCAGCAGTCCCCCTCCCACCCAAACAGGGTGGGTCTGGCTGCTAAGCAGCTATTATAGGGCCCTGTCCTGCCTCCCCCTCCCCCGGGAAGGGATCTGATTGGCAGATCTGAGAATCTGTTCATGCATCTCCTGTGGGTGCTTGCCCTGAATACCAGAGTGGTCTCTAATTGTGGTAACCCTAATTCATTCATTTTTCATTGCATTTCACATGCACTGAGTAAGGGCCTGCTGAACAGAATCTTGGGCTGTGTGTGGTGCATGCAGCAGGAGGAGTGGAAGGGAAGAAAGTTCAGCTTGCCAAGGACCCGACAGAGAGCGAGGGATAACATCAGAGGGCTTGGAGTTATTTTAAAGGAGGAGAGCTCTGGGGTGTAGAGACAGCTGTGATGCTTTGGAAAGAGCTTGGCAGACCCAGGTTCCAGTTTAGGTGACTGCCACTTAGTTATTAGTGAGCCAGTTAGCAGGTCACTGCCCTTCTGAGCCTCAGTTTCTCTCTCTGTAAAGTAAGTGTATTTGCCTTCTCTTATAAGATTTTTTAGATGAACAGATGAAACCTGGGCTGTACGGAGCTCTGGCAAAGCCCAGAGCTTTGTATAAATGTGAGCGATGCTATTATCATGGCTGAGCAGTCCACCAAGTTCCCAGGAGGCCCGGTTCTGACCTCATTTCTGTTACTCAGTGTCCACGGCATGAGGGCTTGGGGAAGAAAACAAAGGGGTTGTAATGACAGATTCCCAAACACTGGAAAACTCTCTTCCTTCCCAGTAGCCCACACTCACGACCTCGCCTCCTTTCACCTGTTCTCCCCACCCCACAGCAGGTGCCACCTCCTCCATGATGCCTCCCCTGATAAGTCCCTTATCCTTTCTTTTGTGTACGTCTAGTCTCCCAGTTTACAGAGTGAGCTCCCTCCTTAGAGATGAATCCTCACATCTTCTTATATGTGTACCTCTTTTCACACCTGCTAGAATGTATGCTCCTTGAGGGCAGGAACGCTTTCATTTCTGTCTCTGTATCCTTAGCCTATAGCACAGTGGCTGGCCTATGACAGGGGCTTGATAATCAGCCATGCTTCTCTCTTGCCTGTGCTTCTGACTTTCCAGACTTTAGCACCCATGCTCACCCTGGAACTTTTCTCCACCCTCTGGCCCCTTTCTCTCATTGGTGAGTTCCCTCCCAGGGGAGGGGACCCTCCATTCTGGGAAATGGGTCCAGATCGGCATGCTCCATTCCCTCCCCAGCTGTGCTTCGACTCTCTGGACTTTGTACCATGCCCCTAGCCAATACCTTTTCTTCCCCTCCCCACCTTCAGGAATTGTCTTCCTTCCTTCTTGATTGGGGACTGTTTTTCTTTTTGCTTGTATTTCTGCCATTTTTGTTGTTCAGTTGTGTCCAACTCTTCATGGCCCATCTGGGGTTTTCTTGGCAAAGATACTGGAGTGGTTTGCCATTTCCTTCTCCAGCTCATTTTACCGATGAGGAAACTGAGGCAAACAGGGTTAAATGACTTGTTAAAGATTAAGTCACACAGCTAGTATCTGAGGCCAGATTTGAACCCAGGTTCTCCTGATTCCAGGCTCTTTGCTCTATTCACTGTGCCACCTAGCTGCCCTCATGGGTACTCAACAAATATTGAAGCCTGTCTTTGACCCTGCAGTGTTCCATGACTTTGGAGAGGCCAGTGAGAGGGGAAGGAGGAGGAAAGGGAAGGGAAGGGAAGGTAGGAGGGTCCTTCAGTAGATATCAGCAGATGGAAGAAACAAGCTATCACTCACTGCTCAGAGCCCCCTCCTCTCTTCCCGTCTGGATTCCTTAATCCCCAATTGTCTCCTGTACAAATGGTTTAGAACCTGCTGGATAAGACAATTCCTGAACCTCTCAGACGGAGGAGGGAAGGAGGCGTTATTCAAGCAGGTGCCGGACGATTGCTTGTCAATCAGTTATGTTGTAGAAGGAATTTTTGATCCAGTACAGTTTGGATGAGATGACTTCTGAGATCCGTCTGAGTTCTGAAATTCTTCATTTCCATGGGAGGCCTCAAAGGGAGGAGAGGCTGGGCCTGGGCCTCAGTGCAAACATCTGCCCCAGAAACAGGGGAAGGAGAGAAAACAGACTTGAAGGAGTTTCTTTCTGCCTGATGGGCTGGCCTCTAAGGTTCACTCTAGGGCATAGGGCCGGGCCTAGCCAGCTGTTCCATTTGGAGGACTGGTGGGAGAATCTGGAGCCACAGGCTGAGCCTTCAGGAGGGGGTGAGAGCCAAGTGTGCAGTTCAGCTCAGTTCACCCAACATTTATTAATTTCCTACTGTATTCAAAATGCAATGCCAAGTCTGGGAACTGATAAAAAAGTTTAAATAAATCAAGGCTTCTCCCTTCCTGGAGTTGAGGGGAGTCGGGGAGGGGGAATAAACAATATTCCATTATAAGTGAGTTACAGAAAGACAAAGCAAAGTGCTGAGAGCGGTATTCGGGGTGTGGGCCAGAGATTGTTACTAATAACAGGGATCAGGGAAGGCTTCATGGAGATGGTGGCCTTTGAGCTGGGCTTTAGAACATGCAGAGAAGGGGAGGGAGGGCAACTCAGGCAGAGGAAGGTTGGAAAGCACAGAGCATTTTTGAGAGATGTAGAATGGTTCCCCCCACACTCCCATTTTCATGCTGCACCCCGTATCCGGAACAGTTCTCCTCACCTCCACCTGCTGGCCTCTCTGGCTTCCTTCAAGACTCAGCTCAAATTTCCCCTTCTGCAAGAGTCCTTTCCTACTCTCTTCACTGCAAGGGACTTCTGAGATCACCTTTCATCTATTCTGTACATATCTTAGGCAAACAGGGTGGTTTGCCTGTTGCCTCCCTCCTTTGAATGTGAGCTTCCTGAGGACAGGGACCCAGGCATTTGCCTTTCTTTGCTTCCCTGTCACTTAGCACAGTGCTGGGCCTGGAAGCAGGAAGATTCATCTTCCCCAGTTCAAATCTGGCCTCAGACACTTACTAGCTGTGTAACCCTGGGCAAGTCACTTCACCCTGTTTGCCTCAGTTTCCTCATCTGTAAAATGAGCTGGAGAAGGAAACGGCAAACCACCCCAGTGTCTTTGCCAAGAAAATCCCAGATGGAGTCACGAAGAGTCGGATATGACTGAAAATGACTGAACCACAATGATTCACAATGCTTGCTCACTGCCTGAGACAAACAAAGGGAATCTCAGAGAGGTGCAGTGACTCGCCTTTGTGAACACAAAATTAATAAGTGCATCAGAGCATGGATTTGAGTCTGCGTGTCCTGATGCCAAGACCAGGATGTTTTCCTCTCCTTCCCCTCTCCCCACAATCCTCTTCATCTTGACCAAAGTTGTCTAGATTTCCCATCCCTCTTTTCCAGCCCCTTCCGTCCATGATCTCCTCACAAACCCATCTCTGTCTGTTAAAGCCCTTCTCGGATATACCCACCCACGGAACCTTCCCTAGATCCTCCCGTTGAAAGTGATTTCTTCTTCCTCAGATTTCTCCTAATACTTTTTTCTCTCCTTTGTCGTTATCTTCCTCTCCCTGGAATCATACCTATTTGTATATGCATCTTTTGCTCCCCTAGGGGTGTCTTTGACAAGAGAGACTATCCTCTCTATCTTCGTGGTGGGTGCGGGATGGTAGGAAGAGCACAGGGAACTTGGAGTCAAGAGACTTTGCTGAGTTCGAGCCCCAGCTGTCAATCAGTATGTAGTATTAAGTGCTTACTATGTGCCAGGCACTGTGGTACATACGGGGCATGCCAAGAAAGGCAAAAGACAGTCCCTGCCCTCAAAGAGATCACAATCTGATGGAGAGCTGCCATTCGATCAACAGCGTACAAACTGGCTATATGCAGGATAAATAGGGAATGATCAACAGAAGGAAGGCTCTAGTGTTAAGAGGAATTAAGGAAGGCGTCCTATAGAAGGTGAGATTTTAGTTGCAATGAACACATTTCCCAGACACATGACCAAGGCGAGTCATTTCACAGGTTTTTTTAAATGAAGAAAAGAGAACACTTACAGGGTTGCTGTGAGACTGTTCTCTGCTATTCTTAATGCACTGAAGAAATATAAGGTACCGGAGCATAGACTTTAGAGGCTGAGAGTCAGGAAGACCTGAGTTCAAATCCAGCCTCCGCCACTTACTGGCTATTTGACCCTGGGCAAGTCACTTAACCTCTGGTTGCCTCAGTCTCCTCAACTGTAAAATGAAGATAATATCAGCACCTACCTCAAAGGGTTGTTGTGAGAATCAAATGAGATAATATTTGTAAAGCACTTAGCACAGTGCCTGGCGCATAGTAGGTCCTATATAAATGCTCTTTCTTTGCCTTCCCCCATATAGATCAACCTTCTCTAGGATGGAAAAATAGAGGCCTAGAAAAGTTAAGTAACTTGCCCAAAGCCCCAGAGTGAGTGGTAAAGCTGGGCTTTGAACGGAGGCCTTTTGACTACAGATACATTCATGCCCATACACCTTGCTACCAGTAGGTCTCACCTCTCATGGTTTACACCTAAGAGGTGCTTACTAAATTTGTTGATGAGACTACGTGTGTGGGGGTGGGGAGGAGGAAGAGGCAGAGAAAAAGAAAGAGAAGAGCAAGAAGAAGAGGAGCAGGAGGAGGAGGAGGCATAGAAGGAGGAGGAGGAGGAGGAGAAGAAGATGTAGAAGAAGGAGAAGGAGGAGGAGGAGGAGGAGGAGAAAAAGGAGAATGAGAACTAGAATTTTCTAGGCTTTACAGTCTGTAAAATGCTTTACACAGCTTATCTCACTTGAATGTATTTGTGGGCATGCACGGATATCTGATTTGGAACATGAGCATGCCATGCTGGCACCGAAAGGGTTATAACAGTGAATTAGAAAGAGCCCATCCAGTTCTGAATCACTTGCCTGCCACCAGCTCCCACCCCCAGGGGAAGCCAAGCTATTGAGTCAAGAGGAAAGAATACAGGAGCAGGGAGCTGAGATCAAGTGTGTGCTAAGGAAGAAAGGAACAATTGGGAGCTGTGTGGAGCAGCTGGGGTGGAGGGCCAAGGTCACAGGGTCAATACTGAGGGAAAGGGGAGGGAGAGGGGACTGAAGGGCTTCAGCTGAACACCAGGCCCATGCCACACTCTTCGGCAGTGGAAAGCACTGCTAATGCCTTGGTATTATTGGTCCTTTAACTCTTCAGGGGAGTTAAAGCCTGGAAGGAGGCCCAAGCTTAGATGACTACAGTCGATCTACTAACAAGTACCTACTGGGTGCCAGGCATTGTGCTAGGCACTGGACATACAGAGACAAAAATGAAATAGGCCTGACCTCCAAAAGTTTACATTCTACAGGGGGAAATAACATGCCTCCCTGTCTATAGCCAGATCCCTTTGGCAATCTGCTAAAGCCTACGGACTCCTCAGAATGTTTTAAAATGAAACAAATTCTATTAAAATATAGTTACCAAAGTGCTTTTTAAAAATAAGTTCATGGACTTGAGGTTGAGAACCCCTGCTCTATAGAGAGACACCATGCTGTAGTAGATGAAGTACTGGATGTGAAGTCAAATAGATCTGGGTTTGAATCCATTAGATTGTGAGCTCCCTGAGAGCTCTTTTTGTATCCCCAACACTTAGTATGGTGCCTAGCATATAGCCGGCTCTTAATAAGTGTTTACTGATGGATGGATGGATTGATCCTGCCTCAGTTATACAGCTGTGGTGTGTCCCAGCCTCAGTTTCCTCGTCTATGAAAAGAGGTGGTTGGACTTGATGACTTGTAAGGTCCCTTCTACCTCTCAGTATGATGTTGTGTGTGTGTGTGTGTGTGTGTGTGTGTGTGTGTGTGTGTGTGTGTAATTACCAGACCTGTGATTTTATCATAATAGGAAGCTGCCAAAGAGGAAATTCCCTTCACCAAAGCAGCACCCCCTCTACAATTTATAATCTGAAGAGAGTTGCCTCAGGCACTGAGAGGTTAAGGTATTTGTCCAGTGTCACATGGCCAGTTTGTGTTAGAGGCAGGATTTGAATCCAGGTTTGAATTCGAATTTGAATCAATTTGAATCACTAAGCCAAGCTGTCCCAAACGTACAAAATTAATAAAAGGTGATTTGAGGGATCAACATGAAGGGTCTAAACAAGGATAAGTCACTTACATGTATCCCTTCTGAATCCTATCATCATTAAGAATCACAGAGGGAATCTAATTAGACAGAAGGTCTAGGAGTGGTTCTGTTATGTCCTGATGATCTTAAAAGAAGAATGGAAAGGAAGGGGAAGAAGAATATACTAGGGGAGGAAAGAGAGAGGAAGGCCAGGGGAAATTATTTAACATAAGGTGCACAAGTAGAAGTCTATATAAACAAGGAAGATAAGGAAGATGCAGTTTGGGGAGGATCTTAACTGGTCAGAGGAGAAGAGGAGGGAGGGAGAGAGAGAGAGAGAGAGAGAGAGAGAGAGAGAGAGAGAGAGAGAGAGAGAGAGAGAGAGAGAGAGAGAGACAGAGAGAGACAGAGAGAGAAAGAGAGAGAGAGAGAGAGAGAGAGAGAGAGAGAGAGAGAGAGAGAGAGAGAAGGAGGAATGGAGAGGGAGAGGGAGAGGGAGAAGGAGAGAAAGAAATATATTTCCTTGAACCAGGAAATAGGAGGGAAAGGGGAGCAGGGAGAATTGAAAGGAGGGGAGATTGAGAGGATTAAGCAAAACTTATTCAAAGAATGTATAAAAATATTTATAACTCTTCTTGCAATGACAAAGAATTAGAAACTGGGAAGGTGCCCATCAATTGGGGGATGGCTAAAGAAGTTATGATTTATAGATGTGATGGAATACTGTTGGTCTATAAGAAATGCTGAAGGAGACAGTTCCCAAAAAGCAAACCGGGAAGACTTATTTGAATGGATGTAGAGTGAAGTGAGAGGAACCAGGGCACAACCTATACAATGACAACAGTGTAGTAAATACAGACAATGAAAGCCCTGGGAATTCTGAGCAGCATTGATTTCAGAGGATCAATACATGCTACCTATTCTCTCCAGAGAAGTGAGTGAATATTGAAACATTTTTTGGAGGGACATGCAGAAATCTGGTTTGCTTGACTATTGTGAAGGAAATGGATAAAACCCATGTGCTTTGAGTTTGGGGTCCATCTCCCCAGAAAGAGTAGCCTTAGAGGTCAAAGAAATGAAGCCTGCAGAGTGGTGCTGATCCCTTCTCAGATGCAGGCCTCCACTTAGGTCCCAAGTAGGCATTCTAAATCAACAAGAGACCTCCAACCCCACCAAGATGATCTGATGAGATGAACGACAGGGGAAACATCCCTATGGAAGTGATCTGATTTGGGGAGCGCCAAGGTTACTCCAAAGTGAAGACCTTCTCCCATCCCTACCCTCCAAATCACCTGAGGCTGAGCAGCCTCACCTGATAGACTCCCTTTGCTGCCTACCCTAAAGCTATGTCAAACCCTCCCTCTGCTCTGTGAAGTGGCTATAGCCACCTGCCCATCAATTAATTTTCTTATTAAATTAATTAATTAAATGTGTTTAATTTTAAAATTTAATACTAATAAAATAATTTAATTGTTAAATTAAATTAAATTTTCTATCTTCTAACCCTGCTTTCTGATTTTTTGACTTCCAGTCTAGGGGACCTAGATATCAGCAGTTATTCTCCAGGAGGCTCTCAGGATTGCTGGGTTAAATAATCCCCCAACGCTATAGATGTCTGTAGCATGGGCTTTTGGTTTTCTTTCAGTTTTTTTTCTCAGTTGAGGGTGGTGGGAGGGAAAGAAGGTGGATTTTTGCTGATTGAAAAAAAACCTTTGAAAAGAGGTAATTGAGCCTGGGGAAGGCACTAGCAGTTGGGCCAATCAAGCAGTGCTTGATCAGAGGTTTGAGGAAACTGGGAATTCGAATCAATCCACAAGCATTTATTAAATGGCTACTAGTTCATTGAGAAGAGTAGAGACACAGTTAGTCAAAATTTACCTCCCTTTGGAGAGGAGAAGGAGAAAGGCAGGTCAAGCTGAGTTACCCAGCTGGCTGGGTCCCCATTCGGGCAGCTTGGACTACTCACAGGTTGTGTTCATCCTTCGTTCTCAAAGAAGACCATGATGTCAGGAAAATGATGACACAACTTGCAGTTGACTTTGATTTGAGTGAGGGAGGGCTGTGTAAGGTCACCGGCCTCACTTTCTCCTTCACAGCCATCTGGATCCAGTGGCCTGATATTCATCAGGACGACTGGAGATGGCCCAGGATGCAATTTGAGACCCTGGCCCTTTAAGGCTAAGGCCTTTTCAAGCTCTCGCTTTTAGTGAGCTATGAGACATGGTTAGTCCTGTACTTTAGGAATATTATTTTGGAATAAGTGTGGAGGTGGTTTGGAAAGGGGAGAGATTTGAGGCTAAGAGACCAATCAGTGAGTCAATCATTAAACATTTATTAAATGTCTGCTATGTGCCAGGTTCTGTGCTAAGCGCTGGATCAATTAGGAGGCTATTTCAGTAGTCCAGGTGAGAGGTGATAAGAACCTGAGCTAGGGTGGTGCCTGTGCAAGTGTGAACAGAAGGGGGTACATTTTTTTTACTTAATTTTATTTTTTCTCAATTACATGTAAAACATTTTTAACATTCATTTTTTAAAAATTTCAACTTCCAAATTTTGTCCCACTCTCCTTCCTTTCCTCCTCCTTGAGGAGGCAAGCAATTTGGCATAGATTATACCAGTAAAATCATGCAAATACATTTCTACATTAGCCAGATTGCAAAAGAAAACACAGACTCCCCCCTCCCCAAAAAAAGCCAAGAAAAATAAAGTTTTGAAAGTATGTTTTAATCTGCATTCAGACTCCATCAGGACTTTCTCTAGAGGTGGACAGCATTTTTCATCTTAAGTCCTTTGGAATTGTCTTAGATCATTGTATTTATTAGAATAGCTAAGTCATCCACAGTTGATCATTGTATAACGTACAATGTTCTCGTGGTTCTTCTCACTTCACTTTGCATCAGTTCATATAAATCTTCTCAGATTTTTTTAAAAGAATCCTGCTCATCATTTCTTATGGTACAATAATATTCCATCACAATCATATGCCACAATGTGTTCAGCCATTCCCTAATTGAGGGACATCTCCTCAATTTCCAAGTCTTTGCCACCACAAAGAGCTGCTCTAAATACTTTTGTATAAGTAGGTTCTTTTCCCTTTTCTTAAATCTCTGTGGGATACAGAACCTAGTGGTGTTATACACAGTTTTATTGTCCTTTTGGCATAGTTCCAAATTGCTCTACAGAATGGCTGGGAGGTGGGGGCAGATTTGGAGGATGTCATAGAGGTAAGTTCTGTGGGCTTTATTCATGGAGACTTCTCTCCTCTGCTTTCCTATGGGCTCAGCCCTGAAGTACACAATATCAATCTTAGCTCTAAATCCATATCTGGAAGAGCAGCTCTTGGTGCTTTTACCCTCCCATACTCTGATTTTCCCATGATTTCATGGGTTTATAAACAGATAGCAGGGCCTAACATTGGAAGAGGTCTTAGAGCAATGATATCAAACTCAAATGGAAATGGGGCTGGGTACGTAAGGATTCCTGCCAGCCACTGTAATTCTGACTTAGAAAACCACATATTAACATTATCTATGTTCAATTGTATTTTTATTTATTTTTCAGAATATTTCCCACAAGCCTCACTTGGGAGTGACGTTTGATACCTCTGCCTCAGAGGACATCTAATTCAACCCTACCCATTTACAGAGGAGAAAACTCAGCATCAGAGAAGCAAAGTAATCTAAAGTCCCACAACTAGCACAGCCAGGATCTGAGGCAGGATCCTTCCTACTCTAGATTCAGGGATCTTTCCAATAGTCACGTAAGATGGTATTGTCCTTGCAAGACACAGGAGAAAAGGGGAAGAGCCTGGAAGACTGGGCGGCCCCAAGATCCAGAAGTCAATGCCTTTCCCTCTTGGCAGCAGCCACCATGTAGACAGAAAAAGCAGATCTGGCTCTTCCCCAGGAACCAAAGGGAATGACTTAGTGGTGACTCAGAGATTGGCAAAGACCAGCCTGATTGATAACCCAGTGTCCCACCCACCAGATCCTCTAACGTCAGAGGAGATGAGGATGCAGTGTGACCCAAAAGTCTTAGGGCAGATTTAAGCTACCTTATGACTTCGGTGCCAGTACATAGGTATAGTGCATATATACATATTTCTGCATATATTCATATATATTTGCTTTAAATAGCTTTTATTGATATTTTCTGTCATATCCTCATAGTTATCCCAAGTATCCTTCCCCCCAACTTCCAGAATTTGTTGTTGTGTGGCCCTTCATGATCCCATTTGGGATTTTCTTGGCAAAGATACTGGACTGGTTTGCCATTGCTTTCTCCAGCTCGTTTTACAGATGAAGATACCGGGGTAAACAAGTTTAAGTGACTTGCCCAGGGTCACACAGCTAGTAAGTGTCTGAGGCCAGACTTGAGCTCAGGAAGATGAATCTTCCTGAATCAAGCCCCATACTCTATCCACTGGGCTACCTAGCTGCCCTCCCAGAAAGTCACTCCACATAACAAACAGCATTTTTAAGAGAGGAGAGAAAATCAACACAACTGATCAATATATTGAAAATGTCCCAAAACCCGACTTTTCATTTCCTCAAATGGTTGGGGCGAGGGAGGGGTGTGGGACATCATGTATTATTGTGTGTGTGTGTGTGTGTGTGTGTGTGTGTGTGTGTGTGTGTGTTTGTGCGTGTGTGTGTGTGTGTGTGCACGTTTGGCAGGAGTGGGCAAGGCTTGGGCCTGGTCTCTGTCCCTTCCTTGTTAAGTTTCAGCTTCTCCTTTCTACTTGGTTGTTGCCAAGAATACAAACGCCTAACCCTCTGCCTGCCTTGAAGTGCCCTGTCCAGCTCTACCGATGGTTCCTAAGCCTAACCAAGTACATCCTGCCCCACATGCCTTTAAGAGGAGGCAGCAAGCATTTTATCAGAGGAAATGAACAGGACGTAAGCTGGGCGTGCTGCCTATGGTTGGCAAGCCAGAGGTTCCAGTGCAGACAGCACCATCATCCTGGCCTTGGGCAGATGGGAATGAAGGGCAAGAGAAATTAATAGCAGGGAGCCAGAGAGGTGCTTCTATAAAATATAAAGGGTCTCGAAATGGTTGGAGTCTGGGTAAGGCACTGGATAACTGGGATATGCCCATCCTCAGTGATCCCTGTCTCTCCCAGCCACAAATCCTGATGCTTTTCCTAGTTACTTGGTGTTCTGTTTGTCTTGGGAAAAGCATGGAGCCTCCTCTAATGTCCCTAAGAAGAAAGAGGGAAAAATCTAGGAGGTCAGGTAGTGCCTTGTAAGAGATAATGGAGGGGCAGCTAGGTGGGGCAGCGGATTGAACACCGGCCCCTGGAGTCAAGAGAATCTGAGTTTAAATCTGGCCTCAGACACTTATTTGCTGCGTGACCCAGGACAAGTCACCTAACTCCGATTGCCTTCAGGGCAGGGAAGGGAGACAGGAAGTTGGAGGGGCAACCTAGCCCTAGATAAAATTGTGAAGCCAGAGAAATATGTCTTCATCACCTTCTCATGTTACAGGCAGCCAGTCTTGTATGGTACCAACCCTAACTGTTCCCTTAGTCCAATGTCTTCCTTCAGGCCCAGAGCCTGGCACTACAATGTTCTACTCGCCCTTCTAAATTGTCCGTGTCCTATATCTCAGCCCATCAGGGTCAGGCTCTCTGCACCTTCCAAGGTGATAAATTCATCCTAGCCCTTAGGCTAGAAGGAACTCCACTGCTCCTTTTATTCCGAATGACACCAATATTAACAGAACATCTGCCATGTAGTGATAAGACCTGGGTACAAGTGTGTACAACCACAGGGCAGGTCTCAAAACCTATATGAAGCTGGGAAGAAAGGAGTTGAGTTGGGGCAGCTAGGTGGCGCAGTGAGTACAGCACCGGCCCTGGAGTCAGGAGGACCTGAGTTCAAATCCGGCCTCAGACACTAGACACACTTACTAGTTGTGTGACCTTGGGCAAGTCACTTAACCCCAATTGCCCTGCCTTCTCCCCTCAAAAAAAAAAAAGGGGGAGTTGAATCTCTTTCATTTGGGGCCAAGGCCTTCATGTTGACACTCTGCCTTCCACCCAGCTCCTTTAAGACCACTGCCTGGTTTGGCCCTTGGAAAGGCTGCCTTTCACAGGAAGCTTCCTTCAGGGATTATAGAATTTTATGGATCTCAGAAATGGAAGGGATCTCAGAAGTCAACTAATCTACACGGTACCTGAACAGGAAACACCCCCTGCCCCAACAAAGAGCTATCCAGCTTCTCATGAAAGACAAAGATATCCTCCCCTCCAAACCAAATGGTGATATTGAATTCGTTGCCCTGTTGAAGCACCTTGGGGCGGCTCTATCTGGGCGGTCACTGTGCCTTTCAATAATCAGAGGAAAGAAAGCCCTTGGAAATCAAAATCCTTTTGAGGTGCCAGAAGATAATCTGATACACTAATCCTTGCTAATGGTTTACTGGCTAAACTCTCCAAGGTAATACCTGTTTACAAAGATAGATGGATGGATAGAAAGATAGATAGATAGGTAGATAGATAGATAGATAGATAGATAGATAGATAGATAGATAGATAGATAGATGGATAGATGGATAGATGGATGGGTAGATAGATAGATAGACAGACAGACAGATAGATAGATAGATGGATAGATAATTTTTAGTTGGGGGTGGGGAGAGGTGGTGGTAGCTTTCAAAGTCTATTCCATTTTATGTAAAAGTGACCCTGCTAGATGTCAAAGGCCTATGGGTGTGGAGCATTGTATATAATGTCAGATATATAGATATGGATACAGGAATATATGAGGCTCAGTGTATAGAGTGCTGGGCCTGGAGTCAGGAAAGCTTGAGTTCAAATGTGGCCTCAGACACTTACTAAGCTGTGTGACCCCAAGAAAGTCATTTAACCTTCTTTGCCTCAGTTTCCTAATCAGTAAAATCAGTTGGAAAAAGAAATGACAAGCCACTCCAATATCTTTGCCAAGAAAATCCCATGGACACCAACCCCATGTATAACATTGGTGTCCATGGAGTCATGAAGAGTTGGACACAACTGTACAACAACAGTTTTATATTTATGTGTGTATGTATATGTGGATATGCACATGTATGTATATATACATGCATATGTACATTCACACATACAGATAGATAGATGGATAGATTTGACTGAATTTTTTTGTATTCTACCTCTTTTGCTTTTTTTTTCCTTAAAAATTATTCTTTATTATATGGGACAGCTCTCTTGAAGGAAGAAAGGGAAGGGCATATATATATATAGAGAGAGAGAGATGAGGGAAATCTGGGCAATGTAAACAAAAGATATCACTAAAAACTGACTTTAAACAATAAAGGGAGGAATATAAAAAGCCATATAAAGAGCTTATAGAAAGCAGGCCTGGGCAGCCCCAAAGAGGGGACAGAGCCAAAGGACCCCAGAGCTGCTCCTGCAAACTATGCGTATTCTATTCCATTTCGTCACTACCAACATTTTCTGTTTTCCAAAGTACTTTCATCTCCATTACCTCACCTTGATCTGGTCAGGCAGGCAGGACAGGTGTTATTAACATTGTCAGTCATTTGGTTGGTGAGGGAAGTTAGGCCCTGAGAGGGAAAGCAGTTTTCCCTAAGTCCCCCAGCTAGCCACTGGCAGGATCAGGACAAGAGCCTAAATATCCTGATTTCCAGGCCGGTCCTGGTCCCGCTGCCCCATCCTGACCCGTTCCAGTTCCACCTGGGAGGTCTCCTTCTGTCTTCTTGTTCCCTCTTTATTGTGGGTGGGGGAAAGCAAAGCCCAGAGAAACCACCTAATTTACTGTTTGCCTCAAGGTGAGGCCTGGCGTCCCCATGATAATAATAGCTAATACTTATGTAGTGCTTACTATGTGCCAGGCACCGTGCTAAGTACTTTATAATTATTTTATTAGACCATTCAGATTATCTCCATTTTACCGATGAGCAAATTGAGGCAAACAGAGTTTAAATGACTTGCCTAGAGTCACGCAGCTACTAAGTATCTGAGGCTGGATTTGAACTCGTTTCCTTGACTCTAGGCCCAGTGCTCTATCCACTGCACCACTGGCACCCCAGGACTTTGCTATCTCAGCCCAGGGCCCAGCCCTTCCTTAATGGCACTGCCGTGAGCCAGTCTTGTACTAAAGGAAAGCCCAGGAAACTGAGCGATAGCAGCAGAGCTGACCTTACCACAATTCCACCCATCTTCCAGCTATTCTGACAAGGGTTCTGGACATGGGTATTTCCCCACCTAATCCCTGCACCAGCCTAGGCACGAGAAGCCCGAAGCCAGAACTGAGCCAGGACAATAGGGAAATTCCTTTCCTCTGGGGGCATGGGTAGAAAATGAGGCAGAGTGGGTGGGAAAAGGGAGACTGGAAAGTCTAACCTTAGGAGTCCCTATATCCCTATATCCCCCTCTACCAGGCTCTTACTATCCCCACCTCCAGCTTTCTCTTTCCAACAAGGTTAGACAGAATAATAATTAGCCAGCCAGGCAATTAGGGTGCAGCTCTGAGTCATCTGGTCACGGGCTGAGAGATCCCAGGCTGGCTAGGGTAGGGCAGGGAGGGGAGTAGTCTTATTGACTAATGGAGATCCATTCCAATGCAGTCATACAGCCCTCTCCATTGGCAGGTATGAACAACTGGGAACCATTACAGGTAGACGTTGTTGGCATAGCTTGTCAAACCTCTTCCGTTCTCATCCAACAGGAAAAAAAAACCATCCGGGCTCTTGAAAGTGGGGTTGGAAGAGGGTGGGAAAGAGGGGTGTGACTATTCTACTCTCCCACTAAGAATCTCTCTCCCCAAGCCCTAATCAACCCATTTGTCCCATCTCTGTTGGCTCAGTGGACAGTCTCTCCCCAAAACAGGGGACCGATGAATCTGTCAGGTCTCAGTGGGACTTAGGATTCTAGGTCAGGGAAATGGCGGAAGAGCTGGTATTCAGAGGTGGTCCAGACTGGAGCAAACCAGCCTCGTAGCATCATTGTCACTCATTGAACAAACTGCAACACTCCTGGTGTCCAGAGTGGGAATGCTGTGGAGAAGAAATGCTGCCCATCCTGGGATCACTCACAGAAGGAAGCTGGACGTAACATCTCCAGACAAGGAGCTGGACTTGAAATGAGGAAGACCTAGGTTCAGATATTTATCAAGTATTTGCCAAGTGCATAGTTCTTGGCACACAATAGGCTCTTAATAAATAAAACGTTCATCACCTTCCCCATCTCAGGCACTTGGCAAGATCCCGGTTAAAACACTTACTTAACCCCTCTGTGCCTTCATTTACTTGTCTGTATAGCAAGGGGGTTATCATTGATTTCTATGAATCTACTAATCCCTGGAGTGACTTCTCACCTTTCCCCTACCTGGCTTAGGGTGAAGATCCCTCTCTTTTGAAGAAACTGGAGTTCAGGGAAATCACATAGCAGCCAACCAGGTTCCTTACCACAAAGATCCCAGGAGAGGCCAAGGGGCTGAGGCCCTCTGGTCCTCCTCCTTGCCACTGGCTTAGATGTCCCATTCACATTCACATGGGTTGGAGAGAGACAATCCATGGTGTGGTAGCCAGGACCTTCAGCAGACCAGCACTACATCAGGCAAAGGCCTCCACTTCCACCCTGCAGGGACACATCCTCCCCTTGCAACCCCAGTAATCCAGGGGCCTCTCAATCTCCCCACTTGGAACCCCTCACAGTGGGCAGGGGTCCTGAAAAATAGCCCCAGCCTAGTCTCCGGGGGCCCAGGGCGGTTTTCCTGGCTTTGTCTCAGCTCTGCCTGGGCAGGAACTTCCTGCTGGAGAATTCCCGGATCCTCCTGGCCCCACCTGTCTACTGCAACCAGAAGAAGCTGGGACTGTAACAGAGGCCCCTGTGGAGGGTCTGGGACACAACACCTTAGGGACAGGCTTCCCAGGGCACACTCCTTGGATGGTGGGTGGGGGCCACCTGACTTGGCATTGTTTATTCTCAGAATCATGAAATTCTGGAGTTGGCAGGGCCCTCAGAGGTCATCTATGGCAGCCACCTCATTTCTCTAGTAAATTGTAAAGCTGGGATATGAATCTAAGTCTTTCCATTATACCCAGCCTTCTTGGCCCCCTTACCCCCATATGCCTGCTCATAGTCCCCAAATCTCCTGCTTCTTCCCTGAGTTCTCACATTCCCAACCTAGGCTCTGTAGGCATTTGGAAGACTTGATTACTCCCTTAAGGGCAAGATTAGGGGACAAGCTCAATAAACTAAGCAAGAATTTCCCCATGGCCCAGTCCTGTTTCAGGAGACAAGAATAAGAGAAGAAGATAGAAATTGAGAGGAGATGATATGGAAAGTCAATCTGGATTTTTAATAATAGTGACTGAGTCTGCTTGGTAAGGGGCACCTTCTGGGCATGAGGACTAGCATATATCAGTCATGTGCCCCAGACGGGAAGACAAACGGACCATGCCACCCAAGCCCATCACGTGGACATAGGGAAACAGCCCAACCCACGACACCATCTTCATGGAAGTGCTAGATGGGGAGAGGGACACCCTCTCCACCTTTCCATTCCTCTCCCATCTGAGGTGTCTGCAGAGGGAGAGAGCAGACTCAGTGGAACCATGACCAGGTCTCAGTCTGGGGGCCAATTTCCCATTTCATCCATCTCTTCCAGGAGCAGGTGCTGGTGGCAGAGAGAAAGAGGCAGGTAGATTCAAAACTCTCACCTTCCCCATTACCCACTTCCCACGTGCCCCTCCTACCAACTCCTCACTTCCCCTTTCTTGCTTCTTCCAACTTAGTCCACCCCAAGCTATGTCTCCCCAACTCTCCTCCCTCCCAACCCTAACTACCAGCCCAACCTCCCTATTTTCCTGCTGCCTTTTGATTCCAAACCTCCCAATTTTATGGAGAGAAATGGCTCCTCTCCCAGTTGTGTAGAAATCTGAATAGTAATAATAAAAACTGACATTTATATGTCAATTTACAGTTGGCAAAGCACTTTATGCATGCTCTCATTTCAGTTAGGGTTAGGGTTAGAAATAGAATTAAGGTTAGAAACAGAAACAACTAAATACTTAAGTTATCATTAGCCCTTTTACAGATGAAAAAACTTAATCTGCCAGATTAAGTGACTCACTCAAGGTAATATAACTTGTAAATATCAGAGATACTGGATCAGATTCCCCACTCCAAGCCCGGAATTCTCTAGCACACAGCAGATAGCCAATGGGATATGAGGTACCATGTGGCTGACTCCTTACCTCCTCCATGCCCCATATCTCCACCTTAATTGCCCTAACTCTCATCCTTACCTCATTACTAGGGGTGGGGAGCCAAAGTAAGCACAGTGAGGGCAGGTTTATCCTGCCCTTGACACCCAGAATGCTTTTCCTGCCTTTAAAAGGGAATCAAAGGGAAGCCAGTTCCTGTCCAAGGTCCCCAGTATGTTCCTGAAGCTAAGGACCACCCTACCCACCCCACTGCCTGGTATCTCTAAGGCTAAAAGGCCTCCCAAGATGCCCCTGAGGTGGCCCAATCACCCAAAGCCACTACTGTATCTATGTGAAGTTGGGTTTTTCCTCTATATTCATCTAGTACCCTTAGCCTGACCTCCCATAGGCTTAGTATGATTCATTGGACCACATCACTGATACTTAAACTGGTGGGAGTTGGGGGAGAGGCACTCATAATGACTCAATTTGCCCAAATACATGCACTTGGCCAGTACCAAAATGTTAGAGGAAAGTACTAACTCCTTAGGACTCTAGTCAGATTCTTCTTCAGATAAATAAGAGGAAGAATGATTTTTGAAAGTGTAACGGCCAAAATTGAGAAGAGAATTGACACGCAGAGGAAGATCCACAACAGAGCCATAACTAGAAATGTTTGGCCCTGGGGAAAAAGTGTCAATCAACTGTGTAATTAATTTTTAAAGCAAAAATAAAATTAAGACAAATTCAGTTGCGGGTGAATTAGCATTATAATAACCATACTTTGCACCCTTTAGACTTTGCTACCTGGAGACAAAGCCTTTGTTACCTACCCCTGGTTTCAGTTCTGAATCATAATCCAGCACCATGAATGATAATGGCATTTGGAGGTAGAGAGATTTATGTTTTGTGAGTAAATATGAGAGTCTCGTGTGTGTGTGTGTGTGTGTGTGTGTGTGTGTGTGTGTGTGTGTGATTTTGAAATTTTTGTGCAAGGTAAATATGTGTGAAAGAGAGTCTTATTGCTACTCAATGTCAATTGTTATTAGAAAACAATAGAGTCATAAAACTTTCTCCTAGTAGAAAAAAAAACCTCATTTTGTCCAACCCACACATTTTACAAATGAGTAAACTGAGGCCTCTGGGAAGAAAGGAGTGTTACCAAAGTCACATAGCTAGTAAAAGCCTGATGAAGACCCTGGGCCCTGTCTCTCAGTCCAGAGCTCTTTCCATTACAGTGCAGCTGCCTTCCAGAGACAGCCTGATTGAAATCTAAAAACTCGTCAACATTGTGAACAAGGTGAATGGGGTCTGGAAGGGGAGGGCCCTTTTGACATTTTGGAGAGGTAATTTTAAGACAAATGAAAGAAGATTCTCCTTCACTTCACACATCTGTTATTAAATTATGTCAAGGGTTTATAGACAGAAATAGATCGTTGTTGGATCGATGGATGGATGGTTGGATGGATGGATGGATGGATGGATGGATGGATGGATAGATGGATGGATGTTTGTTGAACGCAGTATTAATGAGCTTGAAAAAGGTTTGAACAGCAAGGCACAGTAGGTTGGTCAATGTCAGCAAGACCTGAGTTAAAATCCTACCTCAGAAGCTTACTGTATAAACCTGAGCAAGTCACTGAATGGCTCTGTGTCTCGGTTTCTTCAACTGTAAAATGAAGGGGTTGGACATCATGGCCTTTAAAGTATCTTTCACATCTAAATAGGATCCTATGATCCTACACACACACACACACACACACACACACACACACACACACAGATATACACACACACACACACACACACACACCCACACACACACGTGCGTGTGTATGTATGAGTTTAAACTATAAATAACCTTTTAAGAGAAACTGGACTCCACCTAATCCTTAAGGTTGATATCAGGGGGGACAACCAAGCTTTTCCACAGCCACTCCCTTGGGACAAGTCCAACTCATGGCAGCTTCTACGTTTCTTGTGTGGGAATACATGAAGGTGGGGAGTTTGCTAAGGCACAGGGCTTAGCACAGTGCCTGGCACATAGTAGGCACTTAATAAATACTTATTGACTTACTGACTTCAACAGTAATAAGGTGAAGTGAATTTGGTCACCCTCAGCTCAAGGAGTCAGTACTCCGCCCCTCTACAGATCTGTGGCCACCCACAACTTGGTCTCCACAAACCCTGGTGGAAGGAAAGGGGCTGTCAGGTTATATGGTAAAGTGTTTAATGCGGTGGCAAGGATATAAGATGATGCAAACGCATGCTAGAGTAGGGCCCTTTGGAGATAGAACAGCTGCTGCCAAAAAAGAGAATTCTCGTCCCAGTGGCTAACAGAGAGAGAATGGACCTCAGGTAGGAAGGGCTAGGCTGGGAGAGCTGGGATGGGTTCTTGGTAAGGATCTTCCCTGCCTTGGCTAGAACATCATCAGGCTGAACCAGAGGATCACCAAGGTTCCTTTCAGCTCTAATATTGTAGGCTCATTGGACAAGACCATACCTGCCCATCCACAATGCCTGCCTCTTCCAAGGTGACCTCAGGCTGGATCAAAAGCTCTCGACCCTCCTGACCGCCTGTCTTCCAGAGCCGAGAATCTCTCTGAACTGCCAGCAGTTTCTTCAGCTCATTCTCCACAAAGCCTAGAGGAAAACTATCATGGTCATTACCACCACCATCATCACCACCATCAACATCATCTTGGATTTCTAGCCAGGATGGTCACGCCAACAGAAGGCAGTTCAATCATGTTCCACATACCCACTCCAGCAAAACCTTAAAGTTCATACCAAACGGAATAATGATCGAGAAATCCATTAAGACACTACCCTTTACATTAGAAGGCCCCAAAAAGTCAGCCCCACACTAATGCACGAGTTAACACACAGAGCTAACCTAATGGAGACGGGGGGAGGGAATCCTCCCGAAGAGATGGCAGCTTGCAGTACATAAGGTAGATAGATGGAATAAGCATTTGTGATGCATCTACTAGTGCAGCTAAATGGTGCAGTGGTTAGAGCGCTGGGCTTGGAATCAGAAAGACTCATCTTCACAAGTTCAAATCTGGCTTCAGGTACTTATTAGCTGTATGATCCTGGGCAAGTCATCTAACCCTGTTTGCCTCAGTTTCTCATCTGTAAAGTGAGCTGGAGAAGGATGTGGCAAACCACTCCAATATCTTTGCCAAGAAAAGCCCAAATGGAGTTACAAAGACTCTTCTCATGAAGAGTGGGACACGACAGAAACAGTTCTACAACAACAACAAAGTATCTACTATGTACCAAGCACAAACACTGTTCTAACTGCTTTATGAATATCTCATTTGATTGTCACAACATCCCTGGGAGGTAGGTGCTATCATTTCCCCCCATTTACAGTTGAAGAAACTGAGGCAGACAGGTTTAAGCAACTTACTTGCCCACATAGCTAGTAAGTGTCTGAGGTCAAATTTGAACTCGGTTCTTCCTGACTCCAGGCCCAGTGTTCCACCCACTGAATGATCACTGGGTGGCCAGAAAGCCCCGAATGAGTACCTTGAAAGCCCTAGGGGAACTGCAACAGGAAGCAGCCAGAACCAGTACTATGTTATCTTGACAAGTGTAGTGCCATCGTACTCAGACATGGACAGCATGGGTCCAGAGGGTCTGAGCTCCCTAATGCTCTGTCCTGAGAAACCAGGAGATCCATCACTCTGAACCAGAAAGATCTGGGCAATATAACCCTGAGTAGGTAGAGGTTAGAGAAAGATACAAGGGATCCAGGAAGACCAAGCAGGGCAGATCACAATATCCAAGACTGTAGCAACAGATGGAACCTGATCCTCTTCTAGGAACTAAAGCAGGAGAGAGGAATAAAAAATTAAAAAAAAATCATTCAGTATCAAAAATTATTTCAAATCCAACTGCAAGCAGCGATTCAAAGGAAAAAGTGGATTTTCTACAAAGACTACTTGAATAACTAAAAGAAATGAAGCAGGAAATGAAATAAATTAAATAAAAGCTCTAAAGGAAAAAACGGGAAGGAGAATAAATAACTTAGAAGAAAAAACAGTTAATTTTACCTAAGAAATGGACTCCTTGAAAATTAGGTGGAGCAGATAGAAATCATTGACTCCATGAGCAAGCAAGAAGTCTTAGGACAACATCAAAAGACTGAGAAACAGAAGAAAATGTAAAATATTTGCTATCAAAAAAACTGACCTAGAAAACAAGAGAGGAAATAAACATTTACATACCATCTACTAAGTGCCAGGCACTGTGCTAATAAGCATTTTACAAATATTATCTCATTTGAGCCTCACAATAATCCTGCATGTTGAAACTCCCTTTTTACAGTTGAAGAAACTAAGGCAAATAGAAGTCAAGTGACTTACCCAGGGTCATGCAGTTAGTAAGTGTCTGAGGCTGGATTTGAACTTAGGAAGATGAGTCTTTCTGAATCCAGGCCCAGCACTCAATCCATTGCTTTATAGTAGATAGGTCAAGGAGAGCTTATTTAAGAATTAGGTCCCCTGAAAATTATGATTAAAAAAAAAGCTTGGATACTACATTTCAAGAAATCATAAATAAAAACTGCCCAGATCTATTAGAGACAGAGGGTGAAATAAAGACAGAATCCACCAATCACTTTCTGAAAGGAAACCCAAAGGAAAACTTTTAGGAACATAATAGCCAAAATCCAGATCTCCCACATCAAAGAAAAAAAAAGTACTGCAAGCATTCAGAAAGAAACACTTCAAGAACCAAGGCACCATGATCTAGATCACACAAAACCTGAAAGCATCTACCAAACACCAGAGGAGATCTTGATATAGAATATTTCAAAAGTCAAAAGAGATAGTTGTACAACAAAAAATAGCTGGCCCTACAAAGCTGAGTATAATCCTACAGGGGGCAAAACCAAAAATGGATCTTTAATAGAATTGAGAACGTTCATGAATTTCTGATGAAAAGATCAGAGCTGAATAGAAACTTTGAAATACAGACATAAGAATCCAGAAAAACCTGGAATGATAGATGTATTTGGTCAACAGAAAGAAGCTGTAAGATAATATAATACTAACATTCTAATAAGAGGAGAAGAAATAAATGTCCCATCTAGAGCTTTAATATCTCCAAAAGATAGAGAGGGAGATAAATAAGAAAAATAGAGGTCCTGGTTGGGGAGAGAACATTGATTGATTCTATTCTGAGCGCTTAAGAGAGGAAAGAGAAGGAAGAATAAAAACTACTGTGCACTGGATTCTTGGGGTATGTGAGAAGAGGAGTATGTAATCATGGAGGAAGGAGCATTCATTCTTATCTGAAACAAAGGAGAATTGGATATGCACACTAATGATCTGGTAAAGGAATGTAAAAATACGTCCAACCAACACATAAACAAGCAGTGATGGGAGAATGATTAAGACGGACAATACACAAGAGGGAATAGCTGCAAGCAAATCAAATTTACTAATTCTGAAGAATTAAAAAGAAAAAAGGAAAAGAACTAGAATCGAAGCAAGCAACCCAATCAGAATAACCCAAGATCTGGCAGCCTCTACCTTAAGAGATCGAAGGGCTTGGAATACGATATTCCGGAGGTCAATGGAGCTAGGATTAAAACCTAGAATCACCTACCCAGCAAAACTGAGTATCATGCTCCAAGGCAAAATATGGATTTTCAATAAAATAGAGGACTTTCAAGCTTTCTCAGTGAAAAGACCAGAACTGAATAGAAAATTTGACTTTCAAACACAAGAATCAAGAGAAGCATGAAAAGGTAATCAAGAAAAAGAAATTGCAAGGGACTTACTAAAGGTGAACTGTTTTGTTGACATTCCTACATGGAAAGATGTCGTGTATGATTCATGAGACGTCAGTATTAGGGTAGCTGAAGGGAATATGCATACATATATGTTTATGTATATATATGGGTGAATGTGTATGTATGTATATATCTATGTGTGTATGTGTGTATATATATATATATATATATATATATATATATAGAGAGAGAGAGAGAGAGAGAGACAGAGAGAGAGAGAGAGAGAGAGAGAGAGAGAGAGAGGGAGAGAGGGAGAGGGAGAGAGGGAGAGAGCGGACACAGGGTGAGTTGAAGATGAAGGGAAGATATCTAAAAGAAATAAAATCAAATTAAGGGATGAGAGAGGAACATACTGAGAGAGGGAGATAAGGAGAGATAGAATGGGATGGATTATCTCCCATAAAAGTGGCAAGAGGAAGCAGTTCTGTGGGAGGAGGGGAGAGGACAGGTGAGGGGGGAATGAGTGAACATTGCTCTCATCAGATTTGGCCAAAGGAGGGAATACCATACATACCCGATTGGGAATCTTACCCCACAGGAAAGAGGAGGGAAGAAGATAAAAAAAAAATAAAAGGGGGGGGGATGATGGAGGGGAGGGCAGATGGGGGTGGAGGTAATCAAAACAAACACTTTGGAAAGGGGACAGGGTCAAGGGAGAAAATTCAATAAAGGGGGATGGGTTGGGAAGGAGCAAAATATAGTTAGTCTTTCACAACATGAGTATTGTGGAAGGGTTATACATAATGATACACATGTGGCCTATGTTGAATTGCTTGACTTCTTAGGGAGGGTGGGTGGGAAGGGAAGAGGGGAGAGAATTTGGAACTCAAAGTTTTAAAAACAGATGTTCAAAAACAAACAAAAATGTTTTTGCATGCAACAAGAAAATAAGATACACAGGCAATGGGGCGTAAAAATTTATCTTGCCCTACAAGAAAGGAAGGGAAAAGCGGATGGGAGGGGAGTGGGGTGACAGAGGGGAGGGCTGACTGGGGAACAGGGCAACCAGAATATACGTCATCTTGGAGTGGGGGGGAGGGTAGAAATGGGGAGAAAATTTGTAATCCAAACTCTTGTGAAAATCAATGCTGAAAACTAAATATGTTAAATAAATTTAAAAAAAAATAAAGAATCGAAGCAAGCAGCTTACATCGCTAGTTAAACAGTTAGGAAATGGTTGAACAAATTGTATGTGAATGTAATGAAATATTATTGTGCCATAAGAATCCTGGGTGATGCGAATTGACCCAGAGCAGAGTGAACAGAGTCAGAACTATTTATATGAGATAAACCACACTGTGAAGAAAAACAGCTTGTAGAGACCAGAACTCTTAAATGCAGTGAGCACGTCTCCAAAGGACCTGGGAAGCAGCATGATACCTACCTCCTGACTGAGGGGTGATGGATGCAATGTGCACAATGTGTCCAAACATTTTTGGATATGGCGATGTATAGATTTGTTATACTTGACTATACTTATTTGTCACAAAGGTTTATTTCATTCCTTTCTTAGTCTCAGTTAATTAAGGTGGAGGGTCAGAGGGAGAAGGGAGATCAGCAGTAGCTATGCCAAAAAAAAAAGCCATTGTAAGTTTTTTTTTTAACTCAAAGGAAAAAATAGGAGGAAGTTCAGAAAGTACAGAGTTCAAAAAATAATGTGTAGAATTTCTTTTATATACTTTTTTAAAATACGTGAAAGAGATTTATAGTTTTCTGTAGAATCTTCTGTGTTCTCATGTATGTTTCTTTTTTTGGTGTTTAAATTCAGAATAACAATTTTAAAAATAAAAATAATAACATCCTTTTAAAAAGCCATATGATATTGATGAAATATTGGTCCCATCACCCTAAGGCAGCTGGAAAAGTTAGCACTTTCAGGCCAAAAAATAAACTCGATAGATATTCTTAGTACATAATGAATGGATCGAAAACGTACAGAAATATGGATATCACTTCACCACATAATAGTAAAAGCTGATAATATGAATGTGCCATTGGATTTGTCAAATAGAGTTCATGAAACAGCTAAGATCTAAGGGTGGAATCAAAAGGCCCTACATGGGTGATATGCACATGAACTCAGTCAACAATATGTCAACAAAGGAATATAAAGGAGATAATGACGCTGAATGGCTTTTGGAAATCAAGGGTTTCATGATGGCAATTCAGGACCAGATCATTACCATGTGAACCTACAAAAGGTCATCCTTCAGGAGTCTAGACTTAGTAATCAATGTACAGTATTCAAAGAAACAGTGGGGACTGAGAAACACATCCTTTTGGACTATAAATGTCTAGCTCTTCCCAGATACATAGCAAAACTTGACTTGGTGGCTGGAATTATATATCACAAGCTTGTTATACAGTTCACTGGACTTACATGACTCTTGGAAGAGATAGTGAGGCTGAAAGACTTTGTGCAACACTGTCCCACTTAAATCCAACCCCATGATGTCATTGGTCCTCTTCAAAAATGAAGGACAAACCCCAACATACTGTTATCAAGATATCTTGGCCAATTTGGCCAACTTCACTATACTGAAACCAGATTATTATTACAGACCTGCCCACAATTACTTGGACATAACATTGATTCGCAAAACATTTATAATAGATATCACCAAACTCATGCTCAGAAATTCCAAGCTGCATAGAACAAATAGCCCTTAATACACAGACACCTGGCCAAGGAGATCAAAATCACATGGGAGCAGGAGGACGTTACATATCATTCCTGTTGTCCTGTCTGCTGGCGGAGCTAGACCAAGGATTCTTTCAATGAGCCTACAGAGAATGAATTTAGTCTAATACTTTTATGCAACTAGAAAAAGCAGCTGTTTTACCCACTTGTGCAAAATGGCTGCTTTTTTTTTAAACTTGAGCTTTCACAATTATTCTGCCTATGTTTCTGTGGATTCTTAGGTCCCCTCCATCCTCCATCCTACCTCTACCAAAATGGTGTATTTTTCCATTTGAAAGGACAATGGATTGTTCTTTCTGTAGGATAAAGGATTTGAAAGAATAATGAGTAAGTTAGCTGCTTGTATCAGAACTGTTTCTACCAGAACACCGATGAGAAAGATGGGAAAAGTGAGATAATAATTTTAAAAAGAAGGAAGAAGATTGATAGCGATTACAGGTCAAAAACCATGCCATTAAAATGCCATGCTGAATGTAATCAAAAGGGATTCACCTTTGAAGTGATGAAGCCAACAAAATGGCAAAAGATCTAAGAGTGGAATCCAAAAGGACCCCTTCAATGACATTGGCATGAACTCGGCCAACAATATTTTAACAAAGAAGCATTGAAAAAATGACTGAGTCATTTGGTGGATTTAATTATGGCAAAGGAGAAGTGTATAATGGCAACTCAGGACTCAGTCACTGCCACCAGAAACTACAAAGTGGTTATTTTAAGGAGCCCAGACTTTACAATCAATGCACACAATACAGGAAGGAAACAGTGGAGATTGCACAACATATCACTGCAGGCTGTAAAAGGTTAACACCTGCCAAATCCCTAGCAAGAAATGTCCTGGTGGCTAGAGTTATACTTCAAAAGTTCACTGTATTTCATGGAACACGACAAATTCCTGTGTTAGAAATACAAATCTCAAAATGACCTGTAGTTCTCAACCAATAAAACAGACCAGAACTTGACCATTATCACAGACTGACTTTTCTTCCTGCAATCACTTGGATTGAGCCTTGCTCCATAAAAGCTTAAGAAGGTTTTAAGGGCAGCTAGGTGGTGCAGTGAGTAGAGCACTGGCCCTAGAGTCAAGAGGACCTGAGTTCAAATGCGGCCTCGGACACTTGACACATGTACTAGCTGTGTGACCTTGGGCAAGTCACTGAACCCCAATTGCCCTGCCCCCCCAAAAAAGGTTTTAAATAGATGTTACCATCCCCAAGACTCCTAATTTCCATGCTATGTGGGAAGAAAACTTTTCAAAGTATGGGAGCTGTAGAAGAAATCCAAATAATGTGTAAATAGGATGGGTACACGTATCTTCCCTGTTATCCTGCCTGCTGATAGAACCATATCAAGGATGCTTTCAGTGAGAGCCTGACAGTCAGCTTACATCCTCACAGTTTTGTTCAGCTACTAAAAGGAGTTAATTTATCTACCTATTCAGTAGTCCATAGAAATAGATACAGACACACAGACACACACACACAAGCACACACATTTAATAATCAGAGTGACAGAATGACCAAGATCATTTCTATCCGAATCCCATTGAGAAAGATGGGACTACCATAATAGTAGTAATCATAGAAACTTCTATTTCTCGTGCTTTCCTCACAACAACTACCTAAGACAAATTGTGTAAATATCATCTCCATTTTATAGATTAGAGAATCTGAGACTTAGAAGATATGATGTACCCTCAGTAATGATGGTGCTTGAACTGGAGTTCAAACCCAGGTTTCCAGACGGCAGATTGTACCTTTTTTTTCCATTATACGATGCTGGTAGGAAGGGGATGGGGTATGAGGGACCGGGACTCAACAAAGACAGAGGGAAAACAACGGAGAGAAAAGGTAGAGACGATCAGACAGGCACCCCCACCCTCCTAAGTCTCTCCCTCAGGGTTCAGGGATGCCTTCCTCTGGCTCAGGTACTCCTCCCACAAGATCCCTTGGTCTTCTACCCCTAGAAGCCTGGAGCTGGAGGGAGATAATGCAGCTAGAGTCGGTGATGACCCTGAGATTAAGACACATTCACCCCTTCTCTTCAAGCCAGCCACAGAGCTAGCACTCTTGAATACCCCTCTCTGGTCTCCCCGCTTTTATACCACTCTGTATTCAAACTGTCCTAGGGGAGCTTCCTCTAGTCACAAAAGACTAGAACTGAGGAGGAATAGGATAAAAGTGAAAGGCAAAGCAGTCTGGGATTTTCTTCACAAGGGGTTTGGGCCATTTGTCTCCATGCCATTGACAGCCAAGCGCTTCCTCCCTTCCTGCCTAGCCCTGGTATGGAGCCACGGTTCTTGCCCATGACCTTTGACTTCTCCTAGAACAAGCCACCAAGCTATGTAAGCTTGCCCAAGTCCCTAACGACATCTCCTTAAAGGTCTCATTGCTGCCCCCCCTCCCCCCTTCAATCAATCCACAAATATTTATGAGTGCATTGTGTGGTCATCAGAGAAGGAAAGTCATTTTGTGAACTCAGGTCTATCACTTCCCTTCTCTGAGGCTGTCTCCTCAACTGTAAAAAGGGTGGACTGAGATGTCCAACTAAGGTCCTGTGTCTTCTATTGACCACACCCACCGAGGAAGCTTGAGAGGCTGTACAAGCATGCAGACAGCAGCATTCTCCCCTCTCTGGAAAGTCAGGGTGCATGCAACTGACACCCCCCTCACACACGCGCACACACGCACACACTCTGTTCCCATGCTCTATCCTGCTTCACTCTACCAAAGTGCTCCAGGAGCCTCAGGAATTTGGCATCAAATAAGTTGTTCTACCCAGGGTCCCCAGGCAAACACTGTCGTTCTAGGATCTTGGCCCAGACATTCGGGCCATACTGTGCCCTCCAGGTCTGGCTTATGACTGCATTACCTTGTCATGAACACAAAGCTGTTGTTCTTGCCTGGTCTGTGACCTTCGACCCCTCCAGGAATAAGCCAGCAAACTCAATCGTTCTCAAGGTTTCCCTAGATGCCTGCAAAGCATGCAGGAAAACCAGAGGATGGGGTCCAATACATAGTGGATGATATAGAGCCCTGTGTCATCCTTTCCCTGGCAGATCATATGTTGGGCTAAAGGAGGGGGCATTATTACAGAAGAAGGAAAACGGCACTTTCTCACCTCAACAATTCATACCCATCTGACCACCTCCTGTCTCCTCAACTAGAGAGGGCTGGGTTAAGATTAGATGGGGAATAGCCCCAAACCACATGTCTAACCTAACCCTAGCCAACACAGCTACTTATTAAAGATTCTCCCTGGATTCCATCCCCAATCCACCTCCGAAAGGCACACATCTACAAATGTCACACCTCATCTTGTCATCTGGTGACACCTTGTGGTAATGGTCAGTATTGCCTGCCCCTGTTCTGCTCTCAAACAGCCAAAGAATAGAATTAAATGAACTGGAAAACAGTATCTTAGCTTGCTTGGTTCTGGAGAATCTCCCCACTCTTCCAAGGGTAAATGCTATTCCCCAAAGGAAGACATACCAGAAAATTTGGAAAGTATAGCTTCCTACTTGTTTGAAATGATTCAGAAAGACAAACAATTTTGAAAGATTTAAGAACTCTGATCAACATAGTGACCAAGCATGATTCCCAAGGACTGATGATCAAACAGGTCAAACTATACTCTTGATAGAGAATCAAAAGACTCAAGAGTGCAGGTGGAAATTTTGGGGGGAATGGCCAATTCAAGATTTTGTATTTGCTTGACTATGTTCATAACAGGGTTGGTTTTTTTTTTCCCCTTGCTTTCTGAATTTTGGGGCAGGGGGGAGGAGGGAAGGAGAGAATGCAGACATAAAATAAAATAGAATTTTAACAAATAAAGTGCAGTTTCTTGTTTACCACCCACTTTGGGTGGGGATTGGTGAAAGCCTTAGGTGATTTGAATAATCCTACCCATGTGCTTAAGAAAGGTAAGGGAGAGCCTTAGGATTGCATTGATATAGGGGATGCCCCGCCATGAGGAAAGCCCCTCCACTAATGGAGGTTGGCCCCTTTACTGCACCTTTAGCCTTAAGAAAACTACCTAGATCACTGAGAAGTTAAGTGACTTGCCCAGGGTCACATAGCTACCCTGTGTCAAGGGCAAGATTCAAACTCAGGTCTTCTGGGTTAGATCTCTATTCACCATGCCTCTATAATAAAGATAATTGAGCAGAAATTAGAAGGTGTTTTTCAATTCTCCAACAAGTTCCCTCAGGAGGAGAGGTGTGATGGGAGAAAAGCCATCAAGATTTGAAGGCACTATATCTGTGCCTCTGATAAGGTCTCCTGGGAAATTAGAGGTTTTTCTATTACTTGGAAAAACTTCTGTGCTGCCAGAGGTTGTCAGGAAATAGAAGCTGGGATGACACTGGAGAGAACTGTGTCTCCCCAGACGAGTAAAACTTTGGAGTTTTTACCCCTGTGCACCTAAAGCCTGAGAAATATTGACTCCTGGTTTTGCAGGTCTTACCTTCACCCGGCCAAGAAACAGATGAATAGGGTTCTAGAAATGTAAGCAAGTAGCCTGATGCTGCCTGTGCTGGTGGAAGAGAGGAACTACAGCAGAATAAGCCTTGGCATGTTTTGCAGAACAGTTGACAGGAGGAGCCTGATGCTTCCTTCCCACTCTCCACTCCCTGCCTTCTTCTTTTGCAGAAGCCTGCTGGAAACATCACGGAACTTCGGGAAACCATTCTTGGATTCCTTGGACGAGTGAGGTACCCCAGGAAGGAGCTTCCTGTGAGTGACTGGGAATGACTTTAGATCTTAGAAAAAGAATGGCTCCTTTTTTACTTCTCAAAGGTTACGTAGTAATTTCTTTTATTGTGAACTGCGTATTCAAAAAAGGGAAGTGAGGTGCAGTATGTTGGGGGGTCGCGCATGCATTTTTCCAGGTTTTTCTTCCCAAGACAGAGAAATAAGGAATGTCTCAAAACTAATTCTGAACCTAATGCTGTTACACATCGTGTATAAAGTTCGGCTACAGAAACGGCTTCATCATTGTAAGCGAACTGGAAGGTGTATGTTTACAAAGTGCCACTGGTTTGAAGGATGCCCGTACTGAGCTGAAAGGATCCTAGATCCGGAACGGCCCTCAGAGGCCTTCATTTTAAGGATGAGGGAACTGAGGCCAAGATCTGTGAAATAACTTGCCCAAAGTCACACAGGTAGTCTTAGAAAAGAGGGTCCTCAGGACTGCAGAACCAGTGTGTGTGTGTGCGCGCGCACGCGCAAGCGTGTGTTTTCCCCCACTGTACCATGTTGGCACTACTGAACAAGACCCCCTGGGAAGATGTATATCCTGTGCTGCTGAGGAGGGAGGTGAATGCAAATGTGCTCCTGTTGGGAGTCTTCTGAGGCTAGAACAGAGATTCTTAGTCTGGGAGGTGGGGTCTGTAAACTTTTTAAAAATATATTTTGATAATTGTATTCCAATATAATCATTTTCCTTTGTAATCCTTCTATTTTATGCATTTGAAAATGTAATTCCAGGGCAGCTAGGTGGCACAGTGAGTAGAGCACCAGCCCTGGAGTCAAGAGGACCTGAGTTCAAATTCAGCCTCAGATGCTTGACACTACTAGCTGTGTGACCTTGGGCGAGTCACTTAACCCCAATTGCCCCACCTTCCCCCCTCAAAAAAAAGAGAAAAAAACATAATTCTGAGGAGTCCATAGAAGCTTCACAAGATTGCCAAAGGGGTCTATGACACACAGATTCAGAAGCCCTGCTCTCGAGCCTTCCAAATTTGGGGGGTATGGGGGTTGGGGGGGAAGAGGAGCCAAGGAAAATGATTGCAAAAATCCTTGTCTCAAGACTTGAAGTTCTTGGGTTTTACACTAATCCTAGCAGTTTCTTGTCCTGTCTTTCATAATGTCTTGACTTACAGTCACATTCATGCCAGACAGGTATAAGATTTCAATTGAAGAAACATCATTCCATCTATCTTGTATTTCTCTCTTTTGTACTTATTTAGAATGTGAGCTCCCAGAGAGCAAGGACTTTTTTTTTTTGCATTGCCAGGACACAGCCTGGTTGTCTGGCTCATGGTAAACACCCAGCAAATACTTGACTGTTTGGTTGGTTGGTGGATTAATTGGAGAGACTCACTTCCTCAAGGACTGGCAAGCTTCATCAAATCTGCAAAGCCGTTACAATGAAAGAGTTCCCTCTTGACCTCTGGAGGGGTCAGGCTTCCAGAAATATGGGCACATGAGTCATAGATACAGGCATCAAAACTGCCTTCTGAAGATCCAGGAGGAAGTTGTCATTTCTACACAGTGTTGCCCCAGAGAAATCTGAACCCTGCCTGGCATTTGCCAGAGACCCTCAGAGGGCCTGGACTGGATGGGATGCAAAGGTTAGGAATGGAAACACCACCACCCCACCCCAGCACTCACAGCCCAGGAATGTTTGGAGGGCATGGCTAAATACTGTGGGGGGAGTGTTGAGGACCTTGTCACTTGCTACCTATGACCCAAGGTGAAGAGGCATGGGGCAGTACATGGGGTAAGATGGAAGGAAACTGGGCATTCTCCGGTTTGTTAGGCACACGTTCCCTTGAACATCATTCATCCAAAGAGAGGGGAAATGCTCACTATATAAAAAGGCCTAGTGCTAAAAGGGAGCTCACCAAGTCTGTGATTTTCCTTATCTGTGCCTAAGACAGGGAAGGGATAGCAGACTGGAAGACACCAATGAGGGGAGTTGTGAGTAAGTATCCTGGTGGTGAGGGAGAGGCACGAATAGGGCCGGCTAGGCAGCAAGGTGGAAAGGGCACCAGACTTGGAGTCAGGAAGATTCATTTTCCTAAATTCTAATCTGGCCTCGGACACTCAGTAGCTGTATGACCCTGGGCAAGTCGCTGAACCCTGTTTGCCTCAGTTTCCTCATCTGTAAAATAAGCTGGATTAAAGAAATGGCAAACCACTCTAGTATCTTTACTAAGGAAAACCCCAAGTGGGGTCATAAAGAGTCAACAAGTCAGGAAGGAAATTGGGGAAGAATTAGATTGTTCTTCAGGCATCACCAGAGTTGAAGAAATAAGGTAGATAAAGTATCAAGGAGCATTGGGGAGCAGCTAGGTGGCAAAGTGAATAGAGCACCGGCCCTGGAGTCAGGAGGACCTAAATTCAAATCTAGCCTCAGATGCTTGACACCTGCTAGCTGTGTGACCTTGGGTAAGTCACTTAACCCCAATTGCCCTGCCTTCCCCCCTCCAGAAACAAGAAAGGAACAATGGAAAGAATATTGGATTTAGAATCAGAGGACCTGGGCTCTAATCTCAGCTCCACCACCTGCTCCCTGGATCTCAGGTTCCTTATCTATAAAGCAAAGGAGTGGCCATTGCAGGTCTGACGGTTTATGATCTTGGGCCAATCTCAAAGTTTAAGCTATGAAGAAACTGGGGCTCAGACAGGGAAAGTGACAGGAGCGGTTGGCATTTGTACAGTGTTTTAAGGTTGGTGGTATGCTGTGCAGTCTACAGGTCACAAATTCTGGCAAAGCCAGAATTTGACCCAGGTCCTTTGACTCCCAATCCTGTCCTGCCACATCATACCGTGTCATACTGTTACGACATGCCAGAAAAGTGGGAAATTGAGAGGCGGGCTGGAGAGTCCAGGGTGGGACTGCCCTCTGCGTCACTGCTAGTAGGATGAGGGAATCACCAAAAATGTGGGAAATCAAGAGGCGGGCTGGAGAGTCCAGGGTGAGATTGCCCTCTGCACCACTGCTGGTAGGACGAGGGAATCTCTGAGGGGACAGGAAAGGATGAGGATACTTACCCACTGTGTCAGTAGATTTGAAAGTCCTGTGTAATGGAGACTGAACAGTAGCAAAACCGTGGACGCTGAGGCTGAAAGAACTGTCCTCTTCTTTCTCTCCTTCTTCTTCCTCCTCCACTTCTACATCTTCCTCGTTTTCCTGATGGGTCAGGCTTTCCTGTGGGGGGAACTGAGGGGTATAGGGTTCCAGGAGCCCTAAGCTAGAGGTGGGAGAAGTCAGGTACTAGGATGGGAAGTCATCAAGTAAATATGACAGCTTATAGGGCACGTCCCCATACATGCAGGAAGGAATGAAAGTGCCAGGCTTGCAGTAGGAGTTTAAGAAATGCTCATTGACTTGACTGTCAAAACCTGAGGTGTCGGGGAAAGTGACCTTTGACCTATGACTCAAAGCCAGTATAGGGGGTCAAGCCAACTGTGTGAGTGAGCAGAGGGGAAGAGATGTCATAAAGGGGGCTTGAGACCCAGTCATCACCATTCCCCTCTTGTGCCTTTCCGCGGCCCCTCAGACCTTAGCTGTCGCTGGCTTCCGAAGGTGCTTGTACATGCTGAGGAGTCGATTCCATGGGGTTCCCTCAGCTTTTTCTGAGCCCAGCCTAAGGTCTTCTGTGGAGAGAAGTGCCCAGCTGGCCAGCCCCCGAGCCAGGGGCTGAAGGAGGGAGTAGGGGACAGGGAGGATAGGGGACCAGAAGTCCTATTCTAAGTCCTACTTGGGAAAGGAAGGGGTCCTTTAAACTCAGCTACTACCTGTCTTTTTTAAAAATCATTTAGTTACCCCTCGTTTTTCTGCACAAGCTGTGCTCTTCCCCTAGTCTCCTGAAAGGACAGGAGTCCTATTATTTGCAGTCTTAGCAAATGCGAATGGAGATTTATTTCTATAATTTGCCCCACTGCTGGGTTTCGGCATCTTTTGCCATTTGGCATTAAATCTCACCCCCTCCTTAGGAATAGGCGGACAGCCATGACCCCTTCCCAAAAAAATGGAAAAAAAGACAAAGCAGACAACTCTAGCCCTTCTCATCTCTCCCCTTCCCCCCCTCCCCCACCAACTACCCGTACTCACTCTGGAGTAGGCACTCCTTCTCCTCTGCTGCTGTGAAGGCTTCTGGGCTGATCTCCAAGGACCCCATGGCCATGGGGAGGCTTTCATCTTCTCCACACATGGCCTGGGCAAAATGCCCCCTGATCCCAAAGCACAATTAGCAAGCTGGGATGTAAGTGGGAATGGAGGATTGTAATGAAAAGACAGAGTGGAATGGATTGAGAGGAGGGAGCAGAGAAGGCATAGACTGTGTTCACTGAAACCTCTAAAAAAACATTCCTTTCTCCCACAGTTGTCCTCCTCCTGTCTGTGGACCCTTTGGTACAGGGATCAAAAGAAGCTTAAATTCTCCTGGTGAGGTCCATAACCACACAGTCTGGCCACATCCAGATTCCCACTTTGTCCACATCTGCTTCAAAGGTCTCTTTGGTCTTTTGGGGAGGACGCGGAGGTGGGGCAGTAAGCAGGTTGCTGAAAAGAGTGCTACACTCCAAGAAACAGTCAAGAAAATTAGGGATGGTTGTTTAAGTCAAGCCAGACCCAAGATGGACCCTTGGCTCCTCAGAAACTGTCAATGACAAGCCAGGGAAACTGGACTGTGAGGGTTAGAGTTGGATAAGCTTCAGCAGACTCAGGAAACAAAGAGAAACTGGTAGGAAAATAGAGAGGTTTAGGCTAAGTGTCAGATACTGGTATCCCATCGTTAACCAGTTGCCCAAGTCCCCCTGATCTTCATATCTCTTTTGCTCCTCTCAGACCACTCAGATTCCTTCAGATTCCCCAAATATTCCATCCTTCCTTACCTGCCCACAGTCCTCATATCTCCTGAGGCTTCTCCAGCTTCTTCCTCTTCCTCTTTCTCCAATTGGTCAGTGGGTAGGTCCTGTCCTGCAACTGCCAGTGCCAGCTTCCCCTCAGGGCCCTGGACCCCATCCTCTTGGAGCTCAGCTGGGGCATGGACGCCAGAGTCCCCCATCCCCAGCCCTGCTATGTCCATCTGGTGATGAGATCCCTTGGGTCCTGGCAGGTGAAGGGCATGAGACATCTTGGCCTGACAGACCAGCTCTTCTTTGCCAGGCCCTGAGGCATTGTCTGTGCCCATTAGTGGGATGACATCCTGTTCCCGGTCCCTGCCCAAGACTACGGCTTGGTCAGGGTCCTGGTGACTGCTTTTACCTCCCACTAGGCTCCGGAAGAAACGGAGCACTGAGGAGCGGCTGGAGCTGGGAGTCGCTGGGGCTGGGAGCTCCATCCCTAGTGGGAAGATGAGATAGTGGCTAAATCAAAGAGAAGGAGCTGAGAGATGGCTGACTGCTGCCACACAGATCCAACTGCTTAAGAACAGGAGGGATTTTTCAAATTTAAACCTCTAACTGGAACCTTCCAGAGATTCTAGAAGTTCCAGGGCATGGGAGGGAGCAGGGAGGGATCAGAGGTTAAGGATAGGCCAGAGGAGCATGAGGAAAGTAATTGAAATTTAGGGAAGCATCTGAGTTTTGGATGGATGGATAGATAGATAGATAGACAGAGATAGATAAATGTCAATAGACAGAGATAGGTAGGTAGATAGATAGATAGAGATAGATGTTAATAGAGATAGATATAGACAGATAGATGTCAATAGAGAGAGAGATAGAGAGATATGTAGATAGATAGATATAGACAGATAGATAGATATAGATAGATGTCAATAGACAGAGAGATAGAGATAGGTAGATAGATATAGATAGATAGATATAGATAGATAGATGTCAATAGATAGAGAGATAGAGAGAGTTAGGTAGATAGATATAGATAGATAGATAGATAGGAGATTGGAAGGATGAAGGGAGAGAGAGACAGAAAAATGATAATTAGAGGAGTAGAGGGACAGATAGATGATGGATGGAGAGATGGAGGGATGGATGCAGACAGAAAGATGATGGAAGGATGGATAGATGATAGATTGATAGGTAGATAGAGGGACTGATCCGTTGATCAATAGATGACAGACAGAGCCACTTAATGGAGAGAACAGTGCATTTGGGAATGGGAGACCTGGGTTTGAATCCTGTCCCCAATCCCTGGTAGTCTTGGATAAAATCACTTCATTTCCTTGCACCTCAGTTTTCCTATCTGTTAAGTGGGAGGTACCACTATAATGTTAGTACTAAGTGCATCACATAGGTGTTATGAGTACAAAGTTTTCACAGGGTCATAGATTTAGAGCTAGAAAGGACTCAGAGATTATCTAGTCCAATCTCCTTATTTTACACATGAGAAAACTGAAACCCAGAGAAGAGTGACTTTTCCAAATGCTATGGGCACTAAGTAATTGCCTGGATTTTAATTCAGATTCTTTTGACTCCAAATTCAGTCTTCTTTCTTTTTAGAACTTATTTTTGACTTTTTAATTTTGATTTTTAAAAATGTATAGTCTTGTTTCTACTATACCTCCCATTTAACAGACAGGAAAACTTAAGGTGATTTTCTCCAAGGTCATTAGGGATTGGAGACAGGATTCCAATCTAGGTCTCCTGATTCCAGATCCAGTGTTCTTTCCACCACATGACTCTGTCCATCATCTATTGATCAATGGATCGATCCGTCTGTCCATCTAGCCATAGGATTTTAGCTATAGCACAGACTCCTCAGAACTTTGTTCCTTATATATAAAACGGGGAGGAAAAACATTTGCAGTATGGAGGACAGAAAGCACCATCCAAGAAACAAATGCTGGCTTTGAAGTTGGAGGACTCAAGGTTGAAGCCACCTGTCCTACTTCCCAGTCAGTCAATGAGCATTTACAAAGTGCCTCCTATTCGTCGGTCACTGTGCTACATGATGAGGTTAAGAAACTTTAAGAACAAAGAAGCAAAAGTACAGTCCCTGCCCTCAAAGAGCTCACATTGTAATGAGGCGGACGCGTGTGTAGAATTGTACATACGAGACATACGCTGAGTAGGAAAGGAAACCAGCATTTAAATGCTTACCACGGACCAGGCATCCTGCTAAGTGCTTCCAACTGTTCAGTCGTTTCAGTTGTATCTGACTCTTTGTGACCCCCATGGGTCACTCCTTCTCCAGGGCATTTTACAGATGAGGAAACTGAGGCCAACAGGGTTAAGTAACTTGCCCAGGGTCACACAGCTACTAAGTATGTGAAGCCGGATTTGAACTCAGGAAGATGAGCCTTCCTGACCACAGGCCTGGTCCACTGTGCCACTGAATACGCCCATAGAATATAGAGATGGCAGTAAAGTGTAAGAAGACTGGAAAGGTCAAAGGGGGCTAGTGTGTGAAGGGCTTTCTTTAAAAGTCAAACAAGAGAACTTTGTATTTGATACTGAAGGTAATGGGTAGCCACTGGAGTTTATTGAGCAGGAGAGGTGACATCATCAGATCTGTACTTTAGGAAAGTCACTTTGGCAGAAGAGTAGGGGATAGAATCAAGGAATGGTGGGGAACATGTGGCCTTCTAGGTCCTTGGTTGCAGCCTTTTTGACTGAGTCCAACTTTTACAGAACAGATGCTTTTACTAAAGAGATTTGTTTTGTGAAGTTTGGATTCAGTCAAAAGGCCACCCTTGAGAACCTAGAGGGCCCCATGCGATCTTGAGGCTGCAGGTCCCCCACCCCTGGATTAGAGTAAAAAGAGACATGAAGCAGGGAGGGCATCCAGAATTGAGGTGACAAAGCCTGCACCATGGTGGCAGCTGTGTGAGTGGAAAGAAGAGGACACATACAGGAGATATAGTGGAGGTAGAAACAAGGCTTGGCCACAAATTGGGTATGAGGCATGAGTGCGAGGAGTTGAGGGCAACTCAAAGATCATATGGTTGAATGACTGGGAAAATGGTGCTGTTTTCAACAAAAATAGGGAAGTTAAGAAGAAAGGAAGGGCTTGGGGGGAAATACGATGAGTTCTATTTTGTACATATTTTGTTTGAAATATCTATGGGACATCTAACTCTAGATGTCGAGGAGGTAATAAGCAGTGCGAGATTGGAGCTTCAGAGAAAAGCTAAGGCTGTATATAGAGAGGTGAGAGTCATAGAGCTGAGGTGATCACTGAGCCCATGGAAGCTGATGAGACCACCAAGTGAGATAGTTGAGGGAGGAAAGAAGAGATCACACAGCAGAGCCTTGGGGGATGACCTGGTTGGAGGAGAGGAGTCAGGAGAGAGCTGTGCCATGAAAATCAGTCTAGGAAGAAAAGAGGACGATCAGCAGTGTCAAAGGCACTGAAGGAAGAGGACGAATCTGAAGCAAGTTCAAGGATACGGGATAGTCTCTGTGTGGCATGGAGGTGGAATGGGAATGGGGATTGGGTAAAACGAGAAAATAGGAAGTTGGGTATTTGAGGGAATATTATGATGAAGTCCCCTAACATGAGGGCAGGAGTTGGGCTAGAGAGAAAGACTAAACCAGTGTCCTGGGAACGCTAAACCAGTGTCCCGGGAGAGAGTAGGTAGCAGCTATCAGAATCTTCAATGGGTGATAAATTTGGATTGAATAAACGTCAAAGAAGGAGAGGTTACTGAGTGACGGTGGTGGTAGAGAAAGAGTCCGGAATTGGCAGTGAGGAGCAAGGAGTTTCCCAACTCTCCAACCACAGCCAGTTGTTGGGGGGATGTGGAGCATGAATGAATGTTCGTTCAGTTGGTACTGAAAAGGGTGATCAGGTATGTACTGAACTAAAGAGAAAGTGTGGAGTAGTGCAGAGAGAGCTGGGCTCCAATTGAGGAAAATTTGAGTTCGAGTCCAGTCTCTGACACATACTGGCTGTGTGACCAAGGATGACTCATTAAACTCTCAGTGCCTTGAGGCAGCTCACCAAGACTCCATGTTCCAGAGTAGGTGCTAACATACAATGGTAGAGGGACCATTTACGTCTGGACCAGTTAAGTCCAGACCCTCTTCTACTTTATGAATATAATGTCTGTCCTGAAGCCCATTGTTATGGGGCTCTCTCCTTATTTGTGAAGATGATGGCCCTGCCCAGAATAAGAAGCAAACGGGGTGGAGTTGGTGAGAGATGAGAGTGCTCAAGCTTTCACCAGTCTCTTTGAGTCCCCCTTTGGGGACTCATCAAGCCTTAAGACTGGAAGTGTTGAGTTGCCTCCATTGCTTCTGGCTTCCAGCTCTGAGAGAAGATGGAAGAGGTCAACCCCACTTCAAGCTGCTGAAGGAAAAGATTCTGGGAAGACATGACAGCAGCAGGCATGAGAGGAGCTTGCTACTCTAGAGGCTTCAAGGAGCCTCCCCTTGGATTAGATCTAGGACTGTCTCTCTTGGTTGAGCTGAATTACCCTTCTCCCAATGGAAGAGCGCCTTCACTCTGTATCAGCTGGTATATATTCTCTTAAATACACCTTCTCTGATTTCTGTTTTGCTATGATTTGGATAAATGGGTTTTGGGGTTTTGGGGTTTTTTTGTTTGCTATTTGCTACATGAGTTCATTGTGGAAATAGAAGTCAAGGCTTGGATATAGAACTTGGGGTTCCCTTTCCTCAAAAAAGGACAAAGTGATTAAAAGTTATATCAGACCTGACTATATCTCCTAGATGAATAATATTTAAGGGAGCAGATGATGTGTCTAGCCTGGTACCCCCTTTCTCTGAGGAAAGCAGAGTGGTAGCCTTGGGCCCCAGCCTCCTGCTTTCTCTCCTGGCAGGAATGAAAGCTCTTCTTCCTCCTTCTGAGCCACACAAGGTCATGGGCCTCACCACAGGTGGGCCCTGCTACACATGTGGGGCCCTTTCTCCTTACATTATCCGTATGATCTTGGGCAAAGCATTTAAAATTCTCCCCATTTTCCTCATTTGCAAAGTGATACCAAGAGGAAAGCAGAAGAACAAGATGAGTTCTCTAAGGTCCCCTCAGCTTCAGGAAGGCTATTACTGTGGTAGTTACCAGGGTTATACAGTCAGTATGTGTGGGAAATAGGACTTAATTTAAACCCAGGTCCCTCATGGGTTTGAGGTCAGCTCTCCAATCTAGTTACCTCTACTCTCTCAATGTCTCTCTCTCTCCCTCTCTCTCTCTCTTTATTTATTTATTTTTTTTTTGGAGAGGGGAAGGCAGGGCAATGGGGGTTAAGTGACTTGCCCAAGGTCACACAGCTAGTAAGTGTGTCAAGTGTCTGAGGCTGGATTTGAACTCAGGTCCTCCTGACTTCCAGGCCGGTGCTCTATTCACTGTGCCACCTGGCTGCCCCTCTCTCTCTTTTTAAAGAGGCAGTTGGAGTTAAGTTACAGGATCACACAGCTAGTAAGCATCTGGAGGCTGGATTTGAACTCAGGTCCTCCTGACTCCAGGGCCTGTGCCCTATCCACCTTGCCACCTAGCTGCTCCCACTGCCTCTCTTAAAGTAAAACACATAAAATAAAGCTCTATTCTTATTTCCCCCTCCAAAATGCTACCACACATTATATAAGGCATAATGAGGTCACGTTTCATTCATTTCGTGTATGTCTCAAACGAACCTTAAAGCAACGTATGTGTTAGCTCTCATTTTTTTAAACGCTCATTTTCCCTCCCAAGGAGGGAGGCAAGGCCTCAGGCCTGGTCCCTGTACAGGTGGGGCACAGCCCCTGCCCGTGGAGGAAGCTCCCCACATACTCCTGGGTCTGTTGACTTGGAGGGTGGGCAGGCTTCGAGATGGACTGAAGCCGGGACTGGGAGAAAGGGCAGGGTGAGAAGGCCAAGTCAGTGAGAATGACGCACTCCCCCCGCCTCTTCCTCTGAGCAGCCCTGCAGCCCTGGGCTAGGGAGGGATGCTGTTTCATAGAGATCGGGTGGGCCTGCAGTCTGTCCTGGGGCCCTCCTACGACGGGGAAGCGAGCCAATGGCCGTCAGGGCCCAGATGCTCTCCCAAAAGGAGCCTATTGAGGGAGCTCCCCAGCCCCTTCCCGCTCAGCCCCGCCTCCACTCTATACGATTGGACCGAGGTGAGCAGGAAAGAGAAGCGTCGGGGAGCAGGGGGATGGCCTGAGCCGCTACCGCTCGCTGCTGCCGCTGCCGGTTCCTGGAAGCCAGGGCCTTAGGCTTTCTGTTCCTGGGGACACAGGGGCAGCGGGCCCAGGGTGAGTCCCATCCCACCACCTCCGATCCTTTGGGACCCGGGATCTGGGCGCTGTCCAGGAGATCCGCTTGCCCATGAGAGGTGGAGTGGAAGACCTTCACAGGACATAGGGATCACCCCTCCCGGGCCCAGGATGGGCCAGTGCAGCTGACCCCACGGTTGTGCCTTTAGGGCCCCGCACCAGCTATCCTCTGCCCGGGCTGTGGGCTGAGTGGGGTTTTCTTTGGGCAATCTGCCTGACTTTCACACCCTCTGGGTTCAAACTTGTGGGACTCTCAGAGTTGAGGCCTCTTGGGTCTGTTAGATGGGGGAGCCAAGAAAAAGGAGGGGGAGAAACTTGAGGTAGTTTTCCACAGAACCCACAGAAAGTCCAGGTTACTGAGGGCTGAGTACCCCTGGCCGGGCATCCCTCCCCTATTGTTTCTTCCTAAGCTGCTCTGAATCCAAGGGAAAAGAAGGGTTGTTGTTAAGTAGGGACATTCCGAGACCCTGGGGCCAAGACCTCCCCTGGCCCCCAAAACACACTTAAAAATCAGAGCTAGGCCTCTAGTACGGAAAAGGGAGGTATTTCTAGGCAGCCACTGAATCTGAAAATGCTCCTTTCCAATCAGCCCCATTGATGGAGGCCTGAGTCCTAGGGCCTTGGGAATGAAAGCATGTCACAGAATCCTGGGGAGAGGATCTGCTCCTCATGGGGTGTCAGATTTGGAGGCCAGTGTATTGGGGAGAAGGAGAGAGCAGACAGTGTTACAAACTTCTTTGGAGCAGAATAGGGGCGGGCGTGCCAGGCAAAGGTCTCTTTTAATGAGGCCTGGCTCTGATATAACTCCTCTGATCTCAACGTACTTCACAAATAAAGTGTATGTTTGATTTGGGTAGGTGAGGAAAGTGGTCGTTGGAAGGGGAGAGAACTGAGACCCCTAGGCTCCTGGTCCCTTAAATTAGGGTAGCTAATGGGGTAAAATATGCTCCTAAAATGGCCCTTGGCCTGAAGGAGGCTAACATAGGCAGTAGCAGAGCCCTGGGTATGGAGCGAGAGGACCAGGATCCAGTTCCCAAGTCTATGACTACCTGGGTGACCTTGGACAAATCCCTTAGATTCTGTGGACCTTGGTTTCCTCGTCTGGAAAACGAATAAATAAAAAACCAGCTCTGGATCTAAGATCCTATAAAATAAGGACCTTCACAAATTAGGACTTTGTTGGGATGGGGCCTGGGCTTCCCTCTGTAGATTTGCCCCTGAGGTTACACAAGGAGGAGGGGAGAGGTGAAGCTTTGGGGTGATGGAGGCTGTGGACGGATAGAACAAGCTGGGGCTTAGAGCAAGGAACAGACGAAGACACCTAAACTGAAAGTAAACTGTCTCAACTTCAGGAAATTCTGTCCCTTCCCCCTTTGGGGTCCAGAGAGTAGGGTGCTAAAAGTCAGGGGGAGGGGGAAGAGGAAACACAGGATGAGTCGGGAGATAGCAAGCAGGAAGTTGACAAGGTGGTAGCACAGGTGCATGGTGGGTGACACCAGCAGGCCAGGCAGGGTGGGGCAGCACAGAGAAGCATTTTAGAGGGGTTCTTCCCTCTACCCCACCTAAGGCTTCCTGGCTCTAGAGAAAAGTTCTCTGATCTGGCTCCACGGGCTGCTCTGTAGAGCAGAAACCCCGAACCACTCATTAGCAGGCTGGCAAAGTGACCCAGGCTTGTGGGGGTGATATTTAGGCCTGGCAGAGGTGCCCTGAGCATTCTCTGAGGGCTAGCTAAAGCTAAGACCCCAAGGATCTCCTACCCTAGGTGGCTTTTCTTATGTCCTTAAGCCTAAAGGAAATGACTGAACTTAGAATCAGAGGGCCTGGCTTCTAGCTCTGTCTGGTTAGGACACTTAGTACTCATGTGACCCAGGGCATCTCTCAGAGACCGATTTCCTCACCCAAAAATGGGTGATTATAACATTTGCTCTGCTTATCGCGTGAGTTGTTTGTGGAAACAGGCATTTGTGAACCATAAAGTGACATAGATGAGGCAGAGTGACCGACTGGGAAGATCACTAAATTTGGAGTCAGGAGAACAGAAATGGCTTCAAATCCTGCCTTGCTATTTACTACAGGTGTCTTTGGACAAGTCACTTGCCCTTTGCAGGTCTCAGTTTGTTGTTGTTCAGTCATTTCAGTCGTGTCTGACTCTTTGTGACTCCATTTGGGGTTTTCTTGGCAAAGATACTGGAGTGGTTTGCCATTTCCTTCTCCAGTCCATTTTACAGATGAGGAAACTGAGGCAAACAGGGTTAAGTGACTTGCCCAGGATCACACAGCTAGCAAATGTCTGAGGTCAGATTTGAACTCAGGTCTTCCTGACTCCGGGCCTGGCACTGTGCCCGCTGCACCGCCTAGCTGCAAAATGGAGGAGAGATGGTCTCTGAGGTTCCTTATAGATCCTATAGTCCAAAGATGAGCTATCATTTATTGCTTATTCATAATTAACCTTTTTGATTACAAACATGGGATAAAAACGTGAACCTGAGTAAGTCTGCTGGTCCCGAGCATACAGATGGAGGTGATAGGGTGCATTTTGCCCTAAGTGTGCATCTGTTTTCCACCTCACCTTTACCCTGGGATCCTCTATCCAGGCCCCTACAGGGAAGTACTACAAAGATATCTCTGGGTGATTTTATAGGAAAGAAGCCTCCCGTCTACTTGTTGGCTCTGTGGTCTTGAGCAAGCTACGTGATCCTCCTCTCCTGGCCTCGGGCTTTTCATCCTTAAATTGGAGATCACAGTATCTGCCCTGTCCACTTCACCAAATTTTGGGGAGAACCTAGGGAAGTATTGTATGTAGAGGGCTTCGTTATTGATATATGCAGGAGGTTGGGGTTGGGGTTGCAATTTCCCCAATCCACCAACCAATGTCCCATAAACCGGTTAGGTATGAGATCTCCAGCTCTGAGGGTGCCGGCTTTTAGGGGGCCTGATACGAGTAGATCAGGGCCTGAAACAGTCATCCTTGGTAGGGCCCAACCACAACCCACAAGTATGGCTGTCTTTGTATCCGTGGAGCATCATTCATTCAGTAATTTGGCAAACACGTAACAACAGTACTTGCTACTGGCTACCCCGCTGGTAACAAAGATAGGTAGGACCGAGGCCCTGCTCTCAAGGAACCTGTAATCGGTTCGACATGATTGGATAAAAGATTTATGCGCTAATGAGGACCGCTAAGTAGCACGAAGCTGAGTTCAAATCCTGCCTCAGGATGCCAGCAAGTGGCTTAACCCCTGTCTGCCTCAGTTTCCCCATCTGTAAAATAATTATATTAATATTAGTATTATATTTACAACTGTGGTATTAAACACAATACAGTAAATAACTTATAAATTTACATACTATAAATAAAACCTGGTAGTAAATATAATATTAGTAATACTGACAATAGTAGTGATGATGGGACGTGCCTCCCAGGGTTATTGCGGGATAAAATGGGATGATGTTCGGAAAGCTCTTTAGCAAACTCTAAAGCTGCCAGCTGTCAATAAAAAGCACAGAGAGAGAAAGTGCTGGGAGAGACAATAGATTTTCACAGTGGTCCCCAACCTGGGGGAGGGGGTCCGAGAGAAGGGTGGAACTTCCCCATGACCTAAGGCAGGATGTGGAGAAGGCCACAACAATGCAATACCACACAACTAGTACATGGTTATCAGTGGGCGAGTGCCACGCCCCTCTCCCACCCCAATTAAGGGACAGCAGCTTCTCTTCCCCCTTCCTTCTGTGCCTCCCCTCCTTCCCCACTACACTTAATGTTTACCAGATTTCACCTGGGCTGGAGTGTGATCAAAGCCATGGACAGCTCGAGGGCTGGAATTAGAATCAGAGGAACTGAGTTCAAATTCAGGTTCTGCTACTTTTCACCCACATGACCTTGGGCAAGTCCCAAGAAGTTAACTTCTCTGGGCTTCAGGGCTTGGACTAGCCGACCCCTTAAGGTGGTCCCTTTCAGTCCCAGATGCTTTGATCCTCTGCTTTTCCCCCAGCTAGCATCGCCACCCCCTCCCCACTCCTGGTGGTCTTGATCAGGAGGTTCAGACAGAGGAGCCAAGCCCCAGTAGGCCTGGGGGTGTAGGAGCCACAGATATGTCTGCCTCATCTAACACTTTACTTAGTGTGTTGCCATGGGGCACAGAGAGGCTGCAGACAGCAAACAGTCATAAACCCCTGAACTAGGGACAGACACCCTTGCTCACTCTCATCTTAATTTTTTTTCTCTCCCAATATCACTCTCCCCCTTTCTCAGGCTGGCACCATCATTCATAGTATGGCTTCTAGGCAGGTGAGCCGGGTTCGAGCCCCCTCATCTACTGCAGGTAAGAGTATTCCCCTCCCATCTTCTAGGTCTAAGGGATACCTTCTGGGAAGGAAGAGAATTTTTTTTTGAGGAGGGAGGGCCAGACAATTGAGGTTAAGTGATTTGCCCAAGGCCACACAGCTAGTTCGTGTCAGGTGTCTGAGACTGAATTTGAACTCAGGTCCTCCTGACTCCAGGGCCAGTGCTCTGCTCGCCGTGCTACCTCCATGCCCCAGGAAGAGAACTGAGACAGAAATTGGGGGGTGGGGTGGAAGCTGACTTTTGCCTTTTTTTTAACCTGCTTTGAGTGCTAATTCCTTAGCTTCAGCTTACCCTCCTGTGCTGGGGTTGTGGGGTTGGGAAGGTGGCACTGTTACACAGTTTATCTTTTTGCCCCTTCTTTGTGGGGAAACACCATGCTGCTGTGCTTTCACTTATCTCATGCCATTCTGTGGTCTGTGGGAAGGGGGGACAATCAATGGAGCTGGTTCTGGGTCAAAGGGAGGTAACCCTGCCTCTTCAGTCTGACTTCCCTAGAGAGGAATTGACTGGCTGAAGATGAGACAGAACAAACTGACAAAGAAACAAGGAACTGAGAGGCAGCAAGATGCAGTGAGAATTCTCTCAAGATTTAGAGTTCAATCCCAGCTCCACCACTTGCTGCCTATGTGACCTTGGACAAATCCCTTCCTTGCCCTCTCGGAGCTTTTCTTGTCTGCATGGTGAGAGGCTTGCGCCAGGCGCTCAGACATTTTGTGTCTGTATTTTCAGACTCGTACTCTAAAAGATAAAGGGACGGCTTTAACCTTTGTGGAAGAAAGGTAGGCTAGAGAAGAAGGGTGGCATGGGGGAGAGGATGCCCCCTCTCCCACCTCCCATCTGGCCCTAACACTGACGGTTTGGTTCACAGAGGAACAGGTGGCCCGACAGACTGAAGATGTTTTCCGGAGCTATGTCTACTACCGCCATCAACAAGAACAGGAAACAGAGGGAGCAGCTGCCCCCGAGGACCCTGAGATGGACACCTTGCCCCAAGAGCTCAGCAGGTGAGGGAAGGAGAAACGCAGAAAAGTGCTTCCACACATACTTCCATACATACGTATACATGCATACACATACGCACACACATACACACGCACCCATTCAGTGATGAAATGGCCCTTCCCTAATTGTTAATTTTTACTGTATGAAAAGGAATTGTGGTATGTATTATTAAATTGTATAGGTCAGCTAGGTAGCACAGTGGATAGTGGCACCAGGCCTGGAGTCAGGAATACTTGAGTTCAAATTCAATTTCAAACACTAGCTCTGTGAGCAAATCACTCTTTGCCTCAGTTTCCTCATCTGTAAAACGAGCTAGAGAAGGAAATGGCAAAGCGCTGCAGTATCATTGCCAAGAAAACCCCGAAAGGGTCACGAAGAGTCAGGCACGACCGAAATGACTCAATAACATTATTCATCCGTAAGGGGGATTGAGGGTGAACAGACTGGGAAAGGCATAAACGTTGCCTGGTCCCAACTGCTGAGTCAGGGACCAGAGTCACCAGCTAGGTACAGAGCGGGAGTAGGGTGGCATAGAGAAGATGAACTGTGCAGCCAGAAAAGGGAGGGAGTTCATTTGGGATACATGCAGACAAGTGGTCCCAAGAATGGCCATCTCCAGGGATCATGGCAGCTGGTCCCAGGCTATCCCTAAGATCCCTTTTTCTGAAGGCTCTGAATACTGTGATTTTTTTTTTTTGGAGGGGGAAAGGCAGGGCAATTGGGGTTAAGTGACTTGCCCAAGGTCACACAGCTAGTAAGTATGTTAAGTGTCTGAAACTGGATTCGAAGTCAGGGCCTCCTGACTCCAGGGCTGGTGCTCCACTCACTGCACCACCCAGCTGCCCCTGAATACTATGATTTTAAGAACTGGGGGAAGAAGGCCTTTTATCAAGAAGAGACTGCCCAGACTTGGTGGCAACCATAGAGGAGAATGGGGGGTGTTTCTGAGGCCCACTAGCTCAGGTAAAGTAGAAATGCTAGGCTATCAGAAGGTGAGGAGAACCTTAGCCCTGGTGACCAGGGCTCTACCGGGAAGGCTTTTGCAGGTCATGTCTGACATATTTCTTTGCACACATTCAGTCACATATACACGCACCCCGTCTTTGAATTCCTCTCCGTCTCTTGTCCCTTTTCCATTCTAGCCCTCCTCATCTATGCAAAACTGTAGCAGCTCTGCCTTCAACCTCCGTCCCCTCCACTGCCAATCTCCACAACCTTGTTCTCAGAGTTTGAACTTCCAAAATATTTATTTGTAAATTCGAGTCCTCCAGTTTGGGTGTAGCATTATCCCCCAAAGATGGGGGAACAAGGTAAGGACTCTTCTTGCGGCAATCCTGACCTCTTCCCTCCTGTTTTTTTTGTCACTGCCCCAGCACCACGGAACAGGTTGGCCGACAGCTAGCCATCATTGGGGATGACATCAGCCGTAGGTATGACTCAGAATTCAAGGCCATGCTGCAGACTTTGCAGCCCACCTCAGAGACTGCCTATGAGTACTTCACCATGATCGCCTCCAGGTACCCACCTCCCCCAATTGCTCCGAGGTCACTTTCAAGTTACCTCTCCTTCCTTCCCTTTCTGTGCCCTGTCCAAGTGACAGTGGCAACTTGGCTCCCTGTGTTGCTTCTGTGCTCTTCTGTTGCTGTGTAGCAACCCCCTCTCTGTAGTCCCAGTCTTCTGATGGCGAGGCTGTGAATACCAATGTACACCTTTCACCTGGGAATATGAAGGGCTGTGTTCCTGAGAGGCTATAAAGAAATGCAGATCTGAACCTCATAGAACTGTGGTGAGGAAAGCTTTTTGTAAGCCTTAAAAGCCCTATAGGAATGTGAGCAGGGACTGTTAGGAGGGGAAGGGTAGGTGGTCACTTCCTGTGGGTGGCTTTTGTTTTCTGTTTTCCCTGAAAAGCAGGGTAGTGCAAAAGAAAGTACAGTGTTTGATGGCAGGAGACCTCAGTTTTCATTCTGACTCTGCCACTGACTAATTGTGTGACTGGGGAAGTCATTTCTTTCTTCCTTTGTAAGATTAGAAGGTTGAACCCACAGAAATGCTTTAGCTAAAGCATTCGTGTCAATTTCCACGCCCACAGTAAACACGGGTGGGCCGCAGAAAATGGCACTGGGGGCTGGCCGCACCTTGGACAGCCCTGGACTGGATGATTCCAGTGGGATGATCGGATTCGTTCGGCTCTAAATCCCATGATCCTCTGAACAGAATTCTTTCCAGGACTTGTGGGCTAGGGGTGGGGTAGGAGGGATTGCTCTTAGCCCAGGCTCCCTTGTTCCCCAGCATGTACTGGAAGTACAGCAGCAAGGGAGTTTAAGCTCTAAAGGCAGCTGGCCCCAAAACCCCTCAATTCCCTGGAAATAGGAATGTGGCATGAGAGCTTCTGTTACGCCGGACGCTTGGGTCAGGGTTAGCTTTACAGTTAGAGTTAGGGCCAGGCTCATCTTCCCGAGTTCAAATCTGGCCTCAGATACTCACCAATTATTGACCCTGGGAAAGTCACTTCACTTTGTTGCCTTGGTTTCCTCATCTGTCAAACAGCAAACCATTCCAGTATTTTTGCCAAAAAAACCCAAATGGAGTGAACGAAGAGCTGGACACAGGTGAAATGCCAAACAGGAACAAAAAGGTTGCCTCGCTCTTCTATTAGGGTTCAGTTTGCGGTGAATGTTAGGAACAGAAGATGTGTGTTGGTCTAGACTCCAGGGGTGGGCAAGGGAGGTGAGGGTCAGGGGACTGAGTGTGAGCCACTCCCCAAGGCGTCCCCCCTCCCTCCCCCCTGAGCTTCCCAGGACCTAACCTCCTCTTCTGTCCTCTTCCTCCCTGCTGTCCCTGCCGGATGTCAGGCTAGCAGTGGTTCCTCCTCTCGCAGGTAAATCCCCTTCCCCCTCCATGCCTCAGGCTCCCCTTCCTCCTTTCTCTCGCTCTCTCTGTCGGACACTGTGTGCTGGGAGGAGTGGTGGCAGTGGAAATGACACACAGGTTGAACAGTGGGTGGAGGGGAGAGACTGTCTCTGACAAGCAGCCTGGGAGGTGGTCCAGCTGTGCCCAGCTGTTGGCCCCTTTGGGGACCAAGCCCGGATGGTATCCCTCCAGGAGATCCAGGCCCAGGGTTTTTCTCAATGAAACTGTAAATTCCTTGAGAGGCAGCGTTGTCTCTTTCCTTGCATTTGAATCCAGGGTGCCTGGTGAATAACGGGCGATTAATAAATGCTTCATTGAGGCGTTGGACTCTTCCTGAGACTAAGTGGGCTTGGATGAATGGGGGATCTGGGATACCTCTGGCTGCACTCCCAAATGGTAAAGGGCTGCTGCACTGAGATAGCATTCTTTTGGGGAACCACACTGTGCGCTGCTTGCAGTCTCCCCAGGGATTGACAAATAGTCTCTCCCCAACCCCAGGGAGAAGCCTGGGTGGTTAAAGGTATGTTCCCTACCTCCTTCCTTCAGGCTGCTGCGGCATACACCTGGGCCTCCTTCCTAGTCCCACAGGGTCAGGGGGTAGGACTAGTGGGAAAGGGGTGAAAAAAGAAGTCACTAACTTGAGGCTTTTTACCCCCAACAGCCTATTTGAGAGCGGCATCAACTGGGGCCGAGTGGTGGCATTGCTGGGCTTTGGCTACCGGTTGGCCCTACATGTTTATCAGAGGGGCCTGACGGGCTTCCTGGGACGTGTGGCTCGATTTGTGGCCGACTTCATGCTCCAACACTGCATTGCTCGCTGGATTGCCCAGAATGGGGGCTGGGTGAGCAGGGGCCCTGGGGGTAGGGAGGCCACGGGGGGGGGGGGGGGGGGGGGGGATATACCATAGTAATGGGGGAAAGAGGGAAAGGGATTAGGCAGGATGAAGTGTTTCAGAAATCAGGGTAGAACTCAGGAGGTAGGCCCGGGGTGGGGGCCTGGTGAATTCTCCCTCCATCCTTCCACTAGTATCCTCTGTGATGCCCATCTCATCCCTAGGTGGCGTTCCTGGACGTCCCTAACAACTCCATTTTGTACGTGATGACAGTCTTGGCTATGGTGCTCTTGGGGAGATTCGTTATCCGAAGATTCTTCCAACCCTGACTCCAGGTGGTGGAGGCCTTTCGTGAAGACACGAGGCCTAAGTCTCTCCCATCATCCCCTTCCTCCTCCCGGACAAAAAGAACAGCCCTGTGCTACCATGACAGATCAGCCAGGAGGAGGATGGTCACGCCAGGCATCTTTCCTACCTGGGAGCCAGGGGGTACTGCGTACCCTGCTCTACCCCTTCATGGTGCTTATAGGCCCTTGTGTTTGGGATCCATCTCACTGGGTCAGAGAGGGGGCCACAGTTGTGTGAGTGCAGCCTCCATTCCCTTCCCAAAACAGACACACACACACACACACACACACACACACACACACACACGCACACACACATACACACATGCACACACACGCACACACACACACACACACATATATATATATATATATATATATATATATATATATATATATATATATATATATATATATATATATATATACATGGATCTCTGGGAAGCCTCCAAAATAGGGCTTTTAGTTTCTTCATCCATCTGGAGGTAGGCAGGTTAAAACTACTCATTTCTGAAAAGAGGTTTTTTTTTAATATTTTAGTTTTTTTATAATTGCTTAGGTTGCTTATCTTCCCTTTCTTTCCCCCTCCCTTTCCACCTCCCCAAGACCTAGACGGCTCTTGATGGTGGGGGCATCATGTTAGCCAATAGTTATCAAGGACAGATACAAATTGGAAATACCCCTCCCACCAAAGGCTGAAAAGCAAGATTAGGACATTAGAGCTGGAAGGGAGCTTCATGGCCATCTAGTCCAGGCCACTCATTTTTAAAAGTGGGGAAACTGAGCCTCAGAGAAGGAAATTGATTTAGTCACAGTCTCATAGAGAGTTAGTGGCAGCACTCAGATTAGATTTATAGACTCGTTAAGATTGGAAGGTACCTGGGAGTCAGTTTAACCCAACCTCATTTTACAGAGGAGGAGAAGGGAAGTAACTGACTCCCATAGTCCATTTAGTGTCCAAGCTAGGATTAGATCCATAGACTCAAAGGAGCAGAGCCGAGGACTTAGAGACCATCTAGTGTAATCCCTTCATTTTACTCAGGTTGAGAAAGGAGACCTGAAGATACTCCTTACCTGCTTCCCCCAGCTCCAATCAGGCTGCTCTTGTAACCAGCCATTCTCTCAGGTTTCTTGGGCCTGTGGGGACTCTACCTCTCCTTACCTCCCAAAAAGGAGACCCCCAGGGTCCAGCTTGCTTACTTGCTAACCCTTCACCTAGCTTGCTCCAGCCCTCTACTCAGCATGTTTTCTACCCTATCCCCCAATGCTGACTTTGACCCAAACCCTACTATGGTAATCCATTAGATTGCCCAGTCCTTCCCTTCCAACCCCAACCCCATCCTGGCCACAATAACCACTTAGGCCAAAGACTAAGAACGGGGAGGGAGCTCAGCCCTGAACCTGTCTCTACATACCTGGGGAAGGGGGACTGTACACTAATATGCAATTTGTGGGGTACTCTTAAACCCTGAGATGAGCCAGATTGGCCCAGGGCACAGTGTAATACCTGGGGTGGGGATAGGGGATACTGAAAACTCAGCCCTGGTGCTTCAGAGCTGCCTACCATATGGACAGCCTTGAGGTGCACCTTAATGGTTTTTGATAATAAATGTGCAATCCCACAACCCCTGCCTTGCCATTTTTTATTGGGGTGGGGGAGGCAAGGCAATCAGGGTTAAGTGACTGCCCCAAGGACACACAGCTAGTAAGTGTCAAGTGTCTGAGGCCAGATTTGAACCCAGGTCCTTCTGACTCCAGGGCTGGTGCTCTATTTCCTGCGCCACCTAGCTGCCCCTGCCTTGCCATTTTTATACACCTATTTGAGCACCCCCGCAGGTCCTGTACTGCCCTTCACCACCACCACCACCACCCCATCAAGACCTCCTGGCAAAGATCCAAGAGCGGATGTCCCTAGGTTGATGAGGCTACAGCTCTTCTGACCACAATTACACAAGTATTTGAGCTCAAGAGGGCATTAGAGATCCCCTAGTCTATTTGACAGAGAGAAATGAGACCCAAAGAGGATTTGTCTGGGAGCATGGAGACCATAAGGAACAGGTGTGAAATTCAAATTCAAGTCTTGCGATGGGCAGTGTAATGTAACTGCAAGAGCCCAGGATTTATAGTCAGAAGAAAGACCTGGGTCCAGATCTTATTTCTGCACTTGGGACCTGTGAAACCTTTTCATGGAGGGGGAAACTGAGGCACAGTATGACCCTCAGCTCTTACCTCTGTAAAATAAGGGGAGTGGACCATGTGATCTCTAAGTTTCTTTCTCATTCTAAAAATCCTGATTACAAATCTAGGGCTTTTTACACGAAATCACACAAATTGTTCATTTCAACAAGACTAGGAAGACTTAGACCACCAATTCGGCCTACTACCTTTTATCTGAATGAATGGCCCTACTCTAAATGAAAAACCAGGAGGGTCTCTCACATCTCATAGGAAATTCAACTAGGAGGGGGACCTTAGAGCTCATCGAGCTCAACCCACTCATTTTACAAAAGGTGGCAGGTTAAGGGCCAGGGCTGGACCTCAATTGTCCAGGCTCCCAGCTCAAGGTTCTTTTTGTTCTATCTCACTACTAATTCTTCTTGTGGGGCAGCTGGGTGGCACAGTGGATAGAGTCCTAAGTATGAAGTCAGAAAGACTGATCTTCCTGAGCTCAAATCTGGCCTCAGGCACTGTGTGACCCTGGGCAAGTCACTTCACCCTGTTTGCCTATTTTCTCATCTGTAAAATGAGCAGGAGAAAGAAATGGCAAACCACTCCTGTATCTTCACCAAGAAAACCCCAAATGGGTTTGAGAAAAGTCAACCATGACAGAACCACAATTATTCAAACCCAAAGAAAAGCTAACACTGAAAGTTAAGCCACAGATCCCTAGAGGGCATGATGCACACAGCATACTGCAAGAACAGCTGCCTCACAGAGCCTAGCCTTGTCCCTTCAGCAATGACCATCTAATGATCAGACAGCTCTATCCCAGTAATTCCGCTATGCATCCACATCAAGATTTACAATAACACTTTGCTAACAACCTGTGAGAGGCAAACACTGCAATTATGGTTCCCATTTTCAGAAGAGGAAGTAGAAGTGAGTGACTTAAAGAGAAACAATTACCTGGAGTCCTCATTCTCTTTGAAGGACATGTGTCCCTGACCATGTAGTTGACTTCTGTTTTAAGAAGGTGATGTGAAAGATCTTAACCATGCCAAACTCCTGAACAAATTCTTAAATGGATTTCAATCCAATAAATCCAATCAAACAAACATTAAGTGCCTAATATGTGTCAGGAACTTTGCTAAAATTTGGGGATACAATTAATAATAATAATAAAGACAATCCTTGCTCTCAGGGAGCTTACAATCTAAAGGGGGAAACTATACACAAAAGGAATCAGGAAAGTGGGTGGGGGGGAACCAGGGGAGACCAGGGGAGACTCAGCACAGAAACATCTTGTTCCACGGAGCTGAAACCAGGTAGGGCAGCAGATCCATGTAAGCCAAGTCCAATTTCTGCCCTATATAAAGGTAGGTGGTTTGGTGGATAAAGTGCTGGGCCTAAAGTCAGGAAGACTCATCTTCCTGCATTTAAATCTGGCCTCAGACACTTACTAGCTGTGTGACCCTGGGCAAGTCACTTAGTCCTGTTTGCCTCAGTTTCCTTATCTGTAAAATGAGTTAGAGAAGGAAAAGGCACTAAATGCTCCAGTATCTTTGCCAAAAATACCCAAACGAGGTCATGAAGAGTCTGACAGGATTGAACAATAAAGAACGATGACAATAAAGGAAGGCATTGGGAGGAGTTTGGTACTCTGCTTTCCAGCCCTCCAGTCTGAGGGGAGAGGAGGCTGAAGGAGGTGGTGTCAAAGCTTGAGTCAGCAGCACCGAAGTAAGCTTAGAAGTGAAGCCTCCCCTGGGAGGAGCATCTTGTTCCGGGGAGTTGAAACCAGGCAGAGCAGCAGATGTAAAGTGGAGATGAAGTGTCAGGTAACACCAAAGGAAAACACCAGTAAGCTCCTCTGTTCAGTCCAGGATTGCACAAGGAGACTGCCAGAAACCTGTAAACACTTCTGAGGTGTTTTGAACCTGAAGCTAGCAGGCTCCACCTCTGACTGTCCAAGGCCCCAGTGAGCTCCCATTGTCACTACGTAAGCAGACTTGCATGCATGGTGACTTGTACAGAGCTTAAACCTAGCCAATGTGTGCATGCCTTGGGGCCCTCAAAGAGAGCCAGTCCCCTAGGAAGGAAGTGCCCAAGGAAATGGAAAAGTTTAGTGCCAGGGCAACAGGGCCTGGGATGGCATTCCAGTATTCATTGGCTTCACCTGGTGTAACAACAATGCTACTTGCAGCTACTGTGGCTGTGTAAGGCCCATAACTCCAGCACACAGGAGGGCTGCTAGCACAGGTTTTTTGATCTGCTTTCCTAAGGAAAGTAACCTTAAGGGGTTTACAATCTCACTTTAATCAAACATACATATATCATTCACTTAGTTCAGGGGGGAAAGTCAGCACCCTGAACTTCAGAGAAAACACAAACAGAAATTACAAGCAGAAATTATATAAACAGAGCAGATAACACAAATCAACAGGCAGGCTTCTATCTGACCATAGCAATACATACATAGTTACCAGAGAGAGAAGCACCAACATCTGGGTTTTCAAAACCAGGGGGCTCCTTAACGGCTACCCAGAGTCTGAGTCTCCACACCAATACTCTTCCAATGAGTGAGCCCCAAGCAAAATGCTAACCTCAGAGTATATATACACTTCTTCAGGGTCAGAGGGCATCACAATCATGCGACTCAAATCCATGTGACCTAGGCCTTCCCGTGACTTAAAAAGGTCATCAAAGACTCCTGATTCAATCAAAGACTCTTGACTGAAACCAAGGCAAGATTCAAAGACACTTGATTGCCTTAGTGCTGAGAAGCATTCCAAAAGAAAAAACAACAAAAAGTCCCACCCTGCTTGCCATTACACCTGGGGATCCAGCAGACAAGGCAGGGTGGTACCCTGGACCCTTCTCAAGAGGCCTGAAAACTGTGCGATCTCATATCCAAGTGAGGCCTGACAGGGCCTCAGCAGGAGACAGAGGCAAGTCCTGGTTGATGACTGATTGCACAAGGAAAAGGAGACAGAGACAGGGGGAGATCAGCACCTGTACTGGTCAAAAGGAGATGGAGGAAGAAGTCAGAGATTGTGGCAGAGCAGCAGTAAGAGTATGGAGAGTTCAGAGTTGACAAGAGCAGGCAGAGCCTGCCCACTCCCTCTAAGAGTTGGGGAAGAAACGGAGCCTGGCTCTGGCACAAAGTCCCAATGACTAAGGCTGGAGATATGAGCATTGCATGTGTATATGCTCTGGGAGCCAGGACTGCTACCAAACTTTGTTCAGTTCCTACATAGCACTGGTCTCACCAAGTTCATATCTAGATGCTACTGCCCGGTGGATCCTTATCTCAGCTTCCACTGGCCAGGGCCCAAAAAGTCATCCTCCGATCCTCAGAGAATCACTACTGAGCTGGCCGTAAGCCTCAGCCTGGAACATCAGGTGCCAGAGCACTGGAACTCTGGAAGCCCCTTCAGACCTTTCAAAGGCATTGGCTTGTGCAGCTGTACTCCCTTCACCACACTTCGATCCCCTCAAGGGTGAGAGGAGCATCTGGTGTCGACAGCCCTTTTTGAATGCTTCAGAAGCCAATCAAAATTAAGCAATTTGCCCAGGGTCATTCTGCTGGGGTCAGGCTTGATACAGAAGATGGGATTTTAGCTAAGACTTGAAGGAAGCCAAAGATCCTTCTTTAGTGCCTAGAGACAGAGAGAGAGATCACAAGAAGACAGGGGGAAATAAGTGGTAGAGGTAGCAGCCACCAATGGCCTTCCTCGCCTTGAAAGAAAAAAATTCTGTTCCCCACATATGACTTGTGTTCTCTGCACCTCTGGGTCTTTGCCAGGTTTTTCCTGTGCCTGAATCCCTTCCCTTCAAAGACCAGTTCAAATGCTACCTCCTCCATTCATCAATGATATACCTTTAGATCACACATAGCACCTTACTTTGCCTCTTTTTGACGCCCAACACATAAGAATTGGAGTTATAAGATACTCAGAAGTTGGTTAAGTGATGCTCAATCTGGGGAGTGATTTGTTCAATTTCACAGTGCTAGTAAATGTCAGAATCAGCATTCAAACTCAGGTCTCCCGACTCTAAATCCAGTACTTTTTCCATTATACCACACTGTCTTTTTCAATTGGCTTCAATTCAGCAATCATTCGTTAAGCATCTACTGTATTCAGAGATCTATGCTAGGTGCTGGGGAGATACAAAGAGAAGGCAGTCCTCATTGGAGCTTACAATATCAATAGGAGAATATATGGTATGCCTTCTAGCTCTACAATTAATTATTTGTACAAGTGCCTCTAGGAAGGGGTTGGGTGGCCAAACCCCCTGAGACCTGCAGTTCTTCCTAGTAAAGAGAGTAAAAAGAGAAAACTAATGTGAGATCAGCCCTCTAAGAGGAAGGCAGTGACTGTTCACTTAAGAGCTACCACAGGAGAGGTGACGGGAGAGATGGAATCAGCCCATGGCAGCAGCCACTATTTGTCCCATCTGTAGTTCCCTTCTCCAAGATCATGAGAGATGACTTTTAAATAGACAAACTTGAGGGTTTGTGACTGTGGGAACTCAATCGGGTCAAAGGAGAGGAGCATGAAGTTGTGGCATAAGGGTACAATAGGAGCCACACAAGAAAGACAGATTTTTTTAATTGTATTTTTTCCAATTATATGTAAAGATAAGTTTTTAGCATTCATTTTGAGTTCCAAATTTTTCTCCCTTCCTCCCCTCCCCGCAATTTGATATAGGTTATACATGTGCCATCATGTAAAAGAGATTTCCATATTAGTCACTGTCATGAAAGAAGAAACAGACCAAAAGAAAAAAAACCTGAAAAAATAAAATGAAAGTAGTATGCTTTGATCTGCATTCAGGCTTCATCTGTTCTTTCTCTCCATCAGGAGTCCTTTGTAGTTGTGTTGGATCATTGTATTGCTGAGAAGAGCTAAGTCATTCATAGTTGGTCATCACACAATGTTGTAATTACTGTGTACAATGTTTTTCTGGTTCTGCTCATGTCACTTTGAATCAGTTCATACAAGTCTAAGAAAGACAGATCTTTCTTAAGCCTATTAGAGAATTTTGACATGTAAAAGAATGGGGTATGGGGATCAAAATGGGAACCATTTCATAACTGCATTCCCAAGGGCAGAATTACTGTGAATGAGGACCATAATGAATAAATCTGCTTTGGAGATATGAGCCTGACAGTAACAGGATATTCTATTTGTTGTTGCAAGAGGAAAAGAGGAAGAAAATGACTCATTTCTTTTTAACAGTGGCAATGGTAATGCGATGCTATAGTCTGATGGTGAGCAGAGTTGTCATTCCTTTTCACTGGTCACTATTGCTTGTGTGCAGTCAAACCAACTCTTTCCCAGTTACCCCATTAACTCCTCCCGTTGGTGGTGACTGTTTCTTCTAGCTACTCCCTCAGCTCCTCAACTCTGGAGGAATGGTTTTCCTTTTGTGTAGTATGAAAAACCCTCACCAATTAAAAAAGGTTAATTTTTAATAAGGAGCCATCTCAGGGTGGGAACAGAAATAAAATTTTATTCAGTTCTCGTGAGAATAGGGCATCCTCTGCCAGGACAGATCTAGCAAGGGAGGCCTCATACAAGAGGCAAAGCATCAACAATTATACCTAATGCAAGAGAATTCCCACCCACCTCTGACCCTTCTCACCATTGTCTGGGAGGCAGGCTTACAATCTGAGCATGAAAAAACTAGACAAAGAACCAGGAAATCAAGGCACAGAAACTCCAATTCCCATTCCCTTAGTTAATGATTACAACTGAGGTGACATCTATAAATCTGAAGAAGGAGAATAGGATAAGGGGAGGGGGGAGACCCTCTCCATTCTTCTATAGTACTTTTACAGTAAAGGAAAGCAGGTCACAGAGGTCCTATTCTTACTGAGAAAATCTTTAAACCAGAACCAGAAGAAAAAACAAAAAATTTCGGGGTAAACTTTCCCAGAGGCTGAGCAATCAGACTCTCACAGCCTCAGCTGAATTTTCCACTTCCCTATTTCCCTATTTCTTGATTTTTAAACATTTCTAAGTATGGATATGAATAGACATAGATATACATTTATACATATATATTCCCTGTGAAGTCTTCACATTTTATTTTCTCACTACCTCACACAATCCCCCTCTACCTTGACACTATTTTGAAGACTTCACACATCATTGCTGATATGAATTATTCACCCACCTATCTTCTTCATTCATCACACTTTTATACCACATTTTCTTTCCCATCATACTAGTATCCCCATTACCCTTTTTAATAAATATGGGAAGGATTGATCAACATATTGACAAATCAAAGGGGGCAGTCCCCTTTATAAGTACAAATACAGAGACCCAAAAGAAAATGATAATACAATTATCCCTTTAAATTTCAAAGGTCCCTTCCCATACAGATGTCTGGCAGAGAGCATCAATGAAGTCTCCTGGTCCTTGGTTGTTTCAGCCACTTCCACAGCTTCTTCTTCTCGTAGGAACTAGCTTTCTGTCCATCCTCCTACAAAAGTTACCTTAGCACAATTTGGAGTTACCATTTCTGATAATTATACCCTGATCATTTTTACAAATTCAAAATTGAAACCTTGGCCAATTGCCATGTTTAAGAAATTTACATCAGAACCCAACTTCTCATACTTTACATTGACTCATTATTAATTTCCCCACCAGGAGGATGAGACTCCAGTACATACATAAATACATTAAATAGCCAATTTTTAACATAGTACATATAAATCTTAACCTTTTAGTCATGCCATGCTTCTTTGATGGCATTACAAAATAAGCCACAAGCCATTGTTCTTTTAATATTATTATTTGTAATAAAACCTTAGACAAACTTGATATTAATCAAATAACAAAATAATATTCTCACAATCCCTTGATCTAATAATTGTCTCCATACCACTACCAAAAATATAAACTAGCCTCACTTATACAGGGCCACACACAGGAATATTAGTCCCAGGCCTATGATATTAAAAAAAATACTTCTGCTCTTAGAATCCTTTTAAACAAAAGGAAACATCTTAGGGTGAATCTTAAACAGTTTGCATTAATTTCTACACATGTTCTAGTTCTAGATAAATATAATATTAGACTGCCCAATAAGATAACACAAAAGAGCTCGTATCTTTTACTAACTACTTGCTCTGATCACAGAAACTTACTATAGAAGGAAAAAAAGCAGGTTCATGTGACATGCCACATATGACAGAATGAAACATCCTTGGCTTTGTTCAAATTCAGATATAGTTAGATTCTTCAATTATGCAGTATCTGTTCCCATAACTGAACTCAGGAATAGTCAGGTGGGAAAATATTCCTTCCCAAAGAAACACAAGGGGGAAGAACTAAGCCAAGAGGATCCCATCCTAGATTGAGGCTAAAATTGTCCCCTCAGCTTTTTCCTAAATGCGACCTCCACCTGTTAACAATACAGGATCATATTCCCTCCAAGTAGCTTGTGGCATTTCTCTCAGATACTGATTTAATGCAGACAACTGTGCCCAAATTTAAATTAAAAAAAAAATTAGTTATGGTCCCGAATGCCTTTTGCCTTAAACAGCTTGCCTCACTAGTCACAGCTAATCAAGTTCCTCCCTTGGTAACTCCATATAGAAAAATTTACCAATTTGGTACACTTCAATTTTGTTGGGTACACTTCACATTCTAGCCTACTCTAACTATAATTCAATTCAAACAGCCATATTTAGCTTTTCCCACCAAAGCAAAAATATTCTACAACTTATCTCTCTTAAAGAGACTTACATTAAAAATTTTTTTCCCTAAACTAAAAATGTCTCTGATTTAGTTCTGGTAAATAATTACTCGTAATCAATTACCATTTGTAGTAATACCTAATGGCTCTTATATCACTTTAAAACATTTAAACTTTATCCTGCACAGACACAATGTAACGTTAAATCCCAGCCTTAATCTATAAAATAATAATTCAGCATGACATTCGTATCCTTCCTAAAAGCCAATTACTAAAAATTAATCCTACTGACTTTAAAAGCCAGGTTCAAAGGTCAGCTAGTTTCTGACCCCACTGTTCTCTCTCTTTCAGTAAAACTTCCAGGCTTTCCCAACTTATTGTACAAATAGGGATCCCAGTAATTGCTGCTACAAAACTTGGAAGTTTATAATTTCTCAAATTAAACTTCTTTAAAAGACATGGTCAAATAAAATGACTTAGCAGTTTCCTAGTCCCTTCATTATTTTAACAATACAATTGTCAACCTAACAACACGTAGAGAAATTGCCTCTCTAACAACACAGATGATACAGTTGTTCATCAAACAATATTACAAAAATTTTTTAGAAATATAACAATGCCATAAACAGTTGTCATATATTTAAACTTTTTAAAACCAAAGTCACTTAATTACCAATCTGGGCTGGATGTGTTTCCACCTTCATCTCATCACCATTGACATAAACTTCACACCTAAGAAAATCCACATATGAAGCAATTATATTTAACTTAAATGTTTGTTTTTGCCAATCATTATGCCAAATACTTTTGCAAATCTGTGATTCCCATATTATTTCTAGGAGTGAATTCCACCCTCATCCCCTCACTGAATGGTGAATTAACTTTCTTGGGGCCACGTAATTAATAAATTTTTCATTGCCAAATAGTAATATGTTCTAATACTCCTGCCCCTTAAAAAAATTATTATCCACAATTTCATATATTTCCTTAAATTTTTTCAGTTCCCCATTCATGTCCATATTTTCTTGTGAAAGTTTTACAAACAATTTTGAACCACCTGTTATAACCAGGTCAGTTTAAAGTGATATACTGGACCAATATTCATATTAAATTTAATAGAACCCACCCACAGATCTAGCCCGAAAGGTGAGTGGACATAATTCCTTCCATCTCTCCATAACTTCTTCTATTAGTTTTTAACTCAGGTTATCAAGCCTTTTACTCTAAGCTGCCTACTCAAGATTTTAATTTATTAATCTTCCACTTTTATCACAGTCTCTCCTTGCCTTTTCCCATAAACTTTAGTGCCAAATAGTAAAATGAACTCTAATTTATCTTAAGCATTAAATTAAGAGTGCCATATCTTCCCTTTTCACATTTCTAAATATAACTACAATAAATTCAATTTCTTTCTGATTGGGTCCCATTACACAAAAACTTTTTCTCTTTCAGGTTGGCAGGAAAAGGGTTAAAATGCTTGTCTAGCCTGCCTCCCTTTAATCTGAGGGAAAAGATCCCCCTTTTCAACATAAATCAATCTCAACCCCCACAACTGGGCTTTCACTGACAATAACTTGTAGGTGTTTCTCCTTACAATGGTAAACTTTAGCCAGACTACAACACACAAAACAAAACTGAATTGCCTGCTCTGCTCCACCCTCCCCCACTCTTTCCCTCTGCTGCTGCTCCAACCTGTGTCCTCAGGAATGCCAGTAGGATAGGGAGGGACAAGGGGGAGTTTACTGACTGTTCTGCCACCATTGCCACTGCTGCTTCTTCTGACAGGCTACACTCACTCATTCACACAGACACACAAAAACACAGACAAGTAGATACAGAAATTCAAAAGCTTTTTCCCTAAAAGACTATCTATTGGTATACCTGGAAATCTTCGCTCCAAAATAACAGGCTTTGATTGATTTTTCCCCATTCCAACTTAGAAGAGGTCCATGTACAAAACCTCCAAGTCAATGACTCTCAAAACCACAGAAACGGGTCACCCTGCTTCTCCCAGTCACCCGAGGGCTACTTGGCAGCACCCCAATCAGGGTCAGCCCATAATTTAGATGAGCTCCATTGCCAGAGCCTCCAAGTAAATGACTCTCTAATTAAGACCCTAGGGCCCCCAAGTTTTGCCTTCCCTGGGCTATACACGTATATCTTACGTGATTGCTCTCTCTCCACCAGGTGGCTGGAATTTCAGTTGGGGAATTTTAATTTTGGAATCAGAGCTCTTTGGTTTCTGTTCCCCTGAGTCTCTCCTTCTTCAGGACTTTGCCCAGCCAAAGCAAAAACACCCAAACAGGTCCAGAGACTATCAGAGAAATCTTGGAGTTCGCATCAGTCTCGGAACCAAGCAGGAGTCTCTCTTACAAAGTGGGCAGATCCCGGACGAGCCCCCCAAACAGTGTGGTATGAAAAACCCTCACCAATTAAAAAAAGTTAATTTTTAATAAGGAGCCATCTCAAGGTGGGGACAGAAATAAAATTTTATTCAGTTCTCGTGAGAATAGGGCATCCTCTGCCAGGACAGATCTAGCAAGGGAGGCCTCATACAAGAGGCAAAGCATCAATAATTATACCTAATGCAAGAGAATTCCCACCCACCTCTGACCCTTCTCACCATTGTCTGGGAGGCAGGCTTACAATCTGAGCACAAAAAAACTAGACAAAGAACCAGGAAATCAAGGCACAGAAACTCCAATTCCCATTCCCTTAGTTAATGATTACAACTGAGGTAATATCTATAAATCTGAAGGAGAATAGGCTAAGGGGAGGGGGAGACCCTCTCCATTCTTCTATAGTACTTTTACAGTAAAGGAAAGCAGGTCACAGAGGCCCTATACTTACTGAGAAAATCTTTAAACCAGAACCAGAAGAAAGAACAAAAAATTTCAGGGTAAACTTTCCCAAAGGCTGAGCAATCAGACTCTCACAACCTCAGCTGAATTTTACACTTCCCTATTTCCCTATTTCTTGATTTTTAAACATTTCTAAGTATAGATATGAATAGATATAGATATATGTTTATACACATATATTCCCTGTGAAGTCTTCACATTTTATTTTCTCACTACCTCACACACTTTCAAACCAGCTTCATAAAGATGGAAGAGAAAGTGACCAAGGCCTAGTTCTTTTTTTTCTTTATAGTATTTTATTTTTTTTCCAATTACATGTAAAGATAGTTTTTAACATTCAACTTTGCAAGATTTTGAGCTCCAAATTTTTCTCCCTTCCTCCCTCCCTCCCTTACCCCTCCCCAAAACAGCAAGCAATCTGCTATAAGTGAAACATGTACAATCATGGTAAACATATTTCCACCTTAGTCATGTTATAAAAGAAGACTCAGAACAAAAGGGAAAAATCGAGACAGAAAAAAAACAAAAACAAAAGTGAAAATAGTATGCTCAGATCTGCATTCAGACTCAATAGTTCTTTCTCTGGATGTGGTCACCATTTTCCATCATGAGTCCCTTGGAATTGTCTTGGATCATTGCATTGCTGAGAAGAGTTAAGTTCATCGTAGTTGACCAACACACAGTGTTACTGTTACTGTGTACAATGTTCTCCTGGTTCTGCTCATTTCACTCAGCATCAATTCATGTAAGTCTTTTCAGGTTTTTCTGCAATCCCCAAGGCCTAGTTCTCATACCAGTCCCAGTTCATCACAACTTCACTCAACTGAAGTTGCTGACTCATTACCTAGAAAGCTCTTGGACTAGGTTTTTCTCTTTATTCTGGAGAACTGTAAAATTGAATCATAAATTCTTTTCATAGTTCTCAGCCCCAGCCAGGGGACAGCCATGGTGAATCTTATCGAAACTGTACAATCACACTCTCTCTTTGTCTCTGTCACCATCTCTCTTCCATTACTTTTTTCTCTCCTGCATTTGGGTAATGAAAAACATAGATCAGGAAGGCAATAGTTAACTACATTCATCTTAGAAAATCACAGGTAAAGGCAAGGTGAGCAGAAACGGAAATATTATGGAAATAGAACTAATTTTGGAAACAGACCCAAGTTCTTCTGAGAAGGGGGAGGTAGGGGAAGAAGGAGGTGGGGAATGAGAAATCATCAGCGCTGGGTCTGGCCCTCCAGGTGAAGTCGAAGCAGAGATATTCCTTCTGGTCCCTGGAATCTGGTGCTGGTGACCTCGTGGTAGCAACTCCCCTCCCACTTTCATGGTTTCTACCTTCTCATTCCTTTCTGGTCCGATGCTTATTGGGGCTGCTTCCCGGGGTACCACCTGGTCTGGTGCTCTGTCATGCTCTGACTGTTGGCTCGGATTTGTGCTCTTTTCAAGACTTCTGCCTTTCCTTTTTCTTGAAGATAGGAGGGGCTAGCTTGTTATTCAAAGTCAGGCCTGGGTCAGTTACCAGCTCTGGACAGCTTCCCAGAGGCTTGAGGAGGGAAATGCTGGGGATTTCCCTAGTTTCTCACCTCTAGCATCTTCTTAACACATTGGATAAATATTTGTTGAACAGCAGCTGTATGTCTGACCCTGTGCTAGCTAGGCCGGAGCCAGAATTCAAAGTAGTACCCTCCAAAATTGAAATCAGTTCAAGCAGTATTTATTCATTGCCTTTGATGTGCAAAGACAGTACTCTGCTAGGTGCTTGGGGGATACAAAGATGAGCCAGACAGCACTAGATGTGATCTCGGCCTCCCCAGGAACCCATAGCACTTTGACTCTGCCTCTACCTTATACCATAGCTATTTATGAATCCGTCTCATTCCCCACTGCCAGATCCTAAATCTCCATAAACAAGCCCACCGGGTACTGCGAAGAAAGAGTGGGCGTCTTGGATGTGGAAAGTTACAAATCATGTCACTCGTGCTCAAAAGCCTTCAATAGCTCCCTTTTTTCTACTGAAAAAAAGTCCAGTTTCTAAATCTGCCCAGTTAAACTCTTTGTAATCTGGCTTTTTGTCTCAATCTTTCCCAGACCACTCCCCTTCTCCCCCTCCCGCGTTCTCGCCACCGCCCACCATCCCCACCCGCCTGCATCCCCACCCCCCTCCATTCCCACACCCCTGAACTCCGTGACCCAGAATTTATTTTGGATATACCTCTACATGCATGTGTCGTTTCCCGATAAACCTAGGCACTGGCACAGACAAATTTGAGGATTGCTATCTGCCAAGCTTTATCTCATATTATTTCCTCTCCGTTCCAGATGAATTGGTCTCCTCTCTGGCCTCCACTCTCCCTGCCTTTTCTCATTTTCACTGCATTGGATCATTCTGCCCCGATTCCTCGTCAGTGCCTGCTCCGTCCCCCTCCCCCCAGTCCCTCTCCACACAAGTCCCTCCCTTCCTGCTATTCACGCGCTGCCTTCACCTAGCAGCCTACAAGCACTGTCCCCTCCGCTCCCCATCCCCGAGTTGTGATCTGTTCCATCCAGATTTCACAGGGTCTCGCCCGGATCTCTCTTTGGCCTTTATCTGTTTACTTTCTATTACGGTAATTTGTGGGCGGATCCCTCTTCCCTCCGACCCCACCCCCACCCCCACCCCGTCCCCATTAATCTAAGCATTCTTCTAGCATCTCCCCATATCAAAGGACCCAGCGCTGGGTCCCGCAGCCCACCTCCGGGTTAGACGAATAGGGTGGAGGGGGGGGGGGGGGCCGGAGGAGAAGAAGGTAGAGGAGAGGATGGGGAAAGAAGAAGAACCTGCGGACCGAGTGATCGCCCCTGGGCTGGGGCGGGGGCGGGGCAGGGAGGTCTCTCTCCTGTTAAATGGTTAGAGGCAGGGTGACGGGGTTGGGGAGCTGGCGTGGGGGGTAGGGAAGGGCTTCAGTGCTAGCGAATGGCGCCAAATCCTCGTGGCATCTAGAATGTTTTGGCGTTTTCAAACATATCCAAAGAGGCGAATTCATGTGAGGGGCATTGGGAGGTGAACCACTCAGGATGAAAAGGATGTTCCACTCAGCCTTTGGGTACCAAGCAACCCTCGCTGTGGGTAAAGGAGAGATGTGGCGTCTGGAAGGGCAGCCGATGACATCCTCTGTGTCCTCGGGCGAGTCAGTTTTCTGGGCCTCAGTTTCACCTCTGCAAAATGGGCTAGCTGGTGTTCTTTTACACCTCTGGCATCATCCGTTCTGTCCTTGGTTCTTACATCTTGCATCTTTTTAAGTAAAGGTCTCGAGCTCTCTTTTCAAATACTATGAAAGTGCAATTAAACCCTTCCCCCCATTTTATTAAGCTTCACACTATCAAACCTTTCGGATTATTTGAACCCCAATAATCCAAACTGCTTTTGCTCTATTCTTTAAAAATCCCCTTTTCCTGCCACAGCAACTTCAAAGACCAGGCGTGTCTTCACTGTCTGTGGTGACACTAAGTCTGCAGCCAGGGCTGTGAGCTAGAGACATTTGCATCTCTGAGTGCCCCTACCTTGTCAATTGCTTTGTTTAACTGAGAACTACCTTTCTCTGATACGGAGATCGGAAACCGCAGCTCTGAATTGTTTCTTAAAACTTTCTCTCTCTCTCTCTCTCTCTCTCTCTCTCTCTCTCTCTCTCTCTCTCTCTCTCGTTCAAGTTAATCAGAAGTTAGCTTAAAGACAATAAATCTATACTAATTTTTATTTCACCTAGTCTGTTTGCCTCCTTTAACCAAACTCTCAGGTTGACAACACTTTCTTCTGTCACCTGGAAATGGAAGGAAAATGAGAGAAGGGGAAAAAAATGACGCAAAGGGAGGTTACATTTATACAGAATATATATCCAAAGCCAATTCTGGGGCCAGGGTAAGCTTCGTGTATATAGACCTTTTGATCGCTTTTTGTCATTTTAAGAAGGGAGGAGGACCCCAAGCTCAATATCCAATGCTTGACCCCTTTCTGACCTAACACCGGTTCTACAAGAAGTGAATAGCAAAGCCTATTCATCCACAGCAGACAAAGTATACAAAGAAGAACGTATACTAGATAATACTGAGTGAAGGAGCTCTCCCATGGGGAGCGAGACAACTCGGCTCCATCAAGAGGAAGCGTTCTTGATCTTACCCAAGTGAAGACTCCCCAGAGGTCTTGAATAGCAAGCTGGGAAGAGGGACATGATGGGGTTGGCCTCCTTCATCTTCTTTCTGGAAGCTGGAAGTTGGCTTGACCCTGAATGGGACGGATAATTGTGAAGACTTCACAGGGTAAAATACAGGGGTTACAGTCTTTCTCATATTTCTGAAATAGGGAATGTCTAAGGGAGTAGGAGAGGTTTGGAATTTGGCCTTGTGGTGACTCTGGAAGGTCAGGGCCTGGAGCTGTAGGCGTGCCCTTCCCCCTCTCTCAGATGTTAGCACCGAATAGGAAGATAACGGACTACCTGTGAGCTATTTGTTCTCTGCTCCAGGAAGGTCTCTTTCCCAACCCCTCCTCATTTCTTATCCTAGACTTTCAGACCCACCCCAGGCAGTTGAGTTCCCATAGGGAAAACCTGAATAGACCAAATTAACCTTGGTCCTCTGCCTAGTTTTCTCACCTACACTATAAGCACGCCTCCTAGCCAATGGTGAGAAAGGATAGAGGTGGGTGGGAATCTTTTCATTAAGAGTATAAATTAAGGCAGGTTCCCTTTTACCTTGCCTCCTCCATTATGGAGGTGTGCCCAAATCTTGCAAGGTTTGTAAAATAAATTTACTTTGTTTCTCCTAAAGATGTCTCTCCTATTATTTGAAAATTCTGTCCCATACAACCCCATGCTGGAAGACTGGCTTGGAGAGTCCCGAAGCAGCACTGCTGCTTGAAGGATTGAGGGAGAGGAGGCCATGCCAGGTTGAGAACTGAAGCTCTGGCCTCTAGCCAACTCCTTCTGCCCCCAGGCTCCATCCACTATGAGGAGAGAGTCTCATACCAATGAGCTTTGGGACAGGAGTTACATATTTAGGCTGGAATTTGTCTTGAGCTTTGAAGGAAGCTAGGTGGCAATGGATAGAGCTTTGGACCTGTAGTCAGGAAGCCCTGAGTTCAAATCTGAACTCTGACACTTACTAGCTGTGTCACTATGGGCAAGTCACTTAACCCTGTTTGCCTCGGTTTCTTCATCTGTCAAATGAGCTGGAGAAGGAGATGGCAAACCACGTCAGTACCTTTGCCAAGAAAACTCCAAATGGTGCCGTGAAGAGTTAGACACGACTCAACAACAGGACTCTGAGACAGAGAAATTAAGAAGGAGAATGTTGCTGGTATGAGGGAGAGCCTGTGCAAAAAGAATGTTGTGTACAATGACCCAAAAGGATGCTAGTTTGAATGAAACAAAGACTGTTGGGAAATCAGTCTAGAACAGAGGTTCCTAACTTTTTTATGTGGCATGGACAGTTTTTGGAAGCCTGTGGACTCATTCTCAGAGTGATGTCTTTAAATGCACAAAATAAAATATACAAGATTGAAAAGGAAACCAATTATATTGAAATGTTGCTGTAGTTATTCAGGCCAACTCTTCATGAGCACATGGATCATAGCACACTAATATGGTCCATAGGGTTTTCTTGGTAAAGATACTGGACTTGTGTGCCATTTCCTTCTCTAGTGGATTAAGGTAGAGTCCCAGGGTCACAAAGCTAGCGTCTGAGGCCAGATTTGAACTCTTTCCCAGGGTCACACAGCTAATAAGTGTCTATGGTCAGATTTGAACTCAGATCTTACTGACTCCAGGTCCAGAGCTCTATCCACTGTTCTAACTAGCTGCCCTAAAAGATATTGGAATGGTTTGACATTTCTTTTAAATCAAAATAGAGTTAACTAAAAAGTTTTTGTTTTTTTAGCTCAAAAAGGCTAGGCCAAGAACCCCTGGTCTACAGAAATATGTTGGAGTCAGATTTTGAAGGACTTTAAAAGCCAGACAAGTTTACATTTTGTCCCAGATGCAAGAATATCACTGTAGCTTCCTGGTCAGGGGAGTACCCTGGTCAGGATTGGATTTGGCCTGTGCAGTAAAATGCTAGCTGTTATTATTAAGCTAGTAAAGGCTTAACTACCTGAGACTAAATGACTTTGGGCTTCATCTGGGTATATGAAAGTTCATGCAACTACTGAAGACAAAGTTGAGAGCCACCATCTATCTATAATATCTATAATCTGCCCACAGGCAGAATTGAAATTTGTCTTTCTGAATATACTCTACAGGTCTTCAAAACAGTTTAGTTTGGGGCCCCAAAACTGGCGGAGATCCCCAGGTCTCCCAACACAAGATGGCAGTCTGTGGAAGCAATGAGAGGCAGCAGCGCAACGCCACCAGCCTTGAGACATCAACTCCTGAGGCTTGCAGCTCAAAGGTATGAAACGGGTATTCTTGAACTTCCGGGAGACATAATCACCAGGTAAACAGCTCTAATCCCTCCCCCCACCCCAGAATTCCTGGGGAAAAAACACTGGAATAGAGGAGACAGAAGTGGGGCTTCAGCAGCTGAATAGTGGGAGTTCCTGAGTCCCAGAGGGGCAGAGCCAGCAGGGGTCAACACCAGGAGCCCAGACGTACCCTTGCTCCCCCAGGGGAAGTACCAGACACCAGCTCAAACAACAAACAACTGGGACCATTGCTGAAGAGCAACAGTGCTGGAGAGCAGCCCCAGGGGAAGACCCCTCCCCCACACCTCACGAAACTGAAAGCTATAATTCACAAAGCCAGTAACTAGACTCACAATCCCCAGAATAAGAAAGCTGGGACAGAGAGCCCTGAGCCCCAAAAGCAGAAATTCATTGTAAAGCCAGGAAAAGGCTAACCAACATGAAGAACACAAAAAAAACCGAGGACCATTGATTCTTTTTATGGCGACAGGTATGATCAAAATAGCAATTTGGAAGAGGACAGCAATGACACTGTACCCACACCTGATACCTCAAAAGGGAATGTGAACTGGTCTCAAGCCCAAAAAGCACTGCTGGAAGAGCTAAAGGAGGATTTTAAAAACCAGATTAGGGAGCTAAAAGAAAAAATGGAAAAAATGGGAAAAAAACACTGATGAAATCGAGTCCAAAATAGTTTAGTTTGTTAAATGTCAGCATTATGATTGACCAAAATTGGTTAGTGCCTAGCATGACTGATCATTATACTTTTGTAAGAATTAAGTTGATTACATTGATTTGAGGACCTCTATTGTATCACTGTATTGGGGACAGCTAGGTGGATAGAGCACTGGGCCAGGAGTCAGGAAGATCTGAGTTCAAATCCAGCCTCAGACATGTAATAGCTGTGTGACCCTGGGCAAGTCACCTAACCCCTATTTGCCTCAGTTCCTCATTTGTAAAATGACCTGGAGAAGAAAATGGCAAACCATTCCAGTATCTTTGCTGAGAAAGCCCCATGGAGTCCGTGGGGTCACACAGAGTAGAGCACAACTGCACAACAATTGTATTAGTGTATATGTGTAATGTTAATGGGATATGAAGACCTTTCCAGCCCATCAATAGCCCTCATGTGAAGCCCATTAAGAGAAGCTTGCTTAGGGGAGGCTTGCTTATAGGAAGGCTTTCACACCTTTTGGTATTAAGTTGATTAGGCACTGAGTCACTGAGGGTTGTAATGCTTTCTGGCTCTGAGAAGTGTATATATGCTCTGTATATTTTGCTTTGGGTGTTCTCTTATGAGAAGGCTCTTTTGATACCCAGGTCAAGACTCTGAGTAGCCATATGCTCAGAACTCACTGACTGCTCAGATGTAAAGGCTCTCTCAATCCAGTGGTGTATGTAATTTATATTTTATTCTTTATTGTAAGGGATGGCTCTCTGGAAAGGGAGAAGAGAGGGAATTGATTTAGAAATGAAAGTGATGTAAAAATAAAAGACATCAATAAAAATTTTTTAAATAAAAAATGCTTGTTGGAATGAACTGAATCCTGACATTACCTTGATACTGGGGTACTGAACAAAATTTCCACATGGACAGGACACATCAATATTGCTTTGATTCAGACAGTCAGAGACCTCTCTGTTGATCTAATTTCTCTGCTTGTATTTTCTCTGCTTATATTTTCTCTGACATTCAGGGTGCTGACTTTTCCCCTGAACTAATGAATATAATTAAAGATTGTTGACCCCTAAAAAGCTATCTTTCCTAGAAAAGCAGATTAAAGATCCCGTGCTAGCAGGCCATCCTGGGTATGCTAGGGTTCTTGCTGTTCCATATGAATATAGCTGGAGCAGAGTTCCACAACTCAAAAAAAATGTTGATGCCTTTGTTCTGATGTGTCCTGTCCACGTGGAAATTTTGTTCAGCACCCCAGTATCAAGGTAATGTCAGCATTCAGTTCAATCCAACAAGCATTTTTTATTTTAAAAATTTTTATTGATGTCTTTTATTTTTACATCGCTTTCATTTCTAAATCAATTCCCTCTCTTCTTCCTTTCCAGAGAGCCATCCCTTATAATAAAGAATAAAAGAGAGAGGAAAAGAAGCGGTTCAGTAAAACTAACCAGACAAAACCCAAATCTGACTGCATAGATGGTGATCCACGCCTGTAAATCTTTGTACCTTTCCCCAAAAGGGGGGGAGGGGAAGAGGTTGCATTTTCTCCTCTTCTTCTAAGTCAAATGTCAACAAGCATTTATTAAGCCCTTATTGTACATGGCCGCCCTGTGCTCGACTGGGGATATAGAAACAAAACCAGTGAGTGCTGCTCTCAAGAAGCTCACATGGGAAGGGGGGAGGGGACGGCAGAACATGAGGTCAGGTAAGTAACGAAAAAGGTGATATTTCAGGTGGGAAGAAAACAAACTAGGGCTCTCTGGGAAAACTTCTATGAAAGGTGATACTTAAGCTGAGCCTTGAAAGTCACTAGGAATTACAAGAAGTAGCAGTGAGGAGAGAGCATTCCAGGCACAGCATGGCAGGGAAAGGAAGGGAAGGGACTAAGTGTTTATTAAGCACCTGTTATGGGTCAGGAACCATGCTAAGGGCTTTACAAATATCATCTCATTTGAGATAATGGGAATGTGAAAGTAGGAATTTTTTTTCAATGTTTTATTTTTTAATGTCTGTAAATTTCTTTTTTCCCCATTTAATAGTATTTTATTTTTTTCAATTATGTGTAAAGAAAGTTTTCAACGTTCACTTTTACAAGATTTCGAGATCTAGATTTTTTTTCTCCCTCCTCCCCCTACCCCCCAAGAAATCTAGCCTTAGACACATACTAGCTATGTGATCCTGGACAAGTCACTTAACTGCTATCTGTATCAGTTTCCTCAACTGTAAGATGGGGATCATAATAGCACCTATCTCCCAAGATTGGTGAAAGGATATAAGAACATAATATTTGTCAAGCACTTAGCATAGTACTTGGCACACAGTAGGTACTTAATAAATGCTTCCTTCCTCTCTCACTCTGTCTTGTGTGTCCCCAGGACTGTAGCAAGTTTTGTCACAGGACTAGATCTCCTGACTGGAGTTTTTATGGTATTACATTATTTCTTACTCATCTCTATGCTCTTCTGACCTGAGACATAGTTAATAGTAGGTCAACCTCAACTGGTATGGGTTAAATGACATACTGATCTTGAGTCTCTATATCCTTCACTCCTCTCCAACAGTCATGATTTGGAGTCCAGAAACCAAGCCCTGGAAGATGTAACTTTTTCATGCCCAGAACTCCCACCCTGGGACCTCTAATTGCTAATTGGTTGCCTTACTTGCCCACTGCATGGGGGAGAGTGGGGACGGTCCAGCCCACTTACCTTCATTAGCTACCAAGGCACTTCAAGTACCCCTTTCCTTACACTCTTGTATACTAGATGTGGAAACATAATCAATTTTGTCCTTGCTCCTGGAAAAGCTGTGTCAATCTACTTACCTATCAGTATACCCACCATCACTGTAACTTTCCAAACCCTTACCGCTATTTATTCTCCTCTATATGTGATCTCCCCCATTAGAATGTAAGCTTGAGAGCAGGTAGTCTCTCTTTCTCCTTCCCTCTCCCTCTCCCTCTCTCTCTCCCTCTCCCTCTCCCTCTCCCTCTCTCTGTCTCTCTGTCTCTCTCTCTCTCTCTCTCTGTCTCTGTCTCTCTCTCTCTGCCTCTCTCTCTCTCTCTCTCTCCCTCTCTCTCTCCCTCTCTCTCTTCCTCTCTCTCCCTCTCTCCCTCTCTCTCTCCCTCACTCTCTCTCTCTCTGTTATAACTCAATATTGATTTATAACCTAGACCCCTAGACCCATACCAGGGCATTGCAATGGGGATAGGAGCCAACTGGCAGCTTTGTCACCCACTACCCAGTGTCAAGGTCACATATCCAGAGTGGACTGAGAAGGGGACCTGGGCTTTCTGGGGAGGGAAAAGGAAGGGAGTGTGTTCAGAAATAGAGATGATATAAAGAAAATATTAAAAAAAATGTAAAAGACCTACTGTTAAGCAAACTAAAACATTGGCCGTGTCTGAACACGCGTGCCTGATTCTGCATCTATGGCCCAAAACGTCTTTGCCAAGCGTACTTCATCAACCATCTTCTAAACTCATAATTAGTTACTGTGCATTGATGCACTGATCAGAGTTTTGAAATCTTGCAGTATTATTTTTCTTTATATTAGTGTCTCCCTCATATCAATCATTCTCCTGGATCTGTTTTCTTTCCTCTGCATCAATTCATACAAGTCTTCCCAAGTTTCTCTGAATTCCTCATAGTCCTCATTTCTTTTAGCATCAACAAGCATTTATTAAGCACCCTTCTAGGTGATAACAGGCACATGCTAGGCACTATGCAATACTCCTTCATGACATTTATATAGTATAATTTGTTCACGTATACCTCAATCATTGGGTACCCACTTTTCTTCTAATTCTTTGGTACTACAAAAAAAAACAATAGTACTTTCCTTTTAATAAATTAGCCACAGGTCACAAACTTCTTATATACGTCTCCTGTCATTCCAGATCTTTTCCGCATCACCTCTAGAGTGTGTCCTTATCTCTCCTGTCAGATTGGCCAACTTGACAAAACAGGAAAATCATAAATGCTGGAGAGGATGTGGGAAAATTGGAACACTGTTAGATGGTTGGTGGAGTTGTGAACTGATCCAACCATTATGGAGAGCAATTTGGAACTATGCCCAAAGGGCTATTAAAAAAGGGCCTATCCTTTGGCCTAGCAATACCACTTCTAGGGCTGTATCCCAAAGAGATCATACAAGTAGGAAATGGACCAGTATGTATAAAAATATTTATAGCAGCTCTTTTTGTGGTGGCAAAGAATTGGAAATCAAGGGGATGCCCATCAATTGGGGAATGGCTAAACAACTTGTGGTATATGAGTGTAATGGAATACTACTGTGCTATAAGAAATGAGGGGCAGACAGACTTTATAATAAGCTGGAAAGACCTACGTGATCTGATGCTGAGTGAGGGGAGCAGAACCAGAAGAACATTATACACAATTATAGACACACAGTATCTGTAAGGACTAACTTTGATAGACTTGGCTCTTCTCAAAAATACAAGACTCAAAGACAGCTCCAAAAGACTCATGATGGAAAAAGTTCTGCACATCCAGAGAAAGAATTATGGAGTCTGAATGCAGATTGAGGCAAACTTTTTGCTCTCTTTTTTCCCCTTCTTTTTTGGTTTTGTTTCTTCTTTCTCATGGTTCATTCCATTGGTTATAATCCTTCTTTACAACTTGGCTATTGTGTAAATAAGTTTAATACAAAGGTATATGTAGAACCTATATCGGATTACATGCCATCTTGTGGGGGGAGAAAATTTGGAATTCAAAAACTTGTGGAACTGTGTGTTGTACACTAAAAATAGAAAAATAAATTTAAAAAATAGAGTGTGTCCTTGACCCAGGTACAAATTTATCAAGATGGGTTTTTATAACCATCAATTAGCAGGCTTTGGCCACACTAATTGCCTCCTCATACCTCAGGCTGGATCAATTATAGTCCAATACAGAACCCCATGGTAGAAAACCAACTTTTCCACTACCTCAACCAGTGGTGTATCTTCAGAAGAGCTAAATGTTACTCCCTAAGGTCAATCCTTTCTCTTGGCCAATGTTACTTCAACGAAATACTAAGCTTGCTACCAGTAATCTGTAGACAATTTAGGCAGGAAAGATTGGCTCCAGGATACAAAGATCACTTCCACAGATGGCCCGATTTCCCAAAGAAGCCCTGGACTCTTGGCTGTGCTTATATTAGTAACCCTGTGCTTTTCTATATTAGTGAGTCCTCCCCCTTTTGTGTCATAGATTGCCTTCATCCCCTCAGTGGGATCATCATGATTTCTGATGTCTGGAACTTAAGGAACTGGGTATCCACATTCACATTGGCTCTCCATGGTCAATAGTGCACAGTGAAGCCATGAGGGAACACAACAGTACCCACTTATTGCTGGTGGCATACCACTTAGGGTTTATTCGAGACATGTATATTGAGAGAAATAAATATTTCTCTCTTACATTTAATAACTAATTATTGTATTAGGACCAAGGTTTTTCCCCCTTTTTACCTCCTCATCCAGAAACCAACCAGTGTGGGAAATCTCTCTTAGAGACTTACCCATGCCAAGCTCTAACCAGACAGTAGAAGTAATTCTAAGTTTGGGCTAATGGAGGTATAAAAATACTCATTATGTTTGCTCTAACAGGTCTGGAAAAATGTTGATTCTCCCTATTATAAAGACAAGTGATATGGAAATTAATGTCTCTTTGACCAAGATTTGAGTGACCTAAGTCACGTACCCCAAGAACTTCATTTTAATATAGTCCACACTTGTCTTTGCGTTAACCAAGCCAAGTTGATTGCCACCCCTCAGGGATACCTCCTCTTTGAAGGGCATATGAACTGTGACCCCACCACCATTAGGGGCCTTTGGTCTAAGAGAGACAGCCAAATGAGCATCCTTTTATTAATAACCTGCTGGCCTTATTAATAAAATGATTAAATTACCCAGAAACTATGTCTCTTGAACCTTTTTAAATGTCACATACAGATATATATAGATATAGATATTTACATATACATACACACACATATTTTATACACACACACACACACGTGTGTGTGTGTGTGTCTCAGTGCTTGCTGCCCATCAATGCTTAAAATCAAGCTCCATGCCTATAACCCTGAACTTTAGTAACAGCACACTCCAAGGCCAAGACCCCCAACTAGTGGATGAGACACTATGTCTGTTGTTTTGTATTGTATTTCCTAGTCTCCTACTAGTAAATATAATAAGCTACTGGTGGTCTATTTCCTGGCTTAAAAAAAAAAAAACACCCTGATCCTAAACCTTCCAGGATGCCGTTAGTCTGTGACAAAAAGAGATTGCTCACATCTACAAAAGCCAGCCCCAGAGCATGTGTATTGCAACTAATCATATCTTTTAAGGGGCCTAATCACTCTTCTCTTTCCAATGAACTCCCAAAACTTCACACACATTTCCCTCTTCTACTCTACTGCCTATGGCTCTTTTCAGTTATAGATCCAAAAATGAGGTCATTGAGAGGTTTTGCAATCTGACAAAAAGATTTTAGGACTCTGATGGCAAAGTCCTTCACAAATCTCCCAAGGACGGGGAGAAGGTGGGGCCAAATGGTGGAGCAGTAGGAAGCAGTGTAGTGAGACATAAATAGATCTAGAAAATGAATCAGATTGATTCTTAATTGGGAAAATTCAGAAAAAGTCAGAGTCATTTTTTTTCCAGTCCAGGTCAGCATAGGGAGACAGACAAAGTGTTTGCAGACACTGAAGATTGGCAGGAACATGCCGAGATGAGCACTCAAATGGCCAGGGAAGGCTGTGCACCTAAGCAAGAGGAGCTCCCAGACCCATATGGGGCACCTCTAGACCCATACTAAAGCATTGCAATAGGGATAGGTACCAACTGGCAGCTTTGTTCCTCACTGCCCAGGGTCACAAATCCAGAGTGAGAAGGAGACCTGAACAGGGAAGTGATATTCCTAGGTAAGGAGGGCCTGAGTGATGTATTGAGAAAGGAGGAAGTTCAAAAGTAGTAGCAATAGAAGCAGCAGTGTGGCTCAATTCCCAACCACAGACCTGGGTCTTACTTCCAGCATCTACCCCAACCTGCAGAGGAATAACCAAGGCAGGAGTCTCAGCTCAAAGGGGAGCCTATAGTTCTGCAACTCTGAACCAACAGAGCTTTCCAGCTGGCTGATAGGGGCTGAATCCAGCAGCAGCCTCCTCGTGCATAAACTCGAACCCAGGTTAGGAATTTGCAGAGCTCAGACTGACAGAGGCAGGGGTGGGGGATTAGCAATCGGACTTTAATATGGATCAGGCCACTTTGGGAGCCTTGAAAGCTTGTAGGTCCATAGCCTACCTTTGTACTCCGGAAATAACAATACTCACTACCCTAAGAAAGTAGCAACAAGACTTTCCTTCCAGAAATGTGACAGAACCCAGACCTAACATCAACTCCAAAGTCAGGATGTAGCCTGGAAAAATGGGCAAACAAAAAAGAACTACACCATAATCAGCAAGACTTAAACACAGAAGCAAATGGCTCCAAAACATCTACAAGCGAAGCCTCACAGGAAAACACAGCAAGGGGACAAATTCAACTAGAATTCCTAGAAGAAAGGAAGCAAGAATTTTTAAAGGAGTTACACCTGTTTTTTTTTTAATGAAATAAGAGCACTGGATGGGAAAAATGGGGAAAAAAAAATGAGTTATAAGACTTGCAAAGGGAATTAACAGCTTGGCACAAGTAGTACAAAACCTTGCCCAAGCAACAAACTCCCTGAAAATTAGAATGGACCAAAGAGATGCCAATGACTCCATGAAGCAATAAGAAATATTAAAACAAAGTCAAAGATTGAGGGGAAAAGAAAGCAAAGAAAATGTAAGGTATCTCATAACAGAAACAACTGACCTGGAAAACAGATCAAGGAGAAAAAAAATTTAAGAAACCTCAGACTATCTGAATGCCATGAATGATTATTTCAAGAAGTCTTAAAGAAAAAAAAAACCTGCCCAAATCTCTTAGAACCAAAGGACAACGTGGAAGTAGAAAGAATCTACCAGTAACCTCCTGAAAGAAATTCCAAAATGGAAACTCACAAAAATTCAGAGCTTCTAGGTCAAAGAAAAAAATACTGCAAGCAGGAAGAAAAAAAAGAATTCATAAGGAGCCTTATCACACATGACTTAGCAGCCACCACTATAAAGGAGAGGAGAACTTGGAATATGAAATTCTAGAAGGCTATAGGCTATAGACTTACAACCAAGAATAATTTACCCAGCAAAACTGAGCACAATGAATGCTACAGGGAAGGAAATGGGTCTTTAATGAAGTAAAAGACTTTCAACAAATCGATATTTTTTAAGTGCCTACTATGTTCCAGGCACTGTGCTAAGCACTGGGGATGCAAAAAGAGGCAAAGGACAGTGTATATTTTAAGGAATTTACAATCTAATAGGGGAGACAACATGCAAACAGATATATACAAAGCAATGTGGGATAAATAGGAAATAATTAACAGAGGGAAGGCATTAGAATGAAGAGGGATTGGGAAAAGCTTCCTGTAGGAGGTGGGATTTTAGTTGGGACTTAAAGGAAGCCAGGGAGGTCAGTAGTCACAGCAGAGGAGGGAGAGCATTCCAGGCATGGGGGACTTTCAAACATTCCTGCTGAAAAGACAGTGCTGTGTAGAAACTTTGAAGCACAAACACAAACATTAAGAGAAACATAAAAAGGTAAACATGAATGAACAGCAAAAAAGGACCAAAGATAAACTACATTCAAATATGGGGAGATGGTACATGTGTCCCCTCAGAACTCTATCATCAGAATTCATTACAGGAGTCCAGTCAGACAAGGGAGTAGTTCTGTTATATCTTGGTGATTTTAAGAAAAGAATGGAAAAAGAAGGGAAGAGGGGTGGAGCTAAGAGTGCGGTGAGGGAAAAGTTTAGGGAAAGTTACCTCACATAATCAGGATGCACAAATTGACATCTATATAAAAAGGAGAGAGTTTGGGTAATGACTAATACTTGAAGGTCATTCTCATCTGAACTGGTCAAAAGAAGAAAGAATGTGCACACACACACAAACCCATACCTACACGCAGGTACAGAAATACATGTCACTCAACAGGGAAATAGAAGGGAAAGAGGAGAAGAGAGAAGAAGGAATTAAAGAGAGGAAGAGATTAGTCCTAAGTAAAACAAACTAAGGATGCACAAAAATATTCCTCTTTTTGAGGTGGCAAAGAATGGGAATCTGAGGGGGTGCCTGTAAATTGGGGAATGAATTAACAAGTTACAGCATGATAAATATGATGAAATATTTACTGTGCTGAACTCTTATCAGAGCACTGATGATGAAACCTGCCACCCACTTCCTGAAAGAGAAGTGAAGGACTCAGAATGCAGAATGAGACCACTGACACTATGGAAATGTTTTAATGGGTTTTGTTTTTCTTATCTTCTTCACTGGGTGTGGGGGAAAGTGGGAAGGTAGAAAGGCAAATCTTAGTTGACTAATTAATTGATTGGTTGATTTTTAAAATAAAAAGAAAATTTCCAGGCACCATCAAATCCCAGAAACATTTCCAATTCCTGGTAATTCTGCAAATGTGGTCAGGTAAACAACACTTCTGTTTTCTCAGGCTCAATATTCTCTGCTAAGATACTACATGAATCATGTATAAGAGGGAAAGAAGGCTCCAATTAATGGAGGCCCAGAAGACTTCATTCAATTAATCACTTAAATATTAAATAATAATAATCATAATATGTTAATAAAAAATTAATAAAAATTAATCACTTAAAAAACAAGGTGTGAATAGTCCTGGACACTTATACTGAATCAACCAAAAATGAAAACTAGGTGTGAACAATTCTTTGTCAATTTGGAAAGTACTTTGATCATTGGATGACAGTACAGAAAATATGTTAGAAACCAGTTGAAGGAACTAGACCTGCCATTGGGTGTATTTATATTATACTAGGCCAGTTGAGAATACAGCAGTCCAGCAGAATAATTCCAGTAAGAATTTTCTAGCTGAAGATTCCAGCAGCAAATGGATCAAGTTTTGATAGAAGGAATTGCCCTGGAGGAGAGCAGGAAGGGATTGAATTTCTTCCCTCCTCACCCTCCATCATTGATCAGGTGACAACTTTGTGAATTTTGAAACATTTGAAGATTTGGACTTCCCATCACTGTCAGGAGCAGGGTCCCCATAGTATCTGTGGCTAATGGCAATATCTGTATCAGTAACTGAGATATGCCAAGGACAAATCAGACACACTGAAGAAAGGAAGCTCTAGGGCTCCACAAGGGTACTGACCCTCAGAGCCCAGCAGAGAACTATACCCAAGGGTAAACCTCCTGAGGTCTCCCCCAAGGGAGAAACAGACTTCCACTAACTAGGATCCATGAGTTACCCTTTCCACATGTGCTTTGGTCTGCCCAGGACCTTGGGTGTGGGACAGTGTGCCCCTGGTCTGGAGGAGAAAGTTTTTTACCATTCTTATTATACTAACTTAGTAAATACTTGTTTCTAAAAGCTAATTAACTCTGGCCAGCTAAGTGATAACCAGTGGGGAGCACAATGAGTGAGACTTATGAGCATTAGTACTAGAATTCCCAGCTCCTCAGGGTCATCCCTAGAACTTGGAGGGGAGCAGGAGTTAACAAACTGCCCTCTGGTGACCTGGCCTGCCCAGTATGAGGAGACATCTGGGAGAAGGGATGGGGGCTGTTACACATATATTTGACAGGAGTTTGGCAGGATTGATTCTTGTCAATTGACAATTTTAGACCAGCAGCTTCTAGCTAATGGAATGCCACTTTCTCCTCCTGTTCTTCTGACTTCTTCCAAAATATAATGAAAACATCTGTATAAACCAGAACTCCAAGTGATTTAATGTCACCAACCAACTGCCTTTTCTAAGAGTCACTAAAAAGTGTCAGGGTCTTCAGAAATCCCTTGGGTCAGAGCTCAAATTGATAGAATCTCATTGGACAAATGAAGGCTGTTTTCTTATTTTTCTCCACCTTGTGGGGGGCTGATGTTAGCCAATATACAAGTAACCTCCAGGGACTGTCACATGTTATTACAGGTTCAAGCCTTCATACCTAAAAGAAATCCTGAGTATGAGAAGTATGGAAAAGCTTTAAGTTATAACTCAGTTTTTACTTTTCAACAGAGTCCACCTAAGAGAGAAATGCTATGAATGTAAACCCTGGTAACGTCTTTACTGGAAGTACAACTCATTTTAGTCATTTCAGAATCCACATGGGGGAAACCCTATGAGAGGAAGGAATGTGAGAAAGCCTTCACTAGAGGAATAGAGTCTTTATAGATAGATCAGCAGAGAATCCACATAGGGAGAAAACTAGGAATGAAAGGCATGTGAGAAAGCCTCCAAGGACAGTGTTGAGACCTTAATTAAGTGTTATGATTGTGAGAAAGCATTCAGATGTATTACAGGTAATCTGAGTCAGAGAATTCATTGCAGGAGAAAAAGCCTTATAAACACGCCAAGTGTGAACCTCTTGAATTCACAACTTGACATAATGCCAACCACATGAGAAGGAAAGCTTTTGAAATTATTTGGAAATTAATTGCACATATGGAACATGCAATGATTAAGAAAAACTGTCAAAATAATCTTTCTTGTCACTGCCTTGCTCAAAAACATCAATGGTTCCCTTTTTGCCTACAGAATAACATCATCTTCATCATCATCATCATCATCATCATCATCACCACCATCGACACAGGGACAGCTAGTATTTCTATAGTTCTTTAAGGTTTGCAAAGGGCTTTACAGATATCTCACTTTATCTTCACAAAATCCCTGGGAAATAGGTGCTATTATTATCTTCATTTTACAGATGGGCAAACTGAGGCAGATAAGAGGTTAAGTAACTTGCCCAGGGTCACACAGCTAGGAAGTGTCTGAAGATGGATTTGAACTCAGGTCTTTTTGACTCTGGGTTCAGCGCTGTATCTGCTGCGCCACTTACGGACAAAATCCTTGGCCTGCCATTTAAGGCCTAGTCTGGCTCTGAACTGCCCTTCTAGTCTTGTTTCACATTCCTCTGTTTCACACATACTGTGTTCCTCCCAAACTGGGTTCCCTGAACGTAGCCATTCCATCGCCCTCCATGCCTTCCCACAGGCCATCCTCCATATCTCCATATGCTGCCTCCTGATCTGATTATTAAGCACAGGAAAATTAACATCATCTTTAAACTCACTGTGCAGAGAAATCCTGATACCTAGTGGAAGAAGCAGTACGGCACGGATACAGAGCTGGCCTCAGAGTCAGGACAACCTGGATTCACATTCTACCTATGACACACACGGATCCCAGGCAGGGGCCCGATTCTCAAAAACCACAGAAGTTGCAGAATAGTTGTTGTTGTCAGCCATGTCCAATTCTTCATGGTCTCAGTTAGGGGATTTGCTTGGCAAAGATACTGGAGTGGTTTGCCATTTCCTTCTCCAGTTCATTTTTACAGATGAGGAAATGAAGTAAACAGGGTAAAGCAATTTGCCCAGGGTCACACAGCAAATAAGTGTCTGAGGCCAGATTTCAACTCATGAAGATGAGTCTTCCTGACTGTAGGCCCAGAACTCTATCCGCTGTGTCCTGTAGCTGCCACTGAATAAATAATGATCTGCACTGGTATAGGGAGTTTTCTTTTCAGGATTTTCCTGTGTGATGAAATTTCAAGTCTGACCCCTAAGTAAATAAGATAGAATACCAAGGAGTAGCTATAGCTTAGTGAGAAGAAGATGGGGGGGTCTGAAGATATGAGTTCTATTCTTAGATAAGCCACTAATTGTTTCATGACTTCAGGCAAGTTACTTCCAGGCCTCAGCTTCTCCTTATGCCAAACAGAGCTAAGTATATCAACTTTTACCTCCTTCACAGTTCTGCTGGGTGTATGAAACATCTACATATCTGAACATGTTTGAAAATTATTTGTAAGACTAAAAGTACTATATCAACATAAGGGTTTGGTATTATTACATTGTAAAATACGAAGGTATGGGGGTTTTTTTACAGTTATGACTTAGTTATGAGGACTTGTTCAGTATCATTGTCTTTTATTTCCTTACTCTTGTTGGATGTTTCAGCTCTCTCTATATCAACCAATCAACTTTATTAAGCACTTACTATAAGCCAGGAAGCATTAGGGGTACAAAGGGAGACAGAAGACAGTCCCTGCCCTCAAGGTGCTTAGAATCTATTATTTCAGTTCTATTTAGTGTCAATCATTACTGAGTTCGTTCTTAGAAAGATAAACAAAATTAAGCTACATGTGTACATTTATTTCTCTTAAAGTTTGAAGAACATGCATATAGAGATATGCATAGGAGCTCATTGTAGACAATGAACCCAAGGATGGACAGACAAAAGGGGATTTTATATCTTCAGAGCAATTCCCTCTCACCCTTCCCTCCCTTCCTGGCTCAGAATGCCTATGTCAGCTAAAATTATAGTCTCCATATATGTTAACCATAATATGAGAAAGGAATTTCCTAAGCGGAATAGGCTGCAAATGCAATAAGATAGGAGAAGTGTTAAAGTGTCAGTTGAAATTATAGCTCCAGGGCATCTGTGTTTCTTCTATCATTTACATGACATGATACAACATAACATAATATATGTCCATAAAATACCAAGATAAGAAAAGTCTCATTATGAAGACAGTGTCTGGTTCAAGGTGCCTTGTTCTTGGTAGTCGTAAACAGAAGAGTGCACCTGGTCTGCTTCATCCAACCTTGTAGTTGCTGACACAGGAAGGGGCATTTTGGGTTCACTCAGAGAGCAAAGCAAAGCAATTCTGTTATGCCAGAGCATTATGGTAGGTTAAGCTCAGAGTGGGCCAAAATGTCTCTCCTGATTGGCCACTCCATGTTGTAGGCCTTTCTCAGGTCTTGGGGGTTCAAAATGGTTTGGGGAGGGGTCGTGCTGTAATATGAGATGGGCAACTAGGTGCAGGCAATGGATAGAGTGCTGGGTCTGGAGTCAGAAAGATTCAGCTTCCTGAATTCAAGTCCAGCCTATGAAACTTACTAGCTGTGTGACCCTAGGAAAGTCCCTTAACTCTCTTTGCCTTGTTTCCTCATCTGTAAAATGACCTGGAGAAGGAAATGGCAAACCGCACCAACAGTTTTCCTAAGAAAACCCCAAATGGTGTCACAAAGAGTTGGACGTGGCTGAGCAACAACAGTAAGAAGAGATATGAGCCATGAGATAATGTTTGTAAAGTGCTTAGTACAGTGCCAGGAACATAGAAGGAACTTAATAAATGCTTGTTCCTTCCCCTCCACCATTTATGCACAGGGCCAGTTAGGTCATTCATGTTACTTTCCCTCTTATGATAAAGATGATTGATAATCCCTTCTTCCATCTTGGCCTTATCCTATCTAGAATCAGTTATTAAGCTCTTTGCTACATAAAGGGAGAAAGGGTCACTCCCTTCTTCAAGTCACTTTTCCAAAAATTCTGCCAAAGATTCAGAATAGGGCAGCTAGGTGTGTTGGCAACCAAAAATGGGCTCCTTAGCACTTAGTCAACAAGTGCCCTTGACTAGTTTGGCTTTTTCCCCTGAACTGAATGCTGTTTCTATGTTGGACTGGAGTAAGCTTGTCGGCCCCTTCACCTTGCTTCCCTTGCTTAAGCTGATGGAAAGAACCTGTGCTTTCCTGGTCAACCCCTTCACCTTGCTTAAGCAGATTGAAAGAACCTGTGCTTTCCCCGGCGTACCTTACACCCCCATAGAAGCTGGATGGTTAAAAACAACTTCCGTTGGAGCCAGAGGCTGCCACAGCCACAGCCACAGCCACAGCCACAGCCACAGCCACAGCCACAGCCGAAGCAGGAGCTGCTGGTAGCAGAGCTGACCTACGGGAGGAAGCTGAACAAGGACTTGAAGCCAGTGGGTAATCTTTTTACCATAGAGGGGGAAGCATGATTTTGCTTTACACAATCATGCTTCTCTGTAGCCTCCTGGTTACTCTTTCAAGGCGTACTTATTGGGCCTGGAAGCTTTTGATCAATATATCAAAATGGGGTTGCTGGTTCATGGGTTGGTTACTGTGGAGCCTATATATATGTTTTGATTCTTCTGCCTTCTACTTTGAGAGTTTCTTATATCCGGCGGTTCCGAACCTTTCAGACATATATATGATCCTCTTTGAGATTATAAACTCTGCCCTCTTAATACACTAGGTGGTACAGCGGATAACACGCTGGGTCTGGAGTCAGGAGAACTTGAGTTCAAATGCATGCTCAGACCCTGGGAAAGTCACTCCACCCTGTCTGCCTCAGTTTTCTCATCTGCAAAATGAGCTGGAGAATGAAATGGCAAACCACTCCAGTATCTCTGCCAAGAAATCCCCCAAATGGGGTCACAAAGAGTCAGACACAATTGGAAACAATCAAAGAACAACAAAGAATTCGGAATGAAATTAGTATCCCATGATAGCTCTGACCTTAAATTTTCTCTCTCTAGTAATCAGGCCAGTTATCTTTAATACATAAACCTACCTCTGGCCTAGACCTGAATCCAATCACTCAATAAGCATTTATTAAGAGCCTATTATATGCCAGGCACTGTGCTAAGCACTGGGGATACAAAAAAACATAAAAGATGGTCCCTGCCCTTAAGAAGGTCATGGGCTAATAGGGCAGAAAAACATGCAAACAACAACATACAAACAAACTATATACAGGATAAATCAGAAATAACCAACAGAGTGAAGGCACTAACATTGACTAGTTCCTTACTGGTCCGGGTTCAAGTCCTTTTGGTTCTCTCAGAAGTAGAACTCTCTGTTAGAGCTTTCCTAGCTACTAAGAACACAGGTACCATTTCTTTTATCTGTTCCCCAGTTCCCTCTTCTGCTGGTTTGTCATTATCGATTTAAAATTACAGAATTTTGTTGCAAAAAAGGGGATCATAATAATCTTATAAACTGATAAAATGAAAAGGGAATTTAGAGATTATCTAGTCTAGTGGTTCCTAGCCTGTGGGCCACAAATCCCTGAGAGGCTCTGGAAAGGTACCAAACATAGCTTATGTGGAGAGAATAAATAGCTCCTCACACTATATTTGATAATGTTTTTCAAAAGGAGGCAGATATTGCAGTGATTCATTAAATTGAAATTCATTTAAAATTAAGATTCAGAAAGATATTGACCAGCTAGAGTGTTAGAAAAAAATCTAAACAAGAAAGAAAGAAATTTAATGAGGATGAATAAATCAATCAGCAAATATTTATTAAGTGTCTACATTTCCCCCCAAGAACTGTTTGCCAAGCATTAGAGATACAAATAGGAAATTGAAACATTCCCCTGACCTCAAGGAATTTACACTCTTATAGGAGAATAGATAGCTTGGGTGGTGCTGTTGAAGTTGAGATGAAGTCCAGGAACCCTAAGACTGGAGTTTCCAAACAGGATCATTGAGGGGTGGGGGGTACTCCTCAAGGACCAGAGTACTGGAGAGGGTTGGGCCATCTGGAATGAATTCACGATCTCAAACATTCTTTAAGTCAAGGTGGCAATGATTTATTATGTTTTTCAGCAGGCAAGAGTTCTTAGGGAACCTGCAACCTTGAAGGGGTGCAGGTTAAGTTTATATAGTTTATTCTATAGTAAAACATGTGCCAAATATGCTAATTAGGTGATTCAGGGAGGGATTAGGGAGTGGTTAAGGAGTGGTCAGTTCTTAAAGGAACTTGTACTTGTTGTATCTTACCCGGAGTTAAGTGGGAAATAGTCCAAGGCGGGGATACATAGGGGTGTGGTTTTAGGCCTGAAACGTGACTAAGTCAACTAACAGGGCTGACTGGGAAATACCCAGGCTGCTTCCATCAATGTCTTGTTAGACAAGATAAATGTAAGGGAGTATACACATGTCTAGGTCTAGCATGCATATGATAGGCCAGTGAGTAGTGAATATCTCTATGACCCAGTACACAGCTGGTTCAAACTAATAAATTCTATAGGCACAGCTGGCCACTGCATCAGGAAGAGAGATAAGTGTTTTGCTAGGGCATGCTGTCCTACTCTGCTAGAGAGAAACTGCAAGGGACAGTATTTTGAGGCTAGGGAGAGATGTGATTTTGGAACAGGGGTCCAAGCACCCCATCAGGGCCATCAACAGAAAGAAGACAGTGGGGTAGGGGGGGCAGAGGGGAGATGATGCATCTCCTTTTGGACATGTTCTGGGACAGTTCCCACTGGGATGCCAAGATGGAAATGTCCAGAAGGCAGGTGGAAATACAGGACTTGAACTGGAGAAAGATTGAGACTGATTTGGAAGCTGTTGCATAAAGACCATCACAGGAGCTCTGAAAGTGAATGGGACTGCCAAAGAAGAGGGTATAGAAAGAGATAAGAAGAGGGGGGAGGACACAGCTAGGGGAGACATCCATACTTAGGAGGAGAATGGGCAATCAAAGGAGACTAAAAGGAATAGTCAGACAGGAAGAAGGAAAAACTAGAAGGTGCAGTGTCACAGAAGCCAGGGGAAGTAACAATATTTAGAAAGAGAAGTAGGGCAGCTAGGTGGTGCAGTGAGTAGATCACCAGCCCTGGAGTTGGGAGGACCTGAGTTAAATCCTGCCTCAAACACTTGATATACTAGCTGAATGACTTTGGGCAAGTCACTTAACCCCAATTGTCCTGCCTTCTCCCCTCCAAAAAAAAATTAGAAAGCAGGATAGTGGATTTAATTATGTATTTGTTAATTTATGTAAATTAATTTATTTGCTCCTACTAGGTATGAACAGGGGGGCTTATGCAGATGAAATCTGCTTTAGGTGAACAGGAGCAGCCTTATACAGAAAAGGATCAGTCAGTCAAAAAGCATTTCGTAAGCATTTACTATTTGCCAGGTTCTTCGCTAGGTGCTGAAATACAGACCCTGCTTTCAAATATGTTCACCTGAGAGACAGTGTGCACATATGCAGGTGCATATAAAGCACATATGGTACAGATACAAGGTAATCCTGGAGGGAATGAGAGGCCCCAGTTGGGGAGGAGGATCAAGAAGGGTCTCTTGCTCTTGAACTTGAGGTGTCTTGAAGGGAACCAGGGATCCCAAAAGCCTGAGCTGAGGAGAGAATGCATTCCAGGCATGGTGGAGGCCAGTGCAGAGACAGGAAGAGGGAGTGGCCTGACTTAGAGTGGAATATATGAAAAGAATAACGTGCAGACCTAGAGTGTAGAAGGTGAGGAGGCAAGGTGGCCGGGGAACTTTTTACAGATTGGCAGCCCTGACCCATATCATGAGTTTGCCACAGCCAACAGATCCATGACGCCTGGGTGTCCGGCTCCTCCTATCCTCCAGGGCACTGTTCCAGGAGGCTCTGGTTTGGTCTCTACCCTCAGTTCCCTTTTCTCCTCCCCCACGTCCTCACTGTGCCAAAGAAGCTAGGGATGGAGCAGACAGTTCAGCCCACATTGACTGCAGATTCTTCCCCACTTCCTGGAATGGAGAAAATCTTGAGATGGGAATGATGGTATCCTAGTAAATGTTTAACAACAAGATTTCCAGGGGGAAGGGGAATGTGCATATACCACACTTTCAAGCTTAATCTGCATACATGGCTAATACAGAAATGTTTTCTTCATGACATCACGCATATAATCAATATTATATTGCTTGCCTTCTCAAGGAGGGGGAAGGAGTGGGAGAAAGGGAGAGAATTTGGAATTCAGAATTTTGAAAAATGAGCGTTAAAAAATATTTTACATGTAGCTGGGAAATATTTAACGAAATAAATAAAAATACATTTTTTAAAAGTTTAGTCTGTATTATTAACATTTTCTCCATCACTTTCTTAAGTCTGGACTATCAAAAAGTAATAAATCAAGCCTGATTTGTAGTGTTTTATGATTTCTGAGGTGTGAATGTTCACGTTGAAAATTTAACAATCATCTCCAGGTGAGTTGGTTTGTGCTTATTCCAACACACTCTTAGGTAGGGAGGACGAAGACTCATCTCTTGCTATTCCCAGTCAGATATCTCACACTGAGAAATGGGGACAGGGTCTTATGCCACCCTATATCCTGCTCCACCCCATCCTTACCTCCAAAGGGCATCCAGTGAGGCTCTCCTTACCCCACTCCTGATACCATACGTGACATCTTCCCCTCCCGAAATCCTCCAGGGTTGCAGAGATGAGGCCTCATTCCATGCTCCAAATCTATGCTTCACAGAAGGAGCCCCACCCTCATTTCAGAAGAGGTACATAGACTGGAACAAAGTAAGTCCACACCCTCCTTCCTGGATACCCCCTCTCCTCTGGTGGCACCCTGGTTTTGTGGTTTCCCCTGGCCTTTGCTGCCCTCTAGTGTTGTCATGGTCATATGCAGAAACACAGAAGCTGGAAGAAACCCGTATTCCAACTCCCTGAAGATCATCAGCCAGGTAAACGGCAGGGCTAGGACTAGCACCCAGGATGCCTCACTCCAATCCCTTTGTTCTTTCCACTGTACCATGCTTTAACCTTCTTTCTTCAAGCCACCCCCCCCATCAGACTCCCCCTCCCTCTGCCCCTTCCCAATTATCATCACCATAATACATCTCTTAAATGCCCTTTGCATTCTTCAGCTTTCTTTCCTTGGTCTCTGTCCTCAGCCCTGTTTGGAGGCTTTGGGGGTGAGGTGAGAGAAAGGGGCTTTTGGTTCCTGTCCCCAACGTTGAATGAGGGTTGATCAGCTGACATCCCCCAAATCTCCCCACTGTTCCAGTCCATTGCATCCTCTCCCATCCCATTCCATCCCATTATATTCCACAACGTTTCCATTCATAGAATGTCAGGCTAGAAAGTCAAAGACCATCTGATCCAACCCCTCACGTCTGACAGATGAGGCAACTCAGGTCCAGAGGAGGGAGAGTGACTTTCCCAAGGTCATAGTTATTCAGTGGTTCATACCATTCCACACTCTACTACCATCCTATTCTAGCCCATGCCATCCATCTCATGACTTAGCTATATAGGAAATTATGTGCTAGCTGTGCACTCATGGGAGTGCACGTTCCCTCCAACATTGCAGATTGCAATATATTCGTGCCCGCCCACTCTGTGTGACTTTTTATGTCTTCCTGTCAATCTGAGACAAGCGGGTCTATCCAACATGCTGGAATCCCTTCTCCTGTTTTCTTATCAGGTGCATGCCTAGTGGGAGGAGCACCTGACTCTGAATTCCTTCCTTCCCTTCCCATCGCTGGATGATGTAATCACCGAAAGTGAAGGGCATCCGACTTGGTGTTGATATGCTAACAAAATGCAGAGAGACATACCTGTCATTCTTTAAAAAAAAAAAAAGTGAAGAATTCTCTGATTGAATTGGCAGGGCAGATGGGCATTGGCTAGGAAAGGTTGGCCACACCCCCTGGAGACAGCGGTGGGCTGCCCTCCAAAATGTACGTAGGACACACCTCTAAATTTAATCTGCACTGTTAACATTTTCTCCAGCTCTTTCTGAAGTCTAGTAGAGGGTCAACAAGTCTTAGCATTTGTTAATTTCCCTCACACTTAAAATTTAAAATTTGGCCCAGGGTCAGAGCTGGCTCCTGTAGACCCTTGTCTGGAGGCCTTTATAGGATTAATTCTACTAAGCCCAGTTGAGACGTGTGAAGCGATCATTTCAGAGAGAAGCTTTATGGAGTGTGACTCTGCACTTTTACCAAAGAACTTTCTCACCTTCCCCAAGTTAACACTGCTTCTCCATCCCATCCCCAGGGGCCATGCCATCCCACAGCAGAGCTGTTTGTCCAGTGGGAAATACCACTCTAGTAGGAAGCAGAAACACATTCCTCGGACAGACATAAACACAGAGAGGCTGCATTCAAGGCAATACACAAGGATCAAGTCTGGCAGCAGAGGAAAGAGCTGACTCTAGACTCAAGAGAGAGCTAACCCCAGGAGTCAAGAACTGAGCGACAGGGAGCCCAGCTGAATGGCTCACTCAGTAGAAACGCTGCGCCTCTGGGGCAGGAGGCGAAGAAGAGAAAGAATGTTGGGGCTTGCAATACTGGAGGCATGAGCTGCTCTGGCCATCTGGATCACCACATACATACCTCACCACCAGCGTGCTCTTAAGTTTATTTACACTTTTTCCATTTGATGCCATATGTATTTTGGGGGAGAGTGTTTGCTGTTTAGTTGTTTTCCGTTCATGTCTGACTCTTTGTGACCCCTTTTGGGGTTTTCTTGACAAAGATACTAGAGTGATTTGACATTTCCTTCTCCAGCTCATTTTACAGGTGAGGAAACTGAGGCAAACAGGACTACGTGACTTGCCCAAGGTCACACAGCTAGTAAGTGTTAGATTTGAACTCAGGAAAAGTTTTCCTGACTTCTAGCCTGTCACTCTATCCACTGCCACCTCCTAGCTGGCCCTGGGGAGAGTATGCCTCAGGTTTATAGAGGTAATGTTCCGTAGTACTGCTGTTACTATCTATACCATCCCAGTTAATGTTTTTGCTGTGAGTTAATTGTGTCTCCTGGCTATCTATTAAAGATAAGCCTACCAGTGAGAAATCCTGGGCTAAAGTTTTAAGAGTGGGGGCCCACCCTTTGACCCTGGGGTTGAAGTTGTCCCTGCAGGGGACCCGGTATACAATTCAGATTGAGGGTGGTAGCCCTAGGAGGGAGGAACTACACATGGACACTTTTGGACCATCAAGAGTCAGTCCACAAACATGTGAGTTTCTGCAACGTGTTAGGTGCTATGCTGAATACTGGGAACGCAGATATAAAGAACAGTCCCTGCTCTCAAGGAGCTTACAATCCACGAAGAAGAAAGCCAAAAAGTGAGAGGGGTGGGTGTTGGGGGAGAGAAGGAAAGATGCTCAGAATTCTAAAGGAGGGCAGGTAGGTGGGAAAGGAAAAGACGGCCATCCTCAGAACTCTCCTTAAATGGAAGTTTTGGGAGGAGGTCCCTGTTCCACTTTCCAACCAAAGAACCGTCTCCTTTACGTTGTTTCGGCTCTCATTCTTCATTTGCCATGTGTTGCAATTGTGTAACATGTTTGTGCTTTTAAGCACAATAAAGCTTTTAATGTACAATGTTTTGGACAAAATAATAATTAATAATAATATTTGCAAAGGTTTCTGAGTATTATTGAAATTTTATTTTACCTTGGGCAAGTCACTTTACCCCCCAATTGCCCTGCCAGCCCCCCCTCAAAACAATTTTATTTTAAATTATTTTGAATTTTTTATTTAAAATCTTCCTCCTCTACCTTCCCTTTTTTCATTATTTCTATAGATTGTGCCTAGTATCCAATGACTGGCCAATTTCAACTTAACTTCATTCAATTTACTTAACGATGCCACCTAAAAATCAGCTGAAATAACACATTTCACTCATTAAGGTGACTGTAATAACAGCTAACATTTACATAATCCCTACTGGGTGTCGCTAAGAGCGTCACAAACATTATCTCATTTGATCCTCAGATCCCTGGGAGGGAGGCGCCATCATTATCCCATTTTACAGATGAGGAAACTGAGGCAAAGAGAAGCTAAGTGATTCGCCCGAGAGTCCCACGGCCAGTAGGTCTTCCTCACTCCAGGTCCAGGCTCCATTCACCCTACCCCCTCGTTGTCCTCTACGTTGTAGTGTGAGGTGCTAATTTTATCAGCTAATAGCACTGGCCTCCACTGATGCGTAAACCTCTTTGGCCCATACCTCATCATAGCACAGAGGGGATCCTGGGTCATGTCAATGGAATGCATATTCTATTTTTTTTATGCAATCAAGGTTAAGTGACTTGCCCAGGGTCACACAGCTAGTCAGTAGTAGGCCAGATTTGAACTCAGGTCCTCCTGACTCCAGGGCCCATGCTCTATCTACTTCTCTTTCTGGTCAAGCTTTTGGGTCGATGCTTTTAGTCAAGCATCAACCCTCAGTCTAAGCCCCTGCATAAACACATTGAAACAAAAATACAAGTGATGAAAAAAATGCTCATTGGCTTCCTTACTATAAAGACATAATTAGCAATGTTAAACTGTCTTGCACACCAAACATAAATGGCAATACCAGCATTTTATTTTACTGATTTTGTTCATTAGCTTTTAAAAGCATAACTATTGTCCAATGTGGGCAGCTAGGTGGTACAGTGGATGGATCACCGGGGTTGGAATCAGGAAGAATCATCTTCCTGAGTTCAAATCTGACTTTGGGTACTTATTAGCTGTGTGGCCCTGGGCAAGTCACTTAACCATTTTGGCTTCAGTTCCTCATCTGTAAAATGAACTGGAGAAGGAAATGGCAAACCACTACAGAATCATTATCAAGAAAACTCCAAAATAGGGTCATGAAGAGTCAGATAGGCCTGAAACAACTGAACAACAAAAATAGTTGAATATTACACCAAAAAAATAGCAGAGAGTGAGTGGGTTAAGATGAGTGAAGCACTACATGAACTGATGCAGAGTGAAGTTGGCAGAACCCGGAGAACATCGTATACAGTAACAGCAGCATCTTATGATAATCAACTTTGACAGGCTTGGCTCTTCATAGCCATATAGTGATCTAAGACCAGGGCTGTCCAAACTTAGGTTATCTTAGGTCCACATTAAAATAAAATAATTATTTGAGGGCCACACCCAAAATAAAAAATACAGTACACTAATAGAAAGTGAGGCAATGTACATCATCAATACGACAGGCAAGGGTGTGAAGTGCAAAAGCAAACACAAAACAACAAAGCGAGGACACAACAGCATAAAAGTAGGTACATATTGACTAGTCTGCATTGTACAGACCGAACGCACCCCTCAGATCGACTGAAAATTCTGTGTGATATGCTCCATCTGTAGTACTGCTTAAAAACACCAAAGAAAGTTAACATCGATGAGATTATTTATTAGTGATGGAATTTAAAAATCTAATATGCATTCCATGCAAATCATTATTTTATTTTTTCGCTCATGAAAATTAAAACCCCCAGGCAGGCCTCATAAAATCACACCACAGGCCGCATGCTGGACAGCCCTAATCTAAGACAGTTCCAAAAGACTCACGATGGAAAATGCTATCTACATCTGGAGAAAGAACTACGGAGTTTGAGTGCAAATCGAAGCATACGATTTTCATTTCTTTTGTTTTTTTTCTTTCTTGTGGTTTTTCCCTTGGTTCTGATTCTTCTTTCTCAACATGACTAATGTGGAAACATGTTTAATATGATTGTATATGCATAGCTTGCCATCTTGGGGAGGGGGAATGGGAGAGAGGGAGGGAGAGGAAAATTTGGAACTCAAAATCTTGAAAAAGTGAATGTTGAAAATTAACATAAATAAATAAATACTTTTTTAAAAAGATGATTGAAGTCCTTTGGTCATTCACTATTGCATACAAAAGCCAGCATTACAATACAGAGTATTCACTAGCCCCCATTAAGAGGTTTGATGTAGAACACTGCCTCTAGGAGAATGCTCACCATCCTCATGAGCTTCTCCTTTGTAATGGCATCTTCCATCTTAAGATGAGTCAAAGTCTATCAGTTCTACTCCATCCATTTCTTCAGTCTCCTCTACTTTCTTTCAAGCAGTGACTTTTCCAACAAAGGTAGTTTATCTGATGAAAGAAAGCCATTCTCTGGGAAGATTAAATTAAATTATTACAATCTCTTTGCTGTAAGACTGGTGAAAAATTGGCATGCCTTTATTCAGTGCGCATTTGCTATCTTTGTGTTTGACAGTCTCACTAGGATGAGATGTAACGACTATGGTTGCTATTGTCAAAAGCTGACGTTAGCTTCTGAAAACCACACAATACTTCAACTAACTGGATATCTATACTCATGAAAAAGTCCTCACCTCATTGGGTAAATGTAGCACTGTCATTCTGATCCAAAATAATGACAAGAATGCCTGGTTCCTGGTCACCTTCACCATGGAATATTATCTTCTGACCATCTTTTGTGCCTTTATCAATACAAATCTCCAGAGTTCTGTTCTCCTGAATAATTTTCCTTCCATTGCGGCTTTTACATCTAGCTTAAGAGATGATTCATTGCTCATGCCCTTGGCATTCCATGCAAACTGATTGAATTTGCTGAACCATTCCAGGCCCTATAGGATGAATTTTTATTTGCATTCCAGTCCCTCTGCAATTTGGACAGCAGTTTACAGCTCCTTTCTCATCAACTCGTCCTTCATGTTGATCACAATTTACATTCTTTTGCAAAGCCAGTTTTCTTGTTGCACCATTATATAAATTTTCTAAGGTCACCGACAACTGCCAAACAAGATTTTTATCTCTCCATTCCCTTTTCATTCTCCTGCCTCCTCCAAAAGCATTTCAGAGATATCTGTTGGAGAACCAAAGCAACCACTAGAACCACCCTCTTTGATGGCTTGTTCTCCACATTTGTCATGTAAGTCCCTTTTCTTTGCCTCAGAAAGCACTTCAGAAGCTTGAGAAATTTATTTGAACTTTTCTACTTCATTTGGATTCCTGCATAGTTGGTATTTCCAGGCTAGATTCCTATATGCCTTTTTTAGTTCTTCTTAGGAGGGCTTGGGTTTACCCCCACAACATCATAATAAATCATTTCCTTCACCATTTTCTATAGGCAGGGAGCAACATAGTTGTCAAGACTGTGCTGCTGTCTGCCTCTCTATGAATATTCTGGAAAAGTTCCTTGTCATTTCTTTTAGTATCCCAGGATGATGTTTATTTGGACCTGGTTTCTTGAACCCAAAGGGTAGTTAAGTGTTCCTTATGATTTCTTTTCTTATCAAAGGTTTTCAACATTTTCAATATTTTTGTTCTGTTCTTTCCTATACAAATACTATTCTCTTTGGAAGAGAAAATAGAGGTCAAATTAGAGTTGAGTAGTTCTGCCTTCTCTTCCTTATCAATGATTATCATCCCATCCACCCTGAGCCACAGTCTTGCCCCTTTTTTCATCCTTCTTTTTTCCCCACTCTAGCTTTATAAAGCCTTGTTGTTCTTAGCTTCTCTTACCAGACCTAGGTCACCCTGATCTTTGGCATTCTCAACACTATCTTCACATAACTTTGCCATGCTTTTTTGTTAATCCTCCATTATGTGCCATTGTTTCCATCTTCAGTACATGCCTTTTGAAGCTCCAAACTGATTCATAAATTCTTTGTGCATTCGTATTGATCTCTTTAGGTAATTGCTCCTCATTGGAATGCTTTCTCTTTGTGTCTTTAAAATTTCGTTTTTGAGGACTTCTTATGTCTTCAGAACTGACTTCCCTTACAGAATTTTTAGGCCATGAGACAATACTTGTCCTTTCCCCCGATCCTTTGGAATCTGTTGTCCTCAAACCAAGCATATAATGGACTGCATTCTGCTTTTTTACTCCTCTAACATAAACTCTAAGGAGTGGTCGCTTCTTCCCAAGGTTCAATTTCTGCTTTAGTCCCTTGAGTCTCCGTTCTGGGCCTTCCTCTACCCTTTTGACACTCTCTCAGAGATCTTACCAGTTTTCCTTCCTTCATTATCTTATCTATGCAGATAACTCACAAATTTATATATCCAGCTCTGGTCTGTCTTCTGAACTCTAATCCTGAATTACCAACTAACTGCCTTCTAAAAGCTCTCTCAAATTCAACGTGTCTCAGAAGCAACTCCTTTTGTTTTCCTCAAAACCCGTCATTTCCAAACCACTGTTCTTCCAGTTAACCAGATTTGCAACCTTGGAGTCATCCTTGTCCCTTCCTTCTCCCTTGCCCCCACATTCAACAAAAGTATTATTGCTTATTTCTCTTTTCTTTTCTTTATTTTTTGGAGGGGGGAAAGCAGGGCAATCGGGGTTACGTGACTTGTCCAAGGTCACACAGCTAGTACAAGTGTCTGAGGCTGGATTTGAACTCAGGTCCTCCTGACTCCAGGGCTGGTGCTCTACTCACTGCGCCCCCTAGCTGCCCCTATTGCTTATTTCTCAATAAAAGACTAGAGGCAGCTAGGTGGTGCAGTGGACAGAGGACTTAACTTGGAGTCGGGAAGGCCTGAGTTTGAATCCTGCTTCAGATACTTACTAGGTATGTGATCCTGTGTAAGTTAATTTGCCTCTCTCTGCCTCAGTTTCTCCGTGTGTAAAATGGAAATGCTAAAAGCACCTACCTCCTGGGGGCTTTGTAAGGATAAATTGATACAATAGCTGTAAAGCTCGGTATACTAACTCTCATTATTTGTTATCTCAGCATCACAACCATCCCCTTTTCCTCCTAAAGTATAAATACCCATGCTGAAAATATAACAATTGCCAATGAGCCGGTATGAGCTGGCTCCAGCACGCCCCTGTTATCCCATCCTACATGCAGCACACCATCCTGGGCTCATGCGCCAAATTCACATCACCACAGGCACATGGAGTCCCTGCAGGGTGACTGCTGTGGCTCTCAGGATTCTAACGGCAGCCCTGTGCGTGGCTAACCTCCTAGCACTAGTGGGGAAGCCCCCACCGGTACGTGTTCCTTTAGCGATCACCCGATAGACTCAGCCAGTCCTTTTAGCAAAGGCATTTATATAAACAATGTTGCAAGAATAGTTACAGAGCATTTCACTCAAAACCAGAGACACGCTCTTCCACGAATGCGCACAGAGTTTTTGGGGAGAGAGTGGAAATGAACCCAAAGCACTGTGGTAAGTGAAGCACACATGTAGCAAAGACAGATGGCCAGGCAATTCACACTCCAGAACTACAAGACCTTGAAGTCCCTTCTTTTTCCTGAGGGTCCTCATAGAAGTCCACTATAGGGTATGGTATCAGAATTTGGACAAGTCACTCCACTGCTCTCTGGTCTGGCTCCTCACATCTTGGCAGGATGGGTGGCTTAGCTGGGTTTCCCCTGGTAGATTGTATTATTTTGGCTAGATATGTCGGTTCACTAGTGGGCTGGATCAAACAGGTCCTTGCCTATTGCTCTGGGTCCTTGGCTCTCAGTCTTATATTTAAGCAAAAGGTACTAGCAGATTAATAGGGTTGAGGAAGAGAAAAGAATATAGCTTTCATCTTCCCGGCTGGATTTTACCAGTCGGGTCATATGTCCCCAGGCATCTTGGGGACACTTGCAGGTTCCAAAGGAAGTCAGGGAGAGTAGTCAGAGAAATGAATTACCTGGAAGTCTCGGTGTGCCTAGATGATCTTGTCTTTGAAAAGACACTGGAAGAACATGAGGAGAGATGCCAAAGCTAGTATCTCATTTCAGGACTGTTCATTCAGTTACATGTGCTAAAGTGAAGAAACACAAAGCCAAAGGGACAGCCAGAAACAAGGTCCAGTTTTTGGCTCTTCTAAACCAGCACATGAGCTCTCTGCTGTACTTGCAGTCTCTATTGCTATGGAGTGGAGGAAGGGAACAAGATGCCTTCCTCCCTCCTCACCCCCAATGGAAGACTAAGAGAAAGTTCAAAGAGTCCCACCAGTCTTAAGAAACTGGAAGAAAGAGCAATAGCAGAAGGGGTCTCTCCTTTTTAGATCTACTAAGATGGAAGCTCTTCCTACTCACTGGTCATTTTTCCTAGGGATGGCCCCACCCCACTATCATGGAGACCAAGGGACCAACCAAAAGCATCTATTTTTGCTTGCCCTTCAGCAAGAAACACATATGTCACTGCAAGCAGTCTGATCATGGAGCCACTGGAAGAAACCAGGGTAGAAAGATCAGCTTCATTGGGAAGTGCCCCAGATAGAGCTGGGAATGGGGGGAGAGTGGGTTGCCCTGATTTTCCCCATTTCTGTATTTACTTATCTGTATGCAGATACATCCCCCCCAGCAGGATGCAAATTCCTTGAGAGTAGAGGGACTGATTTATTTCTATTTATTTATTTATAATTATTAATTTTTGTCTTTGTATCACCAGTGCCTTCACATGGTAGGAACCTAATAAATATTTGTTGAATTTGAATTTTGTACTTAAAAGGAATTGTATTAATTATTTAATGGGTGGAACCTAAAAAGAAAAAAAAGAAAGAAAATCCAACAGATGAACCAAACACTGAAGATAGAGACAAGTGTCAGTTGGGTACCCAGAGAGGGGGTAGTCCATTCCTTAGAGAATCCATTCTGCATTCCTGTGGCATGGCCAACAACCTCCAACTCTTGACTTTCCAACCCCTAGGGAGGAATTGGGTTGGGGAATATTGTGTGTGTGTGTGTGTGTGTGTGTGTGTGTGTGTATGAGAACAGAAGGCAGGTCTTAGGAGAGAAGCAAGCAATGATGGCAGGATGCTAGAGACAATGGACTCAGGCTAGATAGGGAAGTAGGATGGCCATACAATCATGCTATTTCATGGATGTAGCAGGCTAAGGGATCATCACTGAAGGAAGACGAATATCTCCTCGGATGCTGGCGACCTTGAGAAAGCTATAGTTGACCTACCCTAGTTATACCACATTCTTGACTCATTCAATAAATATTTATTGCGTCTAGTATATTTAGGGCGCAGTTTAGTGACCCCACTGTTAGGAGGACGGTCCTGAGCCTGGCAGGGAAACGTGTCTGATATGATCACCTCATGTACATGTCCCTGGGCACATCGGTGTGGGCAAAGTTATACTATTAACCAGATTAGTTTGCGGACCTAGGCGTGTTGTTCCTTATACAATACTACATAAACACCGTAGGGAAAGGATAGAAGAAAGCGGAGCTCTGGGGCCTTGTGGTCTAGGTAAGAAGACAAGATGCACGAGAGAGGCTGCAGAGCAGTCACAAGTTGACCGCTAGTTGACAGAGGCAGACTCTCATTGCAGTGGACGGCAGTAACCACAGCGGAAATTGCTACTGCGTGGACCAATCAACAACTTTGACAAGGTGACATCAATTTTATTTGCTTGATTTGCACCCAAAGGAGGACGGTGGACAGAGAGAGATGATATCAGATGTCAAAGGCACCTGTGCGAAATGCTGGGGATACATAATCAATCAATCAACATTTATTAAGCCCCTGATGTGTACCGGGCACGATGCTAAGGACTAATGATGATAATAAATGTTTGCTGACTGACTGAAGGATTCAAAGGGCAGCTGGGGGGCTCAGTGGATAGAGCGCTGGGCCTGGATTCAGGAAGACTCATCTTCCTGAGTTCAAATCTGGCCTCAGACACTTACTGGCTGTGTGACCCTGGGCGAGTCACTTCACCCTGTTTGCCTCGGTTTCCTCATCTGCAAAATGAACTGGAAAAAGAAACGGCGAGCCGCTCCAGTGTGTTTGCCAAAGTGTACAGGCGCTTCTCCATGCGCTCTCTTATCTGACCCTCACATCAACCTTACGAAGCAGCGCTACTATGATCCCTGTTTCACAGGTGAGGGAACTGAGACAGACACAGGTGAAGTGACTTACCCAGTATCACACAGCTCGTGCCTAAGGCAGGATTCAAATTCAGGTCTCCCTGACTCCAGGAACTCTACGCGCCATGCTGCCTAGAATGAGGGGTCCGTTGCTATTCAGTCATTTCCGTCACGCCCAGCTCTTTTTGATGCCCCTTTGGCTTTTTCTTGGCAAAGATACTGGAGTGGTTTGCCATTTTCTTCTCCAGCACATTTTACGGATGAGGAAACTGAGGCAAACAGGGTGAAGTGACTCGCCCAGGGTCACACAGCCAGTCAATGTCTGAGGCCGCATTTGAACTCTGGAAGATGAGTCTTCCTAGCTCCTCACATTGAACCAAACTGAGGCCAGTTTTGAACTCAGGACTTCATGACTCCAGGACCGGCACCGTATCCACTGCCACCTAGCTGCCCAGAATAAGGGAACAAAGTGGAAACAGAAAACACAGAAATATCAAAGCGAAAAGTCCCAGGAAGATCAGAGCTGAAATCCAGCTCTTTCAGCTCAAAGAAAAGACACAGCAGCAACCGCTGACCGTTGGGTTAGTTCAGCCCGTGGCGGGCCAGGACATCAAGCCTGGTCATTCCTCTGAGTTAGGGAAGACTTGTGTCCGAGATAATGGATAGAAAGCACTTTGTGAGTAGTGCAGTGCACACTCATACACACACACACACACACACACACACACACACGTGAACGCACACACACACAGACACATGTGAACGCACACGCACGCACACACCCCGCCCTCCCAGCTGTTTGAGCAGTACAGGGATCGATGGGCCTCCGAGTCAGCTCCTCTTTGCTGCCTCTACGTAACTTTAGTATTTGTGAGATCATCGGTTTAGAGCTATGAGAGAACTTAGAAGCCGTCTAGTCCAATCTCCACATTTGACAGATGAGGGAATTGCAGAGAAGGGAAATGATTTACCCGAGGTCACTCAGGAAATAAAGGATTGAAACCCAGATCCTCTGACTCCAAATCCTGGCTGTTCAGAAACCTTAATGGAAATGCAGCGACAACAGGAAGGAAGGAGGAGGACCCTTCAAACAGGATCGGCTTTTGGATCTATCAGCCAACTAATAAGCATTTTAATGTACAGGAATTATGCAAGGACTGGGAATAAAAAGACAAAAATGAAACAAGATCTGTCTTCGAGGAGCCTAGGTAAGATCAGAGGACATAACACATGCTCACCTAAGTAAATACAAAGCAATTGGTGGAGCATTAACAGCCCGGGAGGGGGGAGGTTGTGGGAGAAGAGAATCAAAAGCCTTGTTTTGCAGGTAGCCATTGAGCTGAGCTTCCATTCAGAGGCCTAGGTGCCTTCTAGATTTGAGGAGCAGCCTGCACAAAAACACAGAAATTGGAGATGGAATGTCCTGCAGGTGGAAAAATAAGTAAATCATTGTGGCTGGAATGTAGCACCCATGAGGGGAATGATACCTACTAAATCTGGAAAGGTCACCTAGAACCAGATTATGATGGACCTTAACTGCCAACTGAAGGAGCTAAAGGGGCAGTTGGTGGTGCCATAGGGCCCAGCATCAGGAAGACTCACTTCCAGAGTTAAAATCTGACCCCAGACACTTCCTAGCTGTGTGACCCTAGGCAAGTCACTTAACTCTGTTTGCCTCCCTTTCCTCAACTGTAAAATGAGCTGGAGAAGGAAATGCAAACCACTTCAGTAGCTCTGCCAAGAATACCCCAGATGGGGTCACGAAGAGTCAGACACAACTGAAAAATGTTTGAACAACAGAAAAAGGAACTTGTACTTTATCCTAAATGCATCAGGAAGGCATTGAAGCTCATTGAGGTAGGGAAGTGTAGCCAGAATGGCCTTTGTTTTCTTTGAATGACTCAGCTTACCTCATTGAGCCTCTGGACACTGTGGCTTGCTCTTCCGGGGCAGGAGGCCCAAGGAGCATTCCAGGGAAGCAGACAACTTCCTGTGTGATGAGTCATGGGGCTGGCTGAGGGGAGGTGTTAACGGCTATGCTAGGGGGAGGGGCCAAGTCAAGAACCAATCGGCCCTGGTCGTTCAGGCGGTGCTTGATGATGTCAAAAACCCTATAAGAGGGGAGAGGACAGCTTGAAGAGCTCTCTCTCTTCCTTTTCCGGTTGGAGCCAGAGGCAGTTACAGAGGCAGTTACGACAGTTACGTCAGTTACAGACACAGTGGAAGCAGGAGCTGCCAGTAGCAGAGCTGACCTACGGGAGGAAGCTGAACAAAGACTTCAGGCCAGTGGATTGGGGGAGCCTGTGCTTTCCCCGGCGTACCTTACACCCCCGCAGAAGCTGGATGGTTAAAAGCAGCTTCCGTTGGAACCAGAGGCAGTTACAGCGACAGTTACGGCAGTTACGTCAGTTACAGCCACAGCCACAGACACAGCTGAAGCAGGAGCTGCCAGTAGCAGAGCTGACCTACGGGAGAAAGCTGAACAAAGACTTCAGGCCAGTGGGTAATCTTATTACCATAGAGGGGGAAACATGATTTTGCTTTACGCAATCATGCTTCTCTGTAGCCTCCTGGTTACTCTTTCAAGGCGTACTTATTGGGCCTGGAAGCTTTTGATCAATATATCAAAATGGGGTTGCTGGTTCATGGGTTGGTTACTGTGGAGCCTAAATAAATGTTTTGATTCTTCTGCCTTCTACTTTGAGAGTTTCTTATATCCGGCGATTCCGAACGTTTCAGACATGTTTATGATCCTCTTTGAGATTATAAACTCTGCCCTCCTAATACATTTGGCGACGAGGATGGGATCGCTAGGTATAAGATCTCTATTTAGAAGCAGAACAATTCCAGAGGAAGAGATGAATATCCCAGGATGGGAGGATCCATTTTATTCCTCCCTAGCAAAAGAATTGGCTAAAAAAGCTGGACCCTGTGAAAACTGGGAACCAAGGCTACGGAGAGGAGATCCTAGGGATTTGGAAAAGTGTTTACGAGAAGTTGGGATTCAGTCAGGGGCATCACTATCTAGGCAAAGCTGGATAGTGTTATCAGCCTACCGGCTAGTATACGAAAGATTGAGATTAAGTGAAAGACATGGGGGCACTCCTACCCCACAGGAAGAAGAGGAATCTCAGATAGCAGGAGACCAAACTGACTCAAATGAGAACTTTTCTATTAATGTGGCTAAGAGCAACAGGAGACTAAAAAAGCCCAGAGTGCATTTCAACCCAGCCCAGAAAGAGCCTGACTGCCTGCTTCGTCCTAGCCATGGTGGCAGAGGAAGTGAGTGGGGAGAGAATGAGACAATGTTAGGGGCTGAGGCACAAAACACTACTGGGGTTCAGGATGTGCCTCACACAGAGCATAGGAGATGGCTAAATGATCAGACAAGGGCTCGACCCATACAAAGGAGGAAGACAGAAACCCGAGGTGAAGATTCAGTTACAAGGGAAATTCAGGAAGATTTCTCACCGCAAGAGGTCACAGATATTTTGAGTAGATTCAGCCAAAGAATAGGAGAACCATTGATATCTTGGATGGTAAGACTCAGTGATCAAGGGGCCAGTGGAATATCAGTAGATGGGACAGACTGCATGAGATTCATAGGTATCAGCCATGATCCTCTAGTTCAACAAGCTTTTAGGGAACATCATCAGCAAGAAGATGGTGATAGCAGGACTACTCTGTTGGCATTAGCCGCTGTGGGATGCAATAAGAGATATGATACTGATTCTATGTGGCCCACTGAGCACAGACCCTGGTATTCACTTAGAGATTGTATCATGAGACTAAAGGAGGAGGTAATGAAGACTGCCATTATGATAGGAACTGCAGACAAATATTACAATGATCCAATGGGACTGCCTCATAGGAATTTAATAATTAGGACAGCTCCCCCTGCTTATAAACAACTAATTTTGAATTTATTACTTGGAGAAGTAGGGAGCCGTCTTACAACAGTGATAAATAAGATTTTACAGTTATATGACTTAGGTGACTGGGGAAGGGATAGATCTCCTCGAGAGAGAAGAGTGAATAACCAGCAAACTTGGCGCCAAAGGAGAGTAACAAGGAAAGAAATGTTTACTGCTTTATTGAGAGCAGGGGTAGGTTTTGAAATGATAGATGGAATTCCAACCAATGAATTATATAGAATGTACAGAGATAAAGGCCTTGATAACAGGAGAGATAGGGAAATAAGAACTGCTCCTGCAAATACTACAGATGTTGAACCTTCAAACCCAAGTGAATCATATGAAAGGGAATACTAGGGAACAGGCCGAGCCCCAGTCCAAATTAAGGAAATACACAGGCTGGATTGCAGACCTCACATTAACTTGACCATATATTGGAAAAATGGGTCAAGTACGGTAACTGAGGCATTAATAGATACTGGGGCCGAGGCCACCCTTATTTATGGAAATCCAGACAAGTTCAGCCATGGAACTCCTATTACCATTACAGGACTAGGAGGGACTGAAATATCAGCCAGACAAGTTAAATTGATGATGAAAATTGGACAGTTGCCCAAGAAAGAATATAGTGTGGTTATTGTGCCTATTCCTGAATACATCATTGGAATAGACATTTTGAAGGGTATGACCTTAAATTTACCTGAAGGGAAATACCAATTTGCTGTGAGGAAAATAGGCATTAATGCAGTCTTAGTGGGGAAAATCAAGATGGATCCAATCACTTTGCCCGAACCTTCTGAAGTAATTACTTTGAGGCAATATCGTGTGCCAGGTGGGCAAGATGAAATTGCCAACACTATAAGAGAATGTGTTGAGGCAGGAGTGTTAGTCCCTACAACTACTCAATGGAACAACCCTGTCTGGCCAGTCCGAAAATCAGATGGAACATGGAGGATGACAGTAGATTATAGACAGCTGAACAAAGTGACTCCTCCCTTGTATGCTGCTGTCCCAGACACGGTTACTTTAATAGAGAGAATACAAAAACATGAAGGGACTTGGTATGCAGTTATTGATTTGGCCAATGCCTTCTTTACAATCCCAATAGACCCCAAGCAATGGAATCAGTTTGCTTTTACTTGGCAAGGCCGACAGTATACATTTACACGCCTGCCGCAAGGATATATTCATAGCCCAACTATTTGCCACAGGATTGTAGCTGAACATTTGGATGAATTAAAGTTACCTGGTGTACAACTTACACATTACATAGATGACATCATGATACAGGGAAAGAATATAAAGGAGGTGGAGGAGAGTTTAGTATTATTAATTGACCATATGAAAAGCAAAGGATGGGAAATCAACCCCGCAAAGGTTCAAGGGCCAGCTCAAACTGTAAAATTCTTGGGGATACAGTGGAATAGAGGACTGCGAGAAATTCTCCCACAAGCTCGACAAAAAATCCAGGATTTTCCCACCCCTACCAATAAGAAAGAGGCCCAAAAGTTCATAGGGCTGTTTGGTTATTGGAGACACCACATCCCACATTTGGGACAGATTTTAAAACCCTTGTATAAAGTCACCAGAAAGAAATATGAATTTGACTGGGGACTTGAACAAAGTAGAGCTTTTGAGGAAGCAAAGGCTGCTATTCAATTAGCTCTAGACTTATGGCCTATGCAAAATGGGCCAGTGGAGTTACAAGTGACTGTACAAGATGACTATGCAAATTGGAGTCTGTGGCAAAAACAACAAAGCCGAAGTGTACCTTTAGGCTTTTGGTCAAGGAAACTGCCCTCATCTGGAGTGCAATATACACCTTTTGAGAAGCAGCTGTTAGCTGCATATTGGGCTTTAGTAGAAACTGAGCAACTAACTCTGGGTCATGAAGTGGTATTAAGGCCTGGAATTCCAATTATGACTTGGGTAATGAGTACCCCAGCTTCTCACAGAATTGGACATGCACAAGAGGCAAGCATAATCAAATGGAAGTGGTATATTCAGAATAGGTCCAGAGCAGGCAAAAATGGAGTTTCTGCTCTACATGAATCTGTGGCGAACATTGATACTGAGAGCAATGAAAAGCCCCTTGAATCTAAGCAACAGATGGTACCATCCTTAGTGAAATGGAATAATGGATATGACGGACTAAATGAAGAACAGAAGAAACATGCTTGGTTTACTGATGGGACAGCAAAATATTTAGGACAGAAGAGACATTGGAAAGCAGTAGCCTATAACCCCTGTACGAGGAGAACTCTGGAAAGTTCTGGGATAGGTGGAAGTAGCCAATATGCTGAACTGATGGCAGTGCATCAGGCCATCAGAGCAGAGAAAGGAGGACAGTGTCATATATTTACTGACTCGTGGGCGGTAGCTAATGGATTAGCTACGTGGATGCCTATATGGAGGAATCAGAATTGGGAGATTCATGGCAAACAAGTTTGGGGTAAAGAGTTATGGGAAAATATATGGGACATGTCTTTGGTTACAGATCTGTCAGTTTTTCATGTTGATGCTCATGCAACCCTGACCACACCAGAACGTGAGTACAATGCATATGCGGATCGACTAGCAAAGATTGCTACTGAATGTATTGTCCCTACTCCGACTCCAACTGATGACCCAGCCTTAGCAAGATGGGTCCACCAGACTGCTGGCCATTTAGGGGTCCAGGCCACCCATCGATGGGCACAGGATCGAGGTATCAGTATTTCTCATGCGTTGTTAAAACAAATAACAGAGGAGTGTTGTATATGCCAATTAGAAAAAGAACGAACTCTTCCTAGGATAGTTACTGGAGAAATAGCAAGGGGAAAAGTTCCAGCCCAAATTTGGCAGATAGATTATATTGGCCCACTACCCCAGGATAAAGGATGTAAATATGTATGTACGTGTGTTGACACCTATTCCGGTGTACTAGTGGCTTGTCCTTATAAAGACGCAACTCAGAAAAACACCTGTAAAACTCTAGATATTGTAAGTTTATATTATGGAACCCCAATGCAGATTCAAAGTGACAATGGGTCACATTTCAAGGGCAAAGAAGTGAAAAGATATTGTGTGTTGAATAATATAGAATGGATATATCATATTCCATATTACCCACAAGCATCTGGGCTAATTGAAAGAATGAATGGATTGTTGAAAGAACAGCTGAGAAAATTAAGCTCAAATAATTCATATCGACATTGGAAGGATAATTTGTCTATTGCCTTACGTAATTTGAATAATAGGCCCTTAGGGGGGAGTACACCTCTAGCCAGAATGATGACCCCAAATCTGCAGATCAGAGAACAGCAAACATGTGAGATCCAAAACATTGAATTTTGGACTGTGAGGGAAGATGTCCCACTACCAAGTCCAGGAACACCTGGTTCAGCAGGATATGATTTACATTGTATAGAGAATTTTAGGTTAAATAGGAAAGAGATAAGAAAAACCCCTACTGGAGTATGTATGAGAATCCCCAAGAATCATCTTGGACGGATATTACCTAAACCAGGATTAGCGGCTCAAGGAATACATGTATTGGCTGGAGTGATAGATTCTAATTATCAAAAAGAAATTGTTGTGACACTCCAGAATATGGGTAAAAAACCTGTACAATTTTGTAGAAATGATAGGATGGTTCAAGTCATTATTATCCCCTGTGAAAAAATACCCTTTGTGAAAACTGACCCTCCTCCCAAAATAACTACTAGAGGGGCAAAAGGGTCTTGCTCCATTGATAGAATAAAGTCAGGAGCTAAGGTATGGGTAAAACGGAAGCCAGATGATATTCCAAAGGCTGCAGAAGTTATAGCCCATGGGAAGGACAACACTGTAACAGTTGTCTATTCAGGGGAAAATAATTACCAAATCGTACCCCTGAACCATATATTTTACCGTGAATAGGTTATAATAATAGATTCACAGACTATTCTTTTTGTCCTTTGTTTTGGCTAACCTTGTTGCTAGTTTTGTTTCCTTCAGGCTTAAGCACCCTGCACTTTCCGGTGACTGCCTAAGCATGTAGCATTCTTGGAATTCCTGCCAGCTTGTTAAAGAAATGACCTCTGGAATGGGACTTTTTGGGGGCAGGGCCATCTCTACATCCAATTTCAGCATGAAGAAGCTATGGAAAATGAGACCTTCACCCCTCACCCCAAGATTTTGAGCCCCAATCGTTCAAGGGGGGTGGAAATGATGATAGTGTTCTGTTTACTTATTTTGTGTTATCCTTGCTGTGTTGTTTTATTGTTATGATATTATTGATCCTATGTAATGGATACAAGGATTTAGGGGTGGACATTTGAATTATTAATAATTATTTTGGGGATGATTGATTGAAGAGATTATCTTGCTGGGACCTAGGGGTGGATCACATTTGAATCGTAAACCAATATTTAGGAATGTCACCAAATGATATGTTTTGCTTTATAATGAATGATATATTTTAGTTTCCTTTGTAATTGGATCACAATGTATGTTCTAGGATACATGGCTGATTAGATTATGTATCCTATAACAAGGGGTGGAGTGTAGCCAGAATGGCCTTTGTTTTCTTTGAATGACTCAGCTTACCTCATTGAGCCTCTGGACACTGTGGCTTGCTCTTCCGGGGCAGGAGGCCCAAGGAGCATTCCAGGGAAGCAGACAACTTCCTGTGTGATGAGTCATGGGGCTGGCTGAGGGGAGGTGTTAACGGCTATGCTAGGGGGAGGGGCCAAGTCAAGAACCAATCGGCCCTGGTCGTTCAGGCGGTGCTTGATGATGTCAAAAACCCTATAAGAGGGGAGAGGACAGCTTGAAGAGCTCTCTCTCTTCCTTTTCCGGTTGGAGCCAGAGGCAGTTACAGAGGCAGTTACGACAGTTACGTCAGTTACAGACACAGTGGAAGCAGGAGCTGCCAGTAGCAGAGCTGACCTACGGGAGGAAGCTGAACAAAGACTTCAGGCCAGTGGATTGGGGGAGCCTGTGCTTTCCCCGGCGTACCTTACACCCCCGCAGAAGCTGGATGGTTAAAAGCAGCTTCCGTTGGAACCAGAGGCAGTTACAGCGACAGTTACGGCAGTTACGTCAGTTACAGCCACAGCCACAGACACAGCTGAAGCAGGAGCTGCCAGTAGCAGAGCTGACCTACGGGAGAAAGCTGAACAAAGACTTCAGGCCAGTGGGTAATCTTATTACCATAGAGGGGGAAACATGATTTTGCTTTACGCAATCATGCTTCTCTGTAGCCTCCTGGTTACTCTTTCAAGGCGTACTTATTGGGCCTGGAAGCTTTTGATCAATATATCAAAATGGGGTTGCTGGTTCATGGGTTGGTTACTGTGGAGCCTAAATAAATGTTTTGATTCTTCTGCCTTCTACTTTGAGAGTTTCTTATATCCGGCGATTCCGAACGTTTCAGACATGTTTATGATCCTCTTTGAGATTATAAACTCTGCCCTCCTAATACAGGAAGCGACATGGCCAGAGCTTCACTTTAAGAACACACTTTGTTAAAGTGAGCAGAACCAGGAGAATTGTACACAGTAACAGAAATATTGTAATGATAATCGACTATGAAAGACTGCTCTTGTCAATACGGTGATCTCTGACAACGGCAAAGAACTCATGAGGAAAAATGCCGTTTCCAGAGAGGAAACTGATAAACTCTGACTGCAGATGAAAACGTTTTCAAATTTTGCTTTATTTTTCTTGATTTTTTGCAACATTAATGTGGAAATGTTTTGCATGATTTCATATGTGTAATAGTATCATATTTCTTGCCTTCTCGATGGATAAAGAAGAAAGTAGAAGGAGGGAGAGAATTTAAAACTGAAAATAATTTTTTTAATAAAAAATATATCATTTTGGCATCTGTGTGGAAGATAGATTGGTGGGAGGGCAGGGGGGGAGAAGCATGAGGCAGAGAGATCGATTAGGAGTCTATTGCAACAGTCTAGGTGAGAGATGACAAGGGCCCATACTAAAATGGTGGCCCTGTAAGAGAGACAGGAAAGAGCTGTGGAGGTAGAACTTATGGGACCAGGCAAACGATTAGAAGTATAGGGCAAAGGTCTGCACAGTGGATAGAGCACCTGGAGTCAGGAGGACCTGAGTTCAAATACAGCCTCTTATTAGCTATTTGACTCTGGGCAAATCACTTAACTTTGATTGGAGAGAGAGACAGAGTGACAGAGAGAGACAGAGAGACAGAGACAGAGTGACAGAGAGAGACAGAGAGAGATGGAGAGAGAGACAGAGAGAAAGGGATGGAGAGAGAGAGAGAGCGAGAGAGAGAGAGAGAGAGAGAGAGAGGAGAGAGAGACAGAGAAAGAGAGAGAGATGGAGAGAGACAGAGAGAGAGACAGAGAAAGAGAGAGATAGAGAGAGAGATGGAGAGAGACAGAGAGAGACAGAGACAGAGAGAGAGAGATGGAGAGAGATAGAGAGAGAGATGGAGAGAGATGGAGAGAGAGATGGAGAGAGAGACAGAGAGAGAGATGGAGAGAGAGATGGAGAGAGAGACAGACAGACAGAGAGACAGAGAGACAGAGAGGGAGAGAGAGGGAGAGGTGTAGAATGTGAAGAATCAAGGATGACTCTGAGGTTGGGAACCTGGATGGCTAGAAGGATGGGGGTACTATCGATTTGATTAGACAATACAGACCAATAGACTAATAGACTGAGTGATGCCACTCAGAAAAGTGGCCAGCTTCCTCAGAGTTGGTGCTGAGTGATGTACTCCAGTCCTAACTGCTAATTAAAAGCAAATACTGGTCACAACGCCCCTATAACGCCACACTGTCAATCTTAAGATGGGTGAAGGCATTCTGGGAGTAGCTGATAGTCCCTTTAGTCTTGTGTTCTATGTGCGCATATGTGGGTGGATGGTTTGCGGGCGTGAGTGGCTTTTATGTCAGTCTTAGACCTCTCAAGGTTCCTCCAAGCTATGCAAATAATAACGCACATTTCTCTAGCATCTTATTGTCGCAAATCAGCCTTGCACAGATCATCTCCTTTGATAGTCACAATGACCCTGTGAGCCACAGAGTACCTGCACTATTATGTACATCTTACCGATGAAGCAACTGGGGCTTAGCAAGGTTATATGACTTGTCAAGGTTACCTGGAAATTGTCACAACTTGGATTTAAATCCAGAAATTTCAACCACAAGTCCAGCACCGTTCCCACTCTGAAGGGTCTTCCTACACGCATCCCCAGCCCTTTTGTGTTCCTTCTAAACTAGAAGTTTCTATATTTAGTTCACATTTGGCACTAATGGCCTCATCTCCAGCACTCCACCCCCAAGTTCAGTGTTTGCAGCTGGCCCAGCATCTCACGTAGGCAGAGATTCCCTCTGCCCTTAACTCAAGGTTTTCCAGTGAAACTTCATTTTTCTCACTTTTTGACCTAGGAAGAGCTCATGAGGGAAAGCTCCAGGATACAAGACTTCCATGGTGTTTCCTGCATGGACATGTGGGTGGAAGGGTTAGGGATCAGAAGACAGTAGCCAGGTGGCAAGAAGGCAGAAAGAACTATGGCTGAGCCACATGAGAGCAATGGGTGATTGCAGAGAAGATGAGGTATTAGCACTGTGTAGTCCTCACCAATCAGACTAAAGAAAAAGGAAACTCAGGAGGAAAAGAAGAACAGACCCTAAGCTCCAATCACTCATGCTATGAGTTTGAACTCTTTGACTTTTTCCTGCTGTGTTAAAGGAAGCAGAAGGGTGAAAGAGGAATTCGAGTGTACACTCCTATAAGGATAGGAGTTCTACCTGGATGGTGCCCTGGACAGGGGCTGGGACTGGAGTGAAGACTCAGTTCCAATCCAGCCTCAGACATTTCGTAGCTGTGTTACCCTGGGCAAGTCACTTCACCTCCATTTGCCTTAGTTTCTTCCCCCATAGAATGGGGATTATAATAGTATCTACCTCCCAGAGCTGCTGTGAGAATCACATGAGATAATCATATTGGTAAATTGCTCAGCACAGGGCCCAGCACATTGTAGGTGCTGTAGGTGCTTAATGAATTCTTGTTCCCTCCTCCTCAACCCTTTCCCCCTGTGTATGGGCTGAAAAAAAACTACTACCTGGCAAAAATCATTGTTACCCAGCATCCTGTTCTGATGTATTTTTACCTTTGCTTTTGAATTCATGTGTCTTTTTATAGTCTGACATACAAGTGTATTGTTCAGGGCTCTGGCTATGACTTGGGAAAGATGATAACCCAAAACAACGTGCTCAAGCATTGAGCCGTCTGAATCACCTTGGGAGAGGAGGGACCAACAGTCCACAGAAAACCAATAAATTACTGACTCTGATAGAAGGGTACCATATCTATGACATATGTGTTAGATAGATAGATATATAATATAAGATATGAATACTGTAAATAGGATAAAGCCCTGGGAACCTTGCTGATTTATATGTGTATATGTGACAATGTATATTGCATATATTATATGATATATATTTTATGTATTACATAATACTATACACACACACACACACACACACAATAAAAGGAGAAATTTGGAACAGAGGATTGAGGTGGAAAGGTAATACCTCTAATCAAATTCGAATAGAAAAGAGGGCACTGTGAACTTAGAAAACCACATAATAACATTAACTATGTTCAGTTATATTTTAATTTATTTTGTTAAATATTTCCCAATTACATTTCAGTTTGGCTGGGCCCACTTGTAGTTTGTAAGCAATGATATCACTGCTGGTCCCATATCTGACATGTCCTTCCTGATCCCCTTCATTTTAGCAAAAGATCCAAAGAAGCTGAAGTTTGGGGGAAACTGAGACCCACATAACTCTGGTGTGGTTCCTCTGGCAAAGCTCTCCATGAAGAGGGGCTTGGAGTTGCAAGGTATCCTTAAAGAATTTAAGTAGCACTTCCAAAGAGTTTCTAATCCTATGTCTGATAGAGGCTTGGAACAAGAATCTTACCCCTGCTGAGTAGAAGATGCAAAGACAGATTAAATGCCTGCTCACATCACTTGGCTACTTGACTATTCTGTGCTCCAAAATAGCTTGGCCCATGGAGGGATGGATTCTCTGGAGGGAAGAATTTGACCACAGTTACAGCTCTGGTAGAGGGGAGAAAAACAGTTGCAGGTTTTCTCCTAATCTGATATTGGGTGTGTGAAGAGCATACCTCACCGAAGAGATGAAGCTTAAGCCTCTGGGCTCCTTGATAATAGAGAGATGGTAGGGTTCACTTCTTCTCTTATGGAGAAGGGGCAGCATCTCATTTGAGGATTCAACCTGAAGCCAGAAGCTGGATGCAGAGAAAAGCTTGACAACTACAGGCCTAGTTGAGCAATGCCTAGCAAGGAACAAGAGGCTGGTGCCTAGTTGGGACCAGAGACCAGCATGATACTGCCTGGAAGAAACACCACACCTGCAACAGATCATGTCACAAGATACCAAAAGGGAACAGGACCAGTAGGAGTACCCTCATCATATCACCAGGAATCTTGGGTGTCATGTGTTGTCTCTCCACATGGCCACGTGTTCTCTATGTGCATTCCCCTCTAACTATGAGTCCTGGACACGTGTTCCCTGCAGCATACCTCTTCTGGTGTGTTCCTTGGCCACGACTCCTACGCGTGTGCCCCTCTGTTTGTTCCCTAGGAATAAACACTCTTGCTACTGATTATGCTTGTGTTTGTGAGTCTGGATTCATGAGGGAAATATTTCATCACTACTTCTCTTACTATGCTGTTTCTTTGTCTTAAACTATTTGTTTCCTCTAGATAACTAGTAACTGTAAATACATCAGCGGTGTGGTGGCTTGAGCTAAGATGTTGGGTGGATGAACACCCACAGAGTACCTTGAACCTGAAGTAGACAATCTCAAGTGAGAAGATTAAAATCTATTTAGTTGGGCCATAGACAGACTTATTAGTACCCGTGTATAGTTAAAAATGATCAGCGAATCTTCGGAATGGTAGATGGACATACTCGTCCTTCTTCCTGGATCCTATCTTAAATCGACAGCTGATTTTTCTGATATTCTCCAACATATATATGTATTCTATTCTGCAATTAGTTTATATAGTCTATTTGTCTGTCACACAAGTTTCCAGCCAAGTTTAGGACATTTTGCATAAGACTATCCAAATTGGCAGAGAGAGAATGCTGGTGGGACATCAAGTGCCTGCATGAGCGACAGATTTGGTGTGAAAGATTTGGAAAGGAGAAACATTCTTCATTCTTTCTTAGAATGAGATTCCCCTCAACATGCTGAAGCAAGCTCTAAACATGGGTTTACTCATTATTCACTATTTAGGATAGTCTTTTGTATAACCAATGTTTGGCAGGAAGGGGCCAAGCTGGTAGATGGAAGATGGAAGAAATCTTCCGCGCCCTGCTTTAAGGAACAATGTTTAGAAAAGCAGATTTTTTTTCTTTTAAACCAAGAGAGCTGACAGTCTCTAAATTCAAATGGTGGAAGACATAGATAAATATTTCTGGAATCTCACCTATTCAAGGACGATGATTCTTGCCTTGGGGGGAGTGGGAAAAGGGGCAATATGGCTGCCAGCTCTCTTCTCCTCTCAGAGAGGGGTACCAGACTAGACTTAAATCTATTTCTCCACCTCAATATTGCTGGTCCAGGGGTACAATTTTGGTTGACAAAAAAAAAAAAAAGACCATCATGTGAAAAAAAGGCTAGAAAAATAAATTAGTGAAAAAAGTATTCTTCAATCTGCACTGAGAGTTCATTAGTTTTTCTCTCACATCTAGATAGCATTTTTTCATTATAAGCCCTTTGAAATTGCCTTAGATGACTGTATTGATTAGAGTAGCTAAGTCTTTTACAATTAATTATCGTTACGCTGTTGCTGTCACTGTGAGGAATGTTCTCCTGGTTGTGCTCACTTCACTTTGCATCAGTACATATAAGTCTTCTCAGGCTTTTCTGCGATAATTCCCCTCATTTCTTATCTGACACTGTTGTTCAAAGACTGCGCCATGCTCTCATATTCATCCTCCTTTACTTGCCCTTGCACCCATATTCCGTACACAGCTCTTAAAAATCTGCTTCAGTTGGGGAGTTGCATATCCACATTGGTCTCTTCGGATAGCTCCTGTTTACATAATTCTTGTTGGATGATCAACTGTAAAAGACTTTTTTTTTCCTTTTTTGTTCAACATGGCTAAAATAGAACTCTGTTTCATATGATTTCACGTGTACAATTGTTATCACATTGCTTGCCTTCTCAGTGGGTGGGACAGGGGCTTGAAGGAGGGAGAGAATTTGGAATTCAAAAAAATTTAATGAATGTTAAAATAAAGTAATTATAAAAAAAGAAAAAGTGGGCTTAGTTTTTTTTTAAGCTATATTGGGGAAAAGAAGATGATCTAAAAAAGGACAAGGACTAATGCTTGGAGTAGATGAGACAATGTCTGACAACAAATAGAAGAAAGAGTTATTTAATATTGCATCTGCAGGTTGGAGGTCCTCATGAAATGTAGACCGTGTAGGTATGTGGTACCAGGAATCTTCTAACACCAGACAAGGGAAGGTGTTAGTCACGCTGACGTACACACAGGTCTGAATGTTTCACCGCTCAGTTTACTGGCTCATTGTCTTGCTAAACCTCTTTCAGGGTTCAAAAAGGCAAGCTAGAATAAGATCTAAGGAACTTTCTCTCTGTCTCTCTGTCTGTATCTGTACCTCTCTGAGTGTCTCTCTGTCTCTCCCTTCTGGCTCAGGCCCCCACCCCAGTGCTCCCAGAAAAATCTGGTTTCCTTTGGGTTACCTTCCATACTTTAAATTTCAAGCCATGTACACATAAGCAAATGAAAGTCATGGCTGTGTATTTTTATAGTGGCTCCAAAGAACACAGAAATCCAAATCAGCATTCAAAGGAATATGGCTTTGTAATTTAGGCTACAATGGCTAAAGGGACAAATTATTTATATGTGTGTGTGTGTGTGTGTGTGTGTGCGTGTGTATTATAGCAATACACATATACACACACACATGCACACCTCCTCCCATTGGTCAGAAGGGAAACAGGAAGTAAGATGGTTGCAGAGGCAAAGGCTTCCTCACACTGGATTCCGGGCATCTCACCAACCAGGTATACAATGCTTCCACCTGCCCTGTTTTCCATTCCTCTGGTTAGTTCCAGTCAATCTGCATCTGGATCCACTCCCAGCTTTCTCCCTATTGCCATCTCTTTGTCGCTGTCAGGTGAGCAATGGCTGAAGGCTCTGTCCCTACTCATCTTGCTTGGTCTGTCAGCATGCAGTCCCAAATCAGTGCTTTATCCTCCTCCTCCCTTTGGACGAGTGGCTTTTCCATGGAAGTCTCTTTCAAGGTGGTGCAGTGAATAGAGCATCGGCCTTGGAATCAGGAATAGTCATCAGATTCTTACTAGCTGTGTGACCCTGGGTAAGTCATTTCACCCTGCTTACCCGTTTCCTCATCTGTAAAATGAACTGAAAAAGGAAATGGCAAACCACTCCAGTATCTTTGCTAAGAAAACCCCAAATGGGGTCACAAAGAGTTGGACAGGACTGAAACGACTCTTTCAAGACCCCAGGAAACCAGAAAGATCTGCAGCTTTCTGCTACAATGTACTGCCTTTGGTTCTCACGTATTTCAAGGACACCATCCTTGAAGTCAGGATTACACTTGTTTTCTTTGCCAAGGAGAATGACCTTAGCATTGGAAAGGACAGAACTAAGATGTCTAGTGGGGATATGATACCAAGATAAGCAAGGAAATGATAAGGGCATGCCTACTTACTTTTGATGAATTCAAGTCACCTGGCCCAGATGAACTCCACTTGGTACTAGAAGAACTGGCAGATGTGACTGCGGAGCCACTGCAGAAAGATCATGGAAAATGGAAGAGGGACTACAGGATTGAAGAAAGATGATTTTGTTGCCCCAAAGGGAAGCATCAGAGTCTGTAAGCTATAGTGAGCTAGACTTTGCTTCCTGAGTGAAGTTGAGATTGTCTCATTAAAGCAATAATAAATACCTAGAAAAGGAAAGATGACAAAGAGCCAGTAGGGCTTTACGGAACGCGGCTTATGCCTGACTAAGCTTATTTCTTTTCTTGACAGGGAACCTGTAGATCAAGAGAATGCCGTAGACATAGTTTGTCTAGATTTTGTCAAAATGTTTGATAAGTTATCACAGATTACTTTTGTAGGAAAAGATGGAGAGATGACCCTGGGCATTCTCCAAGCCTCAGTTTCTCTCTTGTGAAAGGAGGAGATTGGGCTAGCTATCTTCTAAGGTCACCTCTAGCTCAAAATTGAGATCCTACATGGACTTAGATGCTAATATAATTTGATGGATTTGGAACTTATTGGCTGGTTGAGATAAAAGGATGATTGTTAATGATTCAGCATCATGTTGGCAGGGATTTCTGCTCATTCCTAAACTGTTGAACATTTTTATCAATGACTTGGATAAAGGCATTGAGGGAGGGCATGCTTATAAAATTTGCAGATGATACAAAGTTGAGAGGGACAGACATACAGGATAGGAAAATCATTGTTAACTAGAAGTTTTGTGTGTGTGTGTGTGTGCGCGCGCGTGCACGCGCTTCCTGAAAAAGATATAGTTTTAATAGACCGCAAGCTCAATTATGAGTGGATAGTATTATAGGGTAGTCAAAAAAAAACTAATTCAGTCTTGGGCTGGAGGGTCATAGCTGCTAATGATATGAGATGATAATCCTCTTTGACTTCAGCCCTAGTCAGACAAAATCTAGGGTATTGTATTCAATTCTGGGAGCCACTCTTGAGAAGGACACTGATAAATTGTAGGCAGGTAGGTGGTACGGTAGATAGAATACAGGAGTCAGGAAGTCTTGAGTTCTAATGTGACTTTGATACTGGCTAGCTGTGTGACCCTAGGCAAGTCACTAACCCCTGTGCCTCATCTGTAAAATCATTGTAAGAGCACCTACATTACAGGGTCGTCGTGAAGATTAATAAGTTAACATATGTAAAGTGTTCTTCATGACACTGAGAGATCCATTTCTGCAGATACAAGACCCCTGGCTCCCCTCCCTGCCAGATCCGACCTCCTCACTGAGGAGATCTACCACCACAGATTCTGAACGTCCTGGTGGCTCCAACCTCTGATTTAGCTCCCTCCCCAGATCTGCCTGAATGCCGAAAAGATGTAGCCTCAGGAGCCTGCCGCCCTGCTGCCACATGAAGGAATTGAATCTGCTGAAACAGGAGGCAAAGCAGCTCTAGAACCAGATTCCAGAAAGCAAGCAAGGATTCAACCCTTACTGAGATTACAAGTGGCCTAGACCCTGTTGGAAGAATTCAGATGAAAACACAATGGGCCTCTGGGTCCTGGGGTACAGACTCGAGGCTGCTAAGACATCTGCTCCGCCTACAATCTCATAACCCAACATGGCAAAGTCAGGGTCAGCAGAGAGCTTCTAGGCCACACTGGGTATCCATCTTGATGCTGATTCCTAGATGATCACCAGATCGTCATCAGTTGTGAAGACACAGTCTGTGCCTTATGTGATACAGAAACAGGATGGCAGACAGTGGGCTTTGCTGGCACAGTGGGGACTTGATGTTCCTGTCCTGGGCTCTGGCTGTCCAGAGCTTCATTTCTGGTGCCTCTGATATTTATTCTAAATTATGAGATGTTTGGGACTCCATATGCCAGCAAAACTTCCCAGGCCATGACTAACATCAACATTGTGGCTACCTTTCCAAACAGCTATGCCTTCACCAGGCACTCTATTGCTACTACATGCCACCTCTTTGGCCTTCAGCCAGACCAAGAACTATTCATGTACTCTCATGACAATTCCATCTATGGTATCATCTTTTGCCTTCTCCCAAAGTGGCCAGTTGCTGCTGGCTGGCCATGATGACTTCAACTGCAATTTTTGGGATGCCATGAAAGGTGACCGAGCAGGTGTCCTCAATGGTCATGACAGTGGTATTTACTGTCTTGGGGTGACGATGGGATGGCCATAACCACTGGTTCCTGGGACTCCTTCAAGATCTAGAATACCTTCCATACCTTTAATTTTTCAGGCCAAGGAGTAGAGGCATGTGCCCTATACTACAGGCCAGAAGCTGGCCAGGAAGCGTTTGGTGGTACACATGTGGGCCTGGGACTGGGCTTCCTCTTCCTTGGGGTTCAATTCTTCCCCTAAAGATGGAGATGGGATTGGGAGGAACCTCTCTAATCTCTTCCCTGGTCATGAGCTTCTCCCTGTTAGAGGGCCACAGTCAGGGCCAGAAATGGAAAGCTCTAGGATGTGGCTTTTAAAAACTGATTTAATTTTAATTTTTTTTTCCATAAAGGAACCAATTCCAATTCTGTTTAAAAAAAAAGGAGGGAGAGGCTTTGCAAACCTTAAAGTGCTATATAAATGCTAGCTATAGAATGTCCAGAGAAGGGAAACTAGGGTGGTGAGGAATCTTGAATGCAAATCACATTAGAATCAGTTGAAGGAATTGGGAATGTTTAACCTGAAGGAGGGCTCAGGGGCAACATAATAGCTTTCTTCAGGTATCTGAAGGCTTGTCATGTGGAAAAGAGATTAAATTTATTCTGTAGGTAATAGAGGACAGAATCAGGAATAATGAGTAGAAGTTGCAAAGGGGCAAATTTAGGCTTGATGGCAGGAAAAACTTCCTAATAATTAAAGCTGTCCAAAAATAGAGTGGGTTGCTTTAGAAGATAGTAGATTTTCATTGGTTGTCTTCCAGAAGAGGCTACATGACCACTTGTCACATATTTTAATAGTAAGGATTCCTTTTTGGGTACGGGTTGGACAAGTTGGTAACTAAAGTCCCTTGCAATTCTAAAATTCTATAATTCTGTCCTGCTTTCTCCTGAAGACAACCATGTGTTCGTACCTCTTGGTCTTTGTTCATGCTGTGCTTTTAAACCTGGAATGCCCCACCTCTTCTTTTTCCCTTTACAAATTCCCATCTATCCTTTAAAACCCAACTTAAATGCTGCCTCCAACGTGAAGCCTTCCCTGATCCCCCTAAGCTAATGACTTTCCATCTCGTACCTCAAATAGCTCTTCTCTGATGCACTTCGATGTTGTGTATTGTTGTTATGTTTGTGTGCTTCATACCATTACTGCTAGCTTCCTGAAATAATTTATCATCTAAACTTTCTATCTCGTGGTGCCTTGTACATAGTAGGCTTCTAAGAAACGAATTAAATTGGCATCTAAATTGAATTCAACTTTTAGTAGTAGTTTTTTGTAATTTTAGATTTTTCTTGATGCCCTTTGTTTTTACATCACCTTTATTTGAGAATATACCCCTAGATCCTGCCGTGCCGACCAACCCATCTTTTATAATGAAGAATAAAGGTGAGAAAGAAAGGCGGTTCAGCAGAACTACGCAAGACATCATCCAAGTCTGATAGCACATGAAGTGTTCCCTATCTCTACAAAGAAGGGGAGGAAGTACAGCTTCTCATCTTTCCTTCAGGCTAAGCTTGGTCATCATAATCACAAGGGGCTTATAGAATTTATATAGTTACTTTGGGGTTTTTGGCCTTTCCACTTAATTGGTTGCACTCATTTGATATGCATTACTGTGGTTCTGCTTACTTCACTCTGCAGCAGATCATTTAAGTCTTCCCATACTTCTCAGAATTCGACATATTTATTGTTTCTGAAGACACATTGATACTGACCATGTCCTCCCCATTCCTGGAGGAATTTACCCTTTCATGCCTGAATCCCCTACCCCGTGGTCCTACTATAATGATTGATGTTTAGGCCTGGACTTCAGTCCCGCTTCATTTCACTCGTAAGACATTTCCTCTCCATCCAGCATGCTCTCAAGTGCAGATCTTCTGTTCCCCTCCGCCTTTCGGTTCTGAAAACCTCATCAATTCAACTCTCTCCTCTACAGCTACACTTACCATCTATAAATTTCCAGGCCAAAATACGCTTCCCTGCATACTATTCTCCTGTGTGTGTTATCTTTTCCTATTAGAACGTAAGCTCTTCAGGGGAAGGGACTGTCTTTGTTTCTGTAGTTCCAGGACTTAGGACAGCGTTTGGCGCATCACAACCGCTTAATAAATGTTTTTTTATTCATTCATCTCTCACGTGATGCCGCTCTTTGCTACTATTAAAGAAAACTGCGTTATCTGTTGATGCAGGTCTGGAAATGATGTTATTCTTCCTTTGAATTGATTTATTCTAAATTAAGAAATTATTTGGGATCTGAAAAGGCAGGAAAGAGGAGCATCCTCTGATACCTTGCCAAGACCCTGGTGTTCCAATACAGCTTTGTTTGCCTCTTCTTCCTGGATAACTTTGCACCTGGTTGGGGGTGGGGGGAGGCTTGTGTGAACTGAGCTAAGAATGAAGGTAGTGACAAAAGGAGAGAAGAAAGAGGGGATGAAAGACAGATTCGAGTGGTGACCTTCCCAGACCCCTAAACACACACAGTAATCTCTCCTGCATCTGCTACATATCAGCTAGGTGGAACTTCAAATCTGATTGGCTGACCTGCAGCCCCTCAGACTCCACCCATCTCTGCAGGAATAAAGTAGTTATAAGTCCAACTAGTATTTCAGTGCTGAGAGGCTCTGGAGACTCAACTTCAAGATGCAGTTTTGGTAACCAGTATCTGTAACAAGACCTACCTCTCTCAACTTAATGATTTCCACCAAATCAAAACCCATTCTGAGATAGCTTGGCTGGAGCACCCTGATCTGGGGAGATGTGATAGGAGAACCTTGGCTTGGAAAGTAACCTTAGGTGGGGATCCAATGCTTCTTGATCTTAACACTCTTTGTCTATAAACTAATTAAACTGTTTTTTATCACAATGTGAGATCAAAGCGATCTTTAATGACTGATTTCCTTTTTGGTGGAGTATGAGCCAAAGTGTTTATTGAACCTTCTGCACCCTAGCAGACTCTCAAAATAAGAAAATGGTTTGGCACATCTCCATCAAATTTAGTAAACTGGGAGGTTGAAAGGACCTTAGAGATAAATTTAGATGGCATAAGGGATGGAGTGCTGGACCTGGAGTAAGGAAGACCCAAGTTCGATCCAGTCTCAGACACTGGTTGTGTGACCCAGGTCAAGTCACTTCCCCTCTACGGCAAAATGGCCATAATAAATAGCACCTGCCTCCTAGAGCTGTGGTGAAGATCAGAGTAGATAACATTTGTAAAGTGCTGCATAAATGCTAGCTATCATGAGAAACCATTGCAACCACCTCGTTTTACAGATGAGAACTCTGAGGCCCAGAAAATAGCTTGCCCAAGGTCACATAGGCAGTAAGAAGTAAAAGCAAGAATTTAACTATGACTGCAAATCCAGCCTTCTTCCCACTGTCATATTGCCTTTACAATACTTTCAACCTACAGGACAGAGAGTTCCAAAGTAGAACCCGAGACACATGGTTTAACTTACCCAATAGATTAGCTGGCATTCCCCCCACCCCCATCAACTGGATCAGGTTACTAAAGGGGAATGGGGTGGGGGGTGAGGGGTGGGGGGCGGAGAGAGAGAGAGAATGAAACAGGCATGAGGACATCCAAAAAAGATTAAAGGTAGGAAAGTAGTTCTTGGGAAAAGTGTGGAAAGGAGACGGAAGGGAGAAGTATATAATGGTGATCCAGGAAAGATGAGGCTACAGTCTTCTAGGAAATGCCCTAAATGAGAGAGGTTCATTGGGACTTGGAGGCAGGAGGGGGAAGATGACTCTAGATAGGAAAACAAGTTGTGAAAAGGAGGGAGGAATGGATCCCACCCAGATCAGCTGCAGACAATAAGCTTCCAAGTTCAGATCACCACCAGCTGGCAACCCCCTTATTCACTCTCCCTTGACTCATCCCAGGGCCTGGGATAGGGAAGGCTCACTGCTGTTCCCTGGTCCCATGCTCCTAATAGCTAAAAGGAAAATAAAGACTGAATTAGCTACATAACCTAATAGTTTAATTTTTTCATTCTGACCTGGGTAAAATAACCCATTTTTTCAAAAACTTCATTAGGAAAACAAAACACCCTCTACTAATTAAACCTATACTTGGTTTTAGCTGCACAAATTTGTTGGAAAAAGAGCAGAAGCCCTGATTTTAAGGCCACCGTACAACCTACTCCATCTGTTGTCTCCCCCCAAACACTCATTGCTCATGCTGGGACCATACTTCTGCAGGTCTGCAACCTGGGAGGTTGCTAGAGCCCAGGTTTTGCCTTAGTCGGTGTTATTGGATTGCTTAGCTTGTATGCACATCCATTTTGTTTTGGGAGGCTCTCATGGGCCTGTTATAATGGAAGTCCCTATTAACCGCTTTGTTCAATGCTAAGAATCATAAACTCTTGAGTTGGAAGAGATATTCGAGGCCATCTGGTTGGTCCAACCTATACTTGTTCGGGAATTCCCTTTGTAGCATCCCTGATAAATGGTGTTCCAGGCTTTTTAAAGACCTTGCTTCATATATGAGGCCCTTACCTCCTGATAGCTTATTGCATTTTAAGATAGCTCTAAATACAGAATTAGGAAAATGGAAATAAACATAAAGTCTCTCAATCTGTTTTTTCTCTTCACAAAATGTTATACTCCCTGTAGGTCCCTACCTATATTACCTTTAGGTATCAAGATCTTAGTTTAGAGGTGTCAGATGATGGAATTGCTTTGGAGTTGGTAACCAAGTTTTAGATGAAAAAGACCTGCTGGGTTTGTGTAGCTTAAGCAGGCTATAAATTGACTTTATATAGGTCTCATATACACAGTCTTACTTGGTCAGGTAACTAGCTTTCAGGTGGTGTTTGCTCTAATCACTGCAGGGTACTGTTAGTATAGGGTTGGTCACTGCCGGGGCTGCAAAACTCATTTCTTACTCCCAGTGTGCCCTGCATATTGGTCATCCAAATTGTAACATGAATCTGGACATAAAGGCACTGGGAGTTTGGGGTGAGGGTCTCCATTTTGAAATCCCCTTTTGTAAAGCGACTATCAAATATTTGATGTTTTGTAAACTTCAATTTTTTTTCTTCTTATGGTAGTCCTACATAAATCATCTGTGGAGCATTTTTGGTTAACAATGGTCAAGACTAACACTGAACAAGTTATGGAAGGGCTGCAATATGTATCAGTGGAGTACCCAACCTTGAGAAAACCATGGATCTTTACATATTCCAAAAATATCTTTTATCAAGGCACACCAATACAATGGCCTTTGCATTCAAATGGATGGGAGAACAAAGATGAACAGAATCTGTGAATGATCCTCCGGATGATACGACTAAATTGACTGCCTCTTTCCTGCTCTACTGGCCCTGGCTCACCTTCTGATGAAGATGCTAACACATCCAGTAAACTATTATAACAGGCCCACGAAAGCCTCCCAAGACAAAACAGATGCGCACGCAAGCTAGGCAATCCGGTAACAACAGCTGCAGTTGAAACCCATCCGGAGCTGGTGCACACATTCCCTAGGTAAGGCCTGGACAGCGAGCAGGCACACCCACATCCGATGTCCACCTCCAAACTACAGAACATCCTTCATCTCTCACACACCAGCTAGTCACCCCAAGTCTGCTCTCACGTCCAGACACATGATCCAGTCATGTCTAGTAGTGAGTGTTCAAAAGGTATTTATTTGAAGCAATAAAGAACCCCGATGCTTCAGCTGTGTGGAGGTGGGGGTAGTGTCACACCCTGTGCCTGGGCACCCCTGTCAAGTCTCTCTTTCGACCAGCCTCAGGGTCTTTTTAAACCTAGTCATCTCTTTGTGTTCTGTATGAAGTGGGTTCATGCCTGGAAAAAAGGAGGTAAATGTTCACGTCTTGGGTCAGTGTCTGTCACATTCCAGCCACCGTGACCACTTGTCACTGTAACTCCATTCTCCAGGACTACTGGAATCTGCCATCAGTGTTACAGAAGATAAGCCTTGGGGGCAAATGGGTCACAGAGGAAACCTCCTCAGACTGAGAATGAACAGGATCATGGAAGAGATGAGTGGGAACCCATCCATCTCAGATATAAAAAAGGCTAGGCCCCAAAGTAGGTCACAGTGACAAAGGATCATGTAAACTCCACGTGGAGCCAGAGCTGGAGCCTAGGCTAGAGGGTGAGAGGTCAGCTTCTGAACGCCTGAATGGAGCTCCTCAGACAGATCCATCTACAGACCTCCCACACAGACCAAGGGAAGCATCTCTTGAAGACCGCTCCTTTGCTGCAGGAATCCTTCCAACTGGGAGGCATCCCTCTGAGGAAGGTGCCCGTTGGTGTCGGTTCTCGGGTGAGGAACACCCTTCAATAAAACCTGAGAGGCACTCTGGTCTGCAAGGATCACTGTCCCTGGGGCCCGACCTTGACAATCCGCCAGGTGACCTAACCAAAGTGGATCTGAGTGCCACATCCTGGACTGCTAAGGCACCCGCAGCTAGGGCTGATGGTCCCCGGGCCTCCACAAGGGGCTCGCCAGGAGCCCTCCATCCTGACACCGGCCATCACTTGTACGTCCAGTGAGCCGTGGCCCAGCCCTGGCCCTTGCACAGCTCTCGGTGCCGCAGGAAGCAGTCGTGCACTCGGAACCTTCGGCCGCAGTGGGGACAGGCGTGCAGGGCGCCGGCGTGCGTCTTCATGTGCTCCGTCAGGTGGTGCTTGAGCTTGAAGCGCTTGTTGCAGACGCCGCAGCCAAACGGCCTGAGGCTGAAGGTCAGCATGATGTGGCGGTCTCGCTTGGGCTTCACCGCAAACCGCTTCCCGCACAGGCAGCCGAAGCGCTTCCCATCGGGGGGCGGCGCTCCCCCCAACTTGACCGGCCCGTGCACGGCTTGCCCCGTCCCTCCCGGCCCACCGCCCCCCGATAAGATTTCGTTCCCATGCAGATCTACGGGCTTCCAGGATGAGTCCCCTCCGCCGGAAGCGGCCCCCGCCCCGGGGGGCAGCAGGAACCCAAGATCCCCTCCTCCCGCTCCCGCGCCCCCACTAGGAAAGCCCTCTTTGGCCTCCTCCGTGCCTCCCTCAGGCTGGGCCCCGCCCCCCGCCGCTCCCTCCTCAGGGTCGAGCTTCTCCTGCTTGATGTAGAAGATTTTGGGGGGCAGGGGCGCGGGAGGCTCGGCTGAGACTCCTTCACCGTCCGGTAACCTGCGGGTGGTGGCGGGCGGAGGCAGCGAACCCGGTGCGCGAGGGGCTCCCCCCGCCACACTCGGGGGCTGCGGGACCACCGGCGGGGGTTTTTGCTCTTCCTCCTCCTCCTCCTCCTCCTCCTCCTCCTCCTCCTCCACCTGGATCTGCAGCACCTCCCCCAGCTCCCCCGCCACCCCGCCAGCGGGGGGCTGCGCAGGAGGCGGGGGAGGGGCCGGGCGGGCGCACCAGACCCCGGGGGAGGAGGAGGGGGACAGCAGGGTGGCATGGTGGGAGGCGCCCTCGCACAGCTCGCGCAGGATCTCCGAGCACTGGTCCACCACCTGCCACATCTGCAGGCCGCTGGCCACGAGCAGGTGCGCGGGCAGCGCGTCCAGCGGCAGGCGCAGGCGGCCGGAGTAGATGAGCTGCAGCAGCCCCTCGAAGGCGTCCGCCTCGATGACGCTGGGCAGGGTGAGCCTGGGGGCGTCCCCCAGGAGCAGCTTGTCGTGGAAGTAGGGGGAGGCGGCGGCCAGCACGGCCTTGTGCGCCCGCAGCTCCCGGCCCTGCACCTGCAGGGACACGTCGCAGAACTTCCCCTCCAGGCGGTGGCGGTTCAGGGCCTCCAGGAGGGCGGAGCTGTGCTGGGGGAACTCGATCTGGATGGTCCTGGGGGCCGGGGCGGGGGAGGGGGGCGCCGGGGCGTCCATGGCGGCTGCGGAGGCAAGACGCGGACTCAGAGACGCCCCCTCGGCTCTGCCGGGGCTCGTCCGGCCTTCCGCGCCCCGGCCCCTGCGGCCGCCTCCGGCTCCGCCCTCGCCTCGGACCCGGGCCTCGGCCGGTAACGCCTCGGCTGTCCCCCAGTCCTACTGGGGGTGGGGAACCTGCGGCTTTGTGGCCTTCTAAATCCTTAAGCGCGGCCTTTGGCCGGACTCTGAATTTTAAGGAACAAAATTTGGTTTCAGTCCAAAAGCCGCACTTAAGGATTTGGAAGGCCACGTGCGGCCTTAAGGCCGCAGCTTCCCCACCCCTAACGCCCTCCGACTCCGGAAGCGGGAGCCCCGCCCGCGCCATGCCGGGCTCGCTCCCGGGCTCCCGCGGGGCCCTCCCCCGGCCCCCTCCCCCGCATCCCATTACCCGGAGCCTCGGGAGCCCTCCTCCCACCCCGGCTATACCTCCGAGCGGGCACTCGAGCACTCCACTAGCAGGAAACGCAGGGCCACCTCCGCGTCCGAACAGCAGCCTGGACGCGATTGGGCGGGGCCTGGCAAGGCGACCAATCAGAAGTCAGCGTTTGCAGTGAGTATACAAGCCTCATTAGGATTGGCCACCTTCCGGCAAAGGATTGGAAATTGAGGAGGTGCGCGTCTGTCGGGGGAGGGCCGAGCCAGCTGTGGTGTGTGAGTGTTACTGTTGGCGCCAGAGGAGACGATGAGCAGGCCGGCTTCAGAAACGCCTGCACAGACTTCTACCAACTGATGCAAAGTGAGCAGAACCAGGAGGACGTTGTGCGCAGCAACAGCGGCTTTGCCCAGTGGCGCCCTCTGATAGACTTAGCCCTTCCCAGCCATGCAGTGATCGGAGACAACGCCAAAGGACTCCTGCTGGAAAATGCTGCCCACATCCGGAGTCTGCATGCAGACGGAAGCAGACTATTTTCACCTCCGGTTTGTTTTTTCCCTTCTCCTAGTTTTTCTCTGTTCTGATTCTTCTTTCACAACATGGCCAATATGGAGATATGTTTAACATGATTGCACATGTATAATCTATATAAGATTGCTTGCTGTCTTAGGGAGGGGGCAGAGGGGAGGGGGAGAGGAGGGAGAAAAATTTGGAACTCAAAACCTTATAAAAATGAGTGTCGAAAACTATATATGTAATTGGAAAAATAAAATATCAGGAAGTGGGGAAAAATAAAATTAAAAATTAAAAAAGATTGGCCACCTTCACCAAGACTTAACAAGTGTCAGGGAAAAGAACATTGGCCTTCGGTAACCATCCAAGAGAAGGGACAGCAAGACGTAACGGTTCTACCCGAGCCAGAGATGGGGTAAGGGTGGGATGGTTGTCCTCTATGGAGGCTGGAAGTAACAGATAAACTCGGCCCACACCAAAGATGGCCAAACTCTGGCCCTAAAGCCAGGTCTTTTCTTTATCAACCTTGAAACAACCATAATAAGAATTACTATTACGGATTGGGTTTACTCTGCCATTAAAAACATAGGGAACCCGTCTTTTGGGAACCTTGAGGATTGTCTTAACAAGGGGCTTCCGACACCAAGACACAAAATACGGGAAATGTTACATGAGACACATGAAGCTGCTTTAACCAACCATTTGATGTTCAGTCCTGTCTGACTTTTTGTGACCCCATTTGGGATTTTCTTGGCAAAGATGTTGGAGTGGTTTGCCATTTCCTTCTCCAGCTCGTTTGACAGATGAGGAAACTGAGGCAAATGGGGTAAAGTGACTTGACTAGAGTCACACATGTAGTAAGTGTCTGGGGCCAGATTTGAACTCAGGAAGATGAGTCTTCCTGACTCCAGGTTTGGCACTGTATCCACTTCAACACCTGGCTGCCTTTAACCAACCAACAATAGAGAAAAAAACATGGGGGTAATAAGTTTTTGAAAAATAAATTTATTGCAGCCCTTTATCCAAATATCAGCCAATCCTAGGCCCCTACCTCTTGGTCAGTCTGGCCACTGTTGGCATATGCCCTTGTATATGTAGGGCGAAGACATGGAGCTCCACGAGAGGTAAGGCAGGTTCCAAATTTAGGGCAGGGAGACAGCCTAAAAAGAGGCCCTTCTGGTTGAAAAGGGAGGGGCCCTTCCCCCAGAGTGCCAGCCCTTAATAACTTTAAAACAAATCAGAGTAGTCAAGTCAGAGCAGAGCTTGTGACATCATAGAGGGGAATAATGTAGTCCATGGCTCCCAGCCTTGCCTTCACTGAGGAGATTCCACTACTACTATGGGGGGTTCCTGCATGGGGTGGTCAGGGAGACAGTCAGGAGCACAGCAATAAAAGAACAATCTCCTTTTATTAAACAGGATTTTCTGTTTCACCACACACTCCAGAAAAAAAGGAAATGGGGCTAGGAGTGGAAAAAATAGGATGGGGGGGGGGCGGGACAGAGAAGGCTGTGAATGGAATTGGGGCATAGAACGAGAAAAAAAAATAACCAGAGGTATGGCAAGTCTCCCACCCATAGAAGGGTGGATGGGGCGCACAGAAGAGGGGAGGGCCAGGAAGCTCTGTACAGAGGAATCACCCCCCAGCCCACACACACACACACACACACACACACACACACGCACACGCACACACACACCCTGGATATGTACAGTACAAACCCCAGATAATTACAACAGCCAAAGACGGGAGAGGAGAGGAAACAGGGGCACTGAAGTGGGGCCTAGAGTTGGGGAGAGCGAAGGAGAGAAGGGCACAGGGGGTAAAATTTCACATATTTACAACTTGTATATACTATAAATTCGGCCCCGGCTGGGTATGTGAGGAGAGTGGAATTGTGGGAGAACTGTCCATACAAAAGAATAATGATGGGGTAGGGCGAGGGCCCCGATACCAAACAAAAGAAGAAAAGAGCAAGGCAGGGAGAGGGGAAGGGGATACCAAAGAGGGGGTTCCCTCCTCCCCCAAACCTCATCCATCCTATCTTTCCCATCTCACCAAAGAGCTATGTACAGAGAGAAACACCGAAAAATTGTGGAGCTGGCGCTAAGAGGATGGGAGAGGGGGAAGTGGGGAGGAGAAGAGGGAAGCCCAGCCCTGTCCCACCTCCCAAGGGGACAGAGACACGGAAGGGGGCCCCCTACGCCACCCCACCCTCGGGGGAGAGAGACATGGCTTTTCCTAGATTAAGTTCCCCCCTCCCCCTGGGAGTAGAGACCAAGGGGAGGGAGAGAGAGCGGGAGGGAGAGAGAGCAGGAGGGAAGGAGCAGGAGAGAATTAGGGGAGGCAGATTAAATTGGTGTCCCCGTAAACACACACCACCCTCGTAAACCCCAACCTCTCCCTGCTGCCTCATTTCTCCCACCCACCCACCCGACACACCAGGGGAGGCTGGGGCATAAGACCCCTCACCCCGCTCTGGGACCAGCCAAGAGCAGATCAGGTGTGGGAGGAAGGGGAGAAGACTCCCATCCCCCCTGCCCAACCCCTCCTTCCCTGCCCCTAGTGGCCCCCTCCTCCCCATCTAGGGTCAAGGTGGGAGGGAGTGAGTTTAAGAAGAATGGTGGAAGGAGAGGGAGTTTGTGCGTGCTGAGCCCCCCCCAGGCGCTCCTGAGAAATCAAAGGGGAGTAGGACCCCCATCTGGGGACCCTTCCCCATAGCAAGGGGGGCAGGGGAGGCCAAAATGGGGGGGGGGGGCTGGGGGAGTTAGATTGTCGGCTCTGGTTACAGCTAAAAAATCACCCTGAAGTTGAGAGTTTGGAGGTGTCACACCCCCCAAGATGGGAGTGGGAACTGTCCCCCGGTGCTCAGGGGAGTGGGAATGAGGCAGAAGATGGGGATAGCACCCCAGAGTGGAAGGGAGATGTATGAGAGGCGACAGCCCTCAAAGGAGAGCCCTGGGGAGACATACAGGAGGCATTGCCCCAGCAGAAAGGGAAGGAGAGTTTGAGGGTCCCCAGCCCCCTCCCCAGAAGAATGGTGGGTAGGGGTGGGAGTCATTCCCACAGAGAAGTCAGTCCCTTGGTCCCTCGGCGACATCTGGTCTCTGGCAGGCGGTGGTCCAGGGTTGGAGATGGTAGCGGTAGGGTTGAGAGATGTCAATGAGGCTGGGTGGACTAGTGGTCCGTGGTGTTTCGGAACTCGCCGTTCTCTGTTATCTGCAGCCGGGGTGGGGGTGGTGGGGGTGGGGGAGCCAGGCCATTCCAGGGGGGAGCCAGCGTCACACGCGGGTTTGCTGGACCCAGGGTGGGAAGCTGCCTCTCCTGCAAGACACCAAAGAAGGAGAGCGCGGACTTATTGAGACGCTTCAAGGGGTCCTCATTTCTGTCCCCACCAACCAACCTTCCCCAACAACCATGGCTTCCGCCCCAACCCCAGGACTCACCCTCTTGTTCCTCCCTCAGCCCTCCCCATACATCTCATTTCTCACCTTCATCAAAGAAGTTGCATCCTCTGAGGGGGTAGAGAGGGGAGAGGAAGGTATTATCCTTTCCTCCAGACCCACATCCCCTTGTACAAGATGAGGGCCCTTAAACCAGGGAGTCAAACCAAGTAACTAGCTCAGAGGAATAAAGGACCCCGTGTAATCTAGACAGCTAAAAGGCACAGAGTGGCCCATAGAACATTCGATCTAAAGACCAGACAACACTGAATTCAAATCCTACTTGGGACACTTATGAGCTGTGCGACGCTGGGCAAGTCATTTACTATCTAGGCCTGCCTCAGTTTCCTCATTTGTAAAACAGGAACAATGATAGCACACGTACCTCCCAAGGTGGTTGTGAGAATTCAATAAGATAATATTTGTAAGGCCCCAAAGTCCTACATAAATGCTAGCTATTTTCTAATCCTGCCTCCTCCACAACTAACCTAACCACCTTCATCCTTACCTGAATACGCCTCATAACTTTGCCTGGATACACTCTGAACTTTGCTAGGAATTTTGTGACAAGGGAACAGGGGCAGTATTGGGGGGCTGTACAAAAAAACTCATTAATCTGGACCCCCACTGGCTTAGAATCTGCGATAACATGAACAAAGAATGGACTGAAGTTTCCTTTTTTCCATGAAGAAAGGGTGTGCTGAGCAAATTAATGGCAGAATTACGACTGCAGGGGAGATACTGAACCTATACGAAAGAACAAACTTTTCTTTCCTGTGTATTCATTAAATCAGGTTTCCTAAGGGCCTCAATTAGGAAACACTGTTAGCTTAGTTTGTTACTGTATGTGTTTTAAAATAATAACTCCATTTCTTTTAAATGCTCTATCACTCAGATGTCTTTTGTTTAAGACCAGCCTTCTCCCCATTAGAATATATTCCAAATTAGGGAGGGTCACCCATGTGAGGAGAGGATTTGAAGAGTACAATCCTATTGAGAGGAAACGTTATTAAAATAACAGGAAAGAGTGGCTGTCTCCCCCTCATTCTTACATCAGAAATGACTAGGGGCCAGAGCAGTAACTCCTTCCCCTCCAGTCTCTGTAGTGCCAGAAACCTGAATAGTCCTCACCTTTTTTTCAAGCCCATCATGTTTCCTTCAGTTATTCTGCTTAGCCTTAAAATCAAAGAGGGATAGAGGCTAGACGTGTGATTTCACTGGTATAGGGAACTCCTAGGTAAAGAACCTCTCCTAAGCTCACTATGAGGTCAAGTGACTTGCCAGGGTCAAAGAAAGTCATTTGGGTGTCAGAGGCAGGACTTGAACTCAGGTCTCCCTGGCTTGGAAGCCTGATCTCTAACTACACTCTCACAGTCCAAGAGGGGCACCTAACTCCCAGTCCTGCTCTTACCCACCTGCTTCTATTTCTTTTGCTGGAAAGGAATGAAAGAGCTGTCTAAAATTCTTCTCAGACTCTTACCTAATACAAGCACAAACCAATTTACTTTTAATGGCAGGGAAACAGAACAGCAGATAATCCAAACACCGTGGTCCAGACTAAATCTCAAATTATTTATGGTTGCCTTCGGAGAGTAAGATTTGAAATATGAAGTTTATCTGACTACTCCCTGAGGAATCATAAAATTGAAGGAAAGGTATAATTTGTCACTCCTACCCAGAGATGAGCTCCCCTTCCTCTACCCTAGGAACAAATAGCTCACCTCTCACAAGGGCACCAATCCCTCATCCTAAACTGAGCTGCCCTTTCTCTCAACCTGCAATATGTCTAGCATACATTCTTTATACTTTTTTTCTTGGAGAGCTGTCAGAAGAGAAGCGATAATAAAGTATTTTAGGGAATCCTGGGTGTGTGGGGAGTGAGGCAGGGAGGACGGGAATTTCAAACCCCTCTTTCCTCTGGAGATTCGGCTGGGAACAGACTAGAGGCATGCCCCCTATACACTTCCATACACCCAAATTTAGGAAGTAGATAAATTAGGTTATGATTTGATTATTCATTTTATAAATCACAAGTTTCCTTTAAATAGTGAGGTCCTATTTCGCATTTTTGCATTTATTTATCAGTAACCATACCTGAGAGAAAAGTTGAGCTGGCCGTTAAAGTTAAAATAACAATATAAGAACCTCACTATTGCAGATCAATAAGAAATTAAAATAAAACATCTTAATAGTTATCATGAGACCAGAAGTTAACAGAACAGGTTCCCATTCATTTTCACAGAAACATAGAGTTGGAAAGACATCTTAGAACTGAGAGAACTTAGAAGTTCATTTAGTTCAACTCCCTCGAGGAGGAACCTGAAACCCAGAGAGAAGTGACTTGCCCAAAGTCATACAGGAAATTAAGCAGCAGAGATGGGATCTGAACCCATCACTTCACTGGCTTTTTAGGTGCAAAACCCATTTGTCTCTTACGCAAAGTCCACAGTCTAGAGGGTGGTGACAGGGCTACTGACCAGAGAAAGCAGGATGTGCTAGGCAAAGGAGGGCGGGGCTTTTTACATGGTTTTCAGGTTTTATCCACCAGGCAACTCTATATAGGAATAAGACCCCTGGATCTCAGAGGGACATTTTTCCTGTCTACTAAGACAAGCCTATCCCAGTAACTGATTTCATGTCTAGACATTTATCTGTATGTACAACCCTTTCAAAGCAACTTTTAGCGATGTTCCCATTCCCTTCCCTCTCAAGTCCCATCCATTCCTTCCTCTCTAGTATTGCTTGAACTCTCTCTGCTTCAGCTCCTACTTCTAACACTCCACTTCCACTAAGAAATCGAGTCGTAAACCTTAGATGCCTTCCACCCCTCACGCTGAAGAAAAGAAGGGAAGAGGAAAAACAGGGGAAGGGGAGGAAAGGAAGAAGTGAGGGAGGGAGGGAGAGAAAAGGGTTTGGGAAGAGATACATAGAAAAGGTAAAGAGAGAAAATCCCTCCCAACCCCTTACACACCTACCTGCTGCAATCGACATGGTCCCTATGATGAAGGAACCGCTAACCCATCAGCCCTAGCCTCTATAACATTCTCCCCTCCCCTAACTTCCCAAGCTCAGTATTTGCACTGGTGAAATGGGGGGTGACAGATGTCAATGGCGGAAGGAGGAGAGGAAAGGGATAAGGTAGTGAGGGAAAGGCTACCTTTGTGTAGGGAAAGGGGATTCTCTCTAGGGTAGGTTGGTTTGTGTGTGGGGGGAGGGGAAGATTACTGAATATGTCAAGCAGGTCTCTCTGTGGGATGCGATTTCTGTAAATGCTCTTAGAGAAGTATCTCCAGGGAAGTGTTTTGGAACTTTGATTGGATGTCTGGATATATTAATGAGGAATCTGAAGGGCATCCTTTGTGGTATCTCAGGAGGGTGAGTATCATGGGGAAAAATTCCTGTGGATGTGAACCAATCTGAAGAAAAGGCATCCTCTCTGTGGAGGGCAGGTAGTTGTGTATGCTATCTGAGTGAGAGGGGTCTCTTGGGAGTGGAGGGAAGTGGGCTTCATGACCAACCTGCTGTGGTCCGGAGTCACCTCCCCCTGTGTCCTCCGCCCGTAGCCAAAGCGGAACCAGGAGAATTACCTGATGAGGAGCTGCAGGGGGAGAGAGTGGGGTCATGGGATCAGGGATTAGGAACCTGAAGTGTTGAACCTGGGGGGAGGGGCAGTGGGATCAGGGGTCAGACTGAAGTCAAGTGGGTGGAAAGATGTAAAGTCAAGGAGAGTAAGATAGGGATGGGATGATGTCCAAAGGTTAAAATGAAGGTAGGGTCAGAGGGCTAATGAAGAAACTTATGTCAGGGAGGTGTGGCCCTGAAATGCTTGCTGGCAGAAGAGAAAAGGCTTAAAAATAAGGCCAGGGCAGGGGTTGGGGAGGTCAACGAGTTCATATAGTAGAGTTAGCCAGTAATCAGTGAGGACCAAGGGGTAAGTACATTCTCAAAGACTTTGGGAAAGGGGTGTGCTTATATTTAAGGACCACCTTAAAAGCAGCTGAAAGAGGATGTAGACATTGGGAGAAATCGGGTAGTCAGGGAAATCATGAATCAGTAGCCAAGACAACTGACGTTATGACAGGGATTATCAATCCCACCAAGAACTCCTAACAGACTCTAGCATCCTTTGCTACATTCCCTCCTGTCACAGGGAATTATAGCTTCTGTAATCCTTTATCACAGAATAGCTCCTAGAAGGCAGAATTTTCCACCTCTGCTAGGGACAGTAATATTAGGGGCCTGAAAGAAGGGTCTAGGATATAGAAAGGAGTGGGAAAGACAGGAAGGGTCAGAGTACTGTCTGGATGGATGTTACTGGGAGTGACTGGGGCACAGACAATGGAATGACAATGGGGTCACTGGAGGATTCACTAAGAGCACTAGGCACAGATGAAAGTGGGATGGCTAGAAATTGGAATGGGTTTACTGGTGGCACTGGGAGCACAGAGGACAGTGGGATGGATGGGGATGGGACACGGAGAAGATAAATGACATTGTAATTTCCACCTGAGCGTCGAGCAGCCTCTTCTTGGGCTCAGGCAGCGGTTCAGCCATGGCGGGGTGGTCCCGGCGCAGCTCCTCCTCCACCAGCATCAGCCTGAAGGGACGGGCTTCAGTGGGGTTAATGGGGGGCAGGGCGCTCAGATCCCACCCAAATAATACTAACCGTCCCTCCTCCTACAGAAACACCCCCAATATCTATTCCCCTCAAGAATTCCCAGAAACCATTTATACAACCCTCTCCAGGAACTACAATTATTTGTAAACATTCCACAACCATCTCCTAGTAGTTCCCTATAATTGGAAATAATCAAAGACTGGATGACTATTCATCTGGGATGTCATAACAGTCATATCAGGCAGAATAAATGATTTCTTAGGCTCCCTGTAACTCTTGAAGGGTTATGAAACGATGACCCTTTGCATGTCCCTTCTGGTAACCACTTAACACTGCTGACTCACTACGATTCCCTCCAGGATCCTTCCTCTAGCCCTACGGTTACTCTGTACTCACCCAGGATTCCCCCTTAGAAATGGAATGACACCTCTCCTCCCAGAAACCCCTTATGCCAAAGGCAGCTTCACTGCCCCCAGCCCCAAATCCGTCCTGAGGTATTTCTTCCCAACATCTCCATTACCATCACACCCTACCCTATGGCACCCCCGCTCCCACTACTTCTCTTCTAGTCTAAAGAGGGTTCCCAAACGTGGTTCTTTGTACTGAGAGCATTCATTGCCTCAGGCCCGAGAATACTCGCTGAGGATGAGAAGTCATTCTTTGAAGTTTAGAAGTTCCTTTCTGAGAATGGACAGTCCACTACACCCCAGAAATGGGAAAGGTGGGGTTTATGAAGTTTGAGAGAAGACAGTGATGACCAGGTTTGGTTGAGGGTGCATATCTAAGGTCTTCAGTCCCCTCCCAGGATACAGGGAAGTGGAGGCAGTGGAGAGTTTTCTAACGATTTTCTAAGAATTCAGAAGTAAGTTCCGAAATACTATAGGGGTTAGGGGTTGGGAAACATCTTTTTCCTGGGGTAATGTGTATCCCTCAGAAGGGTTCTCTCTTAAAAAGAGAGGTAACATTTGTGGGTGTGAGAGGCATCTGTGTCTTCTGGGATGAATGTGACTCTGTCCTCCCAAGGGGCTAAGCTTGATTCTCTTCTTCAATCACACTCTGTCACCCCTCCCTTCCCAGGCCGCCCCTCACCTGCCAATGATGCTCTTGATCTGCGAGTCCTTCTCCACCTGCTGCTGCCTCAGCCTCTTCTCACTCTGCTCCAGCCTTGCCTGGTACTGCAGCAGAATCTTGCTAGTCTGTTCCTCCTGGGACAGCAACCTCCGTTCGTACTCCTCCAGCTTCCGGTTGGACATGTGCAGTCGCTCCTTCAGCGAATGGATCTCCTCCTCGTACTCCTTCACCTGCCCGCCGGGCACACCACCCCGCACTGTGAGGGACAGCTCTGACCCTGACCCAAACATGGACTCCTTTCCCCTCCCACTACATCATTTAAACCCTGTTACACTCCGTTTTAAAGAAAGTCCAAGCCCACTGTTTTCACTCCTGCTGAGTACACACATGCCCCTCCTCTCTCCTGTCGGGGAAGATCCCAACCCACCCTGATGTCACACATCTAGGGAATGGGGATAGAAGCCCAGTAATGCTCACACAGGTATACACACAGGAACATAAACATGTATACATACAGACACTTATGTACACATACTCAGAGAAACAGAAATGTACCTTTACATGTATCTGGAGTTTTAGAATCTTTCCATCTAATCTAAGCCCCTTTCCTAGGAAGTAAAGTCAAAGACTCTCCCCCCCCTCAATTTTTCTTAACATTGCCTCTTTGCCCTAGTCCCAGAATACATGGAAGAGAGGAAAGGGTAGGCCTATGTTTGACTCTCTTGTCTGGGCTGTCTCCTTCCCTTGAGGTGTCATCAATCAGGAGTCCATTGCTTCTCCATTCAAAGCAGTATGTAGGGTCTGAGGCTAGGAAATGGAAAAAGTCCTCTCTCTATGTCAGTGATCACAAAATTCCAAGTTCGGGGAGAACCCTGCCCATTCCCCTGCTCTCAGGGAGCTCACACCTAATCCGACACAGACTTTTCTCAATGCTGAAAATCTTTCCTAAGTATTCTCTCTCAAGGAGGCCCTCATTTACCCCCCTCATCTGGCTGAAATCTTTTAGGTTACACTTTTACCTACTGACCTGTCTTTATTGAAAGGAGTTAGAATTACAAATTTCCCCCTTGGAGATAAAGTCTCAGGGAAACCTTCCCTGATTAACTCCTGTTCTTCCACTCTTATCCTCCATTCGGCCTCAGCCCAAAATCTTCCTTCTAGTTAATCTGCTTTTCTATGAAGCACCACCCCCCACCCCAGTTCCAACCTCACTCTCGTGGGCTTGAAGTGGCCTTCTTCCTGCAGAAGCCTTCCTGATTAGTCCTACCCAATCTTCAACATAATCCTCAACACCCCTCAGCCCTTCTTTAAAAAGCATTTCTGTCATTTATTATACATCAGCTCCACTGTGTACGTGGAACAGTAACAGTACAAGACAATTCAAATATAATGTATATTTTGAATGCTTAAAAAATTGAGGGGTGGGGGAAATTTTCCTTCCCTGAGCACAAGTTACTGAAATTTTGAGCATGTGGCATTAAACCCAGGATTTAAAATTTTACTGTGGATAATCCACAAAATATATGACTTTCAAGATAAAAAAAAACCAGAATTGACTATATATTTTACACAGATCACAGGCTTAAAGCTGAGACTCCAAAGGATAAGGAATCCAACTTTCTAATTTTACAGAAGAGCAAACTCCAGCTTAGGTAAATGACTTGTCTGTCATCACACACCTAATAACGGTCACAGGTGGGATCCAGATGAGCCCAGGTCTACCTGACTCCAAGTCCAGTGCTTTCTGCACCGTGCTAATCTGCCCACATGTTCTTCCACATGGCTCCTCCTTCTGTCCTTGGGCACTCCTCAAGGGTAGGAGACGGGTCCCCATATTATATTGGGAACTTGCTATGCATGGGGACTATGTTTTACCATCAGACAGGAAACTTCCCAAGAGTGAGAACTATATCTCTTTAGGCTGGGAATATTCTGAAAACGAAAGATTTATCTTTACTTAACTCCTGAAACACCCAACCCAGGACTCTTATCTCCAGAGGTTACATATGCCCTTGTCCTGCCTAAAAGTGATGACAGGCCTCTGATGTGTACAGCTGCAGCTAAGAGAGTATATAATGAGATATCCTAGTGGAAAGCTCATGGAAGGGTCCACAGAGAGAGAGAAGATCTGAGATGGGGGAGGAGGCGTACCCTATCCAGCCGGCTTTCGTCCATAGACTTGGAGTACTCCTTCAGCTTGTACTCTTCACGTTCAATGTGTGCGCTCTCGATATCAGCTGAGAGGTGAGGCATGTTGGAGACCCAAGCAACTGTCCGCTCTGAGGCTGGCATCGTGGGGTTCAGTGTGGATGGTGTCTGAGAGTGCTGGAGTGTGGCAGGAAGAAAAGCAGAATATACATAGCAAAAGAAGCACGGCTAGGTGCAGGTGAGATGATCAGGTGTGTAACATCAAGCACAAACCCAGACTCTACAGATCGCCTACCCCTTTCCAAGCCTAAACTCTCAGCTCCAGCTCCCTGGTCTCAGTTCCTTCCTTCCCTCTTTCTCTCCTCCCATCCCCCATTTGACTCCATCCTTTTGTCTCCTCACCTGTTTAGTGATGGAGGGCTTAAGCCCCCCACCCCCTCCTCCACCGCTGCTGCCCCCACTGCCCCCTCCTCCTCCTCCTCCCTCCTTGCTGAGGCTCTGTTGCCGGGGACGGGCAGGACCGTAACTGGGCTCCGGTGACTGCAATAAGTTTCCACTAGATGGTCGGGGCTTCTGGGCAGCGCTGACTGTCAACTGCTGGGATTTGCCCCTCTGCAGTGGGGGCTGCTGTCCTCCTCCTCCTCCTCCTCCTCCTCCTCCAGAACCCCCTCCTCCGGGACCTGGAGGGGCTGGCCTCTGAGGGCCTATGGTGATCTGGGGTGGGGACAACATGTGCTGGAGGTTGTCCTGGAGTGAGAGCTGCCGTCGAGTGAAATCAGTGCCTGAAGGACCAAACTCATCACTGTAGCTGTGGCTATGCAGGATGGAGGCAGCAGGTGGCTTGGGAACACCAGAAGACAGATCCTCACTCTTGCTGTAGCCATGGAAAGGAGCAAAGGTGTCCCCAGGGGGCTCCCCACCTCGATGGTGGTGCTGGTGATGATGATGGTGGTGGTGATGAGAGGAGGGTGGAACATGGCCACCCCCTCCTCCATGGCCCCCTGGAGGGCCAGGACCATCAGCTGCCATGTGGAAGAGTGGGTTCTGGAAGGACAGCGGGATGCGCAACTGCTGAGCAGGGACACCGTCGGTGGTGACACCCATCTGGCTCAGTCGAAGGCCAGCAGCTGTAATGGAGGAGCCGCTGCCCTGTGAGAGGCGCCCAGCAGGTGCAGGCCGGAGCCCGAGGGCAGCCGTGAGGGAAGCCTGGCTGGAATGCAGAAGATCTCCAACAGCAGCCAAGTTGGAAACACTGCTGCTATTGAGACGGCCACCTGGTCCATCGCCCTGTAGGTCCAGCATCGACACGCTCTTGTTGACACTCAGCATCTTCTGCTCTGGCTCAGTGATGTCTGAACTACTCGTGCAGTAAGCTGGGGATGAGCGGGCCAAGGGTGGACGGCTCACGAAAAACAGGTCCTTACCCCCTCCTGGGGGCGGTGGGGGGGGTTTCTCCTTGGTTGGGGAGGGGAGGCGGGCCATGTCCATGGAGCTGTAAAAAGACAGGGGGAAGGGCAGGGCAAAGACCAAGGCAGATGGTGAGTCCAGTGGTACCAGAAGGACACAGCCCAACATGACCCAAGCAAGGATACTCATGGGGAGAAAAGGGGAAACCTAGGGAAGAGAAGTGGGGTTAGGGGAAGGGACACTGGGGAGAGGGGGATGAGGAACTAAAGGAAAGGACACTGGAAGGAGAGAAGTGGGGAGGAGATAGGTAAAATAAGGGCCTGTGGGAGGGGACAATGGGAAGAGAAGGAGAGGGCAGAACTGAGGGAGAGGAAAAGGAGCTGAGGGGTAGATATGGAGGAGATGAGGGGGTTTCAGAAGGAAGGAAAGAGGAAAGGAGAAGAGGGACAGGGGGAGGGGAGAGCCCCTCACCTGTTGAGGCCTCGAACCATGAAGGACTGAAGGTCGATGGAGCTGGAGAGAGATGGATAGAGGAATACACATAGATGCAGAAAGGGAGAGGAATGAGCACAGATGCACAGAGGGAGAAAAAGGGATGAAGGGATGGGTATGTATGGACAGAAGGAGAATGATGGTAGAAGGACAAGCACGGACGGACAGAGGGAAAGATCATCAGAAATAGACTGCTTACTCCTCCCTCCAGTTGGGGCCGATTCCCACCCCTGCCCCAGAGCTCCCAGTGTCTCATGTTCTAGGTCTTTATCACTAAGGACTTCTGCCTATGAAGTTCTCTCTATCCATGAGTATCTTAGTCTTTCTCTCTTTTTCTCTAGCACACGAACTAGCTCTGCCAAGGACAGGGCTCTGGGATCCAGGGAAGGGGTTCCCTCTCTCCTGGTGGTGCATATAGTCAGTACTTCAGGGAAGAGCTGGGGTAGGAGGGAGGAGTCCCTGATGGAGGAACCCCTAGAGGACAGAATGTGAACGAGAGGATCAAGGTTCTCACCTGTTGAGGTCCCGCATCATGTAGCCCTGCAGCTCAGCAGATGGCCCACGAAGTACCATAGGCTTGGCCTGTAATCGCTCCCCTTGACGGCTAGGCTGCCGTTGTATGTGAGGATTCCGCAGTGCTAAGCTTATATCATTCAAAAGGCGTGGCAGTGGGCCCAGCTTCAGCAGCGCCTCCTAAAAGGATAATGGGGAGACGTTCACGACCTTTAAGAGTGTCTCCAGGGCTGGAAGGAGTATCTATGACCTTCATAAACTCTGGCAGTACTTCACAGATCAAGACATGGTTATTGGGGGGGGGGGGGGGTGGGAGTGGGATTTAGAAGAAATCTATGCCTAAGGGTCAGGTAGTCTCTGGAGTTAAAGGGGTATCTGAGGTAGCAAATGTCTCTGGAAGGAACCTTGAGGGGAAGGTCTCTCACCTTGCTCAGCTGCGGCAACACTTCCCAGAGCAAGGCATGCAGTGTGGAAAGCTCACGACCCAGGTCAATGTATCCCTCAAAGCTGCTGCTATTGGTGAGTGTGTCCAGGTTAGAAATCTCATACAGGAACTGTTGCATGGATCCCCACTCCAGCTCCAAGAATTCATTCATAAATGCCAGATACTCCTCCTTTGAGCCAAACCTAACCAGAAAGTCAAGAGTTGGGGGTTTATACACACACATACTCAAACACCCGTGCTCTATCTCAGGGATTTTGTGGGTGCAGAATCTGCCAGGATCTGGGTTTCTCCAATGATTCCCTGAAGGATCATGGTTTCTTTTCCCCTTCATGCCCTCCCCATGGAGTGTCCCTCACTTGGTAAAGTTGGCCAGGTTTTGTATGACCTTGGCGATGAGGGTAAGGGTACGTGATGTCTGCTCGTCAGGATACTCCTGCATAAGGCCAAAGAGGCTAGGGGACATGACAGCTGGGCACAGGAAGCGTAGGAAAAGTGAGGCGCTGATCAGCCTGTCAGCAATATCTTCTCGGCCCCGCTCCGCACATCGAAGTCGCCATGATGCAAAGACTTCCTTCAGCTCCCTCGGGAACACACTGGGGGAGGGGAGGGGAGACAGAGAGAGAAAGAGAGAGAGAGACCGGGACTGAGTCCCAGAGACCCCTCAGGTCCCAAGGAACATGCTGAGGGGGGAAGACAGAATTAAGGGGAAAGACAGGAGGAGAGACAGGGAAGGAAGGGAGGGAGAGGGACAGGGTGCAGAAGAGAAGGAGATAGGGTGGGAGAAAGATGGAAGAAGAAAGAAATGGAAGTGAAAAGAAAAAGAGGTATAGAGAGGTGGAGCAGGGAAGAGAGAGACAGAAGAATATGTGAGATAAAGCCAGGGGAGAAAATGGGGAGGACAGAATCACAGACACCAGGGGGAGACAAGGATGGAATAGAGATGGGGAGTCACTTAATAAGATACAAGGTGCTTAGACACCCAACTCTTTTGGATTACAAGGAAACAGGGACTAGTAGTCTCAACGCTTAATCTATAAAGCCCTGAAACAAGCCAGGGCTCACTCTTTCCCCCACCCCCACTCCCATTTCATTCCATCACTGCCTCACACTCAACATTTCTAAAACTATACTCATCACCTTTTTTAACCCAACTCAGCTGCTTCTCTTGATGTCCCAATTTCTGTTAATGGCACAACCATTCTCCTAGTCACCCAACATTTTAAAACCCACAAACCTTTGATTCCCACCTATTCCCTATAAGCAGTCACCAAATCTCAATTCTTCTTTCATAACCTCGCTCACATCTGTTCCTTCTTCGCCATTCACACTGACACCCCCTTAATTCAGGCCCTTATGGTTTTATGGATAGTTTTTACAATAGCCTCTTAGTTGGCCCTTACTGCTTCATGTCTCCCCATCCCACCTGAACCTACGCACCAAAGGCAGATTAATTTTACTAATGCAGTGCTTTGGTCATGTGTTTATCCTGCTCAAAATTCATCCATATCTCCCCTTTACCTACTGAGTGAAGTTCCAACTCCTCTCCAGATAGTCAAGGCATTCCACATTCTGGCTCCAGCTACAGCTTTCCTATCCCATCTTCCAGAACTCCTACGTGCTCCCTAACACTCCAGCCCAATAAGTTTACTTGCTACTCCCTAGACACATCCCTGTGCCTTCACTACTGCCATTCTCTCTGCCTGGAGTGATCATCCCATCCTCCAATCTCCACGTATGGAAATCCTACCCATTCTTCAAAACCCACATCAAATTCTACTTCCTTCATGAAACTTTTCTTGATCACCCTATCCAAGAAGTGGCCTCTGAATTCCTAGAGTACTTCCTTTGTGCCACACACATATGCACTTTTGCTGCTATGTTTCATAAAGCTATCTGGGAATTTGGATATTCCTTTACTAGACTAAATTCATATGGGGGGGCAGGTAGCGTTTCTTATATGATTTTGTTTCCTTCACTTGCTCAATACATATGTGTCAAATGAATCCCCCCGCAGCAGTGTCCCAAGTCTCACCAGTGGGAGTTGACCACCTTGCAGAGGGCCAACTCACAGCACATACGAAGGTTGGCCTGATGCTCAGCCAGACTGGATGCTGTGCACTTAATGGGGTCGACCTCACAGTTCTCCTCAGACTCGTATAGAGCTCGGATGAACTCCCCTGTGAGACACACCACCACAGGAAAGGTCACAATCTCCAAGGCAAGGACAGAGGAAAAGGTCAAGGCTAGGTAGGTCAAGAAGTCAAGTGGGTCAGGGGCTGGGGTCCTAGAGGATCTGCGCTGGGAAAGATTATAACGAGAGGTTACAGTTGGGGGATTAGGACTGTGAAAGATAAGGTTTAGGATCTAGGACTAAGTAGGGATGTTGTGGGCTGGGCTTCTTGAGCTAAGTGCCATACCAATGGCATCCTTGAGGTATTTCTGCCCAATCAATCTCAGATACTCTTCTATGGCTTTAGTAGCGAGTGTGTTCTCGCGGAATATGAGGTGCTCTCGCTCCAAGAACCGGTCCACCTCGGTCATGGCCATGTCAGAAAGGAAATCCTGAGTGCCAAAAAAGTGCAAGGGTCAGTCTGAAGAAATGATACCATCTCTGACCCCTCACCCTAGCACTGCAAAATGACATTTGTGAAGGCAAAAGCCTCCTTTCCCTTAGTAACCAGCCTCTTCTCTTCTACTCTCCTCACTCCCAGTTGTCCTTAGAATTCCTCCCCTCCCCTCTCCACATCAGTCCAAGCTTTACCTTGGCCTTGCCTGTACTCTGCAGAATGTGCACCAGGGCACAGGCCACTTCTTCTTTGCCCTTAACACCCAGCGCAGGCTCTAGTACAGCACACAGCATTCGATAATGATTGGTGACGTACTCAGCAAACTCCTTGTACAGCTCCATGGGTAGGATGCTCATCGTCTGATAGCGCGCTTTCAGCCGAACAGCAGGACAGCCTCCTTTGCCCTTGCCCCCTGAGCCACCAGAACCCCCTCCCCCTCCAGAGCCACCTCCGGCACCCCCAGAGCCACCGCTGCCCGCCGGCTGGCTGACAGGAAACCACTGCTCAGTGAAATGTCGGCCGGCCAAGCTGGCCACAGGCACGGACACCAGGCCCACGTAGCCCGCTTTGTCCTTCTTGCGTTTTTTGTCCGAGTCGCGGTAGAGGTGCAGCCGAAGTGAGCGCACAGCTGGCAGGTTGTTGAACTCAAAGTGTTCACCCCAGAAGACCGTATCACCAGCAGCTGCCCGAGGCTTGGAGGTGGTTCGAGCGTAGAGCATGTCATCCAGGCACAGCTCACAGTAATACCGCTTCTTGGGGGGCAGTTCCCGGGCCTCTATGATCCACAGCTTCAACACATTGTCCACACGTCGGCTGTTATCCTGGCACGACGGCACAGAAGTATGAGACAAATATGAGACAAGCGGGTAAGAGACAGAGATGCCCAAAGAGAGAGAGGGGCAGGGGGAAAGATAAAGACAGCAAGGCAGATCACAAAGCTAGGAGGAATAGTTAATGTGCTGGATGGCAGAATCAGGATTCAGAAAGGTCGGGACAGGCAGAATCTATGGATGTAACCAAAAGAGAATTTAGTAGGGGGAAATGTAAAGTCCTATGTTTAGATTTTTAAAAATCAATTATCTGAGTACAGGATAGGGGATATCTGATTTAACAGCAATTCATGTTAAAAACCAACCCCTGGAGCTGTAGTCAGTCTAATTTCAAGAGTCATGATTATGACACAAGTACCAAAGAAACTAATATGACGTTAGCCAGGTTTTCAGGTTAAAGGAAGCACTGACCCAAACCCTCCTAGGATACGTTCCAGAGAAGGGCCAGTGAAGAGTTGGGAAACAGTGTCACAGATAAAGGAGTTGGGGAACTCAGGATATTTAACCTGGAGAAAAGAAGACTTCAGGCACAAACATTAAATTTTTGAGCTGGCCTTTGCAGCCTTAGAGGTCATTTTCGTGCGACTTCCAGAGAAGTGAATTGTCTCCTCCAAGGTCGCAGTTCTCAGCAGCAGTAAGCTTGGGCCCCCTGGCTCCCAAACTGCAGGCCAGGGCTCTTTGGATTACACTGTGCCGTGTGCTATCTTCCAAAGTTTGAAAGACTCATTCAAAAAAAGGAGCAGAATCATTAGGTTTGTTGTTCCAAAGGCAGAATAAGGACCAAAGTGGGAAAGTTATGGGGATGCAGATTTTATTTTTTTATTCAACATAAGGGATGTAAGGATTTTTAAAAATAAGTATAGCTGCCTTTTAATAAATGTGTTAACATCAAAAGAAAATACCCACTACTGAGTGTTCAAGCAGAAGCCAGATGCCCCACCTGGTGCAGCACAGTACTGGCTTTGGAGTCAGGGGACTTGGGTTCAGATCCTATCTGTTATCTACTACCTATCATGTAACAAATCACTTAACCACTTTGGGCCTCAGTTTCGTCAGACCGTAAAATAAGGGGTTTGGGCTAAATAGCTTCTAAGATACCTTCCAGCTCTACATCCATGGACTCTGTAAGGTCCTATTTTGTTGCATTAGGAGGGAAGTTAAACTACAAGAACTCTGAGGTCTAAAAGTCCACAGGTGAGCGAAGGCTGTAGGACTGATTGGGGAAAGGGAGGAGGGGAGGGAGAGAAGATGAGAGAAATGGAGGATGCAGAGAAAAAGGATAGATTGTCTTCCATCCTCTGATTTCTCCTCTTTTCCTTTATGTATTTCTCTCCCTAGTCTTTCTGATTTTCTTCTTAATACCTTGTTGGGTTTCACTGCCCTCTGCAGGTTCTCGATCCATTTGTCCCTCTCAGCTGCAGAGCGACAGGCAAAACACTTAGTCCCTGATGATGTTGTCACCTGGAAGAGCACAAAGGATAGACAGGTGAGATCTCCAAAGGAAGAAAAGCCACAGAGGTTGGAGAACGCCTCCCCTAACGGCTTGCTCTCTCCTCCTTTAACTCTCTGCAGCTTTCCGCCATTTTCTTTCCCTGATTCCCTCTAATGAAACCCCTATCTCTTGTCTGGTTCCCCTCCACAGCCCATTTTCTGGCCACCACCTCAAAGCAGAACTCCTGGCCCAGGATAGAGCTGTGCACGGGCTTGATGATAGAGTCTTCATCCAAGTTGAGTTCCAAAGCCTCAGCTGCACTGCTGGGACTCAGCAAGGACTCATGGGAGTGAGACTCCTTAAAGCTTTGCATCAACCGGGCCCTGGAAAGGGAGTGGGAAAGGGTACAGAATTGGAACATACATGGATTTTTTTCCTATGTTTCCACCCCTTACCTCTTTTCTCTTTTTTTCCACTTAATAGTATTTTATTTTTTTCCAATTACATGTAAAGATAATTTTCAACATTCATTTTTGTAAGATTTTGAGTTCCAAAATTTTCTCCCTCCTCCAACCCCAAGACAGCAAACAATCCGATACAGATTATACATGTGCAAACAACATGGATCTTTTTTTTTAACTAACTCTCTCCCCATGGAGTTGAGGGCATGACAGCCCTTCTATCTGCCTGTATACACATTCCTTACACAGAGCTACAGACACACACAGACAGGAATACAGACAGATAAGTTTCATCCAGTTCTTGGGAGATGGGGTGGGGAGGAAGTTTCAGGGTGGAGGAAAGGGAAGAACTCTTGAGATGCTATAAAAATCCTTATGTATTGATAGGCTTTGAAATTTGGGGCAGGGGTATTCAAAAACATACTGTTATATACATAACACCTTAAGTACATAGCTGAATGCTGGCAGAAAAGAAAACAGGATAAAATGTGATATGAGACAAAGGAGATGAGGATGGACCAGAGACATTGTGTGACTTCAGAGACAAGTTCTCAATTCAGGAAGCTTTAGGAGGCAGAGAAATTGAGGAATGGGGTACTAGGAATTAATTTGGAGAAGTAAAATAGGGGAGAGAAAGGGGAATGGGAAGAAAGGATGAAAGACAGGTAGATAAAAGGGAATAGAAAAAAAAACAGGGTAGTTATAAAAGGAAGATTTAAAGATGGAATAATGGAGAGGAGATGAGAGATGGGAGAGGAGAGAGAAATGGAAAGAAGGGATAGATTCCTGTCCCATGTTCCCCATGAGAATAGGAAATAATAAAAAGCCTTGAGATACTAGAGCATGGGGACTAGTGATGGAAGGGGAAGGAGTGGAGAGTCTTAGAGAAGAGGGAGGGGGGAACTCGGGTGTGGGAGCCTCCTTGAGACTATTTATAGCAGCCCCGTCATCCCGGGCTCTGGCTGCCGTCAGCACCACGCTCCCCCGGCCCCCCGCCCCCGCGGCCAGGAATACCATGCCCTCACCCCCCACTGGCCCTAAATTCAGCTTTTTCAGCGGGGGGGGGGGAGGGAGCGAGCAGGGGGGGGCGATATATGACTCACCTTATCCCAATCTCTCTACCTGCCCAACCCTGGGGGTGGCTAGACATGGGGGAAGGGTAGGATAGGGCTCTCCCTGGGGGGTAGGAGGGATGGGGGAAAGGAAGCAAAGTGGGAAGAGAGACTCCAAGAAATGGAAACAGACACTGGTAGATTACCCCCTCCCCCCTACTTTATCAAAGGTAGCCCTGTCCAGGTATATATTTCCCCCTAGATTCAGCCCCTTCCCTGTTAACCTGTATTTTTCACCTCATCTCAGCTTTATCCCTTCAATCTAAACCCCTCCCCCTCCCCAAAAAAACTCAGCCTATAAAATCATATCTACTGGCTTCACCCTGTTTGGCCCTTCCTGTGACTTTTCTATCCCAGCTTCATCCATTTCTGAACCCATGTATATTCCCCACTAACTCATAGCCTCTCTCCCTCCCATTTTATCCACCTGTATGTTACCAACACCCCAGTCCATCTCATCCATTCCCCCATTTCAAACCTTCCTTCTACCAGCCTGTATATTCTGTTTAGCCTTACCTCAGTCCTTCTGAAACCTGTATATACAACCTGGACTTGCCATCATCTTTCCATTTGCCAATATATACTATCCCCACCATCACCCAGATCACTGTCTATCTATGTAACCCAGCACCCCACTTTTCCTATGTATAAATACCTATGTACACCTTTAGTATTTCCTCCATTCCTTCTGACCCACGGTAATCCTCCCCCATAACTGTGAGCTTGTTTTTTCTCAACCATCTGCCCCCCTCCCACAATATTATGTTCCTCTAGCTCGAACCCTAGCCACTGTACCGGTCATGGTCAGCACTGCGGAATCGAGGCAGGATCTGTCGGAAGCTGCTAGTCCGGTCAAGTTTGGGCTGCGACTTTGTGCGTTTGATGGAGCTTTTCAGCCTCCGGCTCAGGAAGCCTTGCTGGGGGTGGGGTGGGGAATAGAAAGATTGGGATTGAAAGGGAAGGGAGAGAAAGGCAAGGTCAGCAGTGCCCTCCCACCTCAACAACCAGGGAGAGATACCTTGGGAACGAACGGGTGGAAGCTAAGGGAAACCTTAGAGGGAGAAGAACATCATGCCTGCTCACAGTTCCTATATACACATCTCAGCCAAGAGAACATGGGAAGGCTGGTCAAAGAAGCACGGGACAGAGCTGAAAAGAAGGGATGTGGAGGAGGTGGGGACACAAGACAGACAGACAGACACACACTCCTCCCTGCCCCCTTTCCCAGAAACCACGGATACCAGCTGAGACTGAGGGGGAGGGAGAGCCTAGCTGGGACCACATCTGGCAGGGGTGCAGTCACTCACTCACCGACGGCCGGAAAGGGGCCGCGGGGGCGGCCTCCATGCTGTATTGCTTCCCTCCAGGGACACTCTTCCTCCTGGATCGGCCCAGGTGGTATTCTGAAGGGGAGGTGGGGGGGGAGAGGAGATAGGAAGGGGGGAAGATGTCACCCCATGTCTGTACCCTTTCCCCTAAATTCTCCCTTTCCCCCTCCCTCCACCCCAGCCTCACCTACCCCCCGGAAAGCAGCAGGAACAGCAGCGGTGATGACAGCGAGAAGGTGGGGGTAAGGAGCTAGAGCCGGAGCCCCCAGACAAAGAAGGGGTGGGAGGCCCTATGCCCATCATTTTGGCTGGCAGTCAGTAGAAGGACATAGCTAGTGGGGTCAGAGAGACCCTGGGTAGTGAAATATATCTGCCGATTAGGGAGGCTGTCTTTCCGGTACCCTCCCTTCTACACCTTCAGGGGACATAGCTGGAGAGGAGGTAGGTCAAATGTCAGTCCCCCTCCAGCTGGGGACATCATCAACCCGCTTCTCCTTCCTGGGGGCCTTGCTTGTTCAGAGTGCCAGGACTGCTCCCCATTTCCCCCCTCCTTGGCCTGGGAAGGGGTGGGGGGGGCTGTCACCGGGTTGTTGGGGACCTAGTGAGGGTATGTGGGCTAGAAGAGGAAGTATCCTAAGAAAAGGGAGAAGTGGTGGGGAATGGAATGTGGGTAGTGGGTAGAAGAGACTGGTTCCACCTCGACTGCAGTAGCCTCTGGAGGGGGGTGGGGAAAAAAAGATGGACAAAGAAGGGGAAGGGGAGAAGAAAGTGAGGTTGGCTGGGAGAATATTGGGGCTCCCAAGTAGGGGGAAGGGCAGAGGAGGCAGGTTGAACGCCGATAAGGTTCTGACCCCCGGGAGGTTACTGAAGGATGGTTTGGAGGGACGGATGTTGAAGCTAATGAATCCCAGGGAATTTGGAGGGGCTGGGGTGGGGGTTGAGGGAATTCTGAGGGGCTTAAGGGGGGATGCTAAAGCTCCGGCTCCAGCTCCAGAATGGCTGCCCAGGCCCGGGCTCCCCCCACCCAGCCCCACAGTCACCACTGCAGCCAATGGGGGGGCAGGTGCTGCATCAGGGGCGGGGCCACCATCACCACGGCAACAAGAAGCTACAGGCTGGAAGGAGGAGGGGGGGCAGGAAGAGCCGCTTGTTAACTCTGTGCATTCCAGAACAGGAAGAGGGGAGCCCAAAAGGCCATCTCTATCTTTTTACAAAGATCTGTCTTTGTGGTTGAGAACTGGCCCAGACTGGGACATACATAGCGTCCATGCACCTCTCAAATGCCAGTGCGAGAGGCCTGCACTGACGTGTTAACACCATGACGGGAACATATACTTGGTCCCTTGGGAACATATGTGTGTATCACGGGGACACAGTTAGTTATACAGGCACATGTGTGGGGAGAACATGGAAAATATGTGAGAATATATATATGTATATATATATGTTTATCAGACCTACAGACAGCCTTGAGCACTGGAACATGGTAACACATGCTTAGAGCCAGAAACAGAGGTGACCGTACACAACATGCTTAGACTCAGACACCTACATGCGAAGTGCTGATGTGGGAATGTGTGCTTAACTGGGGGAATGCTATAACATGAGGATACACACTTGGCTCTTAGCTACAATGTGGGCACACTATGGAAAGACATTTAACCCCATGCAAATATCTGGCATGCAGATACACTGTAACCTCCAACACACATCCCCACAAACAGATGTACACATCCTCCATTCACACTGCTGATACTCCACTGATCCCATTTGTTTCTTCCTATCTCTTAATTCATATTTACTGTTCTAGAAAAGTCAGGAACAATTAGCAAATTCATTACTCTTCTGTTTATACCTCAATTAAACTTTTTTTAACTTAACAGGTTGGGGTCCAATAACCATTACTAAAAGAATGAATCACATTCATAAACGTTACACTATCTAGGTCGTCAGCATTCTAAAACCAGCTCAGCCAATACTTTTATCTGAAACATTTCTAATCAAAACATAACATTTAACTTTAAACAAATGAATATGCAGTTTTTGGAAATTAAGGATAATCAGAAGAATTCATTAATTTGCTAATATTTCAGGCATATCAGAAAGTAATATATGCATATAAGAATCGCCAGAAACACATATCTGTGAATTCAAACACTGGTCACAGGTACACAGAGAAGACACATGTGGTTATAAATAGGTACCCAGAAAGAGACACAAAAAGGCATGGGGAAGATGGGACAAAAACACAGAGTTAAGAACAGAGATGCCAAGTGAAAAAATCCAGTACATACATACGTATACGTGCAGAACTTGCTTATAAGCATACAGAATTCCATGTCTCCACACCTCATCTCTACACGCAATGTACACAGACACACCACCTACACAGACTCGTAACACAGGCATTGTGCAGACACCCACACACGTATACACCCCATGTACACACAACTGCCTCACACACACAGAGCAAGCGCCTGGGCTACCACCCTACCAACCTCCTTCATCTTGTCATTACCTCAAAAGTTCTTCCCCCCTTCCAGTCCTCCAGTTCCCAAGTCCTTAACCTTCCTTCTTCCTTTCTCCCCAAGCATCTCTTTGCCAATAAGCTACTCTGGTTGACTTTCCGGTGGAAGAGATGGAAAAGGGGCCAGGACAAGCTGAACAATATACACTTCATACTAGTCTGCCAGAAGCGGTGGGACTTTGGGGCGGAGAAAGGAGGAAGAGGGTTATTGGGGACAAGATCTGTGCTGGGGACAGGAAAGGGAGGAGCTGACAGACCTATACTGACAGTCACTGTTATGACAGGCCCCACACTAATACAGATCCCATTCCTGGAAGGCCTACACTGATTCTACTCTTCATGGCTTCTCATAGGCCCAACAGCAGACAAATTGCCATTTTTCTTCCTCACTTCCTTCACAGACCCTCTATCCCCTAAGAAGGCCTTGGCTCTTTTTTCCTTCCCTTTCCTTTCCTCCTTTTGTCCCTTATCCCCCAAATTTAGTTTCCTATCTCAGGTTTTTCCTTTCCATCACCCTGCCTCTCCTCTCTTTGACTCTTGTCTTTCTCCCCTTTCCCATCCTCCACTTTTCTCTGGCTCCCTTCTTCTCCCTCGACTCTTGCCTTTCTTCCCAGCTTTCTCTCTTTTCCTTGATTTTCTCCCCAAGTTTTTCTTCTGCCCTCCTCAACTCACTTTTCCATTTCCCAGGCCAGGGAAAGGGCGAGATCTTGCCTACATCTATTACTCTGGACCCAAGATGCTTCATACATAGAAAAGGGCACACTTAACCCACTCTGCCCACCTCTCGCACCCAGGCACACCCTGGACAGCTGTGGCCAGCACCAGCTCATGCATGTGCGAGCCAGCAGGCGCACTGGGACACACGCTGGGGCAAACACGGGGATGACATCCGTGCACCCGGGGTCAGAGGTGACAAGGCAGCCGGACACGGAGAGGCACAGACAGTCATCAGGCCGGGGTCACCGGCCCCAGCGGACATGCACTGCACACGGGGAGCCTCCGAAGGAGACGGTGACACCTCTTGCACGGTGGACACGCTTGCACGCACAAGGGTATATGCATAAAAGAGAGAGACACGAGTACACACAGGCAAGAACACACGCGTGAAAAGAACAGAAACACACGGAGGCTACGGACACACTATCCCCTCCGCCCTCGGCTGTCGGGACCTTCCAACGGCCCCCCGCAAGTGCCAAGAAATCCGACCCCAACCCCCCCCAGAAAGCCCAGCGCTCACCCCCCACCCCCGTTACCATAACTCCCCCCACTCGGAAGATGCAGCGAGAACATGCGGAGGGAGCAGCTGCCGCCGCCGCCGCCGCCGCCGAGCGGCCTCCCGGCCTCCCCCTCCCCCCCGCGCGCCCACGCACACGCGCGCCCCCGCGTGCCCCTCCCCCCGCACGCCGCTTCTCCCCAACGCCACGCGCCCCCGCCCCGCCCGCACGCCCCGGCCCCGCCCTTACCTCGCACCGCCCCCCCCGCGGGGGGTCAGTAGGGGAGGAGGAAGAGGAAGAGGAGGAAGAAGGAACGGGGGTCCCCGGAGGGGGGGAGGGGCCCCCCGCCCCGAGGTGGGGCGGGGGTGGGGGGCACGGAGGGCAGGGGGGCGGTCCGGCCAGGCTCGGCTCCGCTCGGCTCCGCTCGGCTCCCACGGCCCGGGATGGGGGCGGGGGCGCCGGGAAGGGCCACCGGGGGAACGGCCGCCGCGGGGACAGCTTCGGGTAACGGTTCCGACCGCCGCCGCTCCCGCCGCCGCCGCCGTTGCCCGGGCCCCGCCGCCGTTGCTAGGCGACCGCTGCTGCCGTGGCCGCCTCTGTCACGAGCCCCGTCGCCCGGAGACGGCGCGAGAGTTAGGGGGAGGGGGGACCCCCAAAACGAACCAGGGACCCCCACACCTTCCCCCCCACCGTAAGGACCCCCCCCAAGCACGGAGGGAAACGTGGGGCCACAGCTCCGCCCCAAGGAGGTGGAGCCCCCAAACATTAACCTCCACGCCCTCAAAGGTCCTAGGGATATCTGCCACCGCGGCCTCCCTCCACCGCGCTCGTGGGTGGACGCTCCTCCCCCGTGGACCCCCCCCCCCACTCAAACACCTTTACCCGAGTATATCCCTATGTACGCTTGGATGGACACCCACTCATCCACAGGATGCCCCCATACACACACACCTTCGGGTGGATGCCCCCCATGGACCTTCCCTCGTGGAAAGACAGCCCCCCCCCCCCCCCGCAACTGATGACCCTCAGCCTTTCCCCTGCCCTGTCCCACACGGAAGGACCTTCCCCTAATGGGTGGACACACCCGCACCCACAGACCCATATCTGAGGACACTCTCCAACACAGCCCTTCCCCCGAAGATCTCCCCCCCACACACACACACACACCCCTCCTAAAAAGACCAAAATCAGAGACCCCCAGGCCCTGAGGACAGAGGGTAAGGAGAGGATCTAGGGTAGAGGATGGGGCGGGGTGAGTGGGGAGTGGGTGGATAAGGGCAGGGGGAAGGGCTCTCTGGTTTACAGTGGACGGTGGGTGTAGGGTTCAAAACCACATGAAAGGGCACACAGGGCAGCACCCATATAGACGTGCCACACACATCCGTGACAAACATGACATGCATACAAGGGATCTGCCATGCACAGCCTGCTGCCCACACACCCCAGATCCTTCATGGGCAGAAGCTGTGAAGGCATCCATACGGATCCAAACCAGCGTGGTTAGGGTCTCGAGGGCCGAGCCGACCAGAGGAGGGGATAGGACAAGCAGAGGGGCTAAAGGGCCAGACGCGTGGGGGTTTTTAAATGAAAGGGTCTAGGACGCATGGCTCCTCGAGGGAGTGGGGACCGAGGAAAAAAACGACGGCCGCATGGCTGGGTCCTAGAAATGGAGAGAGGTCGAGGGGGCAGGGACGAAGGTGGGGGGCGGGGGGCAGTGATGGAGATGGGGGGTGGTTTCCGGGGGCTGAGGGCGTCTCTCTGCACCTTGGCGGCAGGATCTATGTTCTCTGCCTTCATCTCCCCTCACCGTTCCCATGGAAACCTTTTAAGCGAACTTCTCAGGAAGACAAAAATCTTTTTTTAAATGACTAAAGAGGGGGGTGGAGGGGGGAAGAGAGGGAGGGAAAGAGACAGATGGGAAGAAGGAGAGAGTTGGAGCAGCCGAGAGAGAGGCAAAGGCAGGGGTAGAGACGGCTGGGTCACAGAGACAGGAGGGACCTGGTATCAGGAGGGTGAGAGGAGATGAGGGGGACCAGTGGGGAGGGGGGAGGGGAGGAAGGAGGGAAGGAGAATCTGGAAGACAAGTGTAAAAGGAAGCGAGAGAGGAGAGAGAGGCAGTCACTGAGAGGCTGGGAGGAGAGAGGACGGGCCGACTGATCCGCAGACCGTGGCCAGGTTGAGGGCCAGAGGGAAGCAGAGAGAAGGCGGATAAAAGGAGGGATGAAGGAACTAGGTCATCGTCAGTAGGGGAGCACTGATGACCAGAACGGAGGGGAGGAAGCATAAGATCTGGGGAGACTATTTTTATAAGCACCCGGAAACCAGGCACATCTCACAGTTAGGGTGGAAGAGGGAAGGTGAAGCCAAGACGCGGGCCTTTTATCCTCCCCCCCACCCCAAATGGATAATTCGGGGACCTTCTTTGAAGCCCTCCTCTCCCCTGGCCTAAGAGCCACCCTCCCACTCACCCACACACCCACATCCCCCCTTAGCCTTCTCTCACACGGGGGCATGAGAGCTTTCTCTTCCAGAGCCCCGTACCATGTTCGCCATGGGGCCGGCCCTCCACAGGCACAGAGACTGTTCGTCTCAGTAGTTTGTTTCGACTGGACTCACTCCTCCGGTCCCGGATCAGAAGGGGGTGTATCTATGGGATGGGGGATATGGTCAGATCTGGGTGGCCCACACTCCCCTTCCCCCACCAGGAAAACTATTAACATTTATCAAAGACGTTCAAAATGATGGCCCCTATCTCACCCTCATATCCCCTCCTGCCATACCCTGTGTTTGTCTGTGGATGGGTGTATTCCTCTCCTACCCTTTATTCCTCACGCCCACCCCTTCGCTACTCCCCATCTCCTCCATTTCTTTCAATACGCCCTAAAGGTTTCTCTTCAGCCTTTCTCGGCCCTTCTTCCAATTCATCTAGGCTTCAGGGTTCACCTGGTCCAGTTTCCCATTGACCTTCAGTTTCCCTCATCCTCCAGTGTCCCCACCCCCAGCCCCCTTTACTGCCTGTCACGGGGGCAGCAGAAGCTGCATTTCTAATCAGGATCACAGCTTGTTTCCCTCCCACAGCCAGGCACTCGGCCAGACTGGGACCCAGCCCTCCCTTTCCCCAAGGCCCTGGTCACCTCTCCCCAGTTCCCTTCTACTGCCCACCCGGCTCCCCTCTAACACCTTCTAACTTCTTCCCCCAGGCTCCATCATGTCTCATTATGATTCGCCTATGTCCTCCATCACCTTTCTCCCACTTCTCCCTAACACATCCATTCCTCTTGACAGCCCCAAGCTTGGGCCCTTATCTCCATCATGTTCCTCCTCAAACCCCCTTCCCTAATCATCTCTCCTCTCCACCACTAGAGGCCAGTGTCACTTCCCAGCCATCTCCCAATGTGGTCACTGTACACACAACTCCTCAATCCACTAACCCTCACCCCCACTTCCCCTAACTCACTCATCAACCTTCTTTTGGGTTACCCTAGGCAGCCCCGGGGCTTCATGGGCATCCTTTGATATCTCTCCTGGCATTCCTCCTCTATTTATCTTCCCATTATCCTTTCTACTATCCTATCATCACCTTCTAATTATATCTGATTACCTCTCATTGGACTTCCTTCTCTCCCTCAATGAAACGCGCCCAGCCTTTCTCACCGCTGCTAATGCCCCCAGTTCTCTCGCTTCAGTTCTCACTTGTGATATCTATCAGTTACTCCACGTGACCTGCTCACAGCCCTTCAGCCCCCAAATCATCTTTTTCTTCCCCTTAACCCTCATTTCTTGTGCACTCAAGTCCCTGGCCCCTAAGCTTCCCTCTACTCCCCGGGGTTCCCCTAGCGACTTCTTCATATTCCTATTATCCATCTCTTCCAGTTTTTGAGGCTACTTTTCCTTGATCTCAGTAACTCCCCAACTATCTCTGCCTTCTCTGGCTACCTGATTCACTCCGGTGTTCTCTCTATCTACCTGGTCCCTCAGACCCTTCTGCTCCCCTCCCTTCACCTGAATCATCAGGACACCACCCTCTTACTATCCTGTACTCCACATTTGTCCCGCAGTCATCTTTGACTCTCCCAAATTGCTCATTCACCCTCAGGCTCCCAAATCACCTCTCCCCCCTCCTTGGGCTTCCAAATCATCCCTAACATCTGGTTACTCCCAATTCCCTGTCTCCCAAGTCTTTTCCTCTTGTTCTCATCTTCACTTTTACCTCCCTGGTCTCACGGTCTAGTCTCTACTATACCCCTTATTCCCAGCCCCCTTAATCATTAGGTCATCACCTCCTTACTCTTTGCTCCACAGCCACCCCTAATTCCTCAGATCCCTGACTTATCTAGCCTTCATAGTCCTACTATTCTACTTTGTTCTTCTATCCCTCCCCTGGTTCCCCCTAATACCCTAAATCGATAAAGTTCTTCCTTCGCATTCACCCTGATTTACCTAACCACCACTGTCCTCTCTGCTTCCCCTTTCTGTTCATTTCAGTCCTAAATACCCAGCCAACCAGAATTCCAGCCACCTCCATCATTCTACTCATTACTCTAACTCTCCTCCATCCAGTTAGATACCTCAAGCCCTCGATGCAGCCTACCAGTCCTTCCTCATCCTACCTGGCACGTTATCTGCTCCACGACGGTGCAGAGATCAGATATGAAGGTTCACCTCTAAATAGGAGTCAGTGAGCAAGACATGGAGACAGACACTGTGCAGGCTGAATGTGCATATCTCTTGCTGCTCTCCTGTCTCATGCTTCATCCCTTCTATCTTCCCCCATCTTCATTTGTCTCCTCTTTCTCTGTTCTACACCTTACTGTCCTTCCCCTCTTAACCTACATATTCTTTCCCTTCTAAAGAAAGGTCCTCTGTGCAACCTCCCTTCCTCCCTCTCACCTCCTCCTCGTCCAGCATGAGCAGTTGATTCCCCGAGATGATGCAGAATCGGGGGTTCCAGCCAGGACGTTCATATGGGGAATGAACGTACTGGGTTCGGTGCATAGGGGGTCCCCGTACATCTGAGAAATAGATAAAGAGAAGGGTCAAGGGGCCCCACATATCTGGGAGACAAATATGGAATAAGGGGAAGTTTTCATATTTAGAGGATAATAGCATTGTAGATAGATATGGAGAGGGACAGGATTGGTAAAGAGACTACACGTGTTGGGGGACACAGATGATGGGACATCTGAAAAATCTGGAGGAACACAAGGTGAACCTGAACATGTGGGAAAACAGGGAGGGTGAAAGAGATTCTACACACCTAGGTGGATATGGGAAATAAGAATTTAGTGGGAGAAGGGATCTACACAGAGCCCCAGTATTTGAAAAGGGTAATTATACTTCTGAGGGGAAAACACAAAGGGTGGTCCAGGATGGGCAGAGAGAGGGATTGTGGTAAACACGGGCCCATTTAAATGAATTAAAAAATATGAAGCGCTTACTATGTACAAAGCAATGCGCTAAGTGCTGGGGACGGCAAACGAAAGAAGGGATTGCACGTTTGGGATGAATACAGAATTAACCGAAATATATCTGGGGAGAGTGAAGATGGCGAAACACCTGGGGAGTACAGTGACATGGGGTGGAGGAAGGGTGCACATTTGGGAAGAGTGAAGGTGTCCCGAACAACTGGGTTGCGAAAACCAAACTTCTGGAAAAGGAAGGAGGGAGATACCTGTAAGTCTCAGGAGAGATGGAAGCCATCCCTTCCATGGCCTCCTTAGCCTTCCCAGGTCCCTAGGGACAGTTTTGTTTCCTTGGGGAGTGGAAGGGAGGAGGGGGAAGCTCTTATCAGCAACTGGCCCAGGAGTTCAGGTCCTTGTTTAGGGAAGGAGGAGAGATCAAATTGGCCTCTTAGCACCACCCCTCAAAAAACAGTAACACGAGCCCAGGGAACTGCCCCTGTCAACATCTGTGGTTCTTCCCTCCCAAATGATTGGAGAAGCCAGTCTCTAGCACAGAATATCCCCCAGGACACAGTATGGAGGAATGGAAAAGGGAAGAAAAGGCAACGGGGATAACATATCTCATGAAAGAAAGTGGGTCTCTGTGTCTGGGGGTAGGATATCCGGAGGGAGAACAGGAGAATGTGAGAATCTCTACCTACGCCCTGAGACGGCCCCCTGTCCCATTCTGCCCCTCAAGTGCAGCCCAGCCCCAACAACTTTATAGCAAGGGGGTTCCCTTGGCAGTAGTCATAATAATAAAATCATTTACATATCGCCATAAGATTTACAAGGCACTTTAAATTATCTCATTTGAACCTTGACACCACGCTGGGAAGTTTGTATTGCATTGTTCCTATTTTACAGATAGAGAAATTGAGGCTAAAACAGGTTAATGAGACTGCGGGGATATATCAGAGTGAGAAATCAGTCTGCAGGTATCAGTGAAAAAAATCAGGCTACGATGGTCAGACTGAGAGAAATCAGATTGGGGCACTTGAGTGGGAAAAAAATTAAGCTCTGAGGGTGTCAGAGGAAGAAAGGCAAGTTCTGCAGCCTCCACCGGGAAATAAAGCTGCAGGTACATTGGAGTGAAGAGAAGCAAGTTTTAGACTCCATGGGATGTAGGGCATTTGGCCTGGTGATCTTTCCAAAATCCAATTTCCTTCATGGCCTCTTATTCACACACTCAAAATGTTCCCCTATCCTCCAGCCTTTTAGGTTGACTTCTCTGGATGGCAGGGTGGGTAGTTAGGAAACAAGATGACTCAGGGTCAGAGGTAAACCCTCCCCAACTACAGATACTCTGAACTCCTAAATACTTCAATACTAGCCACGCTCATTTACTAATACCCTAATACTTTCCAGATAGGAACAATTCAGACATTCTTGGTACCAAAGACAGGTTAATACTCCAGACAGTACAACTCCTAGCTCCTCCATAAGCACTCCAGGACCCCAGGTGAGAAAACGTTACCATTCCACAGAGGAAGGGGCTGACTGCAGCAAAAGGGAGGAAAGTTAGACCTCAAGAAATACTTCCTCTTGGGAGAAGTGAGAGAAGGCAGGTAAACTTATATGCCTCACAGGGATTTCTATTTCTCTTCCCATCATTTCTCTCCCCTCCCCTTCCCCAGAGTCCCCGGCCATGTGTCTAGGCTTGAAAATAAGCAGGGGCGGGAGAACACTAGTTGAGGCAAATGTGTGTGTATGTGGGGGTATGGGGTGGGGGTGGAGTGAGTGGTGCATGGATAAGGGGAAGGGTCCACAGTGGGGTAATCTTTCTGAGTGCTCATATAGGATTCCTGTACCCTTAATCCCATCTCCTTGTCCCACCCACCCCCACCCCAAAGCCTGCAAAATAACCTAAGGAGTCAGGAAGAGAGGAAAGGGGAATGGGATAAGGAATAGGCCATTAGAGGTGAGAGGAGGTAAGGCATAGCTAGGCCTTTGAGTAGAAGACTGGGGGAAGGAAGGGAGGGAACATGTTACGGACTGGGGATATAAGACAGGAAGAGAGACAGATAGTAAAGTACCCCTTGGGAAAAAAAATACCACGAGCTGGTAATTGGATATGGACCAGAGAAATAGATAAGCATGGTAAGGGAAGAGGGTCAAGGGAAAGAGGAGGGGGAGAAGAGGAGGGGATTAAGAGCATGGGACAGATATAAGGGAGACACCAGGTGGAGGAGGGATATAAGGAACGGACACCAGGAGAGGGGACAGATATAGGGGATGGACATAAAAGGGGACTAATATAAGGGATGTACACCATATGGGGGAGGGGGGACAGACATAAGTGATGGACACTAAGGGTGGGACAGGGACTGAATATAGGGAAGTGAAGGGAGGAGGGATGTTGGTGGTGAAATGGAAATAAGGTAGGACTCCAGTTCTATCTCATTGGTTAGGGACTTGGGGAGGAGGGGGAGGCCCGGTTCCCCACCTCCCAGTCTTGCTTGCTCCCTCCCCCCCATCTGGCCCTCCCTCTGCCCTGGTCTTCCCCCTCCCCCAGCCCACCTTCCCTCCCCACTCTTTCCTCCCTCCATCTGGCCCCTCCATCACTCCCTTTCCCCCCTCCCCCTCCTCCATCTGGCCTCTTCTTCTCTCCCTCCATCCTCCAGCCCTTTCTCCATCTACCTGGTTCTCTCACCCCTCTGATCTATCTTCATCCCTCTACCCCGTCATCATGCTGTCCACCCCTACCTTCCTGTTTCCCCCCTTGCCTCTCCATCTCCATCTCCGTGTCCCTCCCCTTTCTTAATACCCCCATATTCCTCTATCTGTTCTCCCTTATACCTTTCCCTCATGTGTTTCCTCTACTTCTTCATCCTTTCATCTTATTTCTTCTCAATATTTCTTCCAAGGCCTGCTTCTCTTATTCCCCTAATCCCCTCCTCGCTCCAGCCTCCATTTACACCCCCTTTCCCTATTCCGCCCCCCCCCCACGCCAGGCTCTCCGGCCTCTCCTCTTCTTTCACCCTCTCTCCCCTCCGTTCCCCCTCACCCCGGGCCTCCTCTCTCCTCCGCCCCCTGCCCCTCCCCCTCCCCCCTCCCCCTCCTGATCCTTTCCCCCTCCCCCCACCTCGTACCTCTGAAGGGGGCATAGGACATCGCGGGGATGCTCCCCCGATGGATGGAGGCTCGAGACCTGCTCATCAGGCCTGGGGGGGAGGGGGCGGGGGGGACAGGGGAGAAGGAGAAGAGAGAGAGAGGGGGAGAGAGAGAGAGAGGGGGAGAAGGAGGAGGAGGAGAGAGGAGGAGAGAGGAGCAGAGAGGAGCAGAGAGGAGGAGAGAGGAGGAGGAGGAGGAGAAAAGGAGCCAACAGCAGCGGCAGCAGCAGAGAGAGAGGGGGGCGGGGGAACAGAGAGGAGAGAGCAGGAGGAGGAGGAGATGCACTGCAGCCCCCACCCCTACCCAAAGAGAATCAAAGACAGGGGACCCCTGACTCAGAAATGGAGTTGGCAGATAAAGAGACCCCAGACCCAGAGAGTGGGATGTCATACAAAGAGACCCAGACCCACAGAAAGATAGGTAAGAGAAACCTAGAGAAAGATAGGTAAGAGAATCCAGATTTGGAGAGATATCTAAGATGGAGAGACCCCAGACTCAGAGGGAGAACTAAGAAGGAGAGATTTCAAACCCAGTGAAAGAGATCTAAGAGACATCAGACGCAGAGATTTCAGAGACAAATCTGCAAAACTGAGACTTGGGACCTAGGAGGAGATCTGACTGTGAGAGATCTCTTAAGAGACCAAGCCCCTCAGATGCAAAAAGAAATTTCAGAGACAGACATTCTAGACTCAAAACAGATCCAGATTCAGGATAAGATGGGTTCCCCTGACACAGATTCCTCTCAACCAGGAGAGACCTTATTAACTCAATGAGAAGCCTAACCCAAGAGACACCCCAGACCCAAATAGAGTTTTTAGAGAAAAAAGACTTGAGACCAAGCAACATATTAGAGACCCCATCATTTAGGGATAGGAAGCTTTCTTTGCTGCTTCCTCCACCTCTCATCTAATGTGGCCCCCTCTCTCCATTTTTGGGTCATGAGATGCGCCAGGGCCCCAGGGAAGGAATGTAGGGCAGTCCCTGTATCCATAGGGGATAGGGTAGGTTAGAGACCCAGAGCAGGGTGGGAAGGAGATGGTAGCCTGAGTAAACGGAGTTCAGAAAGGATAGAGTTGGAGGATGTGCCGAACCACCATACCACTCAAGTCTCCTTCATATGTGATCTCTCCAATATCTTCCCTTTTCTGCCAGTGTCCACAAAGTTGTGGTCTAGCACAAATGCCACCACCTCTATGCCTTCCCTGTGGTTCACAAAATATCAGGGCTAGAGAGAATCTTGGAGGTTATAGACAGGAAACTGAGGTACATCGAGGTGGGCCTTGCCCAGTGACTTGTTCAAGGTCACATGCCTAATTTGTTGCTCAGTCGTATTTGACTCTTCATGACCCCATGACAGTCCATGAAGTTCTCTTAGCAACAAGTTGTCTTGTTTGCCATTTGCTTCTCCAGTGGATTCCTTTTTGTCAGCTAGGGCTCACTACCACTGCCATGACAAGGAAGTGATCTATGAGGCAAAGAGTGGTTGAGTTTCTTGCCCAGGGTCACATGCCTAGGAAGTATCTGAGGCTGGATTTTAACTCAGGTTTTCCTGGTTCTTTTGACTCCAGGCCCCATTCTCTATCCACTGGACCACCCAGCTGCACCACATGGCAACTAAGTGGCTCTAATTCCAAGCTAGACAATCTGACTCCAAGGCCAATGATTTCCATTTTCTTACATAGTCTTAACTCTTCCTCTGCCTCTGTCAGATCACTTTATATCACATTTATTTGTGTCCATCTTATTCCCCCCTACTAGCTTTAAACTTCTTGAGTGCAGGAGTATGATTCTTCGTCTTTCTGTGCATGGCATCCAACAGCATCAAAATTGGTGCTTAATATTTGTTCACCTTAATATATTTGAACTGAATTGTATTTATGGCACACCCAGCTCTTACTGGACCGTAAGTTCCTTAAAAGCAGTAAATATGAAGATTATCTTTATCTCCTCTGTGCCTATCGGTACCAATATCACATAGGTGGGAGCAGTTAACATCACGCCAAAAAAAACTGTAGGGAGAAATCCTCTTAGGTGGTAAGTTTTAGAAAGTTTTATGACACTCAGAGGGTAAGTGACTCGCCCGGGGTCACATAGCTAGTGTTAGAGGCTCTATTTGAACCCAGGTCCAAATTTCACTAATCACAACGTCATGTTGCCTCTGTGCCACCCACATCATCACCATAGCTAGCACTTATATAGTAATTTAAGAGTTACAATGTTGCAGATGTCAATATCTCATCTTACAGATGAGACTGAGAGAAGTGACTGAATGCCAGGTAGCATTTGAACCGTCTTCCTGACTCAGGGTACTTATGCGTGCACCTGGGCTTCTCACAGCACTCCCATGAGCTAAGTTGTACAAGTGTTATCTTTTCGTGGGTAAGGAAAGTGAGGCTCAAAGACGTTGACTTGTTCAAGGTCACGATAAATGACAAAGGCAGGAGGATTCGGAACTCGAGTCTTTTGCATCCAAGTCCAGTGTTCTTTTCATGTGTCCACCACCTAACAGGCACGTCTGGAATCCTGGCTGTCCTGTGGAAGGGGGCACGAACCCCACTGTGTCGGGTGGAATTCTGCGATCCCCAGCGCTCGGGACGCGCCCAAAGCCCTCCCTCGCCTCTCTTCCCCACTTCATTCTCTCGCTAGCACCAGCCAGCTGCGGTTCTCCCGGGTCACACCTAGGGTTACGACCAAAAGTACTTGGGCTCAAGCCCTTCGGGTCACGGCTCAGGCCCGGCCCAGAACCTGGGGCTGAGCTGGACGGGACGCCGCAGCCGCCGCTGCACCCCTGCCTGCTCCACCAGACCTCATCCTCCAGGGTCTGGACAGTTTCACTAATTGTTAATGGCAGAGGGAGGTGCCACCAGCGGGGTTCGCCCCACACTCCGTGTCAGCACGCAGGCACTGGGAGGGGCTTTCCGCCCTATCGCTCCGCCCCGAGCCACGTCACGTGCTTTGAGGGACTGCGTGAGGGTTGGCCAGCTCCCACCTCGCGCGGAAGTCCTGTTTTGGCTGCGAACGACATCCAGCCCTCCCCTCTCCGCCCCTCCCCTCGGACTGACTGCCCCCGTCATTCTCCAGCCTCCTACATCACGTGACGAGAGAAGACCGCAACGAGGCTAGCTCTTGGGCAAATGATTTTTAACGGTCATTGAGAGGCGGAGGTGGGGACGGCACGTGTCCACGGATTCAGCTCCCGATTGGCCAATTCTTCCCCCTCCCTCCTCTCGCCTAGCTCCTCTTGAGGGCGGGGGTAAATCGAAAACGCTGGACCTCTGGGATGGGGTGGAGGGGCGCGGTGAGCTAGGACCTTCCTTTGTCACGTGGTATGGTGAGGGTTCGGGCCTTCTTATCACGTGGTCGCCTTACAGGTATACTACCTCGGGTTTTTCTGTGCCAGGCTTTGGGACGTCTTCCTCTCGCTCGGTCACGTGACCTTTGACCCCTACCCCCCCCTTTGCCCGCCCAGGCTGCATGTTGGTGGGGCGGGGCCCCCAGGTCTGGCTCGGCGGAGCGGTGAGTGACGACCCCCCCCTTTACGAAGATCACTTAGCTTGCCTACCCGGCCTCCGTATCGATCTTCTACCCTCCCCTCCCCTTCCGGGCAGGAGTCCGTGCCTCAGTTTCCTAGCTTAGGGTCTTCGTTTTGCATCCGCGGTGACCGGGGGTGAGGAGGGAGCGGGCGCTACCCACGCCTAGACCCCTGGGCTTGGGGAGGACAGCAGTTCCGGGGCCCGGAGCCGGGGCTCATCCTTTCATCGCGCCGCCCCTCCCCCGCCCAGGCCGCTTTGTTCCTGGCCTTCCTGTGCATGCCCTCGCTGCTCTCCGTGTACCCCTCCCTACGGCTGCTCCCCCGAGCCCTCTCCATGGCCACACGGCCTCCGGAAGCCTCGGCCCCCGCCCCCACCGGCTCGGACTACGCCGCCGGCTCCGTCTCGGTAGTGTTCGTAACCTGCCCCAATGACAAGGTCGCCAAGACTATCGCCAGGTCGGAGGGGCAGTGGGGGGCAGTGGGGGGCGCCCCGGGGTGGAGCGGAAGGGATCGGCCCTGAACCGGGCTGGCTTTGTTCCCAGGGCTGCGGTGGAGAAGCGCCTGGCCGCCTGTGTCAATCTCGTGCCCCAGGTCACGTCTATGTGAGTCCCGGGGCAGAGCGAGGGGGCACCTGGGGGGTGGGGGTGGGGGGGAGGGGCGCGGACCTCCTGCCCCTTAACGCCCCCTGCCGTGTCTTTCAGCTACGAATGGAAGGGAAAGGTCGAGGAGGACAGCGAGGTGCTGATGGTGAGGCCTGCCCCCTCCCCTTCCGGCCCCTGCCCCTTGTCTTAGCCCCCGCCCCTTTGTGCAGTGCCCTCATCTGCTCTCTGCCCCTCAGATGATGAAGACCCAAACGGCCTTGGCGGCCCCCTTGACGGAATTTATCCGGTGAGGCCCTCTTGGTGGGAGTGGGAGGGGGGTCCTGGGTGTGTTTGTAATAGGGCCCCAACTATCGCTGACCTTTGCCCTTCCGGCAGTTCTGTGCATCCCTATGAAGTGGTCGAGGTCATCGCACTGCCTGTGGAGCAGGGGAACCTTCCGTACCTTCGGTGGGTAAAAGACAGCACCGCTTATCCGGGATAATTCCGCCTGGGTGACCCCCGAGCCTGCTGGGGTACCCCGGGCTGACTTCTACACCCCTTCTCTAATAAACCCTACCCCCAGAGCGCTGCCTCGAATCTCTTCCTTACTACGCGTGTCATTTGCTGAGTATTCGGTGAGGGTACAGTAGTAAGCCCAACCAAGAGAAGTCAAGTTTCTGAAGGGTATATTTATCTTTATTTCCAACCATACAGAGCCCAGGATTCCCTATTCTAGCCCCCTCCCCTAAGGGATTAAATAACTTTTAAAAATATAAAAAAAGCTGTAACAAAATATCACGGGAAATGGGAAAAAGGCTGTAGGGTCAGGAATCATGAAGGGGTGGTTGAGGAAGAGAGGGGTCTCTCCCCACCTGACTCCAGCCTGGGCGGTAGGGAAGGGCCCCCACCCCAGACCGTCCCCCCAGGTACATCCCAGCTGCAGGTGAGGTCAGAAGTCAGGGTGTGAAAGTGCCTGTTGTATGTAGGTGAATAAGGGCTAGGGAGAGGAGGAGCCATCAGCTCCTCCTTTTAGAAGATGCCTCCCCCGCCCCACTCCACAAGGTACTGCACAGAGCCATCAGGTCGAACCCTCCGAGCCAGCACACGGACGGGGTCTCCTCGGGACAGGTACCCAGCCCCAACCCGGGTTCCCACACCAGCTCCAGGAGATAAGCCACGACATAGAGGGGAAGGACTCTGGGGAGCTGATCTTCGGGAGGGAACAGGGGATGGGCCTGGGGATGAAGATGACGTTGAGTGGGGAACGCTCCTTGGGGAATCTGAAGGGAAACCAGGAACTTGAAGGTCCAGAGGTGACCTATGGGGAAAGAAAGGGTAAAAGCAGATGTATCCTACTTAGAACAGAGAAAATGGTTTTGTTACAGGGGAAAACAACATTGGAATCATGGGAAGGTATATATTCAGGGATTAAAGTATATAGGAAGAGGAAGGGGAAAACACCAGAGAATTGGAGGGAAGGGGGAATCACAAGCACATGGGGGGGGGTCCTCACCTGTCTGGGGGGTCTCCATCCCCAGGGGTTCCTGCAGTGCTGGCCGAGGGGTGGAAGGAGGCGAACATCCGGATGGGGCTGCTGCAGTTGTGTGGGGTGGGGTCACTTGGGTAGGTTGGGACCCACCTCCCCATAGCAGAATAAAGATTCAAAGGGAAGACTAGAGCCCAAACAGTGCCCTCCTCCCAACCAATATGGACAGGTGAGGGAGCTGATGAAAGTCTCCCCTGGACTACTAACTATGGGGGTGATAGGAGTGGTGTGTGCCTGGGTAAGGTTCCAGGGGGAAGACTTACCTGGGCAGGCAGCGGGCATCCGTGGGCCGGAAATTGTAGCCACTGCTGCCCTGGTAGCTCTGGTTAGGGCTGGGGGGAGGTGGAGACACTGAAGCCTGGAGATGGGGTGAGGATGGGGGTGGGGAGAGAAGTATTCTTAGAAGGGCACTGAGACCCTGGAATAACCAATTAACCTTTATTAACAATAATAATTGACACTATATTTTGGCATAATATTATTAAAATTTTCATTATCTCATCTGGACCTCACAGTAACCCTACCGTGGAGGTACTGCAGCTATCATTCTCATTTTTACCAAAAAAGGACACTGAAGGTCATAGAAGTAAAGTGACAAACCCATGGTCACACACTTAGCAAGTTCAAATCCAGCACACTTCTTTGTTACTTCTACCTCTTCCCTAACTCCTTTCTAGTCCCCACATCCCTTTTACCTGCAGCGCCCTCCGAAGACGTGCCCGCTCCCTCTGCTCCTTGGGCTCTGGCTGATCTCGACCCTCCTGGGGTTCCCCCAGCTCTTCTTCCTTCCCCTTTGGTGGTTTCTTCTTCCGAGGCTCTGGCTCCAGTCGCCGACGCTTCCCCAGGGGGCGTGAGACCCCCACCCCCGGGCCCTGCCCTGAAGGGAAGCTGTAAGAGGCCTCCTTACCCCCCCAGCCCCCTCCTGAACACCCCCAGAGGTACATTTTCCCCAGATGAATCCCAGAAAGTGCTCCCCACCCCCCCTGGGCCAGTGACCTGGTGTGTGCTCCATCTCCAGTGGGGGGTTCCACAGGGGGAGGAGTCCGAGCATGGAGTCCAAACAGACATTTCCGTTTCTTTATCTCTTTCCCAGAGATAAACCTAGGGGTGGGGGGAAAATAGCAGTGAGACAGAAAAGACACATTGGCCTGCCTCACTGCCCCTTCCAGAGATGCAACTTCTCTCCACTTGTAGCTAAGATTCTCCTCAGTCTCTTAATACCCCCCACCTCTATCTCACTCTTCTATTGATCCCAGGTGCACTACCCCACCCCACACTACTATCACTTACCGGTCCTTGTGGTTGTTGAGAGCAGAGAGAAGTTGAGAGGAACGCTCCCCCTTAGGGGTGTCTGAGAGCTGGAGAAAGGAGCAGGTTAACAGTTGCAATGAATCCTCCAGTCCCGGCATTTCTTTCCCCTTGTCCCACTCAGGTGGCACCCCCTCCTCACCTCCCCCAGGAGTAAGCTGTCCCAGTTCTCTGAAGTGAATGGCAGGATCTCTCGGTCAAAGTCAAAATATTTCTTCTTACAGCAAACACTGAGGTGATAGAGGACGAGGTGTGCAACATCCACCCTAGAGAAATACAGGGCCACAGTTATGTGGGTGTGAGGAATAAATGCCACCTTCTGCGCTTTTAATGCTATTGTCCTTCCCTGAGATTAGCTCCAGTTTAGCCTGCCCTCTTCTAGTTCCTCCACTGTGGTTTGCAGTTGCCTCCCCCATCAGACTGGGAGTTCCTGGAAGGCAGGGACACTTTCCATCCCCAGCCTTAAGGCTCAGAGCAGTCATTTGAGGAATTGGAGGACAGACAAGGAGTCTCAGAGAACTCCCTCAGTCTAGCTCACCATCGAAGCTGAAGTCTCTTGACGCTTTCAGGTCCCCCTCGGCAGACACAGCACTCAAACTCATAGAACCTGGAAATGAGCAGCAGAAAAGCAGTGGAGGAGTAACAGAGCTATGGAAAGGAGAAAGGGCCGAGGGAGACAAGGGGGAAGAGAAGATGGAGCCCGCATCATGGACAGACATTAAAGAACTAGCCCCCTTTCCCTGCTCTGTGCCCCGCGGCTCACCTGTCCCCATACAAGAGGGGTTTGCTCAGACACTGAGTGCAGGCCTCATGAAACCACTGGAGGCAACTCCGACATTGTAGCATCTTTAGATTCCACCTGAGAGAGAGTACCAGGCGAGGCCTGCAGCTGCTCTGCCTCCATGACCCTCTCATCTGCCATCACTTCCATTACTACATCTGGGTCCCCTTCCCCAAAATCTCTCCCTAGCACCCACCTTGACTCACTAGCATCACCCCCTCCAGAAGCCCTCCCCATTCCTTCCCTCCTTTCTGTGACTCACTCCCCAGGGCCCCCGCAGTAACAGTAGCTCTGCTGCCGGTTGCTCAGGTGTCCTGCATCCCAGTCCAGCCCCTTCAGCCCATATGGCAGAGACAACTTCATCCCCAGCATTGCCCGTGCATAAGGACCCTTCTTCAGGGCACCTCCCCTCTGCAGGGACAGACACGTGGAGATGGTTTGGTGGTGAGGAAACAGAAAAGTCAGTCACAGCTTGGGGGTGGGGTGGGAGGTCAGTGAGAGAAGCCATCCCCGTACCTTGGTAGCGATTGCAAAGACACACTGTCTGCAGACCCAAGGGGATGGGCCATCTCCTTCTCCAGGGGCTGGGGCTCTTGGAATGTGGCAATCCTGGTGATATGCTGAGGGGTGAGAAGAGGGATCATGGAGGGTTGAGGAGGAATGACTAGGGGGAAGAGATTTAGGATTATACGGATAGGAAAAAGCGAAAGAAGGAAATCGTAGAAATAGGCTGGGAGGGGTCAAATGGCATTCCTTACCATGTCGACATTTCTCACAGCTGACCAGCCGGTTCCCAGGGACCGCAGACTCAGATCGACAGACACAGCACAGGAGCTCTTCTCCAGGGAGGGCAGCTAGGAAACGGAAAAGAAAGCTAAGGGCCCCATTATGCTTAAGAGCCAAGCTTCTGGTCCCCCAGTCTCTGCTTCCTTTTAGGGACCAAGCTCCCTCGTGTCTCACCAGGGCTAATGTCTTTCCATAGAACAAGGAACTGGGAATCATCTTCGAACTGGACTAGGCAGACCTCCCGAGCACTATCCACCTGGGAGAGAGAAAAGGACAGAGTTGATCTAAGTCAGGGGGGACAGAAAGGGAATGCTAAAGTGAATGTTGCAGGAGAAAAGTGGGGTTGAGGGCCAGGTCAGAGGTTTAGATCTCACCTTCTTGATAGTTCCCAGGTAAAGGAGTCCATCGGTCCATCTGGCCAGAACATCTTGCCCCTCCCAAAGCCGGGGTCTGGTACCCGGGGAAGGGGCCGTGGAAGTGGACTCCCAGGGTTGGGGGGCGGCAGAGCGGCTCAGCCGGGAGGGCTGCGCCATTGCATCCTGGGGAGCCTGGTGGGACGAGGGGGAAGAGTTACCTCCCCCCACCCCGAACAGCATCCCCATCTCCCTGCTTGGCTCCCCCAAGGGGACTCAACATTCGATATTCCAGCTTTCTCGTTGCCGCCCCCCAGTTCAACATCACAAAACCCCATACTCTTCTCTTTCGGTCCCTCGGATCTAGGATTGCGGGGAGAGGGAGCATAGACACCTGATTCTCTGGTCTCCCACCCCCAAGATTCCTCCGGGGATTGGCTCTCTCAGGGAGTTTCTCTCCGGGTTCAGGGATTTTCAGAGGATGACGGATTGGAGAAAGAGAGGCCTCCCCTCGGGTCCTAGTCCCACCCCTACATCCTGGCTGGCTTCATCGTGGAATTTCCCTGCCCACAGATGTCAGAGTTCAGACAACCTGCTTTTTGGGGGGAGGGGGTCCTCAGTAATGAGATTCCCTCCCATCCATTCTGAAGAATCTTCCCATTTCTGTGTTATCTTCAGTCCTCCTCAAATTTGAGGTCCTCCAACCCAGGGGTGGGGGTAGGGCGGATAACTTCCCCGTGTACCTAGAGAGGGGGGCGTGTCCCGGTCCCAATCTCTACTCCCCGAGATGGGGCAAACCCGGAGGTGACAGGGGGCAGCCCCTTTGCGAAAGGGGGTCCCTGCATGCATGTGGCTGGAGAGCTTGGGTGGGGGAGACGAGGGTGGGGGGAGCGAGAGGGACCCCTCCCCCACCTAGCGCCAACGCCTCTCCCGGGGGAGGGGGGGCTCCCTGACTGCACTCCCCCTCCCCTTCCTCCTTCGCCCCCCCCACCGCCCTCTCCGCCTCCTCCTTACCGGTGACAGCTGCGGCCGCCGGGGAGCTGGGGAGGGGGAGCCGTGGAGGGGCCGAGGTGTCCAGGCGTCCGGGGGAGGGGGCAGACAGAGGCCGGGGGGGTCCCCAGGCCCGGCCCCTCCGTCCCGGCTGCTCTGGGGCGTATGACGCAGCAGCCAAAGCAGCGGCGGCGGCGGCGGCGGCGGCGGCAGCAGGAGGAGGGAGAGGAGGAGGGAGGGAGGGAGGGAGGGAGGGGAGGGACGGACTGGCTTGGGGGGGGGGAGGCCTGGGAGGGAGGGAGGAGCTGGGGGGAGGGGGGCGGGAACCACCTCACCCCACCCCCTACGCCTCCCGGGCGGGCCACGCGGGGTGGGGTGGGGCTGGGTGCACGCCCTCCTCCCAAGACCCGGGCGCCGAGGCCGACGGGGAATCCCTCCGAGTGGCCCCGGCCCGCCCCCGGCGGCAGGGAATCCCTGCTCGGCTTCGGCTCCCGCCCCGGCCCCGGCCCCGCCCCCGCCGCGGCCTCGCGGCCTCGCGCCACAATCCGAAACTGCCCGGGCGCCGCCCCCGCGGCCACATTCCCGCACCTTTCGCGCCCCCTCCCCCCACGGCCCTGCCCCACCCCCCCCTCTTCAATCGCCCCGAGCCCCGCCCCCCTCCCCCTCCGGTTTCGCCCACCCAGCCTCCCCGCCAAGGCGCATGCGCGGGTCCACCTCCCTTCCCCACCTTTCCGCTCCGGCCCCGCGCGCGGCACCTGCGGAGCTGGAGCGCCCCCTTCTCCCCGCGGGGGCGGGGCCGTTGGGGGCTGGCGCAGCGCTTCCTGAGCCCCGGAGGGCGGGAAGCGCGGGGCAGGGAGGAAGGAGGGCCGAGGGCCGAAGCGGAGCTGTCGGACAATCGCCGGGGCCGGGGGCGTTGGCGCGGACAGAGCCAATGAAGAGGAGACGGGGCGGGGCCCGGGCCGTTTGAATGGGGCGCTCCGGCGGGAGTCATCCTCGGAGCCCGTGAACCCCGCCCGCCGCGGCCGAGGCAGGAGCTGCCCAGCTCAGGGCGCGCCGGCCGCGGCCGCTTGGCAACTGGGGACAGACCGACGCGGTGCGGGGGGCGGGAGGAGCCGGCCGCCCCCGGGCAACTCGGGCCCTCTCCAAGGCTTGCCAGAAGGAAACTTCCCGGGAAAGCGGCGGAAGAAGGCAGCTTCTGGAGGGATCTTGGCCTTGTTTTCTACACCGCCTTCATTTCCGAAAGCATCCCGCCCCTCAAAGGCCAAGGGGCAGCGATTCACCAGCAGTAACGGGCACATAAAACCACTGCCGGCACGTGCCGGGGTACCTTTATTTTGTCACTTATGGCTATATTAACCTAGTTACATAAACCCAGTTGCCGCTGTAATTAATCACAAGTATCGCCTCTGACACACACGTAAAAAGCACAGACACAGGACACAGGACACAAAGACTGGCCCTTCTATTTCTTGTTGGCTCGAGCAGTGCCAATAACACACTGGTTTACCTGGAAGGGGAAAAGAAGAGATGCCTGTGTAAGCACCAGAACAATTCCTCTGGGAGGGATACAACCCTCCTAGAGCTCCTTCAAATGAAATCAGGAAGCGGGTGCCCAGACACCCTAGCCCTGGGAAAGAGGAGGGCCGGAGTGAGCGCTGACAGGCCACCCATCAAAAGCACAGTGGCCCTTCAAAGAGCCAGGGGCTGCCAGACCGAAATCAAAAACAAAGATTTAATAAATGGGAGATGTCCGTACCTTGGAGGCAAACCGCAGAGAGTTGAGGGACTCTGAGAAGTTTTCTTCCAATGGGGAGATATTCACAAACATAAGCCTAGATGGGAGATGGGGTTCAGCACAAAGGCAACATTCCTAGGACATTTTATCCCTCCCTTGTCCACACCTGTTAGTGTTGCTTATAGCCAGTCCTCAAATCCCTTCCATCCTTAATAAGCTGGTGTATCACAGTTGCTATTCCCACTACTCCCAGTCCGACTCACATTTTGGCACTGCCCCTTAGAGAATTCTGCAGCAGGTATGTGAGCTTGCTGTTCCGGTATGGCACATGTGACTCCTGGATTATGGAGGAGGTGGCATTAAAATGGGACAAGTCAGCATTTTAAAATTTCAGAAAAATAGCTCAGCTATGATCTCCCTTGTCCCTACCTTATTGCTCAGGGCCATGATGACAAGGCCCAGAGTAGAGAGGCTGCTGTTGATGGCCTGGGTCTCCTTCAGTCGTTCTCGATCTCCAGGGCCAGTGGACAAGCCAGAGTCCAGTCTTTCACTCCCAGCCAGGTCTACTAGGTTGAGAGGGGCTGCACAGTGTAAGTTCTGCCCCACGTGCTTCCCTGAAATCTGCAGCTGGAACACACTGTGGCTTCGTGATGACTGTTCATTTTGTGTTGTTCGAGCCACTGCCCGATTCTGACGAGCCAGATGGAGCAGGGACTCCACCTGAATTAGGAGAGTAAGACTGTCACTGTCAGCATCTTCTCAAGTGAGCATACGTATACTCTTTCCCCAACTCTTGGTTTCTGTAGAACGAACATTCCCCCACTCCCGATACCTTGCACCTGACCTGACAACTTCTCATAGCCTCAAATCTTTCCTATATCCCCAAATCCCCCCCCCCCCACTCCATCTCCCCATGTCCCAATCTCCTCTCTTGTCCCTCAATCTTATCCCCTTCTGTCTACCTCAGTCCCTACCTCCTCTTCGCAGGAAACGGGGACATATCGGGCATTGGTGACAATAAGCTCCTTACTTCCAGGGCCAGCCAGTCGAATCTCATACTCGGCCCCCTGGCCCTTTTGGGCCCCACCCACACAGGCCAACAGGTCCCTGATGGTTTCATTGTAAATCTCCACATAGCTAGCCACAAAGGTGTAGCTCCAGCCTTGGGCCTCCAGCTTCCGGGCTACTGAAAACAGATGCCTTACAGCTCGAGGGATGAGCCCCTCAACTTGAGGGTCTCCCCCTGGCCCTCCTTCCATCGTGAATGTCTTGCCACTGCCTGTCTGGCCATAGGCAAAGATGCACACAGGGTAACCATCCAGGGCTGACTGCACAAGCAGGGAGACTTCTTCAAACACCTCATTTTGTTTACTCCCTGGTAGGAACACTCGGTCGAAGGAGAAGTCATAGCGGACAGGAGGACCTGGAAGTCCTCCTAGGATGCTACACCGATCATCAGTTGGCCGGGTAAGGCTGAGTCTGGTGGAAGGCTCAGAGACCCCATTAGGCCCAGGAGGAAAAAGGATGAGGCCAGGAGGTGGTGTGGGTTCTCCAGGCAGGGCAGGGCGGACTCGGCAAAAGACCCGGATGTTACCCTTGAGCTCTTGCAGCTGGTTGTGAAGATAACGCCGCTCCATCTCAAGACCGTGAAGATGCTCTGTCCTCTCAACCAACAAGGCTGCCTGGGCAGTGATCTCTGCCTGGCTCTTGGCCAGGGCTGCCATTGATTCTTGGAGTTGTGCCTGGCATGGGACAGAGAGGAAAGAGGAGTTAAAAAGTATGGAGGGTAACTAGGTGGCGCAGTGAGTAGAGCACTAGCCCTGGAATCAGGAGGACCTGAGTTCAAATCCAGCCTCAGACACTTGTCACATGTACTAGCTGTGTTTCCTTGGGCAAGTCCCTTAACCCCAATTGCCCTGCCTTCCCCCCTCCAAAAAAAAAAAAGACTGGCCACTGTGAGAGGGAACAGAGTAACTGGTGGAGAGGGAATAAAAATAGGGATTAGAATAAAGAAGAGATGCAGAAAGAGGAATAAAGATGGGGTAAGGCACATCAGGAAAGGAGAGATAGAACGGAAGAAAAGGGACAAGAAAATTACAGACGGCAAGAAAGAGGAGAGAAAATGAAATCAAAATCAAGTTGAAACTGTACGAGGCTAGGGAAATCGTACACAGAAATTCCTTGAAAGATGCAAGTCAAAACTGAGGGGAGGGGGCCCTTAGCTCGTAAAACGTCTGAGAGGGGAGGACATACTCCAAGCCACAAGGGAAAGGAAGGTCAGCAAGAACTCCATGTGAACACAAACAGGATGATGTTTTGTCCACCCAAGTGTCACTCACCTCCTGTACCTCTAGCCGGGCAGCCAGGTCCCTTCGCTCTCCTTGCAACTGTAACCGCTCTTCTTGCATTGACTGAACTAGGTGTTTCTGAGTATGCGTAAGTTCCTCCAGCTCCTGGACCCGGGCACGCAACTTCCCCAGCTCCAGCTGGTCTTGCTTACCTTGGGCCCGAGCCTCAGTCAGCTCCTCAGTCAGCACCTTGTTCTCAGCCTCCAAGGTTTTGGCTTGCTGCTCGGCTTGCCCAAACTGGCTCCTTAGTTCCCGATTCTCCCTGGTTAGAACTTCGGTCTGTACCTGGCAGGCACTGAACTCCTTCCGTAAGTCGCACAGCTGTCCCTTCACATCCCAGGCTGGACGCTTGCTAGATCCTTTCCTTGCTGTTGTAGGGGACGCTCCTGATACTGTGAATGGGAAGGAGGAGCAAGGTGAGTGAAAACTCTAGCTCCATTCTCTTCTCCTTTCAGTGAGTAACAAACACCACTGCCTCCCATTCCCTCCTCCTTATCTCACAGGGGAGACAGAAATGGGCTAACAGTTTTTGTAGAGAACTCAGTACATGTGCTATTCCCTCTACAAGTGGTCCACTGCCTAACCTGAGGGATTAAATTAATCACCTACCAGGTTTTGGTGCAGAGATGGCAGAGATTGGCTTCCGACTCTTCGCATCTGCACAAAGATAAGAGATAATAATTTGGAGCTGGTAGTGATTGACTCCCTCATTTTACAGAGAAAACGAAGATCTAGAGGTTTAAGTACCCTGCCTAAATTCACCTAAGTCATAAGTTGCAGAGCTGGGATCAAGCCCTGAGTCACAGGCAGCCAAAGACCTCCGTCATTTCTCAGTTTCCAACTTATGCTCATTTCCCTGAGATACCTACTCACCTGTGGTGGTGGCTGTAGGATGCCAAGGTCCTGTTTTCAGGGGAGCCTTCTGGGCTGTGAGGAGATAAGGAAGAAGATGATAGGGAGCATCCTCAGGGCAGTTTCTATACTGGAAAGAATATAAGAGCCAGCCTAGGGTTGGGCTCATGTTCTAAAGAGATAATGTACCCATTCCTCTCAGATCTGTTCCTCTCCTACTGCACATATAACCTAAGACAGAATTACTCTGGTCACGTAATGATAAATAGGGAAGATGACACTTTGGATTCCTTTGTCATTTCTCAAACCTATAGGTGTTTATTTACCTGCTTCCTGTTTTTTTGCCCTGGGCATAGTGGCTGCCACAGTGGAGACCCTGGGACGAGAGATGGCGAAAGTCACTGCTGTTCCAGGACCTCGCATCCGCTTCTGAGGAAGGCGAAAGGATAGTTTTCATGTATAACCTGTATCAAATTGTTTACTGTACTGTCTCAGGAAAGGTGGAGGTGGGAGAGGGAGAGAGAAAATTTGGAACTCAAAATTTAAAAAAAAAAGAACGTTAAAAATGGTCTTTCACCGGGTTAAAAATATTTTAAAAAAGGATACTTTTAGAGAAGAGAACCTCTTCCCATTCACCACCTCTTTGGGCTCCCACTCTTCCCAACTAACCCAGTTCTCTTTTGTCTCTGCCCAGGCTCCCACATATCTCTAGTCCATCTCACCTTCTCAGGCTCAGGAGCATTCTCTTTATCTAGTCTTCTCTTTGTACCAAGGCCTCGAACAGGCAATCGAGAAGATGAGGCCTTGTCTGGGGGCATCTTCAACTCCACGTTCCCCTTTTCCATCAGTGATAACTTCTGTAAGAAAAAGGAAGCCACTCAGACCTTTTGGTTTTCCTGCTACCCCCACATTTTTATTTCCCGACTGCCTCACAATTCTCTTAACTGCCTCCCTACAGCCCTTTTGTTATCAGCAGCAAATATCTACTGAAAGTTTACTACACATAGAGCAGTGTACTGGGCACCCTGGATGTAAAAACTATGAGACGCTATTTTCCAAGAGCTTATAATTTACTTAGGGAAGTAGGACAGACATACTGAAGTATATTCTGGTTTTCTTTCCCTTTTTATTAATTCAGGTACTCTATGCTCTCTAGACATCGTGAAACACACCTTCACATCCTGTATTAAATGAATAGTATAGACAAGAAGTGCTATAAGAGTTCAGAAGAGGGCACTTAAGGAAGGCCTAATGAAGGAGACAGGACTTTTTTTGTTGGGTCTTGGAGGGCATTCCAGGCAAGGGGCGAATGGAGGAAGTAAAAATAAACATCACACAGGGGAAATGAGTAAACCAGTTTGGTTGGAGCAGAGATGCAGGGCAGCAGCTTTAGATAAGATAGGCAGGGCCAACCTAACACATGAACTGGAATTCATTCTACAGCATCCCTAGTGATCCCAAGTGATCCTCCACTCACCAATTTCAAGCGATGGGGCAGATGAAGGGAAACTCCCCCCTTGGGCGGCCTGTTCTATTTCTTTTTTACCTTCTAAGGGTTAAGAAAGCTTTTCCTTACACTAAGCCAAAATGAACGTTCTTTTGTAATGTTTACCTACCACTCTTATTTCTGTGTGACAGTCCTTCACAAAGCACTAAGTGGTTATTAAATTCAGTCAGCTCTCATGTCCACCCCCAAGTCTTTTCTTCTCCAGGCTAAACATTCTTGTTTCTTTCAACTTATCATTACATGGAATGGCATCCAATATTTTCACCATCCTGGTTGCCCCACTCTGGGCAAACTTGAATTTGTCAATGTCCCCAAATGTAGCACCTCTAACTAGACACAAAATTCCAAATACAAGTCAGAGCACATATGTGGAAGCAATGGCTAAAAGTGCAGAGGTAGGTTCGTGCTTGATATAAGACAAAACTTCCTAACAATTCTTTTTTTATTATTATTAGTCTTAGTTTACAACATTCAGTTCCATAGGTTTGGGGGTTCCAAAATTTCTCTCCCTCCCTCTCCTCCCCCCTCCCCGGCCACCCCCAGGACAGCATGAAATCCAATGCAGGTTCTATATTTACCTTCACATTGAACTTATTTACATAATAGTCCAGTTGTAATTAGTGAATTATAACCAGTGAAATGAATCATGAGAACTGAAAAGTGAAACCAAAAAAGAAGGGGAAAAAGCAAATAGTTTGCCTCAATCTGCATTCAGACTCCATAATTCTTTCTCTGGATGTGCATGGCTTTTTCCATCATGAGTCTCTTGGGGCTGTCTTTGAACCTTGCATTGATGAGAGGAGTCAAGCCTATCAAAGTTAGTCCTTACAGACACTGTGTCTGTAATTGTATATATTGATCTCCTGGTTCTGCTCCCCTCACTCAGCATCAGATCGAGTAAGCCTTTCCAAACTGTAATGAAGTCCGTCTGCTCCTCATTTCTTATAGCACAATAGTATTCCACTACATTCATATACCACAACTTGTTTAGCCATTCCCCAATTGACAGGCATCCCCTTGATTTCCAGTTCTTTGCCACCACATAAAGAGCTGCTATAAATACTTTTGTACATATGGGACTTCCTAATAAATCTAACTAAAATGGGCTGCCTGGGGTGGTAAATTTCCCTTCATTAGGGTTCTTGGAGCAGAGGCTTGATAGCAAAAATTCCTGTTTAGGTACGAATTGGACAACATGGCCTCTGATATTCCTTACAGCTGTTCTTAATGTTGCACATGTATTGATGCAGTCTTAGTCTTCTTTCTCCTGAAATATCACCCAGTAAATGCCATTGAATTGGCGGGCTGCTAAAACCTCTAGTAGGAATCAGACTATATGAAAGGCACTGAATATGAGGTTGGAGAGTTTGGGGTTTTATCCTGCAGACAAAGGGAATCTACTAGAGGTTTTTGAGTACAAGCCAATATTTACCAAAAAAACATGCTAGGAAGGTTAACCTAACAGTATGGTGGATTAGACAGGGAGAAGACTGTTAGGAACCAACTGTAATAATTCAGGTATAAAAATGAACCGGCTAGACCTAAGGTTGTTAGCAGTAGGAATGGAGAAGGGGAGGGAAACAAGCATATTCATTAAGCTCCTACTACGCGTAGAGATATTGTGGTAATTGATTCACACACATCTCATTTGATTGGCTCTCTTCCTCCAAGGCCCCTTTCTTGACTCAGTGCTCATAGAAATCTAAAGGACTGTTGGTTGGGAAAAAGATCACAGGGCAAGATGAATACATACATCATCCTATTCCCTCACGATAATGAAAAGAGAAAGACTAACAGCCTTCTCAAAAATGTTAACATAATTAACTTCTCATTCTTTGAGCAAAGTATAAAGTATAACTGGAACAAATTTGTAATTCATACATAGATGACTTCTCCAAACCATCCAGCTTGCTTCAATCCGTAGGAGTATGCTCAACGAGGGTTTCAATACAGCCCAAATTTAAACTGAATAGTAACAGGTTTATTTTGCATATATATAAAGTACTTTGTAGATGATAAGGTATATATTAGAAATGATACTGTTATAAAGGAGTTAAAGAGTTATTCTTCCAACTATAAATTCGGGATAGAGTGACCCCCTAATTCCCCTTATCTTATGTTGGAAAAGGATCTTTAAGAAACCCTTCATGGAGCCTTTTTCCTTTAGATTTCAGAGGGCCTCTACCAGATAGCACTTGTTGCTTGCTAGGGCTATTATTAAAAACTAGGAGGAGAATCAGATTTTTAGAAGTCTAGAAATCATATATGAGTTCCAGTTGAAATAATTTGATGTGTTTTACCAGAAGAAAAGAAGATAATGGGGAGATATGATACTTTTCAAATATGTGAAAGGCTGATTGGAGGAAGAAATTCCCTGCAAAAATTATAGGAAGGCAGACTTCAGTTTAGATTGGGAACAGCTGAAGCTGTCCAACAATGAAATGTGCTGTCACAGTTAAAACAGACCACGGACAATATTAGGAATTTCTCCCATTTCTCCTATGTTTCGATTAGGTACCACCTCATCTTCTCCACAACACAAATTAACCCCATGGGCTGAAACCTGACACCTAGGCCCTGATCTAGTAAGAGCTACGCTAGAGCATATATCCTAGTGTCTCATATATATATATACATATCATATGTTAACAGCCCCCTCTCCCCCATTCTACATCAGAAGGAAGGGAGCTCTATCTACATTAGGAGCCAGAATATCTGGGTTCAAATTCTGACCCGGATGTTTGTCACCTATAAGACCTCAGGCAAGTCACTTAACCACCATTTTCTCATTTGTGAAGTGAGGGTTTAGATAAACTCTGAGGTCACTTCCAGTTCTACAGTTTGTAGGGTGAGATCACAAAGGAGGACCTTTGATCTAGATCTGAAAATGATCCTAGAGGCCATCTAGTCCAATTCCTTCCTTCAACCGAACGGAACAGGGAAGCCCAGAGAGAGTGTAAGTCACTTGCCTCAAGTCACACACTGGTGGCAGAAAAGCAAGCACCGGATTCAAGTCAAATCAACAAGCAATTTATTAAGCATCGACTGCGCGCCAGCTCTGTGCTCGAGGCTGGAGACACAGAGAAAGCCAGCCCAGCACCGCCCCCCCACCCCCACTACTTTTTAATTAAAAAAAAAATCATTTCTCCGATTCCAGTTTCAGCTCTCTTCTCCCAAACGGTAAAAGAAATAGACAGACCAAGGGCGTAGAGGGAGCGTACATGCGTACAGACACACACACACACACAACGTCGTGGGGGAGGGATGCAACTGGACAGCTTGCAATTTCTGCCGACAGACAGACAGACAGACACACACACACACACACACAGAGACACAAACAGAGACACAGACGCGCGCGCGCGCTCCAGGCGGGATCCCCTGCGCATACTCTCACAATGTCCTGGCCGGCGGCGGAGGCGGGGAAGAGTGAAGAAAGGGATAGGGATTTGGGAAAGTGAGGGGCTGATGGGCCCGGAGCAGGCCCGCGGCGAGGGCTTCCACGAGCCCCCGTGGATGCCCCTCCCCCCACCGTCCCGAGGCGGGGAGCCGCGAGTCGCGGGTCCATTCACTCACCAGATGCTCCTACTCCGGTTTCGTCAAGGCCCAAGGCGGGAGAAGGGAAGGCGCCGGAGCAGAGAGGGGCAGGCCGGCCAGGGGCGGGGCGGGGCGAGGCGGAGAGGATTCCCCCTCCTATCACCCAACAATAAACATTCTAGGACCCCCAAGAACCCAGCCTCCAGCACAGTCCGCAGCCGTCCGCGCCGCCCGACCCTTTTAAATTCAAATCTGCGACTCTCCAGCCAACCAAACCCCAGCAGCAGCTTGTGACCAATCACAGATCCCGCCTCTACCCCTCAGCCAATCGCAGCGTCTCTCCGGGGTGGAGGACACGCCTCCTTCCGTCCTGGTGAACTCACCCCCTCTGCTTTCCCCCCGGCCTTCTGTTTTCCGTTAGGAACCACTCCTCCTCACTCTCTCTCTCGCCAGCGGCTTTGACTTCTCCGCCTCCTGCTCCCCGCCACCGCGCGCTCCAAGCGCATGCGCAGACCTAGGAGGGCCCTGCAGGCGGGCCGATGGCGGAAGTAATGAATTGGCCTTATAAAGGGCCCTACCCATCGCGCCCCCCGCCCCCCGAGGGGCGGGGCGTGACCGCGCGGCTATCGGAGCGGAAACCACGAAAAGGATTAGCTTTATGATCCCGGCGGAGCGGATGTAGCTTTCACCAGCGCCGGGGCGTCCCGGTACTGACGTGTATTTGCGGTGCTGCTCGTCATCAGAGAGCTGCCTACGGGTGCCGAGAGGGGAGTGACTTGCCCAAGGTCACGGGGCCAGGAAGGTAGAACTTGAATTCGGATCTACCCGAACCCGGAGGGGGGGTCTCTAGGCGCTGTCCTAAAGTTGCCCCTCTAAATCAAACGAATGAGGTTCGGTGGTGGGTGGGCTGTTAGAGCCCTTCTTGATAGTTATCTCACCCCAGCCCCTCCCCCCCAGGACAGTTACGTACGCTCAATCATGTTTAACGTATTCTCCGACACGTCCGTCTTGCGGTGAAAGAGGAAACAGAACAAAAGGGAAAACAAGGAAACCCGCCCCCCGCCCCCCCCCACACACAAAGTGAAAATAGCCGGTGGGCCCCTCCCCCGGGTGCGGGCAGCACTGGTCATCGCCCCGCGTCCCGTCATCATAACCGCTGACATTTCGGGGCCAGCCGCTGCGCCGATCTCACGGCGTCCTCACAACCACCCCGGATGGCAGGCGGGAGGAAACTGAGGCCAACAGCGGTGCGGTGACTCGCCCAGGGTCACGCGGGGTGGAGGTCCGCTCTTCCTGACTCTGGCCACACCCGCTGCCGCCTGGTTGCTCCCTTTAAGGAAGAGGGCGCCTAGCAGGCGTCCGAAAAGTATTGACTGAGTTGGGGCGCCTTGAGGGCCGGCACCCACGCCGCGGTGCTTCTTCCCCGGGTGCCCCGGTGGTGGGGGACACGCGCTGTCTCTGAGGACTGGGCGCCTCTCAGCCGTGCAAGGTCCATGATCGAACAGCGAAGAGTTACGGAGTCTGAAGGCGGGTTGAAATAAACCATTTGCTCTCTCTTTTTTGGTTGTTTCTGTTCTGTTTCTTCTTTCTCCCGGGTCATTCCATTGGCTATACTTCTTCACAACCTGACTGCTGCGAAAATATGTTTAGCGTGAAGGTGTCTGTAGAACCTATATCGGATCGCACGCCGTCTTGGGTGCGGAGGGGGGAGGAGAGGGAAGGGGAGAAAATTTGAAATTCAGAAACTTGAGGAGCTGAATATTGTAAACTAAAACTAAAAATTAATTATTTTTAAAAAGAGTAAATGTTTAATGAATGTTTCTGAGGGGGGAAATATCGTGTAACACACGCAGTTTAATCTGCATTATTAACATTTACTTCATCACTTTCTTAAGTCTAGACAATCGACGAGACAGTAAGCCAAACCCCGATTGGTAGCCTTTGCTGATTTCTGGGGTTCAGACGCTTACACTGAGACTTTAACAATAGGTTCTCCCCATCCACCACCATGAACTGGCTCCAGCACACTCCCGGCTTCCCAGGGTAACTGAGTCTGAAAACATCATGTAGTAATTGACCAGCGGGCCTATCCCTTCGCAGGGTTCAAGTGCCCTGGTCCACCCCCAGCCCCTTACTCAAGTTGACTCCCTCACTAATTCTTTGGGGGAAGGGTCTAACTGCCCTTGAATCTCAGCCCAAGCGCACCTCGTGGCCAGTCAGACTGTCTTCTGTACAGCCATGGTCATGTCCACCTTACATGTTCTAGTTATCTCTCTTAGTTGAATAAATGAGACTAGAGTCCAGACTGGAGTCTCCTGACTCCTCTTCCTTCTAACGTTCCTTTCCAGCATATTTTGCTGCCTCCAACATCTAAGCCCAAGCTGAGATCGATGTGCTTAAGCTGAAGGCACTAGAGGAGATCTTGATGTCTCCCGCTGTCTTGCATTCTAATGTGTTGAGGGCATCTCTACCCAGCATGGTGACCCCAGACCTTGTGGATGTCATGAGACTAAATCAGGAGCCTGGCCTGGCTTGGAGTCATCATCCTATCAGTCATCCACACCAACTAAGGGACTTGGGAGTTACCAACATCTCAAACTCAGGAGTTCGCCACCCAGGCGGGAACTCCCATCCCACGATCATTGTTTGGTCACGAATGCTCAGGGAAAGAAAGGGAAGGGACAGCCAAGGTGACTGAGACTCACCTAGAGGAGCCATAGTCTAGCTGCCTTATTTGATTAATAGCCATTGCTACCAGAGGAGAGGGAAAGGAGAAATCTTCTGCTTCTCCTCCCCATGAGAGGACATTGAGAGGAAGAAGATTGCAAGAACCAAAATTGTCTTGCCCTTTAAAGTCTACCAAACGGGAAGCTTTTCCAGTCTTAGTGGCCATTTCTCATCACCCTGTTATAGGTTGGGAAGAGAAAGGCAAGAACTAAGGGACAATTAAGAAATTGCTTCATCGTTTCAAAGCACCAAGTCTTCAATGCTAAGCCACATACATCACTGGAAGTAGCTAGGGGAGCTCAATTCAGCTCTGGCAATGTGTGGTCCAATGCGGGAGAGGAAATGGGATGGATTTACCTCCATTACACAGATCACTACGCAACCTCTAGGAATCCAGTTGATAGACATGGGCTAGAGATAGGAGAAAGGGGAGGCTTCACCAGGTAGATGTCTTGGGTCTCCAATACCTAACCCTACACTTAACCTAGCCATCCTTTCAAAATATTCACCTCCATCCTCACACACTAGCTATTGAAAATAAGTTATTTGTCAGCAAATATTTATATCTTATCTCCCCTACTAAAGTGTAAACTTTCATTTCATCCAAATACTTATTAAGCACCTACTATGTGTTCCCCTATCTCCCCTTGAGATTTGGAGCCTGGTTTTGTTTACCTTCATATTTTTCTCCCCACATCTCTACCCCATCCCCAGTCTAGGACCATATTTGCATATGTACTTGTTTAGTTATTCGGTGTCTGGGTCTTCCTGACCCTGTTTGACCATACTGTTCATGGGGTTTTCTTGGCAAAGATATTGGAGTGGTTTGCCATTTCCTTCCCCAGTGGATTAAGGTAAACAGAAGTTGTGACTTGCCCAGGGTCACACAGCTAGCAAGGGCCTGAGGCCTGATTTAAACTCAGGTCTTCCTGACTCTGGGCCCAGCACTATGCACCTAGCTGCCTCATATTTATACATAGTAGAATCTTATGATTTGTTTAATAATTTTGAACACATACAAAGTAATGTGAGAAAGATATAAGCAAGTATAACGTAGGCATGGCCCCTGACCTCAAGAAGCTTATCTCTACCTTGACATTTGTACTCCGCCTAATTGAAAAACAATTCCTTTCCATCTTTGCGTTCACTCATTTATATATTGGATTACAGCATGATAAAAATGAGAAGCAGCTGTGGTGTAAGGCGCACTGCATAGGAGCTCCTCAAGAACACTTGGGGTTGAGTCCTGGCTCTGATGCTTTCTGTGGCTGTGGGACCTTGGACAAGTCACTTGCCCTCTCTGATGATTTGCTCATTGTAATCCCTAGCCTAGCTGTTTCAGAGAGCTGTGAGGAGGACTAAGTGAGATAATTATGTGAAGGGCCTTGTGACAGTAAAAGAAATAGAGTCTTAGAGAACAGATCCGGTCAAACGGGACCCTCTACTTCCATCCACAATACCTCTGTTGGAAGGCCTCCAGTGATCTGTCCCTGGCCCATGTGGGTCTCCTACTTCCGTGCCTTCCCCCACTTTTCACTGTAACATTTAGGAGAGAGGACCCCATGTGTTTGGGGGAATCTTGCCATTTTTTTTCCTGTGCTTTAGTTAAATGTCTTTAATTCTGAATTAATGTTTATGCTGTGGGAGGGTGGGGAAATGTATTTGATATGGTTTCCACCCTTCCGGAGTATGACTTTATTTAATTTTTACAGCACATTACAAGGTAGATGGGACAAATATTATCTTTGATGAGGCAACTTGGTGACTAGGTGGTCTGTGGGATAGAAAACGGGGCCTAGGGTCAGGAACGTGTGAGTTCAAATCCTGCCTCAGAAATGCGTTAGCTGTATGACCCTGGGTAAGTCACTTCACTTCCATCTGGCTCAGCTTCCACAACTATAAATAGGCATAATAAGAACAGCAGCTACTTCAAAGGGAAATTGTGAGGACCAAATGAGATAGTATTTGTAAAGTGCTTAGCACGGCATGGAACACACAGTAGGCATTTACCAATATTTAATATTTAGTAATATTTAATATTAGTATAATAATTACTAATTAATAATAATTCACTGATATGTAATATTAGTATGATAATAATTGACTAATCAATAATCATTTAGTTGCATTTAATATTTGGTAATATTTAATATTAGTATGATAATTGACTAATTAATAATTCACTAATATTTAATAACCATTATATTATTATTATTATCAATCATTATATTCTGTTCTGCGATGACAAAGAGCCAGAAACTGGAGCGGGGGCATCGATTGGTAAACGGCTGAATAAATCGTGGTATACCATTGTGCTATAAGAAAGGATGAAGCGGACAATTTCAAGGAAGACTGAGAAGGTTCATATGAACTGATGCAGCGAAGTGACGTTAACTTAAAAATAATTAATAATAATATTTAATGTTCTTTTAACAAGTGCTTGTTTTCTTCCTTCTGTTTCACAGCTGATGAAACTGAGGCTCAGACAGGTTGCCCAAGTTAAGAGTTGGAAATGTGGTGTATCGGAGAACCCCGGTGGGAACCAGGGCTCCCATTCTAGCTTTAGCACTGACTTGCTGTGTGACCTTAAACAAGTCACTTCACCTTTCTAAGCTTCACTTTTGTCAGCTGTGAAATGGGAATCGTGATGGTTGCGCTACCAAACAGAGCTCTTTCCCAAAATTGTCCCCCCCCCCCTCATCCTTTTCCACACCTACCCCTCTGATTTCTTGGCTCCCCTCCGCTGCAAGCTCTAGGTTGTAAATCAGGCTGTCTAGGGCAGCCTGAAAGATTTTTTAAATTAAATTTTATTTTATTTTCAATGAAGATCGGCCTTATCTCCTTACTTACCCCTCCCAAGAAATGGAGAAAAATAAAACCCCTGTTACAAACATACATGGTCAAGCAAAACAAATATTTACACTGACCACGTACCAAAAAATGTCTCAGAGACTCTGAGACCATTGCCTCTCCATCAGGAGACAGACAGGATGTCCGTGACATTTTATGATGCATCTGGAATTGTATTGATCATCAAACATTGATTACCATTATATTGGTGATCAGAGAGGATGAGTCATTCAAACTTGTTTGTTTTGACGTATTTTTGTTATTATTCAAAATATTCTCGTGGTTCTGTTCACCACACTGCATCATTTCATATGAGTCTTCCCAGGTTTCTTTGAAATTATCCACTTCATCATTTCTTATAGCACAATAACATGTTCAGCCATTTCTCAATTCATGTCCCGCACCCCACATTTTCCAGCCCCTCGACAAGCGCGCGCGCGCACACACAGAGTATATAAATGTCTTTGTACATGAATCCTTTTCCTCTTTCTTTGATCTCTTTGGGGTATAGGCTTAGAATATCACTGGATCATAAATTGCTTTCCAGAATGGCTGGACTAATTCACAGTTCCACCAACAAACTGTGTCTTCAACATACCTGTTTTCCTACAGCCATGGCAGCATATGTCATTTTCCATTTTTAAAAAATCAATTTTGTCGATTTGATGGATGTAAGGAGGAACTGCAGGGTTGTTTTAATTTGCATTTCTCTAAATATTAACGATTTAATGATTTTTTTCCCATATGGCTATTGTTAGCCTGGATTTCTTCCTCTGAAAACTGTCAGTACATAACCGTTGATCAATTGGGGTGCAAGAGCTATTTGCGGGGTTGAATGGGGGTTGGGAAGAAGGGGGTGGCGATTGGAAGGCAGAAGTAGAAAAGTCCGGTAGAAGAGAGAGTGTGGCTGCAAAGATCAGGAATTCCAAGGCATGAACCTGGGACAGGGGAAGTTTGCGGGAAGGGGAGTTATTCAGAGAAGGGTTTGTGTGGTCCTCAGTCTCCAGTCAAAACATTGAGGAACGTGTGTTTATTATCTTCTTGGGCAGGCCTTCTCTTCATTGGCTCAGGGATTCTGGCGTCCTTCCCATCTATTCAGGGAGAGAGAGGTCCACCCCCACCCCCTGCCCCGACCCCGCTCTTCCCCAAAGGATGGTCAAGGGGCGGAGAGACTTCTGTTCTGCATCGGATTTCAGCCTCCCCAGAGAAGAGAAGGGAAATCTTCAGACCTCTGGGAGTCATGCGACTCACTTTTCTGCATCCCATACCCCAGAGCCCTGACCTCACTCCGGAACTGCAGACTTGAACTTCACAGAATCTCACCTGGACCTTCACAACGTAACAATATTAATAGTTGACGTCCCCACCACCACCACCACCACCCTATTCCCACCCCCAGTCTAGGACCATATTTGTACGTAGTAGGATCCTCACTTTGTTTAATGAATTCTGAACATAGACAAAGTACCGGGAGGGAGTACTTTGGCTGGAAAACCGCTGTTTGCACCTCGTCTCATTTGACCCTGGCCAGGAATCTGTGATTTGCATGGCGCAGTCCGAAGAGCCCTTCTCTTAGAAGCAGACAAGGACGGAGTTCCAATCCCAATTTGGCGGCTTAACTACCTTCTTTACCCTAGGCAAATCCCATAACCTCTCTGTGTTGGATGCCCTTAAGGTCGCGTCCAGCTCTAGATATGTGAGGCTAAGATTTCACTGACTGAGTGGGAACTTGCTCGACCAAGCAAATTGAAACCCGTTCATAATTTAGATACATTTTAGGGTGTTACTTGAGTCTCTGAGAGAGAAAGTGACTTGACCATGCTAAGCTTCTCCTGATTCTAAGGCAGTCTTTTCACTACAGTACGCTGATAACTCAGCCTTTTGGATGGCCCTAATTAGGAAGAAGTTTTTCTTTCTATCAAGCTGAACTATTCCTCTCCATCTCTTCCATTCATTGATCTAACTGCCCTCTGGCACATGAGAGCCCTGTAGGATTGAAGACAGCTATTATGTGCCCAGCTTCTGCCTAACATATGTGTCTTCTACAGGTTAAGTGTCTCCATTTCCTTCAACCAATTTTTGTATAAAATATTATCCAATTCCTTCATCATTGTCTTTGCTGTCGTCTAGATTCTCTCCAGCTTGTCAAAATAAGAAATGAGGTGATGAGATTAATCTGGAATGACCCGATCCTTTAAAAAAACGTTTTTGATTTTTTTGTCTTTACGTCTTTTTTATTTCTGAATATATCCCTTACTCTCTTCCTTGTCTTTGTAACAAAGAATAAAAAGGCGGGGGGGGGGGGGAGGAGCAGTTCAGCAAAACCAAATGCATCAACAAAGTTTGACAGATGCAATATTCCACAAACATTTTACCCCACCTCAGAATTTTCTTCTCTAGGGCCAAACTGGGTCATTATAATTACACAACATTCAGTTTGGGTGGACTTTTTGTTCTTATTTATATTATTGTAGTCGTGTATTTTTTTCTTTGTTGCGCTTGCTTCACTCAGTGTCAGTTCCTATGTCTTCCCATGCTTCTCTGAATTTATTTTATTCATCATTTCTTATGACACAACAATGTTCTTTACATTTATGTGCCACAGTCTGGTTGGAAAATGAAAATGAGGAAGCGAGAGGTTCATGAGTACAGACATTGTATATATTTTTAGATTTTTTTCAATGTATTTATTGGTTTTACTGATTTTTTTTCTTTTCTCCCACTTTTTTTTTCTTGGAAAAAAATATACTCTGTTATTTGGGATGACTCTCTGGAAGATCTGAGGTGGGGAAATATAGGAGGAAATTTAGGTGGTGTAAAAACAAAAGATATCAATAAAATTTTATTTTTTAAAAATGAAGTGAAAATGAAAGAGGAATCTCTATCTCTTCTGACTCTCCCTTCCCCTCCATGTCGGAATGTGGGCATTATCAGTTTAGTACAGGCACTTTCTTTCTCCTCCTCCCTCTGGGTGTCATTACCTGGCCCTCCTTCTGACATCACTATTTTTTTCACCGGTAGTTTATCCAGTCTCTCTTACTCCAGTCCCTCAGGATAAGAAGGTGTATGCATTAGGAAATGCAAAGGAGTGCAAAGATCAGATTTCCCAGAACCCTGTGGACTAGAAACAGGAGGGAGAACAGTCCTAAACCAGGACCATCCCCTCAACCCTAACCTTTGGTTTCTACCAGGCAAGCTGAATTAAATATCTTAGAAAGGAGCTAACTTTATTTTTTTTTTACTTTTTCATTCATTTTAAACTTACGTACAAAACAAGAAAAGAAAAAAACATTGCCATGTACAAAGCAGAACATGAGAGGATCCAATATAAAACAATAAATTTCCATTTCAAGAAAACTTATATAATAAATACTACACATTGTTTTCAAAGCTACCCAGCTTTTTTTTTTTTGCTTCCTTGTAAGTTTTCTTTTCTTCTCTGATGTGCATTTTTTACTTTCTGTTTCCCCTCCCCCAAAGAAGGCTACAATTAAATGTGGAGCTATAGATGGATATATATATATATACACATATGTAGATATCTATACACACACACACATATATACACAGACATACACTCATCACATATGTGTAAGACAGTACCATGCATTTTTCCATGCGTCTTCTCCTCCTCTGGAGGTGGACAGCATCTTGCTTTACAGGTCCAGGTGTCTCCATGTTTTTCTAAAGCAATCAGCTGATCGTTTCCTACACCACAGCAATATTCCAACAAAATCACATCCTGAGAGATTGTCTATGAAAAATGTTCCCCCAATTTTCTGCGTTCCATCTATTCTTGGCTCCGTTGGTTTTATTTATACAAGAACTTTATTACTTTTTTTGGAAGGATCTAATTTCTGGTGTTCCCAGACTTATCTGGAAGGAGACTTAAGCCAGAGTACAAGAAGAAGAATTAACTTGGTCTCTCTAAGATCTTAGACTGAGCCACGTGAGACTGCAAAGGGAAACCAGAGGAAACAGGGAGTGCCAGGGCTAAGAAGGGACACTGCTGTGCGCTTCACCTAAAAACTCAAACGCTCCAGTAAATGTTTAACAACTGGCCCGGGGAGGGGGGAAATGTACGCAGACACACTTTTAAATTTAACCTGCATTATTAATATTTCGCCATTACTTTTCTCAAGTCTAGACAAAACAATGAATTAAGCCCTGGTTTGTAGTTTGCCAATTTCTAAAGTGTAAATGCTCACACAGAAAATTTAACAATCAGTTGTCAGTTCCCAGCTGTCTCTAGTACACCTCTGAATCCCAATCACACTGCAGGAACTTCGTTATTGCTAGGGAAGTTGTTCCTTGCTACTAGACTGGGATCTGAGTCCCATGTATTTCTTTTCTTTTCTTTATTTTGTATTTATTTAGTATTTAATTTTCCCCCAAACAATTTCTAACATTTTTTTAAACTCTGAGTTCCAAATTCTCTCCCTTCCTCCTTCCCTCCTCCTCCATTGATAAGGCAAGCAATTCGATATAGGTTATACATGTGTAGTCATGCAAAACATTTCCATAATAGTGATGTTGTGAAAGGAAACATAGACAAAAAAATTCAAGAAAAATAAAGAAAGTAGAAGAAAAAAGATGGCTCAATGTGTATTCAGACCCCATCAGTTCTGTCTCTGGGGATAGCTAGCTAGGATAGGTAGGATACTAGGATAGCTTTCATCCTAAGTCCTTCAGAGTTGTCTCGGATCATTGCATTGCTAAGAATAGCTAAGTCATTCACAGCTGATCGTCCTACAGTGTGGCCGTTACTTTGTGCACAGTACATTTCACTTTACATCAGCCCCCATGTACTTCTTTATCTTTTTTTGGACGGGGTAATAAAAACGTTTTTTGTTTAAAATGCTAACCTTAATTCTTGGTTGCTATCAGGAAAACAGAACTGAAATATCCTAGAAGAGAGCTAACTTTATTATTTTTTTGAGGGAGTTAATTTCTGGTGTGGGAGGAGACAAAACACCGCTCATGAAGGGTTGTTGGTGAGTCTCCAGAAGTGAAATCATTCAATCTGTGTCCAGTTAATGCTAAGTTTATACAACATTTGCCAAATGCCAGCTTTTTTTTTTTTCAGGAACTGTGCTATATACCTGCTGTTAAGGCCACTATCCTCAGCAATTCTCACCGGAACCATGGAGACCTTGCTTCTGGGTTCCCCATAATGTGTGTATGCATATGTAGTTTTGTTGTTGGTTATTTCAGTTGTATCTGACTCTTCGTGACCCCATTTGAAATTTTCTTGGCAAAGATACTGGATATGTTTTCCATTTCCATCTCATTTTACAGATGAAGAAACTGAGGCATACGGGATTAAATGACGTCACATAGCTGGTAAGTATTTGAGGCCAGATTTGAACTTATAAAGATGAGTCTCTCTGATTCCAAGCCCAGGGCTCGATCCATTGCCCCACCTAGTTGCCCTTATGCATTTGCACACATATATGTTATTTATATATGTATATATACACATATATATACATACATACATATATGTGCATATATACATAATCTCCTAGAATCAACTCAATACCAAAGTTAGTGACTATACAATTTGTTAGCAACATAATCAGTAAAAACAAATACAAAAAACCCCAACTTAAACCCTTGTTTCAAACGGCATCTCCTACAAAGGGTATCTTTGATGCATAACTATCTACACTATTTGAGCCATGAAAAAAATCACAGGCACAGACACCTCTAACCATCACTTAATTGTAATTCTGGAATAATGGTGCAACCATTCAATTCACTCAATGTAGGAAGCAGTCTCTTCTCAAGAATTCCCTTCATCCAACCTGCACAAGATAAAGGTTGAAGCCGTTCCAGTCCTAGAGAACAAGTGACGAATCTCAACTCCCTCTTCTCTAGAGAGAGGATGGGTGTGGAAGGTGGCCTATGCTATGTTCACACATGGTTGCTGTGTTGCTTGATTTTACTTAACAGTTTTGTTACAAGAGAGGATTCCATTTGTCTAGGGAAAGATGTACTGGCGAGTGACTATGACATTAAAACAAAAGGCATCATAACTTTTCTTAAAGCTGACATATGCATTAGTTTGAGAGACTGTCACCTATTTTTTTTCTAGCTCCAATACACTAAAAAGAAGATTTCAACCAAAAAAGTTTGTTATGCACAAATATTCCCTGAAATGGCTGGTTGCTCAGGGTGGGTAAAAATTTATTGTAGAAGCAAAGAAATTAAGACCTCAAGTTGTAGTTAAGTTAGAAACAAAGGCCTAAAAACTATAGATTAAGCTTCATTGCATATGAGCTAGTGTAGAGGAAAAGAAAGTAATAAACATGAATTAAATCTTTCCATAGAAAATTTTGAAACTGTTTTCACATCTTGAGGACCATTAACATTATAAATGTCTTATTTTGTTTACACTACAATGAGGTCTTTGAAAATGCTTTCTTGAGACAAACAGTTCTATCCTAATCTGTAACATTTTATGTAAGTGATAAACCAGAAATAGCTGCCTAGATTATTCCGGAGAATATATAAAAACTACCAATTCAAGTCTATTACTCAGAGCTCTCTCCGATGGCATGGTGTTACTATGTCCATTTCGGACACCACTCTCCTGCCAACTGCCTTATTTATACAGTGAAACTTTGATTCTAAATAGATCTAACCCTAACACAATGCAGAAATGTTCTGGGTGATTTCTGCTGTTGTTGGGTTTGGGTTTTTTTGCTTAGATAGTATGCTGCATTGCGAGAGGACGCAGAAAGTAGTATTTGCCAGTGTCTCTCTCAAGCTGTTTAGTAAGAAAAGTGTTAAAATGATGAACAGGAATGAACAGAAAGGTAGAGAAGCTTTTGTTATTTCAACAGATGAAATCATGACTGCCAGAATTTATAGGGAGCTGATAGAAGTCTATAAGGGCAGTTAATACCTAGTCCCTCTAGACAAATAAAAAGATGTGAAGAGAAAGCACATAAGAGACAAAGCAGTTAATAAACAAAAATGGTTCAGCCTCACTATAATTAAAGTGACAATGAGGCCATACTGCCCACACATCAATTTGACAAAAATAAATACAAATGGTAAAATGCGATGCTCCTGGAGCTTTTAGGAGACAGAATCAAATACTACTGGTGGCTACTGAAATTAAGTGCAATTTTTCTGAAAAACTATCTGGCAACACCTAATAGAGGCCATGAAACTGGGCATATCCTTTGACCTCATGATCTCCCTTGTGGAGAAAATACATACTCAGGAAATAATGTAAAGGATGAAAATACCAATTGATACAAAGTGTTTTTGCTGGCACCATCCAGACAGTAAAAAACTGGGACTAGCGTAAGTGTCCAACGTAGCAATGAGGATTGGATGAGGGGACTGTGGGGCACTCTACGGTAATAAAAATAACAACAGATAACATTTATAAAGCGCTTCAAGGTTTGCAACACGTTTTTCAGATATCATGCCATTTTATCCTCACAACAAATGATGTTAACCGCCTTTTACAGATGAGGAGACAGAGGCAAACAGAGGCCAAGGGACTTAAACTCTATCCACTGCACCACCTGATTGCCTCTAGAATGACAAACACAAGTAGTAACATAGGAAATATAGAAAGGTCTATACGAAATGTTGCAAAGAGGAAAAAGAGCAGGACTACTTACAACTACATTGAAACACACACAGTGGTGAGGAGTGGAAGGGTGGCATTTATTAGCAGCCATGGGTACCTACACAATTTTATTTGGTTTTTCTAAAACCTGGAAAGACTTACGTGAACTGAATATACCTGCCTATTTAACCTTACTACAAATTTTATGAAACAAAACCTTCCACCCCTGCTAAATTGTAGCAGTCCTGTGACTAAGAACTTGCACGCTCTTCTCCAAGGATTATTTATCCCAGATGAACTTGGGACAGAGTACACTAGTACTGAAATTGACTTCCCAGAAGCCTATGCAGGGGAATGAAAACATATTCACTTGGTCCTTGGACTTTTAAGAAGAAAGTCAGTGAGCTTGGGGGAGATGGAGGCATGCAGAATGGCGGCCACAACAGGGCAAGCAAGTTTGTATGCAGTTAATCTGATGAGCAAAATGTTCCCAGAGAACCAGCAAGAGTACTGTTCAAGGTTCTCTGCAGTAAATTGAAGCAGGAAAATAAGTTCAGCTCTCAGCTGGTATAGACTATCATGAATTAGTGACAATATTCATCCCTACATCTAATACTTCTCTCTTTCACCTGAAATGTGAAACAGTTCCAGTGAAAATCCAACATAAGGGGTAGCAGGGAGGTTGTGATACTTGGAGCTTCTGTGATGCAAGTGTGTTACTTGCATTTTATTATACTTTAATTCATTGTTAAACTGTTTATCAGAGTCATAAGACCCTTACACAGAGAGTTTGATTGAAATAATATGCTGGAAAGGAATGAAAGCAGGGGGCATAAAGGTAGTACAGTGGATAGAGCGCCAGACCTGGAGTGAGGAAGACCTGAGTTCAAATCTAGTCTCAGACACTTACTAGTTGTGTGAACCCAGGCATGTCACTTCACCTTGTATGCCTTGGTTTCCTCATCTGTTAAGTGAGCTGGAGAAGGAAATAACAAACCACTCCAGTATCTTTGCTAAGAAAATCCCAAATAGGGTCATGAAGAGTCAGACACAACTGACCAACAATAATGAAAGCAGGGCGGTTAGTTGGATGGGGGCACAAGTTGTTAATTGAATGATTTATATATTTGGATAAAAAAGATCTGAGATTGATTTAGCAGTGTGGGGTCGGTTGCAGGACAATTTGATAACCATCTCTGTCCAGGGTCTTGGCTGAGTAGAGAGGGCCATGCAAACTACCATACATCTTATCACATTAATGACCTAGAACCTATTCTTTTTAAAAAATATATTTTAAATAGTTTTCATTTTTAAATTGAGTGCCAAATACTCTTCCTCCCTCCCACCTCTCTCCGCCTACTGAGAAGGCAAGCAAAATTACATCAACGAGACATGTGAAATCTAAAACATATATCCATATTAGCCATGTCGTTTTTAAAGTAAGAAAAGTAAAGTGAGAAAATGATACTTCAATTTGCACTCAGAGTCCACCAGTTCTTTCTCTGGAGGTAGAAATAATTTTTCATCATGAGTCCTTTGGAATTGTCTCAGATCATTGTATTGATCAGAGTGGCCAAATCTTTCGCAGTTGATGATTATTACAACATTGGTCTTGCTGCAAACAATGATCTCCCAGCTTTTCTCACTTTGCATAAGTTCATATATGTCTTGCCCTGTTTTTATCTGAAACCAACCCCCTTGTCATTTCTTATAGCACTTATTGTACTTCGTCACAATCATATGCTACAGTTTGTTCAGTCATTCCCCAATTGATCATCCCCTCAATTCCCAGTTCTTGGCCATCACAAGAAGAGCTGCTGCAAATATTTTTGTACAAATGGGTCCTTTTCTTTTTCCTTTTAGGTCTTTGAGGTGCAGACCTAGTAATGGCATTTCTGGGTCAAAAGGTATGCAGTTTTATAACCCTTTGGGTATTATTTCCAAAACGTTCTTGAAAATGGTTGAAACAGCTCACAACTGCATCAACAGTTTATTAGTGAGCCAATTTCCCCACATCTCCTCCAGCATTTGTTATTTCTGATAGGCATGATGTAGTACCCCAGAGTTGTTTTAATTTGGATTTCTCTAGTCAATAGTGATTTAGGGCATTTCTTTCATACGATTATTGAAAGCTTTGATTTCTTCTGAAAACTTCACATCCTTTGACCATTTATCATTTGGGAAATTTTTTTTAAATTTGGTTCAGCTCCCTATATATTTGAGAAATTAGGCCTTTATCAAAGAATCTTGCTGTAAAATTTTTTTAAGATTACTTCATTTTCTATGGTACCTTTTAGCAAAAGGTAGTTGCCCTGATTATCCTTTAACTAGGTCTATTTTTGCTTTTGAAAAGAGATTATGATTGCTACCACTGCCTTTTTGTTTGGAGAGGGGGAGGCAGGGTAATTGGGGTTAAGTGACTTGCCCAAGGTCACACAACTAGTATGTCAAGTGTCTGAGGCTACATTTGACCTCAGATCCTCCTGACTCCAGGGCTGGTGCTCTACTCACTGCGCCACCTAGCTGCCCCCTACCCTTGCCTTTTTTTTTACTTTAGTTGAAGCATAATAGATTCAGCTCCAGCCTTTTATTTTAGTTTTTTTGGGGGAGGGGCAGGGCAATTGGGGTTAAGTGACTTGCCCAAGGTCACACAGCTAGTACACGTGTCAAGTGTCTGAGGGCAGATTTGAACTCAGGTCCTCCTGACTCCAGGGCTGGTGCTCTACTCACTGGGCCACCTAGCTGCCCCGAGCACTTTAACTGTGTCTTTCTCTTCCAAATGTCTCTAGTGCACAACATATTGTTGGATTTTGATTTCTAATCCATTCTGCTATCCACTTCCATTTTATGAGTGAATGCATCCCATTCCCAGCTATGATTACTGTGTATTTTCCTCCATCCTATTTTTTTAATCCTTCTTTTTTTATCCTGTCCTTCCTCAAAAATCTGTTTTGCTTTTTACCATGGCTTCCCTTAATCTACCCATTTTATCATCATAACTCCCCCCGCCCCAAGATCTCTTATCCTCTTCCCCTACTATTTCTCTAGTGGGTAAGATAGATTTCTATACTCAACTGAGTGTGTATATTCTTCTCTCTTTGAACAATTTCTGATGAGAGTAAGGTTCAAGCATTGTGGGCCACTCACCTCCCCAATTGTCCCCTCCACTATAAAAGCTCTCCCTTGTCTCTTTCACGTGAGAAAAATTTTCCCATTCTACCTCTCCCTTTCCCCTTCTCCCAGTGCATCCCTCTCACTCCATTTTTTCTTTTTAGATCATCCCATCATAATTGACTTGTACCCATGTTTTCTATGTGGATTCTTTCAAACTGTCCTAATAATGATAAAGCTTTTAGGAGTTACATGTATTATCTTCTCATATAAGAATGCAAACAATTTAACTTTATTGAGTCTCTTATGATTATTCTTTCATGTTTACCTTTTTATGCTTCTCTTGAGTCTTGGGTTTGAATACCAAATTTTCTATTCAGCTCTGTTTTTAAAAATTTAATATTTTATTTTTCCCCAATTACATGTAAAAACAATTTTAACTTTTTTTTTTTTCCAAATTTTCAGTTCCAAATTCTCTCCATTCCTCACTTGCCTCCCCTCCTCATTGAGAAGGCAGACAATTTTACATAGGCTATATGTGTGTAATCATGCAAAACACATTTCCATGTAAGTCATGCTTGTGAAAGAAAACAAAGACAACCCCCCCCCAAAAAAAATAAAGAAAAAAGTATCTTTGATCTGCATTCAGGCTCCACCAGTTCTTTCTCTGGAGATGCACAGCACCTTTCATCGTAAGTCCTTCAGAATTGTCTTGGGTCATTCTATTGCTGAGGACAGCCAGACTTTTCACAGGAGATCATCATACACTATTGCTGTTACTGTGTATAATGTTCTGGTTCTGCTCACTTCACTCTGCATCAGTTCATGTAAATTTTTCCAGGTTTTTGAGAGCATCCCGTTCACCATTTCTTATAGCTTAAGTAGTATTCCATCACAATCATATACAACATGTTCAGCCATTCCCCAATTGATGGACATCCCTTCAGTTTCCAATTCTTTGCCACCACTAAAAGAGCTGCTATAAATATTTTTGTATATATTTTTGTTTTTTATCTGTTTGGGACAAAGACTTCATAGTGGTATTGCTGGGTATTCATGGTTTTATAGACCTTTGGGCATAGCTCCAAATTGCTCTCCAGAATGGTTGAATTAATATACAACTTCACCAATAGTGTATTAGTGTTTTAGTTATCCCATATCCCCTCCAACATTTATCATTTTTCTTTTCAGTTATATTAGCCAATCTGATAGGTGTGTGAGGTGGTACCTCAGAATTGTGTTAATTTGCATTTCTCTAATCAATAGTGATTTAGTGCATTTTTCACATAACTATAGATAGCTTTGATTACTTTGAAAACTGCCTGTTCATATCCTTTGACCACTCATCAATTGAGGAATGGTTCTTATTTCTATAAATTTGACTCAGTTTTCTATTTATTTCAGAAATAAGGCCTTTATCAGAGAAACTTGCCATAAATTTTTTTTCACAGTAATGATTACTATGTATTTCACTCCATCTAATTTTCCCCATTTATCCTACTCTCTCTCCTTTCACCCTGTACATTCTCAAAAGTGTTTTCCTTCTGACTTTAACGTCCCCCAATTTGCCTTCCCTTCTATTTTCTCCCCTCCCCCTGTTCTCTCGTCCCCTTCCCCTCCTACTTTCCTGTATGTAAGAAAGATTTCTACACCCAACTGACTGTATAAGTTATTCCCCCTTTGAACCAATTCTGGTGAGAGTAAGGTTCACCCACTTCCCCTTTCCCACTTACCCCATATTCCCCATCATGACAAAATCCCTTTTGGGCCTTTCTAATAATGAGAAAGTTCTAATGAGTTACAAGTATCATCTTCCCATGTAAGAATATAAACAGTTCTTAAATTATCTCTCCTAGATCTATTTTCTAGGTCAGTTAAGTTTGTCCAATAAGATATTTCACATTTTCTTCTATTTTTTTCATTCTTTTGATTTTTTTAAAATTTTTTTAAATTTATTTTTAGTTTACCACACACAGTTCTACATAGTTTTGAGTTCCAGATTTTCTCCCCTCCCTCCCCCCTCCCTCCCCAAGAGGCATGGAATCTCATCTCATATAACTGTCATGTATAACTTCGCATTGAATTAATTTATGCACTAGTCAAGTTGTGGAGAAGAATTTTGACCAATGGAATGAATCATGAGAAAGAAGAAACAGAACCAAAAAAAAAAAAAAAACCAACCCAAAAACAAAAACAAAAGAGAAGCAAAAAAAGGCGAGCATGTAGTGCGCCTCGATCTGTATTCAAACTTCACAGTTCTTTCTCTGGATGAAGATAGCATTCTCCATCGTGAGTCCCCTGGAGTTGTCCTTGCCCCTTAGGTTGCTGAGAAGAGCGCAGTATGTCAGGGTTGGTCCTCACGGAATCCATATATCTGTGGCTGTGCACAACGTTCTCCTGGCTCTGCTCCGCTCACTCAGCATTATGTCATGTAAGTTTTCCCGGGTTGTTACGAAGTCTGCATCATCCCCATTTCTTATGGCACAATAGTATTCCATCACCTTCATATACCATAGCTTGTTCAGCCATTCCCCAATTGATGGGCAGCCCTTTGATTTCCAATTCTTGGCTACCACAAAAAGAGCTGCTATAAATATTTTTGTACATATGGGTCCTTTTCCCGCTTGTGTGATTTCTTTGGGATACAACCCTAGAAGTGGTATTGCTGGGTCAAAGGGTATGAACATATCTATAGCCCTTTGGGCATAGTTCCAAACTGCTCTCCAAAATGGCTAGATCAGCTCACAACTCCACCAGCAATGTAACAATGTTCCAGTTTCCCCACATCCTTTCCAGCATTTATCATTTTCCTGTTTTGTTATTTTAGCCAATCTGACAGGAGAGATGTGGTATCTAAGAGTTGTTTTGATTTGCATTTCTCTAATCAGTAGTGATCCAGAGCATTTTTTCATATGCCTATAGATAGCTTTAATTTCTTCCTCTGAAAACTGCCTGTTCATATCCTTTGACCATTTCTCAATTGGGGGATGGCTTGTATTCCTGTATATTTGGCTCAGTTCCCTGTATATTTTAGAAATGAGGCCTTTATAAGAGATACTAGTTGCAAAGATTTTCTCCCAATTTTCTGCTTCCCTCCTAATTCTTGTTGCATTGGCTTTTTTTGTACAAAAACATTTCAATTTGACATAATTAAAATTATCCATTTTGCATTTTGTAATGCTCTCTATCTCTTGTTGGGTCATGAATTCTTTACTTTTCCATAAATCTGATAAGTAAACTATTCCTTGCTTTCCCAAATTACTTAAGAGTATCAGCTTTTACTCCTAAATCATGAACCCATTTTGACTTTACTTTGCTATATGGTGTAAGATATTGGTCTACGCCCAGTTTTTGCCCTACCATTTTCCAATTTTCCCAACAGTTTTTGTGAAATAGCGAATTATTAGCCCAGAAGCTGGCCTCTTTGGGTTTATCAAAGAGTAGATTGCTAAACTTGTTGATTTCTCCTACTTGTGTACCTATCCTATTCCACTGATCCACACCCCTGTTTCTTAACCAGTACCAGGCAGTTTTGATGACTGCTGCTGTGTAGTACAGTTTAATATCTGGTGTGGCTAAGCCACCTTCTCTAGCATGTCTTTTCATTAATATCCTAGATACTCTAGACCTCTTGTTTTTCCAAATGAATTTTGTTATTATTTTGTCCAGCTCGGTAAAAAAATTTTTTGGTAGTTCGATTGGTATGGCACTGAATAGATAGATTAATTTAGGTAAAATTGTCATTTTTATTATATTAGCTTGGCCTAACCATGAGCAACTGATATTTTTCCATTTATTTAGATCTGATTTTATTTGCGTGAAAATTTTTTAAAATTGTTTCTTGATTTCTCATAATGTCATTAGCTTCTACTTGTCCAATTCTACTTTTTAAGGAGTTATTTTCTTCAGTGAGCTTTTGTCCCTCCTTTTCCATTTGGTCAATTTTACTTTTTAAGGAGTTCTCTTCAGCAAATTTTTGTATATCTTTTCTTGTTTGGCCAATTCTGCTTTTCAAGGCATTCTTCTCTCCAATGGATTTTTATGCCTCTTTCATCATTTGACCTATTCTATTTTTTAAGGTGTTGTTTTCTTCAGTATTTTTTGTGCCTCCTTTACCAAGCTACTGACCTCTTTTCATGATTTTCTTGCATCACTCATTTCTCTTTACAATTTTTCTTCTGCTGATTACTTGCTTTTTAAAAATCCTTTTTGAGCTCTTCTATGGCCTGAGACCAATTCATATTTTTCTTTGAGGCTTTGGATGTAGGAGTTTTGACTTTGTTGTTTTCTTCTGAGGTTGTGTTTTGATCTTCCTTGTCACCATAGTAACTTTCTATAGTCAGGATCTTTTTCTGCTATCTGCTAATTTTTCAGCCTATTTCTTGACTTTTAACTCCATGCTAAAGTAAGGCTCTGCTTCCAGAGTGGAGGGAGCACTGTCCCAAGATTCTGGGTTTTTGTACAGTTTTCATAGGTAATCCTGGGAATCTGTTAAGTTTTTGGTTCTTCCAAGATGGTATGATCTAGTGAGAAATGTGTTTACTACTGTCTTGTACTTCACACTGGTCTGTGAGCAACCACAAACACTAGTCTCCACCCTAGAACTATGATCCAGATCCCTTCTCCACTGGGGCTGCAAGCTCTGGTGTGCTAGTGCTCCTCCTTGCCCTGGACTGAGACCCAAGACTGCAACCCAGATCCAAGATATGGGCAATCCTGACACCAGTGCCAGCAAAGGGATCCCTGTAATCTTCTGACCAGTTATCCAATCCCCTTACCTCTGTGGGCTAAGAGATCGCCACCCCCAGAAATCGCCACCACAGCCACTGATTCAGTTGTCCTGAAGGTCTGCTCCTGGTTTGCTGGGGTGCAGCCTGTGCTAGACTGTACTCCACTCTCACTCTGGCGCAATAGACCTTTCCTGCTGACCAAGTTGTCTTGGGATGGAAAACTGTTTCGCTCCATTCTTTTTTTGGTTCTGCCACTCTAGAATTTGTTTTGGGGCATTATTTACAGGGGTTTGGAGAAGTCAGGCTAATCCCTGCCTTTTTTCTGCCACCTTGGCTCTGCCTCCAGCTCTGTTTTTTATCATCAGGAATACTTGAAAGTTCTCCATTTCCCCCCCGAAGGATTATACTTAGTTTCACTGGATAGGTTATTCTTGGTTGTAATTCTAGCTGCTTTGCACTCCCCCACCCAGCCCCACCAATATTCCAAGACACTCAGCTCCTTTAACATGGAAGCTGCTAGATCTTGTTTGATCCTGGCTGTGGCTCCATGATATTTGGATTATTTCTTTCTGGCTGCTTGCAGTATTTTCTCCTTGACCTGGGAGCTCTGAAATTTGGTTATAATATTCCTGGGAATTTTCATTTCGGGGATCTCTTTTGGGATGTGATTGGTAGATTTTTTCAATTTCTATTTTACCCTTTGGCTCTAAGATATTGGGGTAATTTTCCTTGCTAATTTCTTGAAAGAGAATGTCTAGGTTCTTTCTTTAGTCATGGCTTTCAGGTAGTACAGGTACTAGAGATTAATTCATTCTTAAATTATCTATTCTTAATTTATTTTCTAGGTCAGTTGTTTTTCCAATTAGATATTTCACATCTTTTTCCATTTTTTCATTCTTTTCACTTTGCTTTATTGTTTCTTGATGTCTCATGGAGTTATTAACTTCTACTTGTCCGTAATTTTTAAGGAATTCTTTTCTTCCATGTTTTTTTTTTTTTACTTTTTTTCCATTTGGCCTATTCTTTTTAGGAATTCTTTTCTTCTGTGAATTTTTGTTCCTCTTTTTATCATTAGGCCAATTCTATTTTTAAAAATATTTTCTTTAGTATTTTTATGCCTCTTTTACCAAGCTGTTAATTATCTTTTCATAATTTTCTTGCACCACTCTAATATTTTCCCAATTTTTCCTCTGTCATTCTTTTCTCTTGAACTCTTCCAGGAATTCTTATTGGGTTTGTATCTGCTTTCACATCGTTGTCTTCTTCTGAGCTTATATCTTGGTCTTCCCTGCCACCACAGTAGCTTTTTATGGTCAAGGTATCTTTTTTGTTTGCTCATTTTTCAAGCCTATTTCTTGACTTTGATCTTTATGTTAAAGTTGGGTTCTGCTCACCTGGGGGTAAGGAGGAACTGTCCAAAGCTTCAGCCTTTTTTGTGCTGTTTTAGAGCTAGTTCAAAACTCGTTAGTCTAAGTTTTCAGTGCTTCCCAGGTGGTGTGATCTGGGGAGAGGTGTGGTCACTGCTCTCTTGATCTTCACTCTGGCCTTTACCCAGGAAGAGCCCCTCTACTTCCCTATGGCCATAAGCAGTAGTGTTCCTCTCCACCTTGGAACTGTGACCAGGAACCCTGCTCCCTTGTGACTTATTACAAAAGCTCCTCTCTGTTCTGGAGTTGTGATCCAGAACTGCTTATGGGCCACAGAGTTCCCAATCAGCACCAGCTGTACCCAGTGCTAGCAAAGAGTAGCCTGTAATCTCTTTTTGACCAGTTGCCTACTGCCAGTCCCCCCCCCCCCATGCCCACTCTCACTTTATCATCTCTGGCTGATAGATCCTGAAGTTGCTGTTGCTTCTGCTGCCATTGCCACCACTATTGCAATCACCTCCAAGACCCACTGCTTATGGTGCTATTATGCTCCAGGCTAGGCTCCTATACTGCATTACAGACCACTCCTGCCATCCTCCCAAGTTCCCTTAGCCTGGAAAAATGTCTCATTCTGACCTTTTGTTGGTTCTGCTACTTCAAAATTTTATTTGAGTTTTTTTAAAAGTTGTTTAGAAGAAAATGTTAGGAGAGTTCAGCTCCACCATCTTAGCCCTACCTCCAGTCTGTTTAGTCTTTACTTTGATACTATAAAAAAATCTAATTTCATTAGAATGTGTAAGTCCCTCCACCCACAAAAATGGAAACCCTTTCCAGGATTTCTCATCCCACTCAATTATTGTCTGTTTTTTCCAAAATCCTCCATAGGGATCTGCTTGTTGTATTAGAGACTTTATTCTCTTTCGTTCTTTTATGACCTCTTTGGTCCATCTGTTGTCTCCATTTATTTTCTATTCATTACAATTTATTCTTCAAAGTCTGAGTTAAGTGGCAAGGATAAAAAGGCCACCAAATGCTTCCACCAGATTGTGCACCTCTTCAGCCCATTCCCCATTGTTGCCATTTTCTCAGTCCTAGATCTTTCTCTGTGTAAAGCAAATAACAACATTGAAATGAGTCCAGAAGTTACCTAATATGGTGGTAGTGCTAGAGGCATTCATTTTTCCATCCTTGTAGTTTAAAAGGCTTATTATGTGTGTATACATATAGACGTGTGTATGTGTGTGTGTATATTTATGTACACATACATATATTACATATCACATATTATATATTATATGATGTTATATATCATATATGTTGTTGTTTAGTCGTTTTCAGTCATGTCTGACTCTTCATGACTCCATTTGGGGTTTTCTTAACAAAGATAATGAAGTGGTTTGCTATAAGTGACTTGCCCAGGGTCACACAGCTAATAAGTGTCTGAGGCTAGATTTGAACTCAGGTCTTCCTGACTCCAGCACAGCACTCTATCCACTTCACCACCTAACAGCCATAATGTTATATATACATGTGTATCTACATACAGGGTGTCCCTAAAGTCTGGACACATAAGCAAAAATGCATATTTTCAAGAAATTGGTATATTAACAGACCTTAGCCCCCTTGACTTCTTTTTCTGGGGTATGCTAAAGGAGAAGGTGTACTCAATGAAAATCACAGATGCAACACACTTGATTGAATGCATAGTGAATGTGCTAAAATTGACAGCAATGTGGAGTTACTGCATCGAGTTCACATGAATCTTGCACACCTTTGCATCACAAATGATGGAAATCACATTAAAGATGTTATTTGTTAATATTCTAATTAAATAAAATGTTAAAAATTTCATTCATTTCATTTCTTGAAAATATGCATTTTTGCCTATGTGTCTAGACTTTAGGAACACATTATATATGTGTGTATAACTATGTGGTTATACAGATAAGAGTATATTTAGTACATATACATATAAGTATGTGTCATAGTTCTTTAGTACTTTAAAACTGAATAAACACTTTTCACCTGAGAAGCAGGTAGTACAAATATTATCTTTACTTTATAGATCAGGAAATTATGGCTTAGAGAGTTTAAGTAACTTGGTCATAGGAACATGGCTAGTAAGTGTTGGAACTAGAATTGGAGTTAAGGTCTTTCATCTTCAGTTCTAAGACTCTTTCTGCTCCACCACTATACTGATCTTCTTTGGTCAATGATTAACTCTACCAAATAGTGGGAAGGGAGTAGAGCACCATTGAGGGGGCAGAGGAATGGTTTTAGGGAAGGTGTTGGAGGGACAAAGAGAGCCTAAGTGAGTGAGAAGGCACAGTACCCCTAGGGGAGGAGTAAGCCAGAGTCCAGGCATATCTTTCCATGTTGCACTCATACCACATTTAGATAAATCCTGCAGATGTTAATATTCTACATGGGCATACACTTCTCACACAAGGAAGATAAGATCTTAAGAGATAGGCAGCACTTTTCCCAATGAGGTCAGTGACTGGTAGGGGAAAAAAATCAATTGAAGATCTATCATAGGTCTTAGAGTAAAGAACCTAAGAAGTCATGTAATCCAGCACTTAATTGAAGCATGAATTAATACTCTTTATAACATCACAGACGAATGTTCATCGTATCTCTTATGAAGACCTCCAGTGATGAGAATTTCATTACCTACAAAAGCTGCTCATTTCATTTTGGTTCAAAAAGGAAGAGCAGTATATAAGACAGAAGGAGCTCTGGAATCAGAGGACCTGAATTCAAGTCTAACCTCTGATACTTACTATGTGATCTTTGGCTCATCACCTAACTTCTCCAGGCCTCAGCTTCCCCACCCATAAAATGAAAGGGTTGGATTAGATGGACTCTGAGGTCCATCTGCTGCCTCTACATCAGGGATCCTATGATCTCATGAACTGTTTATTAGGGTGTCTGTACAAATATAATAAACATTTGTTTTTCTAGTACTTCAAGGCTGGGAGTCACAAGACGTGGGCTCTGGATGCAGCTTACCCACTTCTCTCTAGGCTTCAGTTTCCTCGTCTGTAGAGGAATAGAATTTTGTCTTGTCTTTCTGCCTTTCTTGATCTCCCCAAAGCCCTAGCAATTCAGAGGGGGACAATATGCTAGAATGAATTCTGGGGCTTTTCTGGTATAAAGGACCCACCCTTGGGCTCATTTCTTGCAGTTGGGTATGACTCTTCATGACCCCATGGACCATAGCACACTAGGCACTTCTCTTCACCCACTATCTCTTGAAGTCTGTACAAGTTCATCTTCATTGTCTCCATGATACATCTCATCCTCTCCTGTCTCCTTTTCCTTTTGCCTTCAATCTTTCCCAACATCGAGGTCTTTTCCAATGAGTCCTGCCTTCTCATTATGAGGTCAAAGTATTTAAGCTTCAGCTTCAGTATCTGACCCTCCAGTGAATAGCCTGAATTAATTTCTTTTAAGTATTGACTGATTTGACCTCCTTGCTGTCCAAGGGACTCTTCTCCAGAACAATTCAGAAGCATCAATTTCATGGAGCTCAGCTTTCCTTATAATCCAACTCTCATAGTCATACCTTGCTACTAGAAAAACCATAGCTTTGACAATACAGACCTTTGTCAGCAAGATGTTATCTCTGATTTTTAGTATGCTGTCTAGATTTGCCATAGCTTTCCTTCCAAGGAGCAAGTATTCTTTCATTTCAAGGCTGTAGTCACTGCAGAGATCTTTGAGCCCAAAAATATAAAATCTGACACTGCTTCCATTTCTTCTCTATTTGCCAGGAAGTGATGGGACTAATTGCCAAGAGGCTTCATAATTGCTCTTCACTTTCTGCCATCAGATATGCCTTACAGAGAGTACTATAAAGGGAGGATGATTATAATATATGACCCCTTTTGGGGGGGGGCCTTCATATGAAGCTGAGATATCACTAGTGCAGCAGGAATATGGGGTGCCCATCAGACCATACCAGGCAAAATCCAAATTCAAGGGGGAAATTACTTACTAGTCACCCAGAGTATGATATAGACTATGAATCTAGCCTAGTGATCAGGTTGGGTGAAGAGGGAAGAATCCTTGCTTCTCTTAGGTAGCTATGTAGTACAGCAAATAGGGTGATGAATATGGAGTTCGGAAGACTTGGATTCAAATCTAGCTTCAGATACTTATGAGGTATGTGACCCTGGAGAAGTCACTTAATCGCTCTCTGCCTCGGTTTCCTTATCTGTCAAACCTCTCAGGGTTGTTATGTGGTAATACTTGTAAAGATCTTTTCAAATCTTAAAGCTCTATTATATGGTAGCTATTTTTATTATTATAGAGTTTGGTCAAGATAACTCACTGGTCATAACAAGTACTCTTTCAATAATCCAAAGGTGACTCTACACATGGACATCACCAGATAGTTAATACAGAAATTAGACTTATTATATACTTTGCAGCCAAAGATGGAGAAGCTCTATACAGTCAGCTAACTGTAGCTCAGATCTTGAGCTTCTTATTGCATAATTCAGACTTAACTTGAAGTAGGGAAAGCCATCAGACCATATAGGTATGACCCAAATAACATCTCTTATGAATGTGAAATAGAGATGATGAATAGATTTAAGGGATTAGATCTGGTAGATGGAGTGCCTGAAGAACTATGGACAGAAGCTAGAAATATTGCATACGAGGTAGCAACAAAAAAAAACTTTTCAAAGAAAAAGAGTAGGAATGCAAAATGGCTTTCTCATGAGGCTTGAGAAAAGAAGGAAAGTGAAAGGGAAACATATACTCATCTGAACGCAGAATTCAAGAGAATAGCAAGCAGAGATAAAGTTTTCTTAAATAAGCAATGCCAAGAAATAGAAAACAATAGAATGGGAAAGACAAGATCTTTTCAAGAAAATTAGAGATATCAAAGGAAAGTTTCAAGAAAAAATGGGTATATAAAAAACAAAAAATATATAAAAACAATATATAAAAACAAAAAAAAATGATAGAGATTTAACAGAAGCAGAAGAAATTAAGAAGAGGTGGCAAGAATACAGAAAAGACCTATCAAGAAAGATCTTAACATCACCAATGGGACGGTTACTGATCTAGAGCCAGACATCCTGAGAATGAAGTCGAGTGAGTCTTAGGAAGCATGAAGACATGCAAAATATATTTCTATATTAACTTATTAAAAATAAAAATTTAAAAATAAAAAAGGTTCAATATGCATTCAGAGTTTATCAGTTCTGGAAACGCCACTTTGAAGGGAAGAGTGAAAGACAAAAAAACCAGGGACAGTGAGCCATTATGGGAGAAGTATAACCTTTAATCACCCTCTTGTGGCCATAACAGGTATTGCAGCCTGCTGAAAGCTCCATAGCGTTACATAGTCCAACTGGGGAACATTCAAGTGAAGGGTGTGAAAAATATTGTTTTATATCATTTTCTAATTTCAACCAGACCCAGGGCCTGATTTAATGAGTAACTGGATGAAGATCCAGGACCTGGGCTTCTTTGTTCTCTCTAAAAGTTTGCTCAGGCAATACCCTTACCTCTGTCAGCAAGGCCAGATCATTAAGGACATTACCCTAACCCCAAGAGAGATTACCTTGCTTAATATTCTACAGGTATATACTATGTTATGGAATGTAATGAGACACAGAGACTCTGGGCTGTAGTCTCAACTGACTTTTGTCAACATCCTTTACAACTCTATTCCATTAAGGAAAATCCTCTTCTTGTATCATGGTTAAACATACATGGGGGTCATAAAAAATGAGGTAGTACAGGCTTGCTAGCTCTGGTAAAATAACGTATATAAGTTTTCTCATTGCTTTGTTCAGGCAGCCAGAGCTTCTGCTCTGACTCCTTGTACGTACAAGTAAGCTAGCTCTGCTATGCTTTAAGGGAAAATAATAAACAACATGGATTTTTCTATCACCTAGCTCTGTTGTTTCCTTCAACCAAATTTTCAGGTTTAACAAGGGCAAATATTACATTCTCCAGTAGCCAAAATTTCTTGACTAAATTTTAATCTATGTGACAGCTGTCTTGTATGCTTAAAGGAGACAGCCTTATCTGTGCAAACAAACAAAGGCATCACATGTAAAATGAGAGGGGTGGAACTCTTTTCCGGCCATTTCCAAACCATTCTGCCTATACTTTGGCCATCTTCTTCAACCTCTCTCACACGGGTACCTGCACCCTGCCCTTAGGGCCCCTTGGCTTTGATAAATGAAATTGTACTTTTATCTTTCCTGGAACCAGGTCTCAACATCACTTCCTGGCTTTTTCCAGCCATGCTGCTGTGCCTGCCCTCTTCCTTCTAGCTCCCCTTTATGTGTGGCCTTTTCTTATTAGAATCTAAGCTCCTTGAGGACAGGATCTGTTTTGCTTGCTTTTATTTGTATCTTCAGCAATTAACACAGAGCCTGGCATACAGTAAGAGCTTAATAAATGCTTCTTCATTCATTTATTCATTTTCATGAACCTGTTTTTAAAGATAAATTTAATCAATTGTCTTTCGCTTCTTACATCATCATAGTTATCCTAACTATCACTCCCCTTCTTCCTCCCAGAGAGTTATTTCATATAACAAATGACACTTTTTTAGAGGAAAAAAAGTCTGAGGCTGGAATTGAACTTATGCAGATAAGTCTTTCTGATTCCAAGCCTAGTGCTCCACCTACTTACTGTACCACCTAGCTGCTCATATTTCTTGGATACCAAACCCTTATTAGAAAAATCTGATACAAAGATTTTTTCCTACATGACCCCTTCCCTTTTTATCTTAGGTACACTAATTTTGTGCAGAAGCTTTTCAGTTTCTGCAATCAAAGTTTCATGTAATCAAAGTTATCTATTTCAACTTTTGTAATTGCCTCTCTCTTTTGTTTGGTTAAGAATATATTTCCTACTAAAACCATCAGTAAGCATTATCTGTAATGAGGATAAGTTAGAACCCTTCCAAAAAGATGAAGGAAGAAGCAAGGATGCCCACTATCACCAATATTATTTAATATTATACTAGAAATGCTAACTATATCAAAAAGAGAAGAAAAAGAAAATGAAGGAATAAAAATAGGCAATGAGAAAACAAAACTATCACTCTTTGCAGATGATATGATGGTATACTTAAAGAATTCTAGAGAATCAACTAAAAAACTAGTGGAAATAATTAACTTCAGCAAAGTTTCAGGATATAAAATAAACCCACAGCATTTCTACATATTACCAATAAAGTCCAGCAGGAAGAGATAGAGAGAGAAATACCATTTAAAATGACAACATAAAATACTTGGGAGTCTACCTGCGAAGACAAACCCAGGAACTATATGAACAAAATTACAGTTATTTCTCCAACACCAACACCTGCCAATGGAGCTGAGGGCACATGATCTTTAGAAGAGGCTAAAGGGGAGGTATGAGGAATTTCCTTAGTCAGATAAAGGTTTGAAACAGATGTTGCCTCTGGTGAATCAAAAAGAAAAAACAGCAACAAATGTTAAAACAAATGTGAACTTTACTTAATTGGCAGGATGCTCTTAGTTCTAAAAAAAAAAAATCTAGGTCTGTTGAGATTATGGGTTCTGGAGAACAAGCTGGAACTATGCCCAAAGGGCTATAAAATTGCGCATACCCTTTGACCCAGAAATACCACTTCTAGGTCTGTATCCCAAAGAGATCATGTGCCTTCAAATCCATCAGTAGCTGGTAGTGGTGGTGAAATTATAAAGGAAAATTGCCCTGAAGTTTTAGAACTAGAGGGTAAAGTAGAAATTGAACAAATCTACCAATCACTACCTGATGAGAGCCTAAGATGAAAGCTCACAGGAACATCATAGCTGTTTAAATACTACAGGCAAGGGGGGGTGGGGCGGGGTAGAATTTAAATACTGTGGAGCTATAATCAAGATTTAGCAGCTTCTACTTAAAACGCTGAAGGGCATGGAACGCAATATCCCGAAGAGCATTCCAAAGAGCCTTCTAACTTCACCCTTAACCTAGTCCCAGAGGAATTCGCCTAAAAGTCAAGTTTGTGTCTTGTAATTACTTCCCCTAGAGGATTTTATGGGCTAGATTTCTTTCTTAAGGACCAAGCCTTAAATCCAGATCGTTCAGGCTCTCTTTGATTAGCCAGTAAGTCCTAGACCAAGCCCCACCTGGTCCTCATTTGGGCCTCAGGGGCTCAGAGTAGATGTAAATAGCAACTGTTTCTATTTTGGCCAGAAACTGAGGGTCTTCCCTTCCCAGATAGATTTTTTTTTTTGGACTACAGAAGAGGCCATTCTTTGCCTCATTTCTTACCAGCCTTAATCACTGAATGGGTGTAGCACCTCAGTCAGACTGAGGTCTCCCACTACATCCAGAGCCATCTTCAGTCTTCCTGATCTACATCTCACCACTGGACCCATTTGGTTCCAGAGGAGAAAGTGAGGCTGGTGATTTTGCACAGCTCTCCCTTACTTGAAATACAATTCACTTGCTAGGTCTGCTATCACCTTCCTAAAGTCACAGTCCTCTTCCAGAATAGTCAAAGGAAAAAAACAGCAGCCTCCCCTTGGGGAATCAATTCTATTGTGAATGGAATCTCCACCCTTGCATTGTCTACTTTTGTAACCTCATCCACTACCCCCAAAGTAACTGCACCCAATTGCGTGGGATGAAAAATCAAATAATGGGAGAGACGTCTCTAGGTAGAGGCAAAGTGAATTTATTGGACACAACCTCGCGAGGCAGGCATCACATCTCTATACTGCACTAGAGAGTGAGGCAAGGTACAAAGAAAATGCATCGGTAAATATATCCTAACGCAAAGATCCCTGCCCCCCTTTCTATCCCTTCTCACCATTGGCTGGGAGGCGGGCTTACAATCTAGGTGCAAAAAACTAGACAGGGAACTAAGAAACCAGGTAGAGCCGATCCATATGTGCTTTCCTTATCTGGAACTCAACTGTTGAGGTGGCCATCCAGAGGACTAGGAGAAGAAATGAGGAGAGGGGAGGGGGCCGATTCCTCCAGCCTCATTCAACCAAAGAATGCAGGTCACAGTGACCCTTTCCTTATTTGGTAAGTTTTTCATGCTAGTTCTGAGGAGGGAATAGGAAAGAACAGGAAGAGAGAAAATAAAAGCTCACCACCCCACCCCAGATTCTGAATTCCTGGAGGTTGAGTAATTTGACCCTTGTACTCACACAGATCCTAAAATCCATCTATAATCCCTGAGCCTTTATAAATTCATTTAGGTAAATCTAGAAATAAATAAATATGTTTCTTCTTCCCTGCTAACTCTTAACACCCTATCTCCCAACCATTACACTCACAATTTACTCAAATTCAAATCTATTCAACCAAAACCATGGTGGACTATAACCCACTTTGGGCAGACTAATCTCCCAGTGATGACATAATGAGGAGGTGAGGTGACTCTTAACTTACACCCTAATTAAAACATCTAATAATCAGGGGGAGTAGAAAGGTATTCTACATGTAACATAAATTGTTTAAAACTATTTATTACTTTAACACAAATGCTTGTGGAAAATATTATACTATTTTATATCATTTCTAATTTCAAGTAGACCCAGAGCCTGATTTAATGAGTAACTGGATGAAGATCCAGGACCTGGGCTTCTTTGTTCTCTCTAAAAGTTTGCTCAGGAAATGCCCTTACCTCTGTCAACAAGGCTGGATCATTAAGGACATTACCCTAACCCCAAGAGAGATTACCTTGCTTAATATTCTACAGGTATATACTGTGTTATGGAATGTAATGAGACACAGAGACGCTGGGCTGTAGTTTCAACTGACTTTTGTCAACATCCTTTACAACTCTATTCCATTAAGGAAAATCCTCTTCTTGTATCATGGTTAAACATACATGGGGGTCATAAAAATGAGATCATACAGGCTTGCTAGCTCTGCTAAAATAACGTACATAAGTATTCTCATTGCTTTGTTCAGGCAGCCAGAGTTTATACTCTGACTCCTTGTACGTACAAGTAAGCTAGCTCCGCTATGCTTTAAGGGAAAATAATAAACAACATGGATTTTTCTATCACCTAGCTCTGTTGTTTCCTTCAACCAAATTTTCAGGTTTAACACTTATGGTGCCGTGACTTTCGAATGGAAATGATGGAAACAGGACAATGCAGCCCAACCTTGCCAACGCTTTTGGGCACCATAGGATTAATTTTTCCTGGAATTTTGGCCTTGACAAGGTGGGGTAAGTTGTCTCTCTTCCCACCTTCCAAAAAGGACTCCCACAAAATTGGTTGAAGTCTGAAAATTCCCTTTAAGCTAGCTCTGGGGGCAGGGATCAGATCAGATCTGGAAACACTGATTGATCTAGAAAATTAACTATGGATCAGTCAGGAACTAGAATTAGAAGTCCAACCATTCCTCCACTCCCTCCCTTCCTTCCCTTGGAGGCTCTGGTCCTGGGGAGAAAAACTGCACTTCCTTTTTCCCTCCCCTTCTGCCTCCCAGGAAGGGCTCTGATCCTGAGAGAGGTAACTCTGTTCTGCTTCCTCCATCTTCCCTTTCCCCATTCCTAAGGGATAGGATATGGAGAGTCAGAAAAATCAGGAACGCCAAGGCTTCCCCAAAGACCATAGGGGTGCTAATAGCTAACTCATGAAAGCTTCTAGTTCTCTGTTTTTTGAACTCTGAGCTCAGTCTGTATTTGTTCTGTATTTGTTTTGTTAATTGTCTGTTAACTGTCTGTGTGAGAGCGTGTGCTGTGAAATGTCTATACTTTGGTAAAATCTGAAACACAGGTAGCCAGAGAATTCTAAGGCTGCAGTTAGGGAAACAGAGACTCTATTTCCTTTTTCAATGTTTGGCCTGGCCAGCCGAACTTGAAGAAAAAAATAGAACTGAAACATTTTAGCATATTCTGGGATTGATTATTCATTAAAAGTTTGGAAATTGTTTAGTTGGATTTTGGGACAGAACTCCCGAGACTGTAAAATCCCTCCAGGAGCTCACTGGTGCTAAAACACCCTCCCAACGCTGATCACTTAGGTGAAGTTTACTTGAGTTACAATCATTGAGATCTTTCACCATTGTCTTGTCTCTGACCAAGCCAGAGCTGCAGTAAAAGTTAGAGCAGCTAAAACAAACTCCTCTCTTCCCAGATCAGATTAGGGGAAGAGAATGCAGGAGAACTGTAGGGAAAACTTAAATCACCTTTCCCCACCTGGCAAAAGGAGGAGAAGGACAGAAATTCACAGACTGACAGTATTCTGACAATCCTGTGCCCATGGGTACCTTTGTAGCCCATCCTTTTTGGCAAAGTTTGGAATTGTCACCCAGGTCCTATGCATTCTGCCCACTTTGTCCCCAGCAGCTGCAAACCGCCCTAGGCTCAGTAACTTCTGCAGTTGTGGGGGAAGGGCGAGGTAGATGGATTTGGACTTTCTGACTCCCAGAATTGTCACCACTGGGATACTAGCTTCTGCTCTAGGTAACTTCACACTTCTTTGTTCCAATTGCAAAACTGTATTTTAATCTCTGTTTGACCTGTTTCCTGATTTGAAAGGGAAAGTAATAATAATGGTTGTTACGGGATCAAAATGATAATGATTGTAAAATGCTTAACATAAAGTCTGGTATATGACAGATACAACATTATTATTATTATCTCTCTCTCATTTAATGTAATTGTTAACTTTTGAAGTGGTTTTTAAATGCCAAAAGTAATAAGCTGAATAATTTCTATATGTGGTAATCTGGAAATGCAATAGATGTCATCTGAAAATTATTGTTTCTGTATTTCTAAACTTGCATTGTGTTCCCAAAATTCTCTTAGATTGTGAAATTTGAGAAGACCATTGTGTGGTAAGAAATGATATTAGAGCAATTTTAAGCTGATTTTGATATATGTGAACTGGGTTTTCAAAGGGATGTGATAAAATTTGGAACTGTATTTGATTATAACAAGTAAATAATTAATAATACTGATATTTAACCATGAGAACAGACTTTCTGTGTGAAAAAGTTTTCTATTATGAGAATATATCTGGTGATTTAAAGTTATAGTTTCAAATGATGAGATGAAAGATTCTCTGTGCATGGAGATTTAGAAATGTGTTCACCTAAATTGATAAATGGGTTGTTCCAAGTTTTAAAATGCATAATTATGTTTAGGGCACTGTTACATTTCTAAATTGTGTAATTTGACAAACAGATGTATCAGCAATATTGAAAAATGTGGTAATCTTTTACAATGCAGAGAGTATTGGGCCTTAGAAATTAAAATGTTACCACTAGTGATTAAAATAATTCCTTTTATAATCTGGATGTTGTTAGATTAAGAATTATAGTTAATTAAGAAATTGAGGTTTTTAACTGAAACAAGAACTTTTGAAACCATCTAGTCATGAATTCTTATAAATCTTGTGTGGTTTTCTGTGTAGAGGAATTCTTATGGAAAAAGTTTTTAAAGTCCTGGTAAACATTATTATTGTGATAAGGTTAATTTAATTGGGTATGTAATTATAGAAACTAAGTGTCCTCCACATTATAACACTTTTTGACTAAGGAATTTGTAATATCTAGGAATTCTGGGCAATATTTGAGAATGAGGACATTTGGCACCAACTTAGTTAATGAATTCCAGTATTTAAGGGTTAATTTGCTTTAAGGAAAATACTTTTGGAAAATGTTCTGTAAAATCTTTTTGTATAATTTTAGAAGGCCTGCTGAATTTCCACCTGTAAGCCAATTGGTTGCAGTTCAAACCTATTGTGAGTCCTCGGAGTTTCTGGGTGAGAACCTTATTAGAATTATTAGAATTAATGCTTATCTATAGAAGCACCCATTCAATGTCTTATTCAAGGTTCTTTTTTGAGTAAGGAGGTTGGAAACAACAGTCTGAATTCCTTACTCCTCCCCGCCCTTAGTTTAGATAAGAAGATTCACCTTAGCCCACCTGTCAGAAGGGAAGGAAAGGGGAGGGGCAACAATTACTGGGATTTGCGTTTTTACTGAAAGAAAGAACAGTAGGGGTCAGAAGCCTAAAAAAACCTGGCTTTTTAAAGTCAGCAAAAGTGATGCATTTTTAGGATAAGATTGGGTTTCGAGGAGGATGTGGGTCTTAAGGATACAGTTCTTATTAGTGAAGCTTGCCTTCTGATGGAAAAGAACCCACCCTCAGGGGGAGATGAGATGGCAGATCTCTCTAATAAGTGTTCCTTTCTTTTAGAATGAGTTATCACGAAAAACAAATCCCCTTTTTTTTGTGTCTTTGTGTGTTTAAGAAGCTGGAATGGAATGGGATTCCAGTATACACAGTTATGACAATGAAAGTACTAACTTATGAGTTGTTTTGTCTTATGGCTGAAATGAAGGCTGAATAGTGGGTTTGAAAGATTTGGAAAGGTAAACAAAGGTTTGATTGGAAATACAAAAGGCAGATAAGAAAGTGTGGGGACAAATTGGAGTTTGCTAAGCCTCTCCTGTCCGGAGAGAATACTAGTTTCAAATGATTTAAACTGAGAATGTGAGAAAGTATTTTAGAAGACAGAAAAGTTATGCAGCTTGATTTGATTTGATAATTATTAGCTCAATGAAATTTGGGACAGTCCTATCTAAAGGATATTTATTTGCTATTTAAGATTTTATGGGACTACAATTTAATATTGTTTTAAGCTCTGATTACAGGTATAGGTCACGTGAAGCCAGTAATGGTATGACAGGCATTACAGACTGAGAATTCTTAAAGGTGGATGTCTACGCCTGGGAAAAAAGTCTTGAAGACGACCTTGGACACAACCTAGGTAGGATCTTCCTGACTCTATTTCCCAATTCTGCTATTTCCTTTCTGTAAAGGAAAATCCCCACCTGGTTACTCCTAAGCCCTGCTTTCAGCACCTGGTGACTATAAGATTGGCTAACAGATATGACTCGTGCCTGGAATCAAACAGAGCTAAGGAAGTTCTTTCCTTCTGTTGAGATACATGAAACTGTCCCTCTTTCCTTTCATAGCAAATTTATATTATCAGGAAGTTTTGTAAGCACAATGCTAAATCTACTAGGTAATAGATGGATATTGGAATATCTCTGAGTTATTATAATAGGATACAGGAATGAATAGCTTACAGTTTTAACCTATGTTCATGACCAAATAAAGATCAGAAGGATACAGAGATAACATCCTCCAAAAGGAGGAAATGATTAGACACAGTAATAAGGCAAAGATGTAATGTGATCAATGTCTAAGAGAAGGAAGGGATAGCAAATTTTGAAAAAGGCAATTCCCCTAAGAATTATATATGGCTGGCTCCAAAATTTATCAATTCTGGAAATTCGAACTGATAAGTATGTTTTGGTAATAAGATCTTAAATTTGGATATTTGCACAAGGAAATTGTATAAGATTGTTGCAAGTGAAATTGTATCTCCTTTATTAAGGTATCTGTCTGATGATTTTAAAAGGAAGATGAATTCAATTTATGGTTGGACCTTTATATTTTAAAGAACTCTTACACCAGGTACAAAATTTAGGTAAGGTTAGAAACAGTAGATAATATATGAACTGAAATACTCTGAAGTTTCAAAAAAAAAAGGAGAGCCAAATTTAAGTGATTGTACTAAGTTATATTAAGTCAGAATTATCTGAGAATTTCTAGATCTGAACCAGAGAAGCAGAATTCTCTTTTACCATCTAGGGACCAGATAACTACAATCAGGCATCTGGGATTCAAGAAAAAAGTGCCACTTTAAATGGATATTGGAAATATGTAACTGGGATACTGAACCATTTATTGTATTTGTTTGAACTTAGCCCTGCGTGGCTGGGACCTATGTTGTGCTGTTTTTCTCTCAATTATCAAATTATATGTGTTCTGGGAGCTCCTGTCGGATCTGATTACTTCTATAGCTGCCAACATGTGGATATGGACTCCTTGATCCTTCTATCACATCTGATGATTGCCCGTGCTCCTGAGTGGACATCTGAGCCCATAGGACACCTTGCCTTCCCGTTTCAAAGAGCCTGAAGGGGACAGCATCTGACACAGGCAACCTTCCCAAGAGACTCTGGGCCAGAACCTGTACGAAGGACAACTCCCTTTCTGAGTCCCTTGCATTCCCAAGACTGTTTACCTGTACTTTTGGTGTCTTTGGCTTATTGCCCCTTGCAGCTTTCTCCCCCTGCTTGTTTAACTTTACCCCTGGGGAAGATAGAGGTTTTTCCATACCTTAATTGGTCTTCAGGTGAAGCTTTCAGCTTACCTTTGACCAAAAGGAGGAAATGTGGAAAATATTATACTATTTCATATCATTTTTAATTTCAAGTAGACCCAGAGCCTGATTTAATGAGTAACTGGATGAAGATCCAGGACCTGGGCTTCTTTGTTCTCTCTAAAAGTTTGCTCAGGCAATGCCCTTACCTCTGTCAGCAAGGCCAGATCATTAAGGACATTACCCTAACCCCAAGAGAGATTACCTTGCTTAATATTCTACAGGTATATACTATGTTATGGAATGTAATGAGACACAGAGACGCTGGGCTGTAGTTTCAACTGACTTTTGTCAACATCCTTTACAACTCTATTCCATTAAGGAAAATCCTCTTCTTGTATCATGGTTAAACATACATGGGGGTCATAAAAATGAGGTCATACAGGCTTGCTAGCTCTGCTAAAATAATGTATATAAGTTTTCTCATTGCTTTGTTCAGGCAGCTAGAGCTTCTGCTCCGACTCCTTGTACGTACAAGTAAGCTAGCTCCGCTGTGCTTTAAGGGAAAATAATAAACAACATGGATTTTTCTATCACCTAGCTCTGTTGTTTCCTTCAACCAAATTTTCAGGTTTAACATGCTAAACCCAAAAGAAATTCACAGAAAAAATGTAAAAGCAGCAATAACTTATAACTACTATTATCCTCTCCCAGGAGACCTAAAACCATTCAAGTATGAAACTGATGGGGTTTAGACTGTGGGAACCCCCTTGAACTCCACCCGGAATCTTCCCACTTGATCTGGCTTTTCATGCCCAAATAGCCTAGCTTAGCCTAGCCTAGCCTTCCACTGTCTGGCTACCTCTGGATTGCCTTCTGGCTGTTTCCCACCCTTGATCCTGATCAAAATATCTATACCCTAGTTCAGTTACCCTAGTTCTCGCATTGTCTGTCATCTCCAGGTAGCTTTCAGCTACTTCCCACCCTTAATCCCATTCTCTTGGTTCCCGGAGTCTGTCCTCATCCCAGTCCCATCAAGCTCCTCCTTAAACTCCTCCTGAAGACCCTCCCTAAACCCCTCCTCCCATCGCCCCAGGACCACCCTAGGTCCCTCCTACAATCTTTGTGTATATAGGTTTCATCTTGCCTCCATGAAGGTGCTCAGATTCAATCTAGCTCAGCTCAGTAGACTGAATCTGGTCCGCTTGTGAAAAGAGGTGTCGCAAATGGTGAGATTTCTTAAGACAACGCAATATGGCAAACCCTTAATAAACTTTGTCTTTTTCCTTGGCTGAGAAGGCTTGAGTCAAGTTCATTCAGTAGGACCTAGCGTGTCAGCATTTTGGGGTCTCAAGCACCCCTCAACCCCAAAACTCATCAAAATACCTATTAGGAGTGCCAAATAGATTTTTCACATTTCATCTGTGAACCATTTTGGGCCCTCCATCAACTGAGAATGGCCAACCTGGATTGGCCTACTCTAACCTACCACAATGCTTTGCTTTGCTGAGTGAATCCAAAATGCCCCTCCCTGTGCCAGCAACTAAAAGACCAGATGAAGCTGACCAGGAACATTCTTCTGTTTATGACTACAAGGGACAAGGAACCTTGAACCAGACACTGCCTTGAATAATGGGACTTTTCTTATGTTATATCATGTTAATGATAAAAGAAATACAGACATCCTGGATGTATAATTTCAATTGAAACCTTAACATTCTCTTATCTTATTGTATTTACAACCTATCCCATTAAGAAATTCCTTTCTCACATTATGGCTAAACACATATGGGGACTATAATTTTGGGTTGACACAAGCATCCTTAGTTGAGATTGCTCTAAGTTTATAGAGGGTCTCCTTCAGCTTGTTTACCTCTGAGTTTAGAATTATTTTCTGACTCCATCATGCATGATTCCCTGGCTTAATAAGAATAAATAAGCATGTTATAGCACAGGTAAAGCCTGATTCTGTTTTTCCTTGTTCAAATCTTTGGTAAAATGAACCCCATTCTGTTTGTTCTTAGGACAAACCTTTCTTTGGTTAAGGGGTGATAATCATTTAATATCAATCTAGTAACTTCAATAAGGGTCAGAGCCTGAACTAAGCAGAAGAACCTGAACCTAACAATCTCTTACTTCTCTAAGTAAACTCAGAGAATACCTCTTCCATGTCAACAAGGCCAGATCAGGTTGACCTAAGAGCATTCTTTCCTCTGTCTATTAGCCATTAAGGATGAGACCCTTAACCTGAGAAACTATCTTGCTTAATATTTTATGGGCATATACTATGTTATGGAATGTTAATGGTAAATTAAACACAGAAACGCTGGGTCGTAGTTTCAAATGACCCTTGTCAACTCCCTCATCTTACTGTATTCCCAACCTATTCAATTTAGAAAAGTCCTTTTCTTGTGTCATGGTTAAACATACATGGAGATCATAAAATCGAGTAACACAGACATGCTGAATTGCAACTGTTCTAAAAATGTATTTAAACCTTCTCATTCTTCTGTTCAGGCAGTCAGATTTTGTCTGGCTCCATACACGTATCCATCCACTAGCTTTAAGGGAATAAACAATATGGATTTACATATCACCTAGCTTGTTGCCTCCTTTAACCAAACTTTCAGGTCGACAGAGGAAATTGATTCTGTTTGTTTCTTTAGACCAAACCTTTGGTAAATGACTGACACATCTCAGCTCAGAATTGTGCAATCAACTCCCTCCATGTTTTCCAGTGAGCCAAACCAGAAATTGACTGCTCCTCCCCTTCCCCCACCCCCCATCGGCTATCTTCTCTGAGGAAGGAAGGAAAGAAGGAAGGAAGGAGGGAGGGAGGGTAGAAAGAAACAAACATTTATTGAGCACTTACCCATGTGCCAGGCCCAGTGTGCTAAGTTCAGGGCATGTAAATACAAGCAAAAATAAAGTCCCTGCCTTCAAAGAGCTTACATTCTAATGAGGAAAGACAATACACAAAAGGGAACTAAAAATTGAGGGAGAAGGAAAAGAGGAAGATACCTGATACAGGGATATGGTTTCAGAGTTCAGAAAGTCAGGAACAGCCAGGAGGAGAATTGACTCTTTCCCAAAAGGGAGGCTCCAGAAGGAACTCACTAGTGGTAGAAGGGGAGAGGGTCTCATGGAGGAATACTCCAGAGTAAACAGGACAAATATGTTCTAAGGCTTTTCTAGGGCCAGGAAGCCCTAGGTGCTGAGGAAAAGTTCCAGGATGTACCAGCAGCAGAGAAGACATGGTTTTGAAGTCTAGAAAGTCAGGTATAATAGCAGGAGGAGAAAAATCTCCTTGCCACAAGTTAGCTCCAACCAACGGAGGCAGGGTCTCCAACCTCTCTAACTCATAAGGTTGTTTGCAACCTTCCTAGATGAATGTGTCCATCTCAGGACTGCTTTTCTGTCACCTATATTCAGGGAAGAAATTAAACAAAAATGACAGCCAGGAGCCCGGGCTCAGTGGTACACTGGATAGAGTAGAATGCTGAACCTGGAGTCAAGAAGACGAGTTCAAATCCAGCCTTAGAAACTTATTATCTATATGACTTTGGACAAGTCACTTAACTTCTAGCCGCCTGTTTCCTCAACTATAAAGTGGGAATAATAGCACCTCCCTCATAGAGTTGTTGAGTCCAATGGTATGATATAAAATACTACATAAAAACAAATAATAATATATTTGTAAAGTGCTGAACACAATGCCTGGCACAGTTATTGCTCAGTCATGTCCAACTCTGTGTGATGCCGTGGACAAGTCCCAAAAATATTAGAGGGGTTTACCATTTCCTTCTCCAGCATGGCCCCATTTTACAGATGAGGAAGTTTGGCAAATAGGGGTTGAATGACTTCCCTAGAGTCACCCAGCTAGTAAATGTCCATCTATAAAATGAGCCGGAGAAGGAAAGGGCAAACATCTCCAGTATTTTAGACAAGAAGACCCAATGTATTTCTATACCTGTGTGTGTGTGTGTGTGTGTGTGTGTGTGTGTGTGTGTGTGTATTGTTCTTTCCTTTGAGGAGTTCAGATAAGAGGAAGTTCAAGCATTGTCTACCAGAGTCTCTTTCCTTCCCTTTCCTTCCCCACCAACTCCCTGCTCCTTGTGGTATAAGACCTCTACTAACACACCATATTCATGCAAGACAATCTTTGCCATTCTTCTCTCCCTTCGTCCACCCAGTGTGTTACTCTTCCCCTACCCTTTCCATTCTTCTTTTAAGGTCATAAAAACTTACAGGATCACTCTCAGGCCTTTCATTTAATTAGACTTTTATAGTCCCAGATGATGATAATGTCAGGCACAATTGAAAAACAACCGAAAACAGTCGTTCCATTGGTAAAAACATAAACACCTCACACTCAGAGTGAGTCACTGCGCAATTCTTTCCATTCTAAATGGTTAAGGTTTTCAGTCCTGTTTTTTAAAAGATACTTCTCAGTATTTAACCTCAATCCTAAGCACCCGGTTAAAACTTTTACAGTCAATTATTACTTCTTAATAACCTGACAACCTCCATTTTTTTATGGAGACTGGATCTCCCTATTCACCAGGTTGTGTGGGAATTGAAGTCCTCAGTCATTTCATCTTTCACCTGACAGTTTTTGGCAAGCCACGATTCAGACCCCAGCCAAGAGCCTTCCAGAAAAACTCCCTAGAAATCTCCAATTATTTTTGTTGTTGTTCAATCACATCTGACTCTTCCTGACCCTATTAGGGGTTTTCTTGGCAAAGATACTAGAATGGTTTTTCATTTTTTAATCAAGTAACTTTTCCAAGAAAGACTAACCCCTAAGGACTGATTCCTGCCCTTTCATTTTTCACCTGATACGGCTGGAAATATAGTGGACATGCATAGGTCTGATCCCCAATGCTGACTTCCACAGAAGCTTTGATCTGTTCCAGTAAAGATGTGGATCAGTTTGCCCTCTCAAGGGGCTAATCAAATTATTGCTGGACTTAATGTGGATACCCATTGGCTTTAGTCCCTCTTCAGCTTAGGATTCCTGAGCTCAACTGATTCATCAGCTTCACTCAGCTTTCCCAGTAGCAACAATTATAGTTCTATACCACCACACCTGGATCAGCTTGACCACATCCATCTCCCCTTCGGCCTTTTGTTAACCTCCTGTTTCACTCTCACCAAACTATTAAACTGATTGACCTTCTAATCGTTCTACTTACCTTTTCTCACTTACCTTGCCTAGCCAAGGATCTTCTCCATTCCTTTCTGAATTTACCTCTTTAGGTTCAACTCACTAATCCTCCTTAATCTTTTTATATCCTCATTAATTATTTTTAAAGCTAATTATCTTTCAACCTAGAAGCAGAATCTGGACCATTCTCCGGGCGTGGAGGTTGTTCTTCAAACTTCCTTCAATGTTTTTGAATTTTTCTCGTCTTCAAATTCAACCTCTAACTTTCTTCACCTAAACAATTTCATTTTCCTTCCAATCCATCTTAAATTCTTCTCCATTGTTGTGTTCCTTCTTCCACAACTTTCTCCCACAGAAGCCAGAAGTAGAAAGACACTAGAAGAAGACACAGAACAACAGTGAGCACAAAGGAAGTTCGCACTACATGACCGAGAGATGCATCATGGATAGAGTGGTTGCAAGGTGAGTTTGGAGGGACCCTGAACCTATGGTGAAAGTTATGGTGACAGAGAAAAAATTAGAAAGACTCTCTGGTGACCATCAGAAATAGAAGATGTTCATTTAGTGATTAACCTAAGTTAAGGTCAGTGAAACGATAGACAGACAGAGGAAGCATTTATTAAGTGTTCAATATATGCCATACACTTTTCTAAGTGCTGGGGATACAAACACAAGCAAGCAAGGGAGTCTAATCCCTAAAAGAGGAGAAACAACACAAAAAGAAGAGCTAAAAAGAAGGGAAGAGGTCAGCTAGATAGCACAGTGGATAGTGCTGGCCTGGAGTCCAGACTACTTGTCTTCCTGATTTCAAATCTGATAGCTGCTTGACCCTGGACAAATGATGTAATCCTGTGAGAAGGCAAACCATTCCAGTATCTTTGCTAAGAAAACCCCAAATTCAGTCACAAAGTCAGACGGGACTGAACAGTAACGACAAAAGAAAGGGAGGCCGTGGAATGGACGGCGGCATGATTTGGAAATGGTGACCAGGAAGTGATGGGTGATTTCCACCCTTTCTTCCTTTCACTCCGAAAAATCAAATCCAAGAATGTGCTCTCTTAAAAGTTCACTTGGGTCACGAGCAACATCCTGTCACACTGTTGATATCGAACGGTTGTGACAGGAAGGGGGAAGCAGAGGATTTGTGAAGTAACCAGGAGTTTGGATACCTAGCCTTTTATATTCTCACTTAACTCAGTAAATGTGCCCTAAGCTATTATTTGAATCACGAGAATTTAAGAAGGAATAGGAAATGGAGGCATGAGCCAATTTTTGAGAAACGTATGAAATATTGTAGACTGATGATTTTTATTTTTAAACTCTAGATAAAACTCAAGCAGGCACTGGGAAAGATGATAGTGCTTTTTAGAGCATGTAAAGAATATATATATATAAAGAAATATAGGCTATATATTTCTATATATATATATTTTTGCATGTGTAAGAGACCTGGGATTAGTAGCCTCAGATTGGAGGGTGACCTAGTGGGATACACTGTGATTGTACTGTTGTAGTTGAAATTAAGGTAAACTGAGGCACAAAGGTCTGAGCACAATCAATTTGTCAGTAGAATTTACCAATAAATAGGGTCTTAGCTTCCTCAGAAAAGCTAAGACCACAAAGTAAGGTGAGCTAGACTTTTTACAAGAAGCACAGACCAATGAACAGGACTTTATAGGTGGGCAATAAATTATGATTGGTTACAGAGCTCAAAGAAAACAATGATGAGAGACAACATAATTGGCTGGAAATCAGAAATGTGGGGCTAATGACAACCCCTGATTGAATTATGGAGCCCAGCTACATCCTGCTGGGCTTGTGAGTGGAGCAAAGATAACAGACTTCCTGGTGCCCACTTGCATCTTAACAAGGCTTGTTAGGTGATAACAGCATTCCCTTAACTGTGCCTGGGCAGTAAAATGTGTAGAGTTAATATTATTTCTTTGAATTAAGGTGATTTAGGGGACAACTTAACTCAGAGAGGAAAGCTGAACTTCTGAACCTACAAACTCCTTTATTTAGAGACAAAGAAAGGGTCTTGGGTACTTATACAAAATACAGAATAAAATCAACTACAAATAGAATTACAAAAACAGAATTGATTAAAAATGGAATCAATTTGATTTTCTCAGTATATAAAGTAGTTACAACACCTCCAGAAGCCAATGGACTTTAATGCTCACTTACCTATCAGTTTTCCTCCAGTGCCCCAGTAAAGGGAAGGTACTACGGCAGAGAGGAAAACTACTTGTACTAGTGCATGTGACCCTATAGTTAAAAATGAAATTTCTAACATCTCTTTCCTTCTCCCTCCCCCGAAAAGAAAAGATGTATTATTAATATTGGCTTTAGAATGAATAAAGTATCTTAGATTAGGTATTCATTTACTGATGCCAAGGTTTAATTACCTCCAAAATAACTTTTCAGAATTACTTATTATTAACAGTATCAGATCATTAACAATTTCATAAACTGACAAACTCACTGCGTGACCTTGAATAAGTCACGTCCCCTCGGTGAACCTATTTCCTCCTTTTCAAAGGAGGGTCTTACACTAAATTATTGCTAAAGTCTCTTCCAGCTCTAACATTCCATAGGTTTGTTTCTGTGAAAATCAGTACCCTAGAATTCTCAAATTCAAGAAGAAATTTAGGTCTACAGGAACCAACATGTACACAAAGGAAGGAAGAGGATTCAGCGCTTCCTTTGCTCATACACTTCTTTTAGCTGACTTCTGATTTAGAAGTTGGTGGATATTTTTGAGATAATGGCAGGAAAGAGGGATGGTGGAGGGGCCCTAGTTGCCTATCTCAGTCTCCAAAGTAAGGATTTTCCTGAGCAAGCAGTATTGACAGGCTCTGAAACCCAGTCAGTGTGGTGTCAGTAGAAGTGGCCCCGGGACCCTGGGTATTTGGGACTGTTTGCGTATCAGAATGAAAAGCCTTTAGTTCCTGGAGGCATGACAGATGCTGTCAGACTTTGGAATCAGGAAATTTTTTGTTTCTGGTCATACTCAGCACCTGCGTAACTGTAGGTAAGTCAAGAATAATAACCTTATTTCTTCATCTGGTAAAGTGGAGCTATCTTAAAGAGTTGTGGCTAAGCTCAAATGTATAGGCAACACTCCCTCTAGGGCCATTTCCCCGATTCTCAGTTTATATTGGCCAGTTGTGTTCCCAGAGAGTGGCTATGTATCACTTTCAGGGTTTTAGGGGTAGAGGCAGGTGAGTTTCTAGCTCAGGAGCCGCCACTGACGTGCTTCCCATTGATAATCATCTAATGCCCTCCAATCAACCTTTAACGAAGGTATTTACTACGATGGTATCCACTAGAAGTGTAGCGGCAAGAACAGTGGATGGAAAAAAATCCCTTTCCCCCCCACCCCCACAATTCTGGGTGTACTCCCCACCGATAGAGCAGGCACAAGTATAAAGCACGAAGGTCGTGCGGCACACAGGGCAAAAGGGTAACTCAAGGCTCCTGGTTAGTGGTAGGCTGGTTCTTCCTTCGAAGAATCATGAGATTCTCTTGAGGCATGGCAGCACCCGCTGGGCTCTGAATTCATAGTTGGTCAGTTCTCTCTGCCGTGAGGGCTCAGGATCTTTGGGGCCTCCCTGTTCCACCAGCTGTCTAGTCTCTCTGATCTCCACCGGATGAGCTCTCTACCGTCGATCCAGAACATCTTCACAATCACACGGTTGACACCTCAACAGGCTTGGCTCAGACCGAATCCTCAGGCTCCTAGCTCTTCTACATCTAGCGTCCCAAGTGCTTTGCTATCCTTTCCTTCAAACGCAGGCTTTTCCTGTGCGGTGAAATTCATCGGTCTGTCTTTATCCAATGACCAGTCCTAACATTCCTCACCCCTGTGACTGAACGATTCCATCCACCAGCCTGCTCCTTCTATGGGGATGGCGTGGGACCTCCATACTAATACATAATACATGGAAATCGCTTGGAAAATTACAGTTACTACTTCTGTCCGTGGAGAATTAGGTCACAGGGGGCAGGTGCAGCAAACTCCTTCCCCGCTAGGACCACTAATCCAAGCAGTGCTGAGCCCGCGTCCCCGTCCGGCTTCATCTGCTCAGCTGGGAGGCTTTCGGGTCAGGATGGCAGAGGAGGAGGGCGATGGGGACGAGGGGGATGTGTTCTTGGCATTCGCCCGGGGTCCGACTCCTCCCAGGGGTCCCTTTCTTCGGGCCCTAGACCGGGCCTTTTTCGTTTTCCTGGCCCTCTTCCTGGCGGTGCTGATGCTAGAGGCCGCCTACAAGCTGCTATGGCCCATCCCCTGGGCCAACCTGTGGGGCTGGCTGCTTGGAACCCCTCCAAGAGAAGAGGAGCTGGAGCTGTGACCCCCCAAGGCCTCCTCCCTCCCAGCTCAGGTGAGACTGGGCCGGGCCCGAGGTTTGCTGGGGGTGTGGGAGGCACCCGAGTGACAGGAAAGGCAGAGGGAACACGGGGCAAGCTTCTTGGCGGAGGGGGGAAGGGGAGGGCCGTGGGAGGTATGCTGACAGCCAGGGGTCCCTCGTGGAAATAACAGATAATAACAATAATATTTATGGGGCACTTTCAGGTGTACAAAGTGCTTTGAAAACGTTATCTCATCCGTCCATGATCACACCCCCGGGAGGCGGCAGGTTCTATTCCGATCCCTATTTTAAGGAGGAAACTGAGGCAAGCGGATATTAAATAACTTGCCCAAGTGCCTGGGGCGGGACTCGAACTCGGGTTTCGCTGATGGCAGGCCCGGCATTCGGCCTAGCTTCCTCAGATGATCTTGGTCACCCCCCATTTTATAAAGGAGGAAACGAAGTCCCAAAGATATTAGAGCCGAACCGGGACTAGCACCCAGGTCTCCAGAATCCTATTCCTGGGCGCCTCCGTTGCTAGGGCACCGGAAGGAAGAGCGGAGATGCCCAGGCTCGGTGGGAGGAAGGAGAGGGGACGGCCCCGGTGCCCGTCTTGTTAACCCTGCTTTCTCCCCCCAGGGACCAGAACATGCCCCAGCACCAGCCCCGTGTCTCTTCCCGGCCTCTCCTCTCCTCCCAATAAAGCTGGGGATCAGCGAGAAGCGTCAGCTTCGGCTTCTTTCCTCTTCCCTCCCTCCTCCTCTCGGCCGTAACCGGCCGCCCCCCCATCCCCCCAACTCCGTACACGCCATCGGCCTTTTAAGAGCCTCGTTTCCGGTCGAGGACCCGGGACGCCCCTCACCTCCCCCATCATCACGAAGTGCTCGGGTTCCACCGGCCGCTCCCACAGGGCGGCAGCCCCCGTGACCCCTAGACTCCAGAGAGTCCGAAACGAGAGCTCCCCGCCCCCACCCCGCACTCCTCCCCATGCCCTGGAGGCAGCCATCTTGCCGTACGGCGAGGGTGCGCGGGACAGCCCCCCAGTCGCTTGGTTGCCACGGCGACCTTCTAGCGGGTGCCCCGACGCTAAGTGTCCGCGTTTTGCACCTCGGCGACCCCCAGGGTCGAGCGCGGCACTACTTCCGTAAGACTGGCCCGATCGGTGGAGAGGATGGTCACTTACGTGCATACATCCCGTATGTATGGAAATGATCCCGTTTCGTAGAGCCCGTAGCCTCCAGACCGATTCTCGGCGGCCTGGGAGGCCGGAGGGGCCCGGGCACGCATCAAACGCGGAGTCCGGGTCATACAGCCACAGAAGCTCCAAAGAAAACTTTCTCAGCGTTGTTCGCCCAAGTCCTTCTGGGGCGTCTAGGTCGGCCCACCTTGGATGCCAATGGGAGGGACGGTTCCTGCCCACTACGGGTCGAACGGTCCACTAGTGCCATCTCCCCGCCCCCTCCCGCCCGCCAATACTAGTCTGGGAGCGCTATTGGGCAAACCTTAGAGGAAAGGCCGAGGTGACGCCGGTCTCTGATTGGTAGAGCAAGGGCTCCATCTCGTGACCTCAGACCGGCAACCACCCCCCCCCCCCCCCCCCGGACATATATATTCCTCGCGGCCTTTCCCCTCCCCCCATTAATTTGGTTCCCTGCGTCATTCGAGATGCCGTACGACAACATGGCCTCCCCCCTTTCCCCTCGGGGACTTCCGAGGGCCCCAGCCTCAGAGAAGCCCTCCCAACGGAGGCATTTGGTCGGAGTGGGCCAAGCGAAGCACCGGGCGACTTGCCCTCCGTCTCCCGTAGAAGGCCCGAGCAGGTAGCTTGTGTGTCGTCCCTTCCCATGTCCCTCCGGCCGACTCCATTAGGGTAGGATGGCGGCGCCCAGGGACGCGTTGGGAGGGGCTGAGACGTGATCGCTTCCGTTCCTGCGCAGTCTGATGCGGGAGGGGGGCGGAGAGTGTGAGAGAGAGGGAGAGGGAGAGCGGAGGGTGACGGAGCGGGGGGCAAGGGGGAGGGGGGGAGGGACGGACAGCGACGGCGGAGGCGGCGGCCGCGGCATAGGGACTGTTTCTGAGGTGGGGGCCGCACGAGGCGGGCGGGAGGAGGGAAGAGTCTGAGGGGAGGACCCGGCGACAAGGCTGGGGTGGGAAGAGGGGGAAGGCGGCCGGAGACCCTCCCTTGAGGAGGGAGCGTGCGCGCGCACGGGTGCGCGCGCGCGTGTACATATGTGTGTGTGTGTGTGTGTGTGTGAGTGTGTGAGAGTGTACGCGAGTGCGAGAATGGGGGGCGGGGGGAGGGAAGCCCCTGCGGGAGGCGGGGCTCAGCTGGGGGCTCCCGGGGTCCGGCCAGGGGGCCGTGAGCGGGGACCATGAGGAAAGGAGGAAGTGAGAAGCAGGCGCAGGAGAGGTAGTGTCTGCCGGGCCCCTGCCCAGGCTGCTGACAGCTCCGAAGGGAGAGGCGGAGGGCACACGGGCAGACAGAGAGGGCCGAGGTTCGGGGTGTGGAGAAGAGGGCCTCGGCTCCTTCGTGGGCGTGAGACGTGGAGGGCAGGGGTGGCAGCCGTGACAGTGCTGATGTTTAAGAGGGAATGAGATCTCGGTGGCTGGGAGTAGAGAAGATGGGACCGGAAGTGGAGGGGAGAGGATGGAGGAATGGAGCCCGATGGGTGGGACTTGAGAGTTTGGGGCGGGGAGGGGGTCTCCGAGGAAGCTTGTGCGGTAAGCCCAGGCTCAGAGGACAGGACACCCCGAGATGACAGGCAGGTCAGACGGATAAGTCCTTGGGTAGGAAATGGTAATGGGGGAGGGGGGACAGGCATAGATTGAGTAACGTGAGACCGATGCTAGGAGGAATGAGAATGGGGGGGGATGTTCCGGAGGGGCTGTCTCTGAGGCCCCATCCCCCCCAGCAGGAGTCCTGAAATCCCCAACACCCCCACCAGGGGCTTCGCTCCCCCCATGGCTGCCGCTAACAGCATTATCGTGCTGGACGATGACGATGAGGATGAAGCAGCTGCCCAGCCAGGGCCTTCCTCTCCACCCCCAAGTCAGGCCGAACCCCTGGCAGCAGCCTCTGATTCCCTCCAGTCCAGTGGGGAAGGCAGCAGCAGTAGTGGGGACAGCAAGAAGTGCTACCAGCTGGAGAACGAGAAGCTGTTTGAGGAGGTGAGCTGCAGGGGGGGGGGGGAGCCAAAGAAGCCGGCCTTCATCCGCTTCTCCCACTAACCCTGTCTTTGTCAACCTCCTCCCTTGTCTCTTCTCCTCCCATCCCTTGGACTTCTCCCTTCACCTTCCCCCTCCCCACCCCAGTTTCTTGATCTGTGTAAGAAGCAAACTGGAGAACACCCTGAGGTCGTCCCATACCTCTGTAACCGAAGGCAACGCGCTCGGCCTACGTTCCTGGCCTCGGCCGAGCTCCGAAACGTGCTCTCTCGGGTCCTGTCTCGGGCCCAAACCCGGCCTACCAAGCTGTATGTCTTCATTAACGAGCTTTGTACGCTGCTCAAAGCCCACTCTATCAAGAGGAAGGTGCCCCTGACCCCTGCTTCCACGGAGCCTCCTGGGGACGCACCTCCTGCCGATCCTTCCTCTAACCCTGCCCCTGCTGAAGACGCTGCTTCTGGCTCCCCACGACCCCGAGGGTCACGGAGACAGATCCAGCGCTTGGAGCAGCTGCTGGCACTGTATGTGGGAGAGATAAAGCGACTGCAGGAAAAGGAGCTGGACCTATCTGAGCTAGATGACCCGGACTCTGCATATTTGCAGGAGGGGCGGCTGAAACGTAAGCTGCTGGGACTCTTTGGGCGTCTGTGTGAGTTAAAAGCATGTAGCTCCCTGACGGGCCGTGTGACTGAGCAACGGATACCCTATCGGGGCACTCGATACCCAGAGGTCAACCGCCGCGTCGAGCGCCTCATCAACAGGCCCGGCCCGGACACCTTTCCTGATTACGGGGACGTCCTTCGGGCTGTGGAAAAGGCAGCCACGAGACATGGCCTCTGCCTCCCAAGGCGACAGCTCCAGCTCCTTGCTCAGGATGCCTTTCGGGATGTTGGCACCAAGTTACAGGAGCGCCGCCATCTTGATCTCGTCTACAACTTTGGCTGTCACCTCACAGATGACTATAGGCCAGGTACTGGGCGTGGGGCCACACACACTAGACCTGTGGGGAGGGTGTTACTCCTTAGGCTTTGGAACCAGGAGTTCCAGTTCCATGTCTTCACACTGCACACCTCCCTCCTACCTCAGGCATTGACCCTGCATTGTCAGACCCTGTCCTGGCCCGTAGGCTTCGCGAGAACAGAAGTCTGGCACTCAGTCGGCTGGATGAAGTGATCTCCAAATATGCAATGATGCAAGATGAGAGTGAAGAGGGCGAGAGACAGAGAAGGAGAGCCCGAGTTTCCCGAGGAAACGCTCTTCACAATGAAGACCTTCCAACAGCATCCACAGACTTGGGAGAGGTATGGAGGCAGGACAGGGGATGCCAGTGTCAGATCAGATATTCCTGGAGGGCAGGATCCTGCCCAGACCTTATACAGGGTCTCTGGGGAAGAGAGTAACTAGTTGTGGGAGGTGAAGTACTCGGGAGAATAAAGATTTGGGAGAATGGTTTCATTGGAGGTCTTCCCTGTCTTGCAGGGGCCTAGTGGGAAAAAGTCCACATCCTGCCCCACTGTCTCCAAAACTGAGACAGATGAGGATGAGGAGGAGGATGAAGAAGATGATGAGGAAGAGGAAGAAGATGATGAAGAAGATGAAGATGAGGAGCTTACAGATTCAGAGGAAGAGATGGAAGAGAGCCAGGAGGGCCTAGGGGAGGAAGATGAGCCAGGTATTATGTGAGGATGATGGATTTTAATACCATTCCCAAGTTGTTTTCTCTCTCCATATTCGGTTTCCCATCTTGCTCTCCCATTTTCTTCCTGCTATTATTAATTACTTTCTATATTAACCCTGCCTCCTATTTGTTTTTTACCACTTCCAGGTAAGAAATATGTAGCTTCTCGGTCTCCATCACAGAGGACTGCTGAGCAGGAGCTGGAACCTGAACAAGGGAGCGATAGCAGCAGCTCTTCTGAGGAGGACGATGACGCAGGAATGTCAGGGTCATACTCCCTACCTCAAAGGAAGAAACCTGTTCCCACTTGCCTGGAGAACGAAGACAATGAGGAACAGCTCCCACCAGAAGAGTTGTCCCAGGATGTTGAAAGCCCAGCCTCCCAACTATTCGAGTTGGTGATTGAAGCCTTACCCTTGGACACAGTCCCCTCTCCTGAGGATAGGGACCTCCCTTCTCCCAAGAAGTGCCCAGTACCTCCCCTCCCCACCAGCCTCCTGGAGAATGGGGCAGCCACTGTTACCTCTACTTCCTTCAATGGTGGGGTGTCTCCTAACACCCTGAGGGTTCCTAGTCCCCCCCTCAAGAAGTCTCGGAAGGAAGACATGACAGAAACAGAACTAATCGGGCGCAGGTAACATGGAAAGGAGGAATGGGGTGTGAGTGGGGGCGCTGCTTGGCCACGAAGTGATCTTTAGAGTGTAAACTACGTGGGCTTTGGGAAATGGGGGTTTTCAAGAAGTACTGATACTCAATCACTTCCTGTCTCCCCAGCTGCATTGAGGTGCAAGCTGCAGGTGAACGAGAGAACGGGAAGAGGTGTCACCTCCCCGGCGCCCCCTCCCCCGTGGCTTCTTCCCTGGTTCCAGTTGCTGACTCGTCCACTGGAGCAGATTCGCCCAGCCATGGCTTGGTCACCAGCTCTAGGTGTAGCCCTCCGCCATCCAGGCCCCCTAGACCACAAGCGCCCAGGCCTGCAGCCTGCAAGGTCAGAAATGGGGGGTGGGGAGGGGTGCTCGTCTGTCTGGCCGCCGTGTGTCCTCATTGTTCTGATTTTGCCACCACACGCTTATCATTTCTCCCTCTCTCGAGCTGCTCTGTCATTGTGCAGTGAGGAATACTGAAGTCGGTGGCGGCTCTCAGAGCTAGGTCTGCCCCCTGTCTGACTCTCCAACCTCTCCCCAATTCTTTTTCCTCTCCCCCAGATGAGTGTGGCAACACAATGTGACCCCGAAGAGATCATCGTCCTCTCAGACTCTGACTAGCTGTCTGGCTTTCCCTGCCCTCACTTCCCACGGTCTGGGGGGGAGGGGCGAGCTCAGCTGTACCCTTTTTGTTGGTGTTTTGGAAATAATAAAAACTTTAAAGGTTTATAAAAATGAGACTAAATAAAGTTCTTTTCTTACTGTAATCTGTTCTCGTTTCTGCCCTCCGTGCGCCTCCTGCCCCGTTCCGACCCTGGGCAGCCGGCGCCCCCTCTCTAACGCACCCCACAACTCTCTCCGGCTCGGTAACCTGCGCGATCTTTGGGCTCTCGGCTTTGCGGCCTCCGCCACGGCCCTGCCGCTGCCCCTCTGGCCTGGGCTTCCGCCATTCACGCACAGCAACCGCCTGCTCCGCACCTGACGCTCCGCTGCCTGCTAGCGCACCAGCCGGCAAAGCACTCGCCAAGGCCCGGCCTCCTTTCCCCGGCTCCCCACGCGTAGCGCCGCAAGAAGAAGGGGCCCAATCCAGCGCCGAGCTGGAGTCTCTAGCCAATCCGCGCCGGACTAGGGGGCGTGACCCTCTCTGAGAGAAGCCGTCGCGGCCTGGAGGCGGGTGAAAGGGAGGGAGCAGAAATGAGAGCCGACTAGCCAATGGTAGCGATGCGGAGGTGTCTGTGCCGCCATTGGCTAGTTGGCTCTCATTTCGGCTTCTTTTCATTTGCTTTCATGTTGCCTAAGCGATGATGGATTGGTTCCTGAACCTATCGTCATTGGGGACAGGCAGCGTTACTCTATTAAAGGGAAAAACACCGAGTCGGCTGAAACGGTTCGTGAATACGCCGTGGTGAAATTGTACTGGTACCTTTAAAGTGGAGTGAGGTATTTATTCCTTAAAGGGGAAGTGGCAGAGTCGGCGAAATCTGTCCTAGTAGGGCGGCGGAATATGGGCTGGCTCCCTTAACGTCTGCGGGGCAGGGGGCGGGCCGGGGGCGGAGGGAGGAGGGAGACGGCGCAAGATGGCGGCGGGAGGGGCCCGGGCTGCGGCTCTGGCCGCTGAGTGAGGGGCGGGGGGGCCCGGGGGCGCGCGGCCCGGTAAGCGGGGACGCGCGCCTGGGGGGGGAGGGAGGAGGGCTAGTCCAGAAGGGAGGGCTGGGTGTGCAGTGGTGGGAGGACCAGAGGGGGGTGGGGTCGGATAGTGATGGGGGGGTGTGGAGTGAGGAGGCGGGGTCTAGAAGATGCGAGGGGGAGGGGCCGGGGGAGGATCCTGTGAGGCGTGGTCTAAATAGGGGGCGGAGCCTACGGGGATTCCAGGGAAGACAGGGTCTGAGTGGGGGCGGAGTTGGAGGTGAAGGGGCGTGGCCATAGCGAGGAGGCGTGGTCTGAGGAAGCACCGGGGGTGGGGCTTTAAGGGGAGGGAAAGATTTGGGGGAACACCCTGGGGAAATTCGTGAGACTCTCTCACATCTTCTGCACGTGGAGGCAAAACAGCCCAAAGGGGCCAAAACAAAAAGTAGGTTCCTGAAAGGAAGAGTATGTGACTTCCCTTTCCTGGGCCTCGGTTTCCCCATCTGTAAACATGACAGCTGGCAGAGTAGAAAGGACATCATGTGGTCACAACATCAGACCCGGAAGGGATCTCAGAGATGACCTAGTGGAGCCTCCTCATTTAACGGAGGAGACAACTGAGGCCCAGAGAAGCAGAGGTGACCCAGAGGCCACTGTTCATCCACCCGGTGTTTGGCAGTCCAGGTCCTCCTCGGCCCAGGTGTTCATTCCCCTGTTCCGCAGCCACCCCCAAGCTCCCTTCCCCCTTTAACGGCTATGCTGTGCCTAAAGTCAAAGAGCCCAGAGCGTGGGAAGGAAGCTGCTCCCCATCCCCAAAGAAGCCCCTTCCTGACCCATCTCTTCTCTTTCTTTCCACAGAGACCCCCCCGGCCGCCCCTCCTCTTTCTCTGTTCCTGTGGCTGGGGGGGGTTGCCCCCTTCCCTATGGTCTTCCTTGCCATGGAGCCATCCCCACTTTCTCCCCAGGGGGCCCCTCTACCCCTGCCTATGTCGCTGGCACCTCCCGCACTGCCGCTGCCAGCGGCGGCTGTGGTACACGTGTCCTTCCCAGAAGTGACCAGTGCACTGCTGGAGTCCCTTAACCAGCAGCGGCTGCAGGGGCAGCTTTGTGACGTGTCGATCCGAGTGCAGGGCCGTGAATTCCGGGCTCACCGGGCTGTCTTGGCTGCTTCTTCCCCTTACTTCCATGACCAAGTTTTGCTCAAGGGCATGACCTCAATATCGCTGCCCAGTGTCATGGACCCTGGGGCCTTCGAGACTGTTCTGGCCTCTGCTTACACAGGCCGGCTTAGCATGGCCGCTGCTGACATCGTCAACTTTCTCACTGTCGGCTCGGTGCTCCAGATGTGGCATATCGTGGACAAGTGCACTGAGCTCCTTCGAGAGGGCCGGGCCTCCGCAGCCACCACCACCACCACGGCCACCGCAGCAGCCGTCGCCTCTGGGGCAGGAGGCCCTACGGGAGCTGGGGGAACAGGACCGGCCACGGCAGCCGCAGGCTCGGGCCGCCCTCATTCATCCAGCAGGGCTAGTGAGAATCAGTCCCCCAGCAGCAGCAATTACTTCAGCCCCCGAGACTCCGGTGATTTCTCATCTTCCTCTCACGATGCATATCCAGCCTCTTCCGTGGGGGGAGGAGAAAGACGGAGTGGAGGAGGCCCTCTGTTCCCCACTTGTGTGGTGGGCAGTGGGGGTGGCACTTCTGGCAAGCTCCTGCTAGAGGCAGATGAGCTGAGCGATGACGGAGGGGATGGAGTTGGGGCGGGAGTCCCTGGGGCTGGGCTACGGCGCCCTACTTATGTGCCCCCCAGCATCGTGCCTCAGAAACACTGGGTGTACGTTAAGCGTGGGGGAGGCTGCCCTGCCCCAGCTCCTCTTGCCTCTCAAGACCCAGACCTGGAGGAAGAGGAGGAGGAGGAAGACTTGGTACTGACATGCGAGGACGATGAGGATGAGGAGCTAGGTGGGGCTTCGGGGGGTCCACCAGGTGGGAGTACTGACCCTGGCCTAAGTATTACTGATGTACGGACACTGACTGGCCCCCCAGACAAGGGTGAGGAACAAGTGAATTTTTGTGAATCATCTGAGGACTTTGGCCCTTATGAGTCTGGGACAGTTGGGCCAGGGCTGGATGACCCTGGAGGACCAGCCCCCTCTTCCTTTACCTCCCACCAGCCCCGCCCTTTGTTACCCCTGGACATGCAGGGCAACCAAATATTAGTTTTTCCCTCCTCTTCTCAGGCCTCAGCCCAGCCCCCTGGAAGCCAGGCTGAACATGGAGCTGTGACCTTGGGAGGGTCAGGAGGGGGCAACCTGGGAGCGTCTGGAAGTGGTGGGGGTGGTTCTGGTGGCAGTGGTGGTGGGGATGGGAACAAGATCTTCCTCTGTCACTGTGGGAAAGCTTTCTCGCACAAGAGCATGCGAGATCGGCATGTGAATATGCATCTGAATCTGCGCCCCTTTGACTGTCCTGTGTGTAACAAAAAATTCAAGATGAAACACCACCTGACCGAGCACATGAAGACCCACACAGGCCTCAAACCTTATGAGTGTGGTGTGTGTGGGAAGAAATTCATGTGGAGGGACAGCTTCATGCGGCACCGAGGGCACTGTGAACGGAGACATCGCCTGGGGGGAGGGGGGTCCGCAGGGACTATGGGGCTACCCAAGAGAGAGCCTCCTGGGGGTGGCAGTGGAGATGAGGTAGGAGGGACCACTTCTCCCGCCAACAGGAGGGTCTGGTCCCCACCAGGAATGCACAAGGTGGAGATGGGTTTTAATGGCAGTGGAGGTGGGCATTAAAGGACTATTCCCTCATGATTAGATCTAAGAGCTGGAGAAAGCAGCCGATGAGTAATTCCCACAATCCTCTTTTGTGGGGCTGATATCCCTGGAAAGGAAGAGTAGGGGCATAGGCCAGGGGCTTGATTCCTCCAAAAATCCTTGGTTTGGGGGAAGGGAGATATGGGACTGAGGATCCCAGGAGATATGCCCTCTCCTGCATAGATTTGTATATAAAGAGGGAAATTCATGACAGTTCTCTTCCCCCACCCCCACCCACCTCATTCCATTCCCCAACATGGGGAAACCCTGGGACTGTGAGCCTTCTACTTTCCCCTCCACTAGTGGGAACAGGTAGATAAACAACACTTAAGACCCAGCCCCTCAGGTTATCTGATGCCTGGAGAAGGGTGTGCATGGGTAGTGATGTCCTGAATGCCCAAGGATTCCAGGGCAGGTGGTCCCATTTGTAGTTCGTGCTTGGAGTCTGTGTGTGTCACTGTGGTGACTAGGCCTGCCACCTCATTCCTTCTTCCCACATCTCCTCTCCCCCTTTACAGGATTATTAAACCTATATCCATTTCCCATCTAACTCCATCCCTGCAGTAAGTCCCCAAGGGGTATGCACATAGAGGGGCTTTCAAGGACATGGAGGGAGCCAGTTTTGGGAGTTTAAGGTTTTTATTTTTTAATTTTATTATTTTTTTTAACGGTGATTAAAATATTTATTGGTCTCTTCACTTGACCTGACAATCACCTGTGTTTCATTGCTAATGGGGGGAAAGGAAGAGGAAGTGATGGGGGGGGCGTGGCTAGGGATATGGGGAGGCAGGTCTCTGTTTCTGCATCTCCAAAATTGGACTGAATGACTCCAAAGTCTCTCTCCAGGTACGAAGTGCTATGATTCTGTGGCCAAAGGCCTGGGTCCAAGGAAGGGAGTGGGGACTTGGTGCGGTGGGGGCTGGGAAGGTCTGTATGGACTTGGTAGTTGAGGAATGAGGAGGGACTCCACCGGATGGGGTGTCCCAAGCTTGCCTATCGTCTCTAGGCTCTGGTATCTCAGCTCCTCCCTCCCCAAGCTTCTTGCTAAGAAGGGGATTCCCGGCACCCGCACCAGCCTTTTAGGGGAAAGTGAAAGTGAAAGGAGAAGCTTTTAACGGCGGCAGTCGCTGCCAGTGGGGCTTGGGAGAGGAGCTATGAAGCCGCTGCGCCTGCTCCTGGCCTTAGGTGAGGTGACCCCCTTTCCCCTGAGGCCCACTGGTGGGTCTCATGGTTGCCCCTCCCCCTCTCATCAGGTGTCCCAGCGCTCTAGACCCCCGTTCAGATTGGGGTCCCGGTGGGAGGGGATTCCTTAAGGATTTAGCCCTCTCCCCAGCGTCCCTCCTCTCCCCAGGCATACTGGCGGTGAGATGGGCCGCTGCTCGTCCGGGGCCCTCGGTGCTGGAGTGCTGGTTTGTGGAAGAGCAGGGTGGTGGGGGCATGCTTCGGGGAGTGACCAAGCGACCTGCTGTGCTGCTGCTGAGACAGGGGCCTGGGGAGCCGCCGCCGAGACCTGACCTTGACCCTTCACTCTATCTTAAAGTGTACGGTGAGTGTTCTGAGTCGGACACCCCTAAGCCTCCCTTCGTGGCCCCACCCTTCCACCTGCATTCCCCAAGGAGTTTGCATCAGAGGACCGGATCTGGAATCCAGAAAGGGGTTCTTGCAACTGAATTTGATCATTTACTAGCTGTACGACGTTGGCCAGGTTACCTAACCTGAACCTGTAACATGTGGAGGATGCATTTGCCCAACCTATCTCACAGGCTAATCTAAGAATCGCAGATCTTGATCTGGAAGGGACCTAAGCAGCCATCTAGTCGAGAAAACTCCCTTTTCAGTTCAAGAAACTGAGGCACAATCCAGAAAACTCCGTTTTCAGTTCAAGAAACTGAGGCAGAAGGCAGTTAAGTGAATTTTGAGGTCAGATTTGACTCCAGAGAATTTGGCCGAGTTAATGTTTGTACAGAGCTTTATATGCCTTAAAGTGCAAAGTAAACGTAAACCATTATTATCTTTCTTTATTCTGTTTGAAAGTTTATTCTTAAGTAGCAGTATGAGTCCCACTTCTGGGCTCCCTTCCCTTTGTTTACTGAGGCCTTACCAAGTCGATTCTCAGCCTCTACCCACTTCCCTAATCTCCTCCACCCAACAGAGATCTGCCTGGGATGCCACCTATCTGCTTTCCAGACCTGATTCTCCTAGCTGACACTCCCTATTTCTCCTGTCCCAGATCCTGCTGGCTCTCTTGGGGACTCCCTGAAGGAGTCAGTAGCTCCGAGCTGTGAGCTGAATCGCTATGTCCCCAGCCCTGCAGCCTCAGACTGGGCGGCTGGCCTAACCCCTGAACCTCACTCTCCTCGGTCCTTGGATGGGAATTGGCTGGTGCTCAGCTTATCTAGCCCCCAGGTTCGCCTTTCCAGCCTCCTGCAAGTGTCTCAGTCCCAGCCTGTCCCCTCCTCGGTTACCATAGCAACAGGTAAGGGACAGAGGTAGGGAAGGGGGCATCTTGAACCTACAGCCAGACCTAGGTAGGGTTTGGAGCTTTGAAACTCAGGGCTCTGTCCCACGCCTTTACTTGGCTCAATCAGGATATTCTAAGGAGAAGGTATTTAAAGTTGACGCAGGACTACGCACACAGGGTCTTCTGCCCCTCCCCTCTTAACTTCCCTTACCTTCACTTTTCCCCGCTTTTCCTCATTCTTTTCAGTTGCATTCCCCTGCAGATATTTGCCCTACAGAAGACGACTTGCCTCACCTAGACTAAGAGTCAGGATGACTGGATTCTAATTCCAGTTCAGCTATCCATTTATTATTGTGTGACCCTTCCATTCTCGGGGGTCCGGCGTTCCCTCTATAAACAGACTCGGTGGTTTCTAAAGGCCCTTCTGACGCATGTTGCATAAACTGCCCCTTTGTTCTGCAACGAACACCTAGTTTGCTTTCTCCTTACTTCTTTCCCCCAACCCCAAGCTCCAATTTTTCCTGCCTTTTGGATAGGCTTGTTTCTCCCCATCCCATCCCCCACCACCTCACCAAAGCCAAACCACAGGAAGGAAGAGGTAGAACAGTTAATTTAAGTATGAGGCAGCTGCCTCATTATCTAACCTTGGCTCAAGCTCGAAGCCTACTTGGTTTCTTCAGTATGAAGTTTGCCCCTTCTAGGGACATCCACAGCTGCAAAGGAAACACTGTTGAGTCCTTACTTGTGGATTTTTTTTAACCCTGATCCTAGATCTAATAACCCGCTCTACCCCCACTCCTAACACAACTCGTATGCATCTCTCTGTGACGCACCTACTATGCATTATAGTTCATTGTATTTCATATCTGCCTACTTAGGTCCGTTATGGCAAAGGACTTTGTCTCATCTAAACTTTGAATATCCACTAGTGTCTAGCACAGCATCCACGCACCGTAATTTGTTTTTGAACCCTCTAGACTCCAGGCACCAATGGGTGCATTGCTTCTCTTCTGCAACTATCTCCCATCTCTACCCTTACAGACCAGCTATTTAATATAAATAAACTTCAATAAATAGTCTTGTCTTCCTCCATCCCTTTCCTCATTCCCATACCTGGCCTAATCTCCATCCCTTTTTCCACTAGGGGAGACCAGAGATGGCCCTGGGTCAATTACCCAGAACCTCCACCACCTGTCTCTCATCCCCCACTGGGGCCTGCTCCCTGGCTCTCCACCCAGCTTAGATGCCCTCAGTCTACTACATGCCTCTATGAACGTGGTCCTCCCCAGACCAGCCTCTCCTCCCACCACTCACTTTTTACCCTGTGTGTGAGTGGAATGCTGCTTGGTGCTGTAAAAGCTTAGGGTGTGAAGTGAGAATGGGTATGTACATGGTTAGTGTAAAGGGTTTTATCAGTGACTACACAGATTTCAAGGCTGAGAAGGGTCACAGTGCTCTAGATTCTGACAGCCCCCTCCCATCTCAAGCGCCCATCCGCTGGGCCCGTCCCTCACAAGACGAAGGGTACCTAATGAGAGTATGTAGGAGCGCAGAAGTGTTGTCATGGCAACCAGGGAACTGAGAAGGGGAGTTGTTGTCAAGGTGGCCAGGGGCAGGGGAAAGTGTAAGGGTCTTCCTGCCTGGTTAACTGATGGGGAGGGGCAGGGGAGAGGGAAGGGAAGATAGAAATTGGTCAGGAGAAAGGGATTCCCTAAATGAAGTACCCTCATTAACTCAATTTCTCTGCAATTTTTTCCCATTTCACAAATTCTTTCCCATTCTTCCCTATGTTCCTATTTCCTTTTACCATCCCCAATCTTCTCCATTCCCCCAATTCTCACTCACTCCATCCCCTTCCCCCATTCACTTCTCTCCCTTTTGCTGCATTCCTACTGATTCATGCCCATTTCTCTTCCCTTCTCCCATTTCTCCCTTGTATTTCCACTCCATCCCCAAAGCCGTGTTGACAGTCCTCTCCCACTCTCCTGCTGCCCTGGTGAGGCCCGGTAAGAAAGCCACATTGGACTTGAGTTTTACTTACTTGCCTCCCAACTCGGGTGGAGCTCCCTCTTCCCTGGGCCCCCCTCCCTTCGGGCTGGAGTGGCGGCGCCAGCATCGGGGGACCGGACAGCTGCTCTTGGCTGTGACTCCAGGACTGGGCGGCCAGGCCCTAGGGTCTCCAGAGGGGGCGGTGGCATTTGCTGCCTGGGATCAGGAAGAAGTGGAGGGCCCATGGAGTGGGAACGGGACTCTGCTGCTGCCCATCGTAAAGCCTCACCAGGAGGGTACTTACCTGGCTACGGTCCACCTTCCTCACCTGCAAGCCCAAGTAGCCCTAGAGCTGGAAATAAGGAGTAAGTCAGGGAGGGTCCGGACAATGGAATACCTGAAGTAGGGGAAGGGGCCTGGGACTGAAAGGGGGAGGGAGAGGGGGATGTGTGGAGAGAGGTTGAGTCCCTAGGGGAATTGAGCGTTCCTGGGGGCTGAGAAGAGGCCAGACTGAGATGAAGCTAAAATGGCAAAATTGTGTTTAATTGCCCCCTGGCACTGACAATGCCAATACTCTTCCTCCTTCCTGCAGAGCCCCCAAAAGTGACCCTGACCCCATCACCTGTGGTCTGGGCATACCCGGGGCAAGCTCCCCCAGAGCTCCACTGCCTCATTTCCCATTTCTACCCCCCGGAGGAGCTAGAAGTGGCCTGGGAGTTTTGGAATGGTACAGGAGGAGGGAGCAGGGCAGCAGGCGGCCAAGCCTGGCGTTCCAGCTACCGATATCACCCTGACGGCACCGTCAGCATCTCGGCATACCTGCGTCCTCCCCCGGTCACGGTGGAGGAGCATGGTTCCCGCTACATCTGCCAGGTCCACCACTCCAGCCTGAAAACTAAAAAACTCAGTGCCCAGGTTTCTCTAGAAGTGGCAGGTAAGGAAGGACAGGGTGACGGGGGGAGGAGGAAGCCTGTGTGTCCAAAGGGCTGGGAGCACAAATCCTGTACAGAATGGATATGATCTCCCACCTCTCCTCCACCCCCAGGAGTCTCTGGGCCTTCCTTGGAAGATGGAGTAGGGTTGTTCCTCTCAGCATTTCTCCTTCTCGGGATAATCAAAGGAATGGGGTGGGTCGGTAAGTCTCTGCTTCTCATCCCCAAAGCTGGGAACTTGTCCCCACAAAAAACCTGGGAAAGGCTAGCCCCCTAAAACTTCACCGTATCAATCCTCCCAACAGCAACGCCATCCTGCTGAGATACTCATTCACTGTTTCAAAATCCCACCTTCATTCTCCTTTTTCAGAAATTTCTGCATACCCCCCCCCCACACACCCCAAGACATGCACACACTTCACAGGCCTGGGGTATGTAACCTGCCACCATTCTTACCCCCATCTCTCTTCCACAGCGTCCTTCCTACCTCCTTCCACAGATACAAAGGAAAAGGTAAATAGCTCCCTGGTGGCTTGGATCCTACAGTACTCTCCAAAATCTAATTTCAGTCCCCATTTCATCTGCTCCATCACCCAGATAGACTTTTAATTTTCCCTACTACCAGTCTTTAAAACTCGCCTCACCCTACCCCCTAAAATTCGTAATCAGCTGCTTACTAGTAGTGATCATGACCTTTTGTCATAGCGGGGCCTGTTTCCTCAATTACGAAACGGGAGTGGGGGTGGGGGCAAGGGGGGAATCGGACTCAATGGCCTCATCCCGCGTTTCCCTAACTCCCCATTGCCCCCTACTGCCCACATGATGCTGCGCTTGCATTTTTTTTTTCATTCTTGCTTCCAGAAATCCCACTGAGAAAAAAGATCTAGGTGCTTAGAGCTCCAGGAGAGTCCTGGCGGACTGATAAGACGGATATGAGGTGGTTGGGTGGGGGAAAGTGTGTCTGTCATGAGAATAAAGTTGGACTAAAAGGAATGGTTTCAGTTGTGGTTGGTTCATCCTGTGACCTCTGCGACCCCTCTGCCCCACATCTCTTCAATATTCTTAACTACTTAAGTTTAACTAGGTTTTTTCACCTAGGGCAAAAACAATTGAGACCTCCCTCCCTCAAGAGGAGGTGGGGGGAGTATGGCGCCCAATGATAGGTGCATGGCGTGTGTGCCTCTCCCCGCCTTCCCCCCCCCCCCCCCGTTCAACGGTGTGAGAGGCTTGGCTCTTCTGGGGAGGGAGGAAAGCTTCCAGGAGCTTTTGGCAGAAGGAGGGGGACACTTCATGATCTGAGTTGCTTTCCAGACCTTGGGAAGGGAGTCGACACGGTGGAGTGTCGTAAAGAGGCTCCCAGGAATTCAAGCTACTGAGGCCAGACTATTCAAAGAGGGGCATTAGTTTAGCTTGACCCAGAGCGTCCGAGGAGACCTGGCACTTGGAACTTCAGGGATAGTGCAGGAAGAAAGCAGAGGCTTTAATTCATCAGTCGAGACCCCAGCCGAAAGAGGTCCCGGGACGATGAACCCGAGGTTTCTGGGGAAGTCGCTGCGGTGGGAGATGATCTGTGGGCGCCCGTCCCTATCTTCCACTAGCTGATAACTCTGCTCTCTCAGCCCAGGAGAGCTCTCCACCTTGTGTTATCATCGTTTTGGGGTTCAGCTCTGGAAAGGACCGATCCCCAGGATCCGAACTTGTGTACCCGGCTCCCCCCTCACTGCGGCACCCCCTTCTTCGCTGGGCATTGAGGCGGCTTCGGGGAGGGGGGCCGCTTCACTCCCAAAGCAGGGGATGCAGGGTCCCCAACCTTTCTCATTCCCCTTACACGCTAGTACTACCCCCCTCCTCAGGTGAGGGGGGGAGGTTCCGGCTGGTAGCAGACTGGAGCTAAGATTCTGGACCCCAGACGGCGGTGGACCAGCGCCAGGACCAAGCCCCATCTTCCTTACGGTTCTGCCGCAGCCACTCCCGCGGCAGGTTCCCACTAACATCAGATACCTGCACCCCTCAATAGCGTGCACGTTTGAAAAACAGGCACAGAGCGGAAGGACCCAGGCGAACGGGCTAGCCCGGCTCCAAAGGGGACTCGGCCCAGGAGAGCATAAATCCCGGAGCCTGGGGATCCGGAACGGGACGTGGTAGTGTACGCGAACGTTCCCCCCTCCCCGCACCCCAAACCCCGTGAGCCTCGTGGAAAACCCGAACTGGATTCCATCTGCGCCCCATTCCTTAATAAGAGAGAGGAAGAGAGGCGGCGCGGATTAGCGGGAGGCAGTCCCGGTCCATAACGCTCCTGGCTCGGAAGGGTTGCAAGGACCCTTGTCATTTTCCCTAATTGGACGGGGGTGGGGGTGGGGCGTAAAAACCAGAACTCGGGGCCGGATTCCCCAAAGAGGAAAGGCTTCGGGTCTTGGATGCCTGGCTATCCGATGCGGTGACAGCCCCCCGCCCACCATACACCCAATGTCCGGGCTCTCAGCACACCTCCCCCTCTCGCCTCCCTGTCCTTTACTTCCTTCCCTATTTGACTCCTGCCCTCTGAGCGCGCGGACGCCTGCAAGGAGGAGGGAGGGGGAGGAGGAGCGGAAAGGGGGGGGAGCGGAACAGACAGGGAGGGGACTCGGGGCCCCGGCCTGAGAGCGACGGGAACAGCTGCCCCGAGGCCCGCGCCGCCCCTGCCCCGCCCGGAGCCAGGTCAGAGCCCCAGAGCCCCCCTCTCCGCCCGGACGCTGTCCCCTCCTCTGGCTCGGCCCCCAAACTTTCTCCGCCCTCCTCCCTCCAGATTCCCCACATACCAGCCCCTACACGAGTCCCTGCCCAGCCCGCACCCACCCGAGCCTTCCGCTCCGGTCCCCTACTCCGGCATAGCGCCCGCCGGCACTGCGCCCCCATCCCCGCGGCTCCCCGCATCCAATGAACTCGTCCACCCCGAGCCTGGCTCCGACCTCTCGTCCTCCCTCCCCAGCTCCTCCCTGGTGCTCCCTCCCCCCCTTGACGCCCCCCCTTCTTTGTTTCCTCCCAGGCGGCCCCATGGCTCGACCCCGTTGACTCCCTGAGCCCCTATCTCAGCCATGCTCCCCAGGCCCCTGCGGCTGCTGCTGGACTCGGGAGGGGCCTCCCCTGGGGGAGTCGTGCTGAGCGGCTTTAGGAGCCGGGACCCCGAAGGGGGCGGGGGCCCAGGGGTGGGCGGGGAGGAAGAGGAGGAGGAGGAAGAGGAAGAGGTGAGACTTGGGGGTAGCTGGAGAGCGACGTGCGCACGGTCGAGTGCCCCTTTATGTAGGTTTCTTCTTTCTCCCGTGTCTGCCCCTGGTTCTGCCTCTGTGGCTCCAGCAGGCCCCGGGTCCCCACCTGTCTGCCTGCCTCCCTTCTGCTCCCCCCGTGGGTCCCTCTGTCCCTCTGCCCAGCTGCTGCGGCATCTGTCTCCCTTGTTGTTGTTTGGGGAGGAGGGGTTTGTTTCCACAGTAACCTGATCCTCTGGCTCTGGGATTGGGGAGGAAGCCCTCAGATTCGTGACCCCTCCCCTAAGCCGTAGGGGAAAGCCCGGGGGAAAGGCCGGGGAGCTTCCTCCCCTGGGAGGGGCAGAGCCGAGGCCCGCTGGGGGAGGTGGAGGTGGAGGTGCCGCGTGTCTGGGTGGTGGAGTGTCAGATGCCGGAGTTTCTCTGGGGATTGAAGGTGGTGGCCGGGAGCTGTGTGTGGGGCCTCAGGGCCTGCACTCCTGGGTCCCTGGGCTGGGTTAGACTGCTGTGACCTGCTGGGCTGGTTTTTCGAGATTGGGCGGGGGAGGGGCTGGGGCCACGTGACCCTTGAGTCGTCTCCTCCCCCTCTTCAGCTCCCAACTAACCCCACTTCCCCTTCTCCTTTCTGTCTTAGGATCGGAGCAGCTGCCTTGGGAAGGGGTCCTTGGGGGTTGGGAGGAAGGAGAGACAGAGAATGTGGGGGGATCTCACCGGGGAGGGGACAGGGTCATTCCCCAGACTCAGACACTGCCTCGATTGGGGGGTGGAGGGGAGGAATAGAAGCGAAACTATGTAACTCGGTGTCTGCATTGCTTTCTGTTTCTTTGCCTCTGTCTTGCCACTGTTTTGGGCTTCTGCTCCGGGAGGGAGGGCCCCCCAGGATCTGGGCTTGTGCACCCAGCCTCCCCCTTCACTGCAGCCCCCCCCTCTTCGCCGGGCACTGAGGCGGCTTGGGGGGGGCTGCTTCATTCCCAAGGCAGGGGATGGAAGGTCCGCAACCATTCCCACTCCCCGAACCCGCTGGTACTGCCCCCCTCCTCAGGTGATGGAGCACACTTTGAGAGTGAAACGGGATGACTGGGGAGGGGGAGGCAGCGCGGTCTCTAGGGGAGAGATGAGTCGGTGCTCGCTGTCCCCCCCACCCCCACTCCTTCCCTTTCCAGGCCCCAGTGTCTGTCTGGGACGAAGATGAGGATGACGCCACCTTCACTGTCACAAGTCGTCAATATCGGCCTCTCGATCCCTTGGTGAGTGGGGAGACCCTCCTGTCTGACTTGTCCTGTGCCTCTGCTCCGTATTCTCCCACAATCTAACTTCCTAAAAAGAGCGGCCAAGCTGGAGCCAAGAGACCTTCGTTCTAGTCTCTGCTCTGCCGCCGATTCTCTTCTTCTGAGCAACAAACGCTCTCTTCGAGTTTCACTTTCTTTCTTCGTACCCCCCCCCCCCCATCTGACCCTCCCAAGGCACCTGGTGGCTCTTCTGCCGACCCCACAAGATATCCTAGAGTTCCTCAGAGACCACGTGCTAGTTTGAATCTATCAGTTGTGAGTTGGGGGGGGGCGGGGCGGAGTGGAGTAGGTGAAGAGTCAGTGACCCCTTCCCCTCTTCTGCAGGCTCCTCTGCCCCCACCTCGCTCTACCCGCCGACTTCGGGCTGGGACTCTATCTGCTCTGGTCAGACATCTGCTGGACACCCGGACGTCGGGGTCTGACGTGACCTTCCTGCCGACCTTTTTGGCCACTCACAGGGCATTCACCTCCACTCCCACCGTACTTGGATTGTTGGCTGACAGGTCAGGGGGGATGGGAGATTGGAGTGTCTGAGGAGTCGCCTGGCCAGAGAAGTCAGACGCCACAGGGTGTTTAGGTAGGATGGGCAGATGGACTTCTCTCTCTTCTTTCCAGACTGGAGGCTCTAGAGTCCAGTCCCAGTGGTGATTTGGAGAGGACAAGAGGGTGAGTGACCCCTGAACCTTTGACCTCATGATCCCACTCCACCCTAGCTATGGCTTGACCCCAGCTTGATTTCTTACACCAGGCTGATACCCTCCCCCCCCCCAGGTTAGCCATCTCTGTTCTGTCAACTTGGCTGACCTCTCACCCTGAGGATTTTGGCTCTGAGGTCAGGGGTCAGCTTGACCGGCTTGAGAGATTCCTGCTACGGACAGGGGATGCAGCAGGGGGGGTTGTTGGGGGGGACATCGTTGATCTCATCCGAGACCTCCGATCCCGGGTGGCCCTCCCAGCCCCTGACCCTCCTAAGCCCCTGGCCCCCCCTGGCGATCCCCCTGCTGACCCCACGGATGTCCTGGTGTTCCTCGCTGACCACTTGGCCGAGCAGCTGACCCTGCTGGATGCGGTGAGACCCTGACCTCCGACCTCTCCCATCCTCCCCTGAATGACCCCTCACTAAATTGTCCTTTACTCCTGATCCTTCCCTTGCTTCTGATCCTTCCTCCCATAACAATCCTTTGCCCTGTCTTTGATTTTTCCTACTGAACCCTGTCTACATCCGTATAAACTCCATGACAACTGATTCATTGGCCGTCTGAGGTCTCCAAACCCAAGATTACTGGAACACTGACCCTCACCTCTCCATGTTCCCTTCTCTTTGACTGTCCCCCAACCATAACCTTTGACCTCTCAATCTCTGCCCCACCAGGAGCTGTTCCTCTCCTTGGTCCCTTCTCAGTGCCTGGGGGCAATATGGGGCCACAGGGACCGACCTGGTCACTCCCACCTCTGCCCTTCTGTCAGAGCAACAGTTACTCAGTTCAACAAGGTGGCTGGAGCTGTGGTCAGCTCTGTCTTGGGAGCTACAGCTTCTGGAGAGGGACTTGAGGAGGTGAACATCCGGCCTCTCCGACCCCCCCAGAGGGCAAGGCTTCTGGAGAAATGGATCCGGGTGGCAGAGGTGAGAGGAACTGTAGGGAATGCTGTTGACACCCAGAGTGTGAGCATAGAGCAAGAAGAGATCAGAGGCAAAAACCCAGGGTGATGGAGATAAGGTTTCCTGGCCTGAGGAATTGGAGCCAAGAATTCTGTAGTCTGGACACAAGATAAAATGACCAACTTCCTTCCCACCAGGAGTGCCGTCTTCTCCGGAATTTCTCATCCGTTTATGCTGTCGTGTCTGCCCTTCAGTCCAGTCCTGTCCACAGGCTCCGGTTGGCCTGGGGAGAGATAACCAGGTATTTGTGGGGAATGGATGCAGGGGTAGATTCTTCATCTGGATTCATGAAAGTTGGGTATGCCCCTCTGAGGAAGAGGAGGTGGTTGTAAGGCGTGGATCCTGAGGATTTTAGGAGGATTAAAGATAAAGGGTTCTCAGGGGCTCTCCCCTTCTCTTAACCAGGGACAGCCTCCGCCTCTTCTCCAGCCTCTGTCACATTTTCTCAGAGGAAGACAATTATTCCCAGAGCCGGGAGCTTTTACTGCAGGTAATTCCCTTATCTCTTCTTTCCTTTACTGTTCCTTCCTGACCCCTCAAATGCCAGTCCCCAAATCCCATCCTCCAGTTCCCTCCCTCATTCCTCCCAACCTATTTTGTTCTTCCAGGAGGTGAAGGTGACTCCCCCACAGGAGCCAAATACCAAGAAGCCTATAAGAAATGTGCCTCCTCAGGGTGGGGTGAGTGCCTGGGAGAATAAGGAGGTCAAGGTGGTTGATAGGGAGGGCACCCAAATGGAGACAGATGGAGAAACCCAGTTCGATGTTGTAGAAGGGACGCTGAACTGGGAGTCCCACAGTTCCAACACCCACAATGCTCATTTTTAAAATGATACATAATAACACTAAGAGGCAGTAGAGAGCTGGCCTTGAGCCAGAAAAGCTTGGGGTCAGTGCCAGCTCCTGACACATACTGGGCAAGTCACTTAACCTCAGCCTTCAAGGCAACTCTTTGAGGTGTAGAGAAGAGGCCGGCCTGCACTGGTAGAGGGACCTCCCTCATCTGGGAGGGAATTCCTTATGCCACTGAAATCACAAATCCAGTCCCTGCCCCATCCCTGTCGGTGCTCTCTGCCTTAGGGTTGTGAGGAATATGTTTCCTAAATTGTAAAGCACTAGAAACATGACTTCATCATCATTATAATGAAAGCACAAAGTGATGGTGGGGGCAAATGTTCTACCCCAAGAGGGCAACCCAGGTGACTGGGAAGGTAGCTAAATTGTGGTTCCTGCCTCCTGCCTTCAGGGTGTGGTCCCATACCTTGGCACCTTCTTGAAAGATCTTGTGATGCTGGATGCAGCCTCCAGGGATGAGCTGGAGGTCAGTGTTCCTGGCTGGAGTGGGGGGAGGGTAGTACCTCTGTGGTGACAAACTGGTCAGAGTGGCTTTTGTTTCTTTATGTGTGTTTGGAGGTGGGGCAGGAATTAAGTTTTAGGAAACTAGGATAAGGTTTTCATTTTTCCACCTTCCTCCCTTTTTCCCCCACCAGAATGGCTACATCAACTTTGACAAGAGGAGGAAGGTAATGAGGAGCGGGGCTGGATGTCTAGGCTCCCCGGGGAAGGGATGAGGATGTTGGCCTCGGGTTCCCTCAGTCTCAGTAGTCCCTCATTCTTGCGGTACCTCCTACAGGAATTCTCTGTCCTGTCTGAGCTTAGACGTCTTCAGGATGAATGTCGAGGTTATGACCTCCGCCCTGACCCTGATGTCCAGCAGTGGCTTCAGGGGCTCCAGCCCTTGACAGAGGCTCAAAGGTGACTGCCTTGGTTAATGGAGGCTTGGGAAAGAGAAGAGAGCCAGAGACTGGGATATTTAACATTGGGAGGTGTTTGGGGTAGCAGGCTCTGACCTTTCTCCTTTGAACCTCCACCAGTCACCGTGTGTCTTGTGAAGTAGAGCCACCCGGAGTCAGTGATCCCCCTGCTCCCCGGACACTTCGGCCCACGCTGGTCATCTCTCACTGGACAGAGTGAGAGGAGGGTGAAAAGGATAGGAGTTGGGGGAGGCTGTTTATATGGAATCGCAAGAGTGGCCTCTAGAAGGGGTTGGTAGGGGACTCTCAAGTTTTTCTCTCTAACCTCTCCAGCTCTTTCCCACAGTGTACTGGGATCCGTCGGTGGTCCCACTCCCCTTGTCTCCTGGGATCAGCCTGCTCTGAGGGAGGATACCACAAGTGCCTCTCCTGCCCCCTTGCTCAGTCGACTCGCCCAGGTGAGACCCTGATCCTAGACCTTGGTACTGTCCTTCCCTCTGTGTGTCTTCCCCACTCTTCTTCCATTGACTTTTTTATGTCTTATCTGTCCCCAGCACATGAAATGGCCATCTGTTTCCTCTCTGGACTCTGCCCTGGATGGGGCTCCTTCCTCCCACACTCCTGCTGATCCTGGTTTCCTCTCCCCAACAGCCCACTCTCCCAGGCCCCCCCGAGGTCACCGCCGCTCTGCCTCCTGTGGCTCCCCTCTTAGCAGTGGAGCAGGGGAGGGCACTTCCATTGGGACAGGGTCTGGGAATGGGCGGGGAAGTGGACCAGGGGCCTCTGACTGTCGCATCATCCGTGTGCAGATGGAGCTCGGAGAGGATGGCAGTGTCTACAAGAGCATACTGGTGAGGGGAACCTGGACGCTAATAGAGGGTTGAAGAGAAATATGGAATGAGGTTGACTCTGGTTGATTCTGTCTGCCGTCTTAGATTTTTTGCAGCAATTTTTACATTAGGTGTAATCTTTTATTGTGTTGGCCGTTGAATATCAGCAGTCACCTGGGACATTGGGTAGCTCTTATTGAATGATCGGAACTCTGAAAGGTTAGGGGGCTGTTGGGGATCAGAGCATTCCTTGTATCTCCGAGATGCGCTGTGAGCAGTCCCTTGGAGATCACTGGCCCATTTCAGATCATGGTCACCATGTTGGATTTTCCTCTACACATGAGTGTCTTGGGTATGGATGTTCATGTTAGATTCGGGCACTAGTGGCCCAACTAGTCTGGTTCTTTGATTGCCCCCAGGTGACAAGCCAGGACAAGGCTCCAAGTGTTATCAGTTGTGTCCTGAAAAAAAATAACCGGGATCCAGCAATGGCTGCCGAGTACGAGTTGGTGCAGCTGCTGCCAGGCGATCGAGGTCAGAGGTCACAGAGGGAGGGTTAAAAGACAAGGAGTCTTGTGGAGAGAAGGGCTCAGTCATTGGGAACCTCAGTGATTCGGAATAATTCATTCTGCTTTTACATTTTGACTCGGATCTTATGTCTATCTTCTGATGACCATTCCAGAACTGACCATTCCAGCATCAGCTAATGTCTTCTACGCCATGGATGGTGCCTCTCGCGATTTCCTGTTGAGGCATCGGCGGCGAGCCCCTTCAGCGCCTCCAGGGATCTCCAGTGGACCTGCTACCCCTGCAAATCCTCCCAATGAGGGAGGAGGAGGATCCTTCCCCAGGATCAAGGCCACAGGACGAAAAATTGCTCGGGCGCTGTTCTGAGGAAACTGTGTTTTACACAAGCCATGGGAACTATGTTGTTGGATATTAGCCATCTTGAATGGTGGTAACCACATTGGATTGGGACAGTCATCTTGTATGGTTGGTAAGAAAGGAGCAGCACTAGGTTTTTACCATGCAGCTATACAGGTTGGACAGTCACTTTGGATTTCTGTGGCTATTTTGGCAGGACAGGGACAGGTCACATTTCTCAGGGCTCCTACCTTCTGCCTTATTTATGCCACACTGTCACCCCTGACTCTTTTCTGCTTGTCACACCCAGAATGCAAAGGGCCAGGGAAAGGCTTGAAAGGGGCATAGCCTAGAGGCTCTGAGTACCAGGAATGGGTGGAGGGAGGGGAGAGAAAGAAGGAAGGTCTTACAGGGGCCCCCTTTCTCTCTATGACCCCCCCACCCCCCAGCCAGGGACTCCTGTGCTGTGACAACACTAAAATAATAAATACACTACATGACCCCAATTCATCCTGACTTCCAAAATCTGTGTGTATACCTTAGATGCTCATGGGCCCAAGCCCAGGTTCATGCCAGCTACCATTTCCATGGAAGGGTTTCAAGTGAGAGGGTTTAGGAGTAATGTTCTAATTTTCCCAAGAACTCATGTTCAGCCCACCAGCTCCACAAATGCCATCATTTAAAAAGCTTTCCTATAGTTAAAGTCTCATCCCTCAACTCAGGCCCCAAGTGTGTTGTCCTTACCTACAGTCATCCAACTTGGATCTCTATCACACACCCAAAACTCATACTGAGCACCAAATAGCTCTCCTAACTGCAAATATGAAAAAGCAAGTTTTAAGAACAAGCTAATGAGAAAATATACAACTAACGGAACTTGTAAAGCCAAAAAGCGGAAACTCAACTCAGATTTCTGAATAGCACTTTACTGAGGATGTTTGGACGCAACAGTGCACGCACCCTTGTTAGTGTACACTTAAAATGGTCTTGTGTATGTACATGACCTTTTAGTTCAAGGGTAGGCAGCAGAAAGTAGAGTTAGAATCAGAGGACCACTGAAAACTCGTTTTACCCCTCTAGGAATGTTAAAATGGACTAGATAACTACCAATTCTCTACCTATACCTATTCCAAAATTAGATTTTTACGAAAATCTTGTGTGGTAAGGTTAGGTAGAACACTAACCTTTTGGGGTTAAGAGCACGGAATACAATCATAGCTTCACCATGGTGACTGTTGTACAACATAAGACATTTCTTGTGTTTGTGGTCAAAAAATCTATCCGCCTCTTCAGGCTATATTTTAAATGCCTTTTTCTCTCCCATATAGGGGCTTCATACTTCTATATTAATGTAATGTTTGATTATACTAGCTAGACTAACAGATTGGAGAGTTGGGAGTATGGGTGAAAGTTTGCAACTTCAGCTTCTAACCAGACTTAGGATCCCCATCCACTAGGAAAGAAATGAGGTTATATGGAAGGAACTAAGGTAGAACTATGGTTGGTACAAAGATTGGGGAGGGGGGAAAAAGGAAGGCAGGAGAATGGACGAAAATAATGTAACGGGGTGGTTAGAAAACAAGACGGGTCAGGTGTTTTCACATTTTATTTGCCACAGTGCAGGTAACCCACAGTCTTTCCCTCCTTCATTCTCTCCCCAACCAGGGAGGTCAAGCCTTTCCCATAGACCCTGCCTTGGCAGCCTGGGCACGCTGGAACTCCTGCTGCAACTGAGCCAGGGCCTCACGTTGTTTTTCAGATTGTTTCTCCAGGTCTCGGAGCTGAGATTCGTATCGTTTACTAAAGGGAAACGGGGAAAACACAAAAAAGACAATCATGCCAGCTGCTTCACAAGTTTGTCGGGGGGAGGGAGGGAAAGGGCTTAGCCAACTGTCCAGCAGATTAGTAAGCTAACGAGGAATTAATGCGACTCGTTACCGGGGACAGATGGAATTAAAGGGGAACAAGAAAAGAAGAAACAAGAGGCTGAAGCGCACGTAAAGATGAAACGCAACGAAAATCACATTGAGGTAGGATAGACTCGATGCCAACGCCGGGCGTGAAGGGAGGAGAACACTTACATCTCTGCTGTGATATAGTCCAGTCTCTTGCCCACAGTAGCTCGGGCCTCCCCCAGTTCCTGTTTGACCAACACTGGGCCCAGCAGCTTAAACACCACGTTGGATCCATCCAACAGCGCTAGCTCCTGGGGATGGAGAGAAACAGCTGGAGACCCAGAACGCCTGAGGCGCCCCGCGGCTCCCTGGCACCTCCCAGCCGGGCCTCTCACCTCCTTCACGATGTTGTTTTCTGTCAGCTGTGCCTCCAGCTTCTGCCGACTCGACATAGACTTACTCAAGTCTGGGGTGGGAAGAAATGGGGAAGAAGCCAAGAAAGTAAAACGGAAAAGAAACGGGACAACCTGAAGCCCCCCCAGCCCCAACAAATCAAAGAGCGGTATGGTGGGTGGGGTCAAGCGCAGATGAAGCAGCCCTTCACCCAAACCCAAAGCTCTCACTGCCCGCCCCTAGAGCGCCACGGGCGGGGAAGGGAGGGCGGACGGGGAGAGGACATGGCCAGCGCGACACCCCAAGGCGGTGACAACAGCCGGCACGTGGACCCTGGCTGGGTGGCGTCACTTTGGGAGCTTCTCTGACGGCTGGCGGAGAAGCGCCGAGTCCGGGCCCCTCCTCACTCACCCTTCTGGAGCTGCTGGTACTTCTCCAGTTCCCCCTGAAGCTTTTTCTGAATCACCTCCGCCATGGCGTGGAGAAGGGCCTGGGGATCGCGGCCGGTAGGCGTGGGAGAACGTCACTCCACAACCGGCAGCCTGGCACTGCCCTCTCCACAGCCCCGTGCCTCCTCCGGCCCGCCTCGGCCCCCACACGCGCCCCTAACCCTCCAGAGCCGAAGAAAGGTCCCGAGCCACACACAGCGCTCCCGCACCTTCTCCTATCACGGCTCCCGAACCCGGAAGTAGATAGGGGATGCTGGGAAAACAAGAGGCACATGGCAAGTGACGTGCGGAAAAAGGACAGCCCGGGCACGGGGCACGCCGGGAAATGTAGTCCGGTCATCCGAGCACCGAGGCCGGGCCGCCCGAAAGCCCGGTCCCTCGAACGGATTCGGCGGCGGAACACGAGCCTCCAGAAAAGACGAGGCGGCGCTGTTGCCGATTCTCGAAGCCCTCCCTGGCTCGCCAGCTTCATCCCTCAAGGCGATTACTCATCTTTTACCGGCAGGTCGCGGTCCCCCGCCGGTGTCCGACGTCGCCGCCTGTTTGATACAACTTTACCTAACGTGACTTCCGCAGGACGACTGTCTAGGATTGGTGGCTAGCCTTCAGGCTCCGCCCACTCCAACTAAGACTTCCGGTATCTGTCTTTGGCTGATCGTGGGGCTGTGGAGCGGCGTTCGCACGTGGGTCTTGAAGGAGTTTGGGGGGCCGGGGCGCATGGAAGCGGCTCCGAAGCCGGGCAGCGGGGCCCGGGTCAAGGCTCAGGGCAAGAAGCAGGTACTGCGTGCTCAGGGTGCCCCCTATCCCGGCGGGGTAAGCGGGAGGGACCATGGACGACCATCTTGTTTCTGAGGGGCGTCCCTCCTTATTAGTGCGAATCAGGAATTCTTAATTTTATTTGCGTCGTGCACTCCTCCGGCAGACTGCTCCTGAAGCCTATAGGCCGCTTCTTAGAAAAATGCTTTTAAAGGCGTAAAATATTCATAACCCAGCTGGCAAAATATTAAAAATCAGATGGGTGCTTCTTTCTGAACGCAATACACACTAATACAGTACGTTTAAAATATAAGCCAGCTGAAGATGATTTTGTTTTTTAAAGATACGTGGAGGCTGTTACTGCTGAGCTTGAGTAAGAGGCGTTAAATTACTGGCTTGTCTTTGACAAGGCAACAAGCTGTCCGTTTGGATATCCGTGTTCATTTTGGCTTTTTGTTTTGACGGTTACAAGTGTTGAGAATCCATAATCACAAATTTATGTCGTTGCAAATGGAATTAAAGTCTCTTTTGCTTGTATTATAAGGGGAAGATTACCTAATCGCAAGTAATGCTAGAATTCATTTTTTGGTACAGTTTTTAAGTGGCTTTTTTTTTTTGGCTAATTCTGTATAGATATCAGTAGTTCACCTTTTGTAAGCGAAGTGTAAGACATGCAACATATTTGCATAGCAAGGAAGCAAAATAGGACAGGTTTTACAATTTTATCCAAAATTTTAGCTCTTTTAAGTCTTCAATGTCCAGGAGTCACGTCCTGACTGGACATGATTTGGTTGTGGGGTGAGAAAGAGTCTGGGGCCTGGTCTGGCCAGGTCCAGCATGCATCTTGTTTGTTCCCCGCTCATCTCCACCTCATTTTTCCAGAAGCCTCGACGCTACTGGGAAGGGGAAATTGATGGAGCCAATCCCCTCCCATCTGACCCTGCACCTACCAGGGGGACCAAGAGGAAGAGGGAAGATCAGCCCCAGCCTAAGGGTGCCAAGGTATCTAAGAGGTCTAAGCAGATACAGGCACTCAAGTCAAAGCAGAACCAGAAGCATCTAAAGGCAAAGCAGAATCAGAAGGATCTGAAGTCAAAGCAGAACCTGAAGCATCTGAGGTTAAAGAAGGATCTGAGGCCAACTCATAAACAGGAGCTGAGACCAAGTCAGACCTTGTCTGGGGTAAGATCCAGGTTGGGAAGCAGGGAGCCATGGTCCCTGGGTCAGTGGGTGAAACTGGGAGAATCTCACCAGCCCTTAACTGGTCTTCCTCTCATGCCCTTGTCACTTTCTGAGATATTTTGATGTGAATTTTGTGGTTGGAGGGGAAAGAGCAGGATCTGTTTGGAGGATTAAGGCAGCAGGGCAAGATGAGAGTAAGCAAAGGGGCTGGAGAGGAATAATTAGTAATTAGTCTAAATTTCTGCCTCAATAGCTCTTCACCCTGGAAAGTTATCTAGATCTTGGGTTGCAAAGTACTCTGTAAATGTGAGTCATTGTAATTAAAGCATGAGGGAGGGTAGAAGGGAGACCATCCTGGATGCAAAACTTCATCTCATCACCTCTAGGCTCAAGATCCATTCCCAGGACCAGCCCCGGTCTCAGAGAATGCTGTGAATAAGTTCCGAAGAGGCAGTTCTAAATTGGTGAAGGTAAGAGGGCACATTGAGGAGGAGCAGTTGAGGGAGGGCCTTAATGTCCATCAGTGATTGAGAAAGAATACCTGAAGCTGACAGTCTTTCATCTCTGACCCATGACCTTTCATTTTCCCATTCGTCATTGTTGATTCACTGTCCTCTTAGTGGCCATCACAGTCATTGAGAAGGAAGACTTAGGGTTCTCAGTCTCTGATCTATAACCTATGACCTTTGATTCATCATTTTCTCAGAAGCATCCCCTCAAGTTGGTGACTGAGCACAAGCTTAAGGCAGCTGCCGATGAAGAGGAGGAAACAAGTGTCCGTGCAGCCCGGGCCGGACTCTTGCTGTCTGAGGAGCCTGGGTAAGCGAGCTGCCCTTGCTTAGCAGCTTCTCCTTCCACAGACCCTGGGATCTAACTGGGGTGGTGGTGGTTGTCCCCCTGTCTCCCCCGCCCATCCCCTTCTCACATCCAAAATTCTCAGTTCTGCTCAATTGTCCTAGTGAACTTTTCAATGAGCCCTCCTCCTTCACAGATTCCTGGAGGGAGAGGATGGGGAAGACACAGCTACAATCCGCCAGTCTGACATTGTAGAGGCTGTAGACATTGCGAGTGCAGCTAAGGTGAGGTTGAAGGATGGGAAGGAACTGATGGTGACGATGTGGAGAAGACAGTCATGTGGAGAAGACAGTCGTATCATGATGAGTTATGTGATTAGGATTGGGTGGGAGGATTTCCTGGCTTGGCTGACCTGACCTCCTCAGAGTCTCCGTACTTAGCACAGTGCTTGGCATATGGTAGGGTTAGGTGTGATATATATACTTACTCCCTTTCCCTTCTCTTCCTAATGCAGCATTTTGACCTGAACTTGTACCAGTTTGGACCCTACAGGATCAATTACTCACAGACTGGAAGGTGAGGGACTTTGTCCAGTTCGCATGGTGAACCTTTCTTATGATGTTCTTTTCCAGCATATTGCTTGGCACGTAGTAATGCCTAACAAATATTTATTGATTGGTTGATTTTCTCATCCAAGGGTAGTGAGGTGTCTTTGGCAGTATAATTCCCTCTATGCATGCATTTTTGTGACCCAGTATCTGTGTCCTCCCATTCCTGCTCGGGGAGGAGGGGAACAGATAATATTATAAGCTCTAAGGACTAGGGGGCCTAACACGGGGACATCCATTTCTCTTCTACCAGATACCTTGCCCTGGGTGGCCGGAGAGGTCATGTGGCCACATTTGACTGGATAACGAAGAAATTAATGTGTGAAATCAATGTCATGGAAGCAGTGAGGGACATACGGTCAGTGGGATAAGGGGCCATCATTGAGCGGGTGAGGCTCAGTGACCTTACAGGGGTCTGAGGGAGGTTGGGTGCCTGGCCCATCTTGAGACCGTTTTGTGGTATGGTCTGTGATTCCTGATTCCAGGTTCCTGCACTCTGAGACGTTGTTTGCGGTTGCTCAGAAACGCTGGCTCCACGTCTATGACAATCAAGGGATTGAGCTTCACTGTGTCCGAAGGTGTGACCGTGTCACTCGACTTGAGTTCCTGCCCTTCCACTTCCTGTTGGCCACAGCTGTGAGTGCTGGTCATACTCAGGAACTAGGAGAAATTGATTAACCTTGGGCAATGACTTCTCCATCTGTGGAGCAGGAGATGTTTGGCAGAGGGTCTGGGAAAGGGTGTGGATCGGTGTTAGGATGATGGGGATGGGAGGAGGCTTTGGTTTTAACCCTGTCCCATTTTCTCCACCTCCCAGTCAGAGACAGGGTTCCTTACCTACCTGGATGTGTCTGTTGGCAAGATTGTAGCATCCCTGATGGCTCGGGCTGGGCGCCTGGATGTTATGGCCCAGAATCCGCACAATGCAGTCATTCATCTTGGCCACAGCAACGGTTAGTAAATGTTACATTCCGACCCTTTGCTGCTTTATGGCCTCCCTGGCTCTTTTCCTTGGCCATTCCATAGGCCTAACGTTCAAAGCTGGGAACACACCTTAGATATCATGTAGTTCAGCCTCCTCATTTTACAGATGAGCAATTTGAGAACTCGAGAGGCTAAGTGATTTTCTGGAGGTCACACAGGTAGTAAGCAGCAGAATCAGGATTCAGAACCCACATCCTCTGACGTATCCAGGGGTCTTTTTACTACACCCTTTTGCTTTTCTCTTAGATCACACATTGTGGCCCCTAATATTTCCCTTTTTCTTCCTATGACCACTTTAACCTCAGTCTCCAGGCATCATCACCCCTCCTGTGCCCTTATCTGACCCCTTTAGGTCTCTCCCCTGTGAAGTTCTGGCCTCTGTTGCTTCTGACTCCTGACTTCCTGACCCGCAGGCACTGTGTCCCTCTGGTGTCCAGCCATGAAAGAGCCACTGGTTAAGATCCTCTGTCACCGTGGTGGAGTCCGGGCCGTGGCAGTGGATTCCTCTGGCACGTGAGTCACTTGGTGTTAGGGCTCAGGTGTCTGAGACTTGGGCTTGAGGTTGAATAGGGCTAGGGATAAAGGGGGAAGATGGGTTATCTGTTATTTTAAAGGTGAATTATCATTCCTAGATGATTCTTTTTGTACTTCCTGGAGGGCACTGCTTTGGTTATATGTGATGGGCATGAGGAAAGATCATTGTCTTTCCATTATGGTAATGGGCTTTTTCCATCCCCTAATGGTGAGGGTCCCCTCAAGGGCCAGTCCTGGTCCTTCTGTTCTTTGTGTGTTTTTCTCAACTCTTAGGTTTAGGTTGGGCCTGCACAAGTTGTGTCCCACGGCACACCTAAGAATTTCCTCTACATGCAAAGGATGTTTTCCTCTACATTTCTCAAGGGCTGCCCGACATCCTTTGGTGGTCACAATGTGTGCAGGCCTGTAGTAGGAGCTTACTAAAGGCTTACTGATTGATCCACTTAAAAATGTTTTTATCGTCCTTTAAAAATTTTTCGAGTTGATACTGTTTTTATATCGCCTACGTTTCCTATTGTATTCTTCCCATTTCTCCTTGTGGAGGATGTTCTCTTAAAACAAAAAACGAAGGAGAGAAAACAAAGCCTAACGTGATCTGTAGTGCCCTCTGCCTCCAAAGAGGTGAAGGAGAAGTAACTGATGTCAGTTTTCAGTTATTTTGTTGCTTTTCTCATTTAAACTGTACTCACCGTGTATACTGCCTTTCTGGTTCTGCCTTAGAGCCTCTGAGCCTCCCTTGTCCAGATTGCTCACCTCCATCCTTTTGGTAGGTGCAGCGATCCTCCATCACGTTCATGTACCATCACTCTTATAACCATTTCCCAGCCACTGGGTGTCTATTTAGTTTTCGGTTGTTCGTTACTACAAAAGGCGCCGCCGTACATAGTTCAGTAATCTTTATTATTGGCCTAGTGTGGGGTCTTTAGGTCAGGGAGCTGTGGACAATTTAGTCACTTTCTTTGCGCGGCTTCACACTGCAGCTGTGCCAGGTCCCAGCCCCAACGCTAGCGCTGTCATGTGCCTGTCTTCCACAGTCCCTCCAACACTGACTAGGCCCTTTTTTGTGAAGTTTCAGGCAGTGAGGTAGAATCTCGGGATTTTGATCTTCATTTCTCTTCCTGCTAATGATTTGGGGCATTCTGTTATATTTGTTAACAGTTTAGAATCCTTTTAGGGATGACCATTACATTAGAGAATGGCTTTTGGTGGTGTATTTTGTTAGTTGTGTCGATGTTTTGGATATCAGGCTTTTATCAGAGATACTTTAATACAAATATTTTTCTCTTTTTTTGGCCATTTTACTTTCCCTGTCTCAAGTGTCTCCCCACTCCAATCCATCCTCCATTCAGCCACTGAAGTGATTTTCTTAAAGCGTACGTCCAGTCATGTCACCTCCCCACTTAATAAACTCTACTCGCTCCCTCTTGCCTCCAGGATCTGTTTGGCATTCGTATCCCTTTATAACCTAGCCCCCTCTTACCTTTCTAGCCTTCTTACACCTTATTCCCTGACATTTAATTCTTTAATCCAGTGACAATTGTTCCATGAACAAGACACTCCATCCCTGGGCTCTAGGCGTTTTAAAACAAGAAGCCTCACACCAACGTGGGCATTTGTTTCTCTGGATTCGGCATATTTGTTAGGAGGTTTTTTGTTTTTTAGTGTTCATTTGGGGGAAAGGTACAGTGGGAGGTAGGGATTGACATGTGCTTATTAAAGCAAGTTTTAAAGAAATCTTTATGTGTATCTTACCTCCTTAAATGCATCCTAGCACTTGTTCTTCAGTTAAAAAAAGAGAAAAGCAGAATACTGGAGGACAGTTTTTAGAGATTGCCAAGGCATATTTGTAAGCTGCAGGGATCAACTGGAGGTAAGAGTGGGGATGATGTGGGGGCAGCCTGATGGAGAAGACAAGAGAAGATGAGATCAAGTACCGGTGGATGGGTTAGCCTTGGTGAGAAGGGTCACAGAGAATGGGAGCTAGGGGTTTTAACAGATAGAGAAGAGAGGACCTCATGGTGAATGGCCTCTGTTGTCTGAGGAAAGTATTAAGTGAAGTCTTTGCTAGAGGGGAGGAAGAGAGCAGAGATGGCATGGGAAGCTTTAGGGGGAATAAAAGATTTTTTTTAAAATTTAACTTATTTATTTAACATATTTAGTTTTCAGCATTGGTTTTCACAAGAGTTTGAATTACAAATTTTCTCCCCATTTCTACCCTCCTCCCCCACTCCAAGATAGCGTATATTCTGGTTGCCTTGTTCCCCAGTCAGCCCTCCCTTCTGTCACCCCACTCCCTTCCCATCCCCTTTTCCCTTCCTCTCTTGTAGGGCAAGATAAATTTCTACTCCTCATTGCCTGTGTATCTGGAATAAAAGATCTGGGACAGCCATAGTGGGGAGAGAGATAGAGAGTCAGCTGCTGGACCAGCCGAGATCAGATAACAGATTAATGGCAGATCCGTTCAGCTTGCTGGTATGACTTCCTCCATCTCTGTTCAGCTCCAGCTGAGGCGGAGCTTAGGAGAATACTGGGAACATGAAGCCCATGTTGTCAGGTGGAAGAGTGATGTTCTGTATTGAATTTGCAGAGCTAGGAGCCAAAATTGGGTAGAAGTTACAGAGAGCACATTTAGCCTTGATACTGGGAAATGTTTCCTAACAGTGAGTTCTGTCCTTCCAAAGTGGAATGAGCTAGCCTGCGAGGGAGGGAGATTGCCCTCATTCCAAGTCTTTAGCCAGAGACTGGATGACCACTTAGCTGGTATGTAAGAGTGGGGATTCCTTTTGGGCCCTAGGTGGCTATGAGGTTCCAACTCTAAAATTCTGTGACTTTTAAGGTCCTAGATTAATATTTGGCTCCCTCACAATTACTCAAATTTTAAAACCCTAGCAAAACCAATCAACACATCTAAAAAATGTGGAAATATATGCAGTGCTCCAGTCCCTACTCAACTTCTGCAAAGCAGTTGGGGAAAGTGTCTTCTCCTATCTCTACCTAGGGGCTATGCTTGTTCTTTGTAAATGTTTAAAAATTCAGTTTTATTTTTGAAAGTCCAAATTCTGTCTCCCTCCTGCCTCTCCTTTTCTCCTACATTGAGAAAAAGAAAAAAACAAAACAAAACCCATTACAAACTAGCACTTTGCAGAATGAAAACAAATGCCCTTGTTAACCATGTCCCCATGCTCCCCCCCCCCCCCCCAAAAGTAAAGAACTTGTCATTCTTCACTCTCAGTCACTCCTCTGTGTGGAGGTGGCTAGCACGCTTTATCCTAAGTCGTCTAGAGTGACAGCTGGCCAGTGTGTGATCGATCAGAATTCCTGGATCTTGGAGAGAAGTTTGTCTTTACGGCGTTGTTAACTTATGCATTGGTCTTGCCTTGCTCTGCATCAGTTCATCCAAATCTTTCGAGGTTTTTCTGGAACAATCCCCATCATTTCTTACAGCACAATAGAATTCAAGCATATTTATATGCCATATATTACCACAGATGCCGTAATTTCTTCAGTCGTTCCCTGTTTGATGGGCATCCCCAATTCTTTGTCACAAAAAAATAAAACAGGTCCGTTGTAAATATTTTTGTACGCACGGGTCCTTTCCCACTTTCGTCTCTTTGAGTGTAGACCTAGGAAGGGTATTTGTGCTTCGTAATTTTGCCACATTCACTTCTGGTTGTTCTGTGGTTGTTTCCACTCACAGCACGTTGTTACAGACATGGTGTGTTTTTTTCTTGGCTCTGCTAACTTCACATTCTCAGTTCATGGAAGTGTTTCTTTCTGTGCTTCTCTGCCTTCATCATATCCCCATTTTCCTACAGCACAGAAGTCCTCTGTTAAATCCGTGCACTATAAACTTAGCTCTTCCCCAGTTGATGGGTATATGCTTTGCACTTTTTCAATCCCACAAAGATATTTTGCTACATATGCTTAATAGTGGGATCTCTGGGTCAAGAGGATTGGATGTTTTAGTCGCTATTTTCGTAATTCCACATTTTTTCCCAATGTGCTTGTATTATTTACAGCTCCACTAACAATGTGTGCCCATCTTTCCACCATCTCCCTCACGCTGACTATTTCCATCTTTTGTCATCTTTGTCAGTTTGCTGGGTGTGAAAGTGAATCTTGAGGGTTGCATTTCTCTTATAATTTATTGATTTGGACCACTGTTTCATAGGATTGTTAATAGTTTCCAGCTCTTTGGAGAACCGCTCTTCCTTCTCCTTTGACCACGTGTGTATTAGGGAAATAGCTTTTGGTTTTACATTCCTGTGAGTTGTCTATAGGTCTTGGATACCAAGCCCTTTTCAGAGAAACTTGATTAAAAGATTTTTTTCCCAGAACTTTCCCTTCTTATCTCAGGTATGTTAATTTTGTTTTTGCAGAAGCATTTTAGTTTTAATCAACATGATCTGTTTTATCTTTTATAATTGCCTTCATCTTTCCTTTGGTTCTGAATACATCTGTCTGTAGCCGTGAAGAGTATATGATCCGCTTCTCCTGTCATTTTTTCTCATGCGCTCTTTAACATTCGTCATGTGTCTATTTTAAATTTATTTTTATTGTGGAGCGTGGTCTCGATGCCGGTCTGAGCCTAATTTCTGCCAGACTGCTGCTTTCAGTCTTCTCAGCAGTTATTATCAGTAGGGTGTTCTTTCCTAAGTGATTTCTGGTTTTAGGTTCACTGAACAGCGGGTGATCGTAACTAACCAGATTTAAATTCTGACTTAAGTACGACCTGGAGTTTTTCATTAACCCTTGAATACTTCACGTTCCTAATAAATTCTTACCTCCTAGTGCATTGCTCAGTCCCTTACTCTCAATAATAATAGCGACTTATGATTCTAGAGTATTTTAGGGACTGTCCTCCCAGTGGTCCCCTGAGGAATATCATGTACTTATTCCGTTTTGCACACCGGATGATTGAGTGCCATGAAAGCTAAGTGTTCAAGGTCACGCACCTTGCAAGTTTTGGAGCCAGGATTCCTACTCAAGTTTTCTCACTCCATAACCATCCTACTACCCTGCCTCTAGACCTGCCCTGGTCTCCCAACCTTTCTTCAGATATTCCCTATCTTTCAAGATTCAGATCCAAGCAGCAGAATCCTATGATACAAAGAAACTTTGGAGTCAGAAGACCTGGTTTCAAATCCTCGCTGACAAGAAAGAGGCTCAGTAGTAGGGAAGTCCTTTCCTTCTCTGAACCTTTGTTTTTTTTCCATATGTAAAATGAGAATGTTGTTCTAGATAATCCCTGAAGATACTTCTAGGTATGAATTCCGTGCTCCCAAGCCTCACTTCCTCCCTGAAGCCTTTTCTTTAGGGTGGTCTCTTCCTATGGTGAGTTTCTAGAATTAAACACTTAGTGATTACTGCAGGCTCACAGCTGTCTTAGACTTCTTTTATGTGCCCTGCAGCAGCCTGGCACAGTTCTGGGCACACGAACGAATGCCCAGTCAATACTGATTGATTCTTCCAGGTACATGGCGACGTCTGGTCTGGACCACCAGGTGAAGATCTTCGACCTTCGGGGAAAGTACCAGCCCCTGACATCTCGGGCTCTGCCCCAGGGAGCCGGCCACTTGGCATTCTCACAGCGAGGACTGTTGGCCGGAGGCATGGGGGATGTGGTGAACATATGGAGGGGACAGGGGCAGGGTAATTTTCCCTCCCTTGACCAGCCGTATCTGACTCATCGTCTCCCCGGCCACGTCCACGGCCTTCAGTTCTGCCCCTTTGAGGATGTGCTGGGGGCAGGCCACAGCAGAGGCTTCACCAGCATCCTGGTTCCTGGTGAGCTGGGGGTGGAGGAGGGCATGACCCGCTTCCTGCTGCTCAGTGAACAGGAGGGATAAGACAAAGGGTGTAGTGTAAGCATCACTAGCATGCTGGTTCCCAGGTTGTTCCCCAATACTAATAGCAGGCAGCGTTGCTGCGGTGCTTCAGAGTTGGCAAAGCTCTTTGCAAATGTTGTTTTGTCCTCACAACAACCTGGGGAGGCAGGCGACGTTATTAACCCCATTTTACAAATGAGGAAACTGAGGAAGGCGGGTTAAATGACTTCCTTAGGATCATCAGACTTTGGACTCAGGTTTTGCTGACCGAGGTGTAGCATTCTATCCAGTGCCACCCAGCTGTTTGCAAATTAGCTTAAGATATGGGAGATTAGAAGAGCAGGGGATAAGAGGGATGGTGTAAACCCCAGCATCCTCCTGGTGCCCAGGGATTTAGGAGAGCAGATGGCCTTGGAGGGCAGTAGAGAAGAATGAATAGGAGGGCACACACTAGGGGTAACAGGGCCTCAGGAGGAGAGAGGGCAGTGGAACCAGGAGAGGGTGTTTCTGGGTTCACTTTCTGCCTCTGAAATGCTTTTCCCCACCTCCTAGGGGCCGGGGAGCCCAATTTTGATGGACTGGAGAGTAACCCCTACAGGAGCCGTAAGCAGCGGCAGGAATGGGAAGTGAAAGCTTTGATGGAGAAGGTGAGTACACAGCTGTGTTCTGGACTTACCTGAGGGGATTGTTGGAGGAAGGAGAAGAGATGTCTGGGTGGGTGGGTGTTTTTAAGATGGGGGTGAGGGTGCAGATACACCTCTCTAAGTGAGGGCAGGTGGGTTCAGGAATGTGTCAGGGTGGGAGGTGGGGAATAAAGATGGGGGGGTGCCCCTTCCATTACAGTCCATGATACTATCTTATGACACCTCCAGATCCCAGCGGAACTGATTGGCCTAGATCCTCGGAATCTGGGTGAAATCGATGTCATCTCTTTGGAGCAGAAGAAGAAGGAACGAATAGAGCGACTGGTGAGAAGATCCTGTATACCCCCTTACCATCTGCACCCCCAATGTAATCAACTCCACACTCTTCTTAGAGGAGCAATTCGATGTGCATAAAATACACTGTATTTGGAGTCAGTAGACTTCAGGCCAAAACTTAGCTCTGTCCCCTAAGATCTGTGTGACCTTGGGGAAGACATTTTCCATCTGTAGACATCAACTACAAAGGTGAGGAACTAAGAGGAAAGAACTAGAAAGTGGGCAGGAAATGCCAAGAGGCGAGTCTGTAGTCTCAGACACCTTCCTTCTCCCACCCCTTCAGAAAAAGAGAAAATGGATGATCCCTGAGCCATCCAGAGCCCCAGCCAAACCAAGGCTTACCTCTTGTCTAAGGCCAAAAATAATGCTGGCTCCCTACAAAGAGGCCTTTCTGGAGAAATGACCTTGTCCCCTCAGGGAATGTCCAGGAAGTAAATTCTATTGTTTTACAAGCCAACCACTTCCTTCCCCAGGGGTTCGACCCTGAGGCTAAGGCTGCCTTCCAGCCAAAGCGGAAAAAGAAGGGCCGGAGCTCAACTGCAAACTTGGTGAAGAGGAAGACTAAGGTTAAAAACCAGGAACACAGGGTAAGAGCAACTGGGGATGTGGAGGGGGAGTGAAGGATGAGCGAAGACAGATGGACATCTCACAAGATGCAGGCTTTCCTATCCACCAAACTACCCCAGCCCAGGACCTCCTTCTGGCCTTTCTCCCATACTTTGCTGTCTTCTGTTTTAGGAGAAGGTCAGACAGAGCCTTCAGCAGCACCAGGAGCAGAAGCACCAGGAGCAACCACAGAAAAAGAAGAAGAAACCAAAACCCCCCCAGCCTGCTGGGCCTCGGCCTTCTGCTCTGGATAGATTTAAACGATGAGGAGAACACGAGTTTCCTGGATCTTAGGACAGATTCGGCCCCTCCTTCCTGCACTCCTGCCCAAAAGGGATTGGACATCTGGGTTACAGGGGTGGGGGATGGATTAAAGAAGAACTTGGGTTTTTATGTGGTATTTTGTATGAGGATGTCCATCTTTGTCATGGAAGCAGCATTGCAGTTGTCTCCAAGTGGGAACATGTTTGTCTCTTAAGCCCAGAGAGAGTACCATCACACCCCCCTTCCCTATGTTTCTCACCAGAAGCTTCCCACTTTTAGAATCACTGACAACTCAGTGGTTCCTAGAGCCCTTCAGTCATAGAACCTGGATTGGAGAAGATGTAAGAGACCAATTTGACAGGCTTTTCACCTATGCCTGAATCAATCTCTTCTAAGAGATTCTCGACAAATGGTTCCATCCACACTGATGCTGTCAAGGTAGTTCATTCTACTGCAGTTTTTCCTTACATTAATCCTAAATCTGCCCTTAACCGCCTAATGGACTAGCTGAACAGTTCTCCATAGACAAGCGTTTGCAACCATTTTTACTCTTTTACAGTCTTGCCATGTATATTGAACGCTCCGGCACCTTTACAGTTTGAACCCAAATCCTGATAAACCCTTCTGTCGAGTTAATGGAGGTCGGTATTACAGTAGAGGAAAACTTTCCTCAGAGCTGTCCAGAAGTGGTGATGGGAGGCGTGGAGCGGTAGTGGCTCCCTGGAGGTCTTTCAGGCAGGGGCTGGATGACCACTTTAGGAATCTTGTAGTGGGACTTTAGTTCGTTCAGACAGTGAGGTTTTTTGTAAGGATTCCCCAGGGCCAGTTCTGAACTAGAGCCCGGTGGACCACTTCGGCTGTAGCACTGAAATGAGGGTTCCGTCCACTTCCTAGCCAGTCCAAGACCCATGTACCCTTGGGTTTACTGTGGACGCTGCTAACAGACCACTCCTAGCAACGTGAAGAACATAGCCCTGTGCACCCCAAGGGAGATCTGGATAGAAAAGTACTTTTAGTACCCTCATGACCTTCCTGAATGGGACCTTTATCACTGTCTTACGTTAAGACATTCAGGATATTTATGGAGGAGGCAGGAACTGACCAAGCGTGTGCCTGCCCTATCTGTGGGAGGAAGCCAGACCTGGGAATGAGTGGCTAATGCTTGACAACTGGACACTTGGTTACTGTCATGACTGGAGCTGGAAGGCGAGAGGACGTGATCCAACCCTTTCTGTTTTAAAGATGACCAGGGTCCAGGGAGGTGGAGTGATTTGGTTCGGCCACTAGATGGCACAGAATTAGCATACTGGACCTGACTTGGAATCCTGCCCCAAACACTGTGTGACCTTGAATAAGTCACAACCTTACAAATGGGGGTTACGACAGCACCTACCTCACAGGGGTGGTTGTGTGGATCAAATGGGATAAAAATGTTAAAATAAACGCCACCTATTCTTTACCCAAGTGAACTCCAACATGGAATACATAGTAAAACAAGGCACATGTAAGATGTGATTAACAGCCTGCACATGCTACCCCCAAACTTCCATGCCTTGTTCCTGGCTCTGTTCTCTGGACCAAAGGAAACAGCCCAAGTTGATCCATACTGTCTTTTCGTGAACATCCTAATTCCCTGCCTCCCCCGCCCCCATTTGATTTTTTTAATAGCAAAGGAAGGGCTTAGCTTCCTTTCACCCTTGGACAGTCAAGGGCCTGCTTTCTCTCCAGCTAATGTGGTTCCCAGAATGGAGCACAATTGAACCAGATTACAGCTGGACCATAACCTCCCTAGTCCTGGGCATCACTCGACGCACCCTAAGATCATCATTAGCTTACCGTGGTCTGATATTAGACAATACGCAAAGACACGGAGACAAGGAGGTTTTACTGAGAAACAGCTATCACCTCCTGCCCCTAAACAAACATACTGCACCTTGGGGGACAGTCTCAACTCTGTCCCCTCTGACCATCTCAGGACGGGGAGGAAGGCTTTTCTTTTCTCCCCTGTTGATCAGAGCCCACCTAGCCTTCCCCACATCCAGATGTCTTTGATCTGAGTTCTCTTCCGATACTTCCCAGCTCTTAAGAATGTGGAGTGAGACTACAGGATCAGGCCACTGAGTCCATGAGCTTGGGGGAGACTTCACTGCTTCGTGACAAGTTGGGATTGTTGGCGAGGAGGGATAAAAATCCTAGGGCAACGGCATCCCAAGTATCCAAACTCCACTGTGGCCCCAGTGGACACATCTCCAGCCTCAACTCTTCTCTCCTGAGGCCTCAGGTGTCATCAAAAATACCACCAGTTCAGCACCCAACATCTCAGTATTCCTAGAGTTTCCTGAAGCCAGGAGCAGAGTGGCACGTCCCCATTCCCTGAGGAACCCCTCACAAGTTCCCAGGCACTCTTCATTTCCCAGGGCTGCATGTGGTGAGAACTTAGTAAGATCCTCCCAAAGCAGCAGCGGTCAATGGGGTAGCGGGCAGCACCCGCTATCCGTGAGCTGTGGGTGGGGGCAACCCCTACCCTCTTGGCAATCACCCCAACAAAAACGTCCTCTACTGGTATCAGAGGCACGCCACTAGCTGCCCTAAGAATCAGCCGCAGGACCGGGGCTGATAACACGTAGCCAGTACCTGAACCATAAGGGGGGAAGGGACCCCGGGCAGAAGGCCACTCCACCTCTGATACCTGATGCCGGCTCCCCTTCAAGCGGGAGGGGTAAACACTCCAGTGGACGTGGCCGAGGTACAAGTGGGGTACAGGAGGGTACAGGCTACGGGCATCCTCTAATTCTCTCTCTCCAGTTTTGGCCTTCCCATCCCCTTGAACAATCCCACCTCGGTCAGGATATCTCTGTTGCAGATCCTGTTTCAGGTCCTTCCCTCGTTGGTCAAGTTCAGCCACAAGCCCAGGGACGTTGATGTAGACATCATCATCAGTCTTGAGGACATAATGGACGTTGGGGCAGTACCTGGCTGCCCATGCCAGCCCACTTAAGGTTTTCAAGGTAAGGTTTCGATATGAGTCCATGAAAGCAGCCTGCACGATATCCCCCTCCACCTGGGCTTCCCATTTCAATATGTCTTCAATATTTTTCCGACTATAATCCGGTTCCCCCAGTATGAAGAGTGTGCGGACCAAGTGACCCTGAATCTCCCGCAGAGCTCCCCAAGAGGCTCGAATAGCGTCTCTCTGCTCCTGATGCTCAGGGGCAGTGCTCACGAGGATCAGAAGGAAAAGCTGGGAACCAGAACCTCTGCAAACCCCTACATTAGGGATCAGAAAGTGGGGCAAGGAGAGTGGGGGCGCAGGTGCAGCTGGGGCTGGCATTGGGGGAGCGAGGGAGAATTCCTTCCTTAGCTCCGAGGGACCAAAGATGACCCAGACACACGAGAATGCCAAAGCTGCCAGGAGCATGCAGCGTGGATGGAGGAAGCAGGAGGGCATGGTGAGGGGCAGAGATTCAGATTTGGTAGTGACCTGAAAAGAGAGAAATGGTGGGGAAGGAGAGAAGAAACAGAGGATAAGAGTCGGAACACAGGCAGGGAGTCCTCCAAGATCAAGTCATCTGGTGCTCAGCCACCCTCCTGAGATAGCCCTAGCTCTCGTCCTCCATCCCTAACTCGCCGTCCGCGACCTAACGTCCTCCTCCCCAGCTCCTGCTCCCGGACAGAGGAGTGGGGGGTGGGGCAATGGATCGGAGAATGCTCATCGCAGAGGGTGGAGGAGAGATGCCAGGATGGGAAAGGCTGGAGAAGGGAGGGGTAGAAAGGGACCAGGGGACGAGGGGGCCACTGGGAGTGGGTTACCTTGTCTGCAGCACCCTGACGCCCTATATGCTGGCTCCATGGTTGCACTGCTTATCCGTGGTGTGTACCCGCCTCATCTCCTCGTCATCTCCTTAGCCCCTCCTTCCAGCTTCCCTCCCTCCCGCTACACGCTACACACCCCCAGGACTGCCCGATGTCTGCAACCACCCTCTGCCTTAGGGGTGCAGGGCCCCTCATCCCCTCTGGTCCTTCCGCGCCCCGCCCCCCACCCCTTCCCTTCCCTCGCCTTCCACCTGCATCTGGGTCTGGGTGGTCCCTTCCCATTGTCTCCCTCTGGGTTTCTCAATGGCGATCACTTCCTTTCTGTGCCCCTCTCTGGGGCTGACGTTTAATCACGGGGGCTGCCTGTTCCCCCACCCCCCACAAGCCTCGCCGTGCAGGGTAGCGAGGGTCGGCCTCTCGTCTTCCTTGGATGTCAGGGTGTCCTCGGGCATCTCCGCGGCTCGGGGACCGGCTCCCCGTCGTGATGCGCACTGAGGTCCTCTCATACAGCGCGGCGCGGCGCGTAGCAGCTGCTTCCCCCCTCCCTCCGGGGCCGCCCAGCCCAGCCCGGCCGCTCCCCGCCCCTTTGCCACCACGAGCGCCCTCACCTCGGAGAGCCCTTCCTGCGCTGGGGGCCGCTGCCGCCCTTTCTCCGCCACGTGGTGGGGATCCCGGCCCCGGACAGCGCAGTCCAGCCCGGCAGAAGTGGAGGCCCGCTTCCTTTTACTAGCAGCCAGACTCCACCCCCAATACACTTCCTGATACTGGAGATCAACGAGGCCGGGCTGGAAGGGCAGTGGCTTCCCGGGCCAGCATGTGCCTCAGGCCCACCTTCTCCGTGGCCCAATCCGCACGTGCGCCCCGGTTCGAAAAACTCAGCGAGAGATTTCTCCCATCCACTTAACAAGGAAATTTAATTCCCCAAATTAGAGGCCTATGTTTGGGCAGAGCCCCGACTTGAGGCAGTGGCTAAAAAGCAGTGGGGAGGTGCATGGTCCCACCGTGCTGAGCCTGGGCCCACGTGTGCTTCTCCCCACATCGTCGGACCTCTTCTTTCTGCTGTAATGGAAACAAGGGATGCATCTGGCACGTGGAAGATGTTTATTAATTGAACTAGAAAGTCATGCCTCTGGGAGGGACAGAAACTAGACACACGGGCAATTTTGTTATAAACTTATTTATTAATAGACAAGGCCAGTGAAGTTGTTTACTTCTTCTTGGACACACCGACAGTGCGACCCCTGCGGCCTGTAGTCTTGGTGTGCTGGCCTCGAACCCGGAGACTATAGAAAAGAAAAGGGATAAAGATCAGGATGGTAAAGAGCTGGCAGCCACGAGATCAGATGAGAGCTACCAGTGATAATCTTGACTTTTAATGGCTCACACTGCCCTGGAAACCACCAGCTTCGCCCTGACCTATACATCACCTACTGCTTGTACAAGTAAAATCAGTATGTCTAAATCAGAACTGCTTCCCTCCCCAAAATGGGTCCTTCTAAGCTTTATAACTATGCCAACACTATATTCCTCCCCAAGTCATCCAGGAGATTTCAAACCTCAAGGACCCTCATCCTGTTGCCAAATTCTTCCTCCTTCCATCAGTTTCACACTCCCTACCAATACCCACAACTTCGACCCTAGGTTCAGGCCCCTGTTACTTGTCACCTATATTTTTTTTTTAAATATTTTTTACATTAAAATGCTTCTAAACATACCTCTTTTGATTGCTCCTTCTTTACCCTTCCCTCCTTTGTTTATCATTTCTTCTCACCCTACCTACCCATGTTGCTCAACTCTGTTGGAGCTATGAACTCATTATTCTTACATGGCTATCTTGGGAATAAGATTTCATCTTCCCAGACCATAATGTGGAGGGAGCTATGTTTCATTCACCCTTATGTCCCCAGTGCATCCTTGCATTCACAGAGGGTACTTAATGATATTCAGAGGTTTCGAGTGCTTTCCTTATCCCCCCCATCTAACTCACCCCCAGAAGTGCCGAAGCCCACGATGTGCCCGAATCTTCTTCAGTCGCTCCAGATCTTCACGCAGCTTGTTGTCCAGACCGTTGGCCAGAACCTATACAGATAGAAGGCACACACGTTTCTCTACTAGCCCCACCCCCAACCGTCTTATAAAATGCTGCAGTGCCCCTGCTCTATAACCTCCTTGCCCTGCCCCTCCCACCTACCTGGCTGTATTTTCCATCCTTTACATCCTTCTGCCTGTTAAGGAACCAGTCTGGAATCTTGTATTGCCGGGGATTCTGCATGATGGTGATCACACGCTCCACCTGTCATGGAAGGGGGAATGTATGTAGCAGAACCCCAAAGCTCCCTTCTGGAAGAGATGCCCCCCTCACCCACTTCCAGTAATTTCTTCTTACCTCATCTTCAGTGAGCTCACCAGCCCTCTTGGTGAGGTCAATGTCTGCTTTCCTCAGTACTACATGAGCGTATCTTCGACCCACACCCTGGAGAAGAAAACAGGGTAAAGAGAGACAAGATCAGCAAAACCACACAGCAATGAGAAGCATCCTTGTACAGCAACAGTTATTTGGTCTGGGAATACTGACTTCTAGGATTTCCATCTAGGCAATACTGCTTACTATGTACAGTTCTTACATCAGTCCTTGCGCAATGAGAGGTTTAGGTCCTTGTTTTGTAATTTTATTTTAGACTCGAGGGCCAGGACACAGAATAGAGAAACTAAACAAAAACATATCATAAACTTGAATACAAAGAAAAAAAAAGCATTTCGCGTGCATAGCAGAACACGAGGAAGGGTTCTTGAGAGGTCCTTGTTTTTAAGGACCAAAATTTAGCAATCCTATGAAATCACAAATGTTTTTTTTCCCCCAAAGCCTTTACTATCCTTACTTGGTCTAACTGCCTCTATAGGTCTTGCCTTCCTATCAACACAATTTTGTCTGACTAGGGCAGGACACATCTCCCCAGTCCTGGAATATTATATCTTTCTCAATGTAGCCTGGGATCGAATTAGCTTTCTGGGCTGTCATACCTGTTGGGATTCATACTTTGAGCCTGCCATCCAATACCTCCCCACCCCTACCTGAAATAGCTTCTACCTCCAGCCAAGAGTACTCTGGACCAAAGCAGGCCAAGGACTCACATTTCTTAACCCAATGGCTACATTCAAATACAGCGACAGTCAAAAACACCTGCTTTACGCAATGTGCCTAGTCACCTCACGGTGGAGGAGCTACTCAGTCCTCTAAGAACACAGCTCACACCCAATGTTCTAAAATGCAGATGCTTTTATTCTTAATTGCCCCCCCCCAAGTTTCTTCTATCTCTAATGTTACTTTAATGGTCTAATTATCGCTGCTAATACCAATGTTATTCTCACCTAACATTGTAAACATGTATCCCACCTTGCCAGACATTAGCTGTGTTACCCCAGAAATGGTACCTTGCACCTCATATGTAGTGTGATAAATCTGGAGTCAGGAAGACCCAAATTCCAATTTGACCTCAGACACTTTACTATTTGTTTCAGTTTCCTCATGTGCAAAATGCGGATAATAGCAACCATCTCCCAGGGCTGTTGTGAAGGTTAAAGTGCTCTGCTTAACTTCAAATATAGAGAAAAGAGATCGGCTCATAAACAACCTTAAGTGCTTACTGTTAGCAGGAATTCTGAGGCACATGGCATACAAATAAAGGCAAAAACATGGTTTGTGCCTTCAAAAAAGGTGCTCACACTCTAAGGAATGTGGAAGTAACCGTACAAGTTATGTGAGTGTAAATGGAGAGCAGAGAAGGGACTAGCAATGTATGGGAGGGGATGAGAGAAATGAGTGGGAGTTTAGGATTTGAACAGAGAAAGACATAAAATCTGATCTGTTTTAAAGACTGGATCAGATTGTGAAGAGCTTTGAATGCCAACTAAAACTTACTGAATAAAGTGGGCAGCATTATCAGACCTGTGCTTTTAGAAAAATCACTGCTGAGTGGTTTGTAATGGGTGGAGGCTTGAAGTAGGGAGGCCAAACGGAAGGCGGTATACTGCAGTGTACTGCTGAGTCCGAATCAAGATAGGCAGATGTGTGCATTATCTACGAGAGATTGTGAATACTGAAATGACAGAAGTTGTTAACACTGGATAAACAGTGTAAACGTGAGGATCTGAGAATGACACTGAGGTTGCAAGCCTTAATAACTGGAGGGATACTGGTACCCTCAGTAGTAACAGGGCAGTTTGGACAAGGAGGGTTCTGGGCCAAAGGCAAATGCTACTTGTTTTGGACATGTTGGGTTCTGTGACTGGCAGAAAGAATAGTAAAGATGATGCTTATTCTAGGAAGACAAGGGTACCAGGCACTATCAATAAATAAGGCAGCTACCACACCGCCAGTTCTGAGAGATCGAGGTTGACATAATGGCTCCACTCTGGGCTTTTTCTGCTTTGCATCTGCTGGAATCAAATAGGTCTTTAGTTTCAGCAGGACTCTGCCTTCTGCCTCATCCTGCTATTTGGTGGTAGTTCTGGGAAATTTATGAAAAGACTGAACAATTTAAATTTAAGGACAAGAAATTATTCTGGCAGCGAGCCCTACGTTAGGCGTAAGGAGACAAAGTTGCTGCAGGAATTCCTAGGTAAGAGAATGGGAAAGAGCCTACATTAGGAATGCTTGGGGCAGGAATGCAAGGGGCAAAGTGGTTAATCGAAGAATGACTTAAAGACTTCACCACTGCAACCCCAGGCAGAAAAATCCTTACTTGGAAAGAGAATGAATGAAATACCTGGTGTGTAATAAACAACTTGTACCATTAAGCCACTTGTTAATTGTTGGTAAGTTTTTCCTTAGATCTAGGGTTTGGGACCTCAGAGGCTTCCTAATCCAACCTCCTCGAATTACAGCAGAGGCCCTAGGTAGTTGACGATGCTTGTTCAAGGCCACACAGGTGCTGTAGGGGTTTCTTTCCTCTGTTAGTTTTGTTGTTCAGTTGTGTCCAACTCTTTTGTGATCCCATCTGGGGTTTTGTCGTTTCCTTCTCCAGCTCATTTTACGGAGGAGGAACCGGAGTCAACAGGGTTAAGTGACTTGCCCAGGGTCACAGCTGGTAAGGGTCTGGCAGGTTTGAACTCTTCCTAACTCCAAGCCCAGTACTTAATCCGCTGCTCCACTTTTATAGCCTTTCAAATATTTAAAAGCCCCCGGACCCTCATTTCGTCAGTCACCTTCCCCAGCCAAAGCACACATCTCCTTCAAAAGCAGACAAGTTATCAGATTTCTGAATCCTCATCCCTGGAATGGTTCTTCTTTCTGCCCATTCCAGTTTACACCGGCTTAACTGCAGACTGTACCTTCCCCCAAATCAGACTTGTATAAAGTCTAAACATTGCCTGTAATTGCTTTTCTTCAACTACCCCCCCCAATCTCATTTTAAGGAGAAATGTCTGTTCACCAGCATCACACACTAGGCCCTTAACACCCTCCCCAACCCCAGGCTGAATGCCCCAAATGAAAATGTAATTGGAAATGTTAATATGTGGTTTCCTAATTCACTATGAGGCCCCCAGTGAACCTTCTGTATGTTTTAGTGGCTCCCACTTCTATCTGCGCTGACACTATTACCACAGATGCGTAGCTGGGTGGCAGAAGATCATTGTACCCGCAGTCAGGAAGATTGGAGTTCAAATCCACTCTCACTAGCTGTGACCCCGGCTGGACGAGCTGGAGATGGAAATGGCAAACAATTCCACTATCTTTGCCAAGAAAATCCCAAAAGGGGATTTAAGAAACAACTAAATAACTGCTGTACAACACGCTGTGCCCTAATAATCCAAAGCTGTTTTGCAAAAAAACTCATACCTAAGTCATGTCTTCAGACTCCCACTATCTCTAATCCAATCCCTAACCCAAAGTGCTAAAGAAGTAGGCCTTCAATCTTAACACCTGCAGAGACAGCCCATTATACTTTTGGCTAGTTCTAATATGTACTGGTTCTCCCCGCCCCCTTATATCAAACCAAAAAGGTTTTATACTCTTTAGTTCTGACTTCTTTTCTATGACAGTTAAAAAAAAAAACAGTTTAAGAAAACTGTTCTGGCAGGCCTCTTCCCATCCTGGCTCCAGAATCAGAGGAAAGGGATTGGAATTCTACTTCTGATGGGTTACTATTTATCTGACTGTGCAAGTCACAACTTCTCTGAGCCTTGTTTTCAGACTACATTAGATCAGTGTTAATCCTTTTTGTATCAGGGACATCCCCCCTCTCCACCCTTGGCAATCTAGTGAAACCTATAAATCTCTCAGAATGTGTTTAAATATCCATAAAATCAAACTGTAATGGAAACTATACATTAAAAGTTATTAAAAATATAAACCCCCTAATTTGTAATATATCTAGTAGTGGATTCAACAACTGCGGTAATTTCAAAGTAGCGATAAGCCAAAATGATATACTGAGTTATCTACAGACACTGTGGTTTGTTGCCTAATTTTACCTCAGAAGGAAATGCTAAACTGCTGTGAGACGTTAGTAAAAATAAACCCTATACCTCCCCATCACTAAGAACCCCTGGACTAGATGACCCAAGGTCTCTGCCCACACTAGAGTTGAACCTCTTACAAACCTTTTCCAGGCCAAACATGTTCAGTTTAGTTTATTTGCAACATGACCAGCCAGGAAAGGGCAATGAGATCGAGTGTGGAAGATGGAACCACAAACATAATACAGGGAGCACAGTCTATGGTTGAGGAACAACCTATGAAAACGTAGTAATGCCAAGCCTGAAGAACAGCATGTAGTAAAGTTGTCACCATCATTTAAATTATGCGAAAGGAAGGATTCAGATTTTTGAAGGCTGTAGCTCTTGACCTAAAAGTACCAGCCACACACCCATCTTCTACAGGCAATCTTTCTCATCCCTCTCAATCCTACTGCCTTCCTTCTGCTGTTTATTTCCACTTTATCCTAGACATAGCTTGTTTGTACAGCATGTTGTCTTTCCCATTATATGAGGGCGGAACTCCTTAAGGGGAGAGATTGTCTTTTACCTTTCTTCGTATAAATGTTTACTAACTGATGACCACCACCCCTCTTCAAAGAGCCCCATTCCCTTGACTGCCAGCCTCAGCCTCAAATTGACCCCACCCACATTTGCCTCTCTATGTTTTGCTCCCTATCTAGTGCCTTAATTTGAAGGCCTTCCTAAAGGCTGTTACAGAACAGAAACAGGGGAGTTTGGATTTGGGGAAGAACGGTATTTCTGCCTTGGACATGCAGAGAACAAGCTTGACCCTCTGGTTTCACTCCAACTTAAGACTTTTTTGGTAGAACAGTGACTGCTGCTTCCAGTTTTTCCTTATCCTTTACTCAAGGACCAGTTTCACAGCCCACCTCTGCAGAGTACAAAAGAAAAGCACAGCCCGAATACCGACCCATACCGATCACAGTCAACAAGCATTTATACAAAAAGCCTTGTACCAAGTAAAGAATTTCAGGAGAAAGCTCCCGAAGGCCCAGAAGGGCAGAGCCTAGCAGCCACAGGACCCATGGCAAAACAAGGCACCATGAAAGCAGACCTCAGAAGCGCCTCGAGAAAAAAGCCCAAGCGGGACGGTTGGCGTCATCCAAAGCAGTTCAGGCTACCTACCCAGGCGCAAACGCTTCCTACTTATCGGGGTTCCCAACCACCTTTCAAGCTTCGGAGCAGGAGAAGATCCCCAAGGTCGAGGAAAGCCAGGACTGAGAGAACCTTCCTAACCTGCCCCAGCACTCCTCCCGCGGTAGCGTCCTGCCTGTGCCTCCTGGGGCCCAGCACGCAGGATACACGGATTCGCCAGGCTGGGAGGGCAGCTGAGGCGGCGGAAGCGCAGCACAACTCCCACGGATAGACACCACCGCTTTTGTGTTTACATCACGTGACCCCCTTACCTGTTACGGGAAGGTTGCTTCTGGTGCCCAATCTCCTAGTGCTCTCTGAACACCCATGTTTTGCCCCCCCTGCCCCCGCCCCCCCCCCCCCCCCCCCCCCCCGCAGACCCCTGCGACTGGCCCTTACCTTGATGGCTGTGATGGCAAAAGCTATTTTGCGCCGTCCATCGATGTTGGTGTTGAGCACTCTCAAGATGTGCTGGAACTTCTCGGGGATCACAAGAGACTGGGGGGGCGAGACAGCAGGGAGGAACAACGTGGGCAAACACAGGTCAAGAACTGCTCACGTAGGCCAAGGAAAACCCCCGAGCTAGCGTTAACAGTTACAGCAGCCTGACCCCTGTCGCTGTCCCTTCACCACGCACAAGGGGGTGAGATCGCCCACCCTCGGCCACGCAGGAGGACCAGGAGGTCGGTCACGCCTGGGCATGACCCCGGAAGCTCCCCAGCAAGCCCAAGAACGACGGTGAAGTGTGGGAACCAAGTCGAGGAGGTGAGACCCCCTGCCTTCGCACAGAGCCACCTCCCCCCCGAGGTAGGGGGTCCCGGGTGACACCCGCCTCCCCCGGCGCCATTCTCCGTCCCTCCTCTCCAAGGACCCGGGAGCCGGTTCCACGCCCGAGACCTGCCGCCCTGGCCTAACCGCGCGGGCGTGCTCAGCAATCTCGCCGGCAAACTGCAGCCCTCCGGGCCCGGTCGCCCTCGAAGGGTCCCCGGTTCGGTCCGCAAACCCCCGACCCCGATGTCGCCGGATCCCCAGACCGGGTCCGGAGCCAGCCCTACCATGGCTGCAGCAGCGGCGTGAGAGCCTTCTCTGGAAGAGGAAACGGAAGTTACGTGTCCGCCTTATATAGTGGCCCCGGAGGGCGGGGAGAACGGGACGGTGGGAGAGGAGAGAAGGCTTCGGGAACGCAGGGAGGCACTTCCTGACCTCACGTGTTTGCAGTGACGCCACTTCCTGGCGGGGGCGTTCCGAAGGCGAACCCGGCCTCCGTCACTTCCGTTGCGCACCTGGAAGTCCGTCCGTTCTGGAAACGAAGGCTCCCTGAAGTCAAGGCCCCGCGCAGGCGGTGTGCCGGCGCCGCTTCCGGCCCCGGGGATTGGCGGAACGACTTTCACCCGCATTCTTACGCATTTACTTGCGTGTCCCCACTCGGTCCCCTCGCCGTGTACACCTCCCGTGGAGTGCACGGACCTGTTTTGACAGACACCCGGCGGAAGTAGCCGAGGGGGCGGGGCGGCGGCGGCAGGAATGGCAGCCCCGGAGCTGATGCTGCGGGCCGGTGCCACGGACATGGACGAGGACGAGAATGCCCTGGTGAGGGGGCCGCCCGCCGCGAGGCTGGGGGGTGGGGGTGGGGCGGGGCTTGTGCGGCTGCGCCGAGCCCGGGCTGTCAGTCACCTCCCGGAGCTCCCTGGGTCGGAGCCCCGGGCCGCAGCCGCCGCCGTGATCGCTTTCCGGGGGAGCGGCGGCTTCACTCCCCACCCCGTCGCCCCAGTATTTTCTTCTGAATGGGAGGCGTGTGCTGTCACACCCACCATCCCAGTATAGGAGCAGTTTTTCCACAATGGGTGGGCTTTGGTGGGGGGCTGCCCCCCCACGTCGTATCCCTTCCCCATCTCGCCTGCTAACTGCTCTCTCTCCAGGGGAGCGGCCCCGGGCTCCAGGAGCCACTGCAGCTGGGGGAGCTGGATATCACATCTGATGAATTCATCCTAGATGAAGTAGATGGTGAGGGAGCATTGGATCCTAGGAAACCTGGGGTGGGGGGAGGGGCAGGCCGGGAACGACCCCGGGGTTGAGTCTCCAAAGCGAGGAAGGGCTGGAATAGGCAAAGCTGGAAGTTGGGGTGTGGGGAGGGGTCCTGGGAGGGAAAGAACTGCATGCCTGGCTCCTCATGACTTCTTTCTGGTTCTAGTGCACATTCAGGCAAATCTAGAAGATGATTTGGTAAAGGAGGCTCTTAAAACGGTGAGACTTCCTCCAGGATCCTCTCTCTGCCTCTTGTCCCCCATTTATCCATTTCACACTCAGTCGCCTCTCCCAGTGTCTTCCAGCTGAGATCCTCTAATATTTTTCTCTCCTCTTAATCACTACCTGTGCCCTGGAGAGCATCAGGCTCTGTGATTTCTTTTCACTTAGATTGTCTTCTTTCTGGTCCTCCCAGGGTGTGGATCTCCGTCATTATTCAAAGCAGGTGGAACTGGAGCTACAACAGATAGAACAGAAATCTATTCGAGACTGTATCCTCACGGGAAAAAGAGGGGGGAGTCACTGACTTGAGGGGTGAGGTGGAAGGTGTGGCCAGGATGGTCTCCTCTCATCCCAGGTATGACACACGAGAAGGTGGGTGATTGGCTTGTGAGGTTTCTTCAGAAATTTGGGAGTCTCTGTTCTTTCTGTGAATCCTCTTAACTGCCCATGGCTCAGATATCCAGGAAAGTGAGAACATCGCATCACTGCACAACCAGATCACAGCCTGTGATGCCGTCCTTGAGGTTAGTGACCCAATTTTTCACGTGATCCCCAAGATTCTGTGAGTTTTGAATCGGCATATAAACACTGATACCATTTCTGAGGTCTATGACATAACGAATGAACCAGTATTTAGTGCCTATAATATGCTAAGAGCTCTGGTAAACGCTAATAGAAAGACAAACATGGATTAGTCCCTGCCTTCACCAAGCTTGTACTTAATGGGAGGAGAGGGACAGATACATTTATATGCAGGATACATGTTACTTTTGGAAGGTGTTGCTCTAGTAACTGGAGGGATCAGAAAAGGCTTCATGTAGAAAGGAGCACTTGAACTGAATTTTGAAGAAAACCAGAGATTCCTGGGAGACTGAAGTGAGGAATGTGAGTATGGAGGAGGGGACAGCACACAGATAAGAGATGGGATGTCTTGTATGAGGAATAGCAATTAGATTAGAGTGGTTAGAGCATGGAGTGCGTGGAGGTGAGTAGTATAGAGGCTAGAAAGGTAAAGAAGGGCCAGGTTGAAGTGCTAGACAGAGGGGTTTGTATTTGTTCTTGGAGGTAATAGGGAGGAAGCCGCTGGAATTTATTAAATAGGGAGTGACTTATACCAAGTGGTTTACCACCCGCCTTGCTCCTGCACCTTAAGGACTCTGGAGTTTTTACATTTAACTTGCAACTGTGATCTCTTATATATGTTGTCTCTCTCTATTAGAATACAAAGAGCAGGGACTGTCTTGCTTTTCTATTTTTTTTAATCTCCATTGCTTTGCAGATATAAGTGCTTAGTAAATTCTTTTTCACTTGTGCTTTAGGAAAGTTACTTTGGGAGCTATGTAGAAGATGGTTTGTAGTAGGGAGAGAGTTGAGTTGAGTCAGGAAGACTAAATAGGAGGCTGTGGCAATAGTACAGGCAAGAGGAGATGAGGGCTTGAACTAGTCTGATGGCTGTAGGAGGGGAAAGGGCTGGATGTGAGAGATGCTAGGGAGATAGAAACTATAAGATCTGGAAACCAATTAAATGTGTAGGGTGAGGGAGAGCGAGGAGTGAAGCTCAACATCAAGGTTGGTGACTGGGAGGTACCTTTAATCATAAAAGGAAAGTTTGAAAGAGGGGTGAGTTTGGAGGAAAAGATAATGAACTGTGTTTTGGATGTGTTGAGTTCCATTTGCTTGAAGGATATCCCATTAGAAATGTCTAGTAGACAGTCTGTGATAAAGGTCTGGAGCTCAGGAGAGAGAACAGGCAGGGATAAATATATGGAGGTGGTGACTGAGCTCAAGGGAGCTCATTCAATCACTGATAAGAGAGCTGGGCGATAAGAGGGCCTGGGATAGATCCTTGGGAAATGCCATGGATGATGATCCAGCAGAGAAGAATGAGAGGATGCAGTCAGGCAGGCAGGTGGAGAACCAAGAGACAGAGTCCCAAAAACTGAGAAAGGAGAGCATAGGTGGTCGTGTCAAGCAACATCACATGTTACAGAGAGGCAAATAAGGATAAAGACTGAGGAGACGCCATTGGATACGGCAAGTTCTAGATCACTGCCGACTTAGGGCGGGTTCAGCTCTTGATCGTGAATGTGAGATCAGGGGCGCGACCATCCTCATGTGTAGCTGAGGTTAAAGTGGACGAGTAGGTCCTGGGAACTGAGCAGATTTGAGAAACGCCAAGACCTGGAATCCTTCATGTCTCTCACATAGAACCAGATGTGAGAGCTGATGAGAGCTGCATCTGGCCGTCCTTCCGTTCTGTGATCCTTATAATCCATGTCCTGTAGGTGATCCACCCTCCTTTAGTTCATAGAACATTTATGGACATTGCTGCAGGGTTACCTCAATCCCTTCCCAAACATCTTTGCTCCAGCTGCTATAATGATTCTGTTACTCACCATAAAATCTCACTGACCCCCTTCTATTTCCTTCCCTCTTAGCGCATGGAACAGATGCTGGGTGCTTTCCAGAGTGACCTCAGTTCCATTAGCTCCGAGATCCGGACACTCCAGGAACAATCTGGAGCCATGAATGTTCGGCTCCGGAACCGCCAGGCTGTGCGTGGGAGACTTGGGGAGCTTGTGGATGGTTTGGTTGTACCCTCTGCCCTGGTCACGTAAGTCACTGGATATCGTGAATCACTTGGGTCACGATTAGAGCCAATTCTATATGTTTTAGACAAGTTAGTGCTTCCTTTTCTTATCAGGTGTCTTAGAGCCAGGTAAACTTGGGGCAGGGCAAAGGTTATCCAGTAAAACTGAGGAGTTTGTGGTTATATCAATGAGCGTTTCCTCTGGTCAAATCACTTGAGTCAGGGGTCAGAAAATAGGAATCATCTTGGTTCAGACATTTCTTGAGTGGTGTCACCAGAGATCCCATGGGAATCAGGGGACTTATTAAAGTCATATAACTCCTTCCTGCTCTCACAACTCAGGGAATGGAGAGTAGTCTTAATAAAGGGTTAATTGTTTCTGGGGGTGCTTGTTTTCTCTTTGCCACACAACAAGTTGCCATCTCTTCTGCCCATACCCAGGGCGATCCTGGAGGCACCAGTGACAGATCCTCGGTTCCTGGAACAGCTGCAAGAGCTTGATGCCAAAGCAGCTGCTGTCAGAGAGCAGGAAGCTCGTGGGACAGCAGCCTGTGCAGATGTCAGGGGCGTGCTGGATCGGCTTAGGGTCAAGGTGGGGATGAGGATGATAGTGCCCCCAGTGGAGCCTCGAGACTTCCAGAATATTCCCTTCCAAGACTTTCCCACCCCACAAATAGATAATGCCCTCTTCCCTCCATTCTATAGGAAATTCTATCAGAAATCTTCAGAAACTCTGAGAATTTTCCTTTCTCAATCTCACTATTATTCCCTCCCCACTAGTGCCTATTCCTCCGCACGCCCCGCTGCCCTTAGCTGTGAGAGGGGATGTGGTTCCTTTCCTTACAGTATGTGGCCCTTTCCTACCAGGCTGTGGCTAAGATCCGAGAGTTCGTCCTGCAGAAGATTTATTCGTTTAGAAAACCGATGACTAACTATCAGATCCCACAGACTGCCTTGCTCAAATACAGGTCACAGTTGGGGGACAAGGCATGAGGAGGGGCAGGGGGATTTGGGAGAGTCAGGGTAGAAGGGTGGGGGGACTCTTTCTGAACCTTCTCATGGAATTGTTCCCATGGAAACTACAGGTTCTTCTATCAGTTTTTGCTGGGAAATGAGCGAGCAACAGCAAGAGAGATCAGGGATGAGTACGTGGAGACGCTGGGCAAGGTTTATCTGTCATACTCTCGCTCCTACCTGGGGAGGCTCATGAAGGTTCAGGTAAAACTGGAGGGAGTTAATCAGTGGCAAACCAAAGATGAGGTGGGGGGAGGGAGGACCCTACTGAGATATGTCTTAACTGAGTTATGGGAGGTGACTATAGACATAATGCCTTGTTTGGTTTGGTTTGGTTTTGGGGAGCGGGGAGGAAAAATAAGCATAGAGATAGTCATTAGCTTTTTTTCCTCCATATTTCTCCCCAGTACGAGGAGGTGGCTGAGAAAGATGATCTGATGGGTGTGGAAGATACAGCAAAGAAAGATATCCTGAGAGCCAAGGGGTCCTGGCAGAGACTTGCTGAAAATGGGAGGGGGATTGACACTAACTTCTAAGGGGAGGGCAGCCAGACACTGAGGTCTTGAGTAAAAGGGGGACCTGGGCTCCTAGACAATTCTGTGTCTAGACATCTGGGGTCCGCAGCAATATCGGGTCCAGCATGCCCAAGTTCCTTTGTTTTCCGTAACTACCCCTTCCCAATCACGATTTTTCTCAAAGCCATCTCTCCGAAGTAGAAACACAATCTTCACCTTGGGGACCCGGGGCTCTGTCATCTCTCCTACTGAGCTTGAGGCTCCCATCCTGGTGCCCCATACAGCTCAACGTGGGGAGCAGAGGGTATGAGGGGTAACAGGCCAGGGATTTGGAGTATAGTGGGATGTGGAGAGTGGGGCTTCTATGTTAGAGATATGCAGAGAATGGGTGGAGCAGAGATAATGGAATACAATATAACCTGGGGCAGAGGGGAGGAAGAAGGTATAAGGATCTCCCCTAGATAAGGAGGAAGAATTGGGGTAGGGGGGATGTCAGTGTTGCAAACACCTTTTACATTTCTTATTTACATTCCCTTAATACTCATTTAAGTGTTTTTCCATAACTAGCATTGTGATTAGAGGAGGGTGATGTGCCTTAGGAATGGTGGGATTTTTCCCCAACCTTGATTCTCCTTTGCTGTTTTCTCAAGCCTAACTCTGGGTGAAGTAGAAAAGACTGTGCCAGCTTATGGGAAGATTGGTGTCAGATCTACCAGTTCTCCTAGTCCTCTCTCCTCACCCTCCCACTTCTTTCTCACTCAATGTCTTTCTTGGTCCTAGTATCCCTTTGAAGCGCTCTTCCGGAGCCAGCATTATGCCCTCCTAGACAATTCCTGTCGAGAGTATCTCTTCATTTGTGATTTCTTCGCTGTCTCTGGCCCTGCAGCCCATGACCTTTTCCATGCTGTGATGGGGCGTACTCTCAACATGACTTTGGTGAGATTCCCCAAAACTCAGATACCCCTTATTATAGAGTTCCAGTCTCATAGGACATATTCTCATCATGACCTGTGGGAGACCCTGAAATGAGGGCTCCCAAAATCTTGGCCTCTTGAATCCTGCCTTGCCCCAATTCTGAGCTAGTCCATATGGAGGGCACATTTTTGCCATGATCTTGATAGGTCTCTCCCTTTCCCCTCCTTGCCACCTAACAAGGGAACTTTAAGACCCTAACCAGGAAGAAGTGGTAGTGGGGTGGGAGAGATGAATGTAGATTTATTCCTTTCTTTGATATTCTCTACCAGTGCCCTTCCCCTAAAAGAAACACTTAGTTGAGAGAGAGAGAGAAAGAGTATCCCCATTTAAGGAGTGTCAATTAAAGATTTTTTTCTGTCTCTTTTCCCCATGGCTGGCCCACACTGATTTTTACCCTCAATTTACAGAAACATCTGGAATCCTATCTGACTGATTGCTATGATGCCATTGCTGTTTTTCTCTGTATCCACATTGTTCTCCGATTTCGAAACATTGCTGCTAAGAGGGATGTTCCTGCACTGGACAGGTCACTAATATCTTGCCCTTAATTTTAGTGACCTCTAACTCTGTCACTTAGAGGAAACAATCCTGTACTGAACAGAACACTGACACTCCTCATACCCACAGGGACTGTTCATGCTGAACAGCTCCTTGACTCCTTGGCCATGAGTCTGTGAATCTCCATTCAACAAATAGAATTTATTTATAAAAGCAGATCCTCATGCTAAACACTGGAGGATTCAAGTTTAGATATGGCACAGCCCTTTCATGTAGCTTATAGTCTTATAGGGAGTCTCTATAAGACTCTGTAGCATAGAACATAGAGAAGTATAAAGTAAACCATGCTGGGGAGTAGAGAGGAGAAGTGTAAAGTAAACCATGCTGGGGAGTGGAGAGGGTGGCACTGATTAGGATCAGTGCCTCCACACAGGCATCATGTGAGCTGGACTTGATGGACTTAGGCGCCGTGTAGAAAGTGGTTTGGGTTTGTAGACAGAAGTCTTGAGTTTGGTTCTTTCCCTGCCTTGGGCAAGGTTCCTCTCTAGTATTTAGTTTCCTTACCTGTAAAGTGAGGGGTTGGACAAGGTGACATCTCTAGACCTTCCAAGGTTAGAGAACACTATTAATGTGCAGAGGCACAGGGTGTTTTAGGTGGGGGGCAGAGGACTTTTTGCTTGACTGGAGTAAGGGCAATCATATGAGCTAAGACTGATGAGATCAGGTAGCACGAGATTTCAGAGGCCTCAAATGCCAGGCAGAGGAGCTGGAATTTTGTGGGGTAGGCAGTTGGGAATTGCTAAAGGATTTTGTACAGAGGAGCGATAGGACTAGATCTTTGTACAAGGAAACTTGTTCTGGCAGTCGAGTGAAAGCTAGATTGCAGTTTCCAGTGAATGAATGGGAGGGAGATCTATCAGGACCACTGCAGTCGCCCACTAGGAGGGTGGCAGTAAAACTGGAGGGGAGGGGATCGAACTGTCAGATGTAGAATGATAGAGCTTGGTAACTGATCGGATGTGAAAAATACAGGCAAGAGAAGAGACAAAGGCAACAGGACACAAGAGACTAAGTGATGGTGCCTTTCCCTCAGACCCCTGGCCCTTTAGTCTTTTTGGAAGGAGACCCGAAGGGATTATACTAGCCTGGAACATGTGCCCTTCACCACTGACTTCTGATCCTGGGTGACCCCCAGGTACTGGGAACAGGTTCTGGCCCTGCTGTGGCCTCGGTTCGAGCTGATTCTGGAAATGAACGTACAGAGCGTCCGAAGCACTGATCCCCAGCGCCTCGGAGGACTGGACACACGGCCCCATTATGTGAGGGCAGGGAAGGGCCACTATGATATTATGGGGGAGGGGTCTTGACTTGGGGAATGGCCTGGGGTCACACCCTAGGGAACTTGGGCAGAACTGAAGGATCACTGGGGTCAGAAGAGCAGTAAATTAAAATGGGTGAGGCTGGGAGACTGGGCAGTGTGGGAAACAGAGATCATTCTGGAAAATTGGTGTAAGATGTGATTCTCCTTCATCTCTCCTTCCTCAGATCACCCGTCGTTATGCGGAGTTCTCTTCGGCCCTTGTCAGCATCAACCAGACAATTCCCAATGAGCGGACAATGCAGCTATTGGGACAGCTGCAGGTGAGGTGGCCCATCCCGGACCTAGGCCTTTCTCTTGACTGGGACAGCTGGGGGTGAAGAGGGAAGTCCTGCCTTAAATAACCTTGCTGTCCTCCATTGTTCCCTTCCTGCTTTCCCAGGTGGAGGTGGAGAACTTTGTCCTCCGAGTGGCAGCTGAGTTCTCCTCACGAAAAGAGCAGCTTGTGTTTTTGATTAACAACTATGACATGATGTTAGGCGTGCTTATGGTAACAGATTTCCCCCAAAACCTACAAAAAAGTATCTCCATCCCTCCTCCCCCATCTCAAGGATTATTCCTCACCCAGGAAAGGATTGCCTTCTAATGAAAGGATCCCCTTTCCTGCTCTTAAGATACTGTGAATCCCCATCCATCTCAAAATTTGCCTCTCTTGTCTCTCCTTCCTGCAGGAACGTGCAGCAGATGACAGCAAAGAAGTTGAGAGTTTCCAGCAGCTGCTTAATGCCCGAACACAGGTCACTGATTTTCTCTCACCCCTAGTCCTTTCTTTGAGTAGACTAATTGAGGGAATCTTCTTCTAAATGTAGCTCACTCTGAGGTACATCCCTCTCCATGTGTATATGTCCTCCAGGAATTCATTGAAGAGCTTCTGTCCCCACCTTTTGGAGGCCTGGTGGCATTTGTAAAGGAGGCTGAAGGTCTGATCGAGCGGGGGCAGGCAGAGCAACTTCGAGGGGAAGAAGGTGAGGATGGCACAGGGAAAAGGCTGAGAGAAAGGAAGAATTATTGGAGCTGGGAGAGATGGGGGAGGAGCTAGACCAGAGGTATCAAACCTTTGGCCTGCAGCACTTCTGAGTGCAGCCTGAACCAGATTAAAATGTAGTTCCTATTTGATTTTTACATGTTGATGTATTAATAAAATATATATAGCTATGTAATTGTCTGGTTTTCTAAGTTAATATGCAGCCTGCAGGGATCCTTATGTACCGTTTAGTGGCCCCTGTTTCTGTTTGACTTTGACACCTCTGAGCTAGATAAACATGGGGAAAGTAAGGAAGAAGAGAATACAGGGTAGGGCAGGAGGTGCCTTAAGTTAGAAATCTCTAGGAGGACCTAACTTCATCTGTGAGAGGAGACAGCTTTCTAACATTATTAACCGTTTCCCTAATATATTAGCCCGGGTGACTCAACTGATCCGTGGCTTTGGCAGCTCTTGGAAGTCCTCAGTTGAATCACTAAGTCAGGATGTCATGAGGAGCTTCACCAACTTCCGGAACGGGACCAGCATCATCCAGGTGACACCCTCTTCCCATCCCACCATCCTGCTCTTTCCGGAGTTACTGAGGTCAATCACCAGGGGCCCAGTGTCATCTTTGTGACCCCTGACCCCCAATTGCCGATCCCACCATCAGACTCCAAGTAGCATCATTTGGTGGTTCTCAAGCTCTAATCACCTTTGAAATCTTTTATGACCTCTGACCAGGGAGCCCTGACCCAGCTGATCCAGCTTTATCACCGCTTCCACCGAGTCTTATCCCAGCCCCAGCTCCGAGCCCTCCCAGCCCGCGCAGAGCTCATCAATATTCACCACCTTATGGTTGAGCTTAAGAAGCACAAGCCCAACTTCTGATAAGTTTGTCCTTGGGATTCCCCAAGATCTCTCTGGGTCCATTCTATCCCTAGGATGCTTCCAGTATTTCAGAGATTAAATTGCCTACCCAATGATCCCCCAGCCCCCAGACTCCTCACATGCCTCTGTTTCCAACCCTGTTGCCAGATTAAGAGTAATTTGAGTTCTCATAGCCTACACTGGAGGCTGTCCAAACTGACACTATTCTTGGTTCTGTCCTTCTAGCCAATAAAACTTGGTGCCTCGGTTTTTTTTTTAATTTCTGTCATTATTTCTTGGATTCTGAGTTGTAAAGGAGGATATGAAGAAATTGCTGTAGGTGGGTGTAGCTCTCCAGAGTCATTTTTGGTGACAGAATCCCTTGGGCAGGGACTTTTAACGGACCCCTGCCTTACCCTGAAGGACTTTCTAACCTCGACCCCATTTCTTCCTCCCTTTCTCTGCCCCCTCCCCACATCTCTGAATTGGGGATCAGAAGACCTCAAGGCTAGGAGGTAATTAAGTCCTACTGTATTCAGCCCTAGCCATAGCACACCTGGAGTTTGGTAAGTGCTGGGGAGGCAGATGACCTCAAAATGAAGCCATATGACATTAGAGAAGAACCTGGGGGTACTTAGTCTGGAGGAGAACGGGACAGCTATCCTAGTTCTGAAGCGCTGACAAGGAGGATAGGAAGATGCACAGATTCGGAGCTCTTTTACATCTAGGAGCCCTGCGCGCCATGTGTGTCCAGAAAGCTAAGGGGAAGTCCTTCCTGTTGCGTCTGCTGTTGCCAGGGAGGGAATGGCGGTGTGGTGACGCCAGGCTGGCACTGGTGGAGGCAGAGCCCTTGCGTCCAGCTCTCTACCTCGGGCACATCCCTGGGCCTCAGTTGCTTCATTTGGCCCAGTCCAGACGGCCTTTAGGGAGCCTTCCATCCGTATGTACGCAAGCCCGTGGAACAAAGCCAAGTAACCCAAACTGCTGCTCTCGGCACGTTTTGGGAGGGGCGCTGGTAAGCTGGAGAGGGGCCAGCACCGGACCTCGAGGACGGTTAACCTGGAGCGTGAGATTCCGGGCGTTAATGATCGCAGTCTTCCAATATCTGAATCAACATTCAGGAGAAGAGGTTTGTCCCGACTGGCTTTGGCCCCCGAGGGTACAACCCGGAGCCAAGCGGTCGCTCCCCCCTTCCCGCACGCTCCGGGACACCGGGGCCGGCGGCGCTGGGGGAAGGGCGATACGTCGGGAGGGGGAGGGGCTGCTCCCTCATTTTCTCTGCCCCTCGTCTCCGGTCCTTAGTACTAAGCGCCCGCCCCCATTCACCCCCAAATTCCTAAGGCTGCCGCTGTGAGGCAGGGACCAGCCCCGTCCTGAGGCGTTCCAGATTGCTGGCCGCCGAGCCCGTGACCAAGGCGGTCCCCTGCAGACATCCCCGGACCGGTAACCGGGAGGGTTAAAAAGGTAGGTTGGAGTTCGGAGGCGGGCTTCGGCAATCTCCATGGCGACCTAACAGCCAACCCGAGGGACAAGGAAGCCAAATCTCCGTCTGTGATTGGTTGGAAGCTGGGCAGGGGGCGGGAACCACCCTCTTTCTTGGATCGCCTAGGAAACGCCCGCCCCTCTACCGCCTCTACTCCGGAATCAGCCCTATGATTGGCCTGGAAGACTTCTCCTTCTCTTGCCCCTCCCATCACGGCTTCGGTCACTGAGGGTGGGGGACGCTGGGCGCGAAGCTCAAGTTGGGGACTTCTGATTGGCCCGAGAGCTTCGGGAGGCGGGGCAGCGGCTTGTGGCGGGGCTTCTCGCCCTGACTCGCGGTCCATCGGCGGCACTTCACTTCCGCTGTCTAGGCGCGCACGTCGTCCTCGTTCCCTTTCCTCCGCTTCCTTCCGGTGTCCTAATCACTTTCGCTCACCCATTGGATGCTGGGAAGAAGGGAGGCGGGGCTTGTGGACTTCCTAGTGCCGTGGATAGGGCTAGTGTGTTTGTAGCCCTGGGGGAGGAGTCGCGAGGCTCTTACCCCTGATCCCGAGAACTACGGGTCAACACCAACTGAGAATCATTTTCGAGGCTCGTGAGCTCCCTGGAACCAAGGTGCTGGGCTTGGCCTCAAGAAGACCCGAGTTCAAATGCAGCCCTAGACACTAGCCGTGTGACCCTGAGCAAGTAATTTAATCTCTGTCTGCAAAATGGGGGCGATATCGCCTACCTCCCAGGGTTGTGTGGAACAGATGAAAGATTTGTAAAACGCCTGGCACACAGTAGGTGCTTAATAAATGCTTAAAGCACTCTGCAAACCTTAAAGCAGTTCTATAAATACTGGCTATTATTATCGTGGCTATTATTTACTTTTACCAGCCAACCAGGAGGTACAGTTTAAAACAAAGGACATTTAATTAAGCAGCACAGCAAATGAAGGCACCAAAAAGACGAGCTATACTCTCCCCTGGATTACGGTAACACCAGTGGGGGAGGGCAAGCACATAGAAGATGTGTATGGAGAACACATATGAGGCCAGGAAACTTTCCGTGTAAGTGTTCCCATGTTAGGAGCCTGTGAGGCCAGAGCAATCTGGAAAGTAGGAGCAGGGGGCTCGGAGCTAACCATTTATGAGAGGTTTGGTCTGAAGAAACAAACAGAATGGGCTTTCCCCTTGCCAAGGGTTCGGTTCAAGGACCAGCAGAATGGGGTTCACCTTATCAAAGGTTCCACCGAGGAACAAACAGAATCAGGCTGTATGTGTGCTATAACACGCTTATTTGTTCTCATTAAACCGGAGAATCATGCACGATGAAGTCAGAAAATATTTCTGAACCTAGAGCCATTCCAACTCAGGAGGCCTGTGTCAACCCAAAATTATAGTCTCCAGATATGTTAACCATAATATGAGAAAGGAATTTCTTAGTAGGGTAGATTGTAAATGCAATAAAATAAGAGGCTGTCAAGGTGTCAATTGAAATTATAGATCCAGGATGTCTGTGTTTCTTTTATCATTAACATGACATAAGAAATCATAAGTAAAGTCCAATTATTCAAGATGGTGTCTGGTTCAAGGCGCCTTGTCCTTGGCAGTGTCGACCTTAAAGTTTGGTTAAAGGAGACAAAAAGCTAGGTGATATGTAAATTCATAAATAAACACCTTAAAGCTAGCAGAGCTAGCTTACTTGTACGTATAAGGAGCCAGAGCTTAAGTTCTGACTGTCTGAACAAAAGAATGAGAAGGCTTAAATGCATTTCAGGACAGCCCCGACTCAGCATGTCTGTGTTACTCAAAATTGATGATCTCCATGTATGTTTAATCACAGTATAAGAAAGAAATTTCTTAATTGCATAGGTTGTAAATACAATAAGAGAGTTGAGAAAACGTCCATTGAAATTATAATCCAGGACATCTGTATTTTCTTTCATTAACATACCATAACAGAGTACATGTCCATAAAATACTGAGATAAGGAAAAGTCCCATTATTCCAAATAGTATTTCAGGTTAAGGGTCTCATCTTTAATGGCCATGGACAGAAGAAAGAATGTTCTTAAGTCAGCCCCATCTGGGCTTGTTGACATAGGAAGAGGACGAAGAAGCTGCTAGGGTCCAGGCTTTTCTTCTGGTTGATCAGTTCAGGCTCTGACCCTTATTGAAGTTCCTAAATTGATATTAAATGATTATCAGCTGTCATAAACAGAAGAATGCTCCTGGTCAGCTTCATCTGGCCTTGTAGTTGCTGACATGTTGGAGGGCATTTTGGGTTCACTCAGAGACAAAAGCAAAGCGTGTCTGTTATGCCAGAGCACACAAGGCATGATGGCAGGCTAAGCTCAGAGTGGGCCAAAATGTCTTTCTCCTGATTGGCCAGTCCAGGTTTTAGGCCTTTCTCGGGTCTTTCCCAGGCCTCTGGGAGGCCCAAAATGTTTCACACTACCATGCTGTAGAATTGCCTGTGTCCTCTGGGGACATTATCATTGCTCTATTTTCTTCTGGACATTTCATCTTCTCTCTGTGTCAGGCAGTCAGTCGTTAAACATTTATTAAGCTCCTATTATGTGTCAGGCACTGGGGATACAAAGAAAGGCAAAAAGACAGTCCCTGTCCTTAAGAAACTCATGGACTAATGGGGGAGACAAAATACAAACAAGAAGATACTGTAGGATAAGTTGAAGGAAATCAAAGGGAAGGGAAGAGAATAAGCATTTATATAGCGCCAGGTACTGTGCTTAACACTACAAATATTTCATTTGATTCCCACAACAGCCTTGTGAAGTAGGTGCTGGCTGTTCTTATCAGAAAAGGCTTTCTGTAGAAAGTGGCATTTTAGCTGGAACTTGAAGGAAGCCAAGATGTTGAGCTGAGGAGGAAGAGCAATCCAGGCATGGGGACGGTGTATTAGGAGGGCAGAGTTTATAATCTCAAAGAGGATCATAAACATGTCTGAAAGGTTCGGAACCGCCGGATATAAGAAACTCTCAAAGTAGAAGGCAGAAGAATCAAAACATATATTTAGGCTCCGCAGTAACCAACCCATGAACCAGCAACCCCATTTTGATATATTGATCAAAAGCTTCCAGGCCCAATAAGTACGCCTTGAAAGAGTAACCAGGAGGCTACAGAGAAGCATGATTGCGTAAAGCAAAATCATGCTTCCCCCTCTATGGTAAAAAGATTACCCACTGGCCTGAAGTCCTTGTTTAGCTTCCTCCCGTAGGTCAGCTCTGCCACTGGCAGCTCCTGCTTCGGCTGTGGCTGTGGCTGTGGCTGTAGCAGCCTCTGGCTCCAACGGGAGCTGCTTTTAACCATCCAACTTCTGCGGGGGTGTAAGGTACTCCGGGGAAAGCACAGGTTCTTTCCATCAGCTTAAGCAAGGGAAGCAAGGTGAAGGGGCCGACAAGCTTACTCCAGTCCAACATACAAACAGCATTCAGTTCAGGGGAAAAAGCCAAACTAGTCAAGGCCACTTGTTGACTAAGTGCTAAGGAGCCCATTTTTGGTTGCCAATACAGATGGCCAGTGAAATCTCCAGGAGTAGGGAGGTGAATTATCTTGTGTGACTAACAGCAAGGAGGCCAGTGTCACTGGATGGAAGAGTAAGAGGAGGATGGGTCTAAAGTGTGGGAAGCTTGGTGATTGCCAAGATACACTCTGCTACCACCTACCTATGGGGCTTCAACTATCTATTCATCCTCTCTGCTGTTGTTAGCTACCATATGCTGGGGTAGCTTTTTTGGTGCAGGGCTGAGACCTATACAACAACTCATATTCAGGCAGCTAACAAAAAAAGACAGCAGGCTAAAACCAGGTTTCTCCTTTTGACTGCTTTTCAGTGTCCTTGGTTCCAGACAGCTAACTTAAGGATAGAAAATTCTGGTTAAATCCAGAGAAAAAATTCATAGAATCTGAGTACAGATTGAAACATACTTTTAAAAAAAAACTTTGCTTTTCTTGGACATTTTTGTCTGTGTATGAGATGTATAACCTCTATCAAATTGCTTGTCTTTTCAGTGAGGGCAGGAGGAGAGGGAGAGAATTTGGAAGTCAAAATTTTGAAAAAAAAGAATGTTAAAATTGTTTTTATATGTAATTAGAAAAAATAAAATATTAAATAAACAGACCAATGTTATATGTAAAACTCTGAATCCAATTTTGAGAACTTATCACATCTTTATTTTAACATCCTATCCCCACTTTGATTTTATACATATACGTATACATATGCATATACATATACACATACACATATATGTATATATGCATACATATACATATATACACACACATATATATATATATACACACACACACACAAATGTTTGAGTGTGTGTATAACCATACCATCTAGAAAAGAGGTGATACTGTGTAGATGCTACACATAAATGCGTAATCATTAACAAGGGCGAGCCTAAGAACTCATTTACTCAGTTGTTTAGGATAGGAAGTTGACTACAAATTCAGTATGGTAAAACTAAAACCAGTAAGCTCTTTCATACTTGCATCTCTTAATAGTAACTTAGAGATGTTTAATTATTGCAACAAGATTCATTGTATTTAAAAAAAAAATTACAGTTCACCTGCCTTGTTATAGAAATTTGCTACAAAAGGAAAAAGGAGGGACATGGTGATAGCAATAAGAAGACTTTTCCTTCAAGTGCACAGACTGACCTGACAGAGCATAACAGGGGAAATCTCTCTTGGCTCTATTTGATTCCAGGTAAGAGTCAGAGTTAACCTTTATTTTTATGCAGCAAAGTTCAACATTATTCACAGGGCGTCATATTCAGGCTCAGAATTAACAAGGTGGGAAAATTTCCTATTTGGGAAGGAAATAGAACGATGGGGAAACTAAGTCAAGAAGATCCTACCATCAACAATGGAAGGTTGTCCCCTCAACTTTTTGTAATGACAATCACGGCAGCACACGTGAGAACTACTGTTGTGATTAATTTTAAGGGTCTAAGCGCATAGTATAATGAACTCTATTCAGAACTAAACATTGCTCAGTAAACTAAATCATAACATTTGTAGCAACATCGTTAAGCAAAACCTATCATTACACATATATACGTATATGTGTGTGTGTGTGTGTATATATCTATACATACATATATATCATAACACTCATTGTGTCATATGGCACATGGCATATATCATCGCCTTTGGTAGCATTCCCCAAAATACTTGTTTACACAATCAGGGGGTCCCAGGCATATATCATTGCATACCCAAAATCAAGGGGTCCCAGGCCAGGGTCTTCCCTAGCAAAACACATCCTTAAGGGGTAGCAGAAAATACCCTGCCATCCACCCCTAGGTCACAGTAAGAACAATCTCCTCAATCAATACCAAGCATCCAAGGAAAGTCCTCTTTCATCTTAACTCGAGGTTGACTTCCAAGTCTCGTGGCGCTTCCTCTGTGGGCTGACCACTCCAGACTCTTGCTCTCCGTTCCTACTCCATGTTTCAGCTCATGGGGAGTGCTCCATTCCAAGCTCTTCCTGCTCCTGCCTGACAGCAGGCTCCAGGGGCTCCTGCCCCAAGCTTCTGCCTCTGGGAAAAAAAAAGCTTAACAGGGCAACAATATTGACAGGCTACCAGCACCATCATCTCAATTCACTTTCAAAGTCCAGAGGCTCTGTCATAATAGCTCAGATCACTGACAACTCTTAAAAGGGGCTTGAGCTAAGCCTCCTTCCTATGGGCAGGTTTCTGCCCTACAACTCTATTCACTTTTAAAGTTCAGAGGCTCCTTCAGCAAGTCTCTGCCATCAGAGGTCTCCTCTCCTCATTCTGTTCTTCTCAAAGCTGGCTCGCCCCCTCATCTCTGGCTCTCTTAAAATCTGCTTTCTCAACACCAGCTTTCTCTATATACAGTTCTACTCAGAATCTGATTGCCTAGAGCCCACATGTTCCTGTCTGATTGACTAGAGCCCACATGCACATGTCCGATTGGCTCGGCGCAGAGGCATGTAAGACTGAGGCTGGGAAACTGAACACAAACAGAAAAACAGCAAAAAATCCCACTTTGCTGGCCATTACACTTTCCCCAGCACAGATATCCCCCCCCTAACTTAAATCGAACACCAGTGGAGCATCTCGTGGCATTTCCCTTGAATAGTGGATTATTAGCTCAATGATAATTCAGATAATCATACCTGAAATGAAAACTCAGAATAATATCCAAATACTGTCCCAAGAAATTTTAGCTCAAACACCAAATTTCACTAATCACAGCTTAGGGATAGGTTACTATAATTTTTCTCATGTTATTGCAATAACAGTTAACAATATGCAGTATGATACTTTATTCATCCTTTCTAGTTTAAACACACGCTAGAGCAGAAATCAATCATTAGGAATAACCACATTCTGGAGTTTCACATATAATACATGATAGTTCACTCCAAACCCTAAAAAATGCTAGCTACTCACTGTAAGCTTCCAGACTAACAGATAATAATATTGCCTATTTATCCCTAAGGCAAAAACAAAACAAAATCTTTAAATCTAAGGTCTGCTGTTACTTAATTGGTCAAAGATGTAACTTCAATACATACTATTCACAATTTCATAATTTTCATAAGCAATGGATAAATGGATAAAAATCACTCTATAAAATAAACTTCTGAGTCTTTTTACTTCAGCTGTGTCTCATCTTCATCACTTTATTATCACTTCATTCCTTTAGGATCTCACAACATGTGGTCAGCAATTTCTCTCACAAAGTTGCTAAGATCTTATGACCCTGCCCAAATAGAAGGTCCCAAGAAACCTCCCAGAGAAGAATAGTTATGATGTCTTTGGTACTTTTCCCCCAAATAATAACTTGGTGCTTTTTTCCCAAATAAAGAAAATGGTAAGTTGTTATTATCATTCAATTAAAATAAAAATATGCCTAGTTAAATACTTAACAGTATTCAGTCATTGTGACCAAATTCTTTAACAGCTCAATTCAGAATCTAACAGCCTCCAGATTAAAAATTAATTTCTAATGATACAATTGTATAACCCTCTGTATCTCATTCTTCAAATTAATAGCATTTCGTATACAATGATTTCCCCAAAATCACAATACAAGAAAAACTAGAAGCTTAACAGTAACATAGACAATATTACGGATTTTTAAAAATAGCCTAAAACTTATTACCAGTCAAATAACATCAATTCAGTTGAATTCATTTTCAAATCCTCATCTAACCCATCCATCAATTTGGCATTCTATATTAATCGCATTTAAAAACTAGTACAAAGTAATATTGAAGCCATTGCACTTAATAATAATATTTAATATCATACAGCACTCACTGTATGCTAGGAACAGTGCTAAGTGATTTACACTTCTTATGTTATTTGATCCTCAAAAGAACCCTAGGAAGTAGGTGCTATTGTTATTATACCCATTTAAGGAGACTGAGGCAAAGAGGTGAAGTGATTTGCCCAGGGTAACACAGGTAGTAGGTATCTAAGACAGGACTCCAACCTAGGTTTTCCCAATCCATGCAGTTTCAAGAATTTTGTCTTAATGACAGTGTGAGTAAAGTGAATTTTAGTGTAAGTAAGGTAGATTTCAGTGTGTGTAAACTGGATTTTTGTTATTATTTCTTAAGAGTTCAGTTTCCCAGCATCTGTGGCTATAGCAGTCTCTGTTTCCCAGGTATTAGATATGAGTTCCCAGGCCCATGGTTCAAAGCATCTCCACCACGCTTGTGCAGCATTATATAGGGATATAAACGTGTGCTGAAACTGTAAACATCCACCGCGACTGTGCAGCGAGATACGGGAACGTAAACTTGTGAGGCTGTGGCTGGCAATATGCCTTCTCTGTCTGATGCCCTATGAAACAGGTGGTCAGTGGTCAGTGAGCTGGGGAACCTTTATGGTCGAACGCACAAGCTGGGATGCTGTGTGTCTCAAATGGCCCCCATCAAGGACTGGGAGGGAGGAATCTGTGTTTGCCTCAACCGGCCCCCATCGAGGCTTGAGGAGATTTAGGGGAGCCCTTTAGGGTTGAATGTACAAGTCGTGTCTCTCTCCACCAGCCCCATCGAGATGTAGGGGTAGTTGCCCCTCTTTCCTTCCGGCCATTGCAGGAAGGATGATTAGAGAATACTGTAGGAGTTTGGAGTGCTTCTGTTATCAGCAATACTATTAGAGAAGACTAGACTAGAATAAAGCTTATTATTAACCCCTTTGAAGCTCTTTCCTGTCTGACCAAATCAAGAGTGAACCTGTTAGAGGCTGGAGTCCAAGCCTCCTGTCTAACAGATGATAATTTTGCACTAAGTTCTAATCTACTACAGTTATCCTAACAGGAGAACACTTTGCATGGGATCACATAATTTAGTTTCAGGATAAACTTCAACCAAATCAAATCTGGATTTACAATCACAAATGGTACCTTTCAAAATCTCAGTTATACCTCCAATGATAGAGCCCACTGCATTTAGTCAGCTTGCATTCAAAGATTTATGATGGCAGTGTCACGTTCTAATCCCCCTCTTTTGGAGCTCATGAGACTCTCAGGATGGGGACTGTGGAAAATATTATACTATTTTATATCATTTTTAATTTCAACTAGACCCAGAGCCTGAATTAATGAGTAACTGGATGAAGATCCAGGACCTGGGCTTCTTTGTTCTCTCTAAAGTTTGCTCAGGAAATACCCCTACCTCTGTTGACAAGACCAGATTAGACTGACCTAAGGACATTCTTACCCCTGTTAGACATTAAAGGATGAGACCCTAACTCCAAGAGAGACCACCTCGCTTAATATTAACTGACCTTTGTCAAGATTCTTTACAACTCTATTCCATTATGGAAAATCCTCTTCTTGTATCATAGTTAAACACACATGGGGGTCATAAACGTGAGGTAATACAGGCTTGCTAGGGCTGCTAAAATAACGTATATGTTTTCTCATTCCTTTGTTCAGACAGCCAGAGCTTAAGCTCTGACTCCTTGTACGTACAAGTAAGCTAGCTTAGCTATGCTTTAAGGGAAAATAATAAACAACATGGATTTTTTCTATCACCTAGCTCTGTTATTTCCTTCAACCAAATTTTCAGGTTTAACAGGACATTTCGGTATGCTGTACTCATATTCTCATTCCATGCTAGTTCCAAATTTAACTTGATGTGCTATTATTTATCTAAAATTGCTAACAAGCATTTCTCCAACACATTGGTATCCTTCTTATCTAAATGAGATTAAAAAAAAAAACAACAAACTTCCCCAAGCCTTTCTTTCCAATTCTAAACCTTTTATTTTCAAATGCTTTGTTCTCACTGTCAGTGCAAAGAGTCTCTGCCTTTCTTTAACATTCCACCCATTCTCCTCTAATCTCTGCTTTCTTTCTTGCATTTTTCCCTTGCCAGTGGATTTTGATTAAAACAAACCTCCAAACTGCACTTCTCTTCTTACACCCTCCTTCGTCACTCCATTTTATCCCCTATGCTTTCTTTATCCATCTAATTTTATTTCCCAATCATATTCTAGTCTAACACTCCGCTGAATCTCTCCTTGACTAATTTTCTTATACTTTACTGATTATTGTTCAGTTTATTCTCTAGTTGGTGAAATCTCCTTCTAATAAAACAATACATCTATTGCCCTCCAGGGAGAAGAGAGAATAATAGAGGTGTGTGCCATGAGTGCCATGAGTTTGCACATAATCTTAATCCAAGGGAGCTGCAAACCTCCCCAAAATGCACTAAGATATTTCAAAAGTTACAAAAAACCTTTAAACTATAATTTAGAAATGTGTAGCAATGATATTACAGTTCAGTTACAAATTTCATCTAGAGCTAGTTTACGATGCCACAGATTTCTAAACACTAGGAAAAAAGATTTCCTTTCTTCATCTGTTTCTGTAATCTTCAAGGTGGCCAGGGTTGTGAAGGCAGAAAGTATCTTGAAGCATTTTCCCTTTATTCCAAAATCTTACCTCCCACTGAAAGTCTGATCAAAAGGTCAGTGGAAGCAAGTTCCTGTTTATTATATCACAGATAGCTGGGAGAGTTGTTTTAGGTATGAAACTTTATTAGTCTTTCCAACCCTTCTAAGCTCTTTTTCTGCAATTATTTATAGCAATTTTTATGGCTGACCGTGTGTTCAAAAATATCACAACCTTTTGTGAGCAAGAGAACTTCTGAAGTGGAAGCTCCAGTCAAAGCCCACTTCATTGCCCACCAAATTCTAGTTTTCCTCACAAACCTGGGATCATGCTAAGTGAAAGAGTATAGAACTAATATTGGGCAAATGGTTCAGCTGGTTCATCAGAGTCGATCGATCAGCTACACAAATATCTGATAAGATGGTTTCTTTCCAGCAGGTCACTAGATTCAACTAGTCACTTTTGCTTTTGAGTCCTAGATCATAGCACCCTAATCACTAGGATATCAGGGTGGCCTCCAGAGCCCTTGAGTAATCAAACTGAGGGAACTACTTGTTTTCAGGTCAGGGCAGCCAGGCTAGTTTTAACCACATCTGCTGAGTCATTCCCTGGGCTGAGGCCAACACAACCTTTTAACTTCCTGGATACCTGTGGTCTTCAGTCCTACTCTGAGGCCTTCATTGTGTTCAACCTGAATCCCAGGGATACTCACCAGGTTTTCAACACATCAATTAATCCCTCATAAATTGGACCCACATGTGCTCAATCCAGAGATCACAGAGACTTACTCAACTTCTGTGGTCTCAGGGAACCTTTGGGTTTTTTTGGGGGTGGGTTGACTATCAGGGATCCCACTTCTGACCCCAAATCCTGAAAAAGTTTTAGGAAAAAATCTTATTAAGTCATTTGTCAGAGGAAAGAGAGCCAGAAAAGGTGTGGCTCACTTTTCTCCAGTCCCTTCGAGGTTTATATTATATAGAGTACAAATAGGGGTATAAGGACAAGCAGGTGGGTGGCCAGCGTATAGATAGTTGGCCAGTTTCCAGAAAAGGAAAGGTTGCTTGAGATATATATCACTGGGAAAGTATAAACATTCAATAAAATTTGAACAAAGCCAAAACGCCTAAGACCTGGGTGGACCCAAAACAAGCACTTTGGCTTCCCTGAAGAAACCCTGAGGTCAGCATAATCTATGGTTTTAGGTTAGACTATTTCTAGCCACATAAAACTAGATTCAAACCATATTAATAAACAATAAATAACAAAGTATTTCCTCCTCAATATAGATAATTAGATTTAATTTAAAAACTTTCATATTTTTGCTTGAGATCCTTATACAAAGAATAACTAAGGGAAACTTTTTTTCATAGCACCTTTTTGCAGGCCAGACCTGACTCAGGATGGTCTGGCACTCATGGACCACCTAACAATTAACAAAAGGAGACTGATTTAGTCATGATGCGGAATGGATGCTCAGCAAAAGTATAGCATCGGTTTGGGTAGATTCAGCACACTCCTTTCTTCCATACAGAAACACATCTGGTGTTAACAGAGGGGCAGTGATTTCTACAGCAGGATGCCCGCCAATCTGGGGTAACAATTCCTCATGAGCCCACTGACCCCTTTCATGCCTCTAGGAGATCAGGAAGCGGCATCAAATGCTTAGGCACTACTCCTTGAACCCATCAAGGATGACATCTTTCTTGCTTTGAGAGGGAAAACTAGCTTAGCCTACATGGCAAGGACCTAGGTAGACATTGTTTCTAGCACCCATCCCTTTATCCAGGGAGTTGGAGTATAACTGAGATGGATATCTGTAGGAAAGGATAAAAATCTTTTTTTCCCCTTTAGTTCAATTTTATTTAATTTTAACTCCAAATTCTTTCCCTCCTACCTTCCCCTCTTGTATCCATTGAGAAGGCAAGAAAAACAAAACCCATTATAAATATATAAAGTCATATAAAACAAATTCTTACATTAGCCATGTCCAAAAAAAAGAAAAAAATTATATCAAATTTCTCTGATAAAGTCTCATTTCTCAAATGTATATGGAAATGAACCAAATTTATAAAAATAAGAAACATTCCCCAATTGATAAATGGTCAAAGGCAGTTTTCAGAAGAAGTCAAAACCATCAATGATCGTATGAAAAGTGCTCTAAATCACTAATAATTAAATAAATGAAAATTAAAACAACTCTGAGGAACTATCTCACACCCATCAGATTGACAGAAAAGGAAAATGACAAATGCTGAAAGGGATGTGGAAAAATAGGGACACTGATGCATTGTTGGTGGAATTGAGAACTAGTTCAACCATTCCCAGGAGCATTTTGGAACTATGCCTAAAGGACTGTAAAACTGTGCATGCCCTTCAACCCAGAAATACTGCTACTATATCTGAACCCCAAGGAGATCAAAGAAAAACACACTATATGTACAAAAAATATTTAGAGCAGCTTTTTTTTTGTGACGGCAAAGAACTGGAATCTAAGGGGATAAGTTTAATTGAGGAATAGTTGAACAAGTTATGGTTATATGAATGTGTTGGGATACTATTGGGCTGTAAGAAATGATGAAGGGGATGGCTCCAGAAAAACCTGGGAACACTTATGTGAATTGATGAAGTGAACCAGGAGAACAATGTACCCAGAAATAGCAATATTGTAATGATACTCAACTGTGAAAGACTTAGCAATTCTGATGAATGCAATGATCCATGACAATTCCAAAGAACTCATGATGAAAAATGCTATCTACCTCCAGATAAAGAACTGATGGACTCTGAGTGCGGATTGAAGCAATTTTTTTCTCTTGCTTTTTCTTGTCTTTTTTTTTTTTAAACAACATGGCTAATGTGGAAATGTGTTTTACATGACTTCATATGTGTAATGCGTATCATATTTCTTGCCTTTTCAATGGGTAAAGGAAGGGCGGGGGGAGAGAGAAAATTTGGAATTGAAAATAAATTTATTTTTAAAAAAAGAAAGAGGAAAACAGGTTTCAATAAGCACTCTGACTCCATCAGCTTTCTATCTGGAGGCAGCTTGCATGTTTCATTATGAGTCCTTTGAAATTGTGGTTGGTCATTGTGTTACTAAGTCTTCCAAACTTCATTATCTTTAAGACTTTACTGTTATTATAGAAATTGTTCTCCTGGTTCTGCTTACTTCACTCTGTGTCAGTTCATACAAGTCTTTCCAGGTTTCTTTGAAGTCATCACATTCTTATACCACAACTTATTCAGCTGTTCCTCAATTGATGGACATCCCCTCAGTTTTCATTTCATTACCACTACAAAAAGAGCTGCTATAAATATTTTTATACATATGGATCCTTTTCTTTTCTTTGATCTTTTTAGGGTATAGACCTAGTAGCAGTATCACTGGGTCAAAGAGTGTGCATACTTTAATAGCTGTTTGTTTTTAAATATAGTTCCAAATTGCTTTCCAGAATGGTTGGACTGGTTCACAGCTCCACCAATAGTACATTAGTGAACCTGTTTTCCCACAACTCCTCCAGCATTTGTCATTTTAAAAAATTTCTATTAGTCATGTTGTGAAAGAAAACAGACAGAAAAAAACCCCAAGAAAAATAAAGTAAAGAAAAACATTTGCTTCAATCTTCATTCAGACTCCATCAGTTTTTTTCCCCTTCTGAAGATGGATAGCATTTTTGCATCCTAAGTCCTTCAGAATTGTCTTGGATCATTGTATTGCTGAGAAGAGCTGTTATTCACAGTTGATCATTGTACAATATTGCTGTTACTGTGTACAATGTTCTCCTGGTTCTGCTCATTTCACTTTGCATCAGTTCATGTAAGTCTTTCCAGGTTTTTATGAGAGCACCCTGCTCGTCATTTCTTGTAGTACTGTGATACTTGAGTAGCCAGCTATTGCTAGAAAAACCCTGCCCCCAGCCCCTAACTGCAAACCCCAGTCTGCATAAAAAAAAAAAAAAAAACCAGACTGAGTTCCTGCCATTTGGCAAGGGGCCTGGGCCCCTAAGACTCTCCTAAGGAATGTAACCTAATGACCAGGAAAAGTCTAGTGCCTAACGATCTTCCTCTGGCTGAGTGGGCTCAGAGATGTCTCTATCTTATGTCAACAGACTGAGCCAGAGCATCCCTTTCTCTGACCATGGCCATTAAGGATGGAAGCCTTGGTCCTAGACATTATCTTGAATTATATGACTTTTGCCTTATCTTGAGCCTTCCTTGTTGTGGGAGTTATGGCAAGATGGACACAGGGATCCTGGGTTGTAATTCCAATTGACACTTTGTCAGCTATCTGATATGTTGTATCTACAATCTATTCAGGAGGTTCCTCTAATGTATCGTGGTCATAAAAAGTGAAGTAGCACAGGCTTGCTGAGTCTGCAAAGTAACATATGTAAACTTCAAGAGATAATTAAGCACTGAATCCTGTATTGTCTATATAAACTACCCTCTCGCTTCAAACGTTGCCATTGATTTGGGAAGCCCCAGTGGCCGCCGGCTAAATAAATTCTCCACTTAAAACTTATCCTCTGTGGTGTGTCTCACTCGCTTCTGCTGTAACAGTACAATAGTGTTCTATTATAATCATATATGATGACTTGTTCAATCATCCCCAGTTGATGGACATCCCCTCAACTTCCAATTCTTTGCCACTACTAAAAGAGATGCGATAAATATTTTTCACCATATAGGTTCTTTTTCTTTTTTTATCTCTGGGGTACAAACTTAGTAGTTATTGCTTGGTCAAAGGGTATGCATGGTTTTATAGCCCTTTGGGCATATTTCCAAATCAGCATTTGTCATTTTAACCAATCTGATGATTGTACCTCAGAGTTATTTTAATTTGCATTTCTTTAATTATTAATGTTTCAGAATAACTTTTCGTATGGCTATTGATAGTTTGGATTTCTTCTTCTGAAAACTGCCTATTCATATCTTTTGACCATTTATCAATTGGAGAATGGCTCTTATTCTTGTAAATTTGGCTCGTTCTCCTACATATCTTAGAAATGAGATCTTTATCAGAGAAATTTGATGCAAAGATTCCTCCTCCCCAACCCCATTTCCCACTTTTCTTCTAATTTTAGGTGCATTGAGTAAGATAGAAATCCTAATGCATTGTGATGCAAGGACTATAGAAGACTGGTCTCTGTGAGGAGAGGAGTTCCTGTCTGCTCCTGACGACCGAAACACTCAGCAGCCAAGTATGAAACGAGAGAGTCTGAGAGATAGATCAAGGCAGGAAGCACTCAGTGCTGCCCACTCTGGTGCTGCTGCCATTGCCCCACCCAGGAGTGAAATCCTGGGAAAATACTGTAGCTGAACCATGTAGAAGCCATACAGAACGAAGTCAAATGGGCTGTCTCTGATGCAAAGAATGATCCTGGCAAAACTCCAATTTTCTTATTTCCCTAATTATTCTACTATGAGTGTGTGTGTGTGTGTGTGTGTGTGTGTGTACAAATTCACAGACCCCAGGTGAAGAACACCTGCCCTAGACTCAAGTGAGAGGAATGTGGGCTAAGATAGAGAGGCAGCTGCTTCTGCATTTAGGAAATCTTTCTAAATTGCTTGCGGCTACACTTTATATATAAAATACCTATCAATTCACAATTGATCATTTATGAAATTAGGAAGTGGAGGCAGGCATGCCCAGTTCTCTGAGTATTGCCTGGGAAAGACCACAACTGGCAGTGGGAAACAGACAGGTAATCATATTTTTAGGGAGAAACTATGTGGAGGGTCAGATACAGTGGACATCTGGTTGCCCTGAGGCCCAAAGCTTAGAACAAATGTTCCTGGCCCTTTGACCACCCAAATCAGGGAATGGTGGAAGCGAGGCTTCAAGTGAAAGCAAGGTGCTGATTAGACCAGAGGAATAAAAAGCTGACTGAAAACCAACAACTGTGGTATTTGGTGAGGGTAAAGTCCAGCCCCGAAGCTCGTTTCATTTCCTGCCCCCGATTTTCTGGAGTGCTGCCCGAGGAAGCTCCTGTCCAACTTTTTGGGCTTTCTTTTGTTTTGTTCTGCTATTTTTCTCTCAGACTGGTAGGAGGAAAGAGAGGGCAGGGAGGAGAAAAGAGACCTAATCCCCAGTCTGCCAGCCATATTGCAGACTGCTATTTTAATACTCCTCTGTATTTTATGTTATTTGTTAATACTATTAAAGTATATGGTTATTAATTATGACTTGTGAATGAGTCCATAAGTGTGCTGCTTGGGATTGGAACCGGCTTCTAACCTGTGGGTGGCTGGAGCCAAACAGAGTAGGCTAGAGGTAGGAGAGTCAGGACACAAACAGAAGTTTGATTAATTTCAGAGTGAGGAAAATGATGTATGAATATGGAAGCCCCCCCCCCAAAAGGAGGGCCTAACATGCTGGACTTAAGGCAGGTCTTATATACATCCTGGGATGATCCATGACATAAACATTTTTAGGTCTTGAGTTACTGTTCCCATGGGCCCTGTAGGAACAGTATTGTCTCAAGTCTTGGGGTTCATACCCACCCTATGGGGCACAGAACCAGAGTTCTGTGATGGGAACAGGAGTGCAGTACCTGTCAGAGATTGTGAACATGTAATGGATGGCCCTGGGAAACAGGGGGAGCTAAATTCCTCAGTGAACACCTGGTGCTGGTCCAAGTGGTACACTTTGCCAGAGGGTGATATCATCCTGAATGAAAAGGACTATTGTTATGCAATGCTCAGGGCACATCCTGCTTGTTAGGCTTTAGCTCTGGAAAACAGGGTATCTCCAAAATGTTTCGACAGGATCGAGATAGGGGAAGCTGACCTCAAGAAAAGATTTTTCTCCTATCAGATTAGGATGGGGATGCGCCAATCAGGACGAGAAAAATTTAACAAAGAAACAAGCCAGTTTGGCACTGCTGTTTGTACCTAGCTTTGGTCGGCATTGATTGTTTGGTTGCCTGTTGTCCTTGGCTCTCAAAGAGGACCAAAATGACAGCCCTATGTTAGAGTCAAGTTACAATGCATCCAACTGTGGCTAATCAGACAAGCTCAGAATGTTAGGTTGGACACAGATATGTGAATATTTGGGGTGGATTCTCTAAATTTGCGCATCTTGTGTTTCTTTTGAGTTACTTCAATTCTGCTTTGCCCATAGAGCACAGCACCTTCTCTGAAGAGGACACACCATGCTGAACAGTCCTGTGCCAGTGTCTCCCATGTCACACAATCAATTCCAAAGTTCTTAAGAGAGACCTCGAGAGTGTCCTTGTATCGCTTCTTCTGCCCACTATATGAATGCTTGCCCTGTGTGAGTTCTCCATAAAATAGTCTTTTAGGCAAGTGTACGTTTGGTGTTCAAACAATGTGGCCAGCCCACCATAACATTAAATGACTCCAAGAAGCCCTCTCCCATTACATATCTGCAAACCTCACTTTTACACTATGAGTTCGGGGAATTGTGGTTGAGGAGCGCTTGAGCCATATCAAAGAAATGGAAACTTAATGAGTTGAAGAGATTTTGTGTTTTTGAAAATTTTGGATATACTCCAGGTCCTACCAGCAGACTTCCAGTGAAACGGGACAGCTTAAGCAATTGGGTGGAACAAGGAGTGGAGGGATGGGATGAGTAGTATGTATACTTATGGGGAGCTGGGGCGCCATCTGGTGACTAATCAATATACTACATCTCTCAAAGCGGCAGATCTCTTGATCTGTGGTCCAATCCTCTACCCCGAGCTATACCGCCTCCCCCCTTTTTCCACAGATCGTTTTTGCTTTTATTTCTGTTAATGTTAAAATTAGTTTTTAAATATTTAGTACACAGGATTGGGGCTCAGCGGGACATGCACATTCAGACACACACGCTTAGACACTGCCAACCATTCTGAGTTCGTTCTAAGAAAGACAAAATTAGGCCGAATGTACGTGTTTATTTCTCTCAAAGCTGGTGGAACGTTCATATAGATATGCATGAAAAATGAGCCCAAGGACGGAGAGACAAAGGGGACTTTTTACCTTCAGAATAATTCTCTCTCACCCCTCCCTTTCTTCTTTGCTCAGGATGCCTGTGTCAGCCAAAGTTATAGTCTCCATATGTGTTAACCATAACAGGAGAAAGGAATTTCTTCATTGGATAGATTGGAAATATAATAAGATAAGAGAATGTCAAGGTGTCGATTAAAATTATAGGTCCAGGATATCTGTGCTTCTTTTATCATTAGCGTGACTATATATATATATATTTATAGCACAGCAGATGTCCATAAAATACCAGCATAAGAAGTCCCATTATTCAGGATAGTGTCCGGTTCGAGGCATCTTGCCTTGGACAGTCATAAACAGAAGAATGCTCCTGGTCAGCTTTATCCGGCCTTGTAGTTGCTGACACAGGAAGGGGCATTTTGGGTTCACTCAGAGAGCAAAGCAAAGCATGTCTGTTATGCCAGAGCACGCAAGGCATGATGGTAGGTTAAGCTCAGAGTGGGCCAAAATGTCTCCTGATTGGCCAGTGCAGGCTTTAGGCCTTTCTCAGGTGAGGGGGGCATCAAAATGGTTTACAACACACAGCCCTAAAGCCCTTTAACTGGGCATCCATTCATAGCTGCAAGTACAGGGCAATGAGAAGGGGGAGGGGAGCAGGACATGCTGGAGGATCCTGAGGGTTGGGGGGAGATGAAGTGTTTCACCTTGAGTCTCCCCCAAATTAGTACAAGAAACCCCAGGCAGCAGAGGTCTAAAAAGTTTTTTGTGAGAAGGGCAGAGAAACTACAGTTACAGATTATGCTCAAGCATAGTGTTGGTAGGAGACGTGTATTAGAGAGGATTTCCTGTGTGTATATGTATTAGTAAGGCAATTATCACAATATAGACGATAATTATGAATATGCCTATGTAGTTCTGTATCACAGAATATAAGAGACTATCCATATAGAAGGTAGAAGAAAGTAAGCCATTTATTCAGACACTAGAGAACCAGATCCCTAAACCAATAAGTCCAATCCACCATAGCAGCAAAGAAATCAATACACAACATCACAGCAGGGAGCCAAGCCATGCCACACACACTTCTGCGAGCTCTCCCCCCCCCCCCCTCTCTCTCTCGGCTCTAACCGCTCTCTGAGCATTTCCTGTGGCACACTTTCCTTTTTCTTTCAGCAGGCTCCTCCCACTACGTATGACTTATGCTTCTTGTGATGTAAGCAGGTCACATGGGCCTATTAATAGGTGGGAAAGATCTTCAAATTTAAATTACCATTACAATACATCTGAGAGACCTTGATGAGACCATAGGGTGGTGGCATAAATATATTGTTACCTCATGGGCAAACTATATATTACACATCCTTATTGATTAATTAATTAATTAATATAATAACACCCTGTTTTTTTTTGGAGGGCAGCAAACAAATTGGTGCACCTCACATTACATGAGATACCCACCAACTACAAGTTATTTGCCTTCTCAGTCCCCCCTGCCCCCACAAACAGCTATCTAAAATATTTAATGAGATTCTGATCTGTGTCTTTGCAGGGAGTTTGTACAACAGGGAATTTCTCACTCTGATGAAATCACAGATGGAGGAGGGAAAAGGGGAGGAATAGCTTCTCATTCCAGATGTCAAACCTTTATTGACACTCAATTCTCTTTCATTTCCTAGAAAATATTTTATTTTTAAAATTTAACTCAATTGAGACTTGCATTAACACCATCTTTGTTTCTGTTGCTGCTGGTGAAATTTTTGCCTTATTTTTCTCTTATGTTCATGTTTCCTTGGGATATTTAAATCTCTAATATTTGTTCATCACGTTTTCTGCCTGTATACCTTCTTGCTCTTTTCTTACCTAAAAGCTATTCTCTTTTGAATTGATCTCCTTTTTATTAATTAATTTTATTTTTAAAAATTAATTAATATTTATTTGGGGGCATTTTTATCTTTTACTCATAGAGGAAATATTGAGGAGCTGGGCTTTTAAAAAATTTATGTCACCAATGTCCTTCACAAGCACTGGCTGTATAACCAATGGAGATTTATTTCTGAATGAGGAAATAGAAAAGGGAGGAGGGGGGAAGGCAGGGCAATTGGGGTAAAGCAACTTGCCCAAGGTCACACAGCTAGTAAGTGTGTGTGTTGGTAATCAAAATGGGCTCTTAGCACTCAGTTCAACCAAGTGCCCTTGAAGAGTTTGGCTTTTGTTTCCTTGATTAGATTGGGAGTCCTTGGTGATCTCCTTGCCTCAGGGGAGGGCCTAGTTTACATGGGTTTGAGTGGCATGTTTGGGACATCAGAGGCTTTTAGACCACGTGGGTTTAAGTCACCTCTTTGTGATGATTTTAGGTCATGTGGGTGAGTCGCATGTGTGACTCACCCTTGACCCTGAAAAAGATATAAAACCAGGGGTTGGCTTTCTCTTTTTCGAAGCTCTTACCCACAGTCGTGGTGGCTCAAGTGACTCTGGGCCAGCCCTTGTTATGAGCTCCCGGGCTGAACTTAGATGTTGGTAACTATGAATCTGTATTTGGTCTGTCTGTTGATGTTTGTAATTTGTTTGTTTTTGCTCTGAAGTTCAGGGTGCTGGCTTTTTCCCCTAAACTAAGTGAATGATATTTGTGTACTGGATTAAAGTGAGGTTGTCAACCCTGTAATGCTGCTTTCCTTAGTAAAGCAGATCAAACGAACCTATGCTGGCAGCATTCTTGTTGTTGGGCTTGTGTTGGTCTTTCACCTCCACAGCCGCTGCTAGCCGGATTGTTGAAACAGTGTGTCAAGTATCTGAGGCTGGATTTGAACTCAGGTCCTCCTTACTCCAGGGCTGGTGCTCTACTCACTGCGCCACCTGGCTGTCCTTACCAATATTATTCAATATTGTTTTAGAAATGCTAGTAATATCAACAAGAGGAAAAAAAAGAAATTGAAGGAATTAGAATGGGAAATGAGGTAATAAACTATGACTTTTTGCAGATGATATAATGAAATATTTGAAAAATCCTAAAGATTCAACTAAAAAGTTAGCTGAAAACATAATTTTTGCAAAGCAGTAGTTATAAAATAAAACCACATAAATCATCAGCATTTTTATATATCACCACCCAAATCCTGCAAGAAGAACTAGTGAGAGATACCCCATTTAAAATAACTATAGACAATATGAAATACCTGAGAGTACACCTGCTAAAATAGACTGAGGAACTACATGAACAGAATTATAAAACATTCTTTATACAAATAAAGTCAGATTAAGTAATTAGAGAAGTATTAACTGTTCATGAGCGGGCAAAGGCTATTATAGTTTATTATTATTTATTATCACAAAATGGTGATTTTGCCTAACTAATGAAACTAATAAAAATGTAAAAGGAGGTTTAACGTAGCAGGTCTTAAACTATATTATAAGGTAGTAATTATCAAAACTATCTGGTACTGGCTAAGAAATAGAAAGGTACATCAGTGGAACAGAGTAAACAAACAGTATACAGCAGCAACTTTGTGTTTGACAAATATAAAGATTTAAGTTTTGGGGATAAGAATTCATTGTTTCCTAAAAATTGTTGGAAAAGCTAGAAAGAAACCATTTACCAAGACAAGGTCAAATAGATATGTGATCCTAATATAAAGGGAGATATCACGAGAAAATTAGATGAACATGCAACATATTACCTATTAGACTCATGAATGGGAGAACAATTTATGTATAAACAAGAGATAGAGAGCGCTGTGAGGTATAAAACAGGTAATTTTAATTACATTAAATTAAAAAGGGTTTGTACAAATAAAACCAATGTATCCAAGATTAGAAGGAAAGCAGAAAATTTAGGGAAAAAAAACCCTTAGAGATGGTCTGTCAAATAAAGGTCTCATTTCTGAAATATATAAAGAATTTCGTCAAATTTATAAGAATGTGAGTCACTCCCTAGTTGATATTGGTCAAAGGATATGAACAAGCAATTTTTTGATGAAGAAATCAAAAGAATGTATAGTCTTATGGAAAAATGCTCTAAATCAGGGCTGTCCAACCTTAGGTTTTTACTGAAGCAATAGACAATATATTTTGATTTGCCATGTTAGTGAGAGCTCTGCAGTAGCTTGGCTTCGTTTACTAAAGCATTTGTGTAAATTTCTATGCTTGTAGGCAGGCTGCATAAATTGCACTGTGGGCCTGCATGCAGCCTGCGGGCCACGTTTTGGACAGCCCTGCTCTAGATCATTAATGATTAGAGAAACGCGAATTAAAACAACTTTGAGTTGTCATTTTATACCTATGAGATGGGCTAAAATGATAGATATCCTTCAATTGGGGAAAGGCCAAACAAGGTGTGGTATATGATTGAGATGGAAGACTACTGCATTATAAGAAATGATGAGCTGGTTGGTTTTAGAAAAACAGAACGACTTCCATGAAATTAATTAAAAGTGGAATGGACAGTACAAAGTGAATGTGTGCATAGTAACAGAAATTTTGTCCTAAGAACAACTTTGAATGACTAATTCATATTGGCTATCATGAATACTCAAAGCAGCTATGAAGGACCTATGAAGGAAGATACTACCTACCTTGAAAGAAAAGAGCTCATAAATAGAAGTATGTATAGTATGGTTTACACACACACAGTGTGTGTGCGTAATATGTATGTGTGTATACATATATATATGTATGTATATTTGTATTTAATGGTAGCCTTCTTTGGGTAGGGTGGAGAGGGAGGGAGAAAAAAAAGCGTGCAGCAGAGAACAAAAGAAGACTTAGAAGGAGGCAGAAAAAAGCAGCATAGCTTTGAAAACAATGTGTGGTCTTTAGTACATAGTTTTGCCAAAACAAGTCAACGGTCTGAAATGGAATCCATGACTATATGTTGAATCCTCTCTTTATGTTGTGCTGTGTACATGCAACTATTTTTTTCTTGTTTTTTGTCTTTTTGTATTTGGGTTCAGGATGAATAAAAAATTTAATAAATATTTTATTTTTCCCTAATCACATGTAAAAACAATTTTTAACATTCGTTTTTTAAAATTCCAAGTTCCAAACTTATCTGTTGAATTCTTTTTTTTGTTTGTTTGTTTTTTTATTTGTTGAATCCTAAGGGATATTTTGAGAACTTTCTTACGTTATATTGAGTTTTTGATGCAGCCACCAGGTCCTTTCTTGCCAGGTATTTCACAGGTGCCATTTTCTTTTTACACCATGCAGTGATGTGTTGCACAGTTTCTACAATTTCTTTTCACAATCTGCATTAATCAGCAAGTTCGGGCTCCTTAAGGAGAGCCCATGTATAATTTCTGATGACAAAGACCTGATCCTGAAACAGTACAATAAACTCCACCATCTTTATGTGAAGGGTACAAGGACACTCTCAAGGTCTCTCCGAAGAACTTTAGTATCATTTGCGACACTTGGGAGAGGCTGGCACAGGACCACCCAGCATGGTATGCCTGCATCAAAGAAGGCACTGTGCTTCATAAGCACAAAGGAAACATAAGATGCACAAATCTAGAGACATCTCCCTCCCAAATGTTCATGTGGACTCTTTGTGCCTGATCTGTGGTAGAGCCTTCTGAGCTCATGTTGGACTGATCAACTATGGTCAGTACTTTGCGAGGGCCCTCTTGAGCCTGCGGGCATTCTAGAGTCTCTTTCCCTTATCTTGGAATACCATAAAACTTCTCCCTTATTCTGGACCACAAAATTCCTTGTCTCCCTCATTTTGGGTCATACATTTTCCCTTATCTCCCTTATCCTGTCCTTATAAAAAAAAAGCCCCTGTCCCTCTGTGAATTGCTCGTCCTTCCAGGGCTAGCCTGCTGCTTTTGCATCAGTAAAGCTCCCAATGGCTGCAGAGAAGGTCTAAGTGAATTCTTCACGTTTGAACCAGTTCTCCCACTCTGACCTTGTCACTGGGAGGTAAGTTATTGACAGATAGACTTTTCCTAGAACACTTTGGCTGGGGGGGAGGGGAGGGGAGAAAGGCGGGGCAGAAGGCTTCTTATTCCTGGTTGGAAAGGTGTCAGTCACAACCATATTACTGTTATTATTTCTTCTACCCCTTTCTAGGGGAAAAAAAAAGCTCTCCAAAGGCTGGCTTTGGCTTATGTTCTCTAAATAAGCTGTTTGAGCCATAGCTGTGTTGACCTGAAAGTTTGTTAAAAGAGGCAGACAGGTTAGGTGATGTGCGCGCGCGCGCGCGCGCGTGTGTGTGTGTGTGTGTGTGTGTGTATGTATATGTATGTGTGTGTATGTATATATATATATACACACATATATATTATTTATTCCCTTAAAGCTAGCAGAATACATACGTGTATGGAACCAGATAAAATCTGACTGCCTGACAAAAGGAATGAGAAGGCTTAAATACATTTTAGAACCATCCCAATTTCAGGGTGGCTGTGTCACTCAAATTTATGACCTCCATATATGTTTAATCATGGTATGAGAAAGGAATTTTCTTAATTGGATAGGTGATAAATACAATAAGATAAGAGAGTTGACAAAGTGTCAATTGAAATTATGACCCAGGACATCTGTGTTTTCTTTACCATTAACATGCCATTAAATAATATATGTCCATAAAATATTAAGATAAGAAAAAGTCCCATTATTCAAGATGCTGTCCTAGGTTAAAGTCCTCATCCTTAATGGCCATAAACAGAGGAAAAATGCTCTCAGTCAGCTCCATCTGGCCTTGTTGACACAGGAAGAGGCATTCTTTGAGTTTACTCAGAGAGCAAGGCATGTCTGTAATGCCAAAAAAATTGCAAAGCATTATGGTAGATTAAGCTCAGAGTGAGCCACAATGCCTCTCCTGATTGGCCAATCCCGGTTTTAGGTCTTTCTCAAATCTTAGGGGTTCAAAATGGTTTGGGGAGGGGTCTACATCTTGGACCAATAGCACCTGATCAGCTCCAGAGGGTTGTCTTTTTGTTTGTTTGTTTGTCCAAATGTCCAAAGTTATCATGGAGAGTTTTCATAGCCCTGGATCAATAGTGCCACCTGCCTTTTTATAACTTGTCAACCTGAAAGCTTGTTTAAAGGAGGCAAATAAGCTAGATGATATGCAAATTCACATTGTTTATTCCCTTAAAGCTAGCAGAATACGTGTGTGTATGGAGCCAGATGAAGTCTGACTCTCTGAACAAAAGAATGAGAAGGCTTAAATGCATTTCAGAACAGCTCAGTATGTCTGTGTCACTCAAAATTTATAATCTCCATGTATGTTTAATCACAGTATAAGAAAGGAATTTCTTTTTTTTTTGAGTTTAACTTTTTATTATTTATAATATTTTTTAGTTTTCAACATTGATTTCCACAAGATTTTGTGTTACAAATTTTCTCCCCATTTCTACTCTCCCCCCAACCCCAAGATGCCATATATACTGATTGCCCCTTTCCCCAGTCTGCCCTTTTTTTTCACCTCACTCCTCCCCCCATCCCTTTTCCCCTTACTTCCTTGTAGGGCAAGATAAACTTCTATACCTCATTGCCTGTATATCTTATTTCCCAGTTGCATGTAAAAGCAACTGGTTTTTTTTGAGCATTTGTTTTTAGAACTTTGACTTCCAAATTCTTTCCCCTCTTCCTTCCCAACCCACCCTGCTTGAGAAGGCAAGCAATTCAACATAGGCCACCCATGTATCACTCATCCTTATTTCTTTAAAATGTTCTAAAAATGTATTTAAGCCTTTTCATTCTTTTGTTCAGACCGTCAGATTTCATGTGGCTCCATACATGTATGTATGCTGCTAGCTTTAAGGGAATAAACAATGTGAATTTACATATCACCTAGCCTGTTTGCCTCCTTTAACCAAACTTTCAGGTCAACAAAACATAAACAAGGATAGTCAGGCCAGATTTTCACTTTGGTTCTTCTGATTTTTTAAAAATAGTATTTTATTTTTTTCCTTAATTACATATCAAGAAAAATTTTAGCATTCATTTTTACAAGATTATGAGTTCCAAATTTTTCTCCCTCCCTCCCCTCCCCTCTTCTAAAAATGGTGGGCAGTTTGATATAGTTTAGCAGTTGTGCTGTCATGTATGGAGCCAGATGTGGAAGAAGAAACAGATCAAAACAGGAAAAAACCCGCAAGAATAAAAATCAGTGAAAATTATATGTTTCGATCTGCATTCAGAGGTTCTTCTGATTTTGGTTCTTCATAACCATAGGTGAGATTGTTGGGAGGCTTTGCAATGATGGCATGGTTCTTTATAAATTTCAGATAAGTAGTCGCCAATCCTAGAAGTCTTTAGTTACTAATAATTCCTTGGAATTGGCCAGCTGATGAGAGTTTTTTTTCCTGGGGATGAGTACTTACTCGATGCTGAAATACTATGTGACTTGATAGAGGTGCTGTATAACTGGCAATTGGCAATTGATAGTTTTATATTGGGGGCTTCTAGCTAATGTAATGCTTTTAGTATTCCTTATGCTCTTCCATGGTCTTGTCAGTCAATCAACAAACATTTACTAAGTGTCTACTATGTGACAGGCTCTGTGCTAAATGCTGGAGATAAAAAGAAAGGCGAAAGACACAAGGTTTGCAAACTTGGTGTCATCTTCAACTCTTCACATATCCAATTGATTGTCAAATCTTGTCATTTCTGCCTTCACAGCATTTCAACTAAATGTCCCCTTCCTTCTGTTCAAACAACTACCACCCCTAGTACAGACTTTTATCACCTCTTTCCTGGACAATTACAATAACTTTCTAAATGGTCTCCTTGCCTCATTCCACACTCCATTCAGTTGCCCAAGTGATTTTATTAAAGTACTAGTCTGACTATATTCCCCCTATATTCAATAAGCTCCAGTGGTTCCCTATTACCTCTTCTCCCTCTATTCTATTTCACTTGGTGATCTCATCAGTCCCTATGGATTCAATTATTACATCTATGTTGATGATTCTCAAACCAGCACTTAGAATATAGTAGGCACTTAATGTTTATTGAATTATTAATGAATTTATTGAAATCTACCTATTCTCTCCTAAATTCTCTGCTGCCCTCCAGTCTCACATTTCCAACTGCCCATCAGACATCTTGAACTAGATGTTCAGTATAGACATCTGTAGTAACAATCTGCAAGCAGCTACTGTGGCTGTGTAAGACCAACAGCAACAGGCACACAGAAGGCTGCTAACACAGGTTCTTTGATCTGCTTTTCTAAGGAAAGCAACTTGAAGGGGTTAACAATCTCAGTTTAATTAAACATACATAATCATTCACTTAGTTCAGGGGGAAAAGATCAGCCCTTTGAACTTCAAGGCAAATACAAACAGAAATTGCAAACATCAACAGACAGACCTTGTCTGATTCAAATCACAATTCATAGTTACCAGAGAAGAACCAATGGGTCTGGGTTAGCAAAGCTGGGGGTGGGGTGGGGGGGCAGTTACAATGGCTTGCCCAGAGTCTCAACACTCCTTCCATGAGTCATCCCCAAAAGTCAAACACCAAGCTCCCCTCAATTATATCCTGTTCAGAACCCTGAGGGCTCTGACCTCACCCAGGCTGGGTGTGTGAAAGTTCCCCATCCCCAGCATCACATCATACACAAGTCAATGACTCCTGATTGCCTTAGTGCTGAGAGCTGAGAAATACGCCAAAACAAAGACAGCGAAACAGTTCCCACTACTGATTCAAACAAGGGGGAGACTTGGTAGTCTTAGCATCCCAAAAGGGAAGAAAAGTCTGATTGCCAGAGCATTTCCACCCCTCCTGGATCCTTGGGTTAACATAATCGAAATAGCCATGGATCCTGGAACCACAGAGGCATTATACTTTGTGATCCCATCTCAGAACTAAAGCATAATATTCCCAACATATCCCATTTTGCTTGCCATTACATCCTCAACTCAACATGTCCAAAACTGAATTCATTATCTTTCCCCCTAAAGCCACCTCTCTCCTGACCCTGCATTTCATTCTCAAGGGTGCCATAATTTGTCCAGTCATACAGGTTCCTGCCTTAGGTGTAATCCTCAACTCTGCACTCTGCCCCCATAACCAATCTGTTGCCAAGGTCTACCACTTTCACCTTTACATCCTCTCTTCAGTACGCCCCCTTCTCTGATATTGTTACTATCCTGATGTCGGCCCTCTTCGTTTCACTCCTGGATTGTTGGTTAGCCTGCTATTTGGGCTGTCTGCCACAAGTGTCTCCCCACTTCAGTCCATCTGCCATTCAATCACAAATGTGACTTTCTGAAAGCCCAGATCTAACTATGTCATTCCCCACTCCCACCATTCCATAAACTCCAGTGTCTGGATCAAATATATAATCCTCTGGTATTCAAAGCCCTTCATAACCTTCTCCCACTTAGTCTCTTATGCCTTCTTACACCCCTACATACTCTTTGACATGGGAGAGGGAGAGGCTACTCACAGGTTGTGTTTGTCCTTCATTCTCAAAGAGGACCATGACATCAGGGAAATGATGACATGGCTTGCAGTTGACTTTGATTTGAGTGAGGGAGGGCTGTGCAAGGTTAGGGTTACACCAGCCTCACTTTCTCCTCCAGAGCCATTTGGGTCCAGTGGTCTGATATTCACCAGGATGACTGGAGATGGCCGAGGATTCATTGGGAGGGCCTGGCCTTTTCAGGCTAAGGTCTTTTCAGGTTCTCACTTTGAGTAAAGTAACGCCCAGTCAGCCTCTTTAAGAGGTTAATTGAGGGATGGCCTCTTTAATCAAAACTCAGAGAAAAAAAAAATCAAACTGAGAGGGGTAGACCTTCAGGATTCCTGGCCAAAAGGGAAACAGTTACTATTTAGTATTTACATTCACTCTGTGCTAGGAGGGCAGGGACCTATTGTCCAATCTATGAGTTCCAGAATGAATTGGGTTTAAGGCTTGGTTTTTGAGAAAGAAATCTAGCCAGTAAACCCAAAGTTAAGGAGGCAGCCTTCAGCCTGAAAGGACCAGAGTCTGCCAGTGCATCCTGGGCCATCTCCAGTGATCCTGGTGAATATCAGGCCACTAGACCCAGATGGCTCTGGAGGAGAAAGTGAGGTTGGTGACCTTGCACAGCCCTCCTTCACTCAAATCAAAGTCAACTGTACGTCATGTCATCATTTCCCTGATGTCATAGTCCTCTTCAAGAACAAAGGACAAACACAACAACTCTTTGATATTGACCCTGACCTCCTTGATAGCTGACAAACAAGACACTCCTGACTCTGGGCATTTCCTCTGGCTGTTCCCCATGCTTTGAATACTCTCCCCTCCCCTTCTCTGGCACTTGACTTCCTAGGCTCCCTTCAAGACCCAGCTAAAATTCCACCTTCTACAAGAAGCCTTTCCCAATCCCTCTTAATTCTAGTGCCTTCCCTCTGTTTACTATTTCTTATTTATCCTGTATGTAGTTTCTTTTGTACATAATTATTTGCTTATTGTCTCTCCCATTAGATTGTGAGTTCCTCAAGGGCAGGGACTGTCTTTTGCCTTTCTTGGTATCCCCAGTACTTTGAACAGTGCTTGGCACATATTGGGAGCTTACCAAATGCCTATTGACCGATAATCATCCTCCATTCAGAATCCAAAGTGGTTTTCCTAAAGCATAATCTGACTGTGTCACCCCTCACCTCAATAAATTTCGGTGGCTCCTTATTTCCTTCAGGAATATTTGATCCTCAAGTAGTTTAAAGGTCTTTACAACATGGCCCCTTCTGAACTTTCTAGTCTATTTGTAATTTACTGCCACATGTTCTATAATCCAGCTACACTGGTTTACTTGCTGTTCCTGACATAACATTCCTTCCTTTTCCAATTTTGTCCTCTTTTAAAAAAAAAACACTTTTAAATAGGATTTCATTTTTTCCAAGTACATGTAAAGATAATTTTTAATATTCATTTTTAATATTACTTTGAGTTCCAAATTTTCTTCCTCCCTCCCTCTGTTCTTCCCCTCCTCCCTAAGACAGTAAGCAATCTGATATAGGTAATACATGTGCAATCAGGTAAAACATACCTAATGTTGTGAAAGAAGAAACAGAACAAAAGGAAAAAAATAAAGCAAATGAGAATAGTCTGCTTTGATCTGCATTAAGACTCCATAAGTCCTTTCTCTGGCGTTTTCTATCAGGAGCCTTTTGCACTTGTCTGCATCATTGTATTGCTGAGAAGGGTCAAGTCAGTCGTAGCTGATCATTGCACAGTGTTGCTGTCACTGTATACAGTGTTCTCCTGGTTCTGCTCACTTCACTCTTGCATCAGTTCATATAAGTCTTTCTAGGTTTTTCTGAAGTCTGCCTACTCATCATTTCTTATAGCACAATAGTATTCCATTTCATGCATATACCACAACTTATTCAGCCATTCCCCAATTGATGGGCTTCCCCTCAATTTCCAATTCTTTGCCGCCACGAAAAGAGGCGCTGTAAATATTTTTGTACATGTAGGTCCTTCTCCCTTTCTTATGGCACTGCTGGATCAAAGGGTGAGCACAGTTTGATTGTTCTTTGGGAATACCAACCTTGTCCTGTTCCATCAGCTGCCAACCATGCCTAGAACGCTCTCTCTCCTCACCTCCAACTCCTAGCTGTCTTGGCTTTCTTTAAGACTCAACTCAAATCTCACCTTCTGCAGGAGACCTTTCCTGGTTCTCCTTCCCTGCTAGTCTCTTTCCTCCTTTTCCTCCTACTTTCCATTTACACTGGATATAGATAATTATTTGCATGTTGTCTCCCACATTATAATGTGAACTTCTTGAGGACAGGGATGTTTTTGCCTTTTTTTATATGCCCAGTGCTTAGCACGGTGAGTGGTATGTAGTAAGCACTTAATAAATGTTCATTGACTGACTGACTCCCCAGGGCAACTTGAACTTTATGTCGTGGGTTACTGATCCACCTTAGTTCTCTTACTCACAGTCCAACAGTCCACATACATCCTGTTCTCCTCAATCTTCTTTGGGACCACTATGGATGAAGCATGTGGACTGCAGGGTTCTGAGATTTCATTGATATAACAATTCCTTCAGTTGGGTCCTGAGATCTACCAAAGAGAGGAGTTTTCCTAAACAGTAACTAAAAAAGCTGCAAGTCACTGAGGTGGACTGTAAGTTCTGCTTCTTGCGCATGTCCCATATTTCTCTCATGCAGTAAGAACACACTGGCTCTCCTGCTTTTTTCAGATAATTCTACCTGAGAAATCTCAGGCACAGAGAAAGTCTCCAAATCTGAACTTCTCTGCATCTATTGTTCCTAAAATATCTGGAATGCAGCAGTCACTGCAGAGCCACTGTTTAAACAGCAAGAAACACTGACTCTTCAATTCTCAGACATGGATAGTCTACAGGCAGAGACCAGTTAGTTTAAAGTGCAATATCTGAGATAGCCACAAGATGGCGCTCTACCATAGCTATACCTTCCCCGAAAACTCCAAAGGGGCGGAGGGCGGGGAATGCGAAGGGCAGACAGAATCGGGGGAGGAGGGGTAGGCACCTTTTTTTTTTTTTAACATGCTGCAATATCCTTCTGGCCACTAGATGACGCTCAAAGCCGCAGCCAGCCGCAGTCTGCAAAATCCTGAAGGCCTTTTTCCCCCCAACATGGTGCCTTTGCCAGTTTCCGCTTCTCCTGAATCCCGGTCTGAAGGATGAAAGATGATGAACTATTAAAATACGTAACAATCATATTTTGGATGTGTCCTCACCCTCCTGACGCCGTGAATTCTATCTATTTAGTAATAGTGGTGATAAATACTTGCCTGACTTTTTATTGGAAAAGCCTCTAGCCTTTCTCCTCAATGTGTAATGTCGGCTCTACTTAACGGTTTGTTTCTATCCTTTGTGGTGTTTTTACAAATAAAAGTGAGTGTCGGACTTTGTCAAAATCTTTTGCAGCATCTAGACATATGATCACGGAGGGTTTATCATTTTCGCTATGAATATAGCAAAGGAAAATAGAGAGTCCTTCCTCCACCCTATGAGGATACAGTCATTGCTAGCTGTCTCTCCTCACTCCCCCTTCGGAGTTTCGTGGAAGTAATGTTCTCAGACGAGCACTCACGGCGCTAGCTCCTCAACACGTGGGAAAGCAGGCTGGCCTTGCTCTTTTTTCTCTTAGGAGCATGAAATGTAGGGAGACTCTCTAATCAGATAGTGAATGAGAGTCTTTAGGTGTTCCCAGTACTCGAAGATTCTGGGTAGAAATGATCTTCCCAGGACCGGTCCCAGTTACTCTAGCATGCCCAATCCTACTGTTCAAGGTTCCCCGCTCCCACCATGTGCTCCAGCCCCATGATTCTTGTCTCTCACAACCCTGGAGTCTGAATGAGACTAGGAAGATGTTATAGACAAATGACATCCTTGCATCCTGTTGTGCAGCTAGTTGTCTCAAAAGGGATCACACGAGCTCTTAGAAATTGCTCCCTTTCTTCGAGTCAGTCTCTAGCTCTTGCGAGCTTCAGAGAGGCTGAGAAACATAAAATTCCGTGGGGATACACGAGGAAGGGTTAGCATGGCAACCAGAAGCAGCCCCTCTCTCTTACCCTACTTCTGCTTCCTCAAGCAGCTGAAATTAGGTTCTCACAAATTCTTCCTTCAGATAGATAGCTACGTGGATGGATGATTAGATAGATAGACAGACGCATACATACATAATACAGCATTTATTAAACACTCACTGTATGCCAGTACTAAGGACTGGAGATATACATACAAGCGAGCAAGAAAGTCCTTATCTTTGAGCAGCGTACATTTTAATAGAGGGAAGACAAAATATAAAGGGGATCTGGAAATGGGTTGGGGAGGGCACATATGCGGTAGTATACATCTTCCATTCATATGCCCTTCTAGTCCACAATTGTAGAAAAAAAAAAAAAACCTCAGCAAAATCCCTTTGGCTGTGCTCTGTCTGTGTGGGCCTCTGTGAGGGTAGATGACCTCTGGAAGGAGTGACTGTGCCTTGGTCCAGCACCTGGAGACTTCTATCGCTGTTTTTTTGTTTTGCCTAAATGTGTTCTTTCTGGCCATGTCCTCTTTCTCTACCTCCAGGATTGGCTGGATGTTCTGAGTCAGTGGGAGACTAGATGTTCTTCCCATCGCTCAAGCAATCACAGGCACACTAGGGAAGGCAGGGCAGTGTGGTGGAAAGAGCTCTGGGGCTGAACTTGATGGCACAGGACTAGAGTCTGAATCCTAGTTCTGTCACAGGCTGTGCTGGATTAGAAGTCAGAGGACCTTGGCTTAAATACCAGCTGTTAATGTCTGGGCTCTTGGGAAAATTCCTTAATTTTCTTGGCCTCGGTTTCCTCATTTGTAAAATGAGAGGGTTGGACCGGATGGTCTCCGAGATCTCTTCCAGCTCTAGGTTCTCTGATAATTATATACAATACCCCTGCACTTGTAAGTCAGCTTGCTATCATCTGTACACGCTATAGGGGCTACTACACCCCTGATTTTGACTTTCAGCATCAGTTTCTCCAACATTAAAACAAAGTGGGAGGACTCCTCTTCATCCTGTTTGGAGACAGGAATTTCATATAAGGATCTTTGGTGCTTCCGGCACTAACACACTGAATAATCAACACCACAAACATTTGAGCCCTGCGTCCTCAAGGTGTTTGGTTTTCAGTTCGAATAATATCAAAAGCAAGTCCCCTGAGCTTTCTAGTCATTGTTTATGCCGCTCTGCACTGGTCCCCAGGCATGATTGCGGCATGTTCTAGGCGGCCAGTAAAGGTTTCCTCTTTAGCTGATCTGTCAAGTCACAGTGAGAATAGCTTTACTTGACCAGAGAGCCCCCTGCCCTACTGCTCAGTCTAGAACAGTCTAGAGCAGTCTGTCGTGCCAGCAGATGATCACTGCCCTCAAAGAGTCCCTGATTTCTGGGAAGAGTGACTCTCTCCTCCATGGGACTCTACAACCTCCTCCATCCATCCTGATGACTATGAGAGTTTTAAATTCACTCATCAATTCCTGGTCATTAGATGGCAAGAAGGGAGGGGATGTTACTAATTTCCCTTTGTTAGTTTTCTCTTTGGGTTCTAAGAATGAAAGCCTTTGAGATTCAGGCAGCTAACACAGTACAACACCAGGCCCTGGCTCGGCTCCTCTTCTGTGTTTTACCCAGTACTTTATATCACTCCCGAATAATCTGTGGCACGGCGTAAAATCTCTTCAGTATCTTCTTATCATCATCTGTGGGCAACCTGCCTGCCAATCAACAGTCCTTGATGAGGACCTGACCTCCCAGTGAACACCGTTTCTCCAATACCCGAGTAGTCATTGACGACGCAAAGGTAAGTTATGTAAAATAGGAGTTCAGTCATGTCATTTCAAAGCCATATATGCACAATACACACACACACACACAAATATATCCATATATCCATGTCCTGGACATGTATGCATATATGTATGTAAATAACACACATAGAATATATATATATATTTACCTGTGAATTCATTGTTTTAGGGAATTCATTTTACTAATACAAGCCAGCTCTTTTTTATGATCTATGCCTAGATCACAGAGCATTGAGAATTTAAGTGACTTGCTCAGGGTCATAGCCTGTATGTGTCCTGACTTGAACTCAGGAACTCTTAGTTCCGAGGTTGGTTCTCTATATACTACTTCACACTGATGCTATGGCTGCCTTCTCTATGCCTCTGTGTCTGTTTTTCTGCCTCCTCTTTCTGTCTTTCTCCTTCTCTCTTTTCTTTCTCTATATTTCCTTCCCTCCTTCCTCCCCCACTCTCTCTTCCTCTTTTCCTTCCTCTTTCACTAAACTCCATGTATATGTTCACCCACAACACGCCCAAATGCTTTCATACTTACTTAAAAGTCATTCATTGGTTCCTTAAATCAGTTTGACTAATAGAGCTTGCTAACATATTATAGCACAAATGTTCAGGGAGAAAAATTGGTTTTCTTTAATGGGTCTCCACCAGGTTTAGGTTGACTCGAAAATATTTAAAATTTAAAAAACAAACAAAGAAACAAAAGTATACTGAAAGAATCCTTGCAAATATACCAGGGAAAATATTAAATAAAATATTAGCAAAGAGAATACAACAGAAAGGTATTTATTGTTATTAAAGTTATTATTTAAGAAGTTTCCTGTAGGATTGATTGGTAGAAGGAAAACTCTAACCATAAGAGACCATATTCATAGCAAAATAATAAAACCTACATGATTATATATCTAGATTCTGCAAAAGATTTTTACAAAGTCCAACACTCACTTTTATTTTTAAAAACAATGCAAAGGATAGAAACAAATGGACTTTTCCTTAGTACAGTTAAGTAGAGCCAACATTACATGTAAAGGAGAAAGGCTAGAGGCTTTTCTCATAAAAAATAAAGCAAGGGTATTTATTATCACCACTATTATTAAACAGAGTGCTAGAAATGCTAGCTATAGTAAGAAGAAAAGGAAAAGGACTCAAGGAAATAAAGATAGGCAAAGAGGAAACAGAACTGTTCCTTTTTGCAGCTGTTCGATGTTCTTGCTAGAGAACCCAGACGAGTCACCTAAAAATTGGTTGAAATAACTTGAGCGAGCTTGCCAGATAGAAGATAAATCCAGATCAATCCTCAGCATTTCTGTACATTAACAAAAGACACCTAACAGGATGGAGAAATTTTATTAAAAATTCCTACAGAATTCATAGCCTGTTTGGGGGTCTCTCTACCAATACACACACAAGAACTACGTGAACGCAACTGTGAAACACTCTTTAAAGAAATAAGGATGGAGAAAAATAACTGGAGAAATATTGGTTACCCATTGCTAGGTCAGGCCAATATAACACAAATGCCAAATGAAATGAAATTAATTAATATATTCAATACTACAGCAATTAAAATGCCAGAAGATTATTGGATAAAGTTAGAGGACAAAAATGAAATTCATCTAGAGCAAGGGTAAGGAATCTGCATCCTCAAGGCTACACGTGGCCTTCTAGGTCTGTGGGTGCAGCTTTTTAACTGAATCCAAGTTTTACAGAATGAGTAAGTTTTACAGAACAAATCATTTTATTAAGGGGATTTATTCTGTGAAGTTTGAATTCAGTCAAAGGGCAACACTTGAGGACCTAAAGGAACTTGAGGACCTAGGGGACCAAATCTGGCCTTGAGGCCACAGGTTCCCCACCCCTGATTTAGAGGAACAAGGTCAGTTATCTGAAGGGAAGTAATGAAAAAAAGTGAGAAAGAAGGAGAACTTGCAGCACCAGAGCTCAAACTTTATTACAAAGCATAAATCACCAAAATTCTTTGATACTGGTTCAAAAATAGAGTAGTTGATCAGTGGAATAGGTTATGTACACAATGTAAAGAAGCCAACACTAGCAAAGTGTTTGATAAGTCCAAAGACTTGTGCTACTATGATAAGGACTCACAATTAAACAAAAATTGCTGGAAAAACTGGAATGTAGTTGGGCAGAAATTGGGATAGACCAATAATTCACACTACAAATCAAGATAAACTTCAGATGGATACACGAGGGAGACATTTTCTCTAGTTTCCATTAACTCTCAACCCTTCTTCCCCTCAAAAAGAAACTGCATGCCAGAGGTAGAACAATTACATCTGTCCCCAAAGACCAAAAGAAATAGGAAATCTAAGAAAATAACAGTCTTATGAATTAACAGTGGGGAATTTTAATCCCTAAACTGCTCACTCATCCAACTCCTTCCTCAAACTAGCCTCTTCTCTCCATCTGAACAGTGGACCCAATTCAGCAATTTGCATTCTCAAACCCACTCAGGAATTAACCTTCTGATGCTGCAATCTTTGCCAGGACACTTGTTCCTGCCCTGACTCCACCATTCTGTGGCAACAAGCTGTGGACCTCAACTTCTGCTCATCAATTTTGATGCAAGGGGAGGCATAGGGGGCTAGAACTGTGGTGATTATGCTCAGCCAGAGCACTAAAGAATAAAAGAAAATGGAGTATGGATCCAGCATAGAGGGCTGCACAAGGTCTAAGATAAAGGATGTCTCGGTAGGGCCAGTTCTGTCCTTCCACAAATTGCCTAGGGCTGGGACTGAGGCCAGTCCAAAGTGAACTTCCCAATGCGGGAGGAAGCTAAAATGACTTTGGAGTAAAGTTTCAGGAATAAATCCACCATCAAAGGAGAAAGAATAAAAGAGTAGGCAATAGGGGAATTTGAGAGGGGATGGAAAAAAACTAAAACCACTAAAGATTTTAAGTGGAAGAAAACTCAGTTAAAAACCTAGAGCGCAAGCAGATTAATTGACAGGTGTGGTACTGAAATTGGAAGAGAAGATGACAACCATGACACCTAAAAGATTGCAAATATCTCTAAATACATATTGTAAGACAAAGGAAATTGAAACAATACCTGATGAAACCTGTGGATTCCCAGGGGGGAATGGAACATTAACAGGATGCTCCTGAATGGTTCAAAAGAGAAAACAGAATCTTGAAAGAAGTTTAAAGGGAATGAATGGTAAGATTTATTGTTTATACAGCAGAAATAATTAGTAGAATATAAAAACTTGAATTCATAAAGGCAAATCTCTCCAAAGAAGCACAAGAGAGAACAACTGATTGAAAACACAAATATACTGAAGTACGTTTATATTATATATTTGTTGGTAAAATGGTGTGAGTGATATCTTTTGATTTGTGCGTAGCCTCACTCTCTCCTCCAGAGTCATCACAGTCTAGGGGCAGGACAGAATCAAGATGACTGGTGATGGCTCAAGATGCAGCGGATGACCTTGGTGTCTTCAATATCTAACCAAGCTCTAAGAGTTTCCGCAGCATCTGCTTCAGCCGCCTTCGTGGCCATTGGAACAAATTGTTCTCATCCACCTAGGGGAAATCTTCACACGCTTGGGGTAGACACCCCCTAACTCACCCATGGGTTTGAGACCCCTCGGTTATCCTCAACCTGGTTTAGCCCATCTGCCGAAATGGTTTACCGAGGTGGAACCGCAGGTGAGAGGCGGGTGGAACGGGCGGACACCAAAGGTGGAAAGCAGCCTTGGAGAGAGCTCAGCAGCCATCACACCGGAGGTGCCGGTGCTCCCCGAACTCACCTTATCCTCCGTATTATATGTTTGTAAGTATATTGAACGGTAACTTGGAAGAAGAGAAACAAAAGGCAATAATGTTAAAAAGGACGCCCGATCTTGCTATGTAAGCAAAATACATGCATGCTGAAGACAGGACACATAGAGAACTTAAGGCTCATAGCCTTCTCAAAAGGACATGACAAGCCAAAAGACCTGAATACCATGAAGCAAGAAATGATAGAAGAAAACTGCTAAGAACTTCTGAATATAAAAACAAAGAACTAATCAAAAGGGTCCTCGGCTTACCCTATACTGTAAACAAACTCCAAGAAAAATGCAAGTCATTCCCCAATTGATAAATGGTCAAAGAGTATGAACAGGCAGTTCTCCGATGAAGAAATCAAAACAATTTGTAGTCATACAAAAATGCTCTAAATCATTACTGATTAGAGAAATTAAAATTAAAACAACTTCGAGGTATCATATTACATCTATCAGATTGGCTAAAATGATAGAAGGGGAAAGTGACAAATGTTAGGGGGGATGTGGAAAAATTGGGACCTTAACTCATTGTTGGTGGATCTATGAGCTGATCCAACCATTTTGGAGAGAGATTTGGAATTTTGCCCTAAGAGTTAGTAAACTGCCTACATATACCCTTTGACCCAGCTATACCCCTGTTAGGTGTGTTTTCCAAGATGATTAGGGAAAATGGAAAAGAACCTACATGTTCTAAAATATTTAGAACAGCTTTCTTTGTGGTGGCAAAGAACCGGAAATCGTAGGGATGCCGGTCAACCGGGGAATGGTGAAACAGATTGTGGCATATGCTCATGATGGAATATTACTCTGCTATAAGAAACGAAGAGCTCAATGATTTTAGAAAAGCGCGGAGAGACCTCCACGAAATAACGAAGAGCGCAATGCTCAGAACCAAGAGGACATTGTATACGGTAACAGCGGTATCGTTTTAAGAACAACTTGGAGCGACCGAGTCCTTCTGACTATCACAAATACCCAAATGAACCTCAAAGATCCTATAAAGGAAAATGCTACTTGAATCCAGAAGAGAATATTGTGATGCAGAACATGGTGAGCCGGGTGATTTAGAGAAACAGGGAAAGACTTGAACTTATGAAGGAAGACGCTATCCGCCTTCAGAGAAACAGATGACAGGAAGAAATAGACATAGTACAGTCCTGTATATGTGTGTATGAGTGTATATGTATATATATGTCTATGCGTATAGATATCTATGTATATGTATATACGCCCATGCTTAATTGTAGCTTTTGTTAGAGTCAGGGAGAGGAGGGAAGGGAAAAAAATAAAGTAAAAAGTGCACAGCAGAGAACAAAAGAGGACCAACAAGGAAGCAAAGAAAACTGGGCAGCTTTGAAAACAATGGATAGTATTTATTATATAGGTTTTCTTGAGGTGGAAATGTATTGTTTTGTATTGAATCCTCTCTTATGGTTTGCTGTGTACGTGGCAATGCTTTTTTTGTCTTTTCTCATTTTGTTTTTAAGTGTAAAATTTTTAAAAATTACCAAAAAAAATAAATGTAAGGATTCCAACCAACAAATTCTGCAAGCAACCAGGAAAAAAGACATTTAAATATAAAGGAAAGGAAATTTGAATCGGATAAGACTATTCCATACCCACCAGAAACTGTAGAAAAGAATAGAATAATATCTTCTGAAAAGCAAAAGAGTGAATCCAAAATGACACTTTGCAAATGCAAGCCTGATCATCAATGAAAAATGATGGACATTCAATGAAAGAGAGGAATTTGAAGCATTCTTACAAAAAAACAATAACCCAGAAATAAGTCACGTCCAACTCTTTGTGACTTCACTTGGGCTTTTCTTGGCAAAGATACTGGAGTGGTTTGCCACTTCTTTCTCCAGCTCATTTTCCCAGATGAAGAAACTGAGGCAAACAGGGTTAAGTGATTTGCCCAGGGTCACAAAGCTAGTAAATGTCCGAGGCCAGATTTAAACTCAGGAACTGAGTCTTCCTGACTTCCAGCTTAGCACTCTATCTACTGTGCCACCTAGCTGCACCATTCAACTTTTAAATACTCCAAAAAACAGAAACACAGGAAAAGTCAGTAAACATAACTACCAGGCAAAACACTAAATTATCCCATCTCTAGGGACTATTAAAAAAAACTAGGAAAAGAAAGACACCTCCGGTAGGGACTAAAAAACAAAAGAAAACAAAGGAACAATAAGATATTTTTTTTGTAAAAGTCTGTAAGGGAATAAAGTTGAATATGAGATGGAAAGATATAGGGGCTTTGACAGTGAAAGAAGTCTAAAAAACCATGGACTAAACCTCACAACAGCCCCTTACAGGTGAATCAAAGGATTTTGTGAAACTAAACTATAGAATGGGAGATGCATGAAAGAGAATAGGGGAGGTAAAAAGATAGAAAGGAATTTATGTAGTAGCCTCCTGAATGAGGAGGAACCTATGGTTTCATGCTCATAGGATTGTCATACTGTTACATAATCTGTGCATTTAAGATTTGAAATACACGCTCTTCTGCTTAGAACTGGCTGCTGGAACTCTCCAGCAATCTGGCTGCTAAAACATAGTTAAAATTCCACTTTCCTCCTCCTGAGCTGGCCTTCTTGGCTAATTCTTATAAACCTCCTTTTTGTTATTGACAATGCTCCCTGACCATGTTGTCCCTCTGGTGATGTGACAGCTGCCACGCAGACCCTTTGTTTCTTTTTTTTTTAAACCTTTGTTTCAAAACCCTGTGTAAACCTGAGCTGCCAGCACTTCTTTTTTATGTAACGTTTTATTTTCCCCAATTACATGTCAAGACAATTTTTTTACTCTTTTGTTCTATTTTTTGGTGGGGGGGAAGGCAGGGCAATTGGGGTTAAGTGACTTGCCCAAGGTCACACAGCTTGTAAGTGTGTCAAGCGTCTGAGTCTGAATTTGAACTCAGGTCCACCTGACTCCAGGGCTGGTGCTCTACTCACTGCGCCACCTAGCTGCCCCAAGACAATTTTTAACATTCATTTTCAAAAAATTTTGAGTTCCAAATTTTCTCTCTCCCTCCTCCCTGAGATGGTAAGCAATTTCATATAGGTTACATACGTTCAATCATGCAAAATATATTACCATATTAGTCATGTAGTTAAAGAAGACGCAGACCCAAAGGGGGAGCGTTCCATAAAAAAATACTGAAGGTGAAAAATAGTATGGTCTGATCTGCATTCAGACTCTATCAGCTCTTTCTCTGGAGGAGCCACCAGCACTTCTAAGCCTTCCACAGGAGACCACATCTGACTGCTCCACCAGACCACCACCTAGCATGTTGTCCCAAGGGATACTGGGACAAAAGGTTTGTGATTCTATCCCTGACTTCATCTGTCTGGGTCATCCTATGCTGCTCTTAGTTGGGAATATCAGTCCACCACTCTAACAGATCCTAAATTCATTACTGAAACTCTGCCCGAAATTTGCATGACATCTAGTCAAGTCAATGGTACAGTGAAGTGAAAACAACTCCTGTAGTCTCTCAGTGAGAAGAGAGGCTTTAGGAGAATGGGTGAATTGGCGAAGGTAGGGATTGAAAGAGGGAGGAAAGAGAGGTGGAGATTTTGATTCAATGGTGGGAGAGGGTTACACTGAAGGATGCTTCCATGTAGGGAGAGAAATGTTCTGTAACAAAGATGGGGACCTTATAATGAGTAAAATATACAGAGACTTATAATGAGTAAAATATATAGGGACTTGGTGCTAAGGCACATGACTTCCTCTGACAGAGCATTGTTCTTTCACGAACAACATCCTGCCTCAAAAGGAGGGAAATCAGTCACTTGGAACCACTGGCCTCACCAGAAGGGTGGGGAGGCACGGACTCAGAGGAGATTCCATGGCAAATTGAAAAGAAAATAATCATGGGAAGAGCAGGAGGTAGAATTAGATTGCACAATGTGGGTTACTGGGATATTTGTACTAGGGGGCAATGCCTCTGTCCTTACACCTCCTGCAGGAATCAATAGTTCTAAGAGTAAGACAACAGCACAAAAGGGGGGGGGGGTGGGAAAGAGGGCAAGATTTACAAGGCAGTAACAAAGAAATTGTTTACAAGAGAGAATTAAACTTGACTCCTTAGAAATTTTTATTCCAGGAGGAATACAGAATGAAGAATAAATAAATAAGCATACTCAAAATATGAATAATTATGAATCAAAGAATGAAAGCTTCAAATAGATAAAAAGAACTAATTATGAGAACAAAGTAAAAAAATCTTTTCTAGAAGAAGGTGGTGAAAAAAAAATTTAAAGCCTTAACAAACAAAAGAAATTAAAGGGACAGAAAGGAAGGGAATTTTTAATAAACCACTTAAATGAGAGGAAGAAAAAAGAAGGAAGAGGGGGAGAATTAAATAATTAAATAAAAGGAATTAATAAGTTAAGTAAAACTCCAAAACTCAGGAAAGAGTTGACAAGTGGGAAGGCAGGCTAAGGGGGTGAGTTTGAGGGGGAGGGGGGAAGGGAACCTGAGGAAATAGGATTGTCTTCGAGTAGAATGAGCCAAAAATAATTATAGGGATAAAGCAGATTCTTAAAAAAAGAGGAATAAAAAATTCTAATTCAGATCTTACAAAGAAGAAGAAGCAATAGTAGAGAACCAAATGGAGGAAATACAAATCTAGCTCTCAATAACTTGAAATGTGAGTAGATCAAACAATCTGATAAAGGGCAGTAGCAGATTGGATAAGAAAACAATCCCCCACAATCTGTTCCTTACAAGAAACACAACTAAAAAACAAAGGTATATGTAGAATAAAAGTGAGACGTCTGTAAAATTTACTGTACATTAGCTAAATCCAAAAAAGCAGGAGCTCCGAATGGATACATGACTTAGCCATAAAATATATAATAAACGATTTAGAGGAACAAGGAAGACAGTACCTCTCTGACTTGTGAATAGGGGAAAAGTTCGTGACCAAAAAGGAATACAAAGGATCACAGAAGATAAAATGGACAATTTGGGTTACATAAAACTAAAAAAGATTCTGTAGAAATAAAACCACCGTAGTTAAATTAGAAGAAAAATAGGCCAATACCTTTGTTTTTTAGATGTGTTTCTTGTAAGCAGCAGATTGTGGTGGTTTGTTTTTTTGTCCAATCTGCTACTCTCTTTCATTTTATTAGATGATTTAATCCATTCATTTAAAGTTATGAGATCTAGGTTTATATTTCCTCTATTTTGTCTCTGGTACTGGGTTGGTTTTTTTTTTTTTTTCTGAATTAGGATTTTTTTATTTCTCTTCTTCTTTTAAGATTGGGGGAAAACCTTTGCAATAAATTTCTCTGATAAAAGTCTCACATCCAAGATATATAAGGAATTGATTTGTATTTATAAGACTAAGAGCTATTCACCAATAAATAAATAGTCAAAGAATAGGAATATGCAGCAGTTTTCAAAGGAAGAAATCCAAGTTAAAAACAATTATATGAAAAATGCTCTAAATCACTATTAATTAGCAAAATGTAAATCAAAACAATTCTGAGGTTCTACTTCACACCCATCAGATTAGCAAAGATGACAGAAATGAGAAAATGCAATTATCGTAGGGCTACAGAAAAAGAAGTACATTAATGCACTGTTGGTGGTCCAACATTGGTGACTTGGTCCAGTCTTTCTGGAAAGCAATTTAAAATCATGCTCTAAAAGTCACTAAACTGTGTATAGCCTTTGGCCCTAGGGGCCACTACCCCAAAGAGATCCAAGAAAGAGGAAAAGCATCTATATGTACAAAGATATTTATACCAGTTCTTTTTTTGCAGAGGCAACAAACTGGAAACAAAGGGAATGCCCATCAGTTGGGGAATGGCTAAACAAATTATGGTAAATGAATATGTAATACTAAGGAGTTTCTGGTAAAATAACTTCATATAAATTATGTCACTTTTCACAACTGACCTAAAAATTTGTAAAAAATATTAAGAATGAATATCTTACACTAGTAATGATACAGTTATCAAGATTTTCTTCCCCACTGAAATGGTTATTGCTATGTCAAATATAGTTCTTGTTTATCGGTGTTTCTGAGTAACTTGAAGTTATATTGTGCAATTTCTTGCCAGATGCACAGTGTTTATGCAAAGGCTTATGGAAAGATCGGAGATACCGCATAAATGTATTTGCAATTTTGATAAGTTTCTTAGTACAAAATATCCAAACCAACTGAACATCTGCTACTGTATGCAGGATTTTCTAGTGAGACTCTATTGTTAACTCACATAACTGATGCACAATAAACACTGCGTTTGCAGACAACCCAAGGGGAAAGGATGCTGTACAAAAGGGGCTATTTTATTTGTTCCAAACCAACAGCACCTGATCAGGTATTATATTTCTATATCTGTATTTCAACTTAATTGTATTTGATTGAAATATTAAAAATTTGAAAAATTATGAAAAATATGAAAAATTAAAAATTAAAAAAGGAATACTATTATTCTATAAGAAATGACAAAAAGTATGTTTTCAGAGAAACCTGGGGAGACCTCTATGAACTGATGCAGAATGAAGTAAGTAGAATCAGGAAAACATTTTATACAATAACAACAACATTATAAAGAAGAACAACTTTGAAAAACTTCAGAATTCTAATCAATGCAATGACCAAACATGATTCCAGGGGACTAATGATGAAGGATACTAACTACCCGACAGAGCTGATGGGCACAAGATGCAGAATAAGACGTATTTTCAGACCTAGCCTATGAAAAAGTTGTTTTGCTTGACTACCTCATGTTTGTTACAAAGGTTTGTATGCCAAGGGTGAGACTCACATGTTCCTGGCTTTGATGATAGCTCTCAATCTACTGTTCTACACTGCCTCTTATTACAGGCAAACATATTTCCTTAATTGCTAATGTAGGGGGAGCATGTTCTCCTTGGAACTATACTTCAAGGTCTCTTCGTTCATCCTTAGTCTCTCTCTTTCACCATAGTAATACATCTCCAACTGCTTCTTGGACATCTCCATGTCCCTCCTAGGACTCAACTCAACATATCCCAAACTGAACTCAATATCTTACCCCCCCACCCAACCCTGCCCCCTTTTCAAACTTCCCAATTACTTTTCATGACACAACCATTTCCTCTATTCACCTAGGCACCCAGGTTTTAATTCCATGAACACAGATTGACAAGAGAATTAATAAATAGAAAGATCATGAATTAAACAATAAACACTTTGAATAGACAGAACAGGAAGAGAACTAATAAAGAAAATAAGGCATAATTTTTTTTTATAAAAAAAGTGTTGAAAATGAGGGGAAAAACCCTAACAAACAAAAGAAATTGAAGGGGCCGAAGTGAGGAAGGTTTTTAACTACTTAAATTTAACTACTTAAATGAAAGGGGAAAAAAGAAAGGAAGAAAGAGGGGGGAAATTAGATAATTAAAGAAAAAGAAGAAAGGAAAAGGAATCAATACACGCTTTGGCATCATCCTTAACTGCTCACTCCCACTCCCTCAACATACCCACATCTTGTCATGTTTGCCTTCACAGTATCTCTCCTATAAGTAAGTACTCTTCTCTCCACATATACCGCCTCAATCCTAGTCAAGGCCCTCATTACATCTTGTATGCGCTAACTAGTCTCCCTCCTTTAAGGCTCTCCCCATTGAGGTCTATCCTCCATTCAGCTGCCAGGATGATGTTTCAAAATTGTAGGTCTGAGTATGTCACTTCCCTGCTAAGTGAACTCTATTAGTTCTCTGTTTCCTGCAGGGTCAAATAGAAAAGTCCTCTGTTTAAAGGTCTTCATAACATGGCCCTTTCTCACCTTTCCAGTCTTCTAACACTTTATTTACCTCCATCTACACCAACATAGTTGCTTCTTTCTCTGTTTCATTGTTCAGTCGTTTTTTTCAGTCATGTCCTACTCTTCATGACCCCATTTGGGGTTTTCTTGGCAGGGATTACTGGAGTGGTTTACCATTTCCTTCTCCAATTCATTTTACAGATGGAGGAATTGAGGCAAACAGGATTAATTGACTTGCCCAGGGTCACCCAGCTAGTAAGTGTCTGAGACCGGGTCTTTTTGAGGTCAGGCCTGGTGCCCTATCCATTATGCCACCTAGCTGCTCCTTGGGAAAAAAGCTCTATTACATTATCATGTATGAGCTTTTCCTCCCAAGTGGCACAGCTGGAGCTCCTGAAATCCTCCCCTTAGCTCACTTGCTACTAAGCTTTTCCTTCTCCTTTATGATAAAAGGGGAGACCACCTTTCAGACACGGTCACAACATTTTGAATATCAGCATTTTTGTTTGTCTGAGCATCTGTTAAACAGTCATATACCAGACACTGTGTACTGGGCATTTGTTCATACTTTATCTTCAAAGAGAACCAGTGACATCATGGGTGGCATCTTGACTTTTGAGTGAATTAGATTTAAGTGAGGCAGAGTTGCACAGAGTCATCAGCCTCACTCTCCCCTCCAGATTCATCAAAGTCCAACGGCCAGACGAGTCAAGATGACTAGCAACGTCTCCAGATGCAGTGGATGATCTTGGCATCTTCCATGTCTGACCAAAGCTCTAAATGCTACACAAGGCCTGCTTCATCACTTTCATGGTTTTGGGAACAAATTGTTCTCATCCACCCATTCCTCCAGGAGGTCTTCATATGCTCGGGGTAGACATCCCCCTAACTCACTGATGGGTCTGAGGCCCGTTGGTTACCTTCAACCTGGTTTAGCCTGTCTGCTGAGACAGTTTGCTAATCACATGCTAAAGATGAGCCTTTTTTGATTGGTTGTGGAGCTGGAAATGGGGTATATTCAAAAGGCATTCATTAGGCTGGAAGAGTCTCTTAACTATGACTCTGCCTAGCATGGAGAAGGAGAATGAACTGCTGGCCACCTTTGGAAGGTAGGGTCTTGGCCCTTTCTTGTTTGGAGTCGGAATGACACCAGGAGTACATGGTGATGCTCTTGTTACTGTAGAGACAGAAGCTCATGCCTGTTCGTTATTGCTTTTAAGTGAAGAGATTGATGATGTCTATGACCTTGAAAGCTTTGAAAAGTCAGAAGAGTGAGCCACCAAAAGTCTAGGCATTGGAGTCCATGCCAGGATTTGCTTGAAGCCAGACACTTAAGAGTGAAGTCAAAAACTACTTGACCTAGACCAGCAGCAGCAGAGATGAAGACTTACTCATCTTGTCCATGAGGGCATATTGCATTTGGAAGTGAACTTGGTGGTGTGAATTCTGTGGAGAAACTACCTTAAGTCTTAAAAACAAGCCCTTTCTCCCCCAAGGGGTTGAGATAGTATAGAAGTATGGTATAATAGTATAGTATTAGATGAAAATGTTTGTAACTTCTTTTCTTGTTATGTCTTTGTAGTAAATATCCCTCTGTAAAAGCTAATTGATGTTAATTGATGAAATGGAATTGGGATGCAATCATTGGTGATTAACAATGGGTAGGAATACATCAGAAAAGGGGCTCAAGCTGATAGCATTAAAGAAAGAGGACCCCAGCATCCCAACTGTACCTCTAGAATCTTCAGAGTGAGCCATAGCTGGCCTCACACTGGAAAAGTGAGTTGAGAGTAACTACTACATTTATGTAATCAAAGCTATTTATTTTGTCTTTTATGACTAGTTCTATCCTTTGTTTGACTATTGATTCCTTAACAGCTGCATCTGATGGCTGCTGACCATCACCTCTGGTTCATCATCTTCTTCCTACTCCTTAAGTGGGGGAGCCTCAAGGCTCTTTCCTGGACCATCTCTTCTTTCTACATATCCTCTCCCCCTACACCATCTACCTTGGTTGTCTCATCCCCTTCCCTTGGTGATACACAATCTATATGAATGACTCTCAAATCTACATATTCAGCCCTAGTGTTTCTCCTAAGCTTCACAACTGCAACTTCATGTTAAAAATCTTCCCTGAATATCCCCTGAATACCTCATACTGAACATGTTCCAAACTAAAGTTTTCCCTTAAACCTGACTCTCCTACCAATTTCCCCATTTCTGCTGATGGCATCAACATATTCTTATTTATTCAGGCTTTAATTTCAGTTCATCTTTGACTCTTCTCCCTTTTTCATCTTCCACATAAAATCCATTGCCAAACAGTGTTAAATCTATTTCCACAATGTCCCTCAAATATGCTTCCTTTTCTCCATTCACATTGACCACTCTTATCACCTCTCATTGTACTATGACATTAGCCCCTTAATTGGTCTCCATGCCTCCAATATCTCCCCTCCTCAATTTATCTTTTATAGAACTTCCAAAATTATCTTCCTAAAGTGCCACATCACCCTCCTGCTCAAATATTTTCAGCTTCTTCTTATTGCTTCTTAAAAAAACCAAACTGCACACACAACAAAATTTTATTGGTATCTTTTGTTTATATGTTGCCTAGATTTCCCCCTGTAACCTTCTCTTCTTCCTTCCTAGAGAGCCATCCCTTATAACCAACAATTTTTTTTTAAATGAGAATCTCCTTATTTCTAGGATGAAATATGACCTTCTTTTCCTGGTATTTAAGGCCCTCTATGATACATTCCCAATCTGTCTTTCCAGGCTTGTCTCAGATAACTGCCCTTCATTCATTTTACATTCCACCCAAATGGAATAGCAGTTTCTCAATCCTGACATGCTCTCTCAGCTGTGTGCATTCCTGTAGACCTATCCTCATTCCTGGAGAGTACTCCCTCCTTCTCTCAGCCTTTCAGAATCCTATCTTCTTTCAAGGCTCAACTCGGAGCCCCTTCTATGTGAAATCTTTCCATCTTCTGCCATTGTCCCATGCTGAAAGTAGCTTCTCCCCACTCAGATTTTCCTATGCACTTTGTCTGGAATTTCCCTTTGCCTTTATTACTTCCCTATCTTGTATTTGCCGTACCAGGGAAATCACAGGTCCAATGCCCATCTCTATTCCTGCAGTTGAAGACCAGTTTTTAAGGAGGTAACTATTTCACTTTTCATTTTGGTGTTCCCAGAGTCCTTCCAGTGCACCCAATAGGAAGTTAATGAATGCTTGTTGTTTGTAGTTGTCCCTGGAGAATAAGGGAATAACATAGCATTGGGAGGGCAGGCATACAGGGACTCCTTAAATACCCCTACATCCCGAAAGCAAGGAGAAAACCTTAGAACGAGGGGGAAGGTAGTGCAGATACCTCATCCATTCCAAATGGGACCTCCTCCCATTTCAAAGAATCAAAATTTAAGATATTTTTGATGCTCACATGTAAGGAAGGGAGGGAGTCAAGGCTAAAACAAATCAAGTACTTTACTCTAGATAGGTTGCTGAACAGTGGGACGTCAAGGATTAGTATCCCAGGGGGTCTTACTAGCTTCTTCTCTGGATTGTGGCTCTGTTCCCCCAACTTAAGAACTGTCCTCCCATGTCTCTGCTTTTCGGGACTTTTCACCCTGTTATCAATGTTAATGGTTTAGGGTGTTCAGATATAATTTCATTCCATGTAGGGAACTCCCCGGTATAGAAACTCCCTTTACAAATGCAGATCTGCAACTATAGATAATTTATAGTTTTAGAATAGGGATCTTGTATAAATTGTTCACCTGTCCATAAGTCTCATAGGTAATATGTTCCATGTTCTTAAAATTTTTTCTTGTAATATCTCTCTTTATATCTAGGTCATGTAATCATTTTTTTAAACATTAATAAAGTATTTATTTGTCTTCCCTCTGTCAAACTCTGAGCCCATGGCTTTCCCCAGGGCTGCCTGGCAAGATGGAGGGGAAGGTATACGCAGGCTGAAAAGAGACATGGAAGGACCAGGACGAGGAGGAGCATTCAGAAACGTTGGGGGATAGAAATGGCTCCATCACATGGTGAAGAGGATGAGGAAGGCCACCATCAGGCAAAAGCGCCCCATGGCCTCAGACAGGGCAAAACCCAGGATGGCGTAGGAAAAGAGCTGTTGCTTCAGGGAAGGGTTCCTGGCATAACAGATGATAAGACTTCCAAACACAGTCTCAATCCCAGCTCCAGAGCCGGCCACCCCCACGGTGGCAGCCCCAGCCCCAATGAACTTGGCTGCTGTGTCAATGTCCCTTGAGATGGTGCTAGTTTGGAATCCACATCTGGGGACAAGTGAGGTCAAGGGACCCGATGCTGCCGAAATGCTGAGGTTCTCATCTGTCCGAACCTCTGGCTGTTTCAGTACCACTGCAGCTAATGGTCTACTCAGCATCTGAGAGCTGCTCCTCACAAGGGCAAGGGTAGAGATGAACTTGGTGCAGGTGTACATTCTCAGGGGGTGAGGGGCAAAGCTGAAGAGCTGCTGGCAGAGTAGAGGAGACAGAGAGGGGTCATGTAATCATTTTGATCTTATCTTGGTAAAGGGTATAAAATATTGGTCTATGCCCAATTTCTACCAGATTACTTTCTAGTTTTCCCAACAATTTTTTTAACCAAATAATGAATTCTTATCCCCCAAACTTAAATCCTATGTTCATTTGCTGCAAAACTATCTGGTACTGGCTACAAGGACACTCTCAAGGTCTCTCTCAAGAACTCTGGAATTGACTGTATGACATGGGAGATACTGGCACCGGACTGCTCAGGGTGGTGTTCCCACATCAGAGAAGGTGCTGTGCTGTATGAGCAAAGCAGAATTGAAGCAGCTCAAAGGAAATGCTGGATGTGCAAATTTAGAATATCCACCCCAAATGTTCACATGGACTATTTGTGCCTGACCTGTGGTAGAACATTCCGAGCTCATATTGGTCTGAGCAGCCACAGTCGGACACATTGAAACTTGACTCTAGCATAGTGATGTCATTTTGGTCCTCTGAGAAGGAAGAAGGACAACAACCAATCTGATACTGGCTAAGAAATAGAAAGGTAGATCAATGGAATCTTTTTCCATCAAAATATTTCCCTTGTCTTTCATCAAACTTTCTATACACCCTATTCAATAGGAAAGGAAGGAAGGAAGGAATAAGCGTTCATTAGATACCTACTATGTGGCAGGCACTGTGTTAAGCTCCTTGTGAATATTGTCTCAATTGATCCTCACAGCAACCTTGGGAGTCAAGTGCTATCATTATCCCTTTTTTACGTTAGAGGAAACTGAGGTAGACAAAAGTTAGGTGACTTGTTCATGTTCAGACAGCTAATAAGTGTCTGAAGTTGGATTTAAACTTAGGTCTTCCAGACTCCAGGGCACTGGAAATACATTATAAGTTTACCATGAATGTACATGTGAGAATTAAAAAGCAAGATTAATTTCAATTTGATAATATATCTACCAAATACCCCAGGTTGGGACCCCCTGTCTTCAAGAGTTGTCTGGCGCTCTGATAGGTTAAATAACTTGCTCTTGGTCACCTAGCCAGCATGTATCAGAACTCCATGACAAGTCCTCTGTCTCTCCCACCATACTGCCTTTCCTTAAGGTGTTATTCTTTGTTTCATCAGTACTCCCAAAGAAGGAATCTGGAGAAAAGTATCTTCCTGGTGACTGATAATCCACAAGTGAGTTTCTATGCTGATTAGTTTCCTGTCCAAGAATAAACCTAACCAAAATATTTATCGCGGCACTTTTTTTTCGATAGCAAAGAGTTGGAAACAAAGTAGCTGTTCATTGATTGTGAAAGACTAAACAAATTGTGGCACATGAATGTAATATTAGTGTGCTATAAGAAACGAATGTAATGAACACTGAGAAGTGTGGAAAGATCTAACTGAACTGATGCAGAAAAGTAAGCAGAGTTAAGAAAACCATATACTCAATGGAAATGGAAAGAACAATCACACACAAAATTTAAAAATGGATGTTGCAAAATTTCAAAGGACAAGCATGGTTCCAAAGAAGAGATATGAGAAAACACCTCCAACTTACCCTTCTGTAGAGGCAGAAGGTCCACAAACATGATACATTGTACGTATTTTGAAATTTTTTTTTGATGTATTAATCAATCATGTTGATTTTTCCTTTTTTTTTTTGCTTTAAAAATGTTAAGTGTTATATAGGATGACTTTCTGGGAGGGAGGGAGAGAGAGACAGAGACAGAAAGACAGAGAGAGGAGGAAAAGAGAGAGGAGGGAGGGAGAGGGAGAGAGAAGGAGAGAGGGAGAGAGAGAGAGACTGGGAAAATTCTGGTGATGCAAAAAAAGTCAAGTAAAACTTGTTTTTGAAAAAGAGTTGAAACAATCACAGGAGGATTTGGAGGGTTGTGATGCTGGCACACAAATTGGGGGTAAATATGCTTAAATAAGTGGTCTTCTTTCCACTCTGACTCTGGGGTGTTTATGGGTCTTTGGGGGCTCTTGGATAAAGCTCTGATGCTATTGTTATAGGCAGAGATACCTCAAATAAGTTCTAGCAGCTGCCCCCCAACCCAGACTAGCCAAAGAAATATGCTTTGGGGTTCAAGAGGTAAAGTGAGTGAGGGTGTCAAATTCTTGTTAGGGTTTAAGGAGTTCCTGAAAACCGGTCGGTCTCTTTCCCAGGAATTCCATACTGTTGTCTTTCCTATTTAGAAGCTGGTGCCTCATGGATCACAGATTTAGGGTGTCAGAGCTTAAAGATCACTGTGTCCAAAACCCTCATTCTGCAGAGGAGAAAACTGGGAATCCAGAGAAATTAAGTGACTCGTCTGAAGTTAGACAAGTAGTTACTAACAGAGCTAGTATTTAAACCCAGGTTCTCCAACTCCAAAGCCACTATTCTTTCCACAATATCTGGCTGCCTCAGTCTTGCTCCAGTCTGTGCCAGTTAGGTGACTCAGTGGGTAGAGGGCTGGGCCTAGAATCAGGAAGTTCAAATCTTGGGTTCAAATCCAACCTCAGACACTTACTAGTTGTGTGACCCTGGGCAAGTCACTTAACCTTGTTTGCCTCAGTTTTCTCATTGGTAAAATGGGGATGATAATAGTAGCACCTACCTCCCAGAGTTGTTGTGATGATCTTATTTGTAACAAGCTTGGTGCTTAATAAATGCTTATTTCTTTCCTATCTCTTACTCCTATTCATTGGGAATATTCTTCCCCATGTTTAACCTGAATTTCTCCTACTTCGGTTTCTGGCCATCGATGGTAGGGGTGTTAATTACAGATTTATTATGCCTCTCTTCTGTGCTAAGTGTTGCTCTGAGTATTCTGGGGGCTACAAAGAGGTGTAAGTCAGGGAAGCTGACTTAAGTGGTAGGAGAGCAAAGCCTGGACAAGGCAGCGGCAGCACCAGCAGTGCCCAACTTGTAGACGCCCAGTTTATTCACATTCCTCACATACCAGCAACTATTTGAGAACGTGGCCCCCTGGCCACAGGATCTCACTCCAAATTCTCTCCTGGCTGCTACCCATTAAGACTTCCTTCCTCATCTCCCTTGCTCTGCCAAGCCTACTGCCACTTGGGACCCTTCCCACACCCCATCCCTTGTTTGTCTTCTCACCCGATTGAGGGGACAATCAAGAACAAGGTCCACAATTACAATGGCAGGGAAGATCAAAGGGAAGGGGGAAGAATGGGAAAGACACTGGAGTTGGAATCTGAGGAGATGGATTCCAATCCTGGCTTTAACAGTGACTAGCTATGTCATCATGGATGAATCCCTTAACCTCTCTGGGCCTGTGTAGCCTTATCTGTAAAAAGGACATGTTTTTAGCTGTTATTTACAACCTCACAGGGTTGCTGTGAAATAAATATGAAATGGAACCTAAAATGCTGTGGAAATGTGAGTTATTCTTCATCTCTCCACCTCAACCTCCCCCTCCTTCCCCGCTTCCATTGCTGGCTGTGTTGATAGCCCCTGTCTCATCTCTTCATGCTATACTAAAGGCCCAGCCCCAACTCCAGCTTCAAGAAATACCCTAAAGGCCAATATAAGGCCTCAATGAATATGGGCATGCCTTTGAAATAAACACAAATCTTACTGAGTCTTTTGTTTATTTCCAACCTCACCATTAACACATATAGCTTCTTTCTTTCCTTATGGGGGGAGAGACAGAGAGATGGAGAGAGAGAGAGACAGACAGAGAGAGAGAGACAGAGAGACAGAAAGAGTGCAAAGGAGAAACAGAAAGAAATATTTCTTCCCCTCTTCCCCCCATCCTGACTCCCTCTTTTTTGTCGTTACTAGAAGCAAAAACCGTCAGAATCCTTTCAAAGTTCTCTGTCTTTGCTTAAAGGACAAGTAGGAACTGTGAGACTATTATGGCTCTAAAGCTAGAAGGGACCTCAGGACATCTAGCTGACCCTATCCATTTTACAGAGGAAGAAACTGAGGTCCAGCGGTTTAAAAGCCTTGCCCAGGGTCATACAGGTGATAAGCGTCAGAGCCCAAGTTTTGGACTCATATCCTCACTTCTGTCCCATGCTACTTCTCCTCTCTTCTTTGGTGATTTAGAGGAGGAAACTCAGGTCAGAAGCAACAGGTGGTAGGTACTGTCAAAAAATGGAGAAAAACAGGACTGTTCTGTTTCTTCTACAGGTCTTCTACAGATGGACAAGGAGTAGTCTGGGAGCCAGCCTAAGATCTAGAGGGGATCCCCAGGATTTTAAACACCAAGACTGTCTGATTCTTTACACCTCCTTATCCCTCCATCCCAAAGCCTCATCCCCCGCCCCCTTCTCCCTCATCCCAACATTGTTACCCAGCAACATAGTAATATGTGGAATACTTGGCTACTCTGATCAAGACAATGATCCAAGACAATTCTAAAGGACCCGTGATGAAAAATCTTATCCCCCTCCAGAGAGAAGACTGGTGAATTCTAAGTGTAGATTGAAGCATACGTTAACAAAACCTAAAACTTTCTTTATTTTTCTTGTTTTATTTTTGTCTGTTTTCTTTTGCAAAATGACTAATATGAAAATGTTTTGCATGACTTCACAGGTATGATTGATATATTGCTTCTCAAGGGGCAGAAGGGAAGGAGAGAATTTGGAACTCACATTTATTTTTAAATGAATGTTTAAAAAATTAATTAAAATTAAGGAAGAATATATATATACACACATACGTATACGTATATGTATAAGTATATATGCGTATATGCATACACACAGGCACACACACATATGAATGTAGAAAAAAGAAACATTGTTACCCATACTGGTTAGATTCTGTAGTACTGTTCATACCTCATTGTATCAAGTGCATTGTGGGTTAAAAAGCGTTTTCTGAATTGGCCTGGGAAGCTAATCTCCCTACGTAACACAGTTTCTAAGGAAAGACCTATCCTAAGTGTCACACAATCTGCTTGGAGCAATCCAGTTCAGAAGAGGCAATCTGGTCTTATATATATGGGTAAAGAGATAGGCAGGTAGAGGTGATTTGCCCTCTGAGTTTTTCCTTTCTTTCCTCCCCACCTCTCCTGCAGAACTCTGGGCTTATATGGACCAGGTTCAATCTTGGTTGGGGGTTACCCCAAAGGGATCATTTTGACTAAAGCTTAGATATGTGTATTATTTATATTTTCCCCAAAGTAGATGACAGGGTTCCCAACACCCACATAAGCACTCAACGTACAAAGGGGATGTGGGAATACTGGAAGGTGACAGCTGCTTCAGTATTCTTTCCCAGAGAACCACCCTAGTGACTGGAGTCCTTGTGTCCCTGCCTCTATTTAGAATGGGTGGCCAAAAATTCACTCTTCTCTGGGGCTCAGGAAATGCCGGGCACTGAGCTTCTTTCAGGATTTTTTCCTTGGGAGGATTTTATGCACCAATGAACAATTATTTTTTATTTTACTAGTGGAAAAGACCTGGTGGGGTTGGGGTTTGAGAACATGGGTTTAAATCTCAGCTTTGCTGTTTACTTTCTTACTCTCTCTGTCTCTGTCTCTCTGTCTCTCTCTCTCTGTCTCTCTGTCTCTGTCTTTGTCTCTGTCTCTCTCTCTCTGTCTCTGTCTTTGTCTCTCTCTCTCTGTCTCTCTCTCTTGCTGTCTGTCTGTCTCTCTCTCTATCTCTCTGTCTCTCACTTTCGGTGTGACCCTACACAAGTCATTTCATCGTTGTAGGCTTCAGTTTCCTCATCATTTACAACTTGGAATCCTTTGATTCTTTGTGTATAATTCCAAGAGGACTGGGCATTTGGGGACCGTGTGGAGCTTTGCGGGAACCAGAGGGTTGAATGTTAAGTATTCTAATAGTAAAGTAGTATCTTTATCAGTAGAGAGTCAGCAGAGAACACAGGGTAGTATATGGAAGCATCATGTGACAGAGGAAGGGTATGTGGGAGAACGATTTGCTAATACTCCCCCCTCCCCTTCACAGCCTTGAAGACAACGTCGCTTACCGAGGAGAGCGAGAGTGAAGCAGGGGGAGTTTTAGCACTGGGAATGGAAATCAGGGCTCAGTGACAAAGTGGGGAGCCACAGGAGCTGAGGCGATGCTGTGGGAATAGACACATAGAAGACGAAGTGGCAGCTGTTAGAATGATAGCTAGCTCTCATGCAGCACTTTGAGTTTTGCCTCCTTTGATCCTCACGGCCACGGAAGGTAGATGCTATTTTTGTCCATACTTTACAGCTGAGGAAACTGAGGTACTTGGGGGTCAAGTGACTTGTCCAAGGTAACTCAGCTAGTAAGAATTTGAGGCTGGATTGAACTCATAGGTCCAGCGTTCCATCCATGATGCCACTCAGGTGGCTGCTACAGCTCTTCTTTAGCTCGTCTAGGGCAAGGACTATTGTGCTACTGTCTTGAACACAGAGCAGAGTGTTCAGTACACAGCAGGTGTTTAATAAATACTACTTGTTGAATGATGAAAGAATCCCTGTTCCAGCTTCTTGCCTTGCACATAGTAAGCATTTATTAAATGACTAGTAAACTAAATTCATCTTCCCCTGGTTCATAGTATGCACCTTGCTTGAGGCAATGTCTCTTCATACTCTTCCAGAGGGTAAAAACCCAACATATTGGGGAGACATCTCTTAACATTTCAAGAGTACTCCCTGTAGACACAACAATAGTTATAGCAACCCCCCTTTTGTAGTAACAAAAAACTGGAAAGAAAGTGGGTGCCCATTGACTGGGCTGAACAAATTGTATATGAATGCAATGGAATATTATCAGCAATAGGAAATGACAAATATGAAGAATCCAGAGAAACTTACAAAGACTTGCATGAATTGATGCAGAAAGAGGTGAGAACTAGCAGAACAATTTACATGATTATCACAGTAATGTAAAGAAAAAGAGCCTATAAATACTTCAGAACTTTAAATAATGTGGTATTCAGTTCAGCCTTCAGAGGGCTGATGGTAAAGTATACTTCTTGGTTCTTGGCAGAGGTTAAGTGACATAGCCAGTGTCAGAGCCAAGATTCAAATTCAGGTCTCCAAAATAAAATTCTTTTTGTACTACAACAATGAATGGATCCAGGCCTTGAATCAGTGAAACCAGAAGTTTCTCTAGAAGCAGTCACATTTCAGGCAGAAGCTAGAAGGAGAGAGGTGGCTAATATCTGATTCTTTATACTATAGTTACTACCTCAGGGTGTGAGGCAGGAGTGTGCTGTAAATACCGAACAACTGGCTATCCAAAAAAAAAAATTTACCTGTGCCACTTTTAAGTTCAATATGCGTTATTAACATTTTCTTCATCACTTTCTTAAGTCTAGATCTCCCAAAAAACAATAAATCAAACCCTGATCTGCAACATGTGCTAACTTCTGAAGTGTAATTATTCACACTGAAAATTTAACATTTGGTTCTCCCTATGCCTGACTCTAGTGCACCTCTGGGTGTGACCAGAAGCAAGTCATTTTCCTCGTCCTGTCCTGACTAGTTCTCTTCCTCTCAGTCCTATCCAAAGTGATGGTATTTCCCTGTTCATTGACTGGTTTCCGTGGGTGACGTTGAGACTAAAAAAATCCACAGACCAGGAGTTCTAGGAGTGTCCATGGCTCAGGATGGGGAGAAGCTGGGTAAATTTCTCACCTCTGAAATGTGATTTCATAGTATTTAGAGTTGGAAGGGACTTATAACTAATTTAATTCAATTTTCTCTTTTTACAGATGAGGAAACTGAGGTCCTACAGTTAGTAAGGAGAGAAGCAGGGTTTGAGCCTAGGTTGTTATTATTGTTCATGCTTCATGCTCAAAGAGGATCACTGACATCATGAGGGTGATGTCTTGACTTGCAAGTATTGGATTTAAGTGAGGCAGAGCTTTGAAAAGTCGTCAGTCTCACTCTCTCCTCCAGAGTCCAGGTCCTCTGGCTTCAAATCCAGTGGTCTTTCTAACGTGGCTTCGCTAATGACGCCTACTCATCTTTCCTTTCTTTTACACCTTTTTGACCCCTTCCTCAGACCCTTAGAGACAGGGGACATGTACAGATGCTCTAGAAACTGAAACAGAAAAATTGGCTTTGTTTCCATCAAGGTAGAATTCCCCAATACTGGGTCTGGACTGTCTAAGTTAGCATCTCCAAAGCTAAGCCTGGTGAAGTGGAAGCTGAGCTCCAGGAGCCCCAGCAAAAGCTTCTGCCTTTGCCCCTCGAATTCCAAGAATCAACCCTCCTTGGAGCTGTTCTTCTTCCTTGATGCTGCCCTTGCTCCCTCTCCTTTCCCATCTGATGCATATTCAGGGTCGTCTAGGGGAGGAGACTGACCCCTGGGAAACAAGAGCTGTAGAGAACAAATGTTTACACCACCTGATTCTTGAATTTCTATTCTACTTTCCTCTCTGCCCCAACTCCCAGCCAAGCACAGACCCTATCCATGGGAGAATAAACTGATAGTAATGATAACATGGGAAGGAGAAGCTTCTCATTCTGAAGAATGAGGGCGTATGAGAGTTGTGTTCAAGTTTCCACCTGCCCCCTACATTTGGCACCTGTGCATCTAGATCCAATAATGTATCACCCAGTTTTCAGCTGTTCTGACCTAACAGTGGCCCTGGGTCCATTTCCTTCTGTTTCTTACTAGAGGACACCTTACCCTCTCCTAGACCTCAAATCTAGCTTTTTACCCTCAGCATTCCCCTTTAAGTTTAAAGTAGCAGGTGATTCACCTCACAGGTCCCTACATTTCCTGACCTTGTCTGGTACCTAAAAGAGGCAGGAAATTTCTTGGGGCAAAACCCAAGCTGTTTCAAAGATGGATTTGGAGGCAACTCAGTGGCACAGTGAATGGACTTGAATTCAAATCTAGCCTCAGACCCTTACCATTTATGTGATCCTGGGCAAGTCACTTAACATCTGCTTGCCTTACTTTCCTCGTGTGTAAAATGGGGAAAGTAATAGCACCTACCTCCCAGGTAGGTTGTTCAGAGGGATCAAATAAGGTATTATTTGTAAAACGTTTTGCAAACCTTGAAGCACTGTATAAATGCCACCTATCATTCTAAGTTCACCAGTTACTTCTTGCCCAAATGCAATGATTTGAAGTTTTCATCTTCTTTCAGGTCTCTGTTGTATTTGATATTATAGAACATGATTCTTCTCACTTGACCTCTATGACATTATTCTGCTAGTTTTCCTACTTTCTCTGGCTACCCCTATTTGTTCCCTTTTTGCTTCCCTTGGTTCCTTGTTTTATTGGCTAACAGACCACAACCTCTAATTTACCTTTAATTTCTTTTTCCTTCACCTTCCATATTGTAATGGCAAGCTGAGTGGGACTTTTCTTGTCTTTTGCTTTGGAATGCTTCTCAGCACTAAGGCAATCAAGTACCTTTGATGAGCCTTGCCTTTGTTTGAATCAAGAGTCATTGATTGAAAACAATATATATGATGTAGTGCTAGTTGGTAATTAAAGATCTTTCCCACACCCTTTTGCTAAGTAGGTGCTAAGTCACAGGGCCCTAAATAGGGCACATATGCTCTGAGGTTAGCATTTTCCTTTTGGGGGTCACTCATCGGAAGAGTGTTCATGTGGAGATTCTGGGTAGCTGTTAAGGAGCCCCCTGCTTTGAAAAACCCAGATGTTGGTGCTTCTCTCTCTGGTAACTGTGTATAATGTCTTGGTCAGACAGCTAGAAACTTGTCTATTGATTTGTGTTATTTGCTCTATTTATATAATTTCTGCTTGCAATTTCTGTTTGTGTTTTCTCTGAAATTCAAGGTGCTGCCTTTTTCCCTGAACTAAGTGAATGATATATGTATGTGTAATTAAAGTGAGATTCTAAACCTCTTAAAGTTGTTTTCCTTAGAAAAGCAGATCAAAGAACCTGTGCTAGCAGCCTTCCTGTGTGCTAGTGTTATTGGTCTTACACAGCCACAGTAGCTGCTAGCAACATTGCTTTGATGATCTCATCAGCTCCCATGGATTTAATTGTTGCCTCTATGCAGATGATTTCCAAATCCACACATCCAGCTCTCCTATCTCCTGAATTCTAGTTTATACATCCAACTTCTTGCTGGCCACCTCTACCCACATGGCCCATAGTCATCTCAAACCCCAATGAGTCATGACAGAATTTATCTTTCCCTCTAAACTCATTTTTTTCTCAACTTTTTTATCTCTGTTGAAAACAGACACCCATGTTCACAGCCTAGGCATCATTACTGACTTATCCCTGTCCCTCAACAATCATATCCAAGGATCTGACAGATGTTGTCAATTCTACCTCCATAACATCTCTTACCAGTTCTCTTCTTTTCATTCATATGGCCACCATCCTAATTTAAGGCCTCAATACCTCTTGCCTGAATTTGTGTAATAGCTTTCCAACTGGTCTCCTTGTTTCTAGTCTCTCTTTTTTCACTCTATCTTCTACACTGTGGCCAAAGTGAAATCACTAAAGTACAGGTCTGACCACTTATTCCCCTGCTTAAGAAGCTTCAGTGACTTAATATAAAATTACTTCTTTGCTTGGCATTTAAAGTCATTCACAGTTAGGCTCCAATCTATCTTTCCAGAGTGATTAAACACCCCTTCAGAAATCTAAGCTCCAGGCAAACTGACCTATTTGCTGTTTCCTGTATGTGACATTCTATCTCCTGCCTCCACGCCTTGGTATATGCTGTCCCCCAAGACTGGCATACTCTCCTGCCCAGGATCTGCTCAGGTGCCACTTCCTTCAAGAGGCTTTTTCTGATTCCTACAAGTTTTCTTTAAAATTTATTTATTTAATTTATTTAATATATTTAGTTTTCAGCATTGATTTTCACAAGAGTTTGAATTATGAATTTTCTCCCCATTTCCACCCTCCTGCCCACTCCAAGATGGCATATATTCTGGTTGCCCCGTTCCCCAGTCAGTCCTCCCTTCTGTCACCCCATTCCCCTCCCATCCCCTTTTCCCTTACTTTCTTGTAGGGCAAGATAAATTTCTATGCCCCATTGCCTGTGTATCTTATTTCCTAGTTGCACGCAAAAACTTTTTTTTTTTGTTTTTGAACATCTGTTTTTAAAACTTTGAGTTCCAAATTCTCTCCCCTCTTCCCTCCCCTCCCACCCTCCCTAAGAAGGCAAGCAATTCAACATAGGCCACATGTGTATCATTATGTAAAACCCTTCCACAATACTCATGTTGTGAAAGACTAACTATATTTTGCTCCTTCCTAACCCATCCCCCTTTATTGAATTTTCTCCCTTGACCCTGTCCCTTTTTGGAAGTGTTTGTTTTTGATTATGTCCTCCCCCTCTCTGCCCTCCCTTCTATCATCCCCCCTTTTTTATCTTCTTCCTCCTTCTTTCCTGTGGGGTAAGACACCCAGTTGAGTGTGTATGTTGTTCCCTCCTCAGGTCAAATCCGATGAGAGCAAGATTCACTCATTCCCCCTCACCTGCCCCCTCTTCCCTTCCTACAGAAGTGCTTTTTCTTGCCACTTTTATGCGAGATAATTTACCCCATTCTATCTCTCCCTTTCTCCCTCTCTCATCCCTTAATTTGATTTTATTTTTTTAGATATCATCCCTTCATATTCAACTCACCCTGTGACCTCTGTCTATGTATATATACACACATATATCCTACAAGTTTTTAATGCCCCACAAAATTACTGAATTTATTTTGTATAGACCCAGTATTTTACTTATCTCTGAACAGTATCTTCCCCAGTAGAGTGTAAGCTCCTTGAGGGCAGGGACTGGGTTATGTACTTTTATTCCCAGCCCCTAGCATAATGCCTGGTACATAATAAGCACTCCATACATGTACCATCTTACGAGTCAATTATCCATAAAGCCTTTTTGTTTGTTCGTTTTGTCTTTTTGCAGGTAGCAAAGAAATCCAAGTCAATAGCAAAACAGAAATCAGATCAGAGAACGTATAGAAATTATAGAGTGGACTATATAAAGTGAAGGAGCTTTGCATTGGGAATGAGGTAAAGAGAGAGTCCTAGATCCCATTCAAGGTGAAGGTCCTCAAAGTCTCTAGTATAGTAAGCTGGGGATATGGACATGATGCAGACTCTCAGCTCCTCTCCTGCTGGCTTCTTCCCAGAGTCTTCTTCTCCCTTCAGCAATCTGAGATGGGGTTGGCACCAAACCTTTAAACTACATTTTTGGACCTAATTCTTCCTGCTCCAATCCTTCCTAGCTACTGATAAAACTCTTCTGAATAAGCCATTTCCATCATGCCAGCTCCCTATTCAAGGATCTACAGTGACTCTTTTATCACCAACAAAACCAATCCACAATTCTCAGTCTGGCACTCAAAGTCCTCCACCGACTAGCCAGTTTTATTTCCTACACTTCTGTACCATTCATTCTCACTGGCGGTCAAATCAGACTCTTCCTTCCCATGAGTCATTCCCTTCTTTCCATCCTCCCACATATTCTTTACTATTTGCCATAGTCATCCAGTCAGTTCATTAGCATATGATTCTCTCCTCTCCACAGGCCTATGTCCTTCCCTCTCTCCACTCTTACCTCCTTTGGAAAGTGTTTCCTTGATTCACATCCCTCTATCACTATGTCTCTTTAGCATTTTTATATAGTTCATATTATGGCATGACACTGTCTTGCAATATAACCTATTTCCCCTCTCAGGGTCTCTGTTTCCTCCTTTGCAAAGCAAGAAGTTTGGCTGCAGCGATCTCAAAGGCTGAAAATTAACCATCCCATGGTTCTTTCTTGCACTTGTCAAAATAGTCAATAAACAAACATTTACTAAGTGCTGCCTATGTGCCAAGGCCCTGCCACAATGTTGGGGATACAAAGAACGGTAAATCCCTTTGACACGTTCTAGGAGAGATTTCAATTCAAACATTTATTGAGTGTTTGCTTGTAACAGCCCAAAAGTTACATTGAGAAAAGTTAATAAATTAACTAAAATAACTTCATACTTTAATATGAACAATAAGAATAAAGGATATTGCAAGTATGGATCTTCTTCATCCTAGTCAACCCACAGTGCCTTCTCCAAAGACAGATGGGAATAGTTCCCGCCTTTGGTGTCAGCTTTGGCACTAGTTCCAGTTTTCTCAACTGTGACCTGTCTGTATGATAGCTTCACTGGAAACTTTTATGGGAACCATGGACTGTTTTTCATACAGGGTCTCTTACTTGCAAAGGGTAGGAAATGTAGTGCTTGTGGTAGGAATTCAGCACCTTAGCAACCTAGGGGGAAAGTGTAGGTTGTGAGGAAATATATATATCTCATGAATGTAAATAAGGGGCCTTACTACATACCGTTTTGCCCTCATAGATATATTGCCTTGTAATTTTTTCTAGATGTGTCCTGTTTCCTCAAATAGACTATACACTCTCTGATGGCAGGGGCCAAGCCAACCAATGCCTTAGTGGTGGTATGGCACTGTGGGACATCTGTTGGCCTCAAATCAGACTTCTATGGGTGTGTGAGGATGACCCTTCCTCTCTCGGGCCCTTGTTTTCCCTCATCTCTAAAAATGAGAATGAGACTATCTACCCTATCTACCTCACAGGGTTGTGGGCATCAAATAACATGAGGCAAACATTTTTTTGATTATAAAGCACAATACATGTGTGGTGAAATTATTACTTTGTAAAAGTGACACCCCTTTCCCTCACCTCATTCCCTTCTTTCTGTCTCCTAACTTCTCTAAATTCCCTTGCTCCCCTTCAAACTCCCTTTAGTTTCCTTCAACCTGCCCAACTATTGCACTCCCATCATGCTCCTGATTTCCCTCGTCATGTCTCCCCACATTCTTAGGCTTCAATCCGAGGGAACATCCACTATAGTGTTATTCTGATGCCTTATTTTGGTGTGGAGGTGAGGTTGGATTCTTGAAGGTTCTGCTACAAGAGCAGTCCACTTAAACTTCAGCAGGTCTTACCAAATGGAAAAGGCTTCCAAAAACACAGTCTGACAACCCACTGAGTCTGCTACACCAAGAACAACCTAAGTTTGGAGGGGTTCATCATCTAAAGGCTGGCCACCAGGCAACGCCTTTTTTTGCCCACAGTAAGAAGAATTGCCACAGGCATGGGTAACTTCTGGGCTACATCACTGGAGAGAGCACCTACAGCACAGAAATCACAGGTTTTCTATAGAATGTTAGTAATGTAAGGGAATGTAACTGGAAGGGGATAGCCTGGCTTGCCTGTCTTCTTGGCTTCAAGTGTGACAAGGACTTTTAGGGAGCTCTGGAACCCTTAGAGAGTTCTGTAGTCAGTGTTTAGTGACCCCTAGGGAGATGGGAGATCACATTGTCAGAGGAAATTGGAGATAGCTCTTTGGTACCCAGAGAAGAGAGGACCCCAGGTAGCTTCCAGGGCATCATGAGGTCAGACAGAGAATTAAAGGGATGGCAGTTAAGGACCAAGTGCAACTTCTAGAGGTTCACTAACATCTCTGTATGTGGTTTCTCTGTATCCCAGGCAGGGATTCAGTTTATCTCCCTTGAGGTCTCCTGCAGAGACCAGTGATTCCCAGCTATCCCTGAGACAGCCTCACCAAGCCCCTCAGACAGAGAAAGATGAAGACGGAGAACTTTTCTCTACCCAAAATGAACATGGCGCTTACTCTCCTTTGGGGAATACTCTTCCTTAGGCACAGGGAACCTCACCCCCTCCAGGCCAGTGACACAAGGAGGGCACTTAGGGACTCTCACTCCTGGCATGGGCAGAGTGAGCTGGTCATCCCCTCTCTGAGGAAAGATAAGGGGAGAATAATCATTTGGACCACAAGAAAGTGGTTGTTTTGGGGGTCACTTTGGCCAAAGATAAGGCTGGAGTCAGACTCGGTTGCTCCAACCACAGGGAATAAATAGATCACTCTGGCTGAGATAGGGGTTCGATCACTTGGGCAGTCTCTCCAGATTCCTTGGGGGATTCCTGACTTAGGGATGTTGCCTTAATTGTCAGCACAGGGACCCCTCCAGGCCCACAGTCCTCACCTCCATCCTCCCCACCATGTGTAGCACGGTGCCGCAGCAGGTGAGAACTACGGGTAAAGCCACGACCACAGTGCTCACAGCGGAAGGGCCGGTCCCCAGTGTGGCCACGGTAATGTTGTGCCAGGTTGGAGCTATAGCGGAATCCACGCCCACAGTCTGGACAGCGGAAGGGCTTCTCACCAGTGTGAACACGCTGGTGCTGGACCAGCCCTGAGCTTTGACCAAAGCCTTTGCCACACTGACTGCAGCGGTATGGTCGCTCCCCACCATGACCACGCTGGTGGCGTCGCAGGTTCGAGCGGTGGCCAAAACCCTCCCCACACTGGGTGCAGCGGAATGGCTTCTCACCACCATGCTGGGCTGCCCGGTGACGGGCCAGTGCCAGAGCCTGAGGGAACAGTAGCCCACAGTCAGCACAGGAGTGGACAGGAGGAGGTGGGGGTGGGGGTCCTGTGTGATGGGCTTTTCGGTGTGCCACGAGGCGAGGGTGCTGGCTAAAGCCACGTCCACACTCCCCACACAGGTATGGTGTCTCTCCAGTGTGTGTCCGAAGGTGGCGGGCAAGATTGGCGCTCTGAGTAAAGCGCTTGCCACATTCAGGACAGGGGAAGGGGCGTTCACCTGAATGAGACTTCTGGTGTCGGATGAGACTGGGGTGGCGGCCAAAGCCTCTGCCACAAACAGCACAGATATAGGGACGCTCGCCTGTGTGGACAGTGGCGTGCTGCAGGAGCCCAGAACTCTGGGAGAAACCCTTGCCACACTGGCCACATCGGTAGGGGGGCTCAGGCAGATGTGTACGTCGGTGCCGGGCCAGGTGGGAGCCATGGCGAAAGCTTCGGCCACACTGACCGCAAGAATAGGGTCGGTCGCCTGTGTGGGAACGCAGATGCAAGGCAAGGTGGGCACCCTGGGCAAAGCACTTGCCACATTCAGGGCAAGGGAAGGGGCGCTCGCCAGAGTGGATCAGCCTATGGCGTGAGAGGTGGGAGCGTCTTGAGAAGCAGGAACCACATTCAGGGCAGGAAAAGGGCTTTGGGGGTGGGGGTGGGGATGCTGGGGGTGGGGGCAGGGCTGGGCCACACGGTGTGGCTGGTGGTGGGGAACCCTCCAAGGCAGAGGGAGGGTCAGGGACTGATTCTGTCTCCTCTTCTTCCTTGGTCCTCATGCCTGTGAAAGAGACAGTGGTGGAATCAAGGAAATGAAGCAGGAAATAGAGGAAAATGAGGATCTTGTGGTGAACTGGAGAATCCCTGTGGAAGCTGCTCTCCTCCCCGCCCTCCCTGACAGATAGCATCCCTGAAGGGATTGAGAGTGGAGCAGGACATCTCAGAGAGCAGCTTGTATCCCTGGAGGCAGAAGGAGGAAGAGATGGGGGGCAGAGGTTAGCCCTCTCTACTGACGGCAAGGGGAAGGACTTTGGTGATTCTCCCCAGTTACTGGGAAGCAAAAGTATAGTTTAGGAAAGTGAAGAGGTGTCAGGTGGTGCTCCCTCCTTGGGGCAGTGTGATACACTAGGAAGTGCAATGGTCTTGGCATAGGAGAACCTCAGGACTCCTGCTCCTGCCACTTTTAGTCAAGCAGATTCTCTTCTCTAGACCTCAGTTTCCTTGCCTGCGAAATGAGGTTAGACCACTTGATTTCCAAAGCCCTGTCAAGCTCTCAGTCCCAGACCTGATGATTCCTTCTCTGGGGTAGGAGGAGGATGCAAAGGGTGAAGGCAAAAAGATCTTTTCCTTGTTAGTTACTCACCTGGGTAGAGATCTTTCAGGACTCCCTTTTCTTCAGACTCCTGAGACCCTGGACCCCATGGCTCAGCCCCTTGCTCCAGGTGAGTGATCAATTCTGGTTTGGGGATTGGAAATCCTGGAGCAAGAAAGAACAAGATTCATTATTCTGCCTAAGATATTTGCCCCTCCCCCAGCTGAATCCTAACCATTCTTCAAGGCCCAGCTCAAGTTTCTTTTTCCATGAAGTCTTTCTTGACCACTCTAGATCGCTGTGATTTTTTTTCCTCAGGAATCTTGCACTTACGGTCTATTAAATGGTATTTAGCATACACTTCACTGTACTGTCAGTTTCTGTACGTCTCATCTTCCCAAACAGACAGTAGGACACCTTTTTGGTGTGCTTTTATATCCTCTACATCTAGTATAGATACTTGCAAATTCAAAGTGCTTGACAAATATCTGATTGCTGGGTTCAGGAAGACTCAGGAGATGGGGAAGCAGGATGCCTGAGGGGGAATAGAGAGGAGAGAGCTAGGGACCTCTAGGAGGGGTGTAAAATGCTAGGGTTCTATGCAGGGAATTCAGAGACATCACCTCTCAATTTAGCATTTCAATTTAATTCAATACCCCGATAAAATGAATGTCTGAATCAGGGTGGTATTTTTTGGGGGGTGGGTAGTTACTCACCCAAGGAGATGAGGTTCCGGTAGCTTTCCCACATGACATCTCCAAAATACACGGCCATGTCTGTGAAAGTCACTGGCATGGGGGGTGGGGGATCAAGGTGAAGAGTGGAAGACAATGAGGGGGAAGGGGGGGAAAAGTGAGAAGTAGAGAGTAGAGGAGGATGGGAGGATGTAGGTGACATAGGAGCTGGAGGAGAAGGGGAGGGACAGGGACATGGGGAGGAAGGAGAAGGGCAGGGGGAAAGGGGAATTGTAGGCTGCGCCAGGGTGGAGTAAGAGGGGAGCCCGACCAGGTAGAAAGGAAGGGCCACTGGGAAGTTAGGTTTGATGAGGAGGGAAGGGGAAGGGACACTGTCTCTGGAACCAAAATAGAGAAGAGATAAATTCCACTTCTCTCCTCAAGCATTTCTAGTCCTTTTCTCCCCTCCTTTTTCCACATCATCCTGCCCCTCCCCTCACGCCCACCTCTTGAGATTTCTTCCAGGCACCATGAAGTTAGCAAGTTTAGACTTCTCTGGGGCACCAGGCTCAGGCTGAGCAAACAACGCCTCAGTGCTCAGACTGGTCTCGTCTTCCCTTCCCCTAGCATGCCAGAAACACCACACCTCCCAGATCAGGGACAGAGGAAAAGAAGGCAAGCTGGGGGAGTCAGGAACAGGATGCCTGGGGAGGTATTTAGAAGTGGGTTGCAGGGTTATATAGGTCAGGAACTAGGATGACTTATTAGGAATCCTGGGGACTGGGGAGGTGCTGCCTGGGTTTGATGTTGGGGGGCTGGAGGAGTATATGTGGTTATTAGAGGACGCTCAAAGCTGGAGAAGACACATGTAGGAGAGTCCCTGATATTGCAGGGTTCCTAGAACTATGGGAGATGGTGATATTGGGGAAAAACTGGGAGAGTTTATGGCACTGGGGCATTCCCAGAGGCTATAGGAAGAGTCTTTGGTTCTGGGGAGGCTCCCTGGTATTGGATGTCCAGGATGGGGGGTTGTAGCATGGTCTCGGTATTGAAGAGTCCCAAAGGCTGTGGGAAGGCGCAGGAATTGAGAGGAAGATCTATAGTATCGAGGGTCCCAGGGGTCTTTAGAGGGTTTTGGCATTGAGGGGCTCTAAAGACTGTCGGAAGGTTACAGTAAAGGATCTGTGAGTCCCCTGTGTTGAGGGACCGGGAATAGGAGGGTCCCTGATAGTGAAGATCCCCAAGGGCTGTGGGAGTGTCCTCGAATTGTAGGAGGGTCGGAGGCTGTGAGAGAGTCCTTGGTACTGAGGATCACAAGGGTCTGGGAGTGGTAGGGTCTCGGGTATTGAGAGCTGGGGTTGAGTGGGAGGGGCAGAGGCGTGTCTCCGGTATTGAAGGGTTCTGGGGCTGTTATTACTATTGAGGGCCCTGGGGCTGTGGGAGGGTTTCAGGGGTGGGAGAGTCCCTTGTATTGAGGATCGAGGGCTGGGGGTCCACGGAATCGAGGATCCTGGGTCTCGGGAAGGGTCTCTACTATTGATGGTCCAGCGACCCACGGAGGGTCCCCGGTATAGAGTCCCGGGGATGTGGGAGGGTCCCTGGTATTGAGGATGCCGGGGGGGTGGGGTGGGTGGGAGGGTCCACAGCACAGATCTAGAGGGTGTGGGAAGGTCCCTGGTATTTTGAGGATCCTGGTGGGGTGAGAGGGTCCAGGGGCTGGGGAGGACTGACGCCTGGGGTCGGGGTATTAGGGAGGGGGCCGGGCGGGCCAATTACCTGCACCACCGACTCGTCTGCCAGCAAGACAGCGGACTGAGCTCAGCCACAGGAATTTGGGGGGGGGGGGATGAGACGAGCAGCGGAAACAGGAAGTGAGGGGCAGAGTGCCCAAAGAAAGGGCGGGGGGCCCTTGATCCCTCCCGGAGCCGACCCCCTTCCCCTCCCGCTGGCCTTCCCGAAGATGGGGATCGAACCCTGTCACTTCTTCTCAGCCCCTGCAGCCCAGTCTCGGCTCCCGAGCCCACATTCTACCCACCTGGTGGGAGGGAAAGGGAATGGATGATTTCCACGCCCCTCCAACTGTCTGGGGAAGCAAGAACTACAACTCCCACAGGCCCTCGGGACAGCAGCGTTCTAGGGCCAGCGATCCCCTACCCCGAGGCCTCATGGGAATCGTAGTCTCAACTCCCGCCCCTCTCAGCGGCGTGGGAGGCGGAGCGCCACGGAGCTGGAGCTACCACCAAGGACAAGGGACCTGAACTAGCGGCGCGGCGGCGGCCTCTGCTTGCCAGCTCTAGTTTATTGGGGAGGTATTTGTATCTCTTCCACTTTGCTCCTGCCAGCTTTCAAGGTGTATTAGCCGCCTTTCCCAACCCCCTCTCCCAAAGGAAGAATGGTTTTTTTCCACGGAGGCATCATGGCCCCTATGTCCCCCCTCCCCTAACACACAGACAGACACAAATTTCAAAGAAAAAAAAGCAAATGCGTTGTTTTTGGGGGAAAGGGAGGTTTTCCTTCCTCCACAGTATCCCCATTACAGAAGGGAGGTGACTGGTGAGTAGAAAAGGAAGGAGTTGGGGGCGCACACCCCACTCTGTACAATATAGAAGAATCTGATATAGACACTTTGTATAAAAGCCACTTGTCCTCATCGGTGTCCTCTCGCCGGCCCGCCGGGCAGGGTAAGGGGGTGGTGGGTGGGGGGAACACAGACCTGGAGGCGGAGCTAGGACATACACACAGAAGCCCTATGATCCCCAACCCCTTGGGTCACTTGGGGTCCTTAGTGGGGGCATAGCACAGCTCCAGGGGTCTGGACACCTTCCAGAACTTCTCATTCACCAACTCCAGGGTCAGTGAGCCATTCAGGGTCTGGGTATATGGAATAAACCAGAAAGAAAGTGGAGGGAAGGAGAGAAAAGATTGGTATCAGTAGGGAGGGAAGGAAAAAAGGGAACAGAAGAGATATGAAGAAAAGTATCCAAGTATGAAAAGAGAAGAGGGAGAGGAATAGGAAGAAAATAAGAATAGAAGAGGAAAGTAACGGGAGATAAACAGAAGGACAAGGAGAAAAATGGGAGAGAACAGTATACAGAAAAGCTGATTAGTGACAGGGTGAATGGACAGCGTTTTATCTTAAACTTCTCTCATCCCCAACCCCCCCCCCCCCCCAATCATTCCCTCCTATCTCTCACCGTGAAAGCTCCTCCCCCAGGTGCGATGTAGATGGTATACTGCTTCTCACTGACACCCTCCAGGCTGGGCAGGGCTGGCTCCTCTGGCCCATCAGTTCCTCCAGTTCCTGGTGCCTCCCCCCCACCTCCCTCAGGTCCTCCAGCTTCTGGGACTCCTCCACCTGGTGCCCCAGGCTCCCCAGCCTCTTGTTGCTGCCTCCGCTCAAGTGCAATCCTTAGAGCCAAGTACTTGGAGAGGTGGTCAACTGTGGCATTCCCTGTCGTCTTCACATATCTGAGGAATGGGGGCAAATGATCAGTGAAAAAAGCAAAGGCCTGATAGGATGCAAGATATGTTGAATCCCACTCATGGGATTTTCTAGGAGTGTCTTTTCTGTTTAGAGTTTGGAGGTGACCACGATTGTGCATCAGGTATGTTTTTGAGTTCGGGGAGGCCAAACTGCTGGATAAAATCATTGTCTTGGTTATGGGACGGAAGCTCTGTAACTTTGAGGTACCCCATTTGGTCCCCGGTTCCCCAGTTTTTAGATAGTTGCTTGGGGGGGTGGAATCTCCTCACCTAGTCTGACTGTATTCTCCTTTTTCGACCAGCAGAGGGTGGGGCCGGAACACAAGCTCGATCTCTCCTCCTGGCTCAGGAGGACTGGGGGCCCCAGGTGGGCTCGGTGGACCCAGGGTCCCGCCACCCAGGGGGGCACCCCGGTCCCCAGAATCCTCAGAACCTGCTCCCCCACCTATACCTCCAGCAGCCCCTCCCCCTGTCCCTCCACTGCTACTTCCCACAACTCCTGTTCGATGTCGTTTGGGGGCAGGTCCAGGAGTGGAGTCTGGGGCGGAGTCTGAGCTAACATCTTCCCCATCCCCATCTCCCTCTCCCTCACCAGGCTCGCCCTCCCCACCACTCATTGTTGTTGTCTGGTCTGACTCTGGCATTGGCCTCCTTACACGTTGGGCCCTGTAGAGGCAAAGAACACCAGTTAGGAAATCAGCATGTAGGAAGGTTATGGAGTCAGAGATCAGATGTCGGGAGGTCAAAGACTCAGAAAGTGAGAATCACGAATTTTTGCCTATCCCATGTCCAGAAACCTTCCAGAATTCCGTACCTAGCACTTCAGCGTGACCACTTTCATACCTGTGCATTGCCTGCATCCGGAGCCCCTCCTCAATGCTGGAGCTCAGCGCTTGCTGGTTGTGCAGACGGCTAAGCCGGATGAGGACACGATCCTGGTGTGCCTCATACTCTTCTCGACTTGGGTAAATCTTGGAGATCAGGGCGTCAAAGTTTGGATCGGGCCGAAGAGACCGCTTTGACACCAGCTTCTTCCTACAGGTAGGGCACTCTTTGTTCCTGAATCGAGGAAAGAAACCACTTAAAACGTTAACCGGTAACAGGGGTCTAGAAGATCTCCACCAGCGGCAAAGGCACGGATCCTTTCCCCCACACACACCGCCCCACTCCATCCCAGCGCATGGGGCTCCTGATACCCGCTGCGGAGCGCAGTGACAATGCAGTCGGAGCAGAAGCGATGGAGACACTCCTTTGTGGTCATGGTGTTCTTCAGCATGTCCAGACAGATTGGGCACATGAGCTCTGAATGGAGGGATCGTGGGGAAACGGCAATCTCCGTGCCATCCATGATAGCCTCCTGCAAGAGGGGCGAGAGGGGCAGGCAGCGAGATCACGCTTGAGAAGCGCAGGAGAGATGCAACCTTTGGGTCTCCTAGGAAGGTGGAAATTCCCAAGAAATAGTATACGTTCCAGGAATAGGGGTGCGCGGGAGAGCCCCCCCTCCTCACCTGTGGGGTCCGATGCAGCTCATAGAGACTCAGTTCCCATGTTTTGCTGGCGCTCTGTGCATTCGCCGGGGTCGCCATGGTAACAAGGAGTCGACCACCACCCCCGAGATCTGGGGGCAGACAGGGCCACCAAGGAGCAGCCGAAGGAATCCTGGGGGTGGGGAGGGGAGTGGAAGGGGGGTGAGAGTCCTCCCCGCCTCGACCCGCCCCTTCTGCACGCGCCCCGGTCCCGAGGCCCCGCCCCCTTACGTTTCCTTCCCCTCCCCCTCCCCTCCTCCTTTCCCTCCCCCCGCCCCCCAGCCCCAGGCCCTCTTCTCGGGCTCGCCCCGCCGCCAGCGTCCCACCCCATCCCAGTGCCCCAGCGCCGCGTACCTCCCGGGCCCAGCTCGCTCAGTCCGCGGTCCCTCCCACTCAGGACCCCGGTCCCGCCGCCGCCGCCGCCACCACTCCCGCCGCCGCCATGGCTGGGGCGCTCGGGCCCTTGCGTCACTTCCGCCTCCCCATTCCCTCCCCTGTCTGACTCAGAACGATGGTTACGTCACCGGGCTGCTCGGAACGCGGGTGGAACGTGGAACGAAGGGGGTGCCCCTCCCTTTGCACACGTGACACACCCTCTCCACGTGAGGGGACGGGCTAGCGCGGCGCTGTCTTGCTCCACGTGGGGCTCCTTCCCCCAGCTCCACGCGGGATGGAGACGGGACTGGACGGGACGCGCCTCCGGCGGCTGCCCACGCCGCAGTGCACTGGGGGAGGGGCACGCTCCTCCCCTCGGCCGCCCGCCCCCAGCCCCCAGCCCCCCTGCCGCTCCCAGCATCCCGCCGCCGCCCTTATCCCCATCGCCTCCCGTCCCTGCCCCCGGGGTTCGGGCGCCCCCAGTCCCAAGGGCACGGCCCCGGAGTCCTCGCTCCCACCCCCCCGCTCCGCCTCAGGGACTCCTCTCTTCTGTGTCAGGCGTCCCGAAGTCCCCTCGTCCGCCCTCCTCGGCGAGGCTTGGGGGCCGCGGCTCGGGATGTCCAGACTCAACTCTCGAGGGCCGGAGCCACGAGAATTGCGTTTGGACAATCAAGAGCCGCGGCCCGGGGAGGAGGAGGGTCACCCAGGGGATAGAGAGCCCCGCCCGTGGGGGCCGGAGAGAGCTGTGATCGGGGTAAGGGGGCCGCCCCGGGCGATGAGGAGGGGAGCGGGTAGAGACCTGGACCAGTCTGGGGGTGGGAGGAGGGGGGAGATGATGGGGAGGGAAGGGCAGGGAAGGGATGCCAGCTCTGAAAAGGAATGGGAGCGGGAACTGCACGGGAGATGGAGAGGAGCCCGGACCCGCGCCCGAGCAGGTACACATGGACCAGAGACCAAGCTGGGGACCGAGCGGGGAATCGGCGGAGGTGGGGGAGTTGTTTCTTCTTCCCCCACCCTGCCCCCGTGGACCACCCTTTTTCCCTCCCGGTCCTCCCTCCCTTCCGAGCCCCCCACTTCCCTGTTCTCTCCTTCCGTCCGTGGCCAGTCCTTAAGTGGGATCCAGAGGCGATTCGCCCCCGGCCCCCTCCTCTCCCCTCCCCATTACTCCTCCTTTCTTTTCTCCCCCGGCCTCTTTTTCATCCCCTCCGGCCCCTTTCAGTGGCTGGCCCCCTCCCCTAATCCTGGCCACCTCCCCTAATCCCCCACCCCCCACCCCGACCCCGGGCCGGCTGCACTATTGTGAAGCATCGAGAAGGGGGGGGGGGAATAGAAAGGGGACTGAGAGAAAAAGGATGAAGGTTGAGGCACCTGTTCCACGTTGTCCCCCCTTACCAAGGCCAGAGTCAGGAGTATGGCTGCGCGGATTCCCTGTCCCCCTCCCCCTTGCGGGACACAGGGACAGGAAAAGTTAGGGGGAATTTCGGGGATGTGGGGCACTGTCTACAGGGGTGGGGCCAAGACCCCTCCTTCTGCCGGCACTGTATCCCACACTCTTTCCCTCTCACACCCGGCGGCGGGGGTTGCCCTGGGAAACGAGCCACTGAATGGGAACAATCCCACCAGGAGAAGAAGGGGAGGAGGAAATGGGGAGGAGTCTGAAGGCTTGGACACAAGAAGGAGCCAGAGGTGGTAGGAAGGTTTGGAATTTATTAGGGTCACAGACACCCTTTTCTCATAACTTGTCTTCCCAACATACAGTCGATGGTCCCCCACCCTCTATCTGAATCTTCCTTTGCCTGGCCGTGGTGCTGCTTGGGGGAAGAGATAAGTTCAGTGTCATGGGACGCTGTGGGAATTACATGAAGAGACCTCCTGGGAGGGTCAGAAACACAGAGAAACAGAGAGGGAGGAGAGAGAAAAAGAGAAAAGCTTGGAATAGGGATTTCTCCAACCTCCCACATCATCCCCAGTTTTTCAAGAATTGTTTCAGAGGTTTCCATTAACTCCTCCCTTTTTTGAGTCCTGTTTCCAATTCTCTTTTAATCATACCAGTGACTTCCACAGTGGTCCCTGTGATGTATCCACTGTCATCTGATGCCAGAAATGCCACCACATCTGCCACATCTGGGGAAAGGGTTCAGAATTCTGACTACTGCTGCCCACGGGATCCCAGGAATGATTTCCCCCCTCCCCCCAAAAATAACCAAGGCAAGGAACATAAAGTAACATATAACTCCCAACCCTAAGGACATCACCTCGCAAACACCCTAGCCTTGTTATGCCCAAGGGCATCTTTCAATCTCCACCCCAGTTTCTGTCTCCCCTTTCATGTTTTCTCCGTTTTCTTCATCCTTGTTTCTCACCCTCAGGAACCCCCAGATGGCCCATCGGAATTTGTGACGTTATCTGAAAGTAGACATACAATGGGAAAGGAAGGATTTTTATGGAGAAGTGGTTTCTTTGGCCTCTGCTTCTTGTCCAGAATTTTCTCTATGAAAGGGTTTGATGGGTAGCGAGGGAGGGATTTAGGTAACCCCTACCTGGTCCAATACTTTCTGTGGTACTTTCTTTGTCATGGGTGTTATAATTAATCCTGGAAGAATGGAGTTACATCGGATTCCATGTCTGTGAGGAGGGAAAATTATCACTAACCACTGATGATTGCTAATTCCCCATTCTAACCCTAGAGATTGCCAGGCTGGATATCAGTCTATCTACTGTTAGCTGAGCTGGGATCAAGCACATCCAGGGGGCTGGTTACTTTGGCACTTTACAGAGTAACTAGCTTAATGATCCCTCTCATCTCCCCAGGCTAACCGTCCAAGTTCTCTGGCCACAGTTCGGGTCATTCCTTCCACTCCAGCTTTGGATGCTGCGTAGTTTGCCTGCCCCAGGTTCCCCACCTGTAGATGAGTCATGGTTAGAGATCACAAGGGACCCTTTCCCTTTCCTCCCATTTGCCTTTTCCCAGGCTGACCTTTCCTATGATGCTGCCAATGTTGATTATGGATCCAGCACAGCCACTGGATACCAGGGCTCTAGCTGCAGCCTGAGTGACCAAAAAGGTGCCCTGAAAATGAAAGGAAAAGATGGCAAAGATGGTGGGTGGTCATAGCCCTCAGCACTCTCCTTACTTTGGGCACCCCCTCTCCCTCCCTCCTAGGCAGGTAACTCGATCAGGAGGACCACAGGATATGAAACGTTCAGCGGCCAAGACCTTGAGGTTGACAGCGATGACTTCATCCCAGTAATCCTCAGGCATTCGGAGCAAAAACTCATCCCGGGTGATGCCCGCACAAGAGACCACCACTGATGGTGGGCGGGAGAAGCAGGCCTGGGGGAGACAGGAAGGGTACGAAGTGGAGAAAGAGGCGCGTGAGAGCAATTTCTTCTCCCGTTCCCACGGGTGGACTCATACGGACTCGCTCTCACCTGGATTTGCTCTATCAGCCCCTGCACCGCCCCTGCCTCGGCCACATCAGCCTGGAAAGCCGCGTGACACCCGGGGCCAGCCCCAGCCTCACTCCTCGGCCCCTCCAGAAGCCGCATAGTCTCCTCGGCCGCTGCCCCATCCCGGTCGCTTGCCACCACGAGGGCCCCTTCCCTGGCCAGGCGCAGGCTGACTGCCCGGCCGATGCCACTACCCGCACCTAGGGAATCGGGAGAGGAAGGAGTACAGACGCCGGACCCGGGATGCGGGCCAAGGCAGAAGGCGGGCGCCTGCGTCGGAGGCGGGGGCAGCTCGGGGAACGCCCCGGGACCCAACGCCGGGCACATCACCCTTAGAGCCTGGGCAAAGGAGGGGAGCGGGGACAGGGGCACAACACCGCCCCGGGAAGCCCATGTCGCGCCATGTCCCCAGCGCCCGAATATGCGCCTCCCTCCTCGCGAAGTGCGGCGGGGCTCCCTAACCTGTGACCAGGGCGAGCGCTGAACGCAGCCGAAGCTGGGCAGCCATGGTAAGGACTTCGGCCCCAAGCCGATGGGCGGAGAGAGGGCGGGGCCGAGAACTTGGAGCCAATCAGGACTGAATACATGCGCATTGGGCAGCCATGGTAAGGACTTCGGCCCCAAGCCAATGGGCGGAGAGAGGGCGGGGCCGAGAACTTGGAGCCAATCAGGACTGAATACATGCGCATTGGGCAGCCATGGTAAGGACTTCGGCCCCAAGCCAATGGGCGGAGAGAGGGCGGGGCCGAGAACTTGGAGCCAATCAGGACTGAATACATGCGCATCACCTCCCTAGAGTGCAAGCCCCAGGCAAGAAGTGACCAGAGGCTGGGAACGCTGCGCCCCTTCCCGAAATTAAGACAGGACACCAGATGGGGTGAAAGAGCCGGTGCCTTTATTTCCGGTCACCACCCTTCCCCCAATCCGACCCCCCCCACTCATATAAAAAAAGCAAAAACTAAACAGGTGGAAGATTAGTAACAAGCCCCCCCAATCACTGTACACGATTGACCTTAATCCTGACCCCTCCCCTCCACCCCCTCGGTCCAGGGCTCAGGCCTTTCAGAAAGGCACGCCCTCCTCAAGAGGAGAGATGGAGGAGCAGCTGGGGCAACTTGCTCCCTTGAAAACAGGTATGGGGGACACAGGTGACAGGAGTCCCTATTCTGTGGTCCCTCTTCCTTGATTCTTGGGGCTGGCCCTTCTACCATGGCCACATTTAGCCATGCCACCTAAAATCCAACTTCACTGTCAGTGAATTCTCAGTACTACGGCCATTCTAGCGTCTCATTCTCAAGTCTACTGCCCTCTGAGACCTTCAGGCCTATAGGGCCGACCCAAGTTCATTGCCCTTCTAGACTGTATATTGTTCTGGTACTTGGCTCCTCCTCCCTTTGGCTAGTGCCCCCATCCAAGTCACTCTACCCTCCAGGGTTTAGGGGGAGGGGTCTCCCACCTCTCATTCGAGGTAGGCAATCAGCACCATCATAGCAACTCCACCCAGCAGCCCCAGGACCTCCAGCAAGGACTGCAGGGGAGAAGCCTCCCTCAGTAGCTCAGGCAATACAGACACAGTTGCCACATAGATGAAGCCACCAGCTGTAAATGGGAGGACCCAACCTGAACCACTACCACCAGCAGCACTGTTTCCCTGGGACCCTCCTTCAGCCAAGAGCGCACAGGTTGTGCCTGCTAAGGCCCCCAGTGCTGTCAGCAGTTGAAGACGCATTGCCTGAAGCGGGGGTAGGAGGTTTGGGGAAGGGAAAGAAAAAGAGAGAAACCTTCAAAATTATGCCTGGTGAGAGATAAAATGTAAGTTAATGTCCTGAGGCTTGTGGAAAGGCATGCAGTATATGGGCAAGAAGAGGGACTTGAAATTTTTTTGTTTTGTCTTTTTCAAAGTCTAGAGTCTAAAGAGGTAAAAAAGTAGAAATAATTTGTATACCAGAGAAAGAAAGAGAAAGTACTGATTCCTGCTTGAAACAACAGAGAAAACACAAAGAATACAGGGAAGCTAATTTCTCAAGATTTCAGGGAGGTGATATGGGGGGATGGGATCAGAGACAGTGGCAAGGAATCAAGAGCTAAGGGGTTCCAGAGGTACCTTGGAGGAACAGATACTTGTGGAATGTTCCTGATTCCCCCAATTACTGACCTGCCTCTTGCTGCAGCCAGACTGGACAAGTATGGCAAAATCCCCAACTTCATGGGGCACCTCATGTAGCAGGACAGTTAGTGTGGTCAAGATCCCTAGTCCACGGCCCCCTCGGAAAGAAGCCCCAATTGCGAGACCATCTGTGAAGTTGTGAGCCAGGTCAGCAGCTAGGTTTAGGTATCCAGACACACGCAAGTCTGAACAGGAGAAGCAGGGAAGGTGAACACAGTAAGATACTCCAAATTCCCTCAGCCACTTCTATAGCTCCCATATTCACCCCAAAATGACTTTTAGATAAACAATATCTAAGCATAGTGACCAGATGTAACAATAAACAGTGGCTCATGAAAATACCACCCCCTCCCCCAAGCAGTCTCCAAACTTTCAGAATGTTTCAGGCACCGTCCCACATCCCTCACCTGAGCCTCCTTTCTCCTCTTCAGATTTAAGCAGTTTCACCGGACCATCACTGGGCTGTCTGCCTGCTCCTCTTCTCCTCCTTGCTCCTCCAACCTCCTTCTCTTTCTCTTCCTCATCGGAGCTCTGTTTTTCCTTGGAGGATTCTGAGGAAAGAAAAGAGTGATCAGAATGATGAGATCTCCCCATTTCATTCAGAGGCAGATTCAACCCTAAGCCAAGAAGATTCCTAGATAACCACCACCTTCCTGAAATCCCAAGGCAGGAGAATGAAGTATAGGGGAGAAGGTATTTCTAAATCTTACCACGCTGGCCGTGCCCGTGTCCGTGCCCGTGTCCATGTCCGTGTCCGCGTCCGTGTCCTCCCTTCACGTGTGTCACAAATTTTTCCACCACAAGAAAGGCAACAATTCCACCGAGAACCCAGAGCCCAACAGAGAGAATGGGGCCCTGGTCTGAGGGCAGGGAGACAGAAGGATACTAAGATAGAAAAACAGTCCCTCGATCCCCCCACATCCTCTGGCATAAAGTTGGGGAAAGTGGGGGAGATGGTCAAATACCCTCCCCCCACCTCAGACCCAGACTTTGCCCCATTCCTCCCCCCATTCCCTCCTCACGGCTATGGGAGTGTCCGTGTCCTAGTCTTTCCTCAAGCTGAGGTTCTACATCCCCATGATGAGAATGAGGTTCTGAGAAAAGAAGGTCGGAAATATCGAGCCTACGCTATAAACATCACAGCTAACGGAGACTCAAAGTGTAAGGCAGAGTGAGACTGAGGGGAAATGGAAGGTTAGAGGTCAGAGATCACTCACCCAGGGCATGAGGGATCAGGTGCAGGAAAGCATCTCCCAGAAGTCCCCCTGAGGCAAAGCTGAGCAGGATTTGCAGGAGTGAGCGGTGCTGAGGAGAATTGGATTCCACAGGCACAAGGAATAGGATGAAAAATGGAGCTGCTGAGATCAGCACTGTAGCCCCCAGAGCCTAAGAAGTTGGGATTAAGGAAATAAGTCAAGAATATAAGTTAATTACTATATAAGGGTGGGATCCCACGCCACATAACCCCTTCCATTATCCCCATTATTCTCTGGGAACTCACATATGCCCAAAGACTGACAGTGTCCAAGTCCTGCCCACTGCCTAGAACCTCAGAATCCCCAATGCCTTTAGGGCTTTGTCCGTATTCATGAGCATGGCTGTGTCCATGGTCATGAGTGTGACCTCTGTGTCCATTTCCTTCATGTGACTGTCTACTGTGCAAGGAGTCAGACTCATAATAAAAGCTCTCATGTGTGTGGCCATGATGTCCTGGTGCATGTCTGTGACCATGATGGAGATCATCATGCAAATGTCCATGGCCATGATGCTGGAAATCCTCATGTGAGTGCCCATGGCCAGGATGGTGGAAATCCTCATGTGAGTGCCCATGGCCAGGACGGTGGAAATCCTCATGTGAGTGCCCATGGTCATGATGGTGGAAATCCTCATGTGAGTGCCCATGGCCAGGACGGTGGAAATCCTCATGTGAGTGCCCATGGCCAGGATGGTGGAAATCCTCATGAGAGTGCCCATGGCCAGGATGGTGGAAATCCTCATGAGAGTGCCCATGGCCAGGATGGTGGAAATCCTCATGTGAGTGCCCATGGCCAGGATGGTGGAAATCTTCATGCATATCTTCATGCAAGTCTGCGTGGCCCCCAAGTCCAGACACCAGCAGCTCTAAGGCAACCCAAGTCACCAACCCCACAGCTGCCCAGCATCTGGCCCCTGGGACTCCGTGGGCCATGGCGATTATCTAAAAAGAAGAGAGATAGTGACCCTTCTGGGTCCATCCAAGGGGTCTATTCTCCAGTATGGTTGCTTTCCTGTTCTCCCCAACCATGGTCTGTAGTCTTTCTGACTCCTTTCCCCCTCCCCCCGCCCCGCATCCCCTCCCCAGGCTCTCTGGTCCCTGGGAAAGTCTCGCTAGTCTTCGGGAATTCCAGTTTGGTGTTCCCTCTGGGCCACCGTCTCTATGGTACCCGGAGAGGATGAGGGGATCGCGAATGCAAACGGAGGCGGGGGTCTCACCGGCTCCGGGGTCTTCTCGCTCCCCGGTTCACACGGACGGACGTGGCACTCCCGCGTCCCTCGCTCCCGCGAGAAGAGGAAGTTCCGCCCTTTCTCCGCCCCTTTCCTTTACCCGGACAGCGGCTCTCTCAGCTGGAGCTACGGGGAAACTTATCCCTTGATACGCATGCGTATACAGAGGAAGCGGGCCAGCCGGAAAGAACGGCTCGGCTTCTTCCATCTTGGTGAAGGGCGGAAGCGAACTCAGCAGCTTCCTGTCCTTACCTAGATGGCTGTCACCACGGTGCTGCCATCTTGGTATAGGGCAAAGTGAAGTACCTTGTTCCGCCAGATCTGGCGCCCCATTCCAAGACCCTGACAGTATCCTGCCCTTCTCTCCCGACCCCAGAGTTCCGTAGGTATCCGACTCCAAGTCCTTCCACACCTCCTTCTGAGGGCCATGCCGTTGGTAGCTTTGCCCTCCCCCATGGAACCTTCTCTAGCCCCCATGCCGCGGGGCAGTGTGGGCCTGCGGGGGAGCGTGGCGCGAAGCATTGTGGGGCCGGGACCCGGTGGTGGTGGTGGCGGCGGCGGGTGGAGGTGGCGGCCGGAGAACAACAAGCCCCGGAGCCGGAGCCGGAGCCGGGGGGAGCGGGACGGGATGGGCGACAGCGGGCGGGGTGAGTGGTCGGCAGGGTAGGGCCAGGGCGGGCGAGCCCGAGTCATGTGCATGTCTTCTTCCCCTTCTAAGTACACCCACGGGTGTCTTTGCCTACCGTCTCCCCTCCCCCTTCCCTGCCGAACGCTGGGAGGGTCTCGCTCCCCGTTAAATCGAGAGCCCGGAGTGGGACGAGGGGACTGGACAGCACTCTGCTGGAGTCGGGAGGGATTGGAGAGGAGGAGGGCTGGGGGGCGGAGCACGTGCCAGGGAGGGGTCAGCATCTTCCAATCTCCCCCTGCGGCGACCCCGACCCCGATCTTAGGCTGGTATGGTTATGCCCGGGGGGCCGTTCGTGCACCTCGCTTGTGACCCCACCCACACTGAGACTAGGCGGGCTGCGGGCCACCCCAACTCAGTTCGGACCCGAACGTCCGCGGTCATCGTTCCGTCACTCCCAGACCGGCCCGCTGCCGTCTCATGCCTCGGGCTCCCGGCTGGGCAGAGGAGACCTGAGTTCGAATGCTAGCTTCGGCTCTTAGCGGCCGCGGGACCCCGAGCAGTCGGCTTTTCCTGTCTGGGCCTCGATGTCCTCCCGTAAAATGAGAGGGTCACGAATCTCTGCCCAGTTCGAGAAGAGCAGCATGGGAGTTTGTCATTTTACTCCAATTCTCTCCTTCCCCCACCCCCACCCCCAAACTTCCTAACCAGAGGGAGCCCTGGGCTGCTTTGGGCGAACCAAAAAAATGATTAACGGCGAATAAAGTGAATTCACTTGGGCTGGAGAAAGTTTAAAAATCTCCCTTTATCTTTGTGTCCCCAGAGATTACCACGGGAACTTGCACATAGTAGGCTCTCAATAAATGTGTGTTGAATTTGAATTGGAGTAGTTGACCAGATGAAGACTGATTATCTCTCTCTTTTTTTGTCTCTCTACATCTCTGTTTCTGTCTCTCCTGTCTTCCCATGCCAGACTGTAGAAGCCCAGACAGCTCCTCCCTGAGCTCATCCCCACAACCCCCTCCCCGGGGGGGCCCTCCCCCTTCTCCTCCTGGGCCCCCCCTGGCTCCCCTCCCCTCTGCAGCTCCATCCCTTCTAGGAACAGGGGGCCCACCCCAACTCCCACTTGGCTCCCCCTTCCCTGTCATCAGCTCCTCCATGGGGTCGCCTGGGCTGCCTCCCCCAGCCCCTCCTGGACCCTATGGCCCTGTCAGCAGTCCCCAGGTGAGCTGTTGTGATCCCGTGATCCTCTTGAGCTATATATAACCCTTGATCCTGCTTTGAATTTCCATATAACCTGGTGATCTTTCATTACACCAGGCCCTGGTGTGAATCTCTGTGCCTTGTGACCTCTGATATCTTGATCCATAATGTCCTTGGTCCCCCCCCCCCCTTTTTTTTTTTTACCATAACAAATAACCTTTCAATCCCTCTTAAAGTTGACAATTCTACTTTATTCCCTTGACCCCTCTTCCCATCATCCTTGGGCCTGTATTCAATCTCCTTTGCCCTGTTTCCCACCTATAGATAGATAGATAGATAATAGAAGAGGTGGAGAGTAGATTTAGGTCCTTGTCACCATCACCACCAGCCCTCCCAACAGACATCCCTGTAATATCCCCTCAGATTAACTCCACAGTGTCACTCCCTGGGGGAGGGTCCGGCCCCCCGGAAGATGTGAAGCCACCACTGTTGGGTGTTCGAGGCCTGCACTGTCCACCTCCCCCAGCAGGTCCAGGGGCTGGCAAACGTCTTTGTGCAATCTGTGGGGACAGAAGTTCAGGTATGGTGTCATGGGGTCACTCAAAGCTCAGTGAGAAAAGGGGCCAGGCCATGTCCCACTTGCGGCAGTTAGAACTTAGATAAATGACTGGTGGTCATCTAAGAGGCAGAGAAGGGGCCTGGGGAGAGCTTCAGGACCTGCGTGGGTGAATGGGAGGATATGTCCCACAGGTCACCCGTCAAGGTTAAAGAGGGTAAAGCATAATATATATGGAGTAATGGTCTTAGAATCGGGTGACTTGAATTTGAAACCTAGTTCTTCACTTACTAGTTTTAGGGGCGCATCACTTGGCCTGTATGTAAAAATCTGTATACAGAATGGGCATAGCTGAACTTATACTTGGCTGTAAGCTGTCAGCGGCCCTGGGCCCTGGGCCCTGTTCTTGTTTTAGACAACACAACAGGGCGCATGTTTGCAGGGGTTCAGAGGGAAAGGTGATGAGTCTTCCTACCCTGGGGTTCCAGAAAGTTGCTAGATCTGGGTGGGGAGTGTCTCTCTCTAGCTATTTGTGTGTCCCCCCCCCGCCTCCCGTTATCTGCCATTCTAGGCAAACACTATGGGGTCTACAGCTGCGAAGGTTGTAAAGGTTTCTTCAAGCGAACCATCCGAAAGGATTTGACTTACTCGTGTCGCGACAACAAGGATTGTACTGTGGACAAGCGGCAACGGAATCGCTGTCAGTACTGCCGCTACCAGAAATGCCTTGCCACTGGCATGAAGAGGGAGGGTAAGAAATCAGCTCTGTACCCTGATACAGCCCCACCCCTCTTCCTGTCCCACCTGTTGGTTTTTCCAATTTCTCCTTCATTGAGGTCATATGGGGGAAGTGGATTGAAGTGCCCACCAGCCCCTATCTTACAACCTTAGAGTCAAGCCAGAAAGAGAAAGAGAACCAGAGTAAGGAAACCATCCCCTCTGCCCCTTTCTTCCTCCTCTGCCATGCGTCTTCTTTCCTCATTTCCACTTTCAGCTGGTCTCCCCCAAAGATCCTGATCTGGTTTCTCTAACCTCCTCTTTCAGTGGTTCTGCCTTGGTGTGTCTGTCCCAGATCTAGCAACTTTCTGGAACCCATCTAGCGGAACTAGCTCTTTGACCCTCCCTGTGTTTCTGGCCTCTTCCACTCCATCAACCGTTACTCTCTATAACTTGTGGTCATGGCCTCTCTGGCTTTCTCCTCCACTCTGTAATCTTGTTGTTTCTTCTCTGGTCTCTGGTTCCTGACCATTTGTCTGTGTGGTTCAAGGAGGAACTCCCTCAAACCTTTCTTTTCTGTGACCTCTGGGGGATTTTTCTGTCCCCATTGTGACATAAAGTTTGGGGGAGGCTCGGGGAAGTCTTACTTCTTTTTTCCTTTACTACCTGAGAGTCTCACTGTAAGAATCCAAATATGTTAGAGCTGGAAGGAGCCTTAGAGATCATCTAGTCCATCCCCTTCATTTTTACAGATTGGGAAACAAGTTCATCAAGGGGGAAGTGAATTGCCCAAGGTCACACAGCCAGTAAGTTGCAGAACCAGAACAAGAACCTAGGTCTCTTGAAAACTGCAAGTCCTGACTTTTTTTCCCTACCCATACTGGTCAAGCAGTGACATTTTCCTAAACTCTACCAGGAATCACATAACCTGGGTTCTGGTCCTGGCTCTTCCACTTCCCAGGTACGTGACCCTTGTCACTTAACCTCTCTGAGACTTGGTTTCCTCACATATAAAATTGGGGTAATAGTACTTACCCTTATCTACCTCGTAGAATTGTTGCAAGGGATCAAGTGAGGTGAGGAATGTAAAAACGCTTTCTGAAAACCTATCTAAACAAGAGAGTGTTTGGATTTAGTTAGAGTTTCTCCGACCCTCTAGGTGATCTCTGCTTCTCCTTCACCAAGTCACCCACCTCTAACTTCTCTACATCCTCTAGGTACCTCCATAGTCCCCTATAACCCCCAAGAACATGACTGACTCTTATGCTGTTTCCCCCCATGACCCACTTCTGACTTCCCACCCATTTTTCTTCTCCCCCCTCCCACCTTCCCAGCGGTACAGGAGGAGCGTCAAAGGGGCAAGGAGAAGGACGGGGAAGGGGAGGGGGCCGGGGGGGCCCCTGAGGAGATGCCTGTGGACAGGATCCTGGAGGCTGAACTCGCCGTGGAGCAGAAGAGTGACCAGGGCGTAGAAGGGCCCGGGGGGGCCGGGGGCGGCGGCAGTAGCGTGAGTGACCAGGGAGAGATCCACCCTCTCAAATGACGCCGGGGGGAGGGAGTTCTTGAATATAGATCTGATGTCCCTCTGGCTCCCAATAATCCAAATAGTAGTAATTGAAATCGGAATGGTTTGCAGGGCAGGAATACTTAAGACACATAAACAAACTTCCCTCCCCTCCCTTATCCCCAAAGTATAATACTTCCCCTCCTTTCCCAACCCTCCCTCCCCCAGCAATAAGGGATGGAATAGAAATTTAAATGATGGGAAGACTCTAGCCCTGGCTAGGGGGAGGGGGAGTGGAACCTCTTGGGCATGGGGGGCGGTATTTGTGTAAGAGAGGGGGTGGGGTCCTAATATTTCCCCAACTATGTGTATCATTCTCCTTCAGCCAAATGACCCTGTGACTAACATCTGTCAGGCAGCGGACAAACAGCTGTTTACCCTGGTCGAGTGGGCAAAAAGGATCCCACACTTCTCCTCTCTGCCTCTGGATGACCAGGTCATCCTGCTTCGAGCAGGTCAGTGATTTCTATCCTTTGGTCTAGGTGACCTTTTGACCCTATCTCCATGTGACCTCCTGGTTTCCTGGGACCATTACCCTGAGTCACCTCTAGGTGAACAGACTGTCTCTAGTAGGGAAACTCACTGCCCCCTTCAGCTCCAGTAACTCTCCAGCCTGGTCTCTGGCACCTGACCGAATGGCCTCTGCCTCTTAGGCTGGAATGAGCTCCTCATCGCCTCCTTCTCCCATCGTTCCATCTCCGTCAGGGATGGCATCCTCCTTGCCACAGGGCTCCATGTCCATCGAAACTCTGCTCATTCAGCTGGTGTTGGAGCCATTTTTGACCGGTCAGTGTTCCCTGGGGCACTCATAGACTAGGCAGTTGGCTGGTGCAGAGGAGGATGTGGGCTGATCTTTGGTTGTTTGGTTTCCTGAGCTAGATAGAAGTGTGACTCCCATGCCTGTCCCTAGGGTGCTGACCGAACTGGTGTCCAAGATGCGTGATATGCGAATGGATAAGACAGAACTTGGCTGTCTGAGGGCAATTATCTTATTCAATCCAGGTAGGAAGACATTTTTCTATATGAGATACCCCTACCCACCCCAGATAATCCAGAGATCTCCCAAGTAAGCAAGCAACCTTTCCCTAAATATAACTTTCTGTTATGGAAGGCATTTTGCAGTAGTGAAAAGAACTTTGAACTTCAGCCTTTGAAGACCTGGGTTCAAGTCCTGGCTTTGCCAGTTATTAGTTGTGTGACTTTGGACAAGTCACTTCTCTGTGGACTTCAGTTTTATGTATAAAACCATAGGGTTACACTAGGTGATCTCCACAATCCCTTCTAACAGCTTCTAAATTTCAAAATTCACCCTCTTAGCTTAGTTTGGGGATAGATACCCTATTTCATAACCCAGAGACATTTTTTTTCTCCCTAGTGTCCTGGAAAGACAAAATACAGCCAACACTTGCAAAACAATGCTAAATGTGGAGGTAGAGGGCTCCCTGGGAGTGAGAGTGATGGGGAGGGGAGGGACCCTTGACCTCGTTATTACTCTTTCTCTCTGATCTTCCTCTTCATCTGTTTTCTTCATCTAATCCTTTCCCATTCCACTTTCTCCTCCCCTCCTGCAGATGCCAAGGGCCTCTCCAACCCTGGGGAGGTAGAGATTCTGAGGGAGAAAGTCTATGCATCTTTGGAGTCATACTGTAAACAGAAATACCCTGAGCAGCAGGGACGGTGAGATGAGAGGGAGGACAGGGCAGGGAAGAGCCTTGGAAAGTATTTGTTTGTGGAACTAAAGAGGAGGGAGGGAGAGATGGGGGATGGGGGGGGGGGTGATGCCAGTAATGAGTATGTGTGTGTATCTAATTTGTCTCTTTCTCTAAGTTCTCTCTAAATTCTCTCTCTCTCTCTCTCTCTCTCTCTCTCTCTCTCTCTCTCTCTCTCCCTCTCCCTCTCCACACACACACACACACATATTTTTATGGAGGGGTTTCTGATGTTCTCCCCTTATCTCCCCTGGCCCCCATCTCCTCCTCCACTCTCCCTCCCTGCCACCCCAGGTTTGCAAAGCTGCTCCTTCGTCTCCCTGCCCTCCGATCTATTGGCCTCAAGTGCTTGGAGCATCTGTTTTTCTTCAAGCTCATCGGGGACACACCCATCGACACCTTCCTCATGGAAATGCTAGAGGCACCACACCAGCTTGCCTAACATTGAAAAATAGAAGGGCGAGGTGACCCTCATACCTGGATGGAGGCCTAGAGGGAGGCTGGAATGCAAGATGGGCCCCAAACTGTGGGAGGTGAGGGTGGGGAAGAAAGCTTCAGGACCTTGGATAGAGATCAGAACTAAACTGAAACCCTCTGAGGGTTTATACTAGTTCATGTGATGCCACCATCCAAGGAGACCCCAGAACCCTGAGAGGGATGGGGTGGTCCCTGTCCTCAGCTGGCCTGGTCCTCTAACTTATGGAGGATGCCCAAGTTTTGAACTGAGTTCTCATACTGGTAAAGAAATTCCCTCACTCCCCCATCTATTTCCCTCGATACAGCACTGGGGATCTGCTGTGCTTCTCTCCTAGGACCCTGTTCCTCTGTCTGGGGACTTTTTGAGCTTGTTCCCCTTCCCCATTTTTTGAATGAGACAATTGAAATGGGGGCTCTGTTCTTCACCCAGAGAAATGGACATTGGGGGGCAGGACCCCTCCACACGATGATGGACATTGGCCATGGGGCTCATGCCTCCCTCCCTTATGAAGACATGGAAAGATTGTGGGAGACGATAATAGTGACCGGGAGAGGAATCACTCTGAAATCTTAACAGCCTGTTTCTTACATCCTTTTTATGGCCATCTCCCTTTCCAGTCAGACTGAAAGGGAGTAGGATGGGAAAGAGGATAGACTGGCTTTTTCCCCACCTTGGTTTGCTGAGTTTTTACAGGGAGAGCCAGGGGTTAGTCTCAAAGACCTCCCTGCTGGTGAAAGAGAAATGTGTTAAGGGAAGGGTATAGGTTGTATCCATCCCTGGGGATCTCCAAGCATGAGTGATTTGTCCTCCCCAAACTTCACCGTTTCTATCCGCCCAGTCTAGCTGGGCAGCCAAGCCAGGGAGAGGGGTGATTGGAGTAGGGAGCTGTTCAAGAGAGATGCTTTCGAGATGATTCGGTTATCACTGACCCCCCCACCCCCACCCCATACCTGATTGCACCATCTCCCTCCATAATCATGTCTTCCCATTACTCACATTAACTTTTTGCCCTGCCCTCCCTAATTGGGAGAGCTCCTGGTTTGAGGAGGCAGGGTTGCTGCAGGGATTGGAGGAAGGGGTCAATCCTAGGGAAAGGGGAGGGGGTGTCTTCTGGGGCCTGCATGATTCTATAGGTTCCAGCTCTCCCACAGGAATTTTCCTTCCAAAAAATGCTTTCAAATTAAAGCCGCTGCTTTTCTGGATGTAGGGGTCTCTGTGGGGGCGGGGGGGGGGCGGAGTGGAGGAGCAGGGACTGGAAAAGGGGTGCTGTGTTGTCCATGTGTGGTGACTTCAAGAATGGGAGAGAAATACCGCTCAGACTCCCCTGACGCTGCGGGGTTTCCCTGGGGCTTGAAGGGGTGGGAGTGGGGGGACAAGGAGCGCTTTGTCCGGGGGGTGGTGTGCCAGGCCAGGGGCGGGGCAGGGGTCGGTGGAGTGGAGGGTGTGAGTGTGGAGAGCCGGCTTTCAAAGGCTCCTTGTTTCCCTGCCACCTCCGCCCCCCTCCTAGGCGGAGGTGGCGGCGGGGAGCGGGCGGTGTCTGCTCAATCCCAGCTTTTCACCCGTCGCACCGAGGGCTCCGGGCAGACCCTGGGGCTCCGCGCGTCCCACCGGTGCGAAGATGCCAGGACAGCGGCGCCTGTCCATATCCCCAAACTGATTCTTCTCCATCCCCTTGGGCTCCCCGCCCCTCTCTCTTTACCACTCTCAAAGCTCGGGGGCTGTGTGCCTCGGCCTGTACGTGCGGCTCTCGGACTCTTCTAGAGTCCTCCATACTTCCCATCCCCTAGTGTACTTGTACTGTGGGCCTCTGTCCCCCCAATGTCCCGCCCATCACTATCTTTAGCCTCTTCTATAAATACCTGGACTCTGTAATTACCTCGGCGGGGAGGGGCGGGGGTGTGTGTAATTATGGACAACTGATTATAGGGGAGACCCCCCCCGACCCCGCCCCCCAAAACCAGGACCCGCCCCCCAAACTGGACTGGGTTCTCGGAAGGGAGACAGAAAGGGAAGCAGGGCACCTGGGGCCCTAGAAGAGATGGGGATAAGAGGACAGGATGCCTAGATCCCTAGGAAGGTAAGAGAGGTAGAATACCTGGGTCCCCGGAAGGCCTTGGTCCCATTGGGCGGAGCAGGGATTTCCCCAGAGAAGGTGTAAAAAGGGAGGTGGGATTTTCCCTCTCCGGTTGCGGGAGGGGCATATGGGGGGTGGGGGGGGCTGGGCCGGGGGCGGGGTCGGGGGCTCTTGACTGGTAGGGTGGCCCGGGACACACAAGTGGCTGCAGCAGAGGAGGGAGCAGCAGCGGCAGCGCGGTAGCCCTGACATCTCCCCTTCGGTGCATGGAATCTTAGGGCTGAGAATTGCAGCGGTCCTCAGCCAACCTCCCCTCTCCAGGGGACCCAGGAGTTTGAGCACCAAGAGCGCCACTGCTCCTTTTCCCTGAGTCAGGTGTCCTAGCGCTTCCAGCTGTTCCGCCCTCCCTCCCTCAATCTCCGCTCCCTGGCTCCTCGGGACCTGGGCGTCCCGGTCGCCCAGCCATGGAGCGGTGCAGCCGTTGCAGACGTCTCCTTCTGCTGGTCCCTTTGGTGCTGGGGCTGAGCGCGCCTCCCCCAGCCCGAGCAGGTAAGTGAGGCCAGGTTATCAAACACCAGAGTTGGGAGGATGGGAGGAGCCTTGGATTCGAGGGAATCTGGCAAGATAGGGGAATTAATGAGTCCCTGGATGGAACGAGGTTGGGAGTGTTGGGATCTGGTGAGGATGAAGGATCCCCTAAAATTTCGGTACCTAGATTTTGGGCAGGATATAGTGGTGTGTGAGGAGACACCTGGAACCCTGTGTCAGTAACCCTGGGGACTGGAGATGGGACATCCTGTCCCGGGAGAGGAGGCAAGGAGATCGAGTCTGGAGGTCAAGATTTCAGGGTTGGAGGTAGAGTGGACAGGAACCCCTCTCATCTTACGTCTCAACTTCCAAATAGCGGGTGTTGGAAAAGATGCATAGGGTAACGTAAGTGGAAAAACTGGTCTAGGAGCCTAGGAACACCTGTATTCTTTGAAAGGGAGTTGGGGAAGAAATGTCAGAGTCGCCATTCAGAGAGTTGAAATTGGAGGCTATACATGGGGGGGGGGGGGCGGTTAACTAGGTGAACCAACATCCTGCTGAGTGGGCAGGTCTCCTGGTACTTGGGAGCCCACGGACACCAGTAGCCCGTACCTGTCTCATTGTGTCTCTATTTTTCTCTCTTCTTGGAGTGTGGAATGAGGATGGGAGAAATTAGGGGATGAGTCAAAGGTTCAGGGGAGCTTCTGTGATACTCCCGTGCTCCTTAGTTCTCTCTGTCCCTGTTCTCTTCCCCCACCGGTGCCCCCACCCCATTTCCCCTGTGCCCTCGCTGCTGCCACGCGGCTGGCTCTGGAGAGTGCTGGGGCCGCTGCCAACGGGCCGGGCCGGACGGGGCTGGGATCAGGTGTCTGAGATGGTAGCCAGCTCTCTGCATTCCTACCCCTCCCCCCTTGCGGCCAGGCTTGTTCCCCCGGACCCCAGCATCCAGGACCCCAGGCTTTCCCCCAGCTTTCCTGAGATGGGACCACAGTGAGGGGAGGTATGATTTCACAGAAGAGGAGCCTGAGGAATAGGACTTCAGGGTCGTAGGTGGTGGAATGAGGGCTGGGATCCCCTTTGAAGAGATTAGGTATAGTTTGCATTCAATATGCACATTAATTTATTCTCTTTCCTTCTTCACTCTTTTTTCCCCCAAGGAAAACAGATCAGAAACTGCAGCATAAAGGATTTCAGTTAGAGTGCAGCAGGAAGAACTCCCAGACACTATAGCGTGTGAAGGACATAGAACTGTAGATCTAGAAACCAGCTCAGAGGTCACCTAGTCCAATCCCTTCCTTTTACTGATTAAGTGGCTGAGGAGGCACAGGGAGATTAAGTGTTTCGACCGAGGTCACAGATAGTCATCATCAGAGTAGGATTTGAACCCAGGACTTCAGATTCCAGAGCTGGTGCTCTCAGAGAGAGGAAATTTAAGGAATTTCTATTCTTACTGTTTAAGGAGTTAGAAAAAAGCCCACTTTTTTCAGGATAATTTAAGGCAGGAGAAAAATCCTCTAGCATCTGTTTGAATTTGGGGAGGGCCCAACTGCCATGGAGCCTTGGGAAAACCACTGCATGTATGTGTACGTGTATATACATACATATTTTTGGGGTGCCCTATGTTTGAGATAGGGAACAAGAAACTATATAGCTTACTCTAGTAATGAATTGCATAACATCAGAGGGGAAGATACATTTCTCACTACCACTTCTGGACTGTGACTGGGACAGGCAAGGGGGAATGGAATCAGTGGGGGAAGGGAAAAGGAGCAGGGATGTTTATAGATCCAAAAGTGGGGAGTACATAAGACAAAGGTGAAAAGTTTGTAAGAAAAATGTGGGGAGCCTGTAGTGCCAAATACAAGGATTCCATGCTTATAGACTTGAGGAGCCTGGCTAGATGTAGGGAGCTGATAGGGCTGAACAGCATTCTCCTGGGTGGGGTGTGTGTGTGTGTGTGTGTGTGTGTGTGTATTTGTGTGTGTGTGTTTTTAGATGGGCTAGAGTCTGAGGTCTCTTGGGCTTGGGGTCTCTGTATGTGTCTCTGTCTCTCTGTCTCCCTCTGTCTCTGTGTCTGAAAGCCGCCCTTGTGAGTTGGTGTTTGCGGAGCCACCACACGTGGGGGCCGGGGAGGGATGGGGAGGGGTGAGTAGTCCGTGGTTTCCCCAGCTCCAGAACTCAAAGGGCCTTTTCTCTGCCCCACCCCGCCCAGTCCAGCTCTCCTGATCTCCTGGGCACCTCTTTTTTTCTCTCTCTCTCTCTCTCTCTCTCTCTCTCTCTCTCTCTCTCTCTCCCTTCCTCCCTCTCCCCCCCCGCCCCCCATCTCTGTAGTTCTGCCAATTTTGCTGGATCTAATATAGGACTTTCTTCAGACTTGGGACTGGAGTGAAATAGAGAGAAAAGGGAAAAGGGAGAGGTGGCTTCTGTCTTCCAGGAGAATTCTGACAGCACAAGCCCAAGTCTAGGAACAGAAGGGGATAGTTAGCTGGCTCCTGGTGGTGGGGTGGTGTTTGAGGCAAGATGTTTAGGTCCCAGGTATAAGGGAGGGGAAGCAATGGGCCAACTGGTTCCTGGGCAAGAACTCTCTGACTATTTCTGATGGGTTCCCCAGATGTGTGTGGCTCAGGGCCCTGGATCAACTCAGACTTCATGTGGCAGTTCCATCGCCCCCCATTCCTTCCCTCCCCTGAATCACTCCCTTTCTCCTCCACTCTAGGCGGCATGGATTTGAGGCCTGGGGTCTCGGATCCTTCTTCCCCCTGGCATACCCAGCATTGCTTAGGAGTGCCCACTCCCACATCAAACCATGGAGTCCAAGTGGATTCCTAAGACCGTTCTATCCATGCAGCTCTGTGTCTCCGTTTTTGATGCCCCCTCCCCTCTCACACATACACACCTCTCTGTGCCCAGACTGATCGATTCCCCAGACGTTGTTTGTGTCAAAGCTGGGATAAAGGCCAGAGGCACAAAGAGAAAGATATGGAGAGGGAGAGAGAGAGACAGAAACAGAGACACTATGAGGCAGATATAAATAGAGGGAATGAGAGAAACAGAGAGAGATAAAAACAGATAGAAGCAGGACACATAAATGGAGACAGAAGGAAATGGAGTAAAAGGAAAAGGGTGGGAGTTTCCAAGTCCTGTGAAGAATGCTAAGGACAGATCTGCCCTGATTCAAGTTATTCCTCCCCCCTATCCCAACCACCACCTACCTCCCTGTGGCCTGTGACTCAAAAGCCAAATTAGTCTCTTCATGGTATAGTTCTTGCTTCCTGATCTTCTTTACTTCCAGGGGGTCCTCCTGTGGATGTGCTCCGTGCTCTTCAGTTCCCCTCACTCCCTGATGGTGTCCGGAGGGTTGTTGGTGTCTGTCCAGCTGATGTGGCTTATCGAGTGACCCGGCCTGCCCAACTCAGTGCTCCTACCAGGCAGTTATTCCCAGGTATGGGAAGCATGGGGAACTAGAGGCTACTAAAGGTTACAGGAGAACCAGGGGCCAAATGTCCTAAGGGAGGAAAGGTCAGACCCCATCTGATAGGGATATGCGTCCATTGCCCTCATCTCTATTTCTTTCAGTCCTCTATGACACTCTTTCTCTCCCATCTCTTTCTCATTGCCCCACTCTAGGTGGATTCCCTGCTGATTTCTCATTGCTGTCTGTGCTCCGGCCAAATCCTGGCCTCCAGGCCCCTCTGTTGACGCTGTACAGTGCCCAAGGTGTTCGGCAGCTGGGGCTAGAGCTCGGCCGGCCCCCTCGATTCCTGTACGAAGATCAAACTGGGCGGCCCAGACCCCCTGCTTTGCCTGCCTTCCGAGGCATTAGCTTGGCTGATGGCAAGTGAGTCACCTCTACCTGCTGACTGTTCCCCTAATTCCGCTGACCACTGGCCTCCCCCCTGACCTGAAGTGTACTATTTCCCTGATCCTCCCACTCCTCGTTGATTTACCAGCTTGGCCACTCTCAGACATTACCCTCCTCCTTGCTCATTCTTCTTTTCTCTTGCTTCCCTTCCACAGGTGGCACCGTGTGGCTGTGGCTGTTAAAGGTCACTCTGTCACCCTAATTGTTGACTGTAAGAAGCGGGTCACCCGGCCCCTCCCCCGGAGTGCCCGCCCTATTCTGGACACCCGTGGAGTCCTCATCTTTGGTGCCCGAATCCTGGATGATGAGGTTTTTGAGGTAACTAGGTCTTCAGAGGCATTTCCTGCTCCCAAGTCCTTCTGTCCTCTCCCACTTCATACCCTAGAGTTCTCGCTTTTGGCGTATCTCTCTTCAATTTTTGTCCCTAAGGTCTGCCCTACGCCCCAGGCACACTTAGTAGCTGCCTATGTGGTATGACTTGGGGTTTGTCATTTGGCTTTTTCTGCCCAAATAGTCATTCAAAAAGATTTGCTGTCATCTACTGTGTGAAATATACTATTGGGGTGGGGATGGGACAAAGATGAATAAGATGTGGTATGTCATCCAATAGGATGGTGAGATGAATAATGGTGTAATGGACTTGGAGCCAGGAAGAACAAGGTTCAAATACTGCCTCAGACATTTACTAGCTGTGTGATCTTGAAGAAGTCATTTAACCTGTAAAATGAGGTCAGACTCAGTAACCTCTGAGGTCCCTTCTAGTACTTAAAGCTATGAGAGTATGATATAACTATCATAAAAGGCCATATATGATAAATGCCATGTGAGCATTGAATCTCTTCTGGCTATGCGGATTAGAGGAGGCTTCCTGAAAGAAGTGACATTTGAGCTGGGCCCTGAAAGAGGAACAGGTTTTCCACAGTTAGGGATCAAACGAAGACTTTCTAAGAGAGGAAAAGGCATGAGCAAAGTACAGCACAGTCAGGGAAGCTTAGGAATTGCTCAGGGGGCACCAACCATTCGTGGAAGGGAGTAGCAGGAGATAAAAAGGTAGATTGGCATCAGATGTTGCAAAACTTTGAGTATCAGTAAGAGGAGTTGTGTAAGTAGTGGGCGGCCTGTTTAAGATCAAGCCCTGGGTCTTCCTTATAGGCCTTGCTGAACCTTCTCACTTGGCTGAAGGAGCTGGCTTTTATGTTCAGCCAGTGGGTCAGGGAACTTTTGCATTTGGCCCAAAGGCTTTTTACATTTCCCAACTTTCAGAATGTCTACCTGTTCCTGAATCCCCAGTGACAATAAAGGGCCCCTTAGGCCTTCTTAGCCCCTGAACCTGTTTGGCTTTCTACTAAGGATCTGCCAGAGAGGAAATCACAGCCAAGCTAGGCTAGGGATGTTTCATTATGGACATCAGCTATCACTTAGCTGGGCCTTTTAATTCAAACCTAGTCTAGTCCTTTCCTAGGACTTTAAAAAATTTTAGACATCTAATCACCTTACCCTGCTGCATTACTTCAAATTTTGTGTGTTCCTTCTTTTGGGGGAAAAGAATTTGAGAAAACAGTATTGTGGTCTGTGGTGTGGAGAGAGAATGTGGAAGTAGAAAGATGAGAATGGGTGCTAGAAATGGGTTCTGAGATAGATATGGCAGCTGGGGCAGAAGGTGGATTGAGCTTGGGAGATCTCTGAACCCAAGTAGCCAAACTGGTTCAGAGGTAAGGGCAGCACTTGAGGTCCAGTGCCTGGAGTTGGAGTGCAGGGATCAAGGATGATTAAAAAGTAGTGAGAAGGGCCTTTTGGCCTTGAGACCCAAAGTTAAAGCTCCTCTGGACAGGCTCTCTTACCCTGGGAAACTGTAGGCTGGATATGCCATTGGCCTAGGACCTGTAAACTAAAGGCTCTTGAGGAGGTAAACGATAAAATCAGAACAATATGTTAGGAATTTATTTGGGTAGTATTGCACACGACAGGGAAAAACTGGAGAAAGCAGAGAGGTCGGCTAGAGAACTGTTATTATTCAGGCAAGAGAGGAAGAGGAACAGATAGATACCAGAAATCTAGAACCCCAAAAAAGTCAGCTATAGGAGGGGTTTAGAAATGAGCTAGTCCAATTCCCTCACTTTACAGGGGGTGAAATTTAGGTGTAGAAAGGGGGAGTGACTTGCCCAAGATCACATGGGGGGAGGGCGGGGGGAGTAACAGAATGAGGATTTGAACATAGGTTCCCTGACAACAGTTCCTGTGCCCCTTGAGCTGTGCCCTGCTGCCCTCCTGTCCCGTGGAGTCTGAGAGGCTCATCCTAGTCGCTCACCCTTTGGTGAGACAGCAAAGGCCAGGGCATTATTTTAAGAAGGCTTCTGTGAAATTGCTGGGAAGTGGTGTTAGTGGTGGTGGCTAAGCTAGCTAGAAATGGAGATGTCAGGAACCCCAGTATTGCCAATTGGGGAACTTGAAACCAAGGAGAGCTAAAGCAGTGAGGAGAGTCTGGGGAAGGAGTCTAAGCTAAAACGGATTTCTCTAGGGTAGGGTGGGGTGGGGGAACAGGTTGACTGTGATCTAGAAAGGGGTAGAAAGGAGAGAGGGATGGGGGATGGGAAGTAAGGAGGGGCTGGAGGCAGAGGGCTTCTTTGGGGAGATCTACCATTGAGTGAGCCCTTTGGACCACTTCCATGAGCACGTCAGCCTAAATCCATCTGGTAGATTAGCTCTCAACCACCAGGGCCCTAAGAAACTGAGATGCAAGAGGTGGAAGTTTCATTGGGAGGAACCTAACAGAGACCATGGCCCAAATAAGAGGGAGGGCAGTGTGAGGGTCATGGGAATCTGGGCTGTGGCGACCTCCAAGGGTGATGATTGCAGTGAAAAAACTTCTGTTTCACAGTTTCCCCTCTAGTTAGCTAGCCCCATCTGTCTTCCTTCATGTTCCAGGGCTTTCCCCTCCTAGCTTCCTCTCCGTGCACCCCTTTCTTCCTTTCCTAGTTCCTGTCTTCTGTCCCTCACTGCTTCCACTCTTCTGTGAAAGAGACAGGAGGGATACCATGCTTCACCTCATTATGCTTCTCCTCCCCAACCCCCCCAGGGTGACATCCAGCAGCTGGTCATCATCCCCGGAGCGCAGGCTGCCTATGAGTCCTGTGAGCGACGACAGCTCCAATGTGAGGGGAGCCGTGCGGAAAGACCCCAGAATCAAGAGCCCCACAGAGCCCGCAGATCCCAGACCCGGGAAGTACATAGACTCCATAGGCCCCAAAACCAGGAACCCCAGAGACAGGTGAGCAAGAACCATAGGAATCCTCAACTTACAGGAAATCCTGGAATGGGCAACTCCAGACCTGTCTCCATGAAGCTTCCCTCAAAACTCAGGTCGCCCTCCTGGATGGTGTTTCACCCCTGCCAGCCCTGACCCCTGACCCCTGACCCAGCCCCCAATTTTATGCTGCCATCTTGTCCTCCTTTATCCACAATGCTCATTCACAAAGCTGTTTTTATTTTCATTAAAAAAGGTTTTGTGATGAAGGAATTTGGAGGAATGCAGGATGGGAACTGCTTATTCCTCCACCCCTTATCTCCTTCTAGTTTAACATGTACCCCTGTCCCTCCACTGCATCCTCACTCCCAAATTAAGAGATTGGGGGAAGGAAGAGGTTGAGAGAAAATGGAGATATGGAGATAGGAGATGGAGAAGTAGAAAGAAACAAAGATGGGGAAACACATGTAGAGACAGTAATAGTTAAGGGTCTAGGGAGATGTGTATGAAGGGGTCTAGTCTACAAGTGTCTGGAAATGTATGGATAGATAAGCCTAAGAGGGGAGGGGAACTCTAGCAGAAAACTGAGGTGAAGGATGAGTGGGGTGAAGGTCCTGATACAGGGTTGGTGGCTCAAGTGTTGGATCAATCTCTTAATTATGTTTGCTTCTATCCACATGCGGGACTCACCTTCAACCGGCTTCTCTACTTCCCCTATCACCCATCTCCACCCATCCTTCTCTCCTCTTCATCTCCCTAATGCCTAACACCTCTTCATTTGCTAACTCTTTCTGTCACCTTTCCCTTCTTTTGTCATCTCCCCCCATGACCTCCTGATTCCTGTCCTGTCCCTATCTGGTTTCCTATTCCCTCTTGCCCTATTCCCAGTCCCCTGATTCTTTCTACTATGACTACGAGCCCCCTTATTATGATGTGATGACCACAGGGACCACCCCTGATTACCAGGTAACCCCCTCAGAGATTCCTCTTTCTCACATCATCTACTTTAGGCCATCCCTCATGACCTCACAAATGTGGGAGACACTTTGTATGGGGTGGTGGGGAAGCTCACTCACTCATACCCCTTCCCATGTCTCTTTCCTGCCACAGAGGCCTCGAAGCCCCTCTCAGCGGGCTCCCCCCGCCTCCCTGGGACGCAGGGCACCCCCTCGCCGGCTTTCCCGGCTTTCCCCACCTGCCAAGAGGTCAGCGGCCGAGAGGGCCTCCACCTCACCTGCCCGGCAGCCTCCCCGTGGTAGGGGTGCAGGGTTGTCCAGGGACCGGGTTCCCCCATCCCGCCGCCCTGCTCGACGGGCAGTTACCCCACAAGTCCGGGGTCCCCCTCGCACTAGAGGCAGCGGTTACCGGCAGGTAGAACAGGGGGATCCAGATCTCTGCTCTCTCCAGTCTCCTAAATTTACCCCTTCAATACTCTCTCCTAGAGGGGTTGCAAGATCTGAGATTTACCCCCACCCCCCAGGGTGGACAGGTTTCTACAAGTGGGGGGATATCTGCTGCTTTGCACCCATCTACATTAATCCTCTTTCCCCTCCGCTTCTGGCTGTGCTCTTTCCCCCTTCCCCCCCTTCCTTGAGGTCAGGACCCTCCCCTAGGTGAAGAAGATGGGACCCAGGAGTCCAATCCCCTGCCACCCCCTGAGGAGGTAACTATGCCCCCTCCCACCCTAGTGCATGGTCCGGACCTCTCTGACACCTCCCCACTTCATCTTGATGAATCATTTTTTCTTCTCCTGGCCAGAGGGCTATTAGGTGTCCAGCTGTATGTCCATTCTTCTGACTGCTTTAGATTCATCCTCCTAGCAGCTCCTGAAGCTGCATCTGGCTTTTTCCATCGACCCCACCATCTCTCTCCGTTTGGTTGATTACTCATCCCCTCCACAGCCACCTGTGTCCCCTTCAGTCTTCTGGCCACTTCCTGGTCTCCTTCGCCGGACGACCATGTCCAGCTGATCCCCCTTTCTTGCTTTTCAGCCCTCTGGCCACCCTGCTCCTTCATCCACCCTCACGGGTAAACTTTTTGGCCACCTGAGCCCCGTTTGAGCCTTTGGTGGGGTCCTTTCCCTCACAGTTAGTGCCCTTGACCCTTCTCAAATGGCCCCAGGTCCCATTCGGTGAAAGTCTTTACCTGCCCCCTCTCCCCTCCCTAGCCCCCTGGTCAGATTCGAGAGGGGTTCAAGGGTATGCTCTTCTTAGCTGCCTCCTCACTGTCTCCCCTCTACCTCCTCTTCCCACTCTGGGAAGGAGCAGACGGACCCCGAGGGTCCCCCCACCGATGGCAGGTTTCGAGCTGAGGAATATGGGGAGGGGACCACAGATCCCCCTCCAGGTCCCTACGATTACACCTATGGCTATGGGGATGATTATCGGGAGGAGACAGAGCTTGGGCCAGCCCTCTCTGCTGAGACCACCCATTCAGGAGCCGTAAGTGATGTGGGTCTCCTCTGCCAGAGTTGTGGGCACCACTTCCTGTTGTTAATGCATCACTTCCTGTTGTTAATACATCACTTCCTGTTGTTAACGCATCATTTCCTGTTGTGACTGCATCACTTCCTGTTGTTAATGCGGTTCTTGTTAATGCACGTCTTCCAGTTGTCAATGCACCATTTCCAGTCGTTATTGCATCACTTCCTGTTGTTAACATATCACTTCCTGTTGGTTGTAAACTACTTCCTTTTGGTGGTTAGCCACCCCTGTTCATTTGGGGGAGAGGGAGGGTCTATGTTGCTTCAGATCATTTCCTGTTTGCATTTCCCTGTCTGTCTCCTCTGGTGCAATTGTGGATCTCCTTTTGCCTAGGTCATTTTTTCCCCCTGGACCATTTCCTATTTGTTTCGGACGCTTTCTGAATATTTAGGCTGATGCATACACGCTGTTCTGGGGCAACAAGCCTCCACTCTGTGACCAGCTCCTGACTGTTTCCACACCACGTTTCTTATTCTTCCTTACTGTCTGCATCGGTAGTTAAAGATTTCACTTTCAGTGTCGTGTCGCTTTTCCAAAACTAGGCCCACTTCCTGCTCAACCAGTCACTTCCTGTTTGTCTTAGTCATGGCGTCCATCTTCATGTTGGTGTTGGCCGGTTGTTTGTGACCGTGTGTCCTGGCTGCAGTAGCCATGTTTTCCCTTCCCATTTCCTGTGAATAAGCCACTTCTTGTGTACGCCGGGCGATGCTAGCGCTGATGCTCCTGCTGTGAGCTTGCACTTTATGGCTGTTTCCTAGGTGTCCTGTATTTTTCTTAACATTTTTTTCCCCTCACACGTAATGCCCTCTTGAAAGGAGCCATTTCTTATCTGTCTCATACAATTTCCTTTTTCTCTTGTTTGTGAAAGTCATATTCTTCTACCCGGAGAGCATCCCAGAGATTCTTACCTCAGTGTCTCTTTCTAGTCTCTTGGTACCATTTGCTGTCTATCTTTCTTGGTGTTTCCAACCATTTTCTGTCTGTCTTGATCGTGTGTGTCTCAGTATAGCCTTTTTCGTGTGCTATTGGTTTTTCTTCGGGGCTCCTTCCTGTGTGTCTCTCGCTCCTTCCCCGTTGTCATGGCTGACTCCTCTGCCCTGCTGTTTTACCATCATGATTATTCTCTAACATTCCCACCCCTAGCCCTCTACTACCTCCTGCTGCCTCTGCTGTTGTCTAGTAATTTGGGGGTATCCAAGGGACTGGGAGAGTGGGGGAGGACATTCCTGGGAATTCTGAAGATCTTGAAGGAGGCGTTCAGCCTGCCCTACCATGATCATGGGGGCAAAAGGGGAGAAGGGATTAGAAACAAGGACCGTGGGAATGGGAGGGCTTGGCATAGGGTGGGGTTCTGGTTTCAGAGTTGGGGCAGTTGCACGGTGCTGATCGAGGATGAGCTGGGTGGGTTGTGAGGTGTTCTGCACTGAGAGTGGGGAGCTTGGTTCAGGGAACCTGGGAAAAGCAGGATGTGAGGCCCAAGTTTAAGGGATTGTTTCTAAAAGTCTCCTCAAGTGAGTCTAGGTTGGATGATCTTATAGGGTTGGGGTTAGGGTAGAAAAGAATCTGATGTAGTAGATAAATTTTTTGTGTGTGCTTTTACATATTCCTGAAGAAGTAGAGGAAGTTACTTGGGGGAAAATCCTTGGACAGAAAATTCAGGAGGATTGGGTTTGGGGAAAGATTGAGGATCTGTAGGTGGGTCTTGGGGTTTTCCTGTGAGGGACCCCTACAGCAGTCAGAGTGGGGCCTCTGCAGATATCTTTCCTGGGTGAGGGTAAATGGAAATTAGTAGGCTCTGAGTTAGCTTTGAGGGGTTTCTGGTAGAGATATTTGGGGTCAGGGATTTGTAAGAGGAGGCTAGGCAAGCCAAGAGGAATCTATGCATCAGAGTTGTTCAGGTGCAGATGATTTCAGTGTGGTAGAAGGGAAATGGGGTGTAAAGTATCTTTGGGGTGGGACTGTTTGTGGGGGGTTGTTGGATAGGTGTCTGCTGCTCACAGACCCCACTTGGGGTTACATGTGTGTCTCCCTCAGGCTGCCCATGGAGTCCGGGGGCTGAAGGGAGAGAAGGGGGAACCTGCTGTCCTGGAACCTGTAAGTCATGACAGTTGCTGTCTCAGCAAGAATTACTGGGGTGACAGATTCTTGGGGGTCCCGAGGGCAGGGGAAGGTATTAGGATGATAATGATCTTGACCTAGCCTCTGACCTCCATCTTTACAGGGGATGTTAGTGGAGGGGCCACCAGGCCCTGAAGGACCCGCGGTGAGTCTAGCCTTGACCTTTGCTCTTCAAACTCTCAGTGAACTCTTCTTGCCACCCCCCCCCCCCATTTCCCTGATCATTCCCCTACAGTAGCCACTGGCTCATTTCTCCCTCGATCTTCCTCTCTCCTTATATGACTCACCCGCGCAGCCCTCACTAAGTCCCCACAGTGGACTTAGAGACAGGAAAACCTGAGTCTGAATCCTACTTCTTACACTATTGGCTGAGTGACTCTGGGCAGATCATTGAATCTCTCTGAGCCTCAGCTTCCTCACCTGTAAAATGGGGGTCATACTAGCTTGAGTGTCTATCTCACAGGGTGGTTAGGAGGCTCCAACCAGATAATAATCAGTAAAATGCTTTGGAAACTGTACAAAGTTTGTACCCATATCAGCTGCCCCTTCTACTCCTACCCTCTTTGAATTAATCCTGAACTCCCTTGGGAATGCTTTCTGAACCTCTTGTCTACTCCAGACTCACCCTTCTTGGCCCATGTCTACCGCCTTCCTGAATTCTTGCTTCCCACCTCCTACATCTGATTGCTTCCTCCTTCTGTCCTCATAGGGATTGATTGGCCCCCCTGGAATTCAGGGGAACCCTGGTCCTGTTGGTGATCCTGGAGAAAGGGTAAGAGCATGATGGCCTAAGTGGAAGGGCTGGGGAGACACTGGGATACCCTCGGTGTTGAGAATAAATATTTTCTACTTGGTGGATTGATAAGGGAAATGTGATGCTTGTCATCTGAAATTCATGTTTAAGGAGGAGGTGCCTGGTGTCAGCTTCCTCATTTCTCCTTGTGGGAGCTGGGGAGGGGTTGGAGGACTCTTAAAGGAGTCTTCTGGCTCTGATAGCTTTCCCCACCATCTCTCTATTCTCCTTTCTCCCACCCTAATTCTATCCTTATTCCCCTATTTCTTCCCTCTACCCTCAAAAGGGTCCCCCAGGCCGTGCAGGGCTTCCTGGCTCAGATGGGACCCCTGGTCCTCCTGGAACATCGCTTATGCTTCCCGTGAGTTCTGTTCTGGGCCTCAGAAGTTGGTGTCATTGGGGTGGGCTAGCTAGAACCCAAGATATCAGGAATCTCAGGATTAGCATATTGGGGGACCTGAAATCGAGGAGTACTAAAGGGGTGAGGAGAGTCTGAAGGGGGAGGAGTCTAAGCCAAAAGGGATTTCTCTAGGGTAAGATGGGATGGGGGAAGAGTATGGATGTGATCTAGAAACAGGAATGGCATAGTTTATACCAGAGAAAACCAAAGAAGAGAGATGAATATGCCTGGAATAGGTGTTAAGTTGGGTACAGGGACCCTGGTGTTGTTACCTAGAACTCAGAAGGATATTTGGAGGGACAGGGCTCAGGTGTTTAGGTGGTGTATAGTCCTGAAGATGGTGTAGGGATGGCCACTTGGGCAACCTAAAATGGGGGAGAGGTGCTAGATGGGTGGCTTCAGAGCACTGAATCACCTTTTTTTGGTTCCTTTTCCATTTTACCCTCGATTCCACTACTTCTCACACCCCAGTTCCGGTTTGGCAGTGGTGGTGGGGACAAAGGTCCTGTGGTGGCAGCTCAGGAGGCTCAGGCCCAGGCTATCCTGCAGCAGGCTCGGGTGAGCAGGGAGTGTCATTAGAGTGAGGGGCTCAGCTGTGTCCATGCCAGTTCCCCTCGGTGGGAGAATGTGTTGGGAGGGTCTGGGGAAATGAAACCTGTTGGGATTGGGGATAAGGATGGTGAGCTGGGAGGGAGTGAGGGCAAAGGGAAACTTCTGTAGGAATTTGGAGGGTTGGCTGGTGTTGGAGGAAAGAGTTGGGAAGAGGTCAGAAGTGAATTTAGGACAGGGGTTTTAAGACTTGGGGGATAGATATTGGGAGAATGTTGGGGGTTTCATCTTCTGCTTCCTCTTCTCAGTTCTAATATCTCTCTACTCCCTAGTTGGCGCTCCGGGGTCCTCCTGGCCCCATGGGATATACAGGCCGCCCTGGACCCCTGGTGAGTGATGGGGAGTGTGTGTGTGTGCGCGCGCGCGCGTGTGTCTGGGGATGGAAGGTGGAGAATTTTTTGTGGAAAACAAAAAGAGTATGGAAAGTCTTACGATATAGTGTTCCTGGGGGGATCTGGATTAGTCTTCAATGTTGAGGTCCTTGGGAGGGCACTGGGGGACCTGTTCCCCACATGCCCTCCTTTTATCTCTTATCTCAGGGCCACCCTGGGAGTCCTGGACTAAAGGGAGAATCTGGAGACTTAGGCCCTCAGGTAACAGTGACAGCCCTGACCCCTAATTTCTCTTTCCTTATTTCTCTTACTTTTCACCCTGACCCTTTAACCCTCAATCCCATCATTAGTAACCTCTTCATCTTCCTTTTCCACTGACCTCTTATATCCTGTTTTTCCCCTGCACCAGGGCCCAAGGGGTCCCCAGGGCCTGTCAGGCCCCCCAGGCAAAGCTGGACGCAGAGTAAGTGGAGGGGTTAAGATGGGGAGTCACTTGGGGGCAGGTAGCCTTGTGGTGGTGAGGGATGTGTTGTGGAAAGAATGTGGCTTTGCTGGGGGAGGGTATGGAGAGGTGGGTCTGTGAGTGGGGATGAGGGGCCAGAGATCTGTAGGGGACTGCTTCTCTCTCACTTGACTGTAACCCCATCCTTTCCTCCTTTCCCTGCAGGGTCGTGCTGGAGCTGACGGAGCCCGAGGGATGCCAGGGGAGCCTGGGGTGAAGGTAACAGCACAAGAAACATCTCTGTGACCCTCCTGTCTCTACAATTCTCAGTGCCCTCTTGAGCCCCCCAGGCCACTGATTCCCCATTCTCCTTCCTGGGTGCTTCCTTTAATTTTCTGCTTGTTATCATGTGCTCCAGGCATTCCCTCACTCTCCCTCAAGGATTTCTTTTTGGGGTGGGAGTGAGTTGGGCTCTCACACTTATTCCTTCAGGGCGACCGAGGATTTGACGGGCTCCCAGGGCTTCCAGGAGAGAAAGGACACAGAGTGAGTATTGCCTGGGTGTGGGGAAAGGGAATGAGGGGCTGATTACCAGAGAAAAGAGGGAGGGAAAGAGAGGGACAGTTGTGTGTGGGCTAGACTACGTGCTTGGGGAAGGAGCAGAGTTTTAGTGTCTTCCAGCACCCAAGAATGAGAACCATCTAGACCACTTGGGGTTGGAGGTCAGACATGAGGGGGATGTGGGCCAAAGTGTAAATTCCCAAAGGAAGAAATGAGGTTGGAGTGGTACCAGCTCGCAATACTAAGGTACTCACTAAAAGGGTTCCTAATCTTTTTTGGGTCATGGACCCCTTTGGCAGTCAGGTGAAACCTATGGACCCCTCCTCAGAATAATGTTTTTAAATCCATAAAATACATGGAATTGCAGAGAACCAATATACAGAAATAGTCATCAAAATGTTTTAAAACACAGGTTTGCAGGTGCCAGGTTGAGAAGCCTTGGTTTTGGGAACTTGGTTGGGGAGGAGGGAGTTGGTGCCTGTCTGTGGGGTATGTGTTGGGTGGAAGGGGGTGGCTCTGAGGTCCCAGTGACACTGGTCTTCCTTACTCCAGGGTGAGAGCGGATCCCAAGGTCTTCCTGGTCCTCCAGGGGAGGACGGAGAGAGGGTGAGTGGCAATGGGGGCTGCTGGATAGGCAGGAAAGGAGAGAGCTGAAGGGGGGGGGGGCGGTGCATATATAATGTTTGGGTGAGGAAGTTGAAGGTATGTGGGTTTTGGGAGTGTCTCCCAACTTCTTCCCTGTTCCTCTCTTCCCGCTAGGGAGATGATGGAGAAATTGGACCACGAGGCCTGCCTGGGGAGTCGGTGAGTATGGGAGGATTTGTGGGGAGGATAGTGGTTGTGGTTGTGGTAGGGCTGTGGACCCAGGGAGAACAAGAGCTGAAAAGTCATAGTCCTGGGCCGTTCTCTTTGATACAAATGTCTTCTTCTTCTGCTGTACTCCTAACCTAGGGTCCCCGAGGTCTCTTGGGCCCCAAAGGTCCTCCTGGAATCCCTGGACCCCCAGTGAGTAACCCTTCCTCACACCTTAACCCACCTCCTGAACTTTTAAACCCTGGCTCTCTGAAATCTTAACCTCCTGGCCTCTCTTCTGGCTCCTCAAGGAGCTCGCTGTTCTGTCCTCATTTTTACGCCCAGGTCTCAAATGACCATGTCATATAGTTCACTGTGTGCTTTATGTGTTACCAAAAAAAAAACCCTCAAGAAATGCAAAATGGACCCACAAATCCACATACCCACGCCTGGCAGGGAGCCAGGGATATGGGTTTATTTACTTGGGTTTTGGGTGAATGGGGCACCTGAGAGATGGAGGGGACACACCCACACCCAGAAACCCACAGACCCACCCCCAGTCCCCATATCTTTGCCCCCTTTTCTTCCTTCTCTCAGTTTCTTTTTATGTTTCAGGGAGTCAGAGGCATCGATGGACCCCATGGCCCCAAAGGGAACTTGGTAAGCCTGGCACAGTACCCAGCCAACAATAGGTGTAATATAGAAATTTCATCCATATATGTTCTATACGTATGTACTTATTACACATCTATAAGCATAACATATTTAAGTATATAAATGCATGCTGATTGAAGCTAATTGACTTATGTTCTTGGGAAGGCTCCCCTGATTGTTATTCCCACCCCCCAAAATCCTCTTCACTTTGATCTTCCATGGGCCTTTCCCAGAAGCCCCTTGGCCCTCAGTTATGGTCATGGGTCCTAGAACCATAGTACCTAGAACCAGAGAGAAGAGGGAGGGAAAGAGAGGGACAGTTGTGTGTGGGACAGACTAGGTGTTTAGGAAAGGAGCAGAGTTTTGGTGTCCTCCAGCACCCAAGAATGCGTCCAAAAGGACCTAGAGAACCATCTGGGCCACTTACGGTTAGAGGTCAGATGTGAGGGGGGTGTAGGGCTTTCCCCTAACCCCTCATAATTTCTGAGTCCCAACCTGACATGAGCTCATAATCTGGTTACTTCTGGTTATGTTGGAACCAATCTCTTGACTTTTCCCATTCTTAAAGAGTGACTTTGTTATTTCTGACCCCCAAAGACCTTCCAATACCATCTTACCTCCTCTCCCCTCCTTAGATTCCTCCCTCCCATCTTCTTTGCCTTGAAAGCTTTCTAGCTATTCATGAGGATTTGATGGTTGCTAGGTTAGACCCCAGAAAGACCTCTTCTTTTTACAGAAAGGGAAACTGAGGCTTAGAGAGGTCACCTAGTACATCAGTGGTACACCTGAGACCAGAACTCAAGTCTCCTGATTCATAGTTCAGTGCCCTTTGCCTTCTTTCTTCTGGGGGTTGGTCCTCATGTCACCTTCCCAGCTGACCCCTATGTTGTTCTTTGTCTCCAGGGTCCCCAGGGAGAGCCTGGCCCTCCTGGACAACAGGGTACACCAGGAACCCAGGTGAGTGGCCCCATTGCTCCATCTTCTAGACCCTATGATCTGCCTCACCCCCTCTACCCTTACACATTGCCCCACTCTCCCTGCTAAGCCCATACCCAGACCTTTGGTGTTAGTTAGGACAGAGTGAGAGCTTATAATGTCCCTGGTCACTCCGATGGGGTCAGTGCTAAGATTGGGGCAATGGAGTTAGGGGGCTTTGTCTCTTATAGGTCCTGCCATGCAATGGTGGGGGAGGAGGAGGAGGTGTGGCCAGGGCTGGGAGGATAGAGAGGAACAGACCCTATGATCCTCCCATAACACCCCTCTTCTTGTATCTGTCAGGGTCTTCCTGGGCCTCAAGGTGCTATTGGCCCCCATGGAGAGAAGGTGAGTGATGGGGGTGGGGGCAAGCAAATGGGGGTTAGGAAGAGGAGGGTCATGGGAAAGAGAGGGAAAGAGGACATATTGAGGCCAGGACAATGGAGTAGTTTGGGAAGGATAGGGAGTCGAGGTATGCTGTGGCGGGGTGGAGGGGGGGAAGGGACTATACAACTGTGTAGGATTCTGCCTGTCTATCCAGACCTTTGCTACCTGTAGCTATGATCCCCTCATTGCCTTTTGCAGGGTCCTCAAGGGAAACCAGGTCTTCCAGGGATGCCTGGCTCTGATGGACCCCCGGTGAGTGCTTTCCCCTAACCCCTCATAATTTCTGAGTCCTGTGAGCTCATAACCCAGTTACTCCTGGTTATGTCGGAGCCAGTCTCTTGACTTTCCCCATGCTCAAAAAGTAACTTTGTTATTTCTGACTCCCAAAGATCTTCCAATACCATCTTGCCTCTTCTCCCCTCCCTAGATTCCTCCCTCCCATCTTCTTTGCCTTGAAAGGTTTCTAGCTATTCATGAGGATTTGATGGTTGCTAGGTTAGAGCTGGGGAAGGGGAGATAAGAGAACTCATGGTATGAGATCTCATTCTCTTTCCTCCCTCCCCCTCCAGGGCCATCCAGGAAAGGAGGGTCCACCAGGAACTAAAGGGAACCAGGTAAGAGACCTTGCTTTCTCTTTTGAGTATCCTGTGATTACAAGGTCACTATGAGATCCCAGAAGTGCTTGCTGCTGTCTTCCTCCAGTTCTTCCAGCCTGACCTGTCCACCCCTGTTCCCCTGACCTCCCAGTGCCTGCATTCCTCAAACCCTCCTGTGACTTCTCTTTTTCCCTCTCCATCCAGGGTCCATCTGGTCCACAGGGTCCCCTAGGATACCCTGGACCTCGAGGTGTCAAGGTAACTGTGGCCAGAGAGGGAGATGGACTTTGCAGGGGTGGGAGTGGCCAGGGGAAGGATTCCTGTGTCTCAGGGTCCTGTTCTCCAAACCTGAACTTTGTCTCTTGATCATTCTCCATCTCTCTTCCCAGGGTGTGGATGGAATTCGAGGCCTGAAAGGTCATAAGGGAGAGAAGGTGAGAGAACCCCTAGTTGTCTCCTGTAGCTTCCCCCCACTACCCTCTCCAGGCACCTTTATCCTGACACCTCCTCCCATCATCTGAGCCTCCATCTCTCACCTCTCACCCTCCAATGCTTCCTGAACCAATCTTCCCAATCTTTATCCACCATGTCCCTTCAAGCTCCTAATTCCTGGTCTCAAAAAAATGCTGCTCATGCCTCTCTGGGGTCCTCCTACACTTTTTCTTCCTATTTCTTTGCCTCTGCCTCTTCTCAGGGGGAAGATGGTTTTCCTGGTTTCAAAGGTGACATGGGTGTGAAAGGCGACCGGGTAAGTATGAGGAGTCCTCCCTTAGCTCCCAGTGCCGCCCCCCCCCCCCACATCTACTTGGGCCTTCAGTGAATCTTCCATGCCCTAGGTCTGAGTCTCCAATTCCAACCCCCTTGGCCCACCTTCATACCCCAATGTTACAATGACCCCCAATGTTACATTGCTGTTCATATTACCTGAAAACCCCAATATCATCCCAACTCTCCAGAGGCAGTGCCATGGATATCCCTGACCTTCCCAAGTCTCCTCTATCTCCCAAGAGCATACCTCAACATCCTATGACTCTCTTACCTTTTGTAGATCCCTATCACAGGTGTTTCCTCACCTCAAGTAATCCTGATACCAAATGACCCACCTGCTTACCTTACCTCTCAACCCTTACTCTGAGCTCTGACCTCCTGATCCTCATGTTCTCTCCACTCCCCTCAGGGTGAGGTTGGAGTCCCTGGTTCAAGAGGAGAAGATGGTCCTGAGGGGCCGAAGGGAAGAACTGGACCGAATGGAGACCCAGGCCCCATAGGGCTTGTGGGGGAGAAGGTAATGGGGGGCAAGGAGGACAAATCAAACTCAGCAAATCAACAGGCATATATTAAGTTCCTCTTACGTGCCAAGCATGGCACCATGTGCTTTGAATACAAAGGCAAAAATCAAGTAGTTCTTGCCCTCAAGGAACTTACATTCTGTTGGGGAAAACTAGAGATAGATGGATAGATAGATAGATAGAAAGATAGACACACACACACACACACACACACACACACACACATATGCAAGTAGATACAGAATTTTCATTTTTAAGGGGAGCTGGCATCTAGGAAGGTTTGTTTCAGGAAAGGCCCCATGTAGGAGGTAGCTCTTGACCTCATCTTTGAAGGAGCCTAATGAAGGCAGGGCATTCCAAGCATAGGGAATATCCTGGGCAAAGACATGGGGAAGGGAAAGGAAGTCTTGTGTTCAAGAAACAGCAAGGAGGCCAGTTTGGCTGGAATATAGAGCGTGTGAAGGGGAATGGGTGTATAATCAACCTGAAAAGGTGGGCTAGGGCCAGACTGTGAGAGCCTTTAAAGGCCAAAGTGGATGTTACAATTTATCCCAGAGACATGGTCAGCATGGTCAGCCTTGTGCTTTGGGAACTTCACTTTGGCAGCTGTGTAGAGGAGGAATTGGAGAGGGGAGAGGCCAGAGGCCGGGAGACCAGTTAGGAGGCTACTGCCATAGTCCCAGTGAGAAGAACTAAGGACACAAATTAGGATGGTGGGCCTGTGAGTAGAGAGACGGGAGAGATGTTGGGGAGGTAGAATTGACAAGGTTTGGCAACCGATGGAATGTGAGGAGTGAGTGAGAGTGAGGAATGGAGGCTGCCTGGAAGGATGGTGGTACCCTTGACAGAAATAGGGAAATTTGGGAGAGGGGTGTATTTGAGGAGAAGGATGAGTGCTGCTTTGGATGTGCTCAGTTTGAGATGCCTTTGGCAGGCACATCTAGGGTGAAATGACCAAACGGGCAGTTGGTGATATGGGACTGGAGCTTGGGAGAGACCCTAGGGCTGGATATATGCATCTGTATAAAACCGATACTTGAACCTATGACGCAGAGGCTTGGGTTTCTAGGAGAAACAGGCAATAGTGGGGGCACTGGTCAGCTTTGGCTTACTACACAGGCAACCCGTTATCTCAGTAGATGAAGTCACTGGGTAGTTAGTGGACACAACAGCATGCCCAGCCCTGCGTTGGGTGCTGTCAGGAATACAGTGGAGCAGTAGAAGACTTCCTGGTCTAATCGGGAAGACTGGATTGATGCAGATGAGTTGGCTCAAGAATATGCAAGGTAGTATGTAACCAAGTGAGACCGTGGGACTCTACATCCAGAAGGTGTTTAGAGAAGGAAGGAGTGAGTGCAATGGGGTGACCAGGGCAGCTTTGAGAGAGGAAGGTTTAAGATGAACTTTAAAGATGGATGAGATTTGAGGAGGGGGCACTGAGAGGATCAGCATAAGCCAAGGGCCAGAGGTAAGAATGAAGCTTGGGGTGTTGGTGGGAGACTCGCCTGACTTGAATGGAGGGTGTGAGTCCTGGAGGTTGTGACTAGAGCATGGAGGGCTTTGAAGATCAGCCCAGGGAATCTGGATTTTCTCCTTATAGACAAGGGGAACCACTGGAGGATTAACAGCTGTGGAATGATCTGATGAGAGGGCTGTTTTAGGCAGGTTGGTCTAGTAGTGCATGCAGGTTAGGTAGGAAAAGGGAGAGTCTGGAGGCTGGTAGACCAGTTAGGATGCTGTATAGATAGATGACAGGAGCACCTGAACTAGGGCAGGAGAGAAAACGGCAAGGATCTAAGAGACATTACGAGGAAGACTCAACAGAGCCCAGGGACTGATTGGAGTCTAAGAACAGGGAAGGAAGCAAAGCCTCTTTTTTTTTAACAGAAATAGAGAAATTGGGTAGTCAGGCAGATAGGTCTGGGGGAGAGAGAATGGGGTTGGGAGACTTGGGCCCCTTGGAGCAAGCAGTGGGGCTAAGGGCCTGGGTTTGGGTGGGACTGGGGGACTAATGCCAAGGGTGTGTCTCTCTCTCTGAAGTCTTGCCCCTGCTCTTCCTCTCACCCCCATTGCTCTTTCTCTCTTCTCCACAGGGCAAACTGGGTGTTCCTGGTCTACCTGGATACCCAGGACGTCAGGGACCCAAGGTAAGGTTTAGGCTATGAAACCCATTTCGATTCTGTTTCCTTCTCCCACATCCCATGTTTCTCTGCCCTTTACTGATGTCCTATTTCAGGCCAATAGAGACTATAGAATGCCAGCAGCATATAGTTCAGCCTATTCGGTTCACAGAGGAGGAAACAGGCCCAGAGAAGGGAAGCGAGTCCTCTGAGATTATGCAGCTGGTCAGAAGCTTGTTGTTTGTCCTTCGTTCTCAAAGAGGGCCGTGACATCAGGAAGCTAATGCCATGACCTGCAAGCAAACTGGATTTGAGGGAGGGAGGGCTGTGCAAGGTCATCAGCCTCATTTTCTCCTCTGGAGCCACCTGAGTCCAGTGGCCAGATATAGATCAGGACGACTGGAGATGGCTCACTAGTCACAAGCAGAGTTGGGGCAAATCCCAGGCCCCCTGACTCTTGGCCCAGAGTTCTTTTCACCTTGTTATATTTGTACTTGTGAGAGACCCCCTAAGGCCTTTCTTATGATCTCATCTCCCATCCCATGACTCCTCCATGTATGTCTTCCTCTCTCTTTCCCTCCCAGGGGTCACTCGGATTCCCTGGATTTCCTGGTGCCAATGGAGAGAAGGGAGCCCGGGTAAGAAGGGAGGAGAAAAGCTGGAGGGCAAAGTGTGTGGTGGGGGGCTGAGATAGGGTGGGCTTGGGTTGTGGGTTGGAGGAAGAGGTTCAAAGAAGAGTTCTGAAGGGTCCGGGAAGCAGGATGCCAGGGGCAGAGAATGTGGGATTGAATGAAGGTTCTTGTAGAGCAGAGCCCTAAGGTTTTCATATCACTGGACCCCTTTGGCAGTCTGGTGAAACCTATGGACCCCTTCTCAGAAGAATGCTTTTAAATGCATAAAATAGAATATATAGGATTACAAAGGAAACCAACTATAGTGAAATAAAGATATAATTTCCCCCCCCCCCATCCAAGTTCATGAGCCCCCTGGAATCTATCCACAGACCCCGTGGACCCCAAGTTAAAAACCCCTTGTTTAGATGGTCTGAGTAGCCGGTGATGTATTCACCTCCCACTACCCCTTTCTCCACAGGGCCTGTCTGGGAAGTCAGGACCTCGAGGGGAACGTGGTCCCACGGTAAGTGAGAGGGAGAGTCACGTGAAGTGTGGGAGAATCCATTCTTGTGTCTGTGTCTCTCACCATCATCCCCCAATATCTTGCTAGGGTCCACGAGGCCAACGAGGACCTCGAGGAGCCACAGGAAAATCAGGAGCCAAGGTCAGCGACACTTGTTTGGAGCAAACATCCTTCACATCTTCTAATTTCGCCTTTTGTCATTTGTTCACTCTTCAGCTTTGCCCACATCTCCCCCTACTCGACTGCCTTTCCCTCTGCACAGGGAAGGCTTGTTGGTGTGCCCAACACCCTAACTCTGTTTCTCTCCCACAGGGAACGTCAGGTGGCGATGGTCCCCACGGTCCCCCTGGGGAGAGGGTAAGTCTGACCCAATAACTGTCAGTCTTCTCAGCAATAATGTGTCTGAGTAGTGCACAGAGCTAGGGCTTGGGGGAGCCAGTCTTCTGCTGTGCAGAGGGTGATCTATTCCCCAGATATCTGGGGGTATCTTCCCTCCTTATCCCACTGACTTACCATCTTATTCCCATCTCTTGTTTCTAGGGTCTTCCCGGACCCCAGGGTCCTAATGGCTTCCCTGGCCCTAAAGGGCCCCCAGTAAGTATAACCTTGATCTCTGACTTCCAACCCCTTTATCCTTCTATTCTGTAACTACCCCTACCAGCCTCCCTCAAAGGACTGTATCATGCATCCTCCAATGGGCACCCCCTTTTAACTCTTTTCCCCTCTCTCTACCCTTCCTTGTCCTCATATCTTTGACCCTTTATTCTAGGGTCCCCCTGGTAAGGATGGGCTTCCAGGGCACCCTGGCCAACGAGGAGAAGTGGTGAGTGACTGTCCCTTCTTGATCCCCCCTGTAACCCTCCTGCCCCCCCGATCCACGCAGCCCCAATTTTAGGCACTTTTGAATGGGTGAGCACAGCTCATATGGAACCATTTAAATATAGTCCCAGTGGTGACCCCTCTTTCCCTGATGGACACCGATGATAATCTGACAACTGCACATCTCTCTCCAGGGTTTCCAAGGAAAGACAGGCCCCCCTGGGCCTCCAGGGGTGGTGGGTCCTCAGGTATGTCTTACTCTGGGGGATGATAGACCTCAAACCTAGGGATCTGTACCCTCTCCCCCACCCCCACCTCCTCCATGTTTCCCGTATTGTCTCCTCACTGGGGAAGGGATGAAATGATTTCCTCTGTAGTTACTGGATGAGACAGTGATGCAGCCTAGGAGCTGGAGGTGGGAGGCCTTGGGCAGTCTAGTCCGACCTTCAGTTGCTTCTGTTCCGAAGACTCTGGGGACAGAGGGATGTGGAACCTTCCATGTCTTCCCGTTCTGGAAGGTTTTATTCCATCCCCCTGGGGCTCTTGGGGAAAATGCAGTTTCTAGATATAGCCGCAAGATGGCGCATTTATTTGTACACATAATCTCCCTCACCCCCCAAAGATAACTTGGCCCAAGAGTGGGGAGTCTCTTAGAACCCCTGTTGTCCCCCGAAAGATCATGGAAATCAGAAAGTGAGGATGGTGTTGTTGGATAGACAACTTAGGGGGTTGTTGGGAGGGTCCGTGATTGCCGTTCCCATCCCACAGGGAGCTGCGGGAGAGTCAGGACCTATGGGGGAACGAGGCCACCCAGGCCCCCCTGGTCCCCCAGGAGAGCAGGGCCTGACTGGGCCATCTGGCAAAGAGGGAACTAAGGTAAGGATGGGGAGGAATATAGGGAGCGTGGGAAAGGGACAGACCAGGGACTGGGGATCCAGGGGAAGGGAGGGAGTGAGGGTGCCTTGGGCATTTAGGAAGAGACTGTATCTATTTCTTATCATCTCCATCACTGTGCCCCACATTTAGGGAGACCCTGGCCCCCCTGGAGCTCCCGGGAAGGATGGACCAGCCGGTTTGAGGGGCTTCCCTGGTGAAAGGGGCCTCCCAGGCACTGGAGTGAGTGTAACCCCACAGAATAATATACATAAATGCAGATGTCTCCACCAACACCCCAGCCCGATCTCTGATTTCCTCCCACCTTCATGATTGCTGGCCCTCCATTGTCTGCTGCCTGATTCTCTGATGCCTCCCTCAGTGTCTGACTTGCCATGTCCCTTTTCTCTGATTCTTCGTCTTCTTCACTCTTATCTCTTTCTTTTACAGGGAGGTGGTGGCCTGAAGGGAAATGAAGGTCCGCCCGGCCCCCCAGGCCCTGCGGTGAGCTGGGGGGTCTTTGAGGGAGAGGGAGCTTAAAGTGGAAGACCCTGAGGAGGTCATTGAGTCCTTCCTCCCTTCCATGTGGAGAAAGCTCAGAAGTGGGAGAGGAGATTACTCCTCTGAGACCCTTCAGAGGAGCACAGGATTGTTGGATATGGGTCGGGGGGTTGTGTGGACTTTCCCTATTTTTTAGGGAAAACATTATTCAATGTAGAGTAATCTCCAGGAAGCCTGTAGGTCAGCAGTTCCTCTTGCTAACCCACATTTTGCCCTGTTTCTTCCTCTAGGGCTCTCCTGGAGAGCGGGGTGTGGCAGGTACAGGAGGACCCATTGGTCCCCCAGGAAGGCCTGGGCCTCAGGGTCCCCCGGGTGCTGCTGGAGAGAAAGGTGTTCCGGTGAGTGTGTGTAAGGAGATGAGACAGGGATGTTTATGAAGTCTCTGTATTGAAGGTGTTGGGGGAGGTCTGTGAGCAGAGGAGTGATGAAGATGCTGCTGGGTAAGAGGGCCTTGGGGGAACTTGGAGGGAGCTATGTGAATTGAGTAATGGAGGAGGAATTTTTGCTGAGAAGTTTTTGTGGGACAAAGGTCAATGTGTCCCCTCTGGTGTCTGACTTTACTTCTCGCAGGGTGAGAAAGGTCCCATTGGCCCAACTGGCCGAGACGGTGTCCAAGGGCCTGTGGGGCTACCTGGTCCTGCTGGCCCCCCAGGTGTGGCTGGAGAAGATGGAGACAAGGTAATTCACCTGACACTTCCTTACTCCCCACCCCATTATCATTGCTAGGCTCTTCCTGAAGAGGATAGGTTCAAGAGAACTCATTTGTGGCTCTCTAATTCTGCTACGGTAATCATCTCTCATTTCCCATTTATCATTCTGTGTCTCTGACATCTCTCTCCCTTCTAGGGTGAGGTTGGTGATGCTGGACAGAAGGGCAGCAAAGGGAACAAGGGTGAACATGTGAGTAACCATGACCTCAGCCTTCTTGGCCTCCTTTCTTTTAAAAGCATGCATTTTTATTGACATCTTTTTGTTTTACATTTCCTGGATTTCCCATTGTTTTTCTCTTCCATCTTTTATAATAAAGAATTTTTTAAAAGAGGAAGAAAAAAATTCTACAATTCTAGTTAGCAATCAAAAAAGTCTGACATTATTTGCAGGATTCCATACCCGTGGTTCCCCACACCCCACCCCAAGAAGAAGGAAGGAGGTGTCTTTTCCTAGCTCTTCTTTGGGGACAAGCTTGGTCATTGGAATTTCACAGCATTCAGTTTCAGTTCTTTTTCATTTACATTTTTGTCACTGTATACAAGGGTTCTCTAGGGTTCCTTCACTTTGCATCAGTTCACGTAACTCTTCCCATGCTTTTCTTTATTCATCATGTTCCTCATTTCTTATAGCATATTTCATTATATTCACGCACAACAATTTTTTAGCCATCCTCTAATTGATGGACATCTGTTTTGGTTCTAGTTCTTTGCTATCACAAAAAAAGTGTTGCTACAAATATATTTGTTTTATCGGACCTATCTTTTAGTCACTGACCATTTTTGTACATACCTAGTGGTGGAATCTCTGGTCAAAGGGAAGAGACGCTTCAGCCACGTTCCTTGCGTGATTCCAAATTGCTTTCCAGAATGGTTGGATCAATTCACAGCTCCACCAACAATGCCTGAGCGTGCCTATCTTTGTAGCCCCTCCAACATCAACTATTCCCATCTTTTGATCTTTCCTGACCACATTTCTACTCTGCCTCTCTCTCTTTCTCTCTGACTAACCTTCTCTTTCCCTTGCCAGGGCCCTCCTGGACCCCCTGGACCACTGGGTCCCCTGGGTCAACCTGGAGCAGCGGTGAGTGAGCAGATACCCCTGACTTCCCTGATTCTGCCCCAATCCTATCCCCCAAATCCTCCTCTATTTGTGGGCTGTCATGGTTAATATCACTCATTCCTCAGAGAAAGTGCCTCCCTACTTTGTTTGGGGGACCCCCTCAGTTTCTGGATCTGGGACCTCTTTTCTTTCCCCTAGTATGGTTTTCTCTCTCTCTCTCTCTGTGTATGCAACCCCCAAATCCCTTCTCTATGTATAGGGAGTAGATGGAGAACCTGGTGCTCGGGGACCCCAGGGACATTTTGGAGCCAAAGGGGATGAGGGAACAAGGGGATTTAATGGCCCTCCTGGACCCATTGGCCTACAGGTGAGCTCTCTCTGTGTGTATGTATTTGTGTTGAAGGTCAGGGTTAGAGATGTGGTGGATAAGGGGTGAGAAGATGGGGTCTGCCTCCCTCCCCCAACTCACTCCAACTCCAGAACTGAAGGTAGGGGTGATATGGGGGAGTAGAGACTTCAGAGAGAAGTAAGAGGTGGTGTAGAATTAACAGAAGGTGAAAAATTTTGAGGGAAAGAGACAGTTTTTTTTTAGGGAGGTGGGGATGCCACCGAAAGAGCATTGGGACCTTAACCTTTCTTTAAGGAAAGCCCCCAGTCTTTTTTCTCATGTCATTCTCTATATGTTTGTCTACCCACAGGGTTTACCAGGCCCTTCTGGAGAGAAAGGAGAGACAGGAGATGTGGGGCCCATGGTGAGTGTGACATATCCATTGACCACCCCCCCCCCCACAACTCTAACCACTGACTTATTATACCCCTCCTCTGTTTTTCAATAACCCCTGCTCTGACCCCACTGTGGCCCCTTTACTAACTCCCAAAGACCTCTTTTATTGATCCCTGGCCAAGTGGCCACTTTGGTTCCTTACCCTTTTCCTTAAAGGTCTGACTTTCTCCATTTAGACCTCATCCTATTCGTTTCTTTGTCTCCTTGTATCTCTTCCCCTTTTTCTCCCTCTGTTTATGTGTTTCTGTCTCTCCCCAGGGCCCACCTGGCCCACCAGGACCCCGAGGCCCTGCTGGACCTAATGGAGCAGATGTGAGTATCTCCTCTCTCCCACCTTGATGTCCCTCTCAGGTCATTTGGCTCATCCTTCAGTTTCTCTTCAGGGACAATAAATCTCCTTGGAAGAAGTTACACTCCTTCAGCCCCTTTATCTTGGGCATCAAGAAGTCCCTCCAGTTCCCCTCTCCTAATTTTCTGCTGTGTCCTGAAGGTCCATCCATCCCCTTCCATTTCTTTTAACTATTCACTCTCTGGGTGGTAACTCTTTGTCACTGTGTCCCTCTTTTAGGGTCCACAAGGCCCCCCAGGAGGTGTTGGAAACCAGGGTCCTCTTGGAGAAAAGGTAACTGTTGGGGAAATGGGTTGGATGAGCTGGGCAGGGAGAATCAGAGGGAGGAAAAGGGAAGGGGAATCTTTTTGGTTGTTGAGCAAAGGTGGTGAGGAATAGTGTTTGGAAAGGGAGCATGGAGGCTGGCTGAGAAGGAATGGGTCTAAGGGGAGGTGGGATGGGGAGAGCCTGTATTGATTCTGATCTCATTATAGGGGGAACCAGGAGAGTCGGGCTCTCCAGGAGTCCCTGGGGAACCTGGGGTCAAGGTGAGTGACATCTCTAACCCCGAGCTGACACCCCCTTTCCTTAATCCTTGACCTTATAAGGCACTGAAAGCCCAGTAGCTTCCCTTCCCTTCCTCCCATCAGTGATTCTTTCTGTTGTATTCTTAGTTCTTGCCAGGAGAGCTAAGGTCTCTGGATCTGTGTGATGCCCCCAGCCCCCCTTCCCTATTTCCTTCTTTCCTCACTGACTATTAAGAGAATCGGGCACATGGGTTGTCCTTTATCTGCATCAATCTTCTGTTTCCTGAACTCTTCCGCACTCTCATTCCTTTCAGGAGGGGGTTGGGGATGGAGGGAATGGGTAAGGGCAGTTGAGGGCATAGGACATGCCTCTTATTCTCTTGGCCTCCTTGTGACCTTTCCATTAATCCCAGTTATTCGGTCCCAACCTCCATTTGTGTGTCTTCATCACCTTTGTCCCTCTGCAGGGACCTAGAGGGGAACGGGGAGAGAAAGGAGAGTCAGGACAACCAGGGGAAGCTGGACCACCTGGACCTAAGGGCCCCACAGGTGATGATGGCCCGAAAGGAAACCCTGTGAGTATGGAGTAAGGGTCACCCAGAGAGTATGAGGGAATGAGAATGAAGGATGTGGTTCAATTCCCACAAACCCCAATGTGTGGGACAGCAAGGTGGGGTGGGGCAAGGATTCTGGGAGGGGGTTCTGTCCCTGGAGGGGGGTGAACATGCGACATGACTGGAGTAGGTGTGTCAGAAACTCGTGGTGGTGGGTGGGATGTGTGCTGTGTGGGGCTGTGACAGTTCCAGAGTGGGTGGTGAGTCTGTTCCTGGCCTTCTGACTGAGCTCTTTTCTTCTCCTATGCCCTCAGGGTTCTGTTGGTTTTCCTGGTGACCCTGGCCCTCCTGGAGAAGGGGGTCCCCGAGTAAGTCTTGCACTTGGGAAAGGGGGTAGGAAGGAATGGGGGGCAAGGGTTTTGATAGATTATTTGGGGAGTGGGAATTATTTCTTAGGTTTTCATAGTCATCAGGAGTGCCAATTATTTCATTCTTTGTATTTGCATTCCCAGCTTCTTGCCCAGTGTATGCACATAGTATGCACTGCACTTACTAAGCACTTGGTTGCTTGGTAGTTAATTGGGGGAGCAATAAAATTGGACAGACAGAAGAGCCTGGGGGTACAATTCTAGGAAGGATTGAGGTCCTCCTCTAAGCACCTCTCCATCTCTCCAGGGTCAGGATGGTGCTAAAGGTGACCGAGGAGAGGACGGAGAAGCTGGCCAGCCTGTGAGTGACTGTGTTTCTCTCACCACCTCAACTTTCAGACCCTTCACCTCCCAACTTCCAGATTTTTCGATGCCCCCAACTCTAGAGTAACCTCTCCCTAATCTTTCCATCTTCATCACCCTCAGTTCCCACCTTCCATTATCTCTTCACCGTCGACACCTCCATCTGTTTCTCCTTTCCCCAGGGATCCCCAGGTCCTACTGGAGAGAATGGTCCCCCTGGACCTCCTGGCAAGAGGGTAAGTGGCATAGTGGACAGAGTGCTAGACTTGGAGTCAGTGAGACTTTTATTCAAGTCCCGTCTCAGACGTTTACAAGCCGTATGATCCTGGCCAGATCACTGGGAAAATGATAACAGCACTTACCTCCCCGAGTGATTTTGAGGATCAAATGAGATAATGTTTAAAGCACTTTGCAAATCTTAAAGGATTATGTAGATACTAGCTAAAAATGAGGGAAGGGGTCTGGAACCTTGGGTCCCCCTGGCCATCAAAGGGATGACTGAGTCCCTGGTGGGGTGGAGTTTGAGATAGGACTGGCAGTGGTGTTCCTCCCCCTGGTTCTTTCTTGTGGTGCTGGTGGAAGCTCTACTACTTGTGAAGTAAGGGGGAGACAGGTGTGTTTGTCTGTTATCTATCCTTTGTCTAAGCCCTTTTCCTCTTTCTCTCCCCATCCCTCTAGGGTCCTGCGGGTACAGCTGGCCCTGAGGGTCGACAAGGAGAGAAGGGAGCCAAGGTAACAGAGAGTAGCTCCTAGAAGACTCTCATATTTACTCGCACCTCACCATGGGGACTTTTCTGCTGCTAAACCCGATCCATTACACCCAGAAAACCCCCTCTGTTGCCACTCTGGTCTTCTGTCTTCAAGGGCTAACCCCCTTCTGCCCCAGAGTCTTCCCACAGAAGCATTAACCTCTTCTTGTCCTCTGACCTGGCCTACTCCTGCCCTTTGACTATCTTTTGTACTTATACTCCCCCGGCCTTCTCTGATTCCCTTCTATGTATTTCAGGGGGAGCAGGGTGCTGTTGGGGCTCCTGGAAAGACAGGACCAGTGGGTCCCGCTGGAGCAGCAGGAAAACCAGGCCCTGATGGTCTGAGGGGAATCCCGGGCTCAGTGGTGAGTCACAGCAGACTGAAGAGGGGATAAATGGTGCCTGTGGAGTTGGGGGATGGGAACCAAGGACCTGGGAGTTCAGTTACCAGTTGTTTGATGGGAAGGAGAAGACTCATGGGGAAGGTATCCTTCTCTGACCCCTGTTTTCCCCCTCACCTCTATAGGGACAACAGGGACGACCTGGAGCCACTGGGCCAGCTGGGCCTCCAGGTCCTGTGGTGAGTGGCCCTCAGGGAAGGGTGTATGTGGGGGGAGGGCAGGAACCTGGGAATGGGTGATCCTGTGGGTGGAGGACATTAGCAGCTGCAGATATGGAGAAAGAGAGAGGGAATATAGGGGTAGGAAATGATGGGGCCTGCCTTCTGGTTATTACTCCATCATAATGAATGATCATCTGTTTCCATACAGGGACCTCCTGGCCTCCCTGGTCTCAGGGGGGACCCTGGAGCCAAAGGAGAAAAGGTAAGAGACAAACACATAAGCAGCCAACTTTGGATGGCCTTCTTATCGTCTCTTCTAATTCTGGGCATGGAATGCCACACCCTCCAACGAGATGAAAAATAACCCCTCACCTCCATGTTTTGGGTTCCTTGCCTTCCTTTGTGCTCCCTCAACATCTCTTTTGTATAAAGGTCACTGACCCTGTCCTCCAAACAGAGCCCCTTTTCCACCAAGGGAAGGAAGGGTCCAACTGCTATGGTTAATGGTTCTCTTCCTGCCTATTCCCTCCCCTAGGGTCACCCTGGTCTCATTGGCCTGATTGGCCCTCCTGGAGAACAAGGAGAAAAGGGTGATCGAGGACTTCCTGGTCCCCAAGGTGCACATGGACAGAAGGGAGAGACGGTGAGTGTGAGGGAGGGGCCAGGGACCACCTTTACCAATCACTTCATGGGCATTGACCCTCAATGTGCTTGAGGGCTAGGAGAACGAGAAGGGGAGGGGGAGATTAACATTAAAGTCCTGGGAAAACTTTGTTATTAGTGGGGTGTCTTCATTGTAGGGTGAACAAATTGGGAGGAGGCTTAGTATTGTGGAAATGGGGTAGACAAAATGGAGTTAACTAGACTTTTCCTCCTCCTAGGGTATACCTGGAGCATCTGGCCCAATTGGCCCTGGAGGACCCCCTGGCCTTCCTGTGAGTAACCCTTCCTCCCTGCTTCTTTCTTCCCACTCATACACCTCAATGACTTTCACCAATCTCCCTTAGCCTGGTGATATTCAACTTCCAATTCCTCCCAGTATCCTTTTCCTACATTCCCAATATCTTCATAAATACTTTAGTGCAAGCCACTTTATTCTCCCCCACAACCACCCAGAAGTGCCCTATCTATATATAGTCTGTGTGACCCCATGATCATTCCTCTCCTTATCCGTCCCTCCCTCTCCTTTCATTTCTCCATGGTAACTGTCTCCCTTGTCCTCTCTCTATAGGGACCTGCTGGCCCCAAAGGTGCTAAAGGAGCTACGGTGAGTAAGCCTTTCCCCTTCCCTCCCCTTTCCGCCTCCCAGCCAACTCTATCCTCTGGCCCCTTCTACATCCCCCCAGATTAGACTAAACATTGCCCCTACCTTGGTATGAGCAGCAGCTCTTGGAGATGGGCCTTGATACTTGATACTTCAGGCTTAGTAGGACCCCAATTCCTTGATCCCTCTGACCATCTGATAGGCTATGACCTTGTACCCCTTGCTGCCAACCATTCTTTAACCCTGGACTCTGCTTACCTCTATGGTCCCTTTGAGTGACTTTTTGAATCCTCTCACTCTCTGATCCCTTTGTGTCTCCCCACATCAGGGTCAAGCTGGACCCAAGGGAGAAAAAGGTGTTCAAGGTCCACCTGGACATCCGGTGAGTGAGGGGAAGTGTTCTCTCTCCATTTGTCTCATTTTTTTCTCTCTGCCTCTGGTGCTTTCTCTGTCTGTCTGTCTGTCTGTCTGTCTGTCTCACCATTTCTTTCTTCCAGAGTTTTGGTTTCCATCTTCCTGCTTCTTCTCACTAAATTTTCTGTCCTTCAGGGTCCTCCTGGGGAGGTGATCCAGCCACTGCCCATCCAGATGCCCAAGAAGTCTCGGCGTTCGGTAGATGCGAGCCAGCTGATGCAGGAGGATGAGGCTGCAGAGGGGGGAGCTCCTGGAGCCCCTGGGGGTCTGGAGGAGATATTTGGCTCCCTGGATTCCCTCCGGGATGAGATTGAACAAATGAGGCGTCCTGCAGGAACCCAGGAGAGCCCAGCCCGAACCTGTCAGGACTTGAGACTGTGTCACCCTGAGCTTCCTGATGGTCAGAGGGGAACATGAGGAGACAAACACAGAGGGAGGGGGTTGGTATGGGAGGAAAGGAGAATATGGGGAAACAGAGGTCTAGGGGATGGAGAAATCTGGATGTTGAATGAATGATTGCACGAATGAATGAAAAAGCATTGATTAAGAACTCATTACGTACAAAGCATTGGGCTAAGCTCTGGGGGGAACAGAAGACCTGCTCTCACATTCTAATGGGGGAGACAACACATATTGGAGGTTTCAGCTGCAAGCCTCAAGTAGAGAGAAGAATGTGTAGGCATAGGGGTGTGTGTGTGTGTGTGTGTGTCTGTGTGTGTGTGTGTGTGTGTGAATAACTTAAAGGTAGGTAGGATTAGGGGGCTGGGAATGTGGAACAGAAAATGAAAGGGAAATGGATGATGGCACAGACAGTGGGGAAGGGGTGGAAGGTGGCTCTGACCCCTCCATCTTCTCCCACCCTCTCCCCGACTAGGTGAATACTGGGTTGACCCTAACCAAGGCTGTGCCAGGGATGCTTTCCGTGTTTTCTGTAACTTCACGGCAGGAGGAGAAACCTGTGTGTCACCTAGGGATGATGTCACACAGGTGAAGCTGCCCTCCCAACCTCTGAATCCCTATAACTCCCTGAGCCTCACTGCTTCTCTCCATGGCTTTTTATTTCCTTTCCCTTCAGCCCTTCTCCTGACTCTCATCTCTTTCTCTTTCCTGCCCCCACCCCATCTTTTTCTTTCTCCTGAACCTCCCTTTCTCATTCCGTTGCCTCATGTCTTTTTGCTCACCGCCACCTCTTTCTCTCTTTCTTCCAACCTTTTGCTTATAGGCCTGGACAAGCCCCTGGTCTCTATTCTGATGGCTCCCATTCCCATCTCTCTCTGCAGTTCTCATATGTGGACTCCGGGGGATCCCCAGTGGGTGTGGTCCAGCTCACATTCTTGCGTCTGCTCAGTGTATCTGCTCACCAAGATGTGTCCTACCCATGTGCAGGAGGGACTCGGGATGGGCCCCTCCGGCTCCGGGGAGCCAATGAGGATGAACTGAGCCCAGAGACTAGTCCCTATGTCAAGGAATTCAGAGATGGCTGCCAGGTATGGGGAGAGGAGGCCAGGGGTCTGCTGGGGACAGTGGAAGAAGCTATGGGCTCCAAATATGCAAACCAGAAGAACCCTTGGTGATGGAGGCCAAGGGGAGTAGGGAGGAGTGATCCTCTCCAGGGTAGCCCAAAGAGGAAGGAGCCTAGTCCTACAGTTTGGGGGTGGCAGTTGTAAAAGGGGGACCCCATCTTTATTTTCACCTCTTATCCTTTTTTATCTTTCCTAAGACACATCAGGGCCGAACAGTGCTTGAAGTTCGAACGCCCTTATTGGAGCAGCTTCCTGTGTTGGATGCTTCCTTCTCGGACTTGGGGGCCCCTCCTAGGCGGAGTGGAGTCATGCTGGGGCCTGTCTGTTTCCAGGGCTAGGACCCCTGCCTGCTTAACCCTCCCAACCCTTCACAAAGCCAGGACCCCCTGTGGCCAACTCGGAGCCATTGCCTAAGAGAGACCCCCTTCACCATCCCAGGGGCCTTGGGGCAAGGCAGAAAATGTCCTCTATCCATGGGGGTCCCATGGAGGGGGGAAGTTGGGGGGGGTCAGATCCCCTCACATGATGGGGGTTTCGGGGGCCTCTATGCCCCTCCCTGAAGCCCCTTTGCCCATTGGAGATGAGACCTATATTTAAAATCACCCCCAAGCAAACAGAAGAGGAGAAGAAGAGAAAGAACACTGTGTATTTTATATTTTAAATTAATTATATTAATTATTTAACAAGCGGAAACTAAAAAGAAAAAAAGGATCTCCAACAGAGAAACCCGACACAGGAGATAGAGGGCTGAGTGCCCCTCCCCCCCAGGCCCCGTTCAATTCTTCAGCACTCTCCTCTGTGACTGTAGGGGGAGGGGAGAGAGACCTCCCCCGTAGGGTGGTACCTCTCCCTCCTCCACCCCATCTGTAGTGCCAAGGTGGATGCTGGAATATATTGTCTCCTTGTGTCCCTCGTGCTCTCAGTCTCTCTCCCACAGTCAAGGCCAGTTTCTTTTCTTCTCTCCTCCAAATTCTTATTTCATTCCACAAACTTGATGAGTGCTTAACTGTCCGCAGGGCACAGGACTAGTCCTGGGCTTTTAGGGCAACATGACATCAAATGACTCCCTCTCCCTCCCCCTTCCCCCAGGGGTGGGGAAGAGGGCATTATTAGCTATGAATCCACTGCTGGACTGGATGCTCTAAGTTTTATCGGAAACCAGAGAATTATGATTCCTACCTCAAGAGCAAGCAGCCAATCCCGGCATGGCCTCAGACTGGGGCTAGCCAATCAAGCGGCTCTCTCCTCCTCCACCTCTTCCTCCTCTTTCTCTTCTTCACTGGTTCAGGATATTATTAGCATCCCAAAAGAAAGAAGTGAGGGCAAACTTAGTCTGAGGGCTTCTGAATAGAGGTCCTTGTTCAGACCACCCGGGGTAGAGAAGACATGGAAGACAGATCCTGCCTTCTGGGAGCGTATATTCTAAATCAAGACATGGGACACACAAATGAACCTGAAGGACTATTGCAAAGCCACTTGTTGACAAATAGAAAATTATATCATACACAGTGACATTCTGGGTGTGCCCAATAGTCTGTCCGGTCTAGTGGTCTTTGTCTTTCTGTGTGGGCAGATGGTTTGTGGGAAGGTGTGGCCCTTCCCGACCTCAACCTCAAACATCTCAGGATTCTTCCTGGCTCAGCCAAGCTTACATTTCTCTAGGGTTTTACTGTCAGAAAGCACTTGAACACACACACACACACACACACACACACACACACACACACACATTCTTTGGTCTTCCCAAGAACCCTGAGTCAGGTAGCATCCACATTATGGCCTCAGGTCTTACAGATGAGGGAACTCCTGTTCAGAGACATAAAGTAACTTGTCGAAGGTTACAAAGATATTAAGTGACACAGTTAAATTTGAACTCAGATCTTCTGGCTCAAAGTCCAGTTCTCTTTCCATCTTGAAGGGTCTTCCCTCGCACATCACCAACACTGCTCACTCTACTTGCAAATTATGGTCACAGAATTAAAGGCCTTGAGCAGAAAAGGCCCTCAAAGGCATTTAGTCTAACCCCCTCATCTTAGAGCTGAGGCCCAGGGAAGTTGTTTATTTGCTCAAGGCTGCACAGATAGTGTCAGGGGCAGAATTTCAGTCCAAGTTGTATTTATATCAAAGTAGAGACCGAATCTCTACCACTCCATGTCACAAGTTCCTGTGTTTGCCTCAAGAGTGGGATAAAACTACTGGCCTTCAGTTTGTTTGTATATGCTGTGTTACCATTGCTGGGTCACTCCCCCTCTCTGGGCTTCAGTTTCTTCTCTGTGAAAAGAGGAAACCAAAACAGACAACTCCAAGGTCCCACCCAACTCAAAATCCTAGGATCTAGTTACTGACTTCATGTTAAGTGCAAAGCGTTGTCTTTTTGGTTCCAATCCCAGCTTCTCTCCTTTCAATGTCCTTCTTCTCTCCTAGTGGCACCTCTGGGGCACTCTCATGGTTGCCTGCTTTCATCAGCTGTTAACCCTATGTCAAAAGGAGAGAACTAGGGAAGCATTTCAGCATAGTGGAAAGAATGCTGGACTTAGAAGTCAGGCCAGGGCAGCTAGGTGGAACAGTGGATAGAGCACTGACCCTGGAGTCAGGAGGACCTGAGTTCAAATCCAGCCTCAGACTAGCTATGTGACCCTGGGCAAGTCACTTAACCCCAATTGCCTCAGAAAGCAGGGGTGGGGGTGGGGTGTGGATTTCTGAGGCCTAATTCTGACCCTAGGAAAGTCTCGATGTCAAACTCTATATCAGTTTCCTTACAGAATAGAGAGTAACACTTTCACTACCACCTCACATTGTTGGAGAAAGTACTTTGTAAGCCTGAAAGCACCATAGAAATGTGAGCTGTTATTGCTATGGGCTGGCGGTTGGAGAAAATAGTAGCCCTGTGCTCTCACCCCCTCCAAGACATCTAAATCTCGCCAGTCTCTTCTCCCCTTCTTCTGGTCCTTCTGTCATCATCTTCTTAACTTTCAGTTCTCCCCCAGAATCAAAAAGGGAAATGTGGGAAGAAACCCTGGCCCTGCTTTCTGAAATATACCACACCAAAGAGGCTGGGGCCCCAAGGGGGTGGGCAGGAGGGGCACAACCAGGAGACCCAGCCTTGCAGCCACAGGGAATCTTAGCCCTGCAAGTCAGTTGGATTTTTCGAGTCTCTTTATGAGCCTGGAACGGTACTGGGCACTGGGAGGGAGTATGAGAGAATAATCAGATAGTCTCAGCTTTCTAGGAGCTTTCAGGGTAGCAGAGAATGGCTGTAAACAGAGGAACAATGAGAAACAGTATATAACCTAGAGCTGGACACGATACTCTGAATTCTACTGGCATTCAGTAAAGGACAAACTGGGATTTCTGCCTTAGAAGCAAGCAGCCAATCCTCAGGCTGGTGCTAACCAATCAGATAAACATTTTTCCTCCTCCTCCCCTTCTCCTCTTCCTCCTCCTCCTTTTTTGATTTCTCCTTCCCCTTCTTTATCCCCTTCTCCCTTTCCCCTAACCCTTCTCCTTCTCCCCCTCCTCTCCTTCTCCCCCTCCTCTCCTCCCTTTCCTCTCCTCCCCCTCTCCTCTCTTTCTCTTCACTGGCTCAGGATATTAATAGCGTCCCAGCTGCAGGAAGTGAGAGGGGCAAGTTTATGAGTGGAACACGTCCTTGCTTTTTGGCTGTTCTATTTCTAGCCAATGCACAGCCTCTGGGGAGAGGGCGGAGGTGGGTTGGCTAAGGGGAAATTAGTTTCCAAGAAAGTCCACTGAGGGCCTGGGGCTAGTAAAGGGGAGTTGATGATCTGGAAAGCAGTCTTTTATATGTCTTGGTAGAGAAAGAGAACGTTTCAGAATCGGAGGAGCAGAGAAGAGAACCATGGGAAAGGACCTCCAAACTAGAAAGAGAAAAAGGCCAACAAAGAACCTGAGGGAGTTTCCCCCAAACCTAAAAAATAATAGGAAACTGAAGAAAAACATGGAATAAGGAATCTCCTTCAAACTGAGAAAAAGGAAGCCAAGAGAGCCAGGCAAAAGAAAATACCTAGGGCTTGAGGAGTGAGGGGAAGAGAGAGAGGCTGAAACTGAAGCAGGGTGAACAGCAGTTCCGGTAGCAGACAGGTAAAGGATGCTGTGGCCAAGATGCCAGGCTGAGAGGGGCAAAAAGATAGACAACAGGGAGTCGCTTGAGATTTCGATCAGATATGATCAAATCAATAAATAAGAAAGATTAATTTTTAGCAGCAGCATACAGACAAAGGGTAGAATGGAGACAGTGATATCTATTAGGAGGCTATTTACAACGGGCCAGGGGGGTAGTGGGAGCAACTAGATGGCACAGTGGGTAGAGGCCCAGACCTGGAGTCAGGAAGATTCATCTTTCTGAGTTCAAATCTAGCCTCAGATACTTACTAGCTGTGTGACCCTGGACAAGTCGTTTAGCCCTGTTTGTTTCAGTTTCCTTAGCTATGAAAGAAATGGCAAACCACTCTAGTGTCTTTACCAAGAAAACCCCAAAACAGTTTCACCGAGAGTCGGACACGACTGAAAAATGACTAAACAAGGCAGGGAGTGACAAGGGCCTGGACTAGGGTGCCAGCAGTGGGAGAAAAAGGAAATGGATGCTACAGATGTTATGGGGGTAGAATTATCAGAAATTGGTGATAGCTTGATTGTGAAAGGCGAAGGAGAAGGAAGAGTGTGATAATGCCAAGATTTTGCAGGTGAAGATGGGCTGGACGGTTATTGCCTGGAAAGTAAAGGGGCAGGTTCAAGGAGGCCTTAAAGGTCTTGAATATTCATTCGTTCATTCACAAGCATTTATTAAGTAATCACTGTGTACCAGCTATTGTGTCAAGCTCTGAGGATACGAAGACAAAAACAGTGTCTTCACTCAAGGAGCTGACATTCAATCAAGGAGAAACAACACGTTGTAGAATTTGAGGTGCCTATGGTATGTCCATGTAAAGGTACCTGTAGGTTGTTGGGGATGTGAAGCTGGTGCAAAGAAAAGAGGTCACGGCTGGAGACACAGATTTGTGAATCACTTGAATAAAGGTGATGGTTGAAGTCTTGTGAGATAATGAGATTGATAAAGAAGAGGAGAGAGACAGAGACAGAGAGACAGAAACAGAAAGAGAGAGACAGAGAGAGAGAGAGAGAGAGAGAGACAGAAAGAGAATGAGGAGGGACAGAGAGAGAATGAGGAGAGAGAGACAGAGACAGAGAGACAGAGACAGAGAGAAGAGAGACAGAGACAGAGAGAGACAGAAAGACAGAGAGGAGAGACACAGACAGAAGAGGAGAGAGAAGGGGGGGGGGGAGGGAGAGAGAGAGGGAAGGAGAGAGAGAGAGAGAGGGCCAAGGACAGAAACTTGAGGGAACACTTACCTTAAGGGATGAGGAAGAGGATGTGATTTAGCCAGTGGAGAACCAGAAGTGTCTCTGAAGTCCAGGGAATAATGATTATCTAGTAGGAGGGACTACTCAACAATATCCAGGATTGCCAAGAGATGGAGGACGACCACTCAAAAAGCCCTTTGGACTTGTAAATTAGTGAAAGGTCATTAGTGACTTTGACAAAATATTTTTAGTGGAGTGGGAGGATGAGAAGGGAGCGGTGGAAAGAACATATGAGATTTGCGTGAAGGTACATTTAAGATGTACATGGAATGACTGCTGGAATAAGGTTCTGGAGAAACATGAGAGAGTAGGATCTGGAGAACAAGTAGAGGGCTGAGAGCAGAGTAAGAATATCTTTTCTTTTTTGATGATTAGCTGGAAAGAGCAAAGGATGGCATTTTCAGTAATGAAAGAAGGGAGCTGAGGCAGTCGATGTCAGCTGGTATCAGCTGTGTTAAGGAATTAGGGAATTATGGCATCTGCTGGAATCATGATGGTGGGAGTGGATCTTGGAATTTGAGAAAAGAGAAAAAGGACTGAACGGTTGTGAGGAATGGCATAGAGAACTGATGAGAATAGAATGAAAGGATTTTCAAGCAGCCAGAAGGGCCTGGCTGAGGTTTTCTTTTCTTGGGTAGAGTTGTGATTTCATCCTTGTGGAGGAACTCTGGGGAAGGAAACTCTCCACCAGTGCATGTTGATAACTTGCCCGTATTTTGTAGCCTTAGAGATCTGCTGGGGCTCTGAGAGGTTGAAGTGATTAGTCTGGCTGCACAGTGTCAGAAGCAGAACTTGAATCCAAATTTTCCTGACTCCAAGAATGGCTTTCTAACTACTATGCTACACTGCCTACCTCTTCACCGTAAGTTATTGCTGGTGAAATCAACTCAATTTTGTGACTCTAGCAATCCACAGTTCTAGAGCATCAGCAGAAAATTCAAGGTTGAGGATTAGCAATTTAGGAATAGCAAAAGCTCAGAGAGGCAAGCCTTTTCTGTGTAGTGTAGTAGGTAGTAAGACATTACAGTAGATGATAATGATGTAAAGGCCAGATATGAAGGGGGAAAAAGCAAAGAGAAGGAAACAGACTGGAAAAAGAATGATGAAAAAGGATTAGAAATGATTATTTAGTATGTAATGGGATGTTCCCACATATGATAACTATCCTTTGTGCAGCAGGACATGTGAAAGGGGTGTGTCCTAAGGTGAACTGTCAATCACCTTGAACATTTCCCTTTTCCCATTACTCTTTGGCTCTGTGTAGACTTCTTGTCAAATCATCGGTTCTGTCCCATCCCATTGGAAATACCTCTTTTTCTGGATCCAACTCTTGTTCCAACCACTGAAACCTCAACAGCATAGGCCAAACCACTTAATTAGATTAGAGAAAATGCGTGGTAATGTCCAAAAGCACCCCAACTAGAGTTTACATAAGCTCCATAACCATCAGTTCACATTAACCTGCTAATAAGAAACATTTCCCCTCCCCCACTGAGATGCCAGGGGAGTTCCCTAAGACTTTCCACAGCTATTTTAGTAAACAATACTGTGAATAAGGGACTTTCAGGGATTTAGACTTGCCACAGACACTGGTCATGCAAAATTCATCTTAAAGTTGGGTTGTTTACACTTTTGGCCTTGGCGATAGCTGAGAGAACCTTTAAGAACCACAGTTACAGCTGATACCTTTCCGTGTGTGGCAAAGATCATAAATCCGCTGTTATAGGGCATAGATAAGAATGATTATCCAGAGACTAAAAATGGCATTCTTAACAAGTTCCTTCCCAGACATGGGCACAAACAATACCTTCCCATATTCAGCAATCATATCAGTTATCAGTCTTCTTTCGGGGAGGGGGTAGTGACGATGAGGTGAAACCTTTCTACTTACTTCTCCCTGCAGCCCTCATCACCATTCATTCTTTCTCTATTCTCCTTTAAAACTCTTTGTACATCACCTGCTGTACCCACTGTCATGTCCGTTCCTAAAGTCAGCAGAAACAAACTGGATCCATGATGGCGCAACCTCCTCAGTTCCATTACCCATCTATGCCCTGTTCCAGCGGGAAAGTACCCCTGCTGTTGCTCATTGTGGACTCACAAATATCACCCCACCCCCAACATCAGATTTAATGTGAGTGAGAAAATGAAAAAGGAGTAAGAATAAGAGGTTCAAAAGTGGAATTTCAATTTTCAAGATCCTAAAGGTGGTATAACTGAGAGAGTGAAGTCCAAGGTATGACCATTCTGATGTGCTGCTTAAGTGAGGGATAAAAGGAGGTTATTGAAAGTATTGAGGAATAGATGGTCAGATTACTGGAGGCATTGTCAATATGAGCATTAAAGTCTCAATGCACGATGTTAGGGTACGAGGTGATAATAAAGCCTAGGGAGCCCTGAGAAAGTTGGAAAAATGACCTAGATTTGGAAAAGTATAGAAACAAGAATACAGGAAAGGTATACTTGAAGGCATAGATTTCAAAAAATCATTGAAGGACGGTGGTAGAGAAATGGTCAGAAGGTGGTAGTAGGGGGGAAGGAGTACATCAGCCTCCTCCTCATATGAGTTGGGGAGAGGGGGAGAAGATTGTGCACCAGTTGAAAAGGCTATAATGAATGCAGTGTTATCACATGGAAGCCAGGTTTCTGGTAAAATAAGGAGGTTGAATAAATGTTAGTTGAAAAGTTTGAAGATATAGGAAAGTTTATTTAGAATAAATAAAATGGCTCTAAAGTACACAATAGAATGGACTAGTAGATAGTCAAATTGAGAGGAATCCAGTTGATTGAACTAGTGATAAGGGCTTGGGAGGAGATGGAATGGGTATGAAATTCACATATAAGACAGTGAGGATTTGAGGAACCAGTGTGATAGAAGAAAAATTGCAATTCTCAGCTAGCAGAAATTAAAAATGGGGGTTAGCAGAGTTAATATAACTACATTTAAGATGGAATTTGAAGGTCTGGTGTTTTGGAATATATGCGATCGCATAAAATCTTATCAGGATATGACAGCGAATCCCCTAAAGCTTGTCTAATTGGATGACTACTATCCACCTCTGGTTATTCACAAATGATATTGCCAGAGGAATCTAAAAATCACTGCTAAAGACTATGAAATCTTGGGTGAGAAACTGAAGTATTTTGGGACACAGGTGTTATTTTCATCCTTGTATCCAATTTGAGAGTAGGGACTTTCAAAGACAAAGGCAGATTTGGGAAGTGAAAACTTTCAGTCTCCCCTCTTCTGTCCCCTGACCCTCATCCCTGGAAGGTCAGATCTCCAGATCAGCCACTTCTCCCACTTTCAGGGTTCCAGGGGGTAACCCTGAGGAATTTAGAATATCTTTCTCCAATACCGTTGCTCATGAGCCCCCATCCACTGTACTCCTTCAAATATTATCCCCAGTTAATATTGCCCCAGTATCATCTAACCAGTGCTTACTGCCCCAATACAATTTCGATTAGTTAATCTCTTCTCAATTCAATGAACCAATTAACATAAATTAGCTTTTACAAGGACTTAAAATACAAAAAGCCTCCCAAACTGGGAACCCAATGTTTTCCACTACCTCTGTCCCAGAGGAGAATGGACTCAGCCTTAAAGGAATAACTAGCAATCCTCTTCTCACCAAATTCCCTTGAAGTGTGACATATCTGATGGATGAACTGCTCTCTGACTTGCAGGACTGGCGTTTGGGCTGCTGGGTTGATTATCTGCTGGGCTGGGTCCAGTACGGTGATCCTTAGAGCTAGCTCCCCAACTGCCTGGGTTTACGTGGCTGTGGAGGATGGCTATGGACTCTGATTGCTGGACCTCTAGTGGCTCTTCCGACCTACTGAAGTTCACAGAGTTGTCATAGGGTCTGTTCTGTCTGATACTCATCCATTTAACATCAAGAAAAAATGAACAGAAGAAGAAGAAACAGAGGTGCCTAAGGGTTCATGGCCACATAGTGGCCTGGGTGGGGAGACTACACAACCAGGAACCAGTATGATAAGAGAGAGATTGGTGTTGTAATTCTCAGTTAACAGAACTTGAAAAATAATGGTCTAGCACAGTTAAAGTAACCCTACATTTAAAGATGGAATTTGACAGTCTAGTGTTTTGGGATATGCATGACTGCATAAAATTTTACGAGGATATGACAGTGAACTCCCTAAACCTTGTCCAATTGGATGATGGCTATCCACCTCTGGTTATTCCCATGGACACAAATGATACTGCCAGAGGAATCTAGAAATCATTGCTAAAGATTGTGAAATCTTGGGTGAGAAACTGAAGTATTTTGGGACACAGGTGTTATTTTCATCATTGTATCCAATTTAAAAGCAACGGCTTCCAAAGAGAAAGGCAAATTTGAGAAGTGAATGCAGTCCCTAATACCATTCTCCTCAACTGGAGGTTCATAGCAGCTCTTGCTTTAGTCACCTCTCTGCCCCACTCCCCCCACCTGGGGAAGAGGAGAAAAGGAGGGAGAGAAGGAGAGAGGGGAATGTGGAGAAAGTGGGGGGAAGAGACAAGAACAGAGAGACAGAGACAGAAAGATAGGGAGGAGAGAGTCAGATAGAGATCAAGTTCTATATTGGAGGTATGTACCCTCAGCAGCCAGCTCAGCAGATAATTAATTTTCATTCATTAAGGCTTTTCATCCTCAAACGGTAAGCCAATGGGAGGAAACAGTCATAGAATGTCAGTGCATCCTCTGAAGAGGAAGGCAGGATCCTCCCTTAAGCCTGGAAGCAGACTTACTAAGCTCCAGTGTGGGTTGTCAGGAAGCAGAGCATACTTCCGATGCCCTAAGTACTAGCTCCTTATTGGTCAGTCCCTCATTACATATGCTTCCTCTATCTTCTACTTATGAAATGGATTTTTTGCACCCAAGTGGAAGACTTTACATTTATCCTTATTGAATCTGTCTTTTTCATTTTATTTTTTAATTAATAAGCATTTCCTTTCCCTTCCATCCCCAATTTAAAAGAAAAAAGAAAAAAAATCCTTATAACAATTATGCAGAGTCAAGCAAAACAAATTCCCATATTGCCATGTACAAAAACGTATGTCTCAATCTGTATCTTGAGTCCATATGTTCTCTTATTATATTTAGCCCAATGTTCTAGCCTGTCAAGATCCTTTTGGATCCTGACTCGAATCCACTGTGTTAGCTGTAACTCTTAGCTTTATGTCATCTGCAGATTTTATAAGCAGCCCATACAAGCTTTTATTCTATAGTTATTGATGGCAATGTTACACAGCACAGGGACAAGCACATCCCTGAAATCTTCTATTAAAGACCTTCTGCCATGTTAACATCAAATCATTAACTACTCTTGGAGTCTGGCTGTCCAGCCAGTCCTGAATCACTCTGACTCTATTCTCATTAAACCTAGTGTCTTCGTCTTCTCCACAAGAACGGTACGTGACGCGCTAACAAAACCTTTGCATATCCACAAGACGCCCTTTATCCACTAAGAACTTATGTTGGTCTGGCATCGCCTGTGCTTGATGAAGGCAGGCAGGCTCCTTATGATCACCACTTTCCTTAATGGACATTTGCCAACTATCTCTTTATTGACACATTCAATAATTTTCCTTAGAAGTCAAACTCATGGCACTATAGTTTGCAGGCTCTGTTTTCTTCCCTTTTTTGAAAATGTGGACAGCATTTACCTTTTTCCAATCATGTAGCTCCCCTCTCAGGTTTCTGTACCTTTCAAATGCTATGACTCAGCAATCACGTCTGCCACTTCTTTCAGGATCCAAGAATGTGCTTGGTTCCTTTGGGCAAGGTCACTTGGATTTATCAATGGCAGCCAGGTGTCCTCTTAATATCTCTTTACTTATCTTGAATATCAACACCATCTTAGTATTTCTGTTCTGTTTTTCCATTGTAAAGTCATTCTCCTTTGCAGAGAAAACAAACAAGATGAAGTCTGAGCTCCTCTGCCTTCTTTCTGCTGTCAGTTATCAATATCCCATCTACTCTAAATCAAATTTCTATAATCCCTTTCCTCCCAATATAATTTTCTAATAAAGAAACAATCATTTTATTGTCCTTAGTTTCCTTTACCAAGCTCAGCTCATTCCAAACTTTAGCGTTCCTGACGCTACTTTTAGAATCATACTCCACTCTTATATAGTATTTGATCAGTGGCATTGATTCCATCCTTTATAAATTTCTTTTTAAAACCTAAGTGAGTTTTCTGTGCATCCACATCAGTCTTTTTAGTCAAATCCCATTTTCCTTCCTCACTGGAGCTGCTTCCTTTTGTCTTCAGAATTTTATTTTTGAGTATTTCCCATCTCTCCTGGACTGGTTTCCTGAAACAATTTAGCCCATTAGATATTACCTGCTTTTCCTCTGGACCCTTTGAAATCTGCTTTCCTAAAATCTGTAATAGGAATGACTCTTGCCAAGGGATGGGTTTAGAATGTCTTGTAAATAAAAAAGGCTCTCAATTCAAAAGGAAAGGGATAGAGGAGGGATAAAACTGTATATCTATGTATATCTGCCAAGCTGGATACCATAGGCAGAATAGGAAGAAAAAAAGCAGGAGAGACATCCAGATATTCATTTGAGACTGAAATCAGAACCAACAATAAAACCCATGGCCTCATGTGCCCACATACAAATGCAAACTACAGATAACAAGAAAGGTGAAACAGAGACTCAATGCCAGGAAGGAAATAAGCATTTATTATAAGTGCCTACTATGTGCCTACTATTATTTATAAGTGCCTACTATGTGCCAGGCACTGTGCTAAGCACTTTATACACATTATCTCCTAACAACAACCTGGGAAGTAGCTGCTATTATTATCGCCTGCATTTTACAGTTCAGGAACCTAAAGCAGACAGAAGTGATGTACCCAGGGTGACACAAATTTGAACTCAGGTCTTCCCGACTCCAGGTCTAGTGCTCTAGGCACTACGGCACTGTGTAAGCTTCAGCAGCAATGAAGCAAATGTGACCTCCTAGGAATCACTGAGACTCGGTGAGAAGAGATCCATGAATGGAATGTGGCTATGGAAAGGCATGCCCTACTTCAAAGCAACAGTACAGGCTAAAAAGGTGGTGGTGATTGGGGTAGAAGGATGATTATATATTAGTATAACAGGGGAAAACAAACGAGACCTCAGCCTCCCCTCCCCACACCATCTTTGAGAACCTGGCTCGTGCTAAAGGCTTGACATTTTGAGATGATGCAGCACGCCCTAAGCGTTCCCTTGTTTGCCCATTGTCCCACCTCACCCCACCAAGATGGCGGCTGTAGCTCCCCAGAGGAGGCGCTGCTATGTTTTCATCGTCCATTGGAATGTAAGTGCCTTGAAAGCAGACACTTTTGCTTGTGTCTTTGTCATCCCTCAGTGCTGTGTATACAGTAGATGCTTAATAGATTCTTGTTTTATTGATTAGGACTGGCCGTAGCATTATAGTGACCATCAGGTTTTAGCAGGTTAACTCGTAGGTTTTAGAAATTTACTTGGAAATCTTAGAGGTGTCTTGAGTCTTTCCATTACACAGGAGCAAAACTCTCAGAGTCCCAAGGGCAAAAAGACTTATTTCAAAAGTAAACTTTGAAGTTGGAAAATAAAAGAAGAAAAGCTATTTCCTCAGTGTAGAAAAAGACTATTCTAAAGAACTGAAAACTAATCAGAATTTCAAAGAGCAATGATCCCTCAATCTGGTGCCAGCGACGCATTCACAACACAATGTCTCCTTGTCTCCCTCTTCATTTCCTTTCCTTTTCGCTCCAGTCCTATTTCCCTTCATTTCTGCTTCCCAAACAGACCACAATATAGAATTCAAATGATTATCCTTTTGGTAGGGGGAATAGTTATGTTCAATGTTTTTCTAACTTTTAAAGTGGGTAAATAGACTCTTTTGGTTCCCTCTTTAAGAATAATTAGGTTGCTTAAACTTGTGACTGGTCCTTGGCTTAGCTTTGTCTTGTGGGTCAGAACCTTCAGAGAAAATATTTTTCATTCCTAATGTAAGTCATGCTCATTTCAATTAAATACATATTTATAGAGTGTCTACTATGTGCCCAGTTCTGTGGGGAATGTTTAAATGGGGTAAGATGTGGTCCTGGGTACTTATAATCCAGTTGGGAAGATAAATGTGACCTGTGGTTCAGCATTCTCCCCTATCCTCACTGCTCCCCGCCCCCACCCCCTGACCCTCACAGGGATGGCTCTAGACTCCTACTGACTGAGTTTGTCCTAAGCAGGACTGACCCTAAAAAGGGGTGGAAGCAGGTCAGACTTCACTTAGCCTCCCTGGCTCATTATGTTCCCACCCTTCAGTAAAATTCCAAGGCAAATCTGTTAAACAATGCTTAGGTATGACTCATGTCTAACATCTCCCCAAAAGGGATTTGTAGCATTCCTTCTAGAAAAGAAACTCAACGTAAAAAACAGATATCAGATATAGGACAGCTATTTGTTTCATCTGCCACAAAAGAAATACTTAAGACGCAATTAATACATAATCTTGCGTTAACAAATTCTTAAAACATAAAATGATAATCCATCACCAGCATTCTACTCTCCTGAAAGGTAAAGGCACTTTGTGGGACCCCTATATAGATATTTTGCTTTCATCATAGATCTGCACTATTTGGGCAACTGACGAGGTCCAGATATCCTGGCCAACCAGGGCATGGTTTGGCACTTTCACTTGCAACATCCTTCTGGCAGATGCTTCTTCTCCTCCTGTTGATTCTTGTTACAGGAATCACCTCCCACTCAGCCTCCCACTGGCACCTCAAGAGCCTCAAACTCATGAGGTGATCATCAAGGCTGGAAATATTGACTCTGGATCCATGGGAAGAAATATGAAAGCAGAAGAAAGGGACAGAACCCAGGCTGGCCTAGGCAAACAGACGGATCTCTATTTTCATGTGGAGGCTGTGGGCCACCACAGAAGAGGGGGTCACTGAAAGGAAGTAAAATCCCTCCTTCCTTGGTGGCAGGAAATCCAAGAAAAAGGAAGTGCTGGAAGAATTTCAAAGAGAGATGTGGAGCCTTTCTCCTTATTCCTTTCAGAGCCTGATGAGTGCGATGCCTGTAAGTTCAACTGCTTGTAGTCTTTGACGCAAGTTGCTTCATCAAAATGTCCTTTAGCAAGACCAGACTTCATGCCAACCTTCAAGGAAAACAGTCTAGTTCAACATCCACTATGTAATACATATGCATAGGGAGCAATTAATCAAAATATAAAGATTTCTAGTTCTGTTGTTCAGTTGTGTCTAATACTTTATGACCCCATTTGGGGTTTTCTTGGCAAGAACACTGGAAGAAACTGAGGCAAACAGGGTTAAGTGACTTGCCCAGGGTCACATAGCTTAGTAAGTTTCTGAGGCTGGATTTGAACTCAAGTTTCCAGGCCACCTTCTCAATTCCTACCCACTTCCCAACCCTGGCAGTCTAGTTTCTGCACCTACAACTCCACTGAAAATGTGTCCTCCAAGGTTGCAAATACTCTTTCTTATTTTCACTTTTCTAAAATTTGGGACTTGACAAATAGCAGTAAACATCAACATTTCTATGTACCAGTATAACAATGGTACACCAGTTGTTCACTATGATTCTGGCTGCTGTCAGCCAACCACACTGAAGCTATTATGTACTATGTGGCTCTGACTCCTTGGAATTATGGATTCAGCCTCCAAACCCGGGCTGGGGCCTGAAGCTGGGTAACCAGAGCAAGAAACTCAGACCAAGGGTGAACCTGTGATTTTGTGGCTCTAACCCTAAAGAACTGACAGGGTTCAGAAGCAGCAGCGGTCTACTGGAGCACTGATCAGGGGTAAATCTGCAATTGTGTCACCCAGATCCAAATTCGGGTCAGGAACTTGCAAAGCTCAGATGAGAAAAGTAGTGATCAAACTTTGTACTAGATCAGACTGCTGCTAAAAGTCTGTAGGTCTCCAGCTTGCATCACCCCTGAGATCCTTAAAGAACTCAGTACTTGGAGAAAGCAAGAACAGGATCCCAGACAATACAAATTAGGACCAAACAAAGCTCCAATATTCCTTCCAAAAGTGTGTAGAGGCTGACCTTAACATAAAATCTTAATTTGGGGGATAAGGCTGGAAGGATGAGTAAATAAAAAGAGACAAACCTGATAAAGAGTTGTGATGAGAGCTAGTGACACCCATGACACAAACCCAGAAGAAAAGAACAACTCCAGAACACCTACAAGCAAAGTCACAAAGAAAAGTACAACTTGGCCACAAAGTCAACTGGAATTCCTAGAAGAAATGAAGCAAGAGTTTAAAAATCAAATTATAAACAAAATAAGATGTATTAAGTAAGGAGTTGCAAAAAAAATGAGTACTAGAAGAAAGACTTGGAAGGAGAATCAAAGCTTTACAAGAGTAGCAGATTTCCTGAAAATCTGAATGTAGCATACAGAAGTTAATGGCTCTCTCATTAAATTGGAATACAATATTCTAAATGATATATATATATATGTATATATATATACATATATATATATATATACAAACACACATATATGTGTATATATATGTATATGGTCTAACAACCAAAAACAACTTATCCAGAAAAACTAAGGACTTCCAAATTTTCTTGATGAAAAGACCAGAGCTGAGTAGAAATTTTGAAATAATAAACACAGGAATCAAGAAAAACATGAAAAATGGTACGTACATTGGAGCAATTGGAATGATCTGTATAATGATGAAGTCTTTACGTTCTAACTGGGAGAGAAGAAATAAATGTCATTAGGGATCACAGAGGGAATTAAATAAGACAAAGAGATTGGGAGAGATTTTATTAAGTTTTAATTATATTTTTTAAAAAAAGAAAATAGAGGGAGAGAAAAAAGAATATCCTAAAAATGAATGGGGATACTATTTTACATTATCTTGGCTCACAAACAGAAAATTATATAAACAAGAAGGAAGGCATGGAGGAGGAGCAGGTGTCACTCGGACTTCATTTTCATCTGAACATGTCAAAATTTATTTTGCTTCAGCTAACCAAAAAAAAAAAAAAAAAGAGGACTAGCTCTCTGGCAGAAATTAGGTTTAGACCAACACTTCATACCATATACTGAGATATAGTCCAAGTGGATGTAAGACTTAATATAAAAGGTTCACTGATAACATGGAGACGTGAAACTAGAGGTAAGGAGTGCCTGAGAGATATTAATCTCTATTCTTATCTGTTTCTATTATGGTTGTGTGGGGCTAATGTATCTAGGTGGGAGTTAGAGAGCTCAAGGTGGGTGAGGGAACAAGCATTTATTTAGTACCTACTATGTTCCAGGCACTGTGCTAAGAACTTTACAAATATGGTTTTATTTGATCCTCATACAGCTCTGGGAGGTAGGTGTTACTACTGGTCCTATTTTACAGGTGAGGAAATTGAGGTAGACAGAGGTTATCTGCCTTAACCAGAGTCACATACCTAGTATCTGAGGCTGCATTTGAACTCAGGTCTTCCTGACTCTAAGTCCAGCATTCTAACCACTATACCACCCAGCTGTCACAATGAGGAAGAAGTCTGGAGCAGGCTATGGCATATGTCTCTCTATTTCTGGCTTTGAACTCTCAGTCACTAGTACATCTTTCTGCTTTCTGGTGTTCTTGAGGCACTGGGTATGAGCTTTGAAAAGTCATTAATAGTTTCCAGGCTCAGGTCTTCCAACAACTAGTAAAGGGGCCCATTGGAAAGGATCCATGATAGATTCTGGGGAGAAAATACCCCAGGGAGGGCAGGAGTAATTTTTAATGTTGAATCACAAAGTGACTCCTTATTCTTCCTCTTTCTTCTCAAGTCTCTGTCTCTTCTACCATCATTCTCCACCTGTACTTTGAAGGGAGTTCCCTCTCGACTCTTATGGTCAGGTGTTATCTAGATTTCCTTACTTTAATGCAACTGAGATGTGGTCAGGATGGAGAAACTATGCTAGGGAATCAAGGGGAAAATAAAACAAAACCAAGCAAAGGCCGAAGTCGTAGCACTGTGCCTAGTCTCCAAAGGCATAGAAATCTTCGTTATCATTCCATCTAAGCCTGTCTGAGAAGTTAGTTTTTTTCCCCCTCACCAGTTGTAAAAAACATTATGATTTTTATTTATGTAACTGCCTTTCTGAACATATCCTTCTTGCCTCCTCTACCTGGTGAACCATACCTTGTAATAACTAAAAATTTTTAAAGAAAGATAAGAAAGAAAAGCATTTCAGAAAATTAACCAAGACATCAACCAAGTCTGACAAGATAGGCAATGTCCCAGCCTCAGAAGAGAAGGGATTTCAATTCCTTTCAATCTCTTCTTCAGAGATGAGCTTAGCTGTTATAATTATACACTGTTCAGTTTTTCCATTTACATAATCATTTTATATATTGTCCTCCTGGTTCTAACTTCATCACTCAATATCAGTTTATATAATATTCCCATGATTCTCTGAATTCCTCATACTCACCATTTCTTATAACAGTGATATCCCTTTTCATCCGTGTGCCAAATTTGTATAGCCATTCCCTAACAGATAAGCATCTACTTTATTTCCAATTCTTTGCTACTATGAAAAGGGCTGCTATTAATATTCTGACATGCTTGGGAAATCTCATTCTATCTTTGACTTCCTTGGAGTATATGCCCAACAGTGAAATCTTTGACTTTATTTGCACAATTCTAAATTTTTTTTTCCCAAAATGATTGGACCAATTCATAGCTTTGCTTTCTACCTTGACTATCCCTGTTGTTTGTTTCTTTATTCAATTTTTTTTGGTCTAGACCTGCAGTTTCATTGGTTTATTATTGATTTACCTTCTATCAATGTATCTTGACAACTATTCTGTAATTTATCATTTTAGAGACCATTGCCTGGAGGCAGTGAGAGGTTAAGTGACTTATCCAGGGTCATGGTATGTGTCAAAGCAGGATTTTAATCCAGACCTCCCTGTTTGGAGGACTGATTCACTATCCACTAAGCCATACTATCTTTAATGTACAGTATGCAGGGATGTTGCTAAAGTCTGAACACATGGGAAAATTGACAGCAACGTGGAGTTATTGCATCGAGTTCATGTGAATCTTGCAAAGCCCATCAACCTTTGCATCACAAATGATGGAAATCATATTGAAGATGTCATTTGTTAATATTCCAATTAAATAAAATGTGGTTGAAAATTTCATTCATTTCATTTCTTGAGGACATGCATTTTTGCCTAGGTGTCCCGACTTTAGGAACACCTTATAGATTAACATTAATAACAACCCACATTTCCATAGCACTTTTAAAGTTTAAAAGTAAAGTGATTCCTGTTTATTACTTCATTTGATCCTCACAACAACTCTGTGAGACACTAGTTATTATTGTCATCACTTTACAGATGAGGAGACCGAGGCTCAAAGAAAATTAAGTGACTTTCTACAGTCACATAGTTAGGACGTATCATAGGTTAGACTTGAACTCAAGTCATCCTGACTCCAAGTTTAGCACTCTACTCCCTCACACCCTAGTAATTTAACCATATGCCTTAACCAGAATTAAGATTGATTCTTCCTGCAGTGAAAGTTCATTTCTTTTCATGTCACCTTCTAACTAGTGCCCCGGGACCTGGTCTGCCTTAAACAGTTCATGAATAGCCTGGTTTCACAGATCTTTCTCCTACTACCCAGGACAACAGTGAGGTGCAAGGGAAAGAAGGCAGTATTTAGAGTGAAAATACATGGATTCGAATCCTGGCTGTGTACCTATGTAATACCTTCAGTGAGTCACCTAATCGCTTTGGGCCTCAGGTTGCCCAATTTATAGAATGAGGGCGTCAGAGTAGGCCAACCTTTCAGATTCTAACTCTAAATCTAAAATCCTGTAACTAGATGGACTTTTCTAGTTTCTAAGCCCATGCCTCTTGTACCTTCCACTTAGTCCCTGCTTCTAGCCTGACAGTATACTCCCGAACAGACTAGGGTGACAGTCATATTTCATTAGCCAGATCTAGACACTGCCCTTTGTTCTTGGGTTGGTTGTTTATTTGCCCCTAGGGAGGGGTTTCCTTCTTATCATTCTGAAAGAACTTCTGGGTATTGCTATCTGGGAATTGCTATCAGTCACCTCTGAGCTATTGTGGAGGATGATGGGGAGGGAAGCTCCAGCACTATGAAATTCAAAAGGGAAAAGGTGAATTCTTCAAGCTATAGATGGAGGGCTTGATGTTGGCCCCTGGCAAAAATGTAGGATGTATTGTTCAACAGAATCATATTACCATGGATTTAGATCCATAAAGGGACCTCTGAATAATCATGGATTCACCAAGAACAAGTTATGTCAAATTAACCCCACTTCCTTTTTTGACAAGGTTGCTATATTTATAGGTAAGCAGAATAACGTAAACAAGGACCTGAGTTCAAATCTGGCCTCAGACACTTGACACTTACTAGCTGTGTGACCCTTGGCAAATCACTTAACCCCGATTGCCTCACCAAAATAAAAGGGGGGGCAGCTAGGTGATGCAGTGCACAGAGCACTGACCCTGGAGTCAGGAATAACATAAACATAATATAACTCTGGATTTCAACAAAGTGTTAGGCAAAATCTCTCATCCTATTCTTTCAAACAATATAGAGAGGCACAGGCTCCATCATAACATAGATAAATGGATTAGCAAAGGATCGAATGGCCAGAAGCAATGTGAATTCATTTCAAATGAATTAACTTCAACAGGAGGAGATCTGTCCTTGGTCCTGTTCCCGTCAAACTTTTTATCAATGACTCGGATGAAGGCCCAAGGCTTGCTGGCTTGGTGAACTCATCAAATTTGCAAAGGAAATTCAGCTGGAAAAGATGGCTAATAGGCTGGATGACAGTACTCAGATCTCAAAAGCACTTTGCAGACCAAAATGAGGGTTGGAATTTACTGAGATGAAATTTAATAGAGATAGTGTATGCGTGGGTTCAGAAAATCAGCCACTTAGGTACCAATTGGGGGAGGCAGGACAAAACAATGGTTCACACGCGAATAAGCAGGACATGGGAGATTTTACTTGGCTACTAGCTCAGCCAAAAAAGTGAGATTTCATTGACAGAAACAGAATCTAGCATGAGAAGGCCTAAGTTTTGCCCCATTCTCCTCTGGTCTGCTCATCACTGGCCAATTGCATTAAGTTCTGGACAATACATTTTACGTTATTCCTTCCACATTGCGACTTTCCTCATCTCAGTTTCAATATATTATAGGTCAACATAAGAAATTAAATGGGAATTTGGGGGGAGTTTTGTGGAAGCTGAAGACTACACGCAAAGGCCAGCAGACCACACAGAAAAGTTTAGAAACTCAGAAATTAATAAAACATGTGTACAGTATAATACCAACATGTTCTGTCTTTTAATACTACAAGAATTCAGACTTCTAACTTTTTCTGGAGGGGTGAAACAGGTAAGGCAGTAAACACAACGTCGATGATAATTGTGAATATGCCCACGTGGTTCTGCATCGCAAAGTACACGAGACTCTCCACACAGAAGGTAGAGGAAGTGAACCATTTGTTCAGACACCAGAGAACCACATCCCATAACCGAATGCTCAGCTCCCACAGCCGGTCAGTCCACTTCATCATAACAGCAAGGAACCCAAAACATTCAACACAGAATATCACAGCATGGAGCCTCAACATCCCAAAACCTCTCCGACCCCCTGCTGGGGTCTTCCCAAAACAAGCTCACAGCACAGCTAAGTCACTACGTCGGTGTGTTCAGTTCTAACAATCACGACGGCAGCCATTAGCAGCCACCAGTAGCCATAATATCTTTCTCAGCACTTTCTGTGACATAACTTCCTTTTCCTGTCAGGAAGCTCCTCCCACCACATATGTCTTAGGCTTCCTGTGATGTAAGCAGGTCACATGGCCTATTAATGGGTGGGAAAGATCTTCAAATCCAAACTGCTAATACAAGGGGTGGGGGGGGGGAAGGCTGGGCAATTGGGGTTAAGTGACTTGTCCAAGGTCACACAACTAGTGAGAGTGTCAAGTGTCTGAGGTCGCATTTGAACTCGGGTCCTCCTGACTTGGGGGATGGTGCTCTACTCCCTGCGCCACCTGGCTGCCCCAATAATTCAGACTTCTTCAGTGTGAAGGGAGGGCTAAAAAACTTTACACAGATTTTCCAGATTGCAGGGGCACCACCACCCTGCAAGGGATAATTGTAGAGCGTATCTAGGAAACTGTTCCAAATGAGGAATTGTTAAAGGAATTATAGTTGTTTGGCCTAGAGAAGAGAAGGGGGATGGGGACAGCACCTGATAATTGCCTTTAAGTATCTGAAGGGTTGTCCTTTGGCAGAAGGGTTAGAAATGTTCTTGGTTTTTAAGGCCAGGATTGTCAGCAAAGGGTAGGTGGAAGTCTCAGAGAGGCAGATGTAAGGAAACACAACAAACGCGTTCAGAGCTCTTTCCTCTTAAACAATATTCCTTGCTTGTAAACAGACAATTGCTACCCCCAATCAGAAGGAATGTTTCTCCCAATACCAAAAGAAAAGGTTACTTCCTTCGCAGTTTAATTCTCCCCACTGCCTTCAAGGATGAGTCTTCAATTAGAGCGTATTCTCTTTTTTCCTACTTGTCAGTTTAAGGAATAGGTCTCCAAACTACCAACGTCTCCTAGAAAAAAATATAGGGTCCCTTTCCAAAGAAGCTTAAAAGTGGGCAGTCACCTCTCTCTGCCTACGCGTAATCAGAGGTCAGGCCGGCAGTTTGGTTACAACCTTTCCCACAAAATCCCCATTCACGGGTGCACAGAGGACCTTGTATACTCCTTTCAATCCAGTCTGGAGCTCCTCTCTTCCTGCCACAGCAGCTTCCAGCTGGGCCTCCAGTTCCCAGACAGATAGGAGATGCAGGATTTGCATCATAGTACAAGACAAAAGGATAGGTTTTATCAAGAATCAAGGCTTCCTCACTGAGTCCCAAGGTAAGTGGGGGAAATGCTCATAGTCTGCAACTTTTAAAACAATCCCCGCAAAAAGCACCTCCAAATCATGACTGTGTTTGAAAATTGTGCCTAAAATATTCATCCTCTTTGACCCAGAGATTCCATTGCTAGGCCATGGCCCAAAGAAATCAAAAACAGAAAAAAAAAATGGAAAAGAACGAGAGAATCAGGAGACGGATGTTCATGGACAGGCGGACGACTGAACAAACTGTGCTACAGAAGTGATGAATATAAAGTAGGGAGACCCATGTGAACTGACATGAAGTGAAGTAGAACCGGGGCCGGGGTGGGGGGCGGAACATAAGCGAAGTGAACACAATTATGAAGATGGAAAGCGACGCGGTAGAGAGAGCGCTGAGCCGGGAGCAACCGGAAGCAAGGAAGACCTGAGTTCAAATCAAGTCTCAGATACTTACCGGCTGTGTGGCCCTGGGCAAGTCACTTAACTTCTGTTTGCCTCAGTTTCCTCATCTGTAAAATGGGGGATAATTATGGCATAAACGTACCAAGACTGTTGTGAGGATAAAATGAGATAATGATTATAAAGCACTTAGCACAGTGGTGAGGGCTGTATACATGTCAGCTATCATTACCAGTGTTACTACTACTACTAATACTACTACGACTACTACCTCCATGACCAAATTGGTATTAAATACTACACACATGGCACAGTGGATAGCGTGCTGAGCCAGGAATCAGGAAGATTCATCTCCCTGAGTTCCAATCTGGCCTCAGACACTTCCTAGCCGTGTGACCCTGGGCGAGTCACTTACCCCTGTATGCCTGAGTTTTCTTGCCTGTAAGATGAGCTGGAGAAGGAAATGGCCAATCACTCTCATACCTTTGCCAAGAAAGCTCCAAATGGGGTCTTGATTCGGAACAAAAAAAAAATTGTAATGACTAAATTTTGCACCAAGGGAAGATGTGAGAAGGTGTTGCCTTCCTTTCTTGGCAAACATTGGGCATTGTGGGTGCAGAACACTGTATATACTGTTAGACTTGGATAATTTGTGAGTTAGTTTTGCTGAACTTTTCTTTATTCTCTTTCAAGGAAATCCTTTGTTTTAAGGTACAGCTCTACGGGTGGGAGAAGGGAGAGGGAGAATATATACAAAGCAATTTAAAAACAAAAGACATCACTAAAAATTGTTTTTGACGGTCCGTAGTCTCTGAGCTTTTTCTTTACCCCTGTGATGGAGCCTGCTGCAGCTCTAACACCTTTCTCCTTCTTGTTCAATCAGGATATCCTTGTCTGAGCCTGTTCCTCACAATGGGACTCATGACTACTCCTCCTAGGCCTGGGGAAACATTGATTGGGTTTAGAAAATTCCCTAACTACTGTTTATATGAAAACTTTAGGGTCTCTGAAACCGGTCCTGGTGTCAAGACTTCTGGATCTAAATAACAACCCTCCCCTTTTCTAAGAGCTTCTAAGCCTCTAGTCCTATTAGCCGATGCCTTGCTCCCCACAGGGGGCCTTGCTGCTTCTGGGCACCTTTGCCGCTTGTTTTATCCATTCTACCAGGGACACAACTATATTAGCCTTTGGAGAAGCTTCTGGACTGGCTCAGGACTCCCAGGTGGACCCTCAGGTTTTGACGGGTCCTGTTTCTCTGATATCAATGCCTTTGGGGTTGCTGTTTTGGCTGTGAAGGGCCCACAGCAGCTGACTCTCAGGAATCCGTGACCTCTGACACAGGTATGCCTGAGAGTCTAGAGAAGGACTCAGAAAGTGTTAACGATGTCACTTTTCCTGAGTTCGTGACATCCACACCTTCCCTGAACTTTATGTCCCAAACCTCAGGAAGCTTGCCAGCAGACAGATGCAAAACCTCTCCAGGAATACAAATGGCATAACAAATTCAGTGTCGGGGTAAGGGTGGGGGTGGGGTGATATGTGAGTGGGGAATGGCTTTGGGAAAGCCTGACCATGGGTGTGGCCGTACAGGGACAGTGTCCCCCTACACTACTTCCTTACCCTCTGCGGGCTTACGTTTACTCTCCCTTATTCTCCACTGGTGTCCCTGTTCTCCCCTAACCTTTGTGGTCCGTGGGCCAGTTGAGGACTATAAACTGTAAACTCAGCCAAGGAGGAAATGTGCCCCCTCTGGATGCCAGTGCCTGGTGTAAAGGCCTGGTTGCCCTGGTCTAGTTACTTTCTATGTTCTTCCCAGCCCATTCCCATGAGGGCACATGTGATCCAAATTCCCTGCGTGTATCCAGAAGGAAGTCGCTCACATTGGCAACGGAGGCCGCTGAGTGGGAAGAGGCATGTGGCACCTGCTACGTGCCAGGCGCTGTGCTAAGTGCTTTTTACGAATTATCTCGTTTGAGGTGGCTCAGTGGATAGAGCGCAGGACTTGGAATCAGGGAGATCTGCTTCAGAAGTCTCCTATTTGACCTTTGGCAAGTCAATTCATCTGTCAGCCTCAGTTTCCCTATCTGTAAAATCGGGATAATGACAGCCCCTCCCTCACTGACTTGTTGAGAGGAACAAATGGGGTAACCTGTATAAAGCGCTTTGCAAACCTTAAAATGCTATTATTATATATAGTCTTCTTTTTTGGAGGGAAGAAGACAGGGCCATTGGGGTTACGTGACTTGCCCAAGGTCACACAGCTAGTAATTGTGTCAGGTGTCTGAGGCCACATTTGAACTCAGGTCCTCCTGACTCCAGGGCCGGTGCTCTCCTCACTGGGCCACCTAGCTGCCCCCGAATGCTGTTATTAATAGTCCATTGGCTTGCAGTGTGTTTTCCAGGCATCTAGGATCAGCTGTCATTTGTTGGTCATTCACTTTCCCCAGAATCAATTCTTTAGGAAAACAAAACCCTATGTGGTGGACTTGTGGTGAGCAGCCTCTGTTTTTGGTTCGTATAGATCTTTCGTCCTGCCATTCCTTTGAAGGACTGGTTTGCATGGCCCTCCTTTTGAAGGGCCACTCCCAAGTATTCCCTCAGTTTCCTGTGACCCTTCAGAGGTTCACAGGAACCAGCCAGGAGGGAAAAAATGCTAGCTCCTGCATCTTCTTTTCTTCCAGAGGCCTGCCAACCTGAAGCTTGAGCCTAAAAGTCTTGTCCTCTGAGAGCGGTACTTTATTGTAAGCAGAGGCTGCCACCCTCCTAGTGCTGGAGGTTTGTTTTTTTTTATTTTAATTAAAACATTTTAATTAAAATTTTCTTTTTTTACAATTATTTATTTTCCTCTCCCTTCCATCTCCTCACTCTCATTTCCTCCCCTAGGGAGGGGGTGGATGGGAAGAAAAACCAAATTCTGGTAACAAACACGCATAGTCAAGCAAACCAGACTGTGTCCAGAAATACATGTCTTGTTCTGCATCTTCAGCCTACTATCTCTCTGTGAGGAGATCGCTACAGCATCAGTCCTCTGGAATCATGGTTGGTCGGTCACTGCACTGAACAGAGTTCTTAAGTCTTTCAAAGCTCTTTGGCTCTGTAACGCTGTTCTAGTATACATTTTTCTCTTGCTTCTGCTCACTCCACTTTGCATCAGTTCATACAGGTGTTCATCGATTTCTCTGAAACTGTCTCTTTCATCATTCCTTATAGCACAACAGTATTTCATTATATTCATATGCCATAATTTGTTTAGCCATTCCCCAGTCAATGGGGAGCTCCCCCACCCCTAGTGTCCAGTTATTTGCTATCACAAAAGAAGCTGCTAGAGGTATTTGAGGCTGCTAGGTGGCACAGTGGATAGAGTGTTGGGCCTGAAGGCAGGAAGGCTCATCTTCCTGAGTTCAAATCTGGCTTCAGACACTAATTAGCTATGTGACCCTGGACGAGCCACTTAACCCTGTTTGCCTCAGTTTCCTTATCTGTAAAATGAGCTGGAGAAGAAAATGGCAAACCACTCTGTCTAGAAAACCCCAAATGGGGTCACAAAGAGTCAGAAACAACTGAAAAATTTCCAAACGACAAAACTAAATATTTATGATTACTTTTCCTCTTTCTCTGATCTCTTTGAGTTATAGCCCTGTTATAGGTAACATCGATTCAAAAGGGAAGCAGGGTTCAGTAACTTTTTAGTCCCAAATTTTCTTCCAGAATGGCTAGACCAATTCAAAACTTTACCAGCAATTCATTAATGTGCCAATTTCCCCGCATCCCCTCCAATATTTGTCCTCCCACACACGCACCACTTTGAGCCGCAGTGAGGTGCTACAGTGCTAGAGTTAGGATAGACTTGAGTTCAAATCTTGCTTCAGAACCTTACTAGCTGTGAGATCCTAGGCAAGTCATTTAAATTCTCCCTTCCTCAGTTTCCTCTTCTGTAAAATGGGGATAATAAAAGCATCTACCTCCCAGGGTTACTGTGAAGATAAAACTGAGATAATATTTGCAAAGGGCTTTGCAAACCTTAAAATGGTATCTAAATGCTCTTGGTGAGGGTGGGGGTCAACTGTGTTTGTGAAGTGGGACCTCAAAGTTGCTTTAACCTAAATTTCTTTAATTCCTTTAATCAGTGATATGGAGCATTAAAAAAGTGCATTTCTTCCCTTGAGAACTGCTTGTTTATATTCTTTAACTATTTATCAGTTGAGGAATTGTCTTTATTCTCACAGTTTTGAATTAGTTCCTTAGAAATCTTGGAAATGAGACTTTTATCAGGGAAACTTGCTTCAAAGATTTTTTTCCTCAGTTAATTGTATCCCTTCTAATCTTTGTTGCCTTAGTTTTGTTTGTGCAAAAATTTTAATTTTATATAATCAAAACTGTCCATTTTATTTTTAAGAGTTTATCTTTTCTTTAGTCATGAAAACTTTCCTTTTCTCTAACTCTAAAAAAGTAGTTTCTTCCTTGTTCCTCTAACTTGTTTTTGTTGGGACCTTTAATGTCTAGGTCATGAGATTTGGATCTCTCTTGATGACACAGCCTTCCTGACCACCCTTTGAAGCACCAGCTGCACTTTCAATCATTCCCTCAATTTCCTAGTCGAGATGGGAGAGTTGGAGTACTCCTTACTTCCCAATGCCACTTCTAGGGTTTCCCTCTACCTCCATCACTCAGTAGTCTGTCTCCTTTGAGATTCACTCAGTACATATCTAGCACCCAATCAAAATTCTGGTAGCTCTTGTCTACCAACCTCCAGGATACTCCTCTTTTTTCCTCAGTGAGTGCCTGGATCACAGTCTTTCTCTTTTCCCCAACTCCTGTCCTCACATCAGCAGACTTCTGCATACATATGGACGCTCCCTCAAACAACCTTACTTTCCAGTTCCTCGACTTACCCTTTCCTATGACCTATTTCTTCACCCCGCCTCAGAGGTGATCATACCTTCCTTCTTCCTCTTACCCCAAAATATTCCACTTTCATTTTTATGAAGTCTGAAATTCTACCATCTAATCACAGCCTCCTGTCATTTCGCCTCTCTCTCAGTTTTGCCACCCCAAATTCTGTTCTTTGTTGTCATGACAACCTCCAGTCCTTTAATTCCTTCGTCCTTGCCCAGATTGTCTCTCTTTTACTGGCCACACGCTCCTCCCCTCCCCATCTTGATCCCTTAGTGAGCCAGTTCAATTCTTACTGTCATCTTTTTTTGATTCCTTTGCCCTCTTCTCCCATCCTGGATCATGACCTACCTAGTCTCAGCCCTGGATCACTCCCACTATCCATTGCCTCTGTTCTGACTCACACACTATCGATCCATCAGTAAACATGTATTAAGCACCTACTATGTTCCAAAAAAAATCACAAAACCATATTGACTGGATCTACTACAAATTGACATTATGTAATCTCAACTAAGTCCTTGAAATCCTTTTATACATCATGGACTCTAAGGGACAGATAAGTGGCACAGTACATAGAGTGCCAGGCATGGAGCCAGGAAGACTCCTTTTCCTGAGTTCAGATCTGGCCTCAGACACTCACTGGCTGTACGATCCCGGGCAAGTCACTTACTCCTGTTTGGTGCAGTTTCCTCATGTGTACAATGAGCCGGAGAGGGAAATGGCACATCACTCCAGTGTCTTTGCCAAGCAGACTCCAAATGGGGTCTTGAGTTGGACATGACTGAAAAATGGCTGAACAACAGCTGATTCTAACCTACTCACCACATCACGTTTTGCAAACCTTTTCTTCCCTTCCCAAATCTTCTATAGCTCTCCCTTCCACCACTCCCACCTCTTAGCTGAGAACCTTGTCTCATATTTCACAGGAAAAAAAAATTAGGTTGTTAAATTATCTCTCATTGTCCCGTTTTCCAGGTCAGTTGTATTTTATATAAGGCATCATGTTTTCTTCTATTTTTCCAATATTTTGATTTTATTCTAATATTTCTTGCTGTCTCATAGTCAATGATTTCTATTTGCTCAATTCTAGTTTTCAGAGATTTCAATTTCTGAGTAACATTTACCAGTTTTTCTTCAAAGTTACTCATTCTCCTTCCAATCCTTTCCTTCATATCTTTTATTTCATTTTTAAACTCTTGCTTCATTTCTTTTAGGTATTTATGCAGTAAAACTTAGTAGTCTTAGTTTGATCACAATAGGGGAGAAATTCCCTTTCCCTAGGGCAAAGGCATCAGACCCGAGTTCGATTAGGATGAGAATTTCCTGTCACTGAAGCAGTGGGTTCAGGCCATTGGCCTGAAGACAAAAGCCCTGTCCATTAAGGTGCAGATGTCTACAATCCTAGTCCTCCTCACTTTGGTAGCTGAGTGAAGGATGGTTTATCTTGGGAAGAGGAGTTGAGATCAAGAAACAACCAGGAGACTACGGCAATAGTCCAGGTAAGAGGTCATGGGAGCTTGCCACGTGGTTGTGGCTGTGTGAATGGAGAGAGGCGGATTTAAGGGTAAAGGTCTATGGGCTATACAGTTTCAGATGTCTGTTAAAAAGTTGATACATGTGGAACTGTGGTTCAGGAAAGGGATGCAGCTTGGAGTCCTTTTTCAGAGATGATAATGAAACCCTTTGGGACCTGATGAAGCCACCAAATGAGAACGCACAAAGAGAAGACAAGAACGCCCAAGACAGAACCTTGGGGAATATGCAGTTAAGGGGTGGGATATGGATGGTAATTCAGCAAAGGAGACTGAGGGTGGTCAACAGTATCAGATGACACACGAGTTTAAGAAGGATGAAGACCGAGAGAAGGCCATACAACTTGGCAATTAAGAGTTCACTAGGAACAACATCAGTTGAGTGAGGTGTTAAGGTTAATGAGGAGGTTGAAAACCTGGGAGGCTAGAAGGGTGGTGGTGCCCTTGAGAGAAGCAGGGAAGTCGGAGAGTGCGATGGGTTTTTGGAGAAAAGACAATGCAGTTGCATGCCTGCTTTTTTATACTTGTTCCTATTAAAAAGTGAAAAGTGTGTTCATGCATGTATGTGTGTTTGTGTATATTTGTGTGAGGGGACCTTATTTACTCCCCTAGAAAACAGTGCCCTCATGCCAAGGAACACCCTTGGCAGCCATGAGATGTTGGGCAGGGGATGGGGGTGGGGAGGCAGGAGGAGGGGATGCTGGGGGTTATGGGTAGGAATTTTCCCCTGAGGGGTCCATGTCAGAGGCATGGGAGGCCAGTGGTAGGAAGGGGAGGAACAGGTAAAAATTGGAAGAGGTAATATGGATGTGCTGGAGATAATGATGGTTAGTTTGGTGGGGGAAAGGGAGAAGGAAGGACACGAACCACCTGCCTACTTGGCTGAGTGGTGGATCATACATTCTTGGAATCATACATTTATGGCCCCTCAGGTGGCTCTAGCCTGTGCCTTGGAGATGACAACTTTAGACTCTAAGTACTGGTCATACCTATGTCCCAACTCTAGACCAACTCTAGATAGTGGCACCAAGAACTAATTAGTGAAATAGCATGATTGTGTGATGGGTAAAATCTGAAATAACTGAGGAAACCAAAGGTTCAAATTTCTGATCACATTGGTTTATTAAGCAATGTATGCCAGGCCTTCTCAGTTTGGCACTAGACTCCAAACACAGGGTAGATAGATTTCATGCATGAAAAGAAAACATTTAACAGGATATAACCAGGATACAAAATAGGTAGTCTGATTTCTAGTTGGAGGAAAGATTGGGCGCTTTCCAAATTGGGAGGGGGAGAGCAAATAGGTGTAATTTCCTGAAATCAGAAAAAAAGGGGTCCCACTCTCCATCAAGTGTCTATATTCAATCAAAGGAACAAGGAAACAGTAACTGATTGACTGGTATGGGGTCAATTTTCAGATAAGACATATAGGTTGCTTGAATTGTATAATTGTGAGAAAACTACTTGTATCAGTCTTCAGATCTTCTGGTCAGCATAACCTAGGTCCTTAGTTAAGAGTCTCTAAGCAACAGGTAGAGGTGATCCAGCTTCCCAGCCACACAGGTCTAGGTTCAAACAATAGGATAAAGTTTTCTCCCAATTCCCACAATTGAATAAAGTCTTCTCACAAGACAGAAATTGAACTAGACCCATAACTGAATAGAAAGGGAACTGAGCTAGTTCCAGAATACGGGATCAATGCAGTTCACTCAATCCCCACAATTGGTCACTGTGAAGTCAACTTCAAAAAATTAGGACTTTGCCCCAGATATCCTAAATTTGGCTTAATTATCCATCATGGACCTATGTTGTCATTCAGTTCTGTTCAACTGTTCATGACCCCATGTGGGGTTTTCTTGGCAAAGACACTGGAGTGGTTTGCCATTTCCTGCTCCAGCTCATTTTACAGATGAGAGAACTGAGGCAAACAGAGTGAAGTGACTTGCCCAGAGTCACACAGCTAGTAACTGTCTGAGGCTGGATTTGAACTCAGGCCTTCCTGACTCCAGGGCTGGCGTTCCATCCACTGTGTCACTTAACTGCCCTATATGGGCCTATAAACGTGTATACATCCATCTCTAAACTGTTTGTAGTTTCTGCTTATACCTTTGCTGTTGTTCTATGTCTCACTGATTTATTCATTTCTGCCCAAAGCAATGTTTTTCATCCCTTCTCATTCTGTAATTCATTTACATGTCCAAGCTCTCCATGAGGTTTGGACTAGGGGTATGTGTTTTACACACACAGCTCAGTTGTTTGGAGAAGGTGGAATAAACTTAGTGAGAGAAGGTATGCCTTTGGAAGAATTCCTGAAATGCAGAAGAAAGAGAAGGGAAAGGAAGAAGAATGAGCGAGGAAAACAAAGGAGAAGAAAGAGGGAGAATATGGCCCCAGGGAACTAGAGGCCTCTTCATTTTGCAACTAACAAAGACAGCCCTTTCTGAAATTTTGCCTAGGGGCCAAAATGTAACCTTAGCTACTAAGATAACAGGTGACAATTTTGAGAGTACTTAGGTTTAAATACCTTAAACGACCCTTAAATCAGCCCTCTTTTTTTTGTAATAGTTTGCTTAGATGACACTTATTTCTGTTTAAATTTTAAAATATTTTTACATCACTTTCATTTCTGAATACATTATTCTCCCCTACCCTACTCAGCAAATCATCAAAGAACAAAAAAAACGAAAAAAGCAATATACAAACATTAACACACCAAATGACACTAACAGTATGTGTGTAATCGGAGTCTGGTGCATGCTCACACACCCATCAGCTCGCTCAGCTGATATCACTTCTCCACACAGGGAAGCCAGGAAGCCTGCTTCTGGGAAGGTCATGATGAAGGGAAGCATCCCAGAGACTGAGAAGCATGTATAGACATCCCATAACTGGCTGTGTAGCCCAAACTGGGGACATCTTCAAAAAGACCTGAGATACAGAAGTACACGTAGTTTGGTTTTACATATGTTTATAAATCTGTGTCAAATGGTGGCCTTCTCTAGTGCAGGTGGGGAGACAGGGAGGGAAAGGGGAAGACAGTTTGGAACTTAAAATGTAACAAAAATAAAGAAAGAAAGAAAAATTCAAAAGACCTGAGATACTTGCAGCTGGCTGTCTTTACTTGGTTTGGTGATGTCTTTGCTGCCAATGGGCCAACCAGGTGGCTCAGTGGATATAGAGCACTGGGCTTGGAATAAAGATGACACCGACTAACTGTGATTCTGGGCAAGTCACTTAACCCTTTTTGCCTCAGTTTCCTCATCTGTAAAATGAGCTGGAGGATATGGCAAACCACTCCAGTATCTTTGTGAAGAAAACCTCAAATGGGGTCACAAAGAGTCAGACATGACGAGTGAACAACAGCAGCAGCATTTCTCGCAGCATCCAACGAAAGGCCGTGTCATAAGAGGAGAGGTCTTGGAACCTTCTCCCCATCAAGGCTATGAGACCCTCTGACCCCTAAATTTGTTCTTTTCCATTCTGGATAAAAGAAGTGGAGCCCGTATTATCTTGTGAGTTTGAAAGGATTGTCCGTATCTCTGCCTTTCACAGTTCTAGGTTTTCAGTGAGCATAGCATCGATGCTCTGAGGAACAAGAAAGGACAACCTTGGGGGCAACCTTGGGGACCCCAGCCAGCACTGGCAGAGATGAAGATTCATCTCTGAGTGGGTGTCAGGACTGGCAGTCATATTGCACGTAGACAAGAGCCTACTCTCCCCCTCCCTTCCAAGACTGGGCTGCGGAGGGAGCCGGGAGGAGATGAACTATCTTGTTTCAGCCACGAGTGTCAGGAGTGTCTCCTGGTCATATCTGTGTTTCCTTGGTCTCATATAAATTGCCTTTCTTCTTTCCTGCTGAAACGAAATCAAAATGATTTGTTAACATGGCTAGATCTGAGAGGAAGTAAGGACCTTCCAGGGGGTGGGATCCCGAAGAGAATATCCAGATGTAGCCTGGGAGTAAGTTCCCACTGTACACACAGAACACCACACCACTGCAGATGCTTCTTTTTTTTTTTTTCTTAAGCCAAGCTGAGTTATACCATGGATTAGTTATTCAGTCGTGTCCGACTCTTCTTGACCCCATCTGGGGTTTTCTTGGCAAAGACCCAGGAGTAGTTTGCTATGTCCTTCTCCAGCTCATGTTACAGATGAGGAAACGGAGGCAAACAGGGTTAAGTGACTTGCCCAGGGTCACACAGCTAACAAGCGTCTGAGGCCAGATTTGAACTCAGGAGGAGGGGTTTTCCTGATTTCAGGCTCTGCGCTCTATCCTCTATGCCACCTAGCTGCCCTGGACCATGAATACTGAGACCAAAGTCCAGTGAGAGAAGGCAGGCTTTACAGAAGTGTTCAGCTAACCTATGCAGTCAGAATTGATTTATTAATTGCAATTATTAACCAACAATGAATACTCACTAATTGACAATTGTCCATTGTAAATTGACAATTATGTTTTCCCTGGGTCATGCTCCAGTGACTCTTTAAAGGGACTTAAATGGGCCAGGTTCCCATGCTAAGTGATCTTACTACATTTTAGATCTGTTTGCTAAATTCGAGGAAGAGGTTTCGCGGCCTGAGATAAAGACCGAGTCACCAGGAGGGCTTTAACTTAAGATAAGTGGATCAGACTAGATCAGAGAGGTCCTTGTGGATTGGGGGATTCATTATGTTATCTACAAACCCTGAGGGCAGTCTCCTGTAAAACCAGCCATGCAGTGCCCAAAACAACCAGCAGATAGAGGTGTTACCCCACGAAAGTGTTTTGTTTTCTCTATGAGGTGACATTTCCCCATTTTTCAGGCAAAAAAAGGTTGTGTTGTTTTTTAAAAACACTGAAAGTGAGAGGTGTTGTAAAGAAAGTCTCCATTTTTGTAGTTGTTGCTTATCAGTTGTGTCTGACCTTGTAACCGCCTTGATGTTTCTGTTGGCAAAGATGCTGAAGTGGTTTTCCATTTCATTCTCCAGCTCATTTTACAGATGAGAAAATTGAAGCAAACAGGTTTAAGTGACTTGCCCAGGGTCACACAGCTGGTAAGTGTCTGAGGCCAGAAGTTGACACTTCCTGACTTCCTGACATTCTATCCACTGAACCATCACCTCCTGTAAAAGTGAAATAAATCTGAACAAGTTCTGACAGTGTTTAGGGCAGCTAGGTAGTACAGGGATTGAGCTCTAGGCCTGAAATCTGGAAGACTCATCCTCCCCAGTTCAAACCTGGCCTCAGATTCTTATTAGCTGTGTGACCCTGGGTAAGTCACTTTACCCTGTTTACCTCTGTTTCCGCATCTGTAACATGAGCCGGAGAAGGAAATGGTAAACTACTCCAGTGTCTTTGCTAAGATTACCCCAGATGGGGTCATGAAAAGTCAGACACAACTGAAAAATGACTCAACAACAACGAACAGTATTTACCAATGTTTTCCCTCCAGAGCACTGCAGTTTTTCCAAAGTCCCCTCTCTGGGCCTGTTTCCTCACCTCTAAAATAAAGGGGCTGGATGGACTTGCTGATCTCCCAGAGGTCCCATTCGTTTGGGACATTTGGTGATCCAGGTTCCTATGGCTAGAAGCACGTAACACACAGACTGGCCCCCGTGATCAGACAGAACATCTGAATGGAAGGCAGACCTTGGGATGATACAGTTTTGTCAAAGTGTCTGGAGGTGAGTTTTATACTGGCTCACTTCAGCTTGGCTTCCCACTCTTTGATGGACTCTCTCTGGACTCCACCTCCTTCTCACCCATCACATCACCAATCTGGAAACCTCTGCCCTGGGACCCTCATCTCCTCATTGGTGGTGCCCTGGGACCACCATTTTGGTAAGGACCTCAACTAGGCTTCACTTTATCCTCTCTGACTCTCTGCAGACTCCACTTCCTTCTCATTTGCTCAACATGGCCCCTCATGGGTATCCTGCCTCCCCTCCCCCCTTTTCCAGCACCCTTCTATGTGTCCACTTCTCCCATTAGAACATAAGTTGCTTGAGGGTAGGGAACGTCTTGCTTGCTTGTATTTATAAATCCGGCACTTCTCACAGTCCCTGGAACATAGCGCGCACTTAAGGTGTCTGTCTAGTTAGTCTAACTAGTTATACATCCACCCACCTATCTATGTATATCATAGTAATCAATGCCAACCTAGATGTCATGATCACCCATTCCAATACCAGCTAAGACCCTAATAGTAGCTATGCCCTGACTGGGGAAGGTGGGCAGGGCATGGAGATTCTTTTCTTTCCTCTATCCTCAGCACTATCATTTGCCCTTTATTATCAATGGCCCTCCAATTCCGGCTGTTGTAAGAGGAAATTTTAGATCTCCCCTAGCCCATTGTGGGCTTCAGAAACCTGCTGGCTCCAACTAGGACTGTTTGGGACAGAGCCCCCATCCTGGCAAAGGAGCTGCTCCGGCCCCTTGTACAGACTCCACCGTTTCTGGGTGCCTGTGTTTCCCACCATTCCCCAGACCGTCCCTGCCCACACCCAAACCCCATAGCTCAGCTATCCCCACCCCAAGTGTCAGAGCTCTCTTGTCTCCCCATTTTCCACTTAGGCCTCCAGGGAGTATTTGAGCCCAGTCTTCAAGTCCCATCCTTGAATCCCAAATGCCTCCAACGCACCGGTCTTTCCAAAGGGCTCCAAGTTTCTTCCCTTAATCTTCCCAGGCCTCCAACCACACTCTCCACATAACAAGAGACCCCTTGTTCTCTACAGCCCCACCCTCCTGCCAGCTCCTACATCCTTCAGGCTTCCTTTCCTCTCTCCTTTCCCCAGGGACCAAGAACTGTTACTAATTACCGTGGGGCTGAGGAATGTGAGGGGGAGTTTGAGGGAGGGACAGAGAAGAGGCAGGAAATTACCAGGTCCGAATCCTGGGAAGGGCTGGGATAGAAGAAATGAAACTTTAGGCTATTAAGCTCAAAAAAAAAAAAAAAAAGGAAGCACCATGGTTTGAGGATAAGGAAGAAGGCTCCTACTGGCGCTATATGTTCCTGCTGTCCTAATTTCCAACATGCTACACCCCTACCCCAACTGGGATAGGGCCAGGCCTGGAGTCAGGAAGACTCATCCTGCTGAGTTCAAATCTTACCCTCAGACATTTATTAGCTGTGTGGGCAAGTCACTTAACCCTGTTTGACTCAGTTTCCTCCTCTGTAAAATGAGCTGGAGCAGGAAAGGGCAAACCATTCTAATATTTCTGCCAAGAAAAGCCCAAATGAAGTCACAAAGAGTTTGACAAGACTGAAAAAACCGAGCAAACTGAGCAACAACTCCCACAGGACACCTTCATTCCCCTCCCCCCTTTCTGTTTTCAGCTTCCTTTTATATGTTGTCTTCCCCATCAGAATATCTTTCTTTTTGCTTGTATTTGTATTCCCCGTGCTTAGCACAGTGGCCAGCACATAATAAGCTGGCTGTTTTAATTCTCCATGTTGTGTACCTAATCTGTTTCACTGATTGATCTATTTTATTTGGAACCTATTTAAGAAAATAGTTAACGGTTTTATAATATGGTGAGATCTGGCACTGCTAGACCCCCCTTTGTTTCCATTTCTTTTCATTGTTCCTCTAGGGATGTTTGACCATTTTTGCCTCCATATGAATTTTGTTATTATTTTTTCTAGTTCTATAAAGTAATCCTCTGGCAGTGTGATTGGTATGGCATTGAATAAATTAACCTAGATAGTATTGTCATTTTTATTATACTGACTTGTCTTACTCATGAGCGATTAATATTTTTCAAAGTATTTAGGACTATATTTCTATTTGTAGTTGGATCTATATAGTTCTTATATGTCTTGGAAGGTAGACTCCCAAATATTTTAGAACCTTCTGTAGTCATTTTAAATGGAATTTCTTTCTGTCTCATCCTGCTGGGTTTTACTGGCACTACACAGAAATGCTAATGATTATGTAGAGTTATTTTATATCCTGAAAGTTTGCTGAAATTATTCATTGTTTCAGGTCATTTTAAAGTTAATTCTTTAGAGTTCTTCATATACACCATCATATTATTTGCAAAATTGATAATTTTGTTTCTTCTTTACCTATGGTTATTCCCTCAGTTTTTTTCTTGGTCTAGTGCTATATCAAATAGAAGTGGTGATAATGGACATCTTTGTTTCACTCCTAAATTTACTGGAAAAGATTTATCTGTTACAAATAATGATAGCTCTTGGATTTCTATGTACTACCTATTATTTTAAGAAGAGGTCCATTTATTCCTATGCTTTGTAGAGTTTTTAACAGAAATTTATTTTGTCAAAAGCTTTTTCTACATCAATTGATATAATTGACATATGATTGTTAATTTTGTTACTTATATGGTTAAGTTCATATTTTTTTCTCACATTAAACCAATACTGATATAAATCCAATAAGACTAGAAAAAGAAATTGAGAGAATCACCATAAAATAACTCAAGAAGAAACAAAATTATCACTTTTTGCACATGATTCTATAGCATACTTAAGGAACCCTAAAGTCAACTAAAAATTAATTGAAATAATTTCAGCAAACTTGTAGGATATCAAATAAATCCACACAAATCATCAGCATTTGAATCATTCCTGCCCCCAAAATATGTTGGCAGATTTTCTGCTTATTATATATACTCCAGAAACACAAGAAGGTAAGTAAATACAGCTACCAAGAAAAGCACAAATAATGAAATCAATTACCCAAGGTGTTATTTATGGGGTTAAAAACAATACGAACAGCAATAAAATAACAACAGAGTACTCAAGGAGATATGATGAAAGATGAAAGCAGAATTTAAATAGAAGAAGTAGTACTGGAGTAATTCACCACACTCTGTCTGTACAGGAATCAATATTTTCTATGAATCTAAACAGCAGAATAGGGACAGCTAGGTATCGAAGTGGTTAGAGTGCCAGGCCTAGAGTAAGGAGGATCTGAGTTAAAATCTGGCCTCAGACACTTACTAGCTGTTTGACCCTGGGCAAGTTACTTATCCCTGTTTGCCTCAGTTTCCTCATCTGTAAAATGAACTGGAGAAGGAAATGGCAAACCACTCCTCCAGTATCTTTGCCAAGAAAACCCCAAATGGGGTCACAAAGATTTGGAATTGACTGAACCACTAAACAATAACAACAAAACTGCGTTATGGGAGAACACACAGAAGAGTAGAAAGAAGATAGAGGGGAATGCGTGATAGACTTCAATCAAGTCAATGGTAAATAATGAAGGGAAAATAACTCCTGTAATCTCTTAGGAAGAAAAGGGGACTATGGGGAAATGGCTAAGATGGTAAAACAAAGAACGAAAATGGGGGGTGAAGAAAGGAGAAAATTTCATGGCAGAGGGGATGTTTCACATTAAAGAACAAATATTCCTATGGATTAAGGCAGTACTTAAATGTCTTCCGTGAAGGCATTTAAATGAATAAAATCTCTCTAAAAATAAAAATAAGCAAAATACGAAAATGACACATAGAGAGATGCCAGAGAGGATGAGGAGAATCTACGTGTGGACGTTGCTCTCTCGAAACAGAAAAATATTTGAATTAGACAGATAATAAATTAATTTTTAAAAATTTCTGACTGTAATATGGAATATGTTTTGCATGACTTCACATGTATAATGGGTATCATACTGCTTGCCTTCTAAATGGGTAGGGGAGGGGCTGGAGGGAGGGAGAGAATTTGGAACTGAAAATTAAAAAGTGAACGTTAAAAAATTTAATTTTTAAAAAAAATTCTGGCAGGTTTGTTCCTACAATTCATTCTTCCACACCAGCATTATTGGGAAAAGATTCGAGAACATTTTCCAGGAGTATAAAGATCAATGGATAGACAAAATTACAATAACCAAATATGCTCCTGGAAAAGAGATGAGAAAATACGCTTTTCTCTTTTTGTAGAAGTGAGGGGCTATGGGTGTAGAACAGTGCATACACCCTCAGACACAGCTGATGGTTGGTTTTGCTGAACTGTTTTTTTTTCTCTTTTAAAATCTTTATGTCAAGGTATAATTTTTTTGGGTAGGGGAGGTAGGAGGAATATATTGCAAAAGTAATGTGATATAACAACAAAAGTCATCGATTAAAAGAAAAAAAATCAATGTAGAGATTGTAGTTTGGTGGACCCCCTCAAAGAAAAACGCCACATTCAGCGCACCAGCACACATTGCTATGGAACTGCAGGGCTCCACCAATAAAACACCTTTCTGACACGCACAGTCAGGGTTGTACTATTGGGATAATTATAACCAACCGTCTTTTCCGACTCTGATTAACCATTCATTATTTCACTGCAATCACCATACTTCAACAGATGGATTAATGGGCCGTCCCCTAGAAGGGCAGTTTTTCAGGTGGAGCTGCCAGTGAATTCTATTCAATATTCAAAGAACAAATAATCCCTTAACTATACAGGGTCTCCCAAGCATCTTAGTGCAGCTTTAATCTTTTAAAACTGAGGGAAGAAGTAGATTGCAGAGCTCCTGGGGCTGGGAGGAGAGAGCAGAGAGCATGAGAATGTGGGCTGAGATCGGACAGATTTCTTTCTTGTCTGTAAGTCTCACTGTGCTGCAGGGGGTTCTCAGGGAGAGCTCTGGCCCTCTACTCTGAGGAGATGCTCATTCCGAAGGCCCTCTGAGAAACTGAGGCCAGAATTCTCCTTTCTCAAATGTCCTCCTGAGAAGTATCTGTCCCCAAATGTTGCTACCTTCGTCCTGGTCTCCCAGCTCTCCTCCCTTCTTTTATTCCACCCCCACAGCCCCATCTTGGCCTTGGAATTTCCCATTCTTTCTTCCTCTCTAGGACTGATTAACCCTGGAGGATCTGCACAGGCAGATCTGAGGAACCAGAACATTCTCTCTCCCTGAGTCCTTTCTTATTTGTGTTCACTCCTGGGGCTCCAAGAGCCCCTCAGTTCTCCTCTGTGAGGGGACCCCAGGTTCCAACCTGTCCTCACCTCATGCCACAGTGAAGTTTACAGCAGAGAAAGCCTTTGGGATTCAATGGGACGATTTAGGCCTGACAGATCCAGGGCTGCCATTCCAATGCCAGTATCCATACAGTCCCAACAGCCTGTGACACTGGGCCCTCAGACCTTTCAGCTCAAAGTTCCTTGACCTCAGGTCTGCGGACATATTTCAAGGGGGGCTGTGAACTTGAATGGGAAAAAAATTAATACTTTACTTTTACTAACCTTTGGTTTCCTTTGTAATTCTATGTATTTTATTTTATGTGTTTAAAAAGATTATTCTAAAAAGCAGTCTATAGGTTTCATCAGACTTCTAAAGGGGTCCAAGACACTAACAAAGGTTAAAAACCCCCTCACTAGGAACTGGAGCCAAGAGGCCATAAGGCAGTCCTCCCAGTACTACCTCTCTCTCCACAGCTTACTTCTTCCCACAACGATCACCTCATACCTCTGCCCCCACACTTTCTCTCTCCCCATGCTCACCTCCTACTTATGTGTCTCCATACTCATCCCTACCCCCATGCTCACCTTACATTCACCTTTTCCCCTACTCACCCCTCCATGCTCACCTAACATTCACCCCGACCTTCCCCAAGGACCTCAGGCTCATCTCTGCCCCCATTAGCCCCCACACTGACTTCACCTCTGTCCCCACACTCACCTTTGCCCCTACATTGACTTCACTCACTTCCCTCCCCATTCACCTCCCACTAATCTCTGTGCTCCCCCACTCCTATGCTCATTTCACCCTCACCTCCGTGCCCACAAAGACCTCATATTAATGTGACCCCATATTTGCCTCCACCCCCCGGCTCAGTTCACTTTCCTCTGCCCCCCATACTCACTCTTCCCTGCAAACCCCTTCCCTTGTTACCCTCTGCCAATAAAGGGACCCACACGTCTTATAACTTTATCTGCCCAGTGTGTTCATCTCTGCCCGTTTCTTCTCCAGGATCTGTGTGTGTGTGTGTGTGTGTGTGTGTGTGTGTGTGTGTGTGTGTGTCTGTGTGTCTGTCTGTCTGAGTCTCTCTCCCAGCCCTCAGCATCTTGAAGCCCCAGCTCAAGGTCACCATCACCAATACCCCCTCATCAAAGTCCTTGAACCCCTCCAGGTTAAAAGACACAACTTTCCACACGGCACACATGCTCTGACTCCCTGCTAGAGTAACGCTGTAACTGTCCAATCACCCTTGAACTGAAGCTGTCAAGGAGGGAGAGAGTGGAGGTGGGGTTGGGGACGACAGACTCTCACCAATTGCTAATGGGTCCTTGCCTTGGTTTTCCCTCCTCCACTGCACTGCACATCCTTGAATCTCTAAGTCTGCCCACCTCTGCACATGCTGTTCAAAGCCAAGAGACATCATGCGCTCCATGGTCCAGAGAGCTCTTCCCTGCCCAACCTCAGTCTCAGTCCTGATTCTCCAGCCTCTCGGACTGGCTTTGGGAACAGGAATGCACCTAGATCTAATCCTGGGGAGGTGGCTCATTCTACCAGTCCTGTGTCTTGGAATTAAGAGGAACAGACAACGTAGCCAGTTTCACAGTATTCAAACCTTCTATTCCTTAGGTTTTAGGAATGATTTGCTGTAACAACGTATAAATATTGCCTATGGTGGATAGACGGCCAGCCCTTGAAATCAGGAAGACCTGGGTTCAATGCCCACTTTTGACAAGTACTGGCTGGGTGACCCTGGGCAAACCACTGAACCTCTCACGGCTTAGTCCCCTAAGCAACTCTTTTAGACTATAAATTGCTAAGCACGTGCTGACCTGCATTGGTTTCTCTCTCTCTCTCTCTCTCTCTCTCTCTCTCTCTCTCTCTCTTCACCCCTCCCTCCTCCCTCTCTCTTCTTTCTCCCTCTTCTCTCCCTCTCTCTCTGTCTCTCTTTTTCTCTCTCAGTCTCTCCCTCCTCCCCAATTTCCATTTGTGTCTTCACCCCCAATTGTTAATAACCAGTCTTGAACTTTGACCTATGCCCTGAATCGGGGCTCCAGGTTCTCTGCCCCCAGTGCCTGGTCCTCCTGCTTGACCCAGACAAGAAGCTTATGCAAATCCACCCTGCTCATCTGTTTGGTGCTTTTTACTCCATCCACTACCCCAGCACACAGCCTCAGGTCTATTCTTCCTGACCACGCCTCCAGTTGTGAAAGTCTCTCAATTCACTTTCACTTGCTCAACTCATGTTTTGTCTGTTGCCATCTTGTGCTTCCTATTGTCTGGGACAACACTTTTCTCTTTAAACAGCAAGAGCGCGGTCTAGAGCAGTGATTAACGATTCAGCCCTTGCACCTAGAGCCTAGGTTTTTTTACCTAGAGAATGTCAAAAGCAGGGGCTGAAGATGCACCATGGGCTGCAACCTCTCTCTCCCTGAAACCAGGGTTATGACTAGGGGCCCTGCCCCAGCTGCTTGCCCCTTGGGCTTCTTCCTCTGGAAAAGTAAGTGGTGGCAGATAAGGGAAATTGCTGTCTTATCTTGTAAGGGACTACAATATTTCTCCCCTGTTTCACCTTAAAAGGTAGAGGAAAACCCAAATACCTTTGGTGCTAAGGGATCTTCTTGCTTGGATATAATGAGATTTGCTCATGAAAGTTTCAGTCTAGGGCAAAGGTGCTAGTTTCACATAGCTTCTTCTTTCTGAAAAGCTTTTTTTAAAAAAAGCTTAAAAATACAAATTGCAAATAAATTCATAAAATTCTCTCAGCACCCCCTGGCAATCTGTTGATTGCCAAACCAGGAGGGTGCTCTCCCAGACTGTTGGATTTAATATAATTGGCTTTCTATAAGTTCCAGGATGCAATTAAAATGATCTTATTTTTACTCAATAAACCCTCATTTAAAAAAGCAAATAACCAATGAACAAAATTTAAATTGGCAAAGAAACTCTTTAATAATGAATCTTACAATGGGGAGAATAATATATACAATGACAGCAATATTGTATGGATGATCAACTGTGAATGATTTAGCTGTTCTCAGCAATACAATGATCCAAGACAACTCCAAGGAGCTTCCAGAAAAAGAGCTACTGGAGTCTGAAGGAAGATCAAAGCATATATTTTTTAAACTTTCTTTATTATTCTTGGTCGGAATTTTTGGTCTGTGTTTCCTTTTGCAACATGGCTAATATGGAAATGTTTTGTATGACTGCACATGTATAATCTATATCAAACTCCTTGCCCTCAAGGAGGGGGAGGTGAAAGAAGGAAAGGATATGGAACTCAAAACCTTTTTAAAAAACAAATGTCAAAAATTTTTGTTTAGATGTAATTAAGAAAAAATAAAAAACAAAATAAAAGGGAAAAACAAAATAGAAATAGACTTGTCATTCTTCCAGCAAGTTTACCAAGAAGCTAGAATCTAGTCCCTCTCCACTGGATTCTCTTAATCAACTGAGCTGCAAGCCAAAAAGAGGAAAAGGCTCCATCTTGGAGGCAGGTTTGGAGTAATCCTGCTGCCCCAGTGGCAGCAGAGTGGGAACTAGTGGTGTGGGCACTCACATGGGCAGTAGAATTTTCTGTAATCAGGAATTGGGGGTCCCCCTCTGCACTGCTGCCAATACAGCAACCAGGGATCGCTAGACAACATTCTTTGTGAGGCTCTGGTATTGTGATAAGGCAGTTTGCTTTCTGGTAAGTGACAGTGTGGACTTGTGTGCTCACAAATTTTATCATGACAAAAGTGCATTGCTACAAACGCTTGGAGACCTCTCTGCAGATAGCCCAAATTTGGGTTTGGTTCCCCACCCCCACCCCCAACTTGTCTTAACTGCTGCCTCCAACCCTATTACAAATTTCCACTCTCCTGGATGCCCCCATAGTCCCATTGGGAGATCCTTGGAAGCTGAGCCACAAGTTAACTAACATTAGGGAGAGAAAGAAGCATCTAGCTCAGATGGTGTGGGCTGCTGAACAATGACACTGAAACCGGATCTATAACAATTGTCTCATTGTGACCAGCCCTCATGGAAGTGTTGAGCCAAGCCCAAGGAGGCTTAGGGCAGTTATCTTTCTTTTGGAGGGGGTTAAATGACTTGCCCAAGGTCACACAGCTAGTAAATATGTCAAGTGTCTGAGGCCGCATTTGAACTCAGGTCCTCCTGACTCGAGGGCCGGTGCTCTACTCACTGAGCCACCTAGCTGCCCCTAGGACAGATATCTTGAACACCCATCATGCTGATGTGTAAGGAGCAGGTCAGTCTGGTACTGATTCTCAGGAATGGGAAGGATAAAGGGAAGACAAGTACACCTGAGTCCAGACTAAGCTACATCAAGCACTTATTTCTGGCTATGATGGGTTTGGGAAATTGCCGTCAATCACACTGAGTACCTCCATGGACTTCCAGGTAGGTGGCATCCAGCATCAGAGAGAATCCACATGCTTGAGCAAGAGGAAAGGGCTGTGCCCATAGCATTCGGGACATCCTTTGCTCTAGCTCCATAACTACCCCCCAATGTGGCATAATGGTTAGAGCTCTGGACCTGAAACCAGGGACACTGGAGTTCGAATCTGGCCTCAGACACTCACTTAGCTGTGTGACCCTGGGCAAGTCACTTAACCTCTGTGTGCCTCAGTTTCCTCAACTGTAAAATAGGGATCATAATAACACCTACCCCCCAGATTGCTGTGAAGACCAAATGAGATATTTATAAATTGCTTAGCCAGTAGCTGGCACATTGTGGGTGCTCAATAAATATTGTTCCTTTCCTACCAAGTGGTGGAATAACCTAGAATTATACAAAAGAAAAGCTGTAAAGATCATTATCAAAGTAATATGACCAGAAAAAGACAGTGAGCTGCTCATGTGTTGAGAACAAGGGATAAATGACAGAGAGCACGGTTACTTCATTGGGGTCCATGGTGGTTGTTGTTGTTTTGTCTGTCCTTCCTTTGAAGAGGACCATGACATCAGGGAGATGATGACACGACTTGCACTTGACTTTGATTTGAGTGAGGGAGGGCTGGGCAAGCACCAGCCCCACTTTCTCCTCTAGAGCCTTCAGGCTCAGGTGGCCAGATATTCACCAGGATGACTGGAGACGGCCCAGGGTGCAATGGGGGACCCTGGCCCTTTCAGGCTAAGGCCATTGCATGTACTCGCGTAGCTCATTCAGTGACTAAGCCCCATTGCCTCCTGGCTCATCACCAGCATCCTGATGAACATCTGGTCACTGGGTCCAGATGGTTCCGGAGGAGAAAGTGAGGCCGGGGACCTTGCACAGCCCTTCCTCACTCAAAGGTGCACAGTATGAAAAGATCTAAAGGAAGGCTCCCAGCATGTTGAGTAGACGCCCTGGGTGAATATGAAGCAACGCACAATGTCACCAAGCACACGTGTGCGCGCGTGCACACACACACACACACACAGAGTCATCTTGGGACAGCAGTCTTGTTTGAATCTGAATTACTGCATCGTGACCTGGAAGGCTTTGAAGCTATACGATGCTCACGGTTTGGGAGGTTAAATGTCACACTTTTCCTGAGCCAGGCTCCTTATTTGTAAAACTGGAATGATGATTACCTCAAGATTTATCTCCCGGCTTGTTCTGAAGATCGAATGAGTCGATGGATGTGACTTTAGCTATAGAAATGTAAGCTTACAGGGCTTTTGTGAGAAAGACACTTAATAAGCCACAGAATGCTATAAAAATCTGAGCTTTTATCATGTATGTATTACTGTGCCAGCAGCTAAGAGCACCAGGTTTTGTACATCTCTTATGCAATTAGAATCTAATTTGTATTCAAATTGTTGACAAAACTGTCTCATCTCCCCTACTTGAGTGAGGGCTTGAGGGCAGGAAAACAGGCTTGTTTATTTTTGTAGCACAAATGTTCATTGTAAGTGGAAAAAACTCGGTAAATCTCTCTGGTGCCCAGTACAGGGTTGGGTACCCAGCAGGTGCCCCTGAATGCTCATTAATCGTAAAGGAGTTTCGACGCAGTCCCTAGAGTGGGATCACCAGTCTTTGTCTTATGATAATCAATGCCAATTTGAAACCTGACGCCCTGCATGAGAAATATATGATTCAGGCAGACCACCCAAGCCACTGCATGACTGGTTCATTTATGTAGCCAACAAACGTTCACAGAGCACTTCCTGGGTGTAAAGCAGGGAATTGGAAATGTGAAAAAATGTATAGAGTCCCTGACCTCATGGGGTATACTGCCTACTAATTGTGAAAGGCATCCCTTTTTCCCTTCCCTTTGTCCCAAGTGCAACGCTTTGGTCCCATTTAACCATTCACTAGGCCACCAGAGCACAGCTGGTGTGGGATCTTGCAAGCTTTCCTGCTATTAGACCCATACTCCTTTCATCTTTTACTCAGGAGAAAATAATCAAAATCATTATTACTACTGGATTGCCACTGGAAAGAGGAGGGATATATGCTGATCTATTTCCGAACTTCCTAAACTAAAATTCCCTTCCTTGGCCATCATTCTCTTATCAATGGGGTGTATCCAGGGGTGGGATTCAAATGAATTAACAACCGGTTCGGTTCTCCACAGAACGGAGTTGAGGAGTAGCCTTCCACTCCCCTAATCCCCCCCCACCCCACTAACAACCTGTTCATGGAACTCAACCTAAAATTAGCTACCACTTCTATTGAACTAGTTTGAACTGGCTGAATCCCACTACTGGGTGTATCTCCATGGTAGAATGCAAGTTTCTTGAGGGCAAGGGCTGTCTCAATTTTTTATTTGTACATCCAACACCTACTAAAAGGGCCTGACATATAGTGATCAGTTAACAACAGCTTGATTATTGACTGCTGAATTGAATGCTGAAGACAGGCTATCCCAGAAAATCACAGGCCTTTGGTGGAAGAATTCTTTCCCTAAAATCTCAGAGGATGAGGTGGCCCTGATACTCCCACTGGTCACTCTGAAACATTTGACACTGCTAGCCACTCCCTCCATCTTGATACTTTTTCTTCCCTTTCTTCCATGACAGTATACTTTTAAAGCCTTTCTCTTAATCCTCCATTCCTTCTCCGCCTCCTTTTCCTGCCCCCTGAACATGGCTGTCTATCCTCCAAGGCTTTCTTCTAACTCCTCTCTCTTCTCCCTTCTATAAGTTCTTGGTGATCTCATCCACTACCATGCCTTCAATTCAATTCTCAAATCCTTATTTCAACTACTGGCTTTTCAGAGCTCTAATCTTGTGCTTCTAATTTTCTATAGATAACTCAATCTGGATAGCCCAACAAATTGGGCAAAAGTTGAAATAATCTTCTTTTCCCAAAACCTGTCCCTCCCTTACTTCTCATCTTGGACTCTTCCATTCCCCCCTTAACTTCTATATCCAATTATACAGATCATGGTTTGGAGCTGGAATGGAATTTAGAGGTGTCAACCTGAAAGTTTCTATATCCAATTATATCTATATCCAATTATACAGATCATGGTTTGGAGCTGGAATGGAATTTAGAGGTGTCAACCTGAAAGTTTGGTTAAAAGAGGCAAACAGGCTAGGAGGTACATAAATTCATATTGTTTATTCCCTTAAAGCTACCTAAATCATTTATACATGGAGCCAGATTTTTAATTCTGACTGATAAAAGAATGACAAGCCTTTTATACATTTTAGAAGAATTCCAACTCAAGATGGCTGTGTCCCTCAGATTTATGATCTCCATATGTATTTAACCATGGCATGAGAAAGGAATTTTCTTAATTGAAGAGGATGTAAATACGATAAGAGAGTTGACAAAGTGTCAATTGAAAATACAACCCAGGATATCTGAGTTTCCTTTGCCATTAACATGCTGTAGCATAGTATATGTCCATAAAATATTAAGATAAGAAAAATCTCATTGTTCAAGATGGTGTCTTAGGTTAAGGTGCCTCATCCTGAACGGACATAAACAGAGGAATGCTCTTAGCTTCATCTGGCCTTGCAGTTGCTGACACAGGCAGAGAGGTTCTCTGGGTTTATTCACAGAACAAAGAAGGGCGTGTCTGTTAGGCCTACGTGCTTCTTCTGGTTGATTAGTTCAGGCTTTGGCCCTTACTGGGGTTCAAATGATCTTAAATGATTATCGGAGGTCATATAATCCAATCTTCTCATTTAACAAAGAAGGAAACTGAGGTAAGTGGGTCAAACAGCTAATAAACATCCCACCAAGACCTCGGGTCTTCCTGACTTCCAAGTCCAGCAGTCTATCCACTATGCCAGGTAGCTGCCTTAACAAATTTGATTCAGATAAAAAAGGACCTATAATTTCCTTATCATGGGGAACTCCCAGAGTGAGCACTTCCTCTAAATACAAAGATTTTTAAAAAAATCGTTATCAGGCTTGATTGTTGTTGTTGAGTCATTCCGCAGTCACGCCTGACTCTGTGTGACCCCGTTTGAGGTTTTCTTGGCAAAGATAGTAGAGTGGTTTGCCATTTCCTTCTCCCACTCATTTTGCAGAAGGAACTGAGATGTTAAGTGACTTGACCAGTACATGTCTGTGGCCGTATTGGAACTCAGGTCTTCCTGACTCCAGGCCTGGTGTGCTCTCCACTGGGACATCTAGCTGTCCCCATAAAGCTTGGTAGACATGTTCTAAAGATATTCCAAGCATTATATTCATGAATGGTTTTGATATAAAATAAAATAAATAGCATAGAAATATATAAATATTTTAAAATATAATGTAGAGTATATAAAATAAAGATACAATCTCTTTGAGTGGAGATTTCGTCATATTTCATCTTCATAGCTCCAGAAACTAGCACGGTGCTTCGCATGAGAGATGCTTAATTGCTTTTTCTTGAGTGAATGATTTATTTAGACTAGAATACATAAATTAATTGATTTAAATCTCACTTACAATTTCAAATGCACCACCAGTGTGCTAAAAAAGAAAGAGACCCCTGAATGAAGATGATGGGAAGGATCAGCGATCGACAGCTTAGGAGGCTCTCTCACTGAAATTTTTCGGGTTATATGACAAGGGGAGATTATCCCCCAGTTCAAGGACACCTCCATTTTCCATCTCTATAGAGGTAAAGGAAAAGGAAGTAGATTGTCTTGTGACAATCACGGGGAGTGGGGGGGTCATCTTTCTTAGTCATTGCTGGCAAGATTCTTACCAGAGTCCTCCTTGATAGGCTGATCCTTCACCTAGAAGATGGTCATCTACCTGAGAGCCAGTGTGGCTTCAGAAAGGGCCGAGGAACAGTCGATAGGGTATTTGCTGCCCAACAACTCTGGGTAGAATGCCAAGAGCAGAACAGAGGTCTGTACACATTTGTAGATCTGACCAAGGCCTTTGATACTGTCAGTCCTGAGGGCTTATGGAAAATTGTGTCAAAATTTGGTTGCCCAGAGAAGTTTATCAGTATTGTTAAGTGGTCTATGATTCAATAGAAGAATCCTGAGCTGTTGCCTGAAGCACATTGAAGTAGCATCATTTGCTCCTAGAAAGTGGGATTTGAGGGGCAGCTAGGTGTGCAGTGTAGAGCACCGACCCTGGAGTCAGGAGGACCTGAGTTCAAATCTGACCTAAGACACTTGACACACTTACTAACTGTGTGACCTTGGGCAAGTCACTTAACCCCAATTGCCCTGCCTCCCCCCACTTCAAAAAAAAAAGTGGGATTTGAATCCAGATCTTTCTGAAGCCAAGTTTTACATCACCACCTACCCCTGCAGCTAAATTTTATTGGGAAGGATAGAAGATGGAACATCATGTATAAGGAAGAATAAGTAAGCCAGCACAATTAAAACATGGAATAATGCATGGAGGGGAGTAAAGTGTGATAAGACTAGAAAGATAGGAAGAGACTAGATTGGGAAGGATCTTAAACATCATATGGAAGACTTTATCTTTGTTCCTAGAGGGAACCGGAAGGGCCCAGAGTTACTGGCTAGGGAAGAACAGTCAGAACTATGCTGTAAAGAAATTCATTTGGACTAGAATGAAGAGAGAGCCAGGAAAACAAATTAGGATACTGCAACAGACCGGCTGAGAAGGGGAGTGGTAGCTAGCTAGACGGGACATATACAAGGGATGTTGTGAGCTTGGGCTGGGGGTCTCTGGGTAGAAACAACAGATTCAACAACAGATTAGAAATGACAGAGGTAAGAACAAGGAGTTAAGGACAACACAGAGGTCGCAAACCTGGGTGACTAGAAGGAAGGAGTGTGGTGATCTCTACAGTAATAGGGGAATCGGGAAGAGAGAAAAGTTTTAGTTCTTTTCGATATGTCAGGTTGGAGATGCCCATAAGACTTTAGTTCAAGATGTTCCCAAGGCAGTCGGTGAGACACCAAGACTGGACATACAGATCAGCAATCAACAAGCATTTTAAAGTGCTTATCATGAGCTAGCCACTAATGATAAGAGAACCCATAGGAACGGGTGTGATTATTAAGGGATCCACGAAATACCACAGAAGTGTAATAAGAGAAACAGACTTCTGAATCTGCTTAGGAAACTAGTGACAAAGAATATTTTGATTTAGGAGCTAAATTCTGGGAAGTTGCCTTAGGCACATGTAGGATAAGGAGTCCAACATGTTAGAAGTAGGATTTAAACATACCAAGCAATGTGTTGCCAGACCACCCACTTCTTTTTTTAAATTGGTTTTAAAAGATATGTTTTTATTTATTTCATTAAATATTTTCTAATCACATGCAAAAAATTTTAACATTCTTTTTTAATTCTGAAATTCCACAATTTCCAAATTTCCAAAAAATTCCAAATTCTCTCCCCTTACTTTCTCCCCGTCCTTGAGAAGAAGCAAGCAATATATCAATTATACATGTGTCTTCGATAAACCTCACTAAGCTATGAAAGTTCTGGTTTCTTTCCTTCATTAATATGGTAGTTAGTCACAAAATCACTTATTTAAAGGGAAATTGTTTCTAACTAACATACTTTTCTGTGGCCTCCAAAATAACCCCAGTGCTTTTGGTGGGAGGAGTGCGGTACTATTTTATCTGGTACCAATAATGGGGAAAGTTCGTGTTTTTAATCTTTCCCCTTTTGGGGGAATGAGAAGACCAACAGTTGAATGAACAGGAATGCTTTTCCTTGACTTTGGGCTGGTATTTTTATTCTCCTGGCTTCCATTCAAACTTGTTATTATGCATTTTCCTCAAAGGTGTTATGGGAAGAAGAAATATCTCCTTTTTGAGTTCAGGTGGTAGGTAACTTGCTGCCAGAATAGATCTGCCCCAATGTAGAAACTGTAGAGGTAAAGACCTCAGTTTTATTATGCTTACACACAGGTTCAGAGGGGTAGAGAAAATAACCTCCGAATAATTCCTTCTTATAGACAAAATTACATCAGCTGTGCCAGCAGTGGCGTGAATATATGATGAAGTATTGACACAAAAAGACACAAGCATGGGGCTAGGCGAGTCGTATAGTCGGGCTATAGACTGATTTTAATGGAGTTACTGACAGTACTTTATACAGGTTAATTGCTGAGTCATCCTGACTTCTTAGAAGAGTACAATGAAGCATTGGTTAATATTTTATGTTAATTGTTAATGTTAATGTTAATCTCCTTGTTCCTGGGAACGAGGCACCAGTCTCCTACAAGCTAAACGAAACTGAAACATTTCTGTCCTTTCCCATATAAGATAACCATACTGAAGCATTTCTATTCTTTGCCATAGGGGTAATCATACTGAAGCATTTCTGTTCTTTCCCATGTGGATAATCAGCTATGAAGGTGGGTTTTCTTTGCCATGTCTTCTTATCCTAAACATGGCCTTTGCCTTGCATAGACCCATCCTCAATTGACCCTGCCTTGCAGAGGTCTAAGAGGCCTAAACAGGATATAGGTGGCTCCCCAGAATCAGTGACAGAGAAAGAATTCTTTTACATGTTGCAATCTCATGCATTCTTTAAGGCTATAAAAGTTTTTTTTTTAAAAGAGATTCATAATTCTATGCTTTCTTCAACGTCATAAAAGTTGAATAAATTTAAACAAAGTCATAATCTCAAACATCCTCTAAGGAAGCAAATCTTGTTTAAAAGAATAAAACAAGGTAAACTGAGTCAGGTTACAGATGAAACAACATTTTGAAGGTTCACAACGTGCTGACTGAGAGGGGAGATTTGCACGCCTGGGCGTCGGATGAATCCTTCCTTAAATCAAATTACTTGGGAACCCTTGACTTCCTTTTTTGGTTTCTTATCTGAAGAATATTTGAAGCTTAAGTAAAATTTCACATCCCATGGGACAAGTTTCAGCCAGCTCAGTAACCTAACCAGGAGAAATGGCCCTGATCCACTCCCTCCAATAATAAAAAAATTCACAAAAATGAAGTAAAAATTCAAAAATTCCCTGTAGCCAGAATGGACTTTGTTTTCTTTGAATGACTCAGCTCGCCTCATTGAGCTTCCCTGGACGCTGTGGCTTGCTCTTCCCGGGCAGGACCAGAGCTTCCTGTGTGATGAGTCGTGGCGCTGGCTGAGGGGAGGTGTGTTAACGTGGTCTACGCTGGGGGAGGGGCCAAGTCAAGAACCAATCGGCCCTGGTCGTTCAGGCGGCGCTTGATGATGTCAAAAACTCTATAAGAGGGGAGAGGACAGCTTGAAGATCCTCCTTTCCTTTTCCGGTTGGAGCCAGAGACACCTACAGCCGAAGCTGAGCTGCCGGTAGCAGAGCTGACTGGAGGCTAGCGGGTAATCTTCTTACCGTAGAGGGGAAGCATGTATACGATTTTGCCTTATACCATCTCGCTTCTCTGTGGCCTCCGGGTTACCCTTGTGAGGCGGACTTATTGGGCCTGGAAGCTTTTGATGAAAATATCAAAATGGGGACGCTGGTTTGTGGGCTTGTTATTGCGGAGTGTAAATACATGCTTTAGTTCTCCTGCCTTCTGCCTAGAGAATTCCTTATATCCTGCGGTTCCGGACCTTTTAGGCACATATGAGATTCTCTTTGAAATCATAAATTCTGCCTTCCTAATATATTCCCATAACAAAGACAGTATACAAACAGAGGCAGATCACAACCAAGCAGTCAAAATAAAAGAGGAAAACAATGGGGAGCCTAGGCATTTCCCATGGTCTAGACACAGCTTGTCCCCAGTGACCTCAGGATCCAGAAAGCTAGGGCTGGGTTTTGGACACACCTCTAACTTGCTGATCTTCTGAGAAGTTTTTATTCTAGAATCTCTACTAGTTGATGGTCACCTTTCCTTAGCGTACTTGAAAAGAACACATACAATGGTGGGGGCGGGGGTGCTGCTAAGGGCTTGGTCTGGGAGTCTCTGGGTAACGTTGGTGACACTTGATTTCATGGGACCTAGTGACATGGACCTCACGCATGATAGAGCCTGTTTGATTTTCTGTCCCTTTGTATTTGGCTTCTCTGCACAATCACAAATGCTGCATTCACCCTGGCAGTTCTTTTTAAGGAAAAGTCCCAGCTAATCAAAAGAACAGAGAAGGTGCCAAATGCCAATAGTATTTTGTGTCCTGGATGTGCAGTAGCAAGACACTCAGTTTGGGGCATTACCTACTGACCTAGACTCATGTTGCAAAATTCCCAGTATTGAAAATTCAGTAGCTCCACAGTAATAAATACCCTGGTCCTAGCGAGACATGCAGTACAAAAATGAGTGGAGGTGCCAAGGATAGGTCAGTAGTAGACATCTCAGTTCCCATAGCAATGTTTCTTTTCCTCTTCTCAGCTTCTGCAGAGCCTGGGATGGAAAAAACCACAAGGGAAGAAGCAAGCCTGAAAAAAAGAACAAAAAATCTTACTGAAAAAAATTTCCAATCTGTTTAAAACAGAGTTTGTTTTTCAAAATATCCCCCTAATAGCACTCAACTGAGAGGGGACAACAAGGTAGAAAGTAACTGAATAGGTACTATGGTGTATAGAAAAAGTTGTGCAGTCAGCGATTCCAGAAAAGTTAGGTAACTTTTGCATCAAATCTATTTTTATGTGAGTGAGTATATATATCAATACATTATAGATAGATGATCAGTAGATAGATAGATAGCAGCATGCTTTTGTCTATTTATGTTTAAATGTATGATTACTCCATTAAGTGAGAAGGGAATACACCCCCTAATAAAAGTGGAGTCAAGAATGAGATGGGAGCTTTTCAGGTATTTGAGTCCAATTTGAACAGTTATAAATTATATAGTTATATATAAATATATATTATATTATGTATAAATATATAATTATAAATTTATATATATCATATATATTTAGACATTTATATATAATTTATAATAAATATATAATACATATAAATTATAACTATTTATTTTGTTCTTTCCTTCTGATCTGGCCAATCTGGAGAAAAAACAAGTAAGGGGGAAAGAAAGAAAGAAAGAAAGAAAGAAAGAGAGAGAGAGAGAGAGAAAGGAAGAAAGAAAGAAAGAGAGAAAAGGTCTCCCAATAGTTGCTACTAAATTCTAGGCTCCACAAGGAATGAAGGAATCATGGTATTTCTGAATTTCAATTAAGATGGGTTTGCTGCATTGGTTGTCATGCAACCATTTTAATAAACTGCTTTTTTTTTTCCTATTAAGAACAGTAGAATGACCACGCTTGGAACCTGACATAGCTATTCCTGAGGTGCTCATAGAAGAGATAGAATTGGCAACAAGAGGACAAAGACAAGGAAAGCAGCCAGATTGGAACGTGTGTGCATATATATACACACATAGACACATGTATGTGTGTATATGCAGTGAGAGAGAACCAATATACAGACATACATACACATACATATAATATATATATGTGTGTGTGTGTGCGTATGTGTGTGTGTGTACATCTGAAGGAAGAGAAGACATAATAATGGCATGGGAAAAAACCCTCAAATGTTGTTAATTACAAAAAACAGGTGAGCAAGAGAACAAAACTCCCATTACCCAATACCTACTGACCTATATACCTACTCTACCATATATACAAAATCTGTGTGAAGATCATCTGTGTACAAGCTGACAGCAGACTCTATTAGGGAACAAGTGGTTTTCAAAACTGACATTCAACAATAGGACACATCTTTACCATCTCACAACTGAATGAAAGAAGCAAAGAATATAAGATTCCATTATGTTTATTGTTTGTGGATTACAAAAAAAAAAAAGAATTCCATTTGTTGGAACAAAATGCCATCTTATAAGCTCTTTTAAAGATATCTCCCATCCATATTTAATATGTATGTGGGCAGTGCCATGTAATAAATGTTTGGCTAGCTTGCAATGCTCCATAGATATCTATCTGGGATCTAGCCCACCTAATGAACAAGGGAGTTTGTGATTTCTGCCTTTGTGGAGGGTAGAAGGAGAGTTACATGGGGACTGCCCATAACACAACAGAGGAAAGGCATGACTGTCATGAGTAAATTATTTCTCTTTCGCTCTCCTATCTACAAGAAGGGTATTGGGCCAGAATTATATCTATCTACCACACATCAAATATCTGGTTGTCTAAAGATAGGATCTTTTTGGAGCTCCGGAGAAATGCCACTTGCCCTGATTACTTGCCAGGGGAGGGTAATGATTAGTCAACTCTCAAAAGCTCAGTCCCACCGAACACTGGTTACACTAAAAACAACCCTAAGTAGCCAGCTAGTAAACCTCTTTATCAAAGTAAACACTATGCAGAAAGTGGAAAAGTTATACGGATTAGAAGACAGAATACACAAAAATAAATGAGCTCTTCCACTGGAAGTAGATAAGATCTCAGCTCAACCCAGGAGACATCTCACTGGGGAGGAATCTGCTTTTATCAGTCTTTAGGGTTACAGGCACTGGAATTCAAGGAATATGCTGAAGGCCAGCTCTGCCAAGTCTTTGGCTCCTCCCATCTGTCACTCAAAAGTTCACATTCATATCTCTTGAATTCCTTCTTCTGAAGTTCTTCTGTCTTACGTAGGTACACAGTGTTATAGGCTCAGATGTCTCTCGGCAAATCTCCCTCCACAGGACCATCCTGCGAGAAACCACACACTCTGGTAGGAGTGGGATTCTATCAAGATTATTCAGTATTCGTCAGAAGGTGTAACAACAGACATATGCCTCTTCACTAAGCCTCTGATAAATGTCAGGCACTGGACCCTATTCATGCTGAATTTTCTCTGTCACAGTGGTGAATAGTTTGATGTACATGTCTCCTCACATGCCTTGCCTAATGTTCTTTAGAGGGTACACCTATATAAGATGGAAGAACTCCAGAAGGAGTTCAGGAGATGTGAACATGAACTTTTAAAAGACAGATGGAAGGAGCCACAGGGATTTCAATAATTTTTTTTGTATGAGGAGCTGTCTACAAGTCCTAGCTAGGCTTCTTGCTGAAGAAACATCCCTCCCAATAGAAGGAAGAATTCCCATGACCCAAGGGTGGCCTAGGTCTATGGGGCTAAGAAAGAACAAGGACCCCAGGAAATAGAGGAATCATAAACACGGTACATCTATTAGTTTTTCTATTAATGTTAGTGTTAAAATTAATAAATATATTAATTTTGTTATTGCCTTCTTTGAAACGATTTTTTCCTCCTCCTATAGTAAAGAATGCTGTACATGTACAGAGACCCAGAAAGCCTATGGTTTCTGTCATCCTGTGCCCCCCCCCCCCCAATATGCATGATAGGGACAGGCAGCGAACAGAATGTGCGTGGTGTGAATGCTCAAACTGGGAAGCGTGACATGTCCGCTAGTCAGTCAATAAGCATCTATTAAAACATTTACTGTGTGCCAGGCCCTGCGCTAAGCATGGAAAATACAAAGAAAGGCAAAAGACAATCCCTGCCCTCAAGGAGCTTATAATCTAATGGGAGAAAACAACAGACAAAACGAAGCTCCAAGGTGGGGGAGGGGGAAAGGAGAATCTGTCCAGCCCAGGGGAATGACAGGAGGCCAGAGGAGTACAGTGCGGTGGGAAAGGAAGGGATGGCTGACCTGAGCTTCCTCTTTGAATGGAGGCTTTGGGGGGGGGGGGGCTCTGCCCTCCAATTACAGGGAGAGAGAGAGGGAGGGACCCTTAGGGCAGTGGATATTGAGGAGTTCTGGGGCTGCAGTGACCTGCAGGATGGAGAAATCCAGAGAAAAGTCCAGAAGCTGGTGGTGCAGCGGATGGAGCGCTGAGCCTGGAGGCAGGAAGACCTGAGTTCAAATGCAGCCTCAGGCACTTACTAGCTGCACGACCCTTGGCAAATCCCTCAAACTCTGTTTGCCTCAGTTTCCTCAACTGTAGAATGAGGATAATGATGGCACCTACCTTGCAGGGTTGTTGTGAGGATCCGATGAGGTAATATTTGTGGGCTAGGTTTGGAACAGTGCCCAGCATACAGCAGGAGCTGTATAAATGCTTATTCCCTTCCCCCTTCCTAGGAAAAAAATATATATGTATTGTGGGACTGACACAAGGGGCAGCATTAAAAAAAAAAGTGGGGGCAGGTAGGTGGCACAATGAAAACAGCACTGGGCCTGGAATCAGGAAGACCCGAGTCAAATCCAGCCTCAGACACGCCCTAGCTGTGTGACCCTGGGCAAGTCACTGAACCCGGTTTGCCTCAGTTTTCTCATCTGTAAAATGAGCTGGAGAAGGACATGGCCCAGCATCCAGTATCTGCCAATGGGATCACCAAGAGTCGGGTGCCTGAAAAATGACCGAACAAAGTAAAAAACAGAGTCTCTCTCCAAGACGACACTGAGATTTAAACATGGGTTTACTGCTCTTCACTACGGTCTAGTAAAACAAGAATTTGGTGGGAAAAATTTAAACTGGCGATTTTAAGCTCAGGGGCAGCGACCAGATTCACATCAGCGGTGTGTAAGGCGGGGAGAAAGAGATGTAATTCTAATTTGATATCCCCCTTGGAGCCAGGCCAGGGGAAGGAGCAAAGGTGCAAGAATCCAGGCTCAGTTCTCCTCCAGCTTCCCTCAGGTGGAAACCACAGTCTGCCTCTGCCTCTGAAGGGTGATTCCGATTCCAGAGACATCTAGCCCTGAGGAGTGACATCTAGCGGCACGCATGTGCATCTCACACCTCTGCTAGGTCTCTACAATTCGAAAGCTTTTGTTCCATGTAGCTTGGAGAGTATGAGCATTTTGTGTGGTCACATCTATTGAAAACGTTGTTCTCAATTCTTTTTAAACCAATGTTACGTCTGGATGACTATGATCAGCAGTTCAGGCCATATTATTCTAGTGCGCTTTATTGGCTGGGTTCTCTAAGACATTTTGAGAACTCTATTTGTAGTATAGTTAGTAGTACGCTGGTAAATATTTAACAACTGGCTGCCCGCCCCCCCCCCCCAAATGTGGGCAGGACACACTTTGAAGTTTAATTTGCATTATGAACACTTTGTCCATCACTTTCATAAGTCTGGGCTATCAACAAAACAATAAATTGAGCCCTGATTTGTGGTGTTTGGTGATTTCTGAGGAGTAAATGCTCACACCGCAAATTTAACAATCTTCTCTAAGAGCCAGTTTGAACTGGCTCCAGAACATCCCTAAGTATAGAAAGTTATCAGTCAGTCCATGATAGTTATATGTATAACTATGCATGGGTGCATAATTCTAACTGCCAGGTCATGTCTTGATAAATATTCTGTTGGTGCTAAATTTTTGTAATCTGAAGTGATATGTCGCATCGTTTCTACATAATTTTCTTATATTATCTGTATTTAACATTAATAATAACAATAGTAACAAGCATTTTTATAATAATATCATATAACATAATATAACATTTTTTTTTTGTCAAGTGTCTGAGGCCAGACTTGAACTCATGCACCTGACTCCAGGGCCGGTGCTCTACTCACAGCGCCAATTAGCTGCCCCTTGCATAGTACTTTAAATCATTATCCTCATTTTACAGATGAAAAACTGAGGCTAAGAGAGCTTAAGGAACTTGCCAGAATATTTGAGACAGGATTTGAATTCAGGTCATCCTGACTCTAATTCGAGCACTCTAGCCCCTGCTTCACTGTATTACATTAGTGGCCCATCAAAGCTGGGTTCCTACAGGACAGTTCTTCTGTACTTCCTGGTGGTTATGATTTGGTTATGGGATGGCCATTCTAAATCCCCTTTCCCATTTAAAAAGATTCACCCGACTCAGATTGGTTCATTGCTGCGTTCTTGTCCAAGTCACCCGAAGAAGGCCTTCAGACTTCGCTCTTGGCTCTTAGCCATTTCACAGGCTTCATCTGGGGGTAAAATTTCCAGTTAATATCAAAGGAATCCGATGACCTCTCTACCTGTTATCAGCCTTTACTGTTGTCTGGTGAATCTGGCTTGCTCCAGCGGACCAGCCCAGCCTGGGCTCATCTGAGTTTTGTGCTGTCCAGTCAGAATGGAGCTCACGGCAACATAGTTCAGGCTCCTGCGGCTGCTGTTGTTCGTCCTTCGTTCTCGAGGAGGACCATGACCTCAGGGAGGTGATGCCATGACGTGCAAGTGAACTGGATTTAAAAAGTCAGCAGCCTCACCTTCTCCTCCAGAGCCGTCTGGGTCCAGCGGCGAGACGTAGATCAGGACGGCCGGAGACCGCCCTGGATGCAGTGGGAGACCTTGGCCTTTTTAAGCTAAGGTCTTTAACGGGTCTCAGTTTGACTGAGGCAACGCCCAATCAGTGATTAAGGCAGGCTGACTCTAAATTTAAGCCAGCTCACCAGGATATCAAAGCAGTCCCCAAAGCCCCTCTGCTTTTCCTTCGCGAGCCGGAGGTGGCAGCAGAGAGCCACAAGCACTTAGAAAGGCTTCACCTTTCCCCAACTCTAGGGAGCGCTGAAGGGTGATGGCTATCAAGGACACTCTTGGCCAATGAGGTCGATCCTTTCTGACCAATCAGGAATCATTCAGCAGAAGTCTCGTCAATTTCATGAAAAATGCCATCCACCTGCAGAGAAGGAATTGATGGCATCTGAATGCAGATTGAAGCCTAGGGGGGGTTTTTGCTTTCTTTATTCTTCCTGGTTCTTTTGGTCTGTGCTTTCTTTTGCCAACATGGCTAGTATGGAAATGTTTTGTGTGACTAAACAAGTATAATCTATATCAAATTGTTTGCCTTCTCAAGGAGGGAGGGGAAGAGGGAGGGAGGGAGAGAATTTGGAACCCAAAATTTTAAAAAACAAATGTTAAAAAATTTTATTTATATGTAATTGAGAAAAAATTTTAAAAAATAAATGAAATTTTTACATGTAATTGGGAAAAATATAAAAACTTTTTAAAAAAGTCTTTTGTCAGCTGACTCCTAACTGCCCCAGCTTTTCTGCCCTCTCCTCCCTTCCACTTCTTTCTCTCAGGTTCTTCTTCCTCTCTGGTTGCCCTGTGTTCAATGGCTCAAAGCAGACTTCTGACTCTCAGTGACTCACCTTCTGTTTAAGAAGTCATAGCTTCCCACATTTTCCTCATCAAGGTGACAGTCCTTTATAAAGCCTACCTCAGTCCCCAGACATTTGTCTGCTTTTTCATTTTTTTTTAGTTTTACCTTTTTTAGTCATAAAACATATATATGTAAATTAGCTCAGATAATCATACTGCTTGTAACTCTGAAGGCTTCAACATAGTCATCCATCTCTTTGGCGTCCTTGACGCTTTTCTCTACATTCAACTTCTCTAGTTTTTTCTTTTTAAATAAATAAAAGATCTTTGTCTCTTTCTGACGTTGAACTGTGGGGGTACTCTACCTTGTCGACAAATAGATCCAAGTCCTTACATGTGCACCATAGATATTTTCTTCAAAACTGTCCAAATCTCATCTGAAAGCTATTTCTCCACATGCATATATTAGCAGCGTGTAATAAAATAAAATTCTTTTGGTATTCATACCAGGCATCAGAATATTCATCCATAATAGCAATGCCACCCGACATCATTTGACAATCAATATCTATTCCTTTACACACATACACACATGAACATTTTTTTCTGTCTTTTTTTATCACTAAATACTTCTTATGGAAAGGGCCTCCAAGAGACAATGTCCCTTCTATCAGGCATGCTCATCACTGCTGGCTAAGTTGTGCCCATCACACGCCCACACACCAGTTATTTTTTAAAACAATATTAGGATTTGTTTATGTAATCACTTGACTATCTAGGACAAAGAGGAGAAGATGGAGGAGAAGACGGAGGAGAAGACAGAGGAGAAGGTGGAGGAGAAGACAGAGGAGAAGACGGAGGAGAAGGTGGAGGAGAAGGTGGAGGAGAAGATGGAGGAGAAGACGGAGGAGAAGGTGGAGGAGAAGGTGGAGGAGAAGATGGAGGAGAAGACGGAGGAGAAGGTGGAGGAGAAGGTGGAGGAGAAGACGGAGGAGAAGACGGAGGAGAAGGTGGAGGAGAAGATGGAGGAGAAGGTGGAGGAGAAGGTGGAGGAGAAGATGGAGGAGAAGGTGGAGGAGAAGACGGAGGAGAAGGTGGAGGAGAAGGTGGAGGAGAAGATGGAGGAGAAGGTGGAGGAGAAGACGGAGGAGAAGGTGGAGGAGAAGGTGGAGGAGAAGGTGGAGGAGAAGATGGAGGAGAAGACGGAGGAGAAGGTGGAGGAGAAGGTGGAGGAGAAGACGGAGGAGAAGACGGAGGAGAAGGTGGAGGAGAAGATGGAGGAGAAGGTGGAGGAGAAGGTGGAGGAGAAGATGGAGGAGAAGGTGGAGGAGAAGATGGAGGAGAAGGTGGAGGAGAAAGTGGAGGAGAAGACGGAGGAGAAGACGGAGGAGAAGGTGGAGGAGAAGACGGAGGAGAAGGTGGAGGAGAAGACGGAGGAGAAGGTGGAGGAGAAGACGGAGGAGAAGGTGGAGGAGAATATGGAGGAGAAGATGGAGAAGAAGGTGGAGGAGAATATGGAGGAGAAGATGGAGAAGAAGGTGGAGGAGAAGATGGAGGAGAAGATGGAGGAGAAGACCTTACCCACTGGTCTAGGTATTGCTACTTGTACTAGTTATGTGATCAGCATGAGGACGTGCACCTCTGAATTGGGGACCCCTGCATGTCACTGCTGCAACCACTGAGCTCTGTTAACAGCTGATGCTGCCTCCTTGGACGTTCTTGCCTTTTGACTGTAAGAGGGGAAGGGCAGCAGGTTCCCTCAGTTTAGGGCCAGTGTCCTGTGTGTCACTGTACATGATAATGTCATTGAATTTCACAGCATACTACAGGAGCAAGAAGCTGAGGCCTGGAGCCGCATATGCTCAGTGGGGTTGTTGCTTAAGAAGTGGAATCATACCATGGGACTTCTGGGGTCCTACCCCATCCTCTGTAACCTTCGACAAATATCTCTAGTCTTGCAACTGTATGTCTTTCTCCTATAGCAGGTGTCAGCAAACTACATAGTATGGGGAGGGGGCGGCAAATCTGGTCCACCACCCATTTTTGTACCTCCTCACAAATTAAGAGTGGTTTTTACGTTTTAAAATAAAATTGTATTTAAAAAGGTAAAACTCAGGGGCAGCTAGGTAGCACCAGCCTTGGAGTCAGGGGGACCTGAGTTCAAATCCGGCCTCAGACACTTGACACGTTGACTAGCTGTGTGACCTTGGGCAAGTCACTTAACCCCAATTACCCTCCCCTCCAAAAAAAAAAGGTAAAAATCATTCTTAGTTTGTGGGACCATATAAAAGCAGGGGGTCAGGATTTTGCCTTCCAGCTGTAAGTTGCTGACCCCTGTATAATTTCTAGTACCATGTCATTAAACATAGCTAGCATTTACATGGTGCTTTAAGGCTGGTGAAGTGATTTACCAGTATTATTTCATTTTATCCTAACAATACATCTGGGGGGCAGGGCACTCTTATCATATCCACTTTTCAGATACGGCAGATGGTAGTTAAGTGACTTGCCCAGGGTCACACAGCCAGCAAGCAGTGATCACCTTCAGCCTAAAAGACTCGACATTTTTATGAGTCATCTTTTTACTTTTACTTCCTGATTTACTTCCTTTACTTTCTGGTTCAGTTTGATGCCCCTCCCCCTCCAACAACCTTTTCCCTCCTCTACGGATTGTGCAACTATTAGCAAAATAACTAGTCTTCGTATCACAGAAGAGAAAAAAACATTCTGCTTAAAATAGCCAACACTGTGACGTCCAGAAAACATATAATCAGCCATCACTCCCCAGTTCCCCAAGCAAACCACCTGTTCTTCTCCAGAGGGTTCTGAGGTCTCAGGCCCACATCCAGTTCCAAGCCCAAGGCTAAATAAACCAGGATAGTAATTTTCCCATCTCAACGGAACCACAGAATCTTTAGGATCATGAAGACACTGAGGCTTGGCACGGAAGCCCTGCTATTACATGGGAGGTGTGGCCCATGTGGTATCTGGAAGAATGTGGGCCACAGAGAATCTGCAAAGCAGGCATCGACAGGACCTTGGCAGGAAGGGGGTAGGGGTCTATTCTGTACACCCTAATATTTTCCTCACCCCCTTCAACTTTTCATCTTCCTCCTCTTCCTCCCTTACCATTGTTTCTCTAATCCAGGATTCTTCAAAACTCGATCCTAGAAACGTCATCATGTTATTTTGTGGCAGGTGAAATCTGAAACAACTGAGCAAACAAAGGTTTGAACTTCCAAGGATTTATTAAGTAACGGATGCCGGTCTACATAACAAATCAGGACTAAGCCTCCTCAGCTTGGCACTGGACCCCAAATCAGGGGAAGACAGATTTTATCCATTAAAAAAAAACAATGGGGTATAAACCAGGACCCAAGATTAAGTCATCTGATTTCTAATTGGGGGAAAGATTAGGGACTTTCCAAGTTAGGAGTGAGAGAACGAACAGGTGTAATTCCCTGAAAGAAGAAAAAAGGGGTCCCACTCCCCACTCCGCACCCCAGTGTCTGTATTGGATCAAAGGAACATGGACACAGTGATAATAATGACTGATTGACCAGCGGTGGGCCAGTTTTCAGATAAGACACACGCATTGCTTGAGATGTACAATTGTGAGAAAACTCCTTACATCAGTCTTTGGATCTGAATGGATTTCTGGTCAACATAACCTAGGTCCTGAGTTAAGCATTAGAGGTGGTCCAGCTTCCCAGTCACGCAGGGTCAGGTTCAAACAATGCAATGAGGTTTTCTCACAATTCCCATAATCAAATAAAGTTTTCTCACATGACAGAAATTGGACTAAACCCATAATTTAAGAGAAAGGGAACTGAGCTCGATCCAGAATTGCATCACAAGATGGAGTCAGTGTGGTTCACCCAATTCCCACAATTTATATCCCAAAGCTTTCTGGTTGATGTAATTCAGAGAGTCTTTCCCCAAAGTCTTCTGGCAGAAAACCAAACCCTTATACAGGAGGTCAAAGACTTATGGGACACTCATGGCTGTTCTTTGAGGCAGGTTCTCCTACTCCCATCCCCAGGGCTAGGATTCGAACTTGTGAATGCCCAAGCTGGGGAGCATCCCAGAGTATCCCAGGCTGCACCTGAACAGGAATTTGAGACCTTTTGGCCTTGTGGCAAGAAGCAGGAAGTACATCCAAGCTCCCTCTCCTAACTTTCCACTTTGTGCTTCAGGTTAGGTTTCTTTGTTTCTCCATCTCCGGTTCCTGGTTCTGGAATTCTTGGTTGGTGGGACACGACAAGACCCCTGCTCCAACAGGCTAACAGGGTTACTCTCCTCGTCCTCATTTCCCCCAAGGCCTCGGGAGGCTCGGTAGGACTTTGCCCCCACACAGATTTTCTGTCAGGCCAGGAACCACAATTTCCTTCATCAAACCCACAACCATGATGCAATCTCTTCCTTCGGAAGACAAAGAGGTTGGATTAGATGAATTTTAAGGCTTCTTCTGGCAACAAATATCTACTGACTTCTACTCTGGGGTTCTTTCTATTGAAAGACATTGCCTCTCACAGCAGTTCCCTTGCGGAGAGATGCTCCAGAGAAACAGGAAACAGAAGAGAGGCCTCGACCCGAGAGTTTGGTCTTCACTATCAGAGACTTTCATCTCCTGCACTGGAAAACCTGGGGATGATGGCTGCTTCGGCTACTTTATAGCTGTGTGACCTTGGGTACATCATGTAAACTCTCTGAGCCTTGGACCCTTCATCACGGCAATTGTGACACTTGTGCTACCACACTCACAGACAGGGAAACTGGAAAATACTAGAGAGGAAGCGTGGCTTGAAGCGGACAGTTAGGTGGCGCAGTGGTTAAAGCACTGGGCTTGGAATCAGGAAGATCTGAGTTCAAATCCGACCTCAGACCTTACTAGCTGTATGACCCTGGGCAAGTCACTTACTTAACCTCTATTTGCCTACACACTGGAGAAGGAAATGGCGAATCAGTCCGATATCTTTGCCAAGAAACTTGGACATGACTCCACAACAATTAGCATGGTTTAATAGAGAGGGAGGGCCTTTGAAGTTGGGAAGACTTCAAGTCCCATCTCTGATTCCTCTAGGTGTGTGACACAGGGCTCAGCAGGCCCAAGCAGACTCTAAGTTGGGAGTGTGAACCATTTTGGGCCTCCTATCACCTGAGAAAGGCCTAAAACCTGGACTGGCCAATCAGGAGAAAGACATTTTTGGCCCACTCTGGGCTTAACCTACCATCATGCTTTGCATGCTCTGGCATAATAGACATGCTTTGCTTTCGTCTCTGAGGGAACCCAAAATGCCCCTTCCTGTGTCAGCAACTAAAAGACCTGATGAAGCTAACCATGAGCATTCTTCTGTTTGTGACTGCCAAGGACAAGGCGCTTTGAACCAGACACTATCTTGAATAATGGGACTTTTCTAATGATTTCTTATATTATATCATTAAAAACATTATGTCAATTAAAAACACAGACATCCTGGATCTTTAATTCCAACTGACATCTTGACATTCTCTTGTCTTATTATATTTACAATCTAGTCTATTAAGAAATTCCTTTCTCATATTGTGGTTAACACACATGGAGACTATAATTTTGGGTTGACACAGGCATCCTGAGTTGGGATTGCTCTACAATATATAAAGAGTCTCCTTCAGCTTGTTTACCTCTGATTTCAGAATTATTTTTTGACTCCATCATGTATGATTCTCTGGCTTAATAAGAATAAATAAGCACATTATAGCACATGTACAGCCTGATTCTGTTTGTTCCTGGGTTAAACCTTTGGTAAGGTGAACCCCATTCTGTTTGTTCTTGAACAAACCCTTGGTAAGGGGAAATCCCATTCTGTTTGTTCTTAAGAAAACCTTCAGTTAAGGGGGAAAGCAATTCTGTTTCTTTGGACCAAACTTCGGGTAAATGGTTGACGTTGACAGGAGTTAACTGCCAATTGGCTTGGTCATGGGAGCTTCTCAGCACCACCTGGTGGTTAAATTTAAGTGAATGTGGGGATGGATGCATTAGTGTGTTTGGCTATGATGAACCTCAGAAAAGCTTCACCCGGGAGGTGTGAGTGTAGGAGCATGATACTACACATAAACGTTATATTAATTATGTACATTATATTGCATACAGACATCTACATACATACATATATTGCATATATACATATATATTCACAGCAGCACTTTCTGCAGCAGTAAAGAATCGGAAATAAAGTAGATGTTTATCAATAAATAAGTTCTCATGGATTGCTGTAATGACGATTATAAAAATACGGAGAAGCATGAAAAAACACAAGAATTGGTGCCGAGTGAAGTAAGCCAAATGAGCAATCCAACATACACAATGACTAAAGCGCCAAAGTAGGTGGCTCAGTGGATAGAGTGGCCAGGCCTGGGGTCTGGAGGATCTGAGTTCAAATCTGGCCTCAGATACTTACTAGCTGTACGACCCTGGGTAAGTCCTTTAACCCTGCTTGCCTCAGTTTCCTCATCTACAAAATGAGGCGGAGAAGGAAGTGGCAAACCACTCTAGACCTCTGCCAAGTAACCCCAGACGGGGTCACGAAGAACTGGATCCGACTAAAATGACTGAATAACACAACATTGCACACACATGCATCATAAGTATCCTCCCTTCTGAGAGGTGAGAAAAGGCGACTGGCTCATCTATTGCTCTGGAAGCTCCAAGGGGACTCAAGACTGACATTTCTGGCTGCCTGACCCGGGCCCGTGTTATGCATGAGAGAGAGGCTGACGCAAGAGAGAAAAAGATTTCCGTGGATGTGCAAATTCTTATGTTTTGGGCCTAGGTGAGTCTCGGGGCAGAGAGAGCTGTGAAAACATTGCGCCCATGAAGAAGTGACCCATGCTGGAGGTTCAGTCCTGGGAACGAGGGCTTGTTTCGCCAGTCCTCAAGGGCGGCAGAGAGAATTTCACAGGACCTGTGGCAGGTGGCAGGAGCTGAAAAGGCCCGTTCCCTATCCTATCTCTGGCAGCTTGATAACGCCTGTAGGAGCCACAGAATGATCACCAGGGATCCTAGCTATCCCAGTGAATTCCTAGCTTTGATGACTGATAGAATATAAGGAGGCATTCCCAGGGTCCACTCCCACTAATAGTTAAAGAGGAGAGAAGCTCCAGAGACTACCTATTCATAATCCTACCCCTTTGGCGTAGCCTGGTAGCTCCTCTGCTCCCCTCCCTTCCCTCTGAACAAACGTGACTTGCCCCTACTTCCCCAGAGGACCCCATGTCCCCTTAAGACTAGCACAAAAGTGTTAGCGTACCTACATCCCTCAGCCCCACCAGCTCAGCTCAGAGGATCTCAGACCTTCTCTGAGCTCCAGACTGACCACACTTAGAATTTCCTGCACTACCTGTGACCTGGTTTGCACGCTTAATGACAAGGAAAATGTTTTGCTGGTAAAGTATTTAATGATAAGCCCTGTGCAAAAAAAATGCATGCAAGATACACTCTTAAATTTCATCTTCATTGTAAGCAATGTCAAATTGCTTTCCTTCTCAAAGGGAGGAGGGGTGGGATGGAAGAAGACAATTTAGAACTCAAATTGTAAAAAAAATTAATGTTTAAAATTTTTTCATGCAATTGGGAAATTGTTTTAAAAATATATTTAAGTTCAATCTGCAATATTAACTTTTCTCGATTATTTTCTTTAGTCTAGACGATAACAAAACAATAATTAAGCCCATGTTGGCAACATTTGCTGATTTCTGAGATTAATTTTCTGTGAGCGCTAGCTCACACTAAAAATTTAGCAGTCAGTTCTCATGAGCCAATCACTGCTATTACATCCATTGATCCCAGAAACTTTGGTAAGATTCAAACACGTCGCCAAATAGCAACCTTTCAAGGCCATAACTCCCAGTAAGGCTGTAGAGAGTGAAATACCCATCTGCAGCCCTTTGGGCTGGTTTGTCCTTACAGGAGAAGTATAAGGTTGGAACAAAGGCCGACCTCCTGGGTCCCTTCCCGTTTTCTGGGCAGAGGCTGGTCTAGAGGTTGACTTTCTGGGCTTGGCTCCAGAAGATGGAAATAAGGGAAAGGCAGATTTAGGTTCCAGATAAGGACAACAATCCTAATTATTAGAACTATCTCAAAAAGGAATGAGCCAGCTTGCAAGCTGGTCCTTTCTAGGGGCTGCACAGCCATCCGGTGGTCCCTTCCAGCTGGGAAATCCTGTGACCGTAGGATTCCATGATTCGCACTGACATGGACCCCATGGTGCTGTGGACCTGTGGCAGAGGGGCCATCAGGAAGGGGCTGAGGTCTCTGGGGTAATGCTTATCCTACGTCTCCATCCTGTTCCCGGGCACTTTTTGAAGAGCCCTGAGGCATTCTCCCATTACTCAATAACTCAGGCCTCATTCCATTTCTGTGATGCCTCACTTTTCTGGTAATGTCCAACTCAACACAGACTCCGTGTCTCCGCCCTGCACAACAGCTCCCTGCTCATTCCACTGGGACCCTGACTCATACACATGCTCTGGGACCTACCCGGCGAGAAGGAAGGTGAGGCAAACTCACCTGGGCCCTACTCTAATCATCCAAGGACTGGTGAGACACTGAGTAAAGCATCACCTCCATGTCCACCTGCCCTTCTCCGTGTCTCCCCTAGGCTTTTCCAGGCCCCTGGTGCTTTTTTTCTTTACTCTCTGTATTTTATTCAACCCTCTCTGCTTCTTCCCTCCTCTCGACTGTCCTCCAAAGCCTCCGTCTCCTAATCTCCAGCTTCTGTCCCCACAGGCTCCTGGGGATGCCTCCCCCGAGGCTGGAGAAGCCACCTGCCCCTGTGGGCTTTTGCCTCGGGATTCTTGCAGTCCCAAGGTTGTAGGACGGTGGCCATCAGGGATGGGGAGTGAGCCAGAAAGCCTTGATTACAATATAATAATGATGACAGTGAGAGAGCTAACGTTTATAGAGCAGCTACTAGGTGGCAGTTACAATACTTATCTCACTTCGTCCTCACGAGAACACTGAGAGGTAGGTTCTACTGTGATTCCCATTTGACAGTTGAGGAAACTGAGGCAGATTTTTTTTTTGCCCAGGGTCACACAGCTAGTGGCTGAGGCTTCATTTGAACTCGGGTCCTCCTGGCTCCAGGCCCTGAGCTCTATCTACTGCTCCACCCAGCTAACCCCATTTCCCCCCATTAGCTCTGTTCCCAGGGTCCTCAAGCAGAACAGCCCTCGGTGGCACCAGACCATTCAATGGAAACCTAGTGCAACACTCACGCGGCAAGGACCAGGCTCTAGAAAGAGCCATGGCAAGCCGAGGAGACTCCTTCCCAGAATTCAGCTGCCTGGGGCTTTCGAGACAGATTTTTGAAAGAAAGAGGAGTATCCATCCTGCTGAATTCTATGAGAGGAGCAGGTTGGGATGAAAGGGGTCTGAGCAATGCTCTGTGTATCGGGTGGCCTCCCCCATGGTACCCTGCCTTGGCACCCTTGCAAGTGGGGATGTAGCACGGTGGCCATCAGCGACAGGAGGTGAGCCAGAGAGACTGCCAAGAGTTGAGAGTGTGGAATGGTGAAACTGAGGCACTGAACCCTTGGGTTTAAGAAAAGTCCCCTCATTCGCTGTCCAGCTCATTCCATTTCTGTCTGTCTTTCCTTCCAGAGAAGAGGAGTCGTCGTCGAACAGAAAAGAAGAGGGTTTTTCTGAAGATAAAAACTGTTCCCTCTTGCCATTTCTAATCCTTGTAACATGGGGACTGGCCAGTGGGAGTTCCATCTGCTAAGCATGCTCACTGTTTTGCCTGCTGTAATCCCCCACATGGAAGCTTGGATAAACCTGTTTCCTGTGCAGTGGAAGAGCCCTGCCCCCCAACTCAGGACATGTGCAAGTATTCTCTGGTGGTTTCTTGTCCTCTCACTGTAAGGAGAGAAAAGACTTTTCTGGTGGCTGCTGAGCTTGAACTGAACGTGCACACAACAGACGCCCACTGGGGTAACTTAGCCTCTTCTCTTCTCTGGTTGCATTGGAATGAGGAGGACCAAGGACTGCGGGGCTCGGAGGGAGTTGCTCCCCCCTCCCGGGAGCCTTTTGTACGCACAATCAGCGCCGGCTCAGCAGCTCCTTCCTGGTCTCCTTTACTGGATCTTCTGCCAGGTCACACCTATTAATCATGAGTGTCCTACCAAGGCTCTTAGGAACTCACATCCTAAGTGAGGGAGATGACATACAAATAACTATATAGAGACAACAGTTACGGGCCAAATCCTATGCCACAGACTAGAGGTACTCCTAAGAGCCGGCTGGGTGATGCAGTAGACAGAGTACTGGGTCTGGAGTTCAGATCCAGCCTCAGATACTTACTGTGTGACCCTGGGCAAGTCACTCAACCTGTATTTACCGCAGGTTCTTCAACTGCAAAATAGGGCTAATAACAGGACCCATTTCCTGAGGTTGTCATGAAGCTTACTTGAGATAATATTTGTAAAGTGCTCAGTATGCTACCTGGCACACAGTAGGCGCTTAATAACTGCTTGTTTCCTTCCTGCAGCGTCTGATGTGAGCCTTAACCAGGGTTTGATCTCATCTTTTTACCCAGGAAAGGACAAAAAAATAAAAAACGACAAACCAGACTTTTAACCATAACCAGAAATGAATGACACACCCACGCATCAAAGTGGCTGCTCGGTCCACGCAGGGATGGAGAAAACAGGAAGCAGAAAAACAGATGCAGAATTGGAAGATACGGAAAGCAGCGTCTTGAAGGGGCCGGTGGGGAGATGGGGGAGGGGGGAAGAGCAGAACAGACCAGAGTGTGATCTAGAGATACCACGGTGGGGGGGGGGGATCTGTGGGAGAAATGAGCCAGGGAGACAGGATGTGTGTGTGTGTGTGTGTGTGTGTGTGTGTGCCTGCCGTGTGTGTGTGTGTGTGTGTGTGTGTGTGTGTGCCTGCCGTGTGTGTGTGTGTGTGTGTGTGTGTGTGTGCCTGCCCTGTGTGTGTGTGTGTGTGCCTGCTCTGTGTGTGTGTGTGCCTGCCCTGTGTGTGTGTGTGTGCGCGTGTGTGTGTGTGTTCGAGTGCCCTGCTTTCAATGCCCCTCTCCTGCTCTGTCTGCGCCCTCTCTGGCAGAGCCAGGGCAGAGGAGGAGGAGAAGCAGGAGGTGCCGCGGGTGTTTCAGAAGGGAAACTACACACTGGTATCTGCACATAACCTAGAAGGTGCTACAGCTCCTGCCCACAGAAAACTGATGGAAAAGAGGCAGGCAGGTGAGCAGACCCCTGTTCAGGGACAGGAGGGGACACGGAGGGGAGGGGGGCAGCTAGGTGGGGGAGTGAGTAGAGCACCGACACTGGAGTCAGGAGGACCTGAGTTCAAATCCAGCCTTAGACACTTGACATGTACAAGCTGTGTGACCTTGGGCAAGTCACTTAACCCCAACCGCCCTGCCTTCCCCCCTCCAAAAAAGAAAAAAAAAGAGAGAGAGAGAGACATGGGGTGAATCTCTTCCCTGTCACCCTCCTACGGCAACCTGTCATAGTTCAGTCATGTCCAGCTCTTCATGAGCCCATGGGGCTTACTTGGCAAAGATACTAGAGTGGTTTGCCATCTCCTTGTCCCATTTTACAATTGAGGAACTGGGGTTAAGTGACTTGTCCAGGGTCACACAGCTAGTAAGTGTGTTAGGCCAGATTTTAACTCAGAGCCCAGCGCTCTATCCACTGTGCCACCTACCTATTCTTATGGGAAACAGAGAAGGCTCTGCAGTAAAAAGAAATAAATGTGTGGGGGGAAAAAGAAAAAAAAAGAGTATGGAAGAATGATCTGGAGGAGTCCCTCTCTGACCCAGTTACTACTCCTTAGCAAGGACCCCAGCACTGTGAAAAGCTCAGTGTCCCCTCCTCTTAGGCCCTTGCCTCATCAGCCCCTCCCTAGCACATCCTCTCATTTCTTCTGGCCCTGGTAAAGCATACCTTCCCCTTCTCTCCTTTAGGTATCCTGAATTTTTATATTCTCTTCAGCTGTTCTATTTCATCAAAAAAACTTCTGCCTGGTGAACTCCATTCCTCCCTCCATGGGCTGTGCCAGAAGACTCTCCCAGCCCTGGTTGGGTCCCAAACAGAAAGGTATTTCACCCACTTCTGAGGCCCCACTGTTCTCCAGACTGACTTTCTATCCCCTGATTTTTAGAAAATAAAAGATAACTCTGACCTTTTTTCCTTGATTATCCAAAGTATAAATGACCAAGGGATATAAACAGGCAATTTTCAGAAGAAGAAACCAAAGCTATCAGTAGTCATATTAAAATGCTCTCAATCACTAAGAATTAGAAAAATGCAAATTACCACACAGGCTAACATCACAGAAAAAGATGCTAAATGCTGGCGTGGATGTGGGAAAACAGGCCCTCCAATGCACCGTTGGTGCTGTGCACTAATGTGCCGCCAATGTGATCTGTGAACTGGTCCAACTAGACCCACGTGTACAAAAACATTTATGGTAGCTCTTTTTGTGGTGGGAAAGAATGGAAAATTGATAGAATGCCCATCAACTGGGGAGTGGACGAATAAGTGAATGGTGCATGTATGTGATGGAATATTACTGTGCTCTAAGAAATGATGAAAGGGATGGTTTCAGAAACGCCTGGGAAGACTTGTAGGAACTGATACAAAGTGAAGTAAGCAGAACCAGGAGAACAGTTTAGACAGTAACAGCATTATTGTAAAGGCAACCAACTGAGAAAGACTTAGTAGCTCTGATCAAGGCAACGCCGCACTCCAGTTCCAAAAGATTCATCATGAAAAATGCTATCCATCCCCAGAGAGAGAACTGATGGGCTTAGAAAACAGATTGAAGCATATTTTTCTCCATTATTTTTGTTCAGAATATGGCTAATGTGGAATTATTCTTTGCATGACTTCATTATGAGTATTATATTTCATATTGAGTATTGTATTTCTTGCCTTTTCAATGGGTGGGGGAGTGTTGGAAGGAGGGAAGGAATTTGAAACTGAAAATAATATATTTTTTTAAGAGAAAGACCAAAGGATTAGTGTAGGGGTAACATGCCCTAGGCATTAAAAAAAGAAAGAGAGGCTTTGGTCAGTGTTTGGGGAGGAGGGGGGAGAAAGAAAGGAAACTATGGAAATAAGGTCTGAAGACAAATAATCTGTTCCAGCCAAATCCCTCTTAGGTTAGATGTAAGTTTGAGTTCAAAATCTTAATTCTAAAACTTATCTTTTTCTCAATTTTTGCATTATAGAGTTAGAAGAGACTGGAGGGTTATAGGATAGTCTATTTAGAGTATAAAGGAATCTTAGAGATCTTCTACATGCCTTCATTTGGTAGAAGAGAAAGTTGAGGCCCAGATTAGGGGACTTACCCAAAGTCACAAAAGTAGTGAGCAGAAGATCTGGGATTTGAACCCAGATCCTCTGAAGCCTAAACCCAATGTGCTTTCTACTACTTTCTACTACACCATAAAACATCTGATCATCTCATCCAGCAACCCAATTTATCCAATCATCCTTCTAAAGTATCTCTGCGTGCTCTGCTCAGAACACCTACTTCCCCAACCTCCATTTGTTTCAAAATATCATCCTCCTTTCCCCTGCCTGAAAAGAGATTCCCCATTAAAGTCCTCCTGCTCCTTTCAAGGTCAAACTTGGGAGCCACCTCCTCCATGACCATTCCCCCAGTCCCCTCACCTGGAAGTGAAAATTCCCCTCTTGAAGAGAGACATACTTTTATTTCTTCTCTTAATAATTCTCTAACTTGTGGGCTGCCTGGTGTGTTTGGTGGGTACCCCCTGGGATGCTAGGGCAGCAGCCCACAATGCTTCCTCATGTGATGTTAAGTCTACAAAAAGGCATCCAGAGAACGTCTGAGCTGCCCTCTGAGATGGTGCCAAGTCACCAATCAAGTGGCCTTGACAGTCTACTAGGCTAGTCTTCTAGAAGAGCCTTCTGAAAGGTTGCAGTTTCCCCAATGGTCAGTAGAGGGCTCTCGACTGCAAATACCTTAGACAATGACTCTGCCTCTGGCCACTAAGCCTAAGGGCTTCAGGTCCAGGTTCAATATTGATCTAGGACAGGGCTTTTTAGCCCTTTCTTATGTGTCCTGGGCTCCTTTGAGAATCTTATGAAGCCTAAGCACCTCTTTTCAGAATAATGATTTAAATACACAAACTAAAATAATAAAGGAAACCAATTATACTGAAATAATCATATGCATTTTATATATGTGTATATCAAATATGTGTGTGGTATATAAGTTCACAAATACATTTAAATAAATATGTTCATATTAAATTGTATATTATAATTATATAAATTATATATACTACATAATTGTAATATCTTGTAATTATATAAATTATAATTAAATTATCTTAAACACATATTTAAGTTTACATTAAAATCTCTTTAATTTTGGGATTATGTGAAAATTTGCTTAGAATTATTTTTTGAAAATATGAAACTCTAAACCAGATACATCACATATGCTGGCCACAACACTCTTGAGTGAGGCCTGATCCAGATTGCAATTGGGAAATATTTTACAATAAATTTTTGTTGTTGACTCTTCGTGACTCCATTTGGTGTTTCCTTGGGAAAGATACATGGAATGGTTTGCCATTTCCTTCTCCAGCTCATTTTACAGATGAGGAAACTGAGGCAAGAAAGGGGTAAGTGACTTGCCCAGGGTCACACAGCTAATAAGTGACTGAGGCTGGATTTGAACTCGGGAAGATGATTCTTCCTGACTCTAGGCATGGGGCTCTATCCACTGCTCCACCTAGCTGCCTAATAAAAATAAACAAAAATGCAATAAAGCACAGGTGATGTCACATTTTAAGACTAAGTCAACATGCAGCCTTCAGGGATCTTTATGCAGGGATTAGTGGCTCCTGTTTTATTTGAGTTTGACACCACTGAGCTAAAGAGTCAGCACTGTGTAGTGAGTGGATAGAGGGCTGGCCTTGAAACCAGGAAGACCTGGGCTCTTGCTCCACCTGTGACACATAAGGGCTGTGGAACCCCGGAAAGTGACTTTCAGTGCTCTAGGCAATTCTCTATGAGGAAAAAGTTGGAGAGAAAGTGCTGTTTAGGGAGTGTCCTCACCGGTGAGGTTCTTTCCTCCCATGAAAATCTGTGGGTCTTCCCGTATTACTGCATAGGTTTTCCAGTTCTGGTGACTGATTTTCCACATTCACATAACCCAGGCAATCAACATGCTACGCCCACATACTTTATCGGGCGCAGTGAAAATAAATAACAGGGAAAATGGTTAAGCAGTCCCTACACGAAGCCCTCTGGCTGATGTCTCCTAAAACTCCTCACTTCTCCTCCTCTCTGTAGAGTCTTGGGAAAAGTCCCATGGCAGCAGCTTGCTACAGAGAAGGAAGAAAGAACAAGAGGGAGATTGTACGTGTTTGTTGTTCAGTCATGTCTGACTCTCCGTGACCCCATTTGGGGTTTTCTTGGTAAAGATACTGGGGTGGTTTGCTATTTCCCTCTCTAGCTCACTGTACAGATGAGGAAACTGAGGCAAACAAGGTAAAGTGACTTGCCCAGGGTCACTAGTAAGTGTCTGAGGCCAGATGTGAACTCGGGAAGAGTTCAGGCCCAGCACTCTATTCACCGCACCACCAAGCTGCTTCCAATTTAAATGCAGGGAAGCAAAGACTGTGCTGGAGGGCATCTCTCTCTCTCTCTCTCAATCCCTGGCTTTTTGGAATTTCTTCTTCCTCCAGTCCTCACTTCTACTCTGGGTCTAGTTGCTTCTAAAGCACTGGGACCAGGGGCAGCTAGGTGGCACAGTGGATAGAGCACTGGCCTTGCAGTCAGGAGGACCTGAGTTCAAGTCCAGCCTCAGCTACTTACTAGCTGTGTGGCCCTGGGCAAGTCACTTAACCCTGATTGCCTCCCAAAAATAAAATAAAGCACTGGCTGAAATCCAGTTGGTCCTGGTTCAACTACTGATGGTCCTAGTTACTGAAAATAGAAGCACGGACTACAGCAACCCAGGAGTCCTACTGCCACAGGCTGCCACCACTTACTTACCTTTGTGGTAGAGAAGGGGTCTCAGTCTAACCACAGTAACAATCAGCGTACCATGCACCCCCAAATGGTGGTCTCTCCCAAGGGAAAAAGAAGCAGGCAGCCCCAAACACTGTGTGCCTGAGTACCACCTCCTTGTGTCTCACAATTGTGTTTGCCCACCTGGGGATTTCTGTGGGCTGCTTCATTCCCCATGGAGATAAATTAATAAATTATATTATTATATAAATAATAAATATATTACAGATAACTACTACCTTTGTGGGCAGCAGATGGCACAGTGGATAGAGTGCAGGGCCAGAAGTCAGGAAGACTTCAAAGATGGCCTCAGACACTTACCAGCTGTGTGACCCTGGGGAAGTCAACCCTGTTTGCCTCAGTTTCCTCATCTGTAAAAAGTGAGCGGGAGAAGGAAATGGCAAACCACCGCAGTATCTTTGCCAAGAAAACCCCAAGTGGGGTCATGGAGGGTCAAATACAACTCAACAACATTGCCTTTGTATTAATGCTGCATTCATTAATCAATCAATCAATATGCATTTCAACTGATCTACAATCTTAACCCTTTGAGTAGTCTCTCCCAGTCCATCCATGCCTTCTCATCGTGCGTGATTCTGGTCTATGTTCTTCCATAGATCGTCTCTAGATAATCCGCTCAGTACTCCAGGCCCCCACTGTTAGGTCTTTCAACATTTCACTGGCATATTTATTTCATGGTACCCCTGCAACATTCAGGATGTCCATTCTTTTCAATTCATGAAGGGCCCCTACATTTCCTTAATGCCTTTAACAGAATGTCCTGCAGCTTAGTCATCACTGGGGATGTGCTATTTCATAATTTCTTTCCCACTCACCCCTTCCTTCCTCCTTTAGGCCATTTGTAATTTAGATTCTCCTCTGATTGGGATCTCCTGTGATTTATAGTTTTGCGGCATCACCAGGAGACTATTCATGTTGAAAAGACGGGGTTGTGTCAGGGAACATCTTGGGATCATTAAGCCGCACCCTGCCGTTCCCTAACTGCAATCCGGTCTATTCAGTCCTATTTATTCCTGAGGCTCATGCACGGTCCATCTGCTTATCTAAGATGCATGTACTGGTGGACTAATTGAGTGGGCTGCCCCCTGCAACTGCACGTAGCCAATGCCTGCCCTCTGTGTATTATCTCTGATTTATCCTGGACATAGCCTGTTATAAATAATAGTTAACATTTACATAGTGCTTACTATGTGCCAGGCACTGTGCTAAGATCTTCACAACAACCTTGGGGCTTAGGTGCTATTACTACCCCATTTTACAAATGAGGAAACTGAGGCAGATGAGGTTAAATGACTTGCTCAGGGTCCCATGGCTAGTAAGTGTCTGAGGTCACATTTGAACTCAGGTCTTCCTGGCTCCAGGTCTGGTATTCTAATCCACAGAGCCACTTAGCTGCCTCTGGACTGTAAGCTCCTTGAGAGCACAGACTGGGTTTTTTATTTAGCCTTTCTTTTTTTTGACAGTTTTTTAAATTTTATTTTACCAGAACACAAATACAAAATAGAGAAAAGAAACAAAAACGTATCATAGACTTAAATATTGAAATTAAATATAAAGTAAGAAGAAAAGCATGTCACGTGCATAGCAGAACATAGGAAAGGATTCACAATACGTAACAACAAATTTTCATTTCAAGAAAGCCTGTGTGATAAATGACACAGCTCGTGTTTTGGCCTTTCTGTAGATCGCCAGCACTTACCACAGTATCTGGTACACAGTAGGTGTTTAATAAATGCTGGTTGATTTGAATATGTATCTAACTCATGTATTAATATTTCCCACACAGAGTGCCAATTATCTTTTTTTCCTAGTTGCCATAGCTCTCGTTCAGGAAGTTCTGCAGTGTTTTGGGTTTGACAAAATCCATCCACGTCATCAGCAGAGGCAGTATAGTGGAGTGTGGTAGATAAGGCACTGGACTTGGAGTCGAGAGGTCCTGGGCTCCCATCGCACTTCAGACACTGCGTGGTCCTTGATAAGTCATTTAACCTCTGGGCTTGTTTCCTCATCTGCAAAGTGAGTTGGTCTTTAGGGCCTCTAAGATCCTTTCCAGATCTAAGTTTATGATCTATCAGAGACAGAATCTAAACGACCTCAAAATACAAAGGGTATCTCTCTTCTACATGGTCGTGGCACAGGGTAATGCCCCATGGCAGTGCCGGATACAGCTGGAAAACATACATCTCTCTGTCTTATTACTCGCTTGGACTAATAACCAGAGGATCCTTGAGCATAGTTATCTCCATCTACCAGGGAATTCTGTGGACACGCTAAAGGTGAAGTTTTAAGTCTGTGTTTCCTTACACCATATCAAATGCTCCCAGGGGGAGGGGTGTTTAATAAAAAAAATTGTATTCCCCACCCCCTTTAATTGGATGACGATGTGAGGACAAGCTCTGCAATGGAAAACTATCTGGGAAAGCCTGTGTGTTCCCTGCTTTTATCTTCATGTAAGTTTTACTCAATAGGAACATATTTCATCCTCACACAGATTTCACAGTATTGAGAAAGGAGGCATGTGAGTCTTACGGCTTCTTTGCTCGCCTTTGGAGGGGAGGATGGTTAATAATTATATCTGGGATTTAACAACAACATTCTTTGTTCCTGCTGTCCAAACAGAAGAATGGCATTCCTCGGGGGAGAATCGGCTCCACTCCATTCAAGAGAAGGTGGTTTGGCCATTCATTGAGCCTGCTGTGGAAGGCATTCTTGGCTAAGGACGGTTGAATTAGATGGCTTACTGAAGTCCCTTCCAAGTCTGGGATTCTACCATCTGTTAGCGCTCTGCTATATCCAGCAAACCAAGCCATCCTAGACTATCATATCACATTTTAAAAAATAATCTTAAACTAATACGTCCACTCCAGTCACGGGATCTTGGATTAGACTCGTCCAACCTCATCTATTCTAACCTTACCATTTTATAGATGAGGAGGAGGAGGAAGGGGAATAGGCATTTATTAAGCGCCTACTGTGTGCCAGGCACCGCAATAAGTGCTTTACAAATGTTATCTCATTTGATCCTCACAACAACCCTACCAGGTGGGGGCTATTATCTTTACCATTTTACCGTTGAGGAAACTGAGGCAAATGGGTTAAGTGACTTGCCCCAGGTCGCCCGGGTAAGTGGCATTCTTACATCTACAGTTTCTCTGATGCTTCTTTGGGTCCCTAGAATTACTTCCATCCCATTTGCTGACCATGTTCTTTCCCTTTCTTCTTTCGTTTGATTCCTGAAATCCTACTTCATCCATGAATTGTTTTTGGACTAATAAAAAGCAAGATTAAAAAAAAATTTAAAAAAAAGGCAAGATGATACTTTCCTCCAATCCCGTTTTATCTGAACGTAAAATCATCTGGACCTGCCCCTACTCATTTTCCCATGAATGGTCTTATTTAAATATTTTTATTTTTGTCAGGTGTAATTATATTAGGCGTATATTAGGCATCCTGTTTTTCCATTTTCTGCGCGCTCTCTTTGTGTTTGTCTGTTACGTGTGTGTGTTGACCTAGTTCATAAACAGGACAAGAGTTCTTTAGGGCCACAGGTAGACAGGCACAAGGGTAATTGGGTGTAATGTCTCTGTGCATCTGTGGAGTGACGCTCGGAATTCACTAGATTAGAGAAGCAGAGGAGCACTGAAGATCTGGGACTTAGTGGAGAAGCTGAGAAAGTAACGAGGCGAAGAGAGGTCAGGGCCGGATCGGGACTGAAGGAGCAGAAACTGGACACAAGCAAATGTATCCAAAAGGGACACCGATATGGTTTATCAAGACGGGCAATGAAATGTTTCTATTAGAAGTCAGGGTTCCCAAATTCTTGTCCAATTTGCTATGTTTATAGACTGCCCCCACCATTGCATGGCATGTCCTAAGGCAAGGCCTAATTTTTCCAAATGACTTTTAGAAAAGAGAAAGTAGCGCCATTCAATGGGACACATATTTGTTGAAGTAGCTACCGTTTGCTAGCAACGGCAGGTATAACAAAAGACATGTAAGACACGGTCCCCTCCCTCAAGGAGGTTACAGTCTAGTAGAGAGAGAAGTCATCCTCACAAACAGGTCTAGTGCAAGGGGGGCGGGGTGGAATGCCATATGTTGTTCTGCCCAACAAGTCAATCAGTACAGGTATGAATCACTGGGTATAGGTAATAACTACGCAGAAGAGACTTAAGGTAATAGAGCGAAGTGAGGATTCTAGCTTTACCCAAAACTAAGTGAAAACTAGCAGGCTTTTTGCTAGTAAGTGGAGTTCACCGGACCAATACCCAAAGAGTTGGGGAGAAGGGAAGGGGAAGGGAAGGGAACAAGCATTTATTAAGCATCTACTATGTGCCAGGGCAGCTGGTTGGCACAGTGGATAGAGCGCCAGGCCTAGGGTCAGAAAGACTCATTTTTTCTGAGTTCAAATCAGGCCTCAGACACTTACCAGCTGTGTGACCCCGGGCAAGTCACTTAACCCTATTTGCCTCAGTTTCCTCATCTAAATTTCCTCGTAAAATGAGCTGGAGAAAGAAATGGCAAACTACTCCAGTATCTTTGGCAAGAAAAACCCAAACGGGGCCATGAAGAGTCAGACATGACCAAAACAACTGAACAGTAACATAATGTGCCAGGCACGGTGTTAAATGCTTTGCAAATATTATCTCATTTGATCCTTGTAACAACCCTGGGAGATGGGTGCTGCTATCACCCCATTTTACAGTTGAGGACACTGAGGCAGACAGCAGTTAAGTGACTTACCCAGGGTCACACAGCTAGTAAGTGTGTGAAGCCATATTTGAAGTTAGATTTTCCTAACTCCAGGCCCAAGTCTATATCCACTGTGCATCTAGGCATGCATCATCCTGGACCAGGGGTGTTGTGAGGCTCAAATGAGATAACATATGTAAAGCATCTCGCAAACCTTAGGGCACTATATAAATGGCAGGTATCATCACTACCATAATTTTATTATCTATTTAAATATTTAGAATATATTTAGAATGTATAATAACAGAAATTCATATGAATGTATTTATGTTAATAATTATTAATAAATTTGTTAATAATTAGTAACATATTATAATAAATGTATTTATATTTAACAATATATAATGACATTATTATAAGTATATTTTGATGAGATGATGGCAATGAGCCTGCAATACCAGGCCTCTAGCTGATGACGGCTTAAATTCCCTGAGCCTTCTACTGCACTCCTGTGGAGTGTGTATACATACACACACACACACACACACAATATACACATATGTATATATACACACACTTTTAAATTTAATCTGCATTATTAATGCTTTTTAAAGACAGACTAGACAATCAATAAAACAACAGATAGAGCCCTGATTTTTAGCGATGCCATTTCTGAGGTGTAAATGCTCACAATGAAAATTTAACAATGAACTCTTGAGCAATTGAGATCTAGCCCCAGCACATCCCTGCCCTGGACCTGAGATGCCCAATTATTGGAGGCACAGCAGACCCTGTCAACTAGGAATCTGCAGCAGCATCTGAGGACACTAACCGGAGCACCAAGGGATTCCAAGGTCACTCTGCAGAGGGAACTTTATACCCCTCAGGGGCTAGATGGAAAAGTACAGCTTGAGGTGTTTCCCATGGAGGCCAGTTCCCACAGGATGGAGGAATGACCCTGGCTGCTGTGGGTTTTATCACTGCTTTCAGATGAAATCCTCCCTTGCAGGCATCTGCAAAAAGAGGGAGGCAGGAGTTCTGCACAAAGGATACATCCCTGCCCTAAATCTCTTGGGAAGGCCAAGAGTTAATAGAAGCCAACTCTCGGGGAAACAGGAGCCTAAGCAGAAAAGCAAATTTCAAGACATGAGGGTGAGACTATAACAGGGCAGGCTCCCCTAAATGGAAGATCTACAGTTTGGCTCAAGGGCCCACAGTGACTAGGCAAGGGAACCACCATTCACTGGAGAAAAGGATCCAGGATATCATAATGCCAGGAGACTTGCTCTAGGACGAGAGAGCACATGAAGTGGGGTGAACTTTAAAAGGAAAGGGGAAGCCCCATGGAAAGAAGAGATAGAATTATTACTGGGTCCAGTATCTGGGTTGACTTGGGCTGTTTCTGAGGAACTTTGATCAGAGAACCAAACTCGGAGACTTAAGTAAGAAAAACTTTTTTTTTAAAAAATCATGGGTCGATTTGTAATAAAATAAAAGCAGTAAAACATAACCAAAAATGCACCACTCCCAAATGCATACACACACACACACACACACACACACACACACACACACACACGGGAGAGCTCAAGGAAACACACGGAGCAAAGAAAATATTTTCCTAAATACAGTTCTAAAAAAACCTTCTCACCTGTATTTGGAACACTCTTTGTTACCTCAGAACAAAAGATGCTATAAGAAGAGACCCAAGAGAGATGAGGCCCAATGGGGTATGCATCTCAAACAGAAACCTAAGCCGATAGGGACTGGTTCAAAAGCTCTGGGCTGGAACGCCCTGGCAAATTATTGGCAAAACTCACCTTCTTCTTCCCTCTCAGCGCTGTCTCCTGACGGCTGACTCCTCCAGGTCCCAAGGAACACAGGTGGTACTTTTCCTATTATTTCTTTTGATTCTTCTAAAACCTAGGAGATAGGTGGGGTGGACATTATCGACCTCATTTTACAAATGAGAAAACTGAAGGTCAAAGACAATAACTTATTCAATATTGGGTAACTGGTAAGTGGCGGAGTCAACTGATCAACAAGCATTTATTATGCACCTACTGTGACGGACATTGTGCCGGGGAAAGAGACAAGCATTTTCATACAGTACCTACAATGTGCCAGGCAGCGTGCTAAGCTCTTCACAAGTATTATCTCAATGGACCCTCACGGCAATCGTGGAGGTGCTACTATGATCCGCATTTTGTAGTTGAGGAAACTGAGGCAAACAGGGTTAAGTGACTTGCCCAGGGTCACATAGCTAGTAAGTGTCTGAGGCTGAATTTGAATTCGAATCTTCTTGTCTTCTGTGGCAGCTGGGTGGTGCAGCGGATAGCATGCCGGACTTGGAGTCAGAAAGACTCATCTTTCTGAGTTTAAATCAGGGCTCAGACGCTTGCTTACTAGCAAGTCACTTAACCCTGTTTGCCTCAGTTTCCTCATCTGTAAAATGGACTGGAGAAGGAAAGGGTAAACCACTCCAGTATCTTTGCTAAGAAAACCCCAAATGGGGTCACGAAGAATTGGTGATGAACTTCTTGTGTCCAGGCCCAGGGCTCTATCCACCGCCACCAGCTGCCTCTGAGGAACAAAAGACAAAGGAAGCAATGCCCGCCCTCTGGGGGCTTACATTCCACCAAGGAAACAATCACACACACACACACACACACACACACGTACTGGTACGGACGAGATAGTTTTTGAGGGAGGATGCACTAGCTCAACTGTTGAGGTGGGGGACGGGGGGAGGGGGAATCGGGAGAAGTCTCCTGTAGGTGATGCCGAGTCTCAAAAGTATGGAGGAAGGAGCGTACTGTAGGCATGCCAAATACGAAGGCACACCAAGAGACGGAGGACGATGTCATGTGTAAGAAGAGGTAAGAAAGACAGTGACACCGCGATCGTGGAGTACATGAAGGGGAATAATATGTAATAAGGTTGGCGAGGTAAGCTGCAGTTGGGTTGTGAAGAATTTCATTTTATTCATTCATTTATTTATTTATTCAATGTATCAACAATTCACTCTCATTTGGTCCCCAGGAGAATTTTGTTTTTGGAAAGCAGGTCATTCATTCATTCATTCATTCATTCATTCATTCATTCATTCTATATTTAGATAGATAGATAGACACAGATGTATTTATTTATTTAATATATGAACAATTCACTCTCATTTCGTCCCCAGGAGAATTTTGTTTTTGGAAAGCAGGTCATTCATTCATTCATTCATTCATTCATTCATTCATTCATTTTATACTTAGACAGATAGACAGATAGACACAGATGTATTTATTTATTTAATATATGAACAATTTACTCTCATTTGGTCCCCAGGAGAATTTTGTTTTTGGCAAGCAGTTCATTCATTCATTCATTCATTCTATATTTAGATAGATAGATAGACACAGATGTATTTATTTATTTAATGTATGAACAATTCACTCTCATTTGGTCCCCAGGAGAATTTTGTTTTCAGCCAGCAGTGATATTGTTATTAACTCCATCTTACAGATCCCCAAATCTCAGAGAACTAAATGATTTGCTAATCCTAATTACGGCTGGAATTGGAAGCCAGATTTCCTAGCTCCTGGTCCAGATCTTTTTTTCCTTCCTCATTATACCGCAGTACACAAGTCCCTTCCTTGTGAAGAATTTCAAATGCCAAACAGAGTTTATATTTGATCCAAAAAGAGACAGGGACCCACCAGAGTTTATTGAGTAGGAAAATGACACGGTCAGAATTATGCTTTAGGAAAAACCCTTTGGCAGCTGGGCGGAGGATGGCTGGGAATAGGGTGAGGCTTAAGGCTGGGGCAGCAACTAGGAGACGACTGATACAGTCTGGGGAAGAGGGGGCTAGTATTTGTTTCAACTAGGGCTGGGGTGTGCTGGTCAATGTCTAACAATGGGTTGGGGGTGGGGGCATATGTGGCACACACTTTGAAGTTTAATCTGCATTATGAGCATTTTCTTCTTCACTTTCCTAAGTCAACTAAATGATAAATCAAACCCTGAGTTGAGGGGTATTGGGGGTGTAAATGAACACGTAGAAAACTTAATTCTCTTGCTTGGCAGTAAGAGGCCGCTCCAGCACGCCCCTGGTGGTGACTGCATGAATGGAGAGAAGGAGATGTCTGGGAGCGATGTCATGGAGGAAGACATGGGAAAATCTGGCAACAGGCTGGAATGTGGGATGAGGGAGAGTGAGGAGGAGAGGATGACCCTGGGATCGTCCGGCTGCTAGTGCAGTGCTGATGTCGCAGAGTTGAGAGAAAAGGGAGCATGGAGGGAAATGCAAAACTCAGTCTGTCAAACAATCAAGAGACATTTTTAAAATGCCTGCTACGTGCCAGGCACTGTGTTAAGAAGTGTTGGAAATAAAAAAAAAATGCAGAAGACAGTCCTTGCCTTCAAGGAGCTTACACTCTAATGGTAGAGACAATGTGCAAACAAATAACATACAAAGCACGTTGTATATTGGATAAAGAGAAGATAATTAACAGAGGGAAGGCACTGGAATTAAGAGCCGATGGAGAAGTCTTCCTGCAGAAGGTGGAATTTTACTAGTGGGAAAACAATGGAGGAAGGTTTGGGGCTTAGGAGTAAAGTCATCTCAGTGACTCTCCAAGCTAAAATAATGGAGTTAACAGGAAGCCCTTAGAATAAGAGCCTCTCTCTGGAATTAAGGTAAGACCAGGAAGTGTGAAGGCACCTAGACTGGTGATTTCCCCTGTAGCTACAACTCCAAGAACCAAGAGAAAAAAAGAAAATCAGATCTACCTTCAGATCTCAGCGTCATTATGACTTTTCCTCACCTTCAAGTCAATGAAACCAACCATGATTTGGTGACTATATTCACTAGACAATAAAGGAAATACAAATAAGACACAATCAAGGAGCTTGCACAATCACAGGATTTGAGAGACAGTCAATAAGTGTTTATTAAGCCCCTACTCCATATCAGGCACTTGCTAAGTGCTGGGGATACAAAGAAAGTCAAAAGACAGTCCCTGTCAAAATGGAACTCACAGGCCTGTGGGGAGCCAGCTATATCCTGTTTAGGCCTCTTAGACCTCGGCAAGGCAGGGTCAATGGACAATGGGCCTATGCGCGGCAAGGACAGTTTTAGGATAAGAAGACTTGGCAAACAAAACCTGCCTTTGTAGCTGACTGCCCACACGGGAGATGACAGAAATGTTTCAGTCTGGTTATCTACATGCGAGAGGACATAAATGTTTCAATATGGTTAGCCTTGAGGAAAAATAGTGTCTCACTCCTAGGAACAAGGAGATAAAAAACTTAACCAGAGCTTTACTGTACTCTTCTTTGAAGTCTGGATAACTCAGCAATTAACCTGTATAGAATACTGTCAGTAACTCCATTAAAATCAGTCTATAGCCCGACTATACGACTCGCCTAGCCCCATGTCTTTGTCTTTTTGTGCCCTTTACTTCATCATATATTCACGCCACTGCGGGCACACAGGCCAATGGAGTATCAGAGTTGTATTTTAATGTTCCAAGTTTTGATTCCCAAACGTAAAAACAATAAAACATAAAACAAACGCTCCCCCACTCCAAGCCCTCATGGAGTCCTCATTGCTAGTAATTCTCAGAACACTCCACCGGCATTTCATTGACCCCATAGAATACACTCAGAGAGAGCATCCTTAAAAAACTGGACTGCTTTTTACCTACAAAGCGCGCTATAATAAAAGGTTTGATCACAGAAAAGATGAAAATGAGGACTGGAAACTATCTGGTTCGTTCACCAAACAAACAAAAAAAAAACCACTGAAAAAACTATTCACTTGTGGTAGTCCATCAGAACTGCCGATGTAGGATATTTAATCTTAGGTGAAATCAAGCTTTTTCAGAATAGTTTCTTAATCTTGAGAATGTTACCAAAATTAACTTATATGACTGAAAAATTGAATGATCTGGTTAATCCAAATGTTTTAATTAATAAAAATCTACCATAAACAACACAACCAAATTACCGAGTGTGAATCAAGTTTACATTGTGAGGCTGGGTTTGTCAAAGTGAACTATTCTACATAAGTGACAAGCATCTGTGTTCAAATTAAAAAAGAAGATAAATATGCTCGACTACCTTTAAAATGGGGAGTTCTAGATAGAATATTTCAAGTAATTTATCAGAGAGATAGGCAAAAGGCCACCAACCCTTGTGAGTTTTTTCAAGATATTATCTTTTGGATCTTATCTCATTAAATACCATGCTAATTAGAATCGGTAGAAGACAGCTAATAATACTCCTTACAAGTCAGACATAGAAAATGCACAATTAATTTTTTGCATATTTAGAAAGGGAAAAAAAACGTTTGCCATCGTCTTCTAAAGGGTGAAGTTGGACGGGACCTCTGTGGCCATCTTATCCAACCCAGAGGCAAAAGAAACCTTTAGGTCTAGCAGGGAAAGACGGCGATACATTCATAGGAGACGTACTATAAGGGTTCAGAGGAGCAAATCGCTTGACCTCTGCCTGCCTCAGTTTCTTCAACTGTAAAAGGGGACAAGAATAGCACCTGCTTCACAGGGTTACTGTGAGGATTAAATGATACACTTGTAAAGCATTAGCACGAAGCCCAGCACATAGAGGGTACTATTTCAATGTTAACTCTCATTATTATTTATGATTTTAGAAACAATCAAATAAACATACTGAACTTGAGATGTGCTTGAGAACCCGTTAGTAGTCAGACCTGACTGACAAAGAACTTGTGATGAATGTGCTAGGGGGTCAAACAAAGTTGAATATGAGTTAGTATGATATAGTAGATAGAATGCTGGGCTCAGAGATGGGAGCAGATACATACACAGTTACCCCTTCCACATCCTGACTTTCCCCATCAGGGTATGGAGGGTTGGCATAAGAAATTAAATGGGAATTTTGGGGGAGTTTGTCGAAAGCCACAGACGACTCTTGAAGGGCAGCAAGTAACGCAGAGCCTATGACCAAATACTTAATCCAAATTTTACAATTAAGGTACTGTAAACACCCCACAAAAGAAAAAAACAAAAACAAAAACTTCTTTGGTATGAAGAAAAGGCCAAAAAATTTTAGGGGATTTTCCAGATCATGGGAGCCCAGCACCCTTGACTCCTGCGATGTGGAATGAATAACTGTAAAGCACTTTAAAGTGCTCTATGGGCCGCTAGGGGGTGAAGTGAATAGAGCACTGGGTTTAGAATCAGAAAGACTCATCTTCCTTAGTCCAAGTGCAGCCTCAGACACTAACTAGCTGTGTGACCCTGGGCAGCCCTGTTTGCCTCAGTTTCCTTGTTTGTAAAATGAGCTGGAGAAGGAAATGGCAAACCACTCCAGGATCTTTTCCAAGAAAACCCCAAAATGGGGTCATGACTGGATGAAAACAAATAGCAGTTGTTATTATGACATGGGTTAGCCTCGGAGGTCCCTTCTAAAACTCTAAAATTGTGTTTCTATGAATTAAAAGCTAGGCAAGCAATGGAAAGGAATTGGTTTAGGTCTGAATTATAGACTGTGAAGAGAGAACTCTGGAACTTTGGCCTAGGGGTGAGGAACCTTCAACATCGAGGCCACCCGTGGCCCTCTAGGTCCTCAGTCAAAGGGAGGACCTGAGGGCCTAGAGGGCCACATGTGGCCTTGAGGCCGCAGGTTCTCCATCCCTGATTTAACCCATCCCTCTATCGAAACATGAATCTATACTCAAATCCCACTGGCAAGTTTTGTTACTTTCTCCAGCAATTCCTTCTGGTAGACCAGGAAAAAATGGGGGAAAAAAGAATTATAGAGCTTACTCAACATTGCAGATTAGCAACACAGAAACTGCAGAAGGTCAAGGGAACGAAGAATGCTTGGGCAGGTGCAAAAACACTACTGAAGAAACATGGGGTCTAGTCTAGGGAGGGAGGGGTGCAAGCAAAGCCTTGGACAGATGGCCTGGTCCTGGTGCAGAAATGGTGTGAAGCTCAAATGAGATAATAGATGTAAAGCACTTCGCAAAACTTAAAGCTCTATATAAATTCCTATTATTATCATTCAGTCACCAGGCCTCCATTCCCTGAGTCTTCTATCTGAGCTCAAGCAATGTTTCTAGAGCTGGACCACAATGTGCTGGTAAATGTTTAACGATCAGCTGGGGAGGGTCGGGGGATGTATAGTTACACACACTTTCAAGTTTAATGTGCATTACTGACACTTTCTTAAGCCTAGACAATCAACAAAACAGTAAACCAAGCCCTGATTTCTAGAAATTTCCAATTTCTAAGGCATAAAATGCTCGTGCTGAAAATTTACTAATGGGCTTTGGCAAGCTTGTTACAGCTGGTTCCAGCACATTGAGAGATGTGAGAATGGGAGAATGGTGGTCCTTCATTCTCAAAGAGGACCAAAACGGCATCGCTATGTTGGGGTCAAGGCACACGCGTGTCCAACCGATCAGACCGGTACGAGCTCAGAAGTCTGCCACGGCTCGGCACAAATAGTCCATATGCCTGGGAAAACAGAGAGAAGTCAAATGATGGGACACTCGCCGTGTACCTTTGTTTAACCATGCACTCGACAAGTGATTGTAAAGAGCCTACTGTGTGTCCAGCTCTGTGCAAGGAACTTATTTCTCCTTTTCTCTTGAAGTCTTTATTCATTGCTTAGGCAGCTGGGTGGTACAATGCATAGCCCTGATTCAGGAAGAACTGAGTGCAAATTCAGCCTCAGACACTAGCAGCGTGGCAGTGGGCCAGGCACTTAACCTCTGCTTGCCTCAGTGTCCCCACAGCCCCTACCTCCCAGAGCCGTTGTGAGAATCGAATGAGACAATAATTACAAGGCACAGTGCCTGACCCACAGTAAGTGCTACGTAGCTATTATTTATACTACATATAAATAAATATTTATACTCATTATCTATGACATATATTTATATTAGCTATTATTACGGCAGGCCGCCTCTACAGTTTTGGTATGGAGCCACCCGGGGGCAGCAGTGCGGGCAGGAAGGAAGGCACGAATGCCCAAGGCCCCAAATGATGAGCCTTCCAGACTTTAATCACCAAAGAACACATCTCTTAATTAAAACAAATAAACGTTGGCACAATGTCTGCCTTGAGGCTGTATTTATCCAGAGGAGAGTCTCCTGCATAAAGCACCTACAATGCGGGCTGGCTCTAGATGCTTTGGCCTTTTGGGGAGGGGTCAGATAGTACAGGCTGAGGCTGGTTAGGAAAAGATTCACCAGGATGTGGGACTAGTTCTGTATGAGGAACACTCAGGGTCCGGAGCCACGTTTGCATCAGTGGAGATGAGAGGGAAAGCTGATCCTTTCCTTTCCTGATTTGGGATGAGACCATCAGAAAATTCCAGGGCCTTTGTCATCCTCACCCTGGCTTAGAAAAAGACTCCAGCTTTGGATATATCTTCTGTGCTTGACACCCCACTCTAACACGCTCTCCTGGCTACTCGTGCCCTGCCACCCTCCACTTCCACTATTTCACTCCCATCCCACAAAACTTCTCATAAAACTATTCTTTCTGTCTCGTGCCTTCTGTAACACCGTCTCTCCCCTCTTCCCCCTCTCTCTCTTCTATCCCCAGCCCACTGTCCTTGTCTCTGCCTCCATCCTCACCCTCCCTTCTTTACCTGTGCCTCCCCACCACTCATCCACACCCCTCTTCTCTTCCCTGAACCCTCACCCCTGTTCCTGTTCAGACCTATTCTCCCTGACTCCCCCTTCAAAGGAGTTTTTCTTCTCCCTCAAAGCCAGGGTTCACTGAAATGTCTGATACAGTTGGGTCTAGCCCATTCACTGGTGGTCAAAATCCAGAGTTATTTTCCAGGTTGATGGCAGGATTTGAAGCCCTTTCTATATCATCTTTCTTAGTCAACCCACCGCACCAAAAAAATCCCTATCCTTTTTGTGTGCCTGTCTCGTATGTCACCTTATAATTCCTTGAGCTGAGTCTGACCAAGATTCTATCCCTCTAGAAAGCACAGGATTTGGTCTAGGCTCTATGCCTACTGTGTAGGATCATTATCTAAAGCTGGAAAGACCCTTAGAGATCACCTACTCAATGGGGTCCTTAGTCTTTTTTTTTTCAAACACCCCTATAGACGCCTTCTCAGAAGGACATTTCTCAATGAATAAAGTAAAATACATAGGATTACAAAGAAAACTACTATTATCGAAATGCAGTTATCAAAATACTTTCAAAAACCAATCATGGATTTCAGATTAAGGACCCCTAATCTATGGGTCCAATTTCTTCATTTTAGAGATGAGGAAAATGTGAGTCAGAGAGATTAAATGACTTGTTCACAGTCACCCAGGTAGAAAATGAGACAGAGAAGATTGGAATACTGGTCCTGTGATTCCACATTCATCACTGCCCAGTGCCATCTGATCATAATGTGACAAATGGTCCTCCATTCTCTCTCTCTCTCTCTCTCTCTCTCTCTCTCTCACACACACACACACACACACACACACACACACACACACACACAAACACCCTTTCTCTCGGTCCTACAGACCCTCAGGAGTTTGATGAACTGCTCAGTAAATGGATATATGTGTATCTAGAGAAGACTGTGAAGACTGCCTGAGTTTGGCAATTTTGATGACTTTGACACCCTCTCCTTCCTACTCTACCCCACTCGGGTCAGCCTGACCAGTATCTTACTGTTCAAAGCCAACCTGGACATTCTGACCAGTCAGCCAGTATTTATTAAGCATCCACAGCAACATTATAGAGGGAAAAAGGAAAAAAAACCTTTAACTTCAGAACTTTGATCAATGTTAGGGTAGAACACACATCCAAAAGAATGAAGATGAAACACACCACTTACCTTCTGATAGGGAGGTGATGAACTTAAAATGCAGACAGACAGATATTTTTGGATGTGACTAATAATGTGGACATTTGCGGCGGGGGGGGGGGGGTCATATATAGATATATCTAGATATGTTTTGAGGGATTTGTTTTTTTAAAAATGTATTCAGTAAGAGAAAAGGTTAGTGGTAATAATCGTTTAACATCAAATTAATAACCTCAATAAGGGCCAGAGCCTGAACTAATCAACCAGAAGAAAAGCCTGGACCCAACAGCCTCTTTGTTCTCTGAGTAAACTCAGAGAATACCTCTTCCTATGTCAACAAGCCCAGATGGGGCTGACTTAAAAGCATTCTTTCCTCTGTTCATGGCCATTAAGGATGAGACCCTTAACCCGAGACACTTTCTTGAATAATGTGACTTTTTCTTATCTTAATAATTTATGGATATATACTATGTTATGGCATGTTAATGGTAAATTAAACACAGAGATCCTGGGTTGTAATTTCAATGGACATTTTGTCAACTTTCTTATCTTACAACCTATTCAATTAAGAAAAATTTTTTCCTGTATCACAATAAAACATACATGGAGATCATAAATTTGAGTGACACAGACATGCTGAGTTGGGACTGTTCTAAAACGTACTTAAGCCTTCTCATTCTTTTGTTCAGACAGTCAGATTTCATCTGACTCCGTACATATATGTATGCTGCTAGCTTTAAGGGGATAAACAATATGAATTTACGTATCACCTAGCCTGCTTGCCTCCTTTAACCAAACTTTCAGGTCGACAATGGGAAGGGCAAATTAATTAAAAAATACTTTTTACCTGAAAAATAAAAATATTTCTTTAAAAAGAAAAAAATTAGAAAGAAGGGAACAGCTTGTAAAATTCTCTCCCAATGCACAGGCTTCATCCCTTACCCAATTCCTGACTTCTACCAGGGCTCCCCTATTACCAATGACTTTTCTATTAGATCCTATCCCTTCAATGGGGGAACCTCTAAATCTCCCATTAGCCAAACTCAGCCCCTATTTTCATTGAAAATCCTCTTTTCTGCTAGCTTTCCTCAGGGTAGAGCCCTCAACATAGCATTAAAGTGTCTCAAACCCAAAACTTTCTCAGCTTCCACTATTTCACACCCATTTTTCCTCTGTCTCCATTGTCCCTACAACCCATGGTCCCCATTTTCATTTAAAAACAGAAAAACACAGAAAGGAGGGAAAATTTTAGAAGAAGACATGGACACAAACATAATGATTTACTTACTGTTTTGTTAAAGTCAATTATAGATTTAAAAAAACACACACAAACTATAACAGAAATTTATAGTATCAACATACTAACCTTTTAAATTCTTGTTCATATATTTGAAGGTTTGTGTTGGCTGGTAGTTACTAGGTTTATCATAAATTTAAAAAAAAAAAACGTTTTGTTGAGCCCAAATAACTGAGTCTAAGGGCTGCATTTCGAAACATGTAACTGGCTCTGGAGTCAGGAGGACCTGAGTTCAAATCCAGACTCAAAAACTTATCAGTTGTGTGACTCTGAGCAAGTCACTTAACCCTGTTTGCTTCAGTTCCTCATGAGCTAGAGAAACAAATGTCCAACTACTACAGTATCTCTGCCAGGAAAACCCCAAATGGGGTCATGAAGAATCAGATAGGACTGAAATGAATGAACAACAGCACGCGAAATAATGGCTTATTTTTCTAAATATGACTGCATGTGTTGGATTAGACGCTAGTCTCTAACAGAGTACCTACCCCCTTATAATCTAAGTATCTGAGAAAGGTTTAATATTTGAAATTTAAACAGGTTTGAAATTACCGCGTTGACATGAATAGAACAAATAGAAAATGTGATTATACCTAGTTTTTCTCTCTGAGGCTTATTAAAATTAATAATTTCTCCTTATTTATTCTGAATGATAACGAAAATATTTGCCATGTGCTGGTTAGAATATTGTAAGACAGTGCTGATTTTGTGGGCTACTAAATGTGCACAACAGTCTTAGAACTTTGTTCCTTCGCGCAATGAAGGAAGCTTCCCTTTAACCTTTTAAGCACCCACACAGGCAAGTTAAGAGAGCTACTTTCCAATGAAGAAGATACCAATGGGGTCTCATGCCTGGACAGAAGAGATTATATCAGGCAGAATGAACTTAGAATGTGGGAAGGGAAGGGAAGAGGGAATGAAAAGGGAGGAAAGAGAAAGGGGAAAAATGAGGGAAGGAGAAAGGTGAGAGGAGAGGCAAGGAGGAGATATATATATATATATATATATATATATATATATATATATATATATATATACACACACACACACACACACATACATATACATACAGGATAAATAGATAATAACGAAGAGAGGAGAGGCACAAGAATTAACAGGGGTTGGGAAAATCTTCCTGTAAAAGATGGGATTTTAGTTGGGACTTAAAGAAGCCAGTAGGTGGAGATGAGGAGGGAAAGCAGCCTAGGTATTAAGGAACAGCCAGAGAAAATTCCCTAAAGCAAGAGATGGAGTATCTCATTCAAGGAAAAGCAAGAAGAGTATATGTCTGAGAGTAATGTGCAAAAAGACTTGAAAGGTAGGAGGGGGACTAGATGATGAAGACCTTTGAATGATAAACAGAACATTTTGTTTTTGAGCCAAGAGGTAATAGGAATCCCTGGAATTTATTGAGTGAGGGAGGGGGGTGACATGGTCAGACCTGCTCTTTGGGAAAATTGTTTCGAATGGAGGATAAACTGGAGTGGAGAGAGACTTTAGTCAGGCAGACTCACAGGAGCTTATCGAGTAGGGAGGTGATATGATTAGACCTGTGCTTTAGGAAAATCACTTTAGTGGATGAATGGAGGATGGACTGGAGCGGAGAGAGACTTGGGGCAGCCTGACGCACTAGCAGGCTATTGTAATAGTCCATGCATGGTGAGGACCTGTACCAGAATGGCGGCAATATCAGAGGAAAGACATGCCACTAATATGAAACTGACTGGCCTTGACAACCAATTGGATACGGGGAGTGAGAGACAGTGAAGAGTCAAAGATGACACTGGTTTCAAGCTTGAGGAGCTGGGAGGGTGGTACTGCCCTGGATGGTAACAGGGAAGTTGGGGAGGATGACGGGAAGGGTTTAGGAGGAAAGAAAATGAGTTCCAATTTGAAAATGATGAATTTAATGTCTACTGGACATCCAATTCTAGGTGGTCCGAAAGGCAGTTAGAAATGAGAGATTGCAAGTCAGTGGAGAGGCTGGGGCAGGAAAGGCAGGCTTGAGATTTGTCAGCACAGAGATGGCAATTAAATCCATGAGGAGCTATAATTGGAATTTTTTATTTTTTACTTCCTTTTATTAATTTTTATTATTTGGGGCTTAAAACCATTCCTTCCGCAACTTTTGGTTAACTCAAAGCCTGTCTTCTGTTAACGTTAACCTTACCTGTTCCATGCAATGTAAGAATAATTTGCTTAGAGCCTTAAACATTTCCTTATACAAGTCAGAAGAATTCAACTATCCCCAACTCCTTGGCAACATGCAAATCCTCCTCCTCAATCAGGTAATTGGTTAATCCTCTAAATGATCTGATTTAGTTTAACTACAGAGTCCGTTTAACTAGATTTACGGTTCTGTTTAACTAAGCTTACCCAGCTTTTATGACATTGAAGGAAGAGTGTGATTACGAATCTGTCTTTTCTTTAACTTTTATGGCCTAAGGGGAATATTCAAGATTGCAATATGTAAAAGAATTTTTCTCTGTCACTATGTGGTGTCATTCTGTCCATAAGAGGCCTAATCAATTTATGCCCAAGTGTGAAAAAACCCAAGTTTCTTTTTTACCTCTATAATTTCTGTGTTGTGTTAAATATGTTTCAGCAGCAGTGAACTCACATGAACTGAGAGAGAAGATATTTCTCCTATAATGTAGCTGATGAAGTAATATAGAAGTGAAGTAGTATACAGGGTGTTCCTAAAGTCTGGACACATAGGCAAAAACACATATTTTCAAGAAATGAAATGAGTGAAATTTTCAACAACATTTTATTTAATTAGAATATTAACAAATAAAATCTTCAATATGATTTCCATCATTTGTGATGCAAAGGTTGATGCACTTCGCAAGACTCACATGAACTCAATGCAGTAACTCCACATTTCCTATGTGTCCAGACTTTAGGAACACCCTGTAGAAGGAGAAGAGAAGGGGGTCCAGGACAAAAACCTGCGGGACTTCCATAGTTAGAAGATGTGATCTGGATGAGAATCCACCGAAGGAGATTGGGAAGGAGCAGTCATATATTTAGGAAAGCTGAGATAGAGAGGATTTAGTGTCAAGCCTGCAGTCAGGAAGATGAGTGTTCCTGGGTTTAAATCCTGCCTCAGACAAATCACTTAACCCTGTTTTCCTCAGATTCCTCACCTGTAAAATGAGCTGGAGAAGGAAATGGAAAACCACGGCAGTATCTTCGCCGAGAAAACCCCAAATGGGGTCACGAAGAGTCGTCCACCATTGAAAAATGACAGAACAACAAGAAGGCACATATCTAGGAGGAGAAAAAGAGGGAGTGGCAGCCCAAAAACCTAGAGAAAAGAGGGTGAATAGCAGAAAAGGGCAGTCAACATTGTTAAAGGCTGCTGAGAGGTGAAGGAGAATGAAGATTTACAGAACGTCAATCATTTGGTAACTTTGGCGGAATGATGAGATCGGAAGGATTATAAGGGAGTGAGAGGAGAGACAATGGAAGCACCCATTTTAGATGGCCTTTTCAAGGAGTTTAGCCACAAAAGGGCAGAAGAGATACAGGATTATATGGGATTGGAGGATCAAGTGAGGATTTCTAGTGGTATACAGTAGGTGCTTAATAAATGTGTGTTGGTGATGCTGAGTGAAGAGAGCAGAACCAGGAGAACGCTGTGCACCGTAACAGCAACATTGTGCGATGACTTTTTATTTCTTTATTTGATAGACTCAGCTCTTCTCAGCAATTCCCTGATCTAAGACAATTCCAAGGGCCTCATGATGGAAGACGCTGCCCACATCCCGAGAAAGGACTATGGAGTCTGAATGCAGATCGAAGCCTAGTATTTTTTCTTTTTTCTTTCTCATGGTTTTCCCCTCTTGTTCTGTTTCTTCTTTCACAACATGACTCGTGGAAGTAGGTTTAATGTGATTGTATGTGCATATAGCCCAGATCAGATTGCACGTTATCTTGGGGAGGTGCGAGGGGAGGAAGAGAGAGAAAAAAATTGGAATTCAAAATCTTTTAAAAGAAAATGTTGAAAACTATCTTTGCATGTAATTGCAAACAATAAAATACTATTAAATGGGGGGGGGGAAGGAAAAAAATAAAAGAGAATCTGGAGGGGCGTGGAAATGTGTGTTGGCTGACTAGAAAGCATGCTGCATTTGAAGTCAGAGGACACGGTTTCCAATCCCAGCTCTGCTCACGTCTGTGTGGTATTAGGCAAGTTGTTTGAACCTTCTCTAAATGTGAGGGTTAGCCCAGACGGCCTCTCTAGCCCTTTCCAACCCTAGATCCATGATCTCTATGAATTTCTCTTAGCATTTGAATTGCTTCCATGTTTTAGTTAATATCTTTGCTATTGGAGTGTTAATCCTTTCATGGAGATATATGATACACTGAATAGGGGCTCAGGCTGTGATTGTGCCTAATGGATTCCCCAAAATAACTGAACCTCAGCAATGCAACCAGGGGCTCCAGAACCAGAGCGATTGGTATTTCTTTTGGGTCTATTTATTTAGTACTAGACGGATCCAGGCCCAGATGAAGGATCATTTTTGTTCATGGACTCATAGCCTCTGATGTGGCAACTTTGTCATCATCCCTCAGAAAAGCTATTTGAACACTCTATTTTGTTCTCTTAAACCTCTCTCTCTACTATCATCTTACTTATATTTAACATCCCTCTCCAAATTCAGTGTTTAGCTAGGTGGTATCATAAATCATGCCTCCCTTACCAGTTGGGTGACCCTGGCCAACTTGCTTCCTTCTCTCGACCACAACTTCCTCATTTACAAAATATTTGAGATTAATATTCATGGTGGCCAAAAATTGTAAACCAAGAGGTTGTCTTCCAATTGGGGAATGGCAAAATAAATCGTGGTATTTGAATGAGATGGAACGTTATTGTGCCATAAAAAAACTATGAAACAGGCAATTTTAGAGGCAACTGGAAAAATTTTTATGAATTGATGTTGAGCAAATTGAGCAGAAGTAGGAGAACAATTTACAAAACGATAGCTCCATTACAGGAAAAAAAAACCTCTGAAAAACTTCAGAGCCACCAGTGCAGAAGAACGAAGGCAAAACTTGTCACTCACCTCCCATCAAAAAGAGGTGAACTTAAGATGCTGGGAGGATGTGAAATGGGGGTCACAAAGCATTGGACGTGACTGAAATAACTGAACCCCCACAACTGAAAACGGAGGAATTTTTATAAAAATTGCTCAATGGGAGACAGTAATGGGAGGAACAGACTGAAAATACTTGTACTTGAAAAAGAAAAAAAGAAAAATCTTTCAAAAAATAAACCTCATTAAAGGAGAAAATGCATCTCTTCCCCTTTTCTGCAGAGGTAGGGACAATGGGTATTGTTAAGTTGTTTCAGTCGTGTATGACTCTTCATGACCTCATTTGGGGTTTTCTTGGCAAAGATACTGATGTGGTTTACCATTTCCTTCTGCAGCCCGTGTTCCTGATGGGGAAACCGAGGCAAACAGGGTGAAGTGACTTGCCCAGGGTCACACAGCTAGTAAGTGTCTGAGGCCAGATTTGAACTCAGGAAGATGATTCTTTCTGACTTCCCTCCTCCACCTAGCTGCCCAAGGGCATGAAACATTGCATATTTGGTTGGACTCTTCCGAGGTGTTAATTTTTACTAAACAGCTTTTCCCCCCTCTCTCTTTAAAAAAATTCTTTGTTACAGGTATGATTTTACAGGGAGGGAAAGGAGAAGAGATTTATTTGGAAATCATAGCTGTATTAAAAATAAAATCTATCAATAAGAAACTTTTTTAAAAAGGGCACCTATGTTCCAGGCTGCTATGGGGATCAAATCACATGCTGCATGTAAAGTGCTTCACCAACCTTATAATGCTATGTAAATGTTGGCTGTTCCTTAGGTCCTAGATCAGTTTAACGTCAGCATCTCAATTCTGCTCAATTCAACACACATTTATTAAGTCTCTCCCAGGTTCAAGGCTGTGTGCTAGGAGTTGGGGCCCACCCTAAAGCCACAAAACAGCTGGCCTCAGGCCTTTTGCAGTTTCTCAGCTCCTATTTCTCAAGGCCTTTTCCTGCTACTTGTATCAGTTTTAGATGTCAGTCCCCCATGGGGATGGAAACATGGTGTTCTTACTATCTATAAATGTACCGTAAAGCAGCATTTTCCCATGCGTTTTTCCCCCATTTGGTGGTATACTTTAGAAATTTCTAGACTTTTTTTTTGGCAGACAAATTTAAGGGAAGAGAAAATTCTCACCATGATGAGTCCAGGTACAGGATGGGGAGATGACCGCCCCACTGTAATTACTCAGTCACTGGCACATAGTAGGCAATAACTGATTGTTCGAAGAGGAGAGAGAACCTTTGAGAGTCATGTTTCAGACCTACGGTTCTCAAACTTTTTTGTCTCAGGATCTCTTTGCAGTCTTAAAAATGCCTGCGATCCCCCACCCCCCGCCATCCCTCCAAACAGCTTTTGTTTACGTGGGTTATATAAATGGATATTTACCAAATTAATGTCTCAGTATTATTATGAAAATGGTTTTGACCTTATGGACTCCCCAAAAGAGTCTTGGGAACCCCAAGGGTCCTTAGACTATACTCTGAGAACTGCTGCTTTAGACAGCATGAGATGCAGTCACGTCATTTTACTTACCTTTTTTTCTCCTTTTACGGCAGTTAGGTGGTGCAGTGGACAGAATACTGGGCTTGAAGTCAGGAAAATCTGAGTTCAAAGGGTGCCTCAGACACTTACTAGCTGTGTGACCATGAGTAAATGATTAAATCTCTTAGGGCCTCAGTTTCCTCTTCTGTAAAATGGGGGATAGTTCTAGCACCCCCCTCCCAGGATTGTTATAAGGATCAAATGGAATAAGAGATGTAAATCACTTTGCAAATCTCAAAACACTACATAAGTGCTAAATATAATTATTACTTTATAGTAGTATCTATCATTATTAATTATTATTATTATACACCAAGACAAAAGGCTCCCTCTCCCTGAGTAGGGAGGATGAGAAGAGGTATATTCAGAAATTATTGTGGTATGAACACAAAAGAGATCGATAAAACTTAAAAAAATAGAAATGGGCATCACAGAAGAGCACAGAGTCTATTTCTTTTTGAAAAGGGGATGCCAGGGGCAGCTAGGTGGCACACTGGAGAGAGTGCTGGGCCGGGAGTCAGTAGATCTGAGTTCAAATCCAGCCTCAGACGCTTATTAACTGTGTGAGCCTGGTCAAGTCACTTCACTGAGTTTTCTCATCTATAAAAGGAGCTGGAGAAGGAAATGGCAAACCACTCCAGTACCTCTTCCCAAGAAGACCCCCACTGGGGCCATGAAGAGTCAGAAATGACCGAACAACAACCCAGAAGAGAAAATTATTTAGGAAAAAAATCAAAAACATATCAAAAGAAAAAACTACACAGTAAATCCAACATTTTTGCTTCAAAACACTTCATTTAAAACAATAAAAAAACCAGAACTCATTAAAACAATTTACTCTATGCCAAATAAAAACCAGTCTGCATAGATTTAACACACAGTCTACCAACATAAATGAGACGCGTTTCTAAGTCATTCTTAACCTTTCTGTTAAAAAAATGTAACTGAAGCAGTTGTATGTGTGTCTAACCTTCATCTCCACGCAGAATCTGAGCTGCCGTTACTACCTAAGAACTGAATGTTATCCAATGAGTTTATTTCTTTAAAAATACTCAACACTGGTAACTTAAAAAACCCTGTAGTTTTTATCATCTAAGACAGCTTTAGAAAAGCAAATATTTCTTTCCCACTTGGAAACAAGAATGTTTTTTTTTGCCAATTGTCAACATCTTGTATCAAAAAAACATTGCAGTCAGATTTGCCTTTATCTGAAGGTCACTGCTACGCCTGCATGGACTGTGATGGTGCCTGGAAATGCCAAAAACATTTTCCCTCCCAAAAGTTAGCACAAACTAATAGTTAGGGCCATCTAGGTGACACAACGGATTGAGCACAGGGTCTGCAGGCAGGAAGACCTGAGCTCAAATCCAGCCTTAGATGCTTCCTGGCTGTGTGATCCTGAACAATCTGTTTGCCTCAGTTCACCCAACTGTAAGATGGGGATATTAACGGCACCCCCCCCCCTCCCAGGGTTGCTCCACGGATGAAATGAGGTCATGTTTGTGAAGGTCTTAGCATCGTACCCGACACACGGTGCCACAGAAATGCTTACTCCTTTCTCCCTCCCCCTTCTACAAGTGAGTGAGAAAACAAACGCATTATCCATCAGCGTGCTGGCATAAGTGTCCATCAGCACAAGAAATCAAATATAAAATATACGCTCAGCTAATTCTGACGGATGTTGACACCGCTCACAGTGGTGAAGCCTCGAGGCTTTGTCTTATCCACAGCCACGTTATCGTAATAATCTAAGGGAAGCCTGGCCTGTAGTTGGCAAGGCCTGAGTTCAGATTCTACCTCTGGCTAACCAGAAGGCCACCGGCAAACCTCTCTCTTCCTTATCTCCAAAGTACGGGATGACAACAGCACCAACATCCTAGGGTTACAAGGATAAAATGAGATAAAATTTATAAAGTAAGCCTTAAAATATGATGCATGTATTTTATTATTATTATTAATTATGAGCCTCCTTGGCTCTGTCGACAGGATGATAATTTAGAGTCAAAAAGATCTGAGCTTCGATCCCACTTTAGATGCCAGCTTCGGGACGTTAGTCTTTCCATCTCTGTTTCCTTGCCAGTAAACTGAATATAATTTCAACTATGAAGGTGTAAGAAACAAACGAAGTAAGTCCTGTGTGAACCTTAAAAGGCTACATAAATTCCAAATGCCAGGTTGGGTTTTTCTTGGTGGGGGGTGGTGGCCATTTTTAACTTTGCCCTTCCCTTTTGTGAAAACTATTAAAATGCTCCCACTCCGCCTCAACCATTTGTTTTCCCCCAATTTCAATTTCATAACAAAGTTCTCCGTGACCTTCGGCTAGCGGCGTGCACACCTGCTTCGAAGAACTAGACAGATTTCCACCCCTACACCCCCAGTCTTTGAATATGGTCCTAATTCTTTGCCTGTGCTAAATCCCCATAACTTAATGTGTGTTTATTTATCGGAGTGGGACAGCTATGTGTCCAAGCGGATAGAGAACTGGGCTTGGAATCAGGAAGACTCCTCTTCCTGACTTCAAATCTGCCCTCAGACGCTTACTGGCTGTGGGATCCTGGGCAAGTCACTTCACCCTGTTTGTCTCAGTTTCTTCACCTGTAAAAATGACCTGGAGAAGGAAATGGCAAACCCCTCCAGCATCTTTGCCAAGAAAACTCCAAATGGGGTCACAAGGAGTCGGATACCGCTGAACCAGATTCCCCAACCCCTCCCCCAGCCCCAAGGAAAATAAGCTCCCTGAGGACATGGGCCTTTAACTTTTTTTTTCCTAGGCTTTAACATATGTTCATATGCTTTAACATATGTCTGTTGAATGAAAAAGAGCACAAGTCTTGGAGTTAGAGGACGAGGATTCAAATTCTCCATCTAATATTTGCTGCCTCCACTCCAGCCCATCCTCCATTCAGCCACCCAAGTGATCTTCCTACATCTCAGGGCTGATCATGTAACCCTCCTCCTCTACAAACTTCAGTGGCTCCCTATCGCCTCTAGGATCAAACACAAAATCCTCTATCACAGAGCTCTTCAAAACCTGCTCTCTCCTACCTTCATTCAGCAGCGCCAGCCTTCTTGTCGACTCCAGTTCCCCATACCTGGAATGTTCTTCCCTGCTCATTTCTGCTCCCTGGCTTCCTTTGAAACAGCTCAGATCCCACCTTCTGCAGGAGGCCGTTCCAGGTCTCTCACCCTGATACCCCCACGCCCCACTCTGATAATTGCCTCCCATATGTCTCATTTCTACATAGCCGTTTGCAGTTAAAATGAGACCCTCCGAAGGAAGGGGCCACGCTTTTTGTCTTTCTTTGTATCCCCAGCATTTGGCACCCTGTGAGCAATACAGTGCATAGTAAGAACTTAAGAAAGGATTATTATTGACAGAACGACTGTGTGACCTTGGGCAAGTCACTTCAGTTCTCTGGGTCTCAGCTTCCTCACCTGTACAGTGAGAAGGTGGGATTGGATAGGAGGTCTTTTCTAGTTCTAAATCTACGCTCTTATGAATTTAATTAAGCGCTTAAGAGTTTCTAAATATTAAAAGAAATGATAAACCGAATGAGGCCCAGGGGCCTGGGGAGTGAAATTAGAGTCCCTACGACACTTTTGTTTCAGGTTCTTTCTCTGCCAGCCTCACAGGCTCGGGAGGAAGCTCTTCCATTCTGCCTTATCTCTGGGGGACGCTTCTTCCCATTTTTTCCGTCCGAGTTTGAGCCGTTTTTAAAACTGCTTCAGTCATTTTTCCCCAGGCACCTCCTCCTCTACAGTCTCCGCCACCTACATGTAAACTTCAACAGGCCAGGGCATGTGGGGCCTTGACTTCTAGGTGCCCCACTACTCCCCAAGGCCAAAGCTGGAGAACAGCAGCCACGACTGGCAGGCATCGGCCGGGGGAGGGGCGGCCTCGCCTGGGGAACTCCAAGGGAGTGGGGAAGGGAAGGGGAGAGGAAGGGAGGAGGAAGAGAGGGGGGAGAGGAAGGGAGGAGGAAGAGAGGGTGGAGGGGAAGGAGGCAGAGAGGGAGAAGGAGGAGGGAAAGAAAGGAGGGAGGAAGGTGGAAGGAAGGAAGAAGAGGGAGAGAAAGAGGAGGGGGAGAAAGGGGAAGGGAAGAAGGAGGGGAAGAAAAGGGGAGAGAGGAAGAAGGAGGAGGGAAAGAAAGGAGGGAGGAAGGTGGAAGGAAGGAAGAAGAGGGAGAGGAAGAGGAGGGGGAGAAAGGGGAAGGGAAGAAGGAGGGGAAGAAAAGGGGAGAGAGGAAGAAGGAGGAGGGAAAGAAAGGAGGGAGGAAGGTGGAAGGCAGGAAGAAGAGGGAGAGAAAGAGGAGGGGGAGAAAGGGAGAAGGGGAGGGGAAGAAGAGAGGCAGGGAGGAGGGAGAGAGGGTGGAGGGGAAGGAGGCAGAGAGGGAGAAGGAGGAGGGAAAGAAAGGAGGGAGGAAGGTGGAAGGCAGGAAGAAGAGGGAGAGAAAGAGGAGGGGGAGAAAGGGGAAGGGAAGAAGGAGGGGAAGAAGAGGGGAGAGAGGAAGAAGGAGGAGGGAAAGAAAGGAGGGAGGAAGGTGGAAGGAAGGAAGAAGAGGGAGAGAAAGAGGAGGGGGAGAAAGGGAGAAGGGGGAGGAGAAGAAGAGGGAGGAAGAGAAGGGAGAGGGGGAGAAGGAGGAGGGAAAGAAAGGAGGGAGGAAGGTGGAAGGAAGGAAGAAGAGGGAGAGAAAGAGGAGGGGGAGAAAGGGAGAAGGGGAGGGGAAGAAGAGGGGGGAAGAGAAGGGGAGAGAGGGAGAAGGAGGAGGGAAAGAAAGGAGGGAGGAAGGTGGAAGGCAGGAAGAAGAGGGAGAGAAAGAGGAGGGGGAGAAAGGGAGAAGGGGAGGGGAAGAAGAGAGGCAGGGAGGAGGGAGAGAGGGTGGAGGGGAAGGAGGCAGAGAGGGAGAAGGAGGAGGGAAAGAAAGGAGGGAGGAAGGTGGAAGGCAGGAAGAAGAGGGAGAGAAAGAGGAGGGGGAGAAAGGGGAAGGGAAGAAGGAGGGGAAGAGAAGGGGAGAGAGGGAGAAGGAGGAGGGAAAGAAAGGAGGGAGGAAGGTGGAAGGCAGGAAGAAGAGGGAGAGAAAGAGGAGGGGGAGAAAGGGGAAGGGAAGAAGGAGGGGAAGAAAAGGGGAGAGAGGAAGAAGGAGGAGGGAAAGAAAGGAGGGAGGAAGGTGGAAGGAAGGAAGAAGAGGGAGAGAAAGAGGAGGGGGAGAAAGGGAGAAGGGGGAGGAGAAGAAGAGGGAGGAAGAGAAGGGAGAGGGGGAGAAGGAGGAGGGAAAGAAAGGAGGGAGGAAGGTGGAAGGAAGGAAAAAGAGGGAGAGAAAGAGGAGGGGGAGAAAGGGAGAAGGGGAGGGGAAGAAGAGGGGGGAAGAGAAGGGGAGAGAGGGAGAAGGAGGAGGGAAAGAAAGGAGGGAGGAAGGTGGAAGGCAGGAAGAAGAGGGAGAGAAAGAGGAGGGGGAGAAAGGGAGAAGGGGAGGGGAAGAAGAGAGGCAGGGAGGAGGAAGAGAGGGTGGAGGGGAAGGAGGCAGAGAGGGAGAAGGAGGAGGGAAAGAAAGGAGGGAGGAAGGTGGAAGGCAGGAAGAAGAGGGAGAGAAAGAGGAGGGGGGGAAGGGAGAAGGGGGAGGAGAAGAAGAGAGGGGAAGAGAAGGGGAGAGAGGGAGAAGGAGGAGGGAGGAAGGTGGAAGGAAGGGAGAAGAGGGAGAGAAAGAGAAGGGGGAGAAAGGGAGAAGGGGGAGGGGAAGGAGGAAGATAGAGGGAGGAGGGGCAGAAAAGGAGGAGGGGGAGAGAGGGAGGTGAGGGAAAGGAGGAGAAGCAGAGGGCAAGAGGGAGGAGTGGGAGAGAGGGAGGAGTGGGACAGAGGAAGGAAGGGAAGAGAGAAGGGGGAGGGGAATCCAAAGATCTGGAACCCCTCTGTGCCGCAGGACCTCTCACAGTGAGTCCCTGAACTCCTCTACGAGGAATAAATCTTCCCCTCCACATTTCCTTCCTCTGCCACTTACCGTAACCAGCCAGGAAACCTTTTTCTCTTTATTCCTCCCCCAACCCTGACAACTGTGTGCTTTGAACCAACATCACTTTCTAACCTGACAGCAATCCTTGGAAGGCTGGTGAAAGTGGTTGAAAGGTCTCAAGCAACCTCTCCTGCACTTCCCCAGCACCCCTCGCACTCCTTCAGCAAACCGAGGAGGCCAAGGGCATTGGTAACTTAGCCTGTGCGGCCCATCCCCCTTCTCGGTTCCAAGCCCCTGTTTAGAGCCGGGGTTCAGATCAGGACGTGACCCTGCGGCATGCCGGTCAGAGTCCCTGTGCCAGGCTTAATCGAGGCAAGCTGCCGAGCAGATCGTAGATGTCAGGGCCGGACAGGACCTCAGAGATAATTAATAATAATTAACAGCCATAATTTCTAGCACTTACATAAAGCTTTGCAAAGCGGTGCACATGTGATCTCATTTGATCCTGGGAGACAGATGGTACTATTTTATCCTCATTTTACAGGAGAGGAAATTGAGGCTGAAGAAGGATCTGAATCTGGGTCTCCCCAGCTCCAAGTCCAATGCTTCATCTACTGAGCCACTTGGGATCTGGTCTAATCCCCTAATTGTACGGGTGGGAAAGTTAAGGCCTAGAAATTATTTTTCTCAAAGTCATACAAACTAGGTAAGAGCTGAGACAGGAGCCCAGTTCTCCTGGTGGCTCCTAATTGGTGGGTGGGTGGGGGTGTGTGTGTGTGTGTGTGTGTGTGTGTGTGTGTGTGTTTTCTTTAGCAACATGGCTAATATGGAAACATGTTTTGCATCGGTGACTTCACATATATAATCGATATTACATTGCTTGCCTTCTCAAGGGGTGGGTAGGGGCAGAAGGGAGGGAGTGAATTTGGAACTCAAAATTTAAAAATATGAATATTAATTTTTAAAAATGTAATTGGGAAATACTTAATGAAATAAATAAAAATATTTTTTAAAAAGGCATAGCAAGGCTGTAGTCCAAATAGGGTTAGAATCCTATGCTCGGGTAACCCCCTCCCAAACTTTTTGCAGTGCCCTTTCCCAGGGTCTGCCAGATTTCCACAGCCCTGCCACACTGTGAACCTAACTCCACAACTTCAACTCAAACCACCATGTCCCACTTCCTTTGGGTCCTAACTTCTGCTAATGGCATCAAATAAATTCTACATGCACATTCGGGTTGACCAAAGCCAGTCCTTCAGGGGAAGCCGGGCAGAGAGGAAAGAACTCCACTCTAAATATAGGGAAACCTCTGTTCTACTTCCAGGTCTGCCACTATCTAGGTTAGTTCAAATAAATCTCTTCTTCTCTCTGGACATCAGGTTTCTTTTTTCTTTTTTTTTGGCGCAGGGGGGAAGGCAGGGCAATTGGGGTCACACAGCTAGTAAGCGTGTCAAGCGTCTCGATGGCAGATTTGAACTCAGGTCCTCCTGACTCCAGGGCTGGTGCTGTACTCACTGCGCCACCTAGCTGCCCCTAGAGATCAGATTTCTAACGTGTAAAAAGGAGTGTTGGACTCTGTTGACCTCCAGTCTTTTTAGGTTTTGAAATGTCATATTCTATGAAGATTTATTTACTCCTGGGTATTTTGACTATGCACTGCCATTGGGTTGGGGGTGTGGTATCTGGTCATGCCCTTGTCTTCTGAGCAACCAGGCTTCCCATGCTTCCCTCCCAACAAAAAAAATTATCAAAAATATTGACAAAGTAATTAATATATTTATTGCCTTCTCAAAAGGTGGGGGAGGGACAGGAGGGAAGAAGAGAATTTGGAGCTCAAAATTAATGAATGTTAAAAATGTTTCTAATGTAATCAGGAAAAATATAGTGAAATAAATGAAAGTATAATTTAAGTTAAAAATAGTGACAAAAACATAATAGTAACAGCTGGTATTTATAGAGCACTTTAAGCTAGGCAAAATATTTTATATACAATTTAGAGGTGTCAAACTCCCAAGTGCTGCCCAGAACCAAATTAATGCATAATTGGGAAATGTTTAACAAATTAAATAAAAACACAATACAACATCAATAATGTTCATTTGTGGTTTTCTAGGCCAAGAGGAATCCATTTCTATTTGAGTCTGACACCACTACATTAATTCATAGGGTCTAGGCATTATTATGCGCTTCTGAAATGGAGGGAAACTGAGGCAGAGGTTAAGTGACTTGTTCATGGCCACCCAACCGGTGAATGTGGGGGAGGGATTTAAATCTGGGTCTTCCCAGCTGCAGATCCAGATCTCCTCTATCACACTGACTCTCAAGGTCTGCTCTGGGTGGGGTTTAGGCAAAAGGGAGAGGACTTGGGGTTTGAATCTCACACCTTGATGTGTCGCTCCCTTCCCTTACTTTCCTCGGCCACTCTGGTTCCCTACCTTGTTTTTCATTACTTCTACGGTAACCTTCTACTATGGATCTTAATTTTGCCTTGTTGTTACAGTTCAGTCACATCTGACTCTTTGCAACCCCAAAAACCTTTTGGGTTTTGTTGGTTTTGTTTTTGTTTTTAGCAGATCTTGGGGTGGTTTGCCATTTCCTTCTCCAGCTCATTCTACAGATAAGGAAACTGAGGCAAACAGGGTTAAGTGACTTTCCCAGGGTCACACAGCTTATGAAAGTCAATTTCAACTCAAGTCGTCCTGACTCCAAGCCTGGTGCTCTAGGCACTTCACCTCCTAGCCCCTTTACGGATGCACTGTCCTGACTCAAGACACTTCTAGTTACCTACTACCTCCCCCAAAGCTAACTCTCACCGGCCTGTCAGTGAATGTACTCTGCTTCTTTTTTTTCACGGGGCCAAAGCCCAGTCCTATTTTTACTCTTGGCAGCTTAAAAAAACTTTTAGTCCCAACATGGGACAGGAAGGGGGGGAAGTCAGCTCCTTCTCGCACTAGCTCCTACATAAGCCTCCTGTCTAGGAAAGGGGGCAGCGAGTGAGAGGAAGCAGCTTTTGCAAGGCCTTCTGTGTGATCCCCGACTACATATAAAAGAGATAGGCTCTTGTTAGGAAATTTGGGATCTAAAGGAGAAACCCACGATGGAAACAGAAACCCTATTGTGGTAGGGTTCTACACTACGGCTAACTGGACATCTTCTGGCGCTCTATTTTTCACGGAGAAGCTAGTAAATTCTTAACCTGTGTTAATAATCACTTTACAACATGAAGCAAGCCATGAGTGGAATTGACATTCTGCAATGGATTTTGTCCATAAAGGGAGAACTGGTTTCAATTCACTTCAGTAAGCTCTGTGCTGTGCTATATGTGCTGAAAATACAGGAAAAAAAAAAACAAAACAACAGAAAACCACAAAATAGATTGTGCCCTAAAGACTTTATATTCTACAGGGGTGGGGAGATTTATATAAAAATGAAGCAAAAGATAAATACAGAAGTGGTTCTCAAAGACTCTATCAAGGGGTCTGCAAGGTCAGAACTATTAAAAAGTTATTTGCCTATTAAACACTCCTTTTTCCTGTTACTTATCTATGTAAGGCCTAATTTTTTATGTACTTTAACCTAAATAACATACTGCATATGTATATTTCATATGAAAAACAACTTTTCCAAAACAAAAGAACTTTAGGGAGAGGAATGGCATTGTTTTACATATATCTATATATATCTATATATATATGTATATGGGTGTGTGTGTGTGAGTGTGTGTGTGTGTGTGCGCGAGCGTGTGTGTATTCGAATCTCTTTATAACGTCTGGCTTACTAGAAGACAGTAGGATTTTCACATTTGCTTCTGTATTCAGTCCCTTGCAAGGCTATTTTGGTTGAAGTACATAAAAAAAATTCACCCTCACACGGACATGCACCAGGAAGAGGGCGCAGTGTTTAGCAGGCACATGTGTGTTGGTATGTGGTAGGTTTATTACTGTTATTTTAGAGGAATTAAAGTATTCAAAAAGTATCAGATTTTCTACTACAGTAAATATGGATAAGCTAGGACCCATATAAACAAAAGCAATTTGAGTCCATCAGGCATTTTTAAGAGTATAAAGGGGTTCTGAGACCCCAAAGTGTGAGACCTGATTGATACAAAATACAAAGTAACATGGGGGGAGCACCACACATTTGGGGGAGTTCTAGGGAAGTAGTATTTGAAGTAAATCTTCAAGGAACTTAAGGGCTGCAAAAAGCAGTGAGAGCTTATAGGGAGTGACCAGCCCAGGGCAGCCTGTGCAAAGAAAGGTCCAAAGATGGAAGATGAAATCTAATCTAAACAGGCTGGACAAGTAAGCTGGTTTGGCTGGAATGTAGCGTGTTAGAAGGAGAGTAACGTGAGATTAGTCTGAAAGACAGGTTGGAGCCATATCAAAAATGAGAAAATATTTGGAAGGTGCTTAGTACAGTGCCGGAAAAACAGTAAGAGCTCGATAAATGCTTGCTTCTTTCCCTCTCTCTTTCTCCCCCCTCTCCCATACTGTGAAAGATTTTAAAAGCTAAACAGAGACATTTGCTGTTTATCGCAGAGGCTACAGGGCAGTCGCTGGAATTTCCTGAGAGAAGAGGTAACACGGACAGACCCTATGTGATAATTGTATCAGTGTAGCTGCTTTGTGAAGGATGGATTGGAGGGGGACAAGTTGCATACAGGAAAACCAATTTTCAAGGTAAAAATTACTAGTAAGAGTCAATTTAATTTGATAAACATTTGCTAAGTTATACAATGTGTTCCGGACACTGGGTTAGGTTGGAGGGAGGCAGCAAGGATTAAGAGAGACCCTCCATCCTGCCTTCACGGGACTCATGTAGCTTTGTAGCTTTACAAAACAACTCTTTATTGTTCTCCTAAATGAAATTTAATCAGTTTATGGGGAGAAAATGAAACGTTTGGGGACCAAAAAGCAACCAAGAAACTTTATAAACATTGATAATTGCCCACACCGTAAGTTTTTTAATTTCTATGAAATCTTTAGATGATTAATTTGTGTACACACCAAGGGCAGCTTTGAAGGTCAGAGATTTGGGAGACCAGATCTTGACAGCCAAACAGAAGACTGAGAGGCATAGAAAACTAAAGATCCCACTGGGGCTATTTTTTTTAAAGTATTTGATGATGTTCAATCCTATTCTACTCTTCATGACTCCATTTGAGGGTTTTCTTGGCAAAGATACTGGAGTGGTTTGCCATTCCCTTCTTCAGCTCATTTTACAAATGAGGAAACTGAGGCAAACAGGGTGAAGTCACTTGCCCAGGGTCACACAGCTAAGAAGTGTCTGAGGCCGGATTTGAACTCAGGGAGATGAGTCTTCCTGACTTCAAACTTAGGGCTTTTTTTTTTGGCTTTTTTAAAAAAATATTAATTAATTTTTACTTCTCAACATTTACTTCCATAAGATTTTGAGTTCCAAATTTTCTCCCCATCTCTCCCCTCCCTCCACCTCAAGACAGCATGCATGCTGATTACCCCTTTCCCCCAATCTGCCCTCTCTTCTATCATCCCCCCCCTTCTCTTATTCCCCTCCCCTTCTATTTTCCTGTAAGGCTAGATAGATTTCTATATCCCGTTGCCTGTACATTTTATTTCCCAGTTGCATGTAAAAACAATTTTTAACATTCGTTCCAAGTTCCCTCCCCACCTACCCTCCTTGAGAAGACAAGCAGTTTGATATAGGTTCTTAGGGCTCTTTCTACTGTACCACTTAGCTGCCCAAGTATTTGACTAGATCGGGGTGGGCAACCTTTGGCTTCAAAGCCACATGTGGCCCTCTAGGCCCTCAAATGGGGCTCTTTGATGGAATCCCCTTAATAAAAGGGTTTGTTCTGCAAAGTATGGATTCAATCAAAGGGCCCCACTTGAGGACCTAGAAGGACACATGTGGTCTCAAGGCCAAAGGTTCCCCACCCCTGGATTAGGTAAACAAAAATTTGACATTAGAGTCTTTCCTCTAGAAACTTGTCTCACATACATATGTCAAAACCATAGAAAATTCCTGGAAAGATTTGTAACAGAGATCATTTTGTTTGGAGAATGAGAGAATGAGAAAGTGAGGCACAGAACAGGAGGACTTGTGTTTGCCACTGAAATGGAGGGTGTTCAGTTCAGAATTCAGATCCTGGAGCATTTGTCATAGATGGTGAGGTCCTCTAGATGCTCCTGTCTGTGGATGGTATTGTGATCCTTTTTATCAAGCCCAGGGCATTGCAGAGTCCCTAAATAAGACCCCTAATGACTCAAGTACATTTGGCTTAACTGTTCACACTGGGAAAACCAAGAAGATAAAAAATGCCTACCGTCCACGTTGCGGTGAACAGTTGCGTAGTCAACGTGTAGACCTGATCGACATAAATCTTAGACAGATATTGCAGATGGAAAAATGGCCTGGGTCTAGAATTGAAGCAGGAAGAGAATGGCCTGCGTTGCTTTGGGGAAATTAAGCAGTGCTTTAAAAAAATGTGTGTATGTATATATAAACTTTCAATTAAGAAACATTATTTTCTTTCCCATTTGGGGTTTTCTTGGCAAAGATACTTGGAGTGGCTTAACCATTTCCTTCTCCAGCTCATTTTACAGAGGAGGAACTGAGGTAAACAGTGTAAAGTGACTTGCCCAGGGTCACACAGCTAGTAAGTGTCTGAGGCTGGATTTCAACTCAGGAAGATTCTTCTTCCTGACTTCAGGTCAGGTGCTCTATCCTCTGCACTCAGTAGCTGCCCATTAGACTGCATAGGTTATCTCTATTCTTTTATGCTGGTTTCCTTAACTTTTTTCCCCTTAGAAATCGTATACTGTGAAGAGTTTCATTATGAATTTGTTGGTGTGTGATGTATCAAAACAAAATTCATCAATAAAATAAAACAAAATACAGGCTTGAGGAAAAAATTCCTTTCAAAATTAGAATACTTCTTTATTTAGCACCCACCCCCCCCCATCCCTCCCTCTAGCACACTAACAATGGCCCCAGCTTCCTACATACTCTCTGCAATCTGCTCCAATCAGAAAAAGATCCCAAGAAGAGATGAGCACTTAATCCACCAACAATCTTAGGAATGGCCCTGCTTGGGCCTCTATTGCTTACTTAGCTCTTAATCTTTATTGGTTTAAAGAGACCATGGTTTCCTTCTTTCATGTGGGAATTAAAAATGAAATAAATTTTCTCACTTTCATTCAAAGCAGCAAACATTTATTAAGCACCTACTGCATAGAGAACCCTGTACTAGGACTTTGGGTGATATTAAAATTTTAGATGACACATGATTCTGGCCCTTAGGAAACTTATAAACTAGTTGGTGGAGAAGGCCCGTACAAATACGGCACTGCCTCTGCGTTCACTCACCTACCTCAAACTGGGCTAGCCACTTAGGCTACCTGGGGGCCTGTGATGACTACTCTCACGGTTCTGAACTAGGTAATAAACACACTAAAGAAATGGAAGAAAGAAATTAAATTAACAAAAACATCATGAAATAAAGCCCCAAAAAAGGCACTTGAGAAAGTCTAAGGAATTTCAGGGCAAGAAGATGATGAAATTCATTTGTTTGGAAATATCCAAGGGAAATAAAACAAAATAGTAGATTCAAATGAGTATGGTTTCACTGAAGGACAGAATGACTGGAACAACAGGCAAGGCAGCAAAACTAGCTCAGGAAACGAAGAAACTGAAAAGTAGAAAGCCATGAAAACAAAAGTCCCCTATCTGGAGGACAGAATGAGAGCAAATTTAAGAATTATTGGCCTTTCAAAAAAAACCCTATAAAATATAAAATAATCTGCCTACTGTATTTCAGGAAAATACACACATACACATAGAAGAGAAACTTTCTAAAAATAGACACGTTGCTAATCAGCATCGTCTACAAGTTACTGATATGTGAACCACCAAACTCAATTCATTCAGAAATACCATCAGCTTTAAGACAACAACAGCGGTGACAAGGAGATGCTTTTGCAGGTGGCTAAGAAGGAAGAGATCTCATTTCAAAACATATCAATTCAAATTACACAACATACTTTTTTTTTATGAAAACAAGAAATGACAGCTGGGGAAAAAGGAGCCTGAGTATAATTCGGTAAAAGTGAAGATTCATGATTTTGCCCCTAAATCGGCTCTTCAGTGAAGTTAATTCAACTTTTCAAGACAAAAGATAACCACTGCAGAATACACAGGCTGTAAAGAATCTGTGGGCAGGTAGCGGAAGAGCCGTACAGGAGAACTGAGATATTCATAAAGCGCTTAGCAGAGTGGAATCTGTGGGGGAGGGGAGAGTGTAAGAAGGGGAGAATAGATTATTTTCCACTGGTTTATGAGGAATTGAGAATTCATTTTCTTATTGGTTCTGTTTTGTTAGTATGATTGAATTAAGTGTCTCAGTATTGAATTCCTACTGGTTAGCCTGCCCTCTGAATGGCATCTCCAAAGAAAATCTGAAGCCAAGACCATGGTTTTTGTTTTGTTTTAGCCGTTAGGTGGTGAAATGGAGAGAGAGAGCCGGGCTTGGAGTCAAGAAGTCCTGAGTTTGAATCCAGCCTCAGACGCTTACTAGCTAACCCTGGGCTAATCGCTGAACCTTTCTCAGACTCAGTTTCCTCACCTGTAAAACGGAAATTACATTCCTAGCGCCTACATCACCAGACTGTTGAGCGGATCACACGAGATAACGCATTGCAAGTAAGGAGGACTTTGTCATCCTTTTAGAGTTCGGTTTCTCAGGAGCCATGGCCATGGCGATGTCTAGTGTCCAGGCGTTAGATAATGACTCCCAGCCTAGCCCCAAGGCTCCTAGATAGTAATTCCTAGACTCACAGTAACAGACACTCCTACTGAGGCTGCCCGTGAGATACGGGAGTGACGTAATTGGTACAGAATAACGATATTGCTGAAGTTAACCTGCGAGCTTAATGTTGGCAGGATGCCCTCTTTGTCTGTTGCCCTATAAAGCAAATGGGCACTGGTCGGTGAGTGAGGAATCCACAGGGAACCCGTAGGGGAATCTGTGCGTGTGCCTCGGCCAGCCCCCATCGAGGCCTGGGACTGGACCCCATAGACATGTAGGGGTAGTTGCCCCCCCACCCAGAAGAGTGATTAGGGAATGCTGTAGGAGTCGGTGCTCAGCAGCAATCTGAGAAGACTAGACGAGAATAACGCTGATTACTAACCCTTCTGAAGGTGTCTGCCTGTCTGACCAGATCAGGAGTGAACCTGTTAGAGGCTGGAGTCTGAAACCCCCAGTGCTTCCTATGTGTTATCTGTGAAACACACATGTAAAGTGCTTTGCAAACCTTTTATTATACCTCTTATTGTGGTCACTCCCCGGCAAGGAAACTGAGCACAGCATGGAAACCCCCAAGTGTAAATGCAGCACCCCTGTTGCAAGTATAAACTCCTTAGTTTCCCATCTAAAAGCCCTCTACGACCTGGCTCCAACCTACCCTAGAAGCATCGTTTTGCTAACTCCCTTCCAACCAAACCGGCCTCCACGAAGGCAAGCCATGCTCCATGCAGGAAAGGAGCTCCCCCATTATCTCCACTTTTCAGAATATTTCTCGCCATTAAAGGTTCAGCTCAGGTACTATCTCTTCTGAGAAGTTTTCCCAAATTCCAAAGTGTTCTCTCCCTCCTAAAATTTCCTAAAATACAGCACTCTGTACCTCTCCTTTGTCTGCCACTCCCTACTTCCTATTACCGTATTTGATCACATAATCTTCACACCCTGGGGCAGGGGTTTCAGTCCAAAATTTGGTTGATAACCTTTCATTGCGTAATCTTCACATGATATAATTTTCTTCGTCACTTCACTTCAAAGGTAAACAGAGGAGCAACGTACTCACCTGTGGCGTACGGATATGCATTTATCTCTCTCGGATTTTGAGCCTAGAATTCTCAGCACACAAAAGCCGGCTTTCAGGGTTTGTTTGGAGCGCTACCGTATTGTCACTCAAGCCAATGAAGAGCCCTAAGTGCAAGGGGAGCAGGTGGGCAGGGGAAGCTGCCGGGAGTAAGTCACGTGATGTAGTAAGATTTGCCTCTTCCCATGCTGGTTAAACTCTATAGTTCGTCTGCCAGTGATACATTAATGGGCGAAGCATTTCTTTCTGATGATGGGCAACTATAAAAACTCTTCTGCGGGCTCAAGCTGAAAGTGAGTGTGTCCGCTGAACAGCACGAAAACAGTGCTTCGCAGAGACGGTTTTTAATGGGGGAAAAGTGGGTTCGAGACTGGCGGAAATTAAAAGACAAGCTAAAAACCACAAACCTTTCCAGATGCCAGTTTAGAGCTCCTAAAACAGGCAAGGTTCCACAAATCGATGAAGTGTTTGTGTATGTCACGAAATGACGAACAAGGGCTGCAGTGTTGTGGTTAAAATGTTGCAAATGAAGGCACAGGAGGTAGCTCCCAAACACATTCTCACGACTCAGTTTAAGGCGAGTCATGGCTGGGTTTTGAGGGTCACGCAACACACGCTGATAGTGATGAAGTAAACACATTTGATATGAGTGGCGCTGAGGGCAGCGTGTCAGATACCAAACCAACAGTATCCTCGCAGAATCTTTAGACACATAAGATTAAATTTTATAAGTCTGTACTTTGAAATACTGCAGTAAATTTTCCCAAGTGTAATAGTTTGACTATAATGCACAAATCAATAAAAACTAATGTGTTAACTTTATGTTTCAGACCAGAAAAACATTCACTAAACTGCCACAAGAAATGATGAGCATCCATTTGCACTATTCAATTTTAAGGCATATTCACAAGTATTCCGTGCATCCTAATCTTGCACCAAAGACAGTTTAGTAATAAATGATTTTTAAGTAATGCTGGCACAATTTTAAAAAGCTTTACATAATGGTCGCACCTCACTTTTGGCTGGAAAGTTGTCATAAAATCTGCGACAATTATGCAATGAGAGGTGGTAAATATACCTGTGAACATGTCTATCTCCCTCCCACCTCCAACCCCCTCACCCAACAGTAGAATGGAAACTTCTTAAGGGAAGGGACTCTTTTTTTGTTTGTCTCGAAATCCTCTGGAGTCAGCACAGTGCCTACGCAGTAGCTACTTAATGAATGTTTCTCAAATTGAGCTGGAAAGGAGGTAGTGGTGGGAGACTGTTCAGAGGAATAGAGAGGAGGGAATGCCAGGATTTAGGGCTCTTTACCTTTTCTTGTATTGGTGAGGAGGTGGTACTCCTTCAGGACATGGTGAATCTGACACACATGTCCATTTCAGTTCCTACATTTTGGTATTTAGATTTTTTAAGAATTGCTGCCTTCTTCTGGGACATTTAAGATCCTTAAGTTATCTCTGTGCAGGTGGGCTTCAAAGGTACTTTGGCTTCCATAGAATTCCTGTTATGGTAACATTGTTCCCTTTTGCTTCTTTTCTTCCAGATTTTCCTCCACTTCAGTGTTTTTGTGTTCCAGATTTCTTGTTCTCTCTCAGATGTTCTGCTTAGGTGGCACAGCGGGTAAGATCTCTCTCTGGTCTTGGAGTTGTAGCCACGGGACCTGAGGCAAATCACTTTCTCCTAGCCTCAACTTTAAAATGAAGATAACATCATTTACCTGACCAGGCAATTGTGAGTTTCAAATGAGATAGCATGCATAGAGCATTTTGCAAACCTTAAAAGAACTTTATAATTGCTAATTATTATTATTATTGCTTCTTTGAAGAGATTCTCTATCACACATACAATTTTTCCTACTTTTCCATTTGTGTTTTTAAATTGTGTTGAGTTCTGATATTTATCCTAAAATAATTCCTAATTTCTCCTTTTAAGAGTTTCCTTTCTCTTGTGAACATTTCAGGAGTTTCTTGCCATCGTTCTGTCATCTCTATAAAGTCCACGTGATTCTCTCATTTAGCGGGTAAAGCTGGCTCATTTTCCTTCGAATTATAAAAGTTGTTCAAAGTACTTTCACTTCTGTTTGAGGTTTTGCTCAAACCTCTTTTTATGACCTAGTTCGTTGTTTTATCTGCTTACAGGCTGTTTTCATTCAGGTTTTCTTTTCTTTTTTGTCCTTTCAGCTTTTCTCTTGTATTCCTCATTATCCACCTTTGAGAATTCTCTATTCCACCGCAGATAGAAACAGGGCCACTAAATCGTACTTAAGGATCTAGGGACCACACTTTGACTTAAAAAACCACATATTAACATGGTCTATATCCCACTGTATTTTTATTTATTTTGTTAAATATTTCCCAATTACATTTTAATCTGGTTCCTCCTGGCGTGGGGAGTGTTGCCAGCTGAGATGCCTGTAGGCTGGGTATTGGAGACCTCTGTTCTACATTCTCCCTCTTTTCCTCCTTTCACAGCTGCAAAGACCCCAGAGACTGAGCTATTGAGTGGCCAATCTCAGCCTCAGCCTCCTCCTGTTTAGGGGTTGTCAGGGTCAGCCAGGTCCAGGCCCCTGTCCTGAGTAACCTTTGGAAGAGGATTGTCCTCGGGTGGGTTTCCATTCCCTTTTCCATCAGGCCTGATCTCATGTGATTCTGAGTTCCACAATCATCTTCCACCCTTCCCAAGGAGTCAAAGCTTCTTGTCCTCCTCCCCCACCAGACCTTGTCCCTTTGCTTCACAGGACTCAGAAGAATCAGTGCCAGGTGACTCTTGTGGAATCTGGGGCATTAGGGCAGGGTCACTTCTGTAGGAGATCCATATGGTCAAATCCTGAGCCACAAGCTTGCAAGCTGGTTTATGGATGCCTATGAGTCAATTTGTTTTTTTTTTTGTTTGTTTTTGTTTTTTTTTAAATTTCTTTATTTATTTTTAGTTTACCACACACGGTTCTACATAGTTTTGAGTTCCAGTTTTTCTCCCCTCCCTCTCCCCTCCCTCCCCAAGACGGCATGGAATCTCATATAACTGTCATGTATAACTTCGCATTGAATTAATCTATGCACTAGTCAAGTCATGGAGAAGAATTTTGACCAATGGAATGAATCATGAGAAAGAAGAAACAGAACCAAAAGAAAAAAAAAACCCAAGAACAAAAACAAAAAACAAGCAAAAAAAGGGGAGCATGTAGTGCGCCTCGATCTATATTCAAACTTCGCAGTTCTTTCTCTAGATGAAGATAGCATTCTCCATTGTGAGTCCCCTGGAGTTGTCCTTGCCCCTTAGGTTGCTGAGAAAAGCGCAGTATGTCAGGGTTGGTCCTCACGGAATCCATATATCTGTGGCTGTGCACAACGTTCTCCTGGCTCTGCTCCACTCACCTATGAGTCAATTTGGAATAAAGACACTGAATGATGGCTAATTATTCAGAATACTCCAGCATCTCTAGTGTTAATTTGAAAGTATTTTATATGGTATTGTATCAGTAATTAAGGTGGGACTTTGTTTTACTGTTTTCTCTTTTAGAAATGCTAAAGTAATCGAATGCCTTTGATTAAGCCTTATTAGGTGCGAAGCCCCAGCCCACACCCTTTTGCTGATTAGGTATGAACCCTTCAGGCCCTAAGAAGGATATAAAAACTCAGAAGTTAGCATCTTGTCTGGGGCTCTCACTCACTGGAAGAGTGGCGGGTGACTTTGGGCAAACACTGGAGTGTTTTACCATTTACTTCTCCAGCCCATTTTACAGTTGAGGAAACTGAGGTAAACAGGGTTATTAAGTGACTTGCCCAAGGTCACACAGCTAGCAAATATCTGAGGCTAGATTTGAATTCAGGTCTTCCTACCTCCAGGCCTGGCACTCCATCCACTGTGCCACTACCTTTGTAGATTATATGATCAAAAATGCCTCCTAGGGACAGCAAGAATGAGTGAGATCTGGGGCCATGTGGGCATCAGGCAGTGCCTGTAGACACTTGTTTTTGTCTTGTGGTCCTGCCTGAACGTCAGCCTGGGAAATCTCAGTCTTCCTCTACTCCTTACACTTTATTTCTATGTCTGAGTCATGAGTCAGTTACAAGTGTTCATTCAGCCCCTGTTAAGTGCCCTGCCCTGTATCCAACGTTTGAGGTCTGATTTAATAATAACAGCAGCATTTATATAATCCCTACTGTGTGCCAGGCACTGTGCCAAGTGCTTCACAAACATCATCTCATTTGATCCTTACAACAACCCTGGGAGGTATGTGCTGTTATTTATCCATGTTTTATAGTTGAGGAAACTGAGGCAGACAGTTTAAGTGACTTGCCCGAATTTACACAGCCACCAAGTGTCTGAGGGTAGATTTAAACTTGGTCTTCCTGGCCCAGCCTGTGCCACAGCGGCCTGATTCCTGTCCCTGGTGGGGAGATCCGGCTCTGTCCTCTCCTCCCTTCCCTCCTCTACTCCAGTAGATGCACCCTCTCTGTCCTCTCCAAGCCCCTTGTGATTTAGTGCTGGACCTAGAGTCGGGAGACTTGAGTTGGATTCTGACTGCATCGTGTACTAGCTTTGTAAGCCTGGGGAAATTGTGAGATTATGGGGTTTAGTGCTAAAAGAGACCCTTGGAGATTATCTACTGTAACATCTTCATTTTAGGGAGGAGAAACTGAGGTCTGGAGGTGCGGAGTGACTTCCTTCAGGTCACACAGGTAACAAGTAACAGAATTCAGATTTGAATCTAGATCAACCCATTCTAAATCCAGTATTCTTTCCAATACAAAGTCATTGTAGTTTTCTGATACCCAGGTTCCTTGTCTGCAAAATGGGTGTGAGAGTAATTGCATTGCCTAGCCCACAAGATTTTTGTTTTGAGGAAAGCATTTTGTAAACCCTGTAGCCCTATTGAAGCATAAGAGGGCGATGATGATCTCCACAACTCCCACAGGGAATATCCCTGTGGTACTGCCAAAGGCCAGGCTATTTAGGAAGTCTTGGAAGGTGCTGCTGGGTTACCACCAGTCCAGCCTGAATTATGCCTTAGGAAAACACTTTCCTAGACGTACTGTCTTCTCTTGTTCTGTTTCCTGCGCAAACATCCTTCCTCGTCGTCCTAACTAGACTGAACTTTTCAGGAGCAGGAACTGTATTTGTAACTCCTCTGTATTTTTCACCAGCACTTCCCCGCCCCTCCTCCCCGTGGCTAACTCAGTAGATAGATGGTCAATAAGCATTTCTCGCATAACTGAGTGATTGGACTTAAGTCAATCTGTGGATTCGCAGGCCGAGCTGTGACTGCCGCTCAGACTGGAAAATGATGTGGCCAGTTCAGGGTTTCCCTTCTGCATCTAGCCCCACCACTGCCCTAGACCTCTGATCCCACTCAGCTCCATCCCTTACTTCAGTGCATTTGCCTTTCCCTATTCTGGTACTCCTGCGAGGGGCCTGTGCCCTTTCTCGTTATATTCCCCGCTAGTCTCTGTGCTGCTGTTAAAGCCAATCACAGGCAGACCTTCCTTATGTGGGCTTTACCTGATAAACCTTTTCCCTTTTCCATAATCTGTTCTCAGGTTGGGCTTCCAGTGACTACCATTTATCTGTTAAGAGGTCTGAGCATGCCTTAGAGCTCCAGACAGAAACCTGGACATCTCTCTGCATAGATTGTCTCTTCCTCTGTTGAGGAAGGGGAGCGTGAAGCAGGTGAGGCTGGAGGGGAAGAACTCAGAGCCCATTAGAAGGTCAGACCTGAATGGAGACTTAGAGACTCTGTTATTCCTTATCTCTTCCCCTTGCCCACCATACCAAGTTTGAGATGAAGGAATTGAGGCCCAGAGAGTGACTTGCCTAAGGTCATACGGCAACTTGGTAGAAGATCTGAGACTAGCATCCATTTCTCGTGACTCCTGTCCAGTCCACTCAATGCTGTTCTCTACCATCAGGTAGCAGGGATCCCTCAGAGACAAGGGCAAAGGACAGGACAACATTTCATGTCCAAAGCAGTCACTCTCAAGATTTCCCTCATCATGGTAATAGAGGGTGAGTTCAGCTCTCAAGGGTCCAGTTCTGAGTTCATTTTGGGAAATCCCTCTATCTGCATTGAGAGATAAATGGACAGAGAGCTGTAGAATATTCAGGAGCTGATAAGTTTATTTGTGGAAGGGTCCTAGCTGCTATTTTGGGGTAAGAAAGAGGTGATACAGACCCTATCTCTGAGATCCTAGTCTGACTCTATCAGGAATGGCACTGGGGAGTGATATTCCCCTAGCCTCACACTCCCCTTATCTTGCCCTTCTCCCTGGGAGAAGCTAACAGAGATCTAGAGTCCTAACTAGCCAATTGTGTTATTCTAAGAACCACGTGTAGAAATCTCTTACTGGCTTCACGGAAGAGTCTGACCTTCTGAGGTTCCCTTTCAGGTCAACAACTGGAGAATCTCTCATTCAGTAGGCTTCAGTTTGTATTCCATGCTGGATAGTCTCCATGACCCTGGAGGACGTCTTTGGTGAGCTTGGGACTGCTTATTTTTGGCCTAATTAATGACAATAACCAGTCATTGAACCAGGTTATCTTTGTGGTAGCAGCCATCACAGAATCTTGTATATTTTAACAGCTGCACAAACTGACACTGTTGAGGAAAACCTTTAAGGGTGTATTTTATTCTACCAAGTTAAATGCTCTTTGGAAGTCAGCGGACAATAAACTTAGCAGGCTTATTTCCACCCTTCTCTCTAGTCAGCTGTGTGGCAGTGAAGATGTGGTCTGCTGTAGCAAATGTTTGTTTGCCTGTTCCGTTCTTGCATTTTTATCAACAACACGATTAATGGGTCCATATATTATTTTTTATAAAGATTATATATGAGAAAGTCATGACATAATGAGAAAGTCAGCGCATGGGTCAGTCGGTCCTTGCTGGTACACTTGCTCTTCCCAGCCTTATCTGAAATTCTGGGCAGATTGCTCACAAATGGAGGGAGTGACTAAAATCTCTCGCTTCCCAGAATTCAAAAACACTGAAAGAGTACATTTTTTCACCAAATATTCATAGCAGTACTTTTCTTGGTAGAAAAAATCTGGCCAGGTCCATTGATTGAGTAATGACTAAATAAACTGTGGCCCATAAATGTAATCGAACATTGCCGCACCATACGAAAGGATGAATATGAAGAATTCAGAGAAGCATAGGAAGATTTATATGAACTGATAATGAAGTAAACAGGACCAAGAAAACAGCACACACAAGCACCATATTAATGAAAATAGAACAACAAATGCAAACTGTTTTGTGCCATTATGATGACCAATTTTGGCCCCAGAGAGTTGAGAAAATGTACCTCCTTCTTTGCAGAACTGGGGCCTATGGGTGTGGAATGTTAAATATACTGGTAGACACGATTGATATGTGGATTGGTTTTGCTGCATTGCTTAGCCCATCCCTGCTTTCTTTTAAAAAATCTTTGTTACAAGGTATGGGTCTCTGGTTAGGGGAAAGAGAAGGTAATTAAGGTAATTAAGAGCTTAAGGTAACATGAAAAGAAGATACCAATTAAAAATAAGATTTTTTTTTAAATGACTGCATGGGATCACTTCCTTCCTCTAGATGTTTCAGAAAGTAGCCCTGGGAAAATCTGAATAGCCCTACCTAACTATCCTAGGTGCAGCTAGGGGCGTAGCGAATAGAGCAATGAGTTTGGAATCGGGAAGACTTCTTTGTGAGTTTGAATCCAGCCTCAGCCACTTACTATCTGTGTGATCCTAGGCAAGTCACTTAATCCTGTTTGCCTCGGTTCCTCATTTGTAAAATGAGCTGGAAAAGGAAATGACACACCACTCCAGTGTCTTTGTCAAGAAAACCCCAAATGAGCTCACAAAGAGTCAGACACAGCTGAAAATGACTGAACAAAAACAGCAACACCTAATTACCCCAGGCAGTAGGCCAGGAGAGAGAGGGAAGCAGATTAGAATGAACTTCAGAGCCTCTAGCACAAGGATGTTGCAGGAATGACCACGAGGCCAATGCCTGGCTGCTGAGACAGAGATGACCTCAGACCGTGAAGTGTTATCTGGAACGAATTTAGGATTGAGGAGAGAAACCAGCTTATGAGATGCCTAGAGAAGTCTGTTTCTGATCCCTGAGAAATCTCTTCTGTAAGGTCAGGGGCCATCACAGGGATCATTGCAAGAGAAGACTTAGGGAAATGAAGCGCCTAGGATGTGAGCTGCAAGGCATTCTGGAGAAGGACCAGTGGTGGGATTCAAATGAATTAACAACCAGTTCTCCACAGAATGAGCCGAGGCACCCCCCGACTCTGTCCCCCCTGATATGCCCCACCCCCAACAGCTGGGTTCACAGAACTAAACCTAAAATTAAGTACCAGTTCTACAAACGGGTGCGAAGCAGCTGAGTCCCACCACTGAGAAGGACAGTAGATTCCCTGACAAAGGGAACAATTTCTCTCTGTCTGAGAGCTAAGGAGGATTTCAATAGCAAAGCAAAATAGAAAAAAGCACCAAGACTGAAGTTTGCAAATGAGGAAGGACTACCATAGGGATGAGCTACAGGGGAACAAAGATGACCAGACTTGTGTAGTAGCCTTAGGGTACGTGAAGTCCCTAGCTAAATCTGAGACTAGAGGATGGACATATAGTAAACTTGTCAGAAAACAGAGACTTTCCGACCACCGGGAAAAACTGACAGATTAAAAAGAAATGACTATAGAGGATGCCTGGAAGGGCGTGATTAAGGCTGTCAGCTTGAACCAAAGACATGAGGACTATGACACGCTACTGCAGACTTACCTCAACCGGCACAGTCTGTGCTCAGTCAGAGGTTCCCTCACACAACACTTTATCACTTGGGTGTGTGGAACTACGAATATAAGATTGGGAAAAGGCTATTACTAGAGAAGAGGAGACAATGGGAAAAGACTGAGACGCAGGACCAGGATTTCTGATGGGAGAAATCTCACCACTTTGCACAATAATGTACCTGGTGCTTATCTGTGTCAGAGTGTCCATGGCAGGCTCCTTTTCCTTTTCTGTTGGCTTGCTGTTCACTCCCATCCCACTATTTGTGACCCTGCTTGGGGCTTTCTTGGCAAAGATACTGGAGTCTTGGGGCTTTCTTGGCAAAGATACTGGAGTGGTTGGCCATTTCCTTCTCTAGCTTATTTTGCAGATGAGGAAACTGAGGCAAGCAGGGTGAAGTGACTTGCTCATAGTCACGCAGCTAATAACTGTCTGAGGCCAGATCTGAACTCAGGAAGATGAGTCTTCCTGACTGCAGACCTGCCCTGCGCTCTATCTACTATGCCACCTAGCTGTCCACAAACCAGTAGTATCGAACTCAAATAGAAAGGGATGCCTACTAGTTGCATATTGACTTAGAAAGCTACTGTTTCAACAATCTGGCTAGCAGCTTCTGTGGGGGTGTACAATCCACCCACAGCCAGCACCCAGAAAGCTGCCAACAGCACAGGTTCTTTTGATCTGCTTAACTAAGGAAAGCAAGGTAAAGGGGTTGACAAGCTTACTTTAATTCAGCATACAAATATCATTCACTTAGTTCAGGGGAAAAAGCCAGCACACTGAACTTCAGAGCAAAATACAAACAAATTACAAACATCAACAGACAGACCAAATACAGATTCATAGTTACCAACATCTAGGTTCAGCCCAGGAGCTCAGAACAAGGGCTGGCCCAGAGTCGTATGCACTACCACTTCTGTGGGTAAGAGAGCTCCAAAGAACAGACAGCCAACCTCTGGTTTTTATATCTTTTTCAGGGTCAGGGGTGAGTCACACATGCGACTCACCCACATGACCTAGAATCGTCACAAAGAGGTGACTTAAACCCACATGGTCTAAAAGCCGCTGCTGTCCCAGACATGTAAACTAGGCCCTCCCTGGAGTTAGCCCCAGCTTGGGCCCCACCTTAGTTGCCAATCCACACCCACATAGGTTTTACACCTAATAAGGGTTTGGGCCTGGGGCTTAGCGCTTAGTAAGACTCAATGAAATACACTGAATTACTCAAAGCAAACAAAAGTCAAACTCTTCAAGGGCACTTGTTGAACTAAGTGCTAAGGAGCCCATTTTGCTTACCAAGGCAGCTACAAACTAACTTTATTTTGTATTGCATTTTTATTTAGTTTAGTAAATATTTCCCAATTGCATTTTAATCTGGTTCAGGCTGCATTCTATAGTTTTTCAAGATGCATGCACTCTGGATGGTGAATTTGACACATCTACTCTAAACCATCTCGGTCTTTTTCAGCTACACTGCCCTCTCATCTTGTATCTTTGAGGTTGATAAAATTCAAGTGTAATATTTCACATGTGTCCTATGTAAATTTCATCTTGAGAGGCTGGGTGCCATGATGGGTAGAGGCCTGATCTCAGAATCAAGAAGACCTACTCTTGCCTATGACATATACAAACCTTGTTACCTGGTCTAACCACTTAACTTCTCAGTGCCCCAGGCAGCTCTCTGAGACTCTAAATTATGAATCATTTGATAATCTGCGATGGGGTTAGGAATCTCCATGAATGACAAGTCCTCATAATAATAAAATCAAAGGTGTAGGCCAAAACCCCAAAATTTATCACGAATCCTAATTCTGTCATCCTAGTGTGTTAGCCATCTTTCTCAATTTTATGTCATCTATAAATATGAGAGCATGCCCTCTGCGTCTCTAAGTTGTTAACAAAAATGTTAAAAAAAAAAAAAAGAAAGAAAGAAAGAAAACAGAACCAGGCAGAGATTCCTGAGGCACTTCATTAAAGACCTCTTTCCCAGTTAATATTGAATGATTAACCACTATTGTTTGGGTTCAACCATTCAACCATTTCTAAATCCAACCAACAGTAGTACCCCACCAAGCATAAGAGAAAGACCATTTCTGTTTTTAAAAATTGAAACATTTTTTCCTTTTGTGGTGAACTTAATGAACATCAAAAACATTAACTTTCAGTTAATGGAAAAAAAACTGCATTGTATATGAAATTGTGAGGTTCTGTTATGTATCTTTTAAAGTATATATTACATTTAGCACAGTAGTAACAAAACTATCCTGTTTATCTATGTTCCTTTCTGAACTTCCTTCTGTTTTCTTCTTGCATCTTTATTTGTTTTTTAAGGCCAAGTCTTCCTATTCTGCCCCGGCTGGATATAAGCCTCATAGTGGTATTTAATTTTTTTTTCTAATTAGTAGTTTTTTTCAAAATTTATTTCAGTTCAACTTAAAAATAAGTATATTTAAGAAAAGTGAGATGACAGGAATGAGAGCAGGGGCAGACTTACTCCTTAATTGAAACGCTGGTGCCTTCCTTCTTTTGGATGTTGTTTTAAGTCCGGATGATAACCAGTAATAGCTACTCACATACCAGGCTATTGACATACTTCCCAAAGCAGGAGAATCGGGAGACATGGGAGGTGGTGGGGGAATCAATGGTGGTCCTAAAGGAAATAGTGGGGGTCAGCTTGTGAAGAAGGGTGGTGGGCTACTGAATTTCAGTCCAGACTTGCCCAGCCCTGGTACTGGGAGAGGAAGTGATGGCCAGAGGATATGTATAGTTTAGTAACTTTTGAGGCCCAATTCCAAATTGCTTTCCACAATGGTTGTGCCTATTCACAGGTCCACCAACATATAGGTCCCATCAATGGAATAGTTTTCCTACATCTCCTCCAACATTTATCATTTTCTTTTTTTATCTTTGATACTTTGGTTTGCAATTTTCTAATTAGCAGTCATTTGGAACATTTTTTTCACATGGCTATAGATAGCTTTGATTGAGAACTATCTGTTCATATCCTAGGCAAATGATCCTATATGATAAGAGAGGAATTTAGAGTGAAGAATGAGACAGATAGAGAGTTGTTAAGGGAATTTGCTTTGCTTAACTATGCATAGTTGTTACAAGAAATATTTTTGTCCAGTGAGGTAGGAAAGTAGGAGAGAAAATAGATTTGTAAATTAAAAAAAAAACCATCGAGATGTACAGATTTGAAATGTTGAACACACTTTCAGATGAAGTCACTGTATTATTGGTTTTACCCAACTATCATACTTTGTTACAAGAGACCTCTCATGAAATGGAAGTGATCTGTAAATGTTTGTAATGTAAAAGCAAAACTTGTCAATAAAATTTCAAAATAATAAAAAATTTAAACCTTGAGCACTTGCAGACATCAATAGGGAAGATATTAAAACAGATGAGAAGATGGTCACTAGGACATCAAAAGAAGTCCAAACATCTCTGAATAAATATTGTATGACAAAGAAAATTGAACTAACACTTGATACAGAGCATCCTGTGGATTTCCGAGAGAGGATGGAACTACAACCCGATGTTACTGAATGGTTCAAGAGAGAAGTAAAATCATGAAAGCAGAATTGAAATAGCTAAAATAATTGGCAGATTGAATCCATGGTGGCAAGTGTCTCCAAAAAAGCGAACTAGAAAAATAACTGATTGGGAATACCAAAGTGAAGGGATATCTGGGAAGGGGAGAAGCAAAAAGGCAACAACAGTAAAGGAACACATGATTTCTATATAAGCAAAACATATTGATCTTGAAGATAGGATAAGTAAACCACTTAAGAATCCCGGGTCTGCCATAACACAATAAATCAAAAACTCAAGCACTGTAATAGAAGAAATAATACTATAAAACAGATCAGAACTCCTTAATACTAAAAATAAAGTGCCAATTGAAAGAAGCCACAGGTTTCCTCCAGAATAAAAAGCTGTATACTACCAAATGCCAAATGGTTAAATTGAACAATTACAATGACAAAGAACAAATTCTGCAAGTGACCAGGAGAAAGATCTAATATAAAGGACAGGAAATTTGAATAACACAAGACTATTCTGCACCTCTGGGAAATCATGGAAGAGAAAGGAGTACAGAATTTTGGAGAACAAAAGAGCTCAAGGTGCACCCCAAGGTGACATACTCTGTAAACATGAGCTTTAACATCAATGAAAAAGTATAAATGTTCAATAAAAAGAAGTATTTGAAGCATTTCTACCAAAAGAAAAAAAAAGAAAAGAAACAACTAACAATCAAGTGAATAGATTATTTGCTTTGCCAGTACCCAAAACAAGACATAAGGCAATAAAATACAATTACCAAGTTAATTACAAGTAACTAAATAAATTACTCCCCAAAATGGAGGATAAAACTGAAAAGAGGGGGCAGCTAAGTGACACAGTGAGTAGAGCACCGGCCCTAGAGTCAGGAAGACCTGAAATCAAATCCGGCCTCAGACACTTGACACATTTACTAGCTGTGTGACCTTGGACAAGTCACTTAACCCCAACTGCCCTGCCTTTCCCCTTCCAACCCCCCCCCCAAAAAAAAACTGAAAAGAGAAAAGTACCTATGGGATTAAAACAATAATAACAACAGTGGAACCATTGAGATTTCTTTCTAAAATTCTGCAAGGAGACAAAGGTGAAAGAATAAATTAAATAGAAGTAATGACTTAAAAAGTCATGAATCATCAGGGACTAAATTTCACAGTGCCTTGCCTATAGGTGTATCAGTGTTTTTTTTTGTAGGCCTAAACTTCAAAATGGGAGGGTTTTTTAAAGGGGTAGGAAGGTGTTAAGATAGAGGGAAATGTATAATGTACCCTAATCAAGTCAATGGTAGAGTTGTGGAAGCATTTTTTAAAAACCTTTTTAACCTATCAGATCTATGGATAAAGGAAGACTTTATTATCAAACAAGAGATAGAGAGCATTATGGGATGTAAAATGGATAACTTTGATTACATTAAATTAAATAGTTTTCGCACAAACAAAACCAACGCAGCTAAGAGTAGCAGGAAAGCAGAAAACCGAGAAGCAATTTTACAGCACATTTCTGTGATAAAGGCCTCATTTCTCAAATATGTAGCAAAGTGAGTCAAAATTATAATAATGCAAGTCATTGCCTAATTGGTAAATGGTCAAAGGATGTGTCAACCTGAAAGTTTGATTAAAAGAGGGAAACAGGCTAGATGATACACACACACACACACACACACACACACACACACACACATTCATTCATTCGTTTGTTTGTTCTTTTGTTTGTATTGTTTATTCCCTTAAAGCCACACATGTAGAACCAGATAAAATCTGACTGCCTGTAAAAAGGAATTAGAAGGCTTAAATACATGTTATAACTATCCCAATTCAGGGTGTCTGTGTCACTCAAATTTATGACCTCCATATATGTTTAATCATGGTATGAGAAAGGAATTTTCTTAATTGAATAGGTGGTAAATACAGTAAGATAAGAGAGTTGACAAAGTGTCAGTTGAAATTATGACCCAGGACATATGTGTTTTCTTTACCATTAACATGCCATAACATAGTATGTGACCATAAAATATTAAGATAAGAAAAAGTCCCATTATAGGCACCCTGTGCTTGGTAGTCATTAACAGAAGAATGCTCTGGCCAGCTCCCTCTGGCCTTGTTGACACAAGAGGCATCTCTGAGTTTGCTCAGAGAAGGAAATATTTGCTAGCCTGAGGGGCTTCTTCTGGTTGATTAGTTCAGGATTATGATATGAGAACAGGCAGTTTTCAGATAAAGAAATCAAAACTATCTATAGTCATATGAAAAAATGCTCTACATTATTATTGATGAGAGAAATGCAAATTAAAACAACTCTGAGGTACCATTTCACACCTATCAGATTGGCTAACATCACAGAAAAAGAAAATGCCAAATGTTGGCAGAGATAGTAGGAAAAATTGGGACACTAGTGGGCTATTGGTGGAGTTGTGAACTGATCCAATCATTCTGTTGAACAGTTTGGAACTATGCCCAGAGGGCTATAAAACTGTGCATACCCTTTGAGTCAGCAATACCACAATGAAGTCTGTATTCCAAAGAGATCAAAGAAAAGGGAAGAGGACCTATATGTACAAAAATATTTTTAGCAGCTCTTTTTGTGATAGCAAAGAATTAGAAATTGAAGGGATGCCCATCAATTGGGGAATGGCAGAACAAGGTGTGGTATATGTATGTGAATGGAATACTTGATGCTTTCAGAAAAGCCTGAGAAGACTTACATGAACTGATGCAAAGTGAAATAACCAGAACCAGGAGAACATTGTACAATGTACCAGCAGTATTATATTATGATCAACTATGAATGACTCATCTTTTCCTAGCCATACAGAGATCTGAGAGAAATAATTATTTTTCTCTTATATTAATAATTAATTAGTGAATTAGGCCCAGGGTTTTTCAGAAACCTGTGGGTTGCTCAGTCTCTGAAGGACCTTGTTGATGGATGAGATTGTCCAAATCCTGAGGGTACATGCTTTTAGTTCCTGGATGGGAGACCCCATCCAGCTAGAGACACTTACAAAAAATTTAATCTAAGGTGAATTCTGGCGCATTGTGTTCTACTCAGGCAGGTTCAGGTAAGGGGTAGACCCCTTGTCTAGATTATCAGAGGCTGGGGGCAGTCTGGCTTGAAATTGTCTCACTTTGTCCAAGAGTGACATAATCAAAGGCACATCCCCCAGCCCCTCATTAGAATAGGTCTACCTCTCATTATAATATTCATTCTTCTCATTAATTGTTAACCAGAGTTGACTGTAGCCTGTCTTGGGAATACCCAGTCTTCCAAGGGCCTATAGGCATTAGAAAGTCACCATGATCCATCTTTGGCACTAGCATAATTAATAAAATGATTTATTACCTAGAAACTATGTCTCTTGAACTTTTTATATGTCACCAATAAAAGACAGTTCTGAAAGGATCTATGATGAAAAATGTGTCCACCTCCACAGAAAGAGTCGATAGAATCTGAATGCAGATTGAAGTATACTGTTACTTTTCTTTTTTTGTCTGTGTTTTCTTCCACAACATGACTAACATAGAAATATATTTTGCATGACTATACATGTATAACCTTTATCAAATTGCTTGCCTTCTCAATGATGGGGAGAGGAGGGAGGGTGGGAGAGAATTTGGAATACAAAATTGTAGAAAACAAAGGTTAAAAGTTGTATTTACCTTTGGGAAAAAATAAAATATTAAAATTAAGCCTCCCTTTTAGCTTTTCTAGATATATTTAAAAAAACTATTTCTCCTAAAGCCCTTTCCAGAATTTTGTCTTTAGGAAAGTAGAAGAACAAAAGTTAAGGCCTTACTTGAAAATGGAATAAGAGTGATAACCAAATTTAACCCTTGTCTAGATAAGATCATTGTCTCCTCATAGCCTGGATTGGTTCTACAGGTTAGTGTCATGACCCACCTGAGGAAAATGTATTCTCTTTTAAATTAAGAGTTAAGATACTGATTACAGGAAGAACATCTTTTCAGTCCTTCGGAAGAGTGGTCTAGGAAATTACTGTAGTGACTGACTATTCAGGAACATTTTTGTATTTTCATATATTATGAGTACTTCCTTGTTCAAGATTCCTATAAACACTACCTCAAATTGTTTTGGGGAAGACTCATGTCTGAGGGCATGGGGGACCATGCCATTTTGGCCATCTCTCCAAGTTAGAAATATCTTGGATATAGATTAATGTTAAATGCAGTAAAAGTGTTGCTGGCATACTTAAGCCTAAATCCCAGAGTGCATTATTAGTATTAAATTTTTTTTTTGTCAACACAATGAAAAAAAAATGACTTCTGTAGAATCCTAGGGGAAAAAGGGGCTATAGGAGAATGGATGAGTCGGGCAAAGGGAGGGAATGAAAAAGGGAGAAAGAAAAGGAGAAATCTCTATTCACTGATGGGAGAGATCTCATTGAAGAACATTATCCTGGGTATATATTGGGATATATTCTGTAATAGGAGACGGAGACTTTACAATGGGTATAATCTACAGGGAATCTTGTGTTGAGAGAGACCATCACCTTTTAGTTGTGTCTCCATGGATACAGCTCCATGGACACATCTTGCCTCAGGATGAGAGGAATCTGATCTCTTGGGGACAGCCAGCATTCAGAAGGTTGAAAGGGCATGGACCCAGAGAGGAGATTTCTTGGCAAATGGGAAAGAAAATGGTCATGGGGAGGACAGAGGGTAGACATGCACTCCACAATCGGGGACCTGGTTAATACTTCTGTCTTCTCTGTCTCATGCAGGAATTGGTACTTCTAAGTGTGAGGCACAACAGAAAACAGAGGGAAGGGCACATCTGCAAGGCAATAACATAGAAATTATTTAGAAGAGGAAACTCAAAATAGGTAATTTAGAAGCAAATTCCATGTGGAAAATTCAGACTACAGAAGGAACAAATAAATATAAGGACCACAAATCAAAGAATAAAAGTTTAGAATAGGGCAAAAAAGGAACAGAAGAAATGAAGAGAAAGAGGGAAAGAAATATTTTTTTAGAAAAAGATGCAGAAAATAAAAAAAAAACCCAACTAGCCAATAATAGGAGTTGAAGGGGAAGAGAGATAAGTGTATAGAGATAGATTTTAGTTAACCAACTTAGAAGGAAAAAAAGAGAGGAAGAATTAGATAACTAGATAGAAGGAATTAATAAATAAAATTCCAAAACTAGGAAAAGAAGTGACAAATGGTTGGGGGCAGGATGAGTACTACTTGTAAGGAACCACCAAAGGAAAAAAACCACAAAACTCCTGGTCCTGATGGCTTCCTTGCACTGACCATCTGCCATGCCTGGAATGCACTCCCTCCTCATCTCCTATTGGGGGGGGGGGGGAGGAAATCCCAATTTTTCTTCAAACTCAGCTCCAGCTCCACCTTCTACCTAAAACCTTTCCTGATCCATGTTCCCCTTGATTCTGTCATCTCCTAATGCCTTCTTCTACACAATTACCTTGTCCACATTACATAGTTTGAATATGCTTGCGTATGTTCATATCGTATGCCTCAGGAGTGTGGAAACTCCTGAAGGTTGGGGACCATTCATTATCATCTGTTATCTCTCATACCTAGCACAGGGCCTGGCAGTAGTAGTGCTTCATAGTAGGTGCTTAATAAATGCTTGTTGACTGTTTGGTGCATGAGATGCAGCAATAACCTAATCTGTAAGATCAAAGATTTAGAACTCACAGCTAGTGAATTTGAGTCTAGGTGTCTCTGTCTCTAGGTTCAGCATTCCATCCACGGTACCACCCACACACACCAGAATTTAGTGTATTCGGCTGATTTCTGTCCCTTTCAAAGCAGTTATACATTTGTTCCAATGATGTCACTGTTCCTCGTAACATAGTTTGGAATGGCTTTGAAGCTGGAAGCACACGCTTTTGAATATCCTCAGTGACGGCAAACTTTGGCCCTTTAAAAGTGGATCAGGGGGCAGCTAGGTGGGGCAGTGAGTAGAGCACAGGCCCTGGAGTCAGGAGGACCTAAGTTTAAATCTGGCCTCAGACACTTGACACACTAGCTGTGTGACCTTGGGGAAGTCACTTAAGCCCAATTGCCCTTCCTCCCTTCCAAAAAAGAAGAGTGGATCTGATTTTTTGCTAACAGCCCAATGTCATCTTACTTAGCAAATCATTTAACCTTCTCGGCTTTAGTTTTCTCATCTGTAACATGAGGGGGTTGAAATAAACTGTCTCTAAGGTCTCTTCCTGAGGGAAGCTAGATGGCTCGGGGGACAGACGTCTGGGTCTGGAGTCAGGAAGAGCTGAGTTAAAATCCAGCCTCAGAAACTTACTAGCTGTGTGACCTTGGGCGAATCACTTAACCTGTTTGCTTCAGTTCCCCATCTGTAAAATGGGAGAAGGAAATGGCAAACCCCTCCAGTGTCTTTGCAAAGAAGTCTGATGTGACTAAACAACCAAAAGGCCTCTTCCAGCTCTGAATCTTACAAGACTCCGAATTCGTGTGAATAAGGTGAGTAGCCAAACTGGGCTATATACCATTTGGATGCAAGACTATAATAATGAGACAGTGTCGTGGGTATGGTATTCATAAACTGGCTCTAAAAACAGGCTCCCCCCAAACTCTGATCTGTAAGAATATCTTTGAAACAGTGTGTGGATTTCCAAGTGAGAAAACTGATCTCTATCCATCCATCTATCCTTCTATCCATTAAAAAATGTGGATCAAGCACCCACCGTGTGCAGTATACTATGCTAGGCTCTGAAGGAGAAGATAAATTAGACATAATCTCTGCCCTTGGGGAGCTTACTGTCTGTTGATAAGTGTGGTGGTGGTGGTGGAGCAGATACAGATAAAATATTAATCATAATTAATTAATTTTAATTAAATTTAATTTTAACGAATTAATTTAAATTCAATTAATTAATTAACATTAAATGAACAAGGAATGCAAAGCATTAGGAGATCACATGAAGGTAAAATCATTTGCATCTGGGACATCCTCACTTATTTAGCTGTAACAAGTCTAATATGAAATAAATATAATGTTGTTGCTTTATAGCTACTGCTATGTTAAACTGAGATCAAGCGTGGGGCTACTATCCCTTTGGGCTGGAAGCTGGCTTGGTTTTTTTTGTTTTGTTTTGTTTTTTTTGGTGACTTTTTTTTCCTTTCAAAGCTGCCCCTATTCAGTGTGACCTGACTCCATCTGGATAAAATATTGGTGGAAATGCCATCTACCTTCTCCTCCCTAGGGACAGCCCTGGAGCTCCTTTCCTTTTGGTCTGTGACTCATACAATCCTGCTTAGAGCTAAAAGCCACCTTAGGTCGTCTAGTCCACCAACCCCACTGCCATTTTACAGATGAAGAAACTGGAAACCGGAGTGATTAGTCAAGGCAACTAGGTGGTAAAGCAGATGGGGTACTCGACCTGGAGTCCAGAAAACTTATGTTCAGATACTGACTCAGACACTATTATGAGACCCTGGACAAGCCACTTAACTCCTTCTTGTCTCAGTTTCCTCAAATGTAAAGTGAGGATAATAATAGTGGCTACTTCCAAGGGTTATTGAAAGGATGAGATAATATTTGTAAAGCACTTTACAAACCTTAAGGTGATCCATCGATGGTAGTTGTGATTAAGTGATTTTAACAAGGTGACGCAGGTAAGATGATAGGACCCACGATTAGAACCTCAGTCCTTTTCTAGTTCTTTTTCCACTGTACCACACTATCTCTTGTGTTGTTTCTGTGATTTCTTTTTGGGTCCATTATTCTGTTTTTATCTTTCTTGTACTTAATCTTCAAAACAATACGCTGTGTCTATCTCCTCCAATCTTTCCCCTCCTGCAACCACCTTCCTAGCTATTTCTCAGGCTGCGTTTTTCTCATTATTCAAACAGCAGCTGGAAAGCTCACTCCTTCCAGGAAATCCTCCCAGATGTATTGAAAGATACGTAGAGAAATAAAAGAAGGAATGGTGGAAGTGGAGCTAGGTAGTAGAGTGGCAGAAATCATTGTAGCTAACTCCCCCTTAAAACTCCTCCAAAAAGATCTAGAATTTTTCTAGATGGAAAAATCCAAGAAAAAGTCACAGTGGGTCATTTCTGAATTCAGTCCATGTCAGCACAGAGGGACAGCTGGAGAGTTCTACAGGGAGAAGCATACAGTTACCCAAGGAAAGGCTGTTTACTGGGGCAGGCAGACTTCCCAGATCCATATAGGGCACCACCATATATTTATTTATTTATGTTTATATATATATATATATATATATATATATATATATATATATATATATATATATATATATATATATATATATATATATATAAACATATATATACACATATATATGTTTATATTTATATTTAGATAGACACAGATATATAAATACATAGATATCTATCTATCTGTCTATCTATTATTGAGAGATACCTTAGAGGGATGGGTATCCAAGTCAGTGGGCTCTTTCACTACTCAGGGCAAACTGAGAAGGGGAGTTGTGCACAGTGGTGGCTGTTCTACGGCAGGCAAAAGGCCTTGAGCTGCGTTCAGAGAAGAGCGGGTTCAGAAGTAAGCAGCAGCAGTGTGGCGTAGGTTCCTGGAGCAGAGCAGAGTCTCAGTTTCAGATTCTAGCTGCCTGAAGCCTATAGAGGAATAACCAGGGAGGAATTCTGGACCAAGGGGGAACCTGTAGTTCTGTTTATCTGAACCAGCAGAGTTGGTTTTTAGTTGGCTAGTGAGAGTTGAGTTCAGCAGCAGTCTACTGTTGCTTAGACCCGAACCTAAGGGGAATAGCAACCAGGCTTTTAGCCTGGATCAGACTGCTTTGGAAACTCTAAAAGCTTGCAGGTCCTCAGCCTGACCTGAGCTTTACAGCCCAGCTTTACAACCAGAAAGAACTCACCCAGCAAAACTGAATATAATCCTACTAAGGAAAAAATGGATCATTAACAAAATAGAGGACTTCCAAGTATTCTTGATGAAAAGACCCAAGCTGTGTAGAAACCTTGAAATTCAAGAACAGGAGTTAAGAGAAACATAAAAATGTAAACAAAGATAAAATACTAAACAAAGATAAACTGCCTTCATTCTAATATGGGGAGATTGATACCTGTGCCCCTACTTAACCTTAGCATCACCAGGGACTACAGAGGGAGTCTAATTAGAGAGAAGGGCTGGGAGTATTTCTGTTATGTCTTGATCTTAAAAGAATGGAAAAAGAGGGGAAGAGAAATACACTACAGGGAGAAGGGAAAGGAAGATTAGGGAAAATTATCTTGCATTTTCAGGGTATGTAAATAGACATTATACAAATAAGGAAGGGAAAGGGGAATGGCTGACATTTGAATCTCACTGTCATCTGAATAGGTCAAAACAGGGAAACACAGACACACACACACACACACACACGCACACACACACATAAATACACTGACACACACACAGAGGTGTGTATAAAAATATATCTCACTCACCAGGGAAAGAGGAAGGAAAGGAGAGAAGGGAGAAGGGGAGGTTAGAGAGAGGCATTAGTTCTAAGCAAAACAAATTCTAAGCTTGTACAAAAATGTTTTTAGCTCCTTGAGGTAGCAAAGAATGGAGGTGTCCATAAGGTGGGGAAGGGCTGCATAAGTTATGGTATAGAAATGCGATAGAATACATATTGTGCTGTGAGATATGACGCAGAGGGTTTCAGAGAAACCTGTAAAGATTTATGTGAACTGATACAGAATGAAGAGTAGCAGAACAATTTATACAATGATAATGATGATGGTCAAGGCAAATAACTGAAAAAATTAGCAACTCTGCTCAGTGTAGTGACCAACCACTATTCCAGAGTATTGCTGGTGAAACATGCCTACTCACCTCCTGATAGAGAGGTAAAGGACTCAGAATACAGAATGAGAGGTAAAGGACTCAGAGTACAGAATGAGACAAATCACACACACACACACACACACACACCACGGCCAATGCAGAAATTTGTTTTGATTGACTATACATGTTTGTAACAGGGTTTTGTTTTCCTTTTGTCCTTAATTGAGAGAGGGAGGAGTTGGGATGGGACAGAGAAAAGGTGGACTTTTGCTGGTTGAAAATAATACATAATTTAAAAAACAAACAGAAAGAAAGATATGTAGCTTTTCCTCCTCCATGGAAACGAATGCTTCCCTCAATCACACCATTCCTGCAGCCAATGCCAACTTACCTAATAACTTTTCAGTTGTCTGTTAAAGATGAACCTTTTTGTCTTTGAGTTGTAGTTGTTTAGTGGATTAGTCATGTTTGACTCTCTGTGACCCCATTTGGAGTTTTCTTGGCAAAAATACCAGAATGGTTTGCCATTTACTCCTCCAGCCCCTTTCACAGATGAAGAACTGAGACAAAAAGGATTAAGCGACCTTGCCCAGAGTCACACAGCTAGTAAGTGTCTGAGGCTGGATTTGAATTCAGGTACTTCCGACTCCAGGGTTGGCCCTCTAGCCACTGCACCATCTGACTGCCCTGAATGTCTGGGGCCAATGCCCAGACTGGTTTTCATCATTATAGAATGTCTCTCTGTTCAGAAGAAAGTGCTTTTGGAGCTTTCTGGGAGCCAAGATGGCAGAATGAGAAATAAGTCACTCTCACCCTCCTTTATTGACCTCTGAAAGACTGGAAACTATTGCCTCAGGAAAAACCCTGGAACAGCTGAGCCAGCAGAAAGACAGGGTGCAGCAGTCTTGTAGCCCAGGAAGCTTGGGGATTAATGGGAAAGGTCCCTCTCACTCTAGAGGAGGGGGAGCTTTACAGGACATGAGGTGTCTCAGCAAGCCAGCGACAAGCCCCACCTCAGTAAACCAAGGGGAGATCCTGAGCCCCAGGGTGGTGGAGTAAGCAAGTGCCAACACCAGGACTCCTGAGTGCCTCAGCACAGGCAGGGGAACCTCTAGACACCACCTCGGAAAACTACCATGTGCCCCAGCACTGTCTAGCAGCCAAATCTCCTAGACCTTCAGCACAACTCCAGAAAGTACAACTCCAGGAGGCACAGCTCCAGGGTGGCAGACATCCTTCAGCAGTCAAACATTTGAGTGTAAGGCCCACGTGAGCAGGCATCTGCCAGGGGCCAGACTCTGAACTCCTACCCTAAGAGCTTCAGTGTTGCTGACCCCAGTTCAGCACCAGGGAAGCTGCCAGACCCCTACAGCCTCCAGCTGCCAGCATCTGAGGCCCTAGCACACAAAGCCAGTGACTAGATCCTGGGCACCTAGCACAGGAAGCTTGGGTCAGTGCCTCCTGCACTCCAGCAGGAAAGCTCAATTCTAAAAGCCAGGAATTAAGCAAACATCATGAGCAAAAAGGAGAAAGGGACAATGACCATTGATTCTTATTATGGGGACAGGGAAGATCAAGGCACAAATTCAGAAGAGAACAACACTGTCAATATACCCACATCCAAAAACTCAAAGGGAAATATGAACTGGTCTCAGGCTCAAAAAGATCTCTTGGAAGAGCCCAAGAAGGATTTTAAAACTCAAATAAGAAAGGTAGAAGAAAAATTGGGAAAAGAAATGAGACATATGCAAGAGAGAGTCAATAGCTTGGAAAAGGAAGGAGAAAAATTGACTGCAGAAAACAAGTCCTTAAAAAGTAGAATTGGCCAAATGGAAAAGGAAGCATAAAAACTCACTGAAGAGAAGAACTCCTTAAAAAGTAAAATGGGCCAAATGGAAAAAGAGGTACAAAATCTAATAGAAGAAAACAATCTGTTAAAAATTAGAATTGGGCAAGTGGAAGCTAATGACTCTATGAGATATCAAGCATCAGTCAAACAGAAACAAAAGAATGAAAAAAATAGAAGAAAATGTGAAGTATTAAAATGTGAATTGTTAAAATAACTGACCTGGAAAATAGATCCAGGAGAGATAATTTAAAAATTATTGGTCTACCTGGAAACCATGATAAAAAAAAAAAAGAGGCTGGACAGCATCTTTCAGGAAATCATTAAGGAAAACTTCTCTGAGATCCTAGAATCAGAAGGTAAAATAGTCATCACAAGAATCCACCAATCACCTCCTGATAGAGATCCCAAATTGAAAACACCAAGGAATATTGTAGCAAAATTCCAAAATTACTGAGTCAAAGAGAAAATACTGCAAAGCAGTCAAAAAGAAACAATTTAAATATCATGGAACCGTAGTCAGGATTACACAGGACCTTGCAGTTTTTACATTAAAAGATTAGAGGGCATGGAATGTGATATTTCATAAGGCAAAAGAGCTTGAATTACAACCAAAACCAAGAATCAACTACCCAGTGAAACTGAGCATAATCTTTCAGGGGAAGAGACAGACATTCAACAAAATAGGGGACTTCCAAACTTTCGTGATGAAAAGACCAGAGTTCAGTAGAAAATTTGATCTTCAAATACAAGACTCAAGATAGGCATAGAAAGGTAAATGGGGTGTGGGGGTGAGATCCAAGATGGCAGCAGGAAAGCAGGGACTTGCTTAATCTCCTCCGCCCCAATCCCTCCAAACACCTGTAAAAAATGGCTCTGAACAAATTCTAGAGCTGTGGAACCCATGAAATAGCAGAGGGAAACAGATCTGCAGCCCAGGAAAGCCTGGATGGTCACCACCAGGAAGGGTCTATCGCACGGTGATGAGAGCAGAGGGCAACCCGTGTGGGCCACGCCGGGAAAGACCAGACCCGGAGTCAGTCAGCTGGAAAAGGCTTTGGGGCCATGAAACAGCGAGCTGTGGCAGTTACCAGACTTCTCAACCCACAAACGCCAAAGAGCAGGTTAGGGGGAAACTGTTGATCAAGTTCAGAGCGGTCTGGCTGCCAGCTCTGGGAGTGGAGGAGGTTGTGCAGCTGTGGCAGTAGCAGCAGCAGGAAGCTCCTGAGGCTGCCTCCAGAGCGCCAGAGTCAGCAGCTTCCCAAGTCCCTGGCTCATAAGGTGGGAGATTTAGCAGTGGATCAGAGCAGGAGTGCAAGGAGCGCTTTGTGGGCATGAAGGCAGATTCTCTTGCTGTGCCCTGCTTGGATCTGAATTGCGGTCCTGGTTGGCGGTTCTTGGGAGAGGAGGAGTGCTGCTGGGACAGAGCCTGGGGTGACAGTGGAATACAAGTAGCTCTGAAAACAGCAGTACTTGGACCCTAAAGCTTGGCACAAAGTACTCTCTACTCTACAAGCATTCATATCCTGACAAAAAGCTCAAGGGTCAAGTAGTTGGCTGGGAATATGAACAGGCAGCGGAAACTAACTCAGACTCAAACTCTAGGTTCCTTTTTTGGTGACAAAGAAGATCAAATCATACAGCCAGAAGAAGTCAACAAAGTCAAAGAGCCTACATCAAAAGTCTCCAAGAAAGATATGAATTGGATCAGGCCATGGAAGAGCTCAAAAAGCATTTGGAAAAGCAAGTAAGAGAAATAGAGGAAAAATTGGGAAGAGAAATGAGAGTGATGCAAGAAAACCATGAAAAACAAGTCAACGACTTACTAAAGGAGACCCAAAAATATACTGAAGAAAAAACAGCTTAAAGAATAGACTAACCCAAATGGCAAAAGAGGAGAAGAATGCCTTGAAAGGCAGAATTAGCCAAATGGAAAAGGAGGTCCAAAAGACCACTGAAGAAAATACTACCTTAAAAATTAGATTGGAGCAAGTGGAAGCTGGTGACTTTATGAGAAACCAAGATATTATAAAACAGAACCAAAGGAATGAAAAAATGGAAAACAATGTGAAATATCTCATTAGAAAAACCACTGGCCTGGAAAATAGATCCAGGAGAGATAATTTTAAAATTATTGGACTACCTGAAAGCCGTGATCAAAAAAAGAGCCTAGAAATCATCTTTCAAGAAATTATCAAGGAAAACTGCCCTGATATTCTAGAACCACAGGGCAAAATAGAAATTGAAAGAATCCACTGGTTGCCTCTTGAAAAAGACCCCAAAAAGAAAACTCCTAGGAATATTGTCACCAAATTCCAGAGTTTCCAGGTCAAGGAGAAAATACTGCAAGCAGCCAGAAAGAAACAATTTGAATATTATGGAAACACAATCAGAATAATACAAGATCTAGGATCTAGCAGCTTCTATGTTAAGGGATTGAAGGGCTTGGACTATGATATTCCAGAGGTCAAAGGAGCTAGGATTAAAACCAAGAATCACCTACCCAGCAAAACTGAGTATAATACTCCAAGGCAAAATATGGATTTGCAATAAAATAGAGGACTTCCAACCTTTCTCAGTGAAAAGACCAGAGCTGAACAGAAAATTTGACTTTCAAATACAAGAATCAAGAGAAGCATGAAAAGGTAAACAAGAAAGAGAAATCATATGGGACTTACTAAAGTTGAACTGTTATGTTTACATTCCTACATGGAAAGATGATGTGTGTAATTCAGGAGACCTTTCTCAGTATCAGGGGAGTTGAAGGGAATATAGACAGAGGGCACAGGATGAGTTGAATATGAAGGGATGATATCTAAAAAAATGAAATAAATTTAAGGGGTGAGAGAGGAATATATTGAGAGAGGGAGAAAAAGAGAGATAGAATGGGGTAAATTATCTCGTATAAAAGTGGCAAGAAAAAGCGGTTCTGTAGGAAGGGAAGAGGGGGCAGGTGAGGGGGAATAAGTGAATCTTGCTCTCATCAGATTCAACTTGAGGAGGGAATAACATACACACTCAATTGGGTATCTTAGTCCACAGGAAAGTAAGGAGAAGGGGATAAAAAAAAGGGGGGGGGGTGATAGAAGGGAGGGCAGATTGGGGGAGGAGGTAATCAAAAGCAAACACTTTTGAAAAGGGATAGGGTAAAGGGAGAAAATTATTAATAAAGGGGGACAGGATAGGATGGAAGGAAATATGAGCATTGTGGAAGTGTTTTGCATAATGATACATGTGTGATCTATGTTGAATTGCTTGCCTTCCTAGGGAGGGTGGGTGGGAAGCGAAGAGGGGAGAGAATTTGGAACTCAAAGTTTTAGAAGCAGGTGCTTAAAAAAATTAAAAAAAAATTTTTTGCCTGCAGCTGGGAAACAAGATATATAGGGAATAGGGCATAGAAATCTATCCTGCCCTACAAGAAAGTAAGGGGAAAGGGGATGGGGCAGGGAATGGGGTGAAAGAGGGGAGGCCTGACTCAGGGGAATGGGGCCATCAGAATATATGCCATCTTGGAATGGGGGGAAGGTAGAAATGGGGAGAAAATTTGTAACTCAAAATCTTGTAGAAATCAATGTTGAAAGCTAAAATATTAAATAAAATATATACAGAAAAAAGTTTAAAAAAAGAAAAAGGTAAATAGGAAAGAAAAAAACATGTTATTAATAAGGGCAAACTGTTTACATCCCTACAAGGGAAGATGACACTTGTAACTCTTGAGAACTATGCCATTTAAAAGGGGTATACATAGACAGAGGGCATGGGTATAAGTTGACTTTGATGTGATGATAAAGAAATCTAATTAAGTGGTGGAAAGGGAGTGTACTGGAAGAAGAAGAAAAGAGGAGACAGACAAGGGTAAATTACATCACATGAATAGGCAAAAAACCTATTACAGTAGAGGGAAAGAAGGGAAGGAGATGAGCATGGTTTGAACCTTACTCTTATCAGATTTGGCTTAAAGAGGGAATAATATAATCAGTTAGGTATAGAAATCTAATTTACCGTATAAGAAGTAGGGCGGAAAGGGGAGAGAAAAGGGAGGGTGTGGATAGAAGGGAGGGAAGAAGTAGTAAGGATAAAAGGGAAGATAAGGGAGGGGACTAATGGAAGCGAGTGCAGACTGAGGGAGGTGGTGGTTGAAAGCAAAACTCTAGTGAGGAGGGAAAGGGAAAAAGGAGAGAGAAAAGCATAAACGGGGGGGCACGGTAGGAGGGGGGAAATAGGATGGAGAGAAAGACACAGATAGCAATCATAACTGTGAATGGGAATGGGATGCACTCTCCCATAAAACAGAAGTGGATGGCAGAGTGGATTAAGAACCATAATCCTACGATATGTTATTTACAAGAAACTCATCTGAAGCAGAGGGACACACACAGAGTAAAGGTAAAAGGCTGGAGCAGAACATGTTATGCTTCAGCTGAAGTAAAAAAAGCAGAAGGTAGCAATCCTGATCTCAGACAAAGCAAAAGCTAAAATAGATGTAATTAAGAGATAAGTCCTGCTAAAAGGTACCATAGATCAAATTGTGCATCCCCTTTGACCCAGCAATACCATTTCTAGATCTGTATCTCAAAGAGATCATAGAAACAGGAAGAAGGACCTACACGTACAAAAATGTTTATAGCAGCTCTTTCTGTGGTGGCAAAGAACTGGAAATCGAGGGGATGTCCATCCATCGGGGAATGGCTGAACAAGTTCTGGTATATGAATGTAGTGAAATACTGTTGTGTTGTAAGAAATGAGGAGCAAGCAGATTTCAGAAAAACCTGGGAAGACTTACATGAACTGATGCTGAGTGAGGGGAGCAGAACCAGGAGAACACTGTACGCAGTTAACAGCCACATTGTGTGAGAACTTAGCTCTTCTCAGAAACAAGAGGATCTAAGACAATTCCAAAAGACTCTGGATGGAAAATGCTGTCCACGTCCAGAGAAAGAACTTTGGAGTCTGAATGCAGATGGAAGCATACTCTTTGCTCTCCTTTTCTTTTGTTGTTTTGTTTCTTCTTTCTTGTGTTCCTGCAGTTGGTTGTAATTGTTCTTTACATCATGACTAATGTGAAAATATGTTGAATATGAATATATATATATATATATGTAGGGCCTATATCAGACTGCACACTGTCTTGGGGAGGGGGGGAGGAGAAGATGGAGGAGGAAATTCAAAACTCAAAATCTTATGGAAGTGAATACTGAAAACTAAAAAGAAATAATTATAATTTTTTCAAAACGTTGCTTTTTGAGATTATCTAATCCAACCTCTTCACCTTATTTTTCTTTACTCATTTATTCATTTTTAGCTTTTGTTTTAATTTTAAAAAATAATTTATTTTTAGTTTTTAACATTTATTGTAAAGAATTAGAATCAATGGGAGGAACCACGAGAAAGAAAAAACAGCGGTAAAAAGAGAGAACAAACAGTGTGCTTCCATCTGCATTCAGACCCGTTATTTTCTATCAGGAGTCTTTTGGAGTTGTCCTAGATCCTTGCATTGTGAACAGAGCTGAGTCTATCAGGGTTAGTCATCGTACAATGTGGCTGTTACTGAACACAACGTCGGTTCTGCTCACTTCACTCAGCATCAGTTCACGTCTTTCCAGGGTTTTCTGAAGTCTGTCTGCTCCTCATTTCTTATGGTACAACAGTATTTCATTAAAACTTGTTCAGCCATTCCCCAATTGATGGGCATCCCCTCAGTTTCCAATTCTTGGCCACCACAAAAAGAGCTGCTACAGTTTTGTACATGTGGGTCCTTTTCCCATTGTTACGATCTTTTTGGGATACAGACCTACAAGTGGCATTGCTGGGTCGAAGGGGATGCAGTTTTATAGCCCTCGCCAACACTTTTTCATGCACTTAATTAGAACACGTTGAAATGTTTATTATTCCTACCAGATCACAGGATTTTTAAAGACTAGAGACTTCTCTTATGTTCCTACTACTACCTTACAACCCTGAAACCCCTACACAGGCGCAGTGCATCATAGGCAACTGATTTGAATGAATAAATGACTTAGAAGCCTGGGTTATAGGGTCTGTCCTGGGGCTCGTTTAAAAAAAAATTTTATGTGCATCTGCAACCCATTCTCATTACCTTCACTGCCTCCCTCCCCACCAAAATACAAAAACCTAAAACGCAATAGTCCAGCAAAACCAATGCTCATTATCTCACTGCACTTTAAACTGGCTAGTTTCTCTTCTTCAGTCCCCTCTGCACTTGCAGTTAGCTCATGTCTGACCTGACACTTAGCATATGCTTGTTTTATCAGTTGTTTGACCCTTTGTTTACTGCCTTTAAAATGAGAATCTTCGTAGCCACTACAGCAATCTGTCAGAATATGGTGCCATTTTAGAATTTCCCTTTTGCCTTCAGAGCTCCAGGGTCCAGCGTTGCTTCAAGACTAGTCTGCAACCTGGACCAGGCTGTTAGCTTTGTTGCTATTTTCCTAGGAGTCAGAAACCATATGCAACAGACCCCCAAGGATGGATTTCAGGGATGAGCCAAGGGGATGGGATAGAACAGTGGCCGAGAAAATTGAGATGACTCCCTCCTTCTCAAATCCTGCCAACAGTTCTTCCCTGCTTTGTTTTTCCAAAGGAGTCATCCTCACCAACCTCACCCCACAAACCCATGGGCTTGGCAATCACAGGTCCCACTCTATAATCCTCATGCTTGTCCAAAAGCCATAAATGATGGAGGGGTACATGGCTGGAAATAATTGGTACTACTTTTATCTAATGAGTTAAGAGGCCTAGGTTAAAATCCTAAACTTGACGACCGATACACATCTGTCATGTTGGCAGACTCCCTTTCTTAACTACCCCAGTCCTTATGTTGGCAGACTCCCTTTCTTAACTACCCCAGTCCTAAAGTAAATCTCTTCCTACAGTACTTTCCCTCTAAGTGATAACTTTAAAATTTGTGACTAACATCTACATTGTTCTTAAACCAAGGAATAAAGCCAAGTTTCTTTTAACTGTTCTTTACTCAGACATCTTTTTAAAAAATTACCCAGAGATATGTTACACATCTATGTGTGGTGAGGAGTAACAATCTTCCAAAATCTTAGGATCCCATGATGTGTTCCTTAAACCTGAAGCTCTCCTAAACCTCCCCAGCACCTATAGACCTATCTGACCTAAGCTAGAGTTATGTCAGCAATGGACACAGAACTGGGATCAGAAATGGGTCTAACTACATGATGGATGCAGGGATGGGGAAGAAGAGACACAAATGCCAGACACCTTTTCAACTTGAATAGTATTTTCTTTATTTACAAGTTAGAATCAACAGACACACGAAAAAAGGAGAGGACTTAGCTCAAAAAGCCTCTTAGGGAGACAGAGAAGGTTTGACTCCCAAAGGCCCCAACAGAGTGGGATGTAGGGATAGGTAGAAAAAAAGTCAACGTAAAAAAAAAAAAAACAAAACAAAAAACAAAAACAAAAAAAGCTCCCCTCTTTCCCTCCCCAGTCTAGGGGGAACCCCCCCAGCCCCACCTCCCCCAACCCTGCGCCAATTAAAATAAATTAAAACAAACAACTTCAGAAAACAGGGCCCTTGGAGGGAAGTGGGCAGCCGGTAGTTGTGGCCTCAGGCTTTAGCCCAACCTTATACCTACCCAAGACCCCTCGTCCCCCACTTCAGTCTATTTTAAGTGGGGAGCTTTAAGCCCAAGGGGAATCCCCTCCTCTGTCCCTTGAGTCCCCCAGGGGGAACTGTCCATGTATCCCTCCACCCCCCTTTGCAGAGCCAGCTCTCCCACACAGGGGAAATGGGGTGAGGGGGAATGCAAGTAGAGGGAACCTCTGGAGAGGGCTAGGGGAATCCGGTCCTGCAGAGCCTCCTGCCCCATTGCTGCCTGGCCCCTTAGCCTGAATCGGAGTCACTGGTATCAGAAGAGGAAGATGAGGAGGATGATGAGCTGGAGTCTGAGCTGGAACTTGAGGCACTGAGGCGTGACACTGCCACCTGCTGCGCTGACTCCACTTTCTCACTTGCTGCATTAAGAAAAGTAATAAAGGGATGAGGGTGAGCCCAGCAGAGGTGTTAGTAGAATCTAAAGTAGAGGGAGGTCAGCCACAACACACAAAACTCATCTCCCTCTGCCTGGGCTCCTGACTTACCCTTCTTAGGGGGCTTCTTGGTAGAATTAAGCTGACCACTCACGTCCTGTAGCCGCTTCTCAAGCTCTCGTTTCTTCTCAAGAGCCAGCTCCTCCTTCGTCTTGCCCACCGGCTTTTTGATGGCTAGAGACAGAACAAGAAGTTAATCTCAGGCCCCTCCACACCTCTCTTCCTGTCACTTGACTCATTTTCCAGCAGACACATAATAACCAACAGGCCAGAACTGCCCTCACTGTAGCCCTTTCTCAGCCCACAGTACTCAAGAATACAGTTATCTCTGCCACACACTCACTATAGGGTTTCCTTGGCTTTTTGCGCAAACAGGAAAGCACATAGCGCTCAAGCTCTCGAAGTGTGGATGGTTTGAGAGTCTCAAAATCAATCTCAATTTCCTCAGGGTTTGAGTCACGGAGCGAGGGCTCTCGGGCCTGGATGATATGGACCACACGGCCTAGCTTTTCTCCAGGTAACTTATTGATGTCCAAGCTCAGCTGTCTTTTCTCATCATAACTCATTGGCCGGCTCTCCTCCTCTTCCTCTGAGTCATAGGCAGCAGCTGGTGGTGGTGGAGCAGCCTTCATCGCCTTCTTTGGGGGCCTAGAGAACGAAAGAGGGAGCAACTTACATTAATGTAGAGAACCATATTTGGCCATTCACCCTTCCATCAGCACCCCATTTCCTAAGTGTTTCCCCCACCCCCAAAACAACAGGTCACTATACTTGGAGGATAGTGGGATGTGAAATAATTGGGAAAGAGATAGAGGGATGTATGAAATGTTCAGCCACAAAGCTTCACTTTGAATCCTAATTTTCTACCTCAGACCTTACCTGGTGGTGGCATTTCCAGAAAGACCAAAGCCAGCAGGCCCTGCTGTCCCGGGACCACCGCTGCCACCACCTGCCTTCTTGGAGGACTTCTTGGGTGGTGGTGGGCGAGGCAGCCTGGGACCCTTATCGTCTTCATCCATCCCTGCTCGTCCCCGATGCTTTTCTGCCTTCCGCTTCTTCTTCTTTTCCTTCTTCTCTCGTTTCCGTTTGGGCTTGGAAATTGGCCCCTGGGATAGGGCAGCCAATTGTTCATGTACTGCCCGAAGCTGATAGGAGAAAAAAGACACAAGGGGAGAAAACCTTTACTAGACACCACTTCGCCTGATGAGAAAGTAACAGAAAAATACAAAAAATGACAGGGATACACAGTACCTGTTCCTGCAGTTCAGCCAACCTGTTAGCCCTCTCTTCCTCGGAGTCAGAGCTTTCAGTTTCTTCTTCTTCCTCCTCCTCCTCCTCTTCCTCCTCCTCTGAGGAACTTTCACTACTACTCTCCTCACTGGAGGACTCAGAAGATGATTTAGCCAAGCCAGGGGGCAGAACAGTTGAGGCAGGTAAGGGTCCTGGCTCCAATGGTTCATCAGGCATCTTGGCATATCGGAACTCAAACACATCCTGGAGACAAAGACAAACATATATTAGGGCAGAGCTGTCCAAACTTAGGTGGGCCCTAAACCACCATGGGCTGGCTGCATTTTGGACAGCCCTGTGCCTAGAGTATGTGTGGGGGTGGGGGGTAGGTAGCACCTTCAGCTCCTAAAACCCACCCATCAACCATGATTATATCCCCTCTGCTGTCATCAAACTCTTCTGCCTGACCACATTCATCCTCACCTGGAGCTTTCGTGCCATGGCAACGACGTCATGATCAGGAGGGTTGTACTTGTAACAGTTGGAAAACATAAGCCGAACATCAGCTGCAAACTCTTGGGCATCCCGGTAATCTCTGTTCTCCATCTTTCGCTGTGGGAAGAAAAACTGCATCAAAGGACACCTAGGACTTCAACTCAGGAAGAAATCATGATTTCCTCCCACCCAAAATGCCTTAGCCCCGTATCAGACACAAAACAGTAAGAGTCATCCCACTCTCCCCCTCAAGACAGAGATTTTCTCTAAGACCTTCAGGTCTACAGTCAGATCTACGTTTGAAGCCACAAAGCCCTAGGCTGGCTGAGGGCTCTCATGTCTGCGGCCAGAAAGAAAACTTGCACAAAGGGACTGAGGCTAAGATACTCAATCTTTCCTCCATCACATCATTCCTCTTTCTACTTTTTTCAACCAAGACACACACTGCACTATTAGCAAAAAAGGTAGTTCTCTCTTAAAACCAAGATGTAACCTGACACCGTTTTAGATCACAGGATACTTCTGTCACAAAAGCACAGATTCCTACACTTTCTGTGCTTTTCTAAGCTTCTGGGCAATTGTTGAGACTGGGAGCCACAGGTTACTAAGTTGAGTATTCCAAACCACCCCCTACACTGGGTACCTTGACAGTGCTGAGGTCCATGGGGTGCTTGATAATGTCATGGTAGTCATGCAGGCCAAGAGCTGAAGCGTCCACAGGCTTATAGAAAGGCCAGGCATAAGCAGCATGTTTTTTGGAAAGTAGCTCTTTTAAGATGCCATTGCAGTGCTTCAGCTGCTCTGACAGCTTCCCTTTCTTGGAGCTCTGGTGCTGCTGCTGGGAGTCTGGCAAGTCCTTTCGTGGGGGTTTGATGGGACGGCCACTTTCCCGGCGTGTTGGGGGCAGCCTGGCTGCTTTGGGCTCTGGACCACCCCCGGGGGGACTGGCTGGGGAACCGGGAGCCAGGATAGCTGTTGGTGTAGGTGTGGTGGTGTCTGCTTTCCGTTTCACCCCCTTCTTCTGCAGAAAAAAAAAGAGAAATCAGATGTAGGCTGGGTATTCCTGCAGCACACCACGCCACTCTCAATAAGAAATCTGTATCGTCTCACCTTGGTGAGTGGCTGGGCAGTAGGTGCTGCAGAGACTGCCAGCAAAGGGGTTCCAGCAGAGTGCAGAGACTTGAGAAGGGGAGAAGAGATGACTGAGCCATGGGGAATGTTCAGGACAGTGGTGGGAATTTCAGGCGATGGGGAATACAAAGGTGTGTGAGACAAAGAGGAAACAGCAGGCACCTGGTGGGCATTGGTGAGGCTGCTCTGAAGTGCTGGTGGATTAAAAAAAAAAAAAAGGGCAAAAGATGAGAACTAAGTTTTTCTCTTGAACCCCTCTCTCCTCTCCCCTTCTCCCACCCCTCTCAGTGAAGCTGGGGATCATTCTCTGCCACCATTCCTAACACCTCTTTTCTACCCCAAACTACCAATCTGTTTTACCTGCCAGCTTTGCCCCTTTCTTGTGGCTATTCTTGGGAATGGTCACCACCAGTTCCTGCTCTTCAGATGGCATCAGTGCCACCTTCTGTAAAAAGATTTTTTCTAGTGTCTGTGCCATCAGTACGATGTCGTCTGTGGGCTATGGGGGGAAAAGACCAACAATTAATTGCTGAGGGGAATAGAAATTTCCCTCCTTAGAAAGAGCTCCCAGGCCTAGCGAACAATTTAAGGCCCTCAGATGCTTCCCTTGTCACTTAGCTAAGGAGATTCCATTAAATCATAAAAGGACAGGATGCATGTTATCAAAACCATGATGAATTGTGAGGCGACTTCAAGAAGAAAATTTCCTTCACTGTAAAAGATTGCCTAGAATTGATAATCCCCATTTTTGCAAACTGAAAGTATTAGCCACTACTCTGAAACGGACATTCGGAGAAGTTCACTGATATTATATATTAAAAAAAGAAACAACCCAATAAAAATGAAAAAAAGCATTATGTAGTTAGTTTAGACCTGGGTCCCAGTAACCAGAGGCCCTGGGCATGGTACTTCACTTTTCTGACCCAATGATTTTACTCTCACTGCTATGGTGTGCCAGAGTCCAGACCCCCTGCCTTGGGAGTTAAGTTTAATAGGGGATGCCAAAGCAGGATTTTCATGAGCTAAGGAGGAATGAGAACATGAGGAACATCTTAAGGGGGGCACGAAAGGAAGAGAGCACACTCCTGCTCACATGTGGGGCTTTACCCACACTCCTTTAACTTTCCTGCTAAGGCACAGCTGGTGGCAGTAACTTCCCAAGTCAGCCTGGAGAGGGGCTGACACTACCTGGTGCTGTACTCAGCAATGGAAGTAGGCTCACCTTGTTGTAGATGTAGCAGTTGGTGAACATGGTATTGAAGTCCTGCATACACTCAGAGGCCAGCCAGTAGTAATTGTTTTCCAAACGTCGTTTGATGGTTCCCATGTCCATGGGCTGCTTGATGATCTTGTGATAGTCCTAAGGGGAGACACACACCAGAATTAAACCGATCCCTCACTTCTCACCTTCCCCTACTCACATTCATACCCTATGCTGTAAAGGGCTCATGGGCCCCATCCCCAAACTGCGGCCCCCACCCCCAAACTACAAGGAGAAAAGCTGGGATTTCAAAAATGGTGCTTACACTCACACTGAGGTTTCTACCTCTATGGAGTTTCCTATCTCTCCCCTAACCACCCTCTATTCCCATCCCTTTCTGGGAGGTCTGTGACATTACCTCTGGGGCTGGCTATTCCGTGGGCAGCATGAGGGGTAGGAAGAAGCTAAGGATATTAGCCACCGTGGTCCTCTCCCAACCCCAGACAGGAATCTGCAAAAGGGAGCCAGGTCATAGTAAGTTAGGGAGGGACATGTGAGGAGATATGCTGGGGATGATCAAAGGGAAAAGGAAGTACTCTAAGGCAGGGAAGGATCTGAACCGATCCCAAGCAATAGATTTTGGGAAAAATCTATCTACCTATCATGGGGAATTGATGAGGTACCCTTGGGGGCCGCAGCACCTGCTCTAGCATTCCCCCCATTCATACATAATAATCCTCCCCACCTTGTCCCACTTTCCCCTCATCCCAGGCATCCTCTACTCACCGGCAGGCCCAGTTTGACGGCGTCTACTGGCTGCCGGAACGGCCAGGCAAACTGATGCTTCCACAGGGCTTTCATCACCACCTTGTGTAAGTACTGCAACTGGTTAGTGACTCGACCTGGCTTCTTGGGATTAGACACTTCAGGGGGTGGCGGATTGGCAGGGGGAAGATGCAGAGCAGGCACTGAGGCCATGGTTGGGCTCTCAAATCCCTCATACAACAGAGAAGGCTTCCGGATTCGCTTCCCTGGGGCTGCTGCCTCAGGGCCCAGGCCCAACAGGCCTGCATTCCCCTCCCCAGGGAGCCTGAAGGAGAAAAGGTTGAGATGAGTGAAGGGAACGGTACGTACACTTCAGTTCTGGGTCTGAAAGCACCAGGATTCCAGCGCTAGGACCCTGAGAATGAGAGACCAACGGCCTATTCCTACTTGGGGAAGAGGGGTTTATTTATTTAATATAGTGCCTACTATGTGTCAGGCGCTGTACGCTAAGGGCTTTACAAATATTCTCGTTTGACTCGACTGGATGGTGGTCCTAGAGAACAAAGCCTCATGAGATGGAAAGGCAAGGTCCTAGAGGAAAATTTGTACTGTTTTGTCACTTGCTGGGGAGAGGAACTCGGCCATCTCCTTCAAGGGCCCAAGTCACCTTTCCACAGGTGGCGGTGGGGAAGGAAAAGACCCAACACGTACAGACTAGCTCAGACACAAATGGTTCCATGGTGTCTGTTACTCTAAGAGCCTGGCTGCAGCCAAACAGCACACAGCTTCAACCCCTCCAACAACAGGTAAGACCCAAATAAAGCCAAAGTTACTCTGCTTCCAAAATACACTAACCATAAGGGCCCGACTCTGTCTCTCCTGGGAACCAAAGCTGGTGGAGAGTTAAGCTGACCTGAGGCCCTAGTTCTGTCCAGGGCTAGACAATGGTGTGAAAAGGCTCCCCTGTTACTATCCTATTTCAGCAGTAAAATACCCGTCTGTAAACAGCTGTTTGAAGGCTATCTTCCCCATCAGACTGAACTCTAGGGGCTTTTTACCTCCAGAATTTAGCCCAGGGCCTGGGACCTGCTAAGTACCTACAAGGCTTGTTGTCTGGCTTTAATTGTTTACAACCCACACAGCTGGGGCACCGGGGGCAGCCCTTTATTCCGCCCTTCACCCGACTACATTTTAGACCCACCAAAGTAAATCAAGAAAGAACACCCTATGGTTTTGAACCTTTATTGGGAAGGAAAGGATGCGTACAAGGAAATCACCACAATAAACCATTTCATGTAAAGATCGTGCCTCCCACCCCGGCATACCCAGCAAGGCCCACCGTCTGCTCCCGCAGCACCATCACCATGGCAACCCTACACAACCCGCGAAGCCAGAGCCTTACACCGAACCGGTTAGGATCTCGGCCAACGCACAGGAACCACCAAGAACCAGCTGACTCCCGACTCCCACCTGTCAAGGCGCCCCTGAAGCAGCTCATCCCCACCACACCCCCACAGCCGGGACTCTCACACAAGAGCATGCACCGCGCAGCCCGGGCTTCGGGGCCCCAAACTGGGTCAGCCCCGCCGCTGCACACCACCCCGGCCTCTTCCCACCCCCACCCCGCCAGAACCTGCCTGCGCGGCTCCAGATACAACAGCTCAACACCCGCGGAAGACGTACTTGCTGTGGGGGGTCACGTTCTGCAGCATCCTGGCTGTCCGGGGCTCTGCACCGTCCTTAGCCGCAGCAAGTCCGGATGGCCTCGGGTCCCCTCTGCCCCAGTCCGGCCGTGCCCTGCATAACCCAGGAGGGGGGGCCGGCTGTTCTCGGCCCCCCCGGGGAGCTCCCCCCGCCCCCGGACGGTCGGGCACCGATGCACGGCCCTCTCCGCGGCACCTGGGGGAGGCCTCAGCGCCACGGCGCGCTGCTCTGGCGGCGGCCGGTTAGAAAATGGCGGCGGCCCAGAGTCGGGGCGAGCGAGCTAGGGGTCGGAGCGGGAGCTTCTTCGGACCCAGCAGCGGAGCCCAGATTTCTACCACTGCCAATGAAATACGACCTGATGCAGCTCGTCCCGGTTTCTTACTTTCTGCTAGGGATGACCCAAGCGGCCAAAAGCCGGTTCTGGAGTCGGATGGCAGCGGATAGACACGGAGAGTGCAGATTAGAGCGCCGACGCCTCCATCTTTGATCTCTTAAGGGCGGAGGAGGGGGCGGGATGGCGCGGCAGACAGGCCCGGCGTATTGGGCGGGGCCCAAGAAAGACTAGCTCGGAGGGTCTCTACGGGGTCTGCGGTACTCGCCAAGGTTGGTCCCAGGCCAGGCCAGGGGGCATCTCCGAATGGATGGATGTGGATTGTAATGGCGAACTCCTGAGATTCGCCGCCCCTGTAGCTGTGGGCCCGATCCTCCTCCCCCAGCCTACAGGCCGCTCTGCTCCAGCGCGAAATGGCGCCGCCGAGCTCCGCGCTGGCCCTTTATATACAGTCGGGGGTGGGGGGTGGGGAAGAGGGTGGAGCTCCGCAGCTCCCGCTCACCGCCGTGCTCGCGACTTCCCTTCTGGCCAGCGCGCACACGCAAAGGGGTTGGGGAGGCCTAGAAGCCCGCCCCTCCACGGGCGACTTCCCCATTGGTGGGCTACGGTAATGACATCACCGGCCTGCCTCCTCGGCTTCAGTCACCAGGCAGAGCTTCGCTACATTGGCCCATAGGGGAGCCAGAGCCCGCCCACTGCAGGCGCCAATAGGCTGTACAATGGTCCGGAGACCCAAGAGCGGGAGGAAGGTCGGGGGAAGGGAGGGTATACCGGAGCAGCGGGGTCTCCCACACCCACAGCTCCTTCCCTTCCGGCCGTCGTCTTCCTCTCCTCCAAATCTGTCTGGCAAGCCAGGCGACTGGCGAAGGCGGGGCGGGTAGTGCCATTCGTTGCTCTCTTATTGGCTGGCTGGGCGGGCGATGGGCAAGGGGGGGGAACAGGGATGGGGGCCACGTGGGCGTCGTTGGTCTTGCGCCCGGGCGGGGGCGTGGCAGTTGGACGCGGCCGCTGGTTGTTGTTCTCCAAGACGCTACAGCTGCAGCAGTTGGGTCCCTGCAATAGGGGAAGAAGGAGACGCCATCTTAGAGAAGCCCCAGAGCACGACCCGCTTCGTGTCCTCGGGACACGGCGGGGGGGGGGGGCCGCGCGTCCGCCCCGACCGGCAGCTTCCAGACACCTAGTCCTCACAGTCACCAAAGTCCCGCTTCTTTCCCCACTTACTAAGATCTCAGTTTACAAACCGGCCACCAAGGACACAAAGCCCCAACAGTAACGAAAGGCCAGGCCCGCAGACGCTAGGGCGCTCCCGCCCCCGCCCTTCTGCCCCACAGGCCTCTCCGGGGTCCTCCCCGGGGCGGTGAAACGAGCTTGGAACGGAAAGGTCGCTACAGAATCCAGCCAAACGCCGCACTCCACCGGCCCCGGCCCGGACCGCACGGCCGGGAGAAGGCCGGCCAAAACCCAGCTCAAGGAGAACCACCCAGTCCCCAAGGCCGACGAGAGCTCCCCTCCCCCAAGCTTTCCCCCAGGGAGAAAAGGCAGCACCTCCCCCGAGGCCTGCAGCTGTCCTTAGAGACCCCCTCCCCGCGGAGGGGCAGAGGCTTTCCAGGGGGCTCCTCTGGGGTGCCCGGCTTTGTCCCCTCCACCCTCCCGAAGTCGCAGCTTAGGGGAGTCGGTAAAGGGGTGACACACGGAGTGGGGCCTGGGAGTCCTGGGCTGGGCACTCTCGCTAAGATGGCTGCCGGGCAGCGGCCTCATTTCTCCTCATCGACTGCAAATACAGACAACCCTGGGCCGGTGTCGCGGGTGGGGAAGGGAAGCTGGGAGGGGTGCGCCTCGTTCCCGCACCCGGGGAAGCCCGGCCGCTCCCCCCTGCCGCAGCCGTGACACAGCAGCTTGGCCGGGCTTCCTCCCTTCCCCCTCCTGGCGCTGGCACCCTTCCCCCCTCCCGCCGCGGTGCCTCCCTCTCCCCGGGCCCCGCACCAAGCGGTCAGAGGCCTGTGGAGGAGAAGCACGAGGCCCTGGCGAGAGAGCAGAGGACAAAGAACACCCTTCCCCCTTCCCTGGATTCCGGAAAATCACTCCCACCGGCTCCCTCCCCTCTCCGGCCCCTCCCGGGCTCCTGAGTCACAGGCCCAGCCGAGCGGCTTTTGGAAACGCAGCTGCGCATTTCGGGAAGGCCTGCTCGGGGCATTTGAGGCCCTCGGGGAGGGGAGCCCGGCCTAGGGAGGCCTCTGGCATGAGCTGCGGGGGCCCGGTTCGCACGCCCTCCCTCCTCCCCGGCCTCGACCTTGAAGCTCCTTGGCGGCCCTTTCCCGGACCCCAAGTTCCTGCCTGGTTTTCTCCCCCCCCCACCCCCCAAACCAGGCGTCAGAGAAACAGCGTTGGGCGCCGCGGGGGGAGGGGGCGCTGCGCCCCCAGGCCGCACACACGTGAACGCACAGCCCGATTTTGTAAGTGACGCGAAGCATAACCTCCCGGAACAGCCATGTGATGACTGCGGGCTCCCCAACCCCCCTGACACAATGGGGGCACCGTAACCCTCCCCGGGGGCGAGGACCTGCGTCTGAACACCACTGCGCCTCGCGGGCTGGCTCCCCGCAGAACGCCGGGCCGGAGGGCATTTTAGAAACATCACACCCTCAGTAGGGATGGGCAGCAGGCACCATCCTCACTCCCCCGGCCCACCAAAGCCCCCTCCCCCCTCCCCTCAAATACGCCCGTTCTCACCTGGCTCTTGCTTCCTGCACCCCTAGGGGACGATGGGGGGGAGGGTCACTCACACCCGTAACCCCCCCAGTCCTCTCATTGGCAGAAAAGCGGGTGGTTGGACGCTTCCCCTCCCCCACCGCAGGGGCCCCCTTACCCCAGTACCGACCCCACCCTTTCCCACATTCCCATTGGTTGCAAAATGCTTGATTGACAATATTGCGCCCCCCACACGACCCCCTTGCCAAACCCCAGGACCCCACTCTACCACCCTACCTATTGGCTGAAAACACGGATGATTGACATTCCCCCTCCCAAAGAAGGCCCCTCTCACCTGGCTCCGGCAACCCTCCCGCGGGGGCTCTGCTGCTCCCCTCGGCTCGGTGTGGGGGGGAGGGTGTAATCCGGGGTGTCACCCCCCCCGGAAACTGCAGCGGTGGGGGGGGGGCGGCACCCCCCGGCCCCTCCCTTCCTGGGGGGGAGAGTTTCGGGGCCGCGCGGCCACGTCAGCAGTGCCGGGATTGGTCAAGGCAGGTCACGTGCCATCAGCCCCCCCAACTAGTCATCCGGGCAAGTTTTCCGTAGGTTTTCTAGGGGTGCGCTTGAAGGCTTGGGGCTCGCCGTACCCCGGGCCCAACCCCACGGTCCTGCTACTGTCTCCTCTCCCAACCTGGCTTTCTTTCCAGCGGCTGTCGCACTCCCCCCATCTCTCCTCCCAGTCCGGGTTCAGCATGGCTACCGCAGCCCCAGAGCGGGCAGGGCGCAGGCGCGAGGGTGCGGTCCGAACTGGTGGGAGGAGGGGAGGCGGGGGGGAGGGGAAGGGGGGGGAAGGCCGTGGGGGCGATGCGCAGGCGCTCGAGCGAAGGGAGCGAGCCAGCAGAGCTGCTGTGCTCAGGCCTCTTGGGCGTTGCGACATCTCCTTCCCAACCTTCGTGGGTTCTGAATGCTTAGGGGCGGGCGGATTAACCGGTTTTTCCTCCGACTTCGCCCTAGGGCGTGACTTTGCAGCCACCTCTACCCCTGGCCTGGTTTCAGCGGAAGGGTGGGCCCTTTGGGACCTCGAGGTCGGTGGGGGAGGGGCAGGCCGGCCTGGGCGTGGGAAGCGTGGCCGCCGCCCTTGCACTTGAGGGGTCGGAGGTGCAGGACCCACTTCCGCGTGCAGGTGACGCCCGCTGCCTGGAAAACTCGGGAGCGCTCGTCCCTCTGCCCTCTGGGGGTTACGGCCCCGGCGTTACCGCCGCGGTCTCGCCTGCCTCGGGTCAAGAGCACACGGGCGAGCTTCCTGCAGCTCCGGCGCGTGCCCCGCGGGGCTGCCGAACTGAGACCCCTGAAGCTTGGGGCTGGACCCCGTCACCTCCAGGGGACCCCACAGATGGGCGTGTAGAGCCGTCCCCGATGCGGCGCCATCCGGACCTGGTTCTGCTGACGGTCCGCAGGCTCGATCCGCTGGGTCTCCCACGTGCCAGCCCTTCGCCCACCGCCCTGCCTGCCTTTGGCATTGGAAGCTTCTGGGCCCTTGCTGCCTCCATTGGAACCCGTTCTCAGCCCTCCCCCACCTCCTTACACACACTCAAGCACACGACTTTTTCTTTAACTTGTTTATGCATTTGTCGATTCTCCCTAGTTGGCGTGTAAGTTCCGAGAAGAGGGAGCGCTCTTCATTGTTTGTCCGCTCTCCCCCGGTAAAGGGGCTGAATTTCATCCCTCACTGACAGTCCCAGTCACTCCCCCTCCAGCAGTTCACCGGCCAGCCTTTGTCGAGTATGTGAGGAGGGTGAGGTTCTACCCCCGCCCCCCCCTTCTAATTACGGAAGACTTGGACTAGAAATCAAATAAAGTGTAAACTTGGTGTGAAGCCCTTAGTGAGAGAAAATTAAAAGGACTTTCAGGCCGTAAGAAATATCTTGTGATGAGAAAATCAAGTTACACCTGAATTAGGACAGATGGTCCAGTCAGCCTTAGCTTTGATCTCTGAGCTGTTGTGACCGTACTCCTAAATATTAGTGATATTAAATTTCGTAAAGCAGCAGAGGTGGTGACCACCTGGACCTGAGAGGCTATTACCCAAGTCTAAAATTCGAATTAATTGCCGTAACAAGATACAGTGAGGCAAACACAAGGCCGGTAGGAAGGAAAGGGAGCAAAAGTGCTCTCCACAAGGGAAACCCATGGCCCCTGGTTTTACACTGTAATTGTACAACTGTACGTGATAAAGATATCAGCCGTGAAAACAAGCTTCTAGGTTAGCGCAGAGAAAATAAAGGCATCTGGTGGGCACAGTGAATAGAGCGCTAGGCCTGAAGTCAGGAATGCTTCCTGGGTTCCAATCAAACCTCAGATGTTTACTGTCGGACCCTGGGCAGGTCACTTAACCCTATGTATGTGCCTTAGTTCCTCATCTGAAAAACAAGCTGTGGAAGGAAATGGCAAATCCCTCCAGTGTCTCTTTCAAGAAAACCCAGATGGAGTCATGAAGAGGCAGGCGTGACTGAAAGGACTGAACAACAAGGGAGAGAATAAAGATATTACTGACTTGGAAGAGGATGACTTTATGAGTCAGGAGGCAGAAAAATAGATGAGGAGAGAAGACTAAGGAACAATCAACAAACATTTATTAAGATGATATAAAGAAAAGGCAAAACCAGCCTCTGCCCTCTTAAGAACTTATATTCTAATAGAAGACAACATAAATTAGAACATACTAGATAAAAAAAACAAAACATCCTTAGAGTGGAAGACTGTAGTCTTTGGGGGGCTTGGGGGCATCAGAAAAGGCCTTTTGAAGAAGATGGTGTCTGAGCTGAGGCTAAGGAAGCCAGGGGATTCTAAGAGGCAGAGGTGAGTAGGGAGAGCATTCCAGGCAGGGGAAGTAGCTGATGCACAGATATTTCTCCAGATTTAGCCATCATACCTTAGCTACCTCCTGACTGCTCCTTCAGGCCCTTTTTCCCATCGGTGAGTTCCTCCCAGGATTTTTATTTTGGGGAAGGGCCTCAGACCACCCGTTCCTGATTTCTTTGGACTTAGGTACCTCCTCTTCACCTTCCTCCGCTTTTTGGCTTCCCATTTATGTGTTTTCCCCCTATTAGGATATAAACTTGAGGGCAGGGACTATAAGGACTATCATTTTTCCCCTTTATATTTGTATCCCCACTGCTTAGCGTAGTTAAATGTTCAATAAATACATGTTGACTGACTGACCAGTGGAGATGGAAGTTGAGAGATGTAGATTGTGTGTAAGGAAGAGCAAATAGGCCTAGAAATATAGCTAACCTGTAGAGTACGTGGAGGAGAGTAATGTGTAAGAAGACTGGAGATAATAGGCTGTGAAGAGATTTAAACGCCAAACCACTGAGGGAAAGTTAAAGCATTAGATTCAAATAGAAAAGCAAGACAACTCCTGTTCTCAAGTGTCCCTTCTAAAGGAAGGGACAACATATGTGGTGGTTTATAGCTGCTCCCCTTGATGGCTGAGGTGGCACTGAGGGAGTGCAGGCTGTGAAAAGAGAGAGAGCGAAGGATAACTCCATAGTTACCAACCTAGGTGACTGGGAAGATATCAGTTCAGTTTTGGACATGTTGGATAGCTAAATATGAAATATGTATAGGACACCTAAACAAAGATATCCAGCAGGGAAATGGATGGGACACAACTGTCCAGCTAGGAACTAGAGCTGGATATATAGATTTGGGAGTTATCTACATAGAAACGATAAGAGAGAGCAGATGGAGGTCACCAAGGGAGATTATAATAGAAAAAGAACAAAAGAGATCCCAGGTCTGAGTTATGGAAAACACCCATATTTGGGGTGTGGATAATAAGATGACGATGTGGTAAAGGGAGGGAGAGGTCAGAAGGTCAGTCAGGTAAAAAAAAAGAAATGCTAGAGACAGCAGTGCCGGGGAAACCAAAGGTGAAGAGAATACGTTTGAAAGGGAGAGTGATTGATAGTGTCAAAAGTTATAGAGATCAAGGCCCAGCAAAGAGAGTATCAGATTTAGCAGTTAGAGCCCTGTTTGGGACTTTGATTCTGTTTTTTTAAGGAAGCTGTGGACATAAGTGTCATTTTGGCTAAGGCTAGCATGGATTGGATCCACCCTCTTTGAAGGAAGCAGGAAATTTTTGTGACCCTTGGACACAATCCTAGGGAGGATTTTTGTCATCAAGTAGTTTCAGTCCTGTGACTCTTTGTGACCTCGTTTGGGATTGTCTTGGCAAAGACACTGATGTGGTTAGCTCTTTTTACAATTAAGGAATTGTAGCAGGTAGCAGGGTTAAGTGACTTGCCCAGGGTCACACAGCTAGTAAGAGTCCACGGTCATGTTTGAACTCAGGAAGATGAATCTTTCTGGCTCCAGGCCTGGAGCTGTATCCACTGTACTACCAAGCCACCCCTAGGGAGGATAGCCAATCTAACTAAAATTGGATATGGGTCTCAAGGGGGGATGGGAGTGGAAGTGGATGTTAAATGACTAACTTTTGAGACAGAAGTTTTATTAAAGGGGTGTGGCCAGAAGCCAGATTCTAAGAGGTGGGGCAGTGAATTCACCACTCTTTCCTGGAGTTTAACTGGGAATGGAAGAAAAGATAGCTGATAGCCTGAGGGAATGTAGGGTCAAGTGAAAGTTCTTAAAGGATGGGGAGACCGGAGCAGGTTTATAGGTAATAGAGGAAGACCCTGGGGCTGCTAGGTGGTTCTGTGGCTAGATCCACTAAATCAGGAAGACCTGGGTTCAAATCCAGCCTCAGACACTAACTAGCTGGATGCCCCTGGGCAAGTCACTTAACCCTAGTGCCTTGGTTTCCTAATCTTTAAAATGAATTGGAGGAGGAAGTGGCAAACCACTCCAGTATCTTTGCCAAGAAAACTCCAAATGGGGTCACAAAGAGTCAGACAATACTGAAATAACTAAATGACAAAAGGAGAAATAACCTTTTTCATTGTCATTTTCTTCCTCAATATCTCCTTTCTGCGCATAGAGTTCCCACCCTTATGTGCCTGTACTGTGGCTAACAAAGCCTTCTGGTTGGCGTCCCTTGAGAGAGACCCTACCTTCCATTCATCTGTTAGAGTGATCCTCCTGAAGCACAAGTCTGACCGTGGTACCCTTTGACTCCATAACTTCTAACGATTACCTCGAGGATTCACCCCCCACCCCCCATACAACCTTGCAGCTTCCTAGCGTTCTAGTTTTCTTACATTTTACTCCTCTCAGCACTGGCTTTTCTGTTCCTTGAACATGACTCCATTCCTAGAATGGTCTCTTTGTCACCTCCTTTAAGCCTCAGTTCAATCTTATCTTCGGCAAAAGGCCTTTCTCCCTACCCAAACCTTTTCGTTGTCCTTTCCTTCTATAATTTTCTCTTATTTATACTATATACGTATTGTATATACACAGAGTTTTCATATAGTCTCCCCCATTAAACTGTGAGGTCCTTGAAGGCAGAAACCATTATTTTGCCATTCTTGTAGCCCCAGCATTTAGCACAATGTTTGACATATAGTAAGGGCTTAAATCAGACCTGCACAACTTGGCAGTAGGTAGGAGCCAAAATTAAAATAGGCTAAACTTCTGACCATGGTTGGTTGCCATGAGTCATGTGACAAACATGTAGTGGCAAATCTATATTTTTTGAGGGCTGCCCGAAATCTTTTGGCTGGCTGCAAGGGCCGTATGTTGTGAAGGCCTAACTTAAATGCTTTTTGATAGTGATGGTGATGATGACCAGTTACAGTTCTGGAAGCCTGACAATGAATCATGCCTCCATCTTCTTGTTAGAGAGGTGATGAGCAAAATGAGACATACACCTTCCCCTCAAGGCTGGTCAATGTGAGGATTTGTTTTGTGTGATTGTGCTTATTTGTCATAAGGGCTATTTTCTTTTAGAGGTAAGGGAGAATCAGAAAGGGATAAAGGAAGGGATAGTGCTATTAAAAATAAAGAAAAAGCATCAATGAATCATAAGAGAAGAAACAAAAGAATACAAAGTGACTGACTAAAATGCCTGTAACTTTTGAACTAGAGATTTCATTATTACCTACTCGAAGGAGATAAATTACTCCCATGCTCTGAGGCAAAACAAGAAAAGGGCTTGTATACACCAACATAAGCATTTTTTTTTTTTACGGTAGGAAAGAATTGGAAGCAAGATATCAACTGATTAAGGAATGGCTAAACGAATTGTGGTACATGAATGTAATGGAATATTGCTGTGCTATAAGAAATGATGAATACAAAGAAAAAGGAAAATATGAACTGATGATACAAAGCGAAATAAGCAGAACCAGGAAAATAATATATACAATGTAAATAGAATAGCAGCAACAAAACAATGGAAATCAAAAGCTGTGAAAATTATAATGACCAATCATGGTCCTGAAAACGAGATAGGAAAAGATACTTCTCACTTACTCTTTGTAGACACAGTGGACCATGGGTGTGGAACATTGCATATAATTTCAGACTTCAAAATGTTGGTCACTTTTGTTGAACCTTTAAATTCCTTATTTTTTTTCTTCTTTGTTAGTAGTTTTTTGGGGAGGGGATGGGAGAGGGACAAACTGACTAAAATAAATGATGCTAAGGACTGAAGGAAGAGAAGGCATCATAGTGAAGGTCTGGTCCTGCTCGCGCAATGAGGTCCAACACTTCTGAGAATTCAAAATTCAAAATGGGGCATTAGGCATTTGGTTTCTTCTGTACCAGAGAAGGCAGTCCACTTGAAAAAAATAAAGCATTTGTTGAATTTGAATAAGAAGATGAAGTCAAATTGGTCTCAAGAAAAGACAAAGAACCTTCAGGGCACAGAAATATTGAAGTATTCAAGTCAAACTATATCGAAATGGGTTGTATGTTGAAGCACATGAATGCAATTAATCCCAGCACTACTGACAATGGCTTTCTGTATTTCTCTGTTATTGTTGTGGGCAGTCAGGTGGCACAGTATGTGGAGTGCAGAGCCTGAAGTCAGGAAGAGCTGAATTCAAATCTGGCCTAAGATACTTAGTAGCTATGTGACCCTGGATAACTCAATTAACTCCCTTTGCCTCATTTTCCTCATCTGTAAAATGAGCTGGAGAAGGAAAATGAACTATTCCAGTAACTTTGCCAAGAAAACCCCGAATGGAGTCAAGAAGAGTCTGAAATAACTGAAGAACAACTGTCACTGTAGCAAGGAAAAAATTGTCTCTCTCCCCTCGTCCCCTCAACATTTTTTTTTTCAGGGCTGGAAATATGTCAAATGGAATAACATTACTTCTGGACTTCTGGGGAGGAATACAGGGGAACCATTCATGCAGTTTTCATTACACACACACACACACACACACACACACACACACACACACACACACAGAGTGAGCTGGAAAGGCTCTAAAGAAACAGAAGGAAGGATTAGGGCCTAGGTACATTAAAAATCATAGAGAACATCAAGGTAAAAGTTTGTAGTCATTATGGTCCCCCACCCCCCCACTTCTCATTCCACCTACTATATCTGTGTAGCAGTCAAGTCCTTATAACATGCCTATTGGACAACTTTTTTTTTAAGGAAAAAAATGTAGTTTAATAGTTTTGTAATACAAACAGAATGAGACATACACCTTCCCCTCAAGACTGATCCATGTAAGGATTTGTTTTGAGTGATTGTGCTTATTTGTCATAAGGAGTATTTTTTTAGAGGTAAAGGAGAATCAGAAAGGGATAAAGGAAGTGATAGTGCTATTAAAAATAAAGAAAAAGCATCAATGAATCATTAAGAGAAGAAACAAAAGAATACGAAGTGACTGATTGATGCTGTGATTTTAAAAATTCAAGTTCAGTATTTTTAAGAACAGAAAAAAAAACATTTGTGTAGGATATAATAACTGAGTAAAGACTTTTAATTGTAAAATGGTTATACCTTTTCTCAAGGTAGCTATGTTATAAGAATATACATGAGCAGTAAGTATATTTGGATTAAAAGCAGTTTCAGGTTATGCCAAATGTTGCTCTTATACCTCATTCCACTGAGATGCATCCTTGAGACACATTATAAAACAAATATAAGAGCTCTGTAATTTAAGAAAACAAAAAACAAGCTGCACATAGGATAGAAGCATATTAAAAAAACTTTTTAATTCAGCTGAAAATATTAGGAGATAAGATTTTCTTCAAATCAAAATGATCAAATGAGGTATTTGTTTTTTTACAAAAAGGCTTATCATAATGCCTGGTGCTATGCAAATGCTTCTTCCTTTACCTTCTGCAGCTTAAAATCCTTTCCAGATTTTTCCCTTTAAAAAGGCTAAGGCTCTTAGAGAAGTAGAGTAAGGGAGACAACTAAACTTGACTCTTTCATAGATAAGTTTGTTTCCTCCTCACTCACTGGTAGTAATTGATCATCCATCTGAATGAAAAGCTGCCTTCTCTTAGTCAGAATGGATAGATTTCAGTGTTGATATTGATCACAGGGAAGAGGCCTTTTCTTTCAGTCCCAGAGTGGTGGTCAAGGAAGGAATTGAGTAGTGACTGTTTTGGAATGTTAACCTCAAACTGCATTTTAACATTTTTTTAACCTTTTCTTTGTTCAAGATTACTATAAATTTATAAAAATAAGAGCCATTCCCCACTTAATAAAAGATTGAAGGATATGAACAGGCAGTTTTCAGAAGAATCAAAACTATCAATAGTCACATGAAAAAAAAAATGCTCTAAATCACTCCTGGTTGGAGAAATGCAAATTAAAACAACGGTGAAGTACCACCTCACACCAATCAGACTGGCTAACATGACAGAAATAGAAAATGACAAATGCTGCAGAGAATGTGGAAAAACTGGGACATTAATGCATGGTTGGTGGAGTGTTGTGAACTTTGGAGAACAATTTGGAACTATACCTAAAGGGCTATAAAACTATTCCCTTTGATCTGTCATTATCACTACTAGATCTGAATCCACAAGAGATCAAAGAAAAGAAAAGGACCTATTTGTACAAAAATATTTATAGCAGCTCTTTTTGTGCTGGCAAAGAATTGGAAATCAAGGGGATGCCCATCAATTGGGAAATGACAACAAATTGAAGCATATGATTGTGATGGAATACTATTGTGTTATAAGAAATGATGAGCAGGATGGTTTTAGAAAAACCTAGGAAGACTTATATAAACTGATGCAAAGTGAAGTGAGCAGAACCAGGAGAGCATTGTACACAGCAGCAATATTGTAAGGATGATCAACTGTGAAACACTACTCTGATCAAGGCAATGATCCAAGACAATTCAAAAGAAATTGATGAAAAATACTATGTGCCTCCAGAGGAGAACAGATGAACTATAAGTGCAGGTTGAGCCATAGTTTTTTAAACTTTATTTTTATTATTTTATTTTGTTTGTGTTTTCTTTCACAACAAGGCTAATATGGAAATATATTTGGCATGACTTCACATGTAGTAGTTAAAATCAAATTACTTGCCTTCTCAAGGAGTGGTAAGACACAGGAGGAAGGGAGAGAATTTGGAATTCAGTGCTTTAAAAAGTTATAGTTAATTGTTTTTACATGTAATTGGGAAATATTTAATGAAATAAAAAATTTTAAGAAATTTCTATAAATGTTAACACAAATTGTTTTGGAGACATGTTGGGGCATGGGAGAACTATGTAAGTTTGTATATCTCTCTCTAGGATATGAGATTAATATTAAAATAAATAAAATTGTTTCTGCTAAATTTGTGCCTAAAACAGAACATTAGTATTTTAAATTAATTAAACAGTATTAATATTTTTCTTTGACAAAAATAAATTTAAAAAACTATGTAACAAAAGTTTACAGTTGCATACACAATTTTCTTTTTTTCTATTCTTTTTTTTAAGTTTTAAATTTTATTTTAAACTTAAGTACAAAAGAAGAAAAGAGGAAAAAAAAACATTGTCATGTACACAGCAGAACATAAGAGAGGATTCAGTATAAAGCAATAGATTTCCATTTCCAAAAAACCTATATAATAAATGCTACACATTGTTTTCAAAGCTGTCCACCTTCTCTTTGCTTCCTTGTAGGTTTTCTTTTGTTCTCTGCTGTGCACTTTTTAAAAAAAAATTATTTAAATTTATTTAATATATTTAGTTTTCAGCATTGATTTTCACAGAAGTTTGAATTACAAATTTTTTCCCCATTTCTACCCTCCCCCCACTCGAAGATGGCATATATTCTGGTTGCCCCGTTCCCCAGTCAGCCCTCCCATCTGTCACCCCACTCCCCTCCCATCCCCCTTTCCCTTCTTCTCTTGTAGGGCAAGACAAATTTCTATGCCCAATGCCTGTGTATCTTATTTCCTAGTTGCATGCAAAAACTTTTTTTTTGTTTTTGTTGTTTTTGAACGTCTGTTTTTAAAACTTTGAGTTCCAAATTCTCTCCCCTCTTCCCTCCCCACTCACCCTCCCTAAGAAGGCAAGCAATTCAACATAGGCCACATGTGTATCATTATGAAAAACCCTTCCACAATAATCATGTCATGAAAGATTAACTATGTTTTGCTCCTTCCTAGCCTAGTCCCCCTTTATTGAATTTTCTCTCTTGACCCTGTCCCTTTTTGAAAGTGTTTGTTTTTGATTACCTCCTCCCCCTGTCTGCCCTCCCTTCTATCACCCCCACCCCTTTTTTATCTTCTTTCTCCTTCTTTCCTGTGGGGTAAGATACCCAATTGAGTGTGTATGGTATTCTCTCCTCAGGTCAAATCCAATGAGAGCAAGATTTACTCATTCCCCCTCCACCTGCCCCTTCCTACAGAATCACTTTTTCTTGCCACTTTTATGAAAGATAATTTACCCCATTCTATCTCTCCCTTTCTCCCTCTCTCAATATATTCCTCTCTTATCCCTTAAATTGATTTTATTTTTTTTAGATATCATCCCTTCATATTCAACTCACCCTGTGCCCACATATATATACCCACATATATACATACATACACACACACATGTGTATATATATATATATATGTATATACATATATATATATATATGCATAGTCCTTTCAGCTACTATGATATTGAGGTCTCATGAATCATACACATCATCTTTCCATGTAGGAATGTAAACAAAACAGTTCAACTTTAGTAAGTCCCTTATGATTGCTCTTTCTTGTTTACCTTTTCATGCTTCTCTTGATGTGTTTGAAAGTCAAATTTTCTATTCAGCTCTGGTCTTTTCACTGAGAAAGCTTGAAAGTCCTCTCTTTTATTGAAAATCCATACTTTGCCTTGGAGCATGATACTCAGTTTTGCTGGGTAGGTGATTCTTGGTTTTAATCCTAGCTCCATTGACCTCCAGAATATCGTATTCCAAGCCCTTCGGTCCCTTATGTGGAAGCTGCTAGGTCCTGTGTTATCCTGATTGTTTTTCGACAATATTCAAATTGTTTCTTTCTGGCTGCTTGCAGTATTTTATCCTTGACCTGGGAGCTCTGGAATTTGGCTACAATGTTCCTAGGAGTTTTCTTTTGGGGATCTTTTTGAGGAGGTGACCAGTGGATTCTTTCAATTTCTATTTTACCCTCTGGCTCTAGAATATCAGGGCATTTCTCCTTGATAATTTCTTGAAAGATGATATCTAGGCTCTTTTTTTGATCATGGCTTTCAGGTAGTCCAAAAATTTTTAAATTATCTCTCCTGGATCTATTTTTCAGGTCAGTAGTTTTTGCAATGAGATATTTCACATTGTCTTCCACTTTTTCATTCCTTTGGTTCTGTTTTATAATATCTTGATTTCTCATAAAGTCACCAGCCTCCACTTGCTTCAATCTAATTTTTAAGGTAGTATTTTCTTCAGTGGTCTTTTGGACCTCCTTTTCCGTTTGGGTAGTTCTGCCTTTCAAGACATTCTTCTCCTCATTGGCTTTTTGCAGCTCTTTTGCCATTTGAGTTAGTATGTTTTTTAAGGTGTTGTTTTCTTCAAAATTTTTTTCAGTATTTTTTTTGGGTCTCCTTTTGCAAGTCATTGACTTGTTTTTCATGGTTTTCTTGCATTCTTCTCATTTCTCTTCCCAATTTTTCCTCTACTTCTCTAACTTGCTTTTCCAACTCCTTTTTGAGCTCTTCAATGGCCTGAGACCAGTTCATGTTTTTCTTCGAAGCTTTTGATGTAAGCTCTTTGACTTTGTTGACTTCTTCTGGCCACATGTTTTGGTCTTCTTTGTCACCAAAGAAGGATTCCAAAGTCTGAGACTGAATCTGAGTGCGTTTTCGCTGCCTGGCCATGTTCCCAGCCAACTTACTTGACCCTTGAGTTTTTCGTCGGGGTATGACTGCTTGTAGAGCAAAGAGTACTTTATTCCAAGCTTGAGGGGATGCGCTGTTGATTTCAGAGCTATTTCTATACAGCCAGCTCTGCCACACCAGCACTCCTCTTTCCCCAAGAGCCGCCAAACCAGACCTGACTCAAATCTTAAGCAGGCTCTGCACTCCTGCTCTGATCCACCACTTAATTCCTCCCACCAGGTGGGCCTGGGGCCGGAAGTAACTGCAGCTATAGTTCTGTAGCTGCACCACCCCCTACCCGCTGCCCCTGGGGCGGTGACCCAATCATGAGCTCTGTCCCCTGCAGCTTTTTCCACTAACCTTCTCTGTTGTCTTTGGTGATTGTGGGTTGAGAAGTCTGGTAACTGCCACAGCTCACTGATTCAGGTGCTACGACCTGTTCCACCTGGCTCCTGGTCTGGCTGGTCCTGCCACCACCCACGCTGAGCTCTGTTCCCCTCCACTCCGTGCGCAATAGACCTCATCCAGCGACCATCCAGGCTGTCCTGGGCTGGATCCCTGCTTCCCTCTGCTATTTTGTGGGTTCTGCAGTTCTAGAATTTGTTCAGAGCTGGTTTTGATAGGTTTTTGGAGGGACCTGGCAGGGAGCTCACACAAGTCCCTGCTTTCCAGCCACCATCTTGGCTCCACTCTGACGCCCCCCCCCCCCCAAGATGATTTCTAGGCTCTTTTTTTGATCATGGCTTTCAGGTAGTCCAATAATTTTTAAATTATCTCTCCTCAATCTATTTTCCAGGTCAGTTGTTTTAACAATGAGGTATTTTAATTTTCTTCTATTTTTTTTTCATTCTTTTGTTTCTATTTGACTGATGCATGATATCTCACAGAGTCATTAGCTTCCACTTGCCCAATTCTAATTTTTAACAAATTGTTTTCTTCTATTAGATTTTGTACCACCTTTTCCATTTGGCTCATTTTACTTTTTAAGGAGTTCTTTTCTTCAGTGAGTTTTTATGCCTCCTTTTCCATTTGGCTAATTCTACATTTTAAGGACTTGTTTTCTGCAGTCAATTTTTCTCCTTCCTTTTCCAAGCTATTGACTCTCTCCTGCATACCTCTCATGAGGGGGCAGAGCCAATATGGTGGCTGGAAAGCAGGGACTTGCTTAAGCTCCCTGCCCCAGGTCCCTCCAAAAATGACTCTGAACAAATTCCAGAGCTGGAGAACCCATGAAATAGCAAACAGAAGCAGGGCTTCAGCTCAGGACAGCCTGGATAGTTGCTGGGAAGGGTCTATCACATGGAGCTGGGAGGGGAGCTGAGCAGAGCCCAGTGTGGGCTGCACCAGGACCAACCAGATGAGGAGCCAGGCAGAACAGACACAGCACCCTGAATCAGTGAGCTGTGGCAGTTACAAGACTTCTCAACCCACAAACGCCAAAGGCAACAGAGAAGGTTAGTGGGTAAAGCTGCTGGGACAGAGTGAAAGGAGTTCACTGTTGGCTGCTGCCCCAGGGGGAAGCAGAGGTGGTGCAGCTCTGAGGCTGCTTCCAGAGCTTCAGCTGCAGTTGCCTCTGGCCCCAGGCCAACCTGGTGGGAGGAATTAAGTGGCAGATTAGAGCAGGAGTGCAAAGCCTGCTTTGCCCTGCTTGGATCTGGGCCAAAATCCTGGTTGCCAGTTCTTGGGGGAGAAGGAACACTGGTGTGGCACAGCTTGCTGTATAGAAGTAGCTCTGAAAAGAGCAGCACAGCCCCTCAAGCTTGGGACAAAGTATTCTCTACTCTACAAGCACTCATACCCCAACAAAAAGCTCAAGGGTCAAGTAGTTGGCTGGGAATATGAACAGGCAGTGAAAATGGTCTGAGATTCAGACTCAGATTTTGCAATCTTTTTTTGGTGACAAAGAAGATCAAATCATACAGCCAAAAGAAGTCAACAAAGTCAAAGAGCCTACATCAAAAGCCTCCAAGAAAAATATGAATTAGTCTCAGGCCATGGAAGACCTCAAAAGGGATTTGGAAAGGCAAGTTAGAGAAGTAGAGGAAAAATTGGGAAGAGAAATGAGAGTGATGGGAGAAAACCATGAAAAATGAGTCAATGACATGCTAAAGGAGACCCAAAAAATACTGAAGAAAATAACACCTTAAAAAATAGACTAACTCAAATGGCAAAAGAGCTCCAAAGAGCCAATGAGGAGAGGAATGCCTTGAAAGGCAGAATTACCCAAATGGAAAAGGAGGTCCAAAAGACCACTGAAGAAAATACTACCTTAAAAATTAGATTGGAGCAAGTGGAGGCTGGTGATTTTATGAGAAATCAAGATATTATAAAACAGAACCAAAGGAATGAAAAAGTGGAAGACAATGTGAAATATCTCATTGGAAAAACCACTGACCTGGAAAATAGACCCGGGAGAGATAATTTAAAAATTATTGGACTACCTGAAAGCCATGATCAAAAAAAGAGCCTAGATATCATCTTTCAAGAAATTATCAAGGAGAACTGCCCTGATATTCCAGAGCCAGAGGGTAAAATAGAAATTGAAAGAATCCACTGGTCACCTCCTCAAAAAGATCCCCAAAAGAAAACTCCTAGGAATATTGCCACCAAATTCCAGAGTTTCCAGGTCAAAGAGAAAATATTGCAAGCAGCCAGAAAGAAACAATTTGAGCATTGTGGAAACACAATCAGGATAACACAAGATCTAGTAGCTTCTACATTAAGAGATTGAAGGCCTTGGAATATGATATTCCAGAGGTCAATGGAGCTAGGATTAAAACCAAGAATCACCTACCCAGCAAAACTGAGTATCATGCTCCAAGGCAAAATATGGATTTTCAATAAAATAGAGGACTTTCAAGCTTTCTCAGTGAAAAAAACCAGAGCTGAATAGAAAATTTGACTTTCAAACACAAGAATCAAGAGAAGTATGAAAAGGTAAACGAGAAAGAGCAATCATAAGGGACTTACTAAAGTTGAACTGTTTTGTTTACATTTCTACATGGAAAGATGATGTGTGTAATTCATGAGACCTTTCTCAGCATTAGGTTAGCTGAAGGGAATGTACATATATATAGACAGAGGGCACAGGATGAGTGGAATATGAAAGGATGATATCTAAAAAAATAAAATCAAATTAAGGAATGAGTGAGGTATATATTGAGAGAGGGAGAAAGGGAGAGAAAGAATGGCATAAATTATCTCACATAAAAGTGGCAAGAGAAAGCAGTTCTGTTGGAAGGGAAGAAGGGGCAGGTGAGGGGGAATGAGTGAATCTTGCTCTCATCAGATTTGACTTGAGGAGGGAATAGCATACACACTCAATTGGGTATCTCATCCTGCAGAAAAGAAAGAGGAAGGGGATAAAAAAAGGGGGGGGAATGATAGAAGGGAGGGCAGATGGGGGAGTAGGTAATCAAAAGCAAACACTTTTGAAAAGGGACAGGGTCAAGGGAGAAAATTGAATAAAGGGGAACAGGATAGAATGGAGGGAAATATTAGTCTTTTGCAACATGAGTATTGTGCAAGGGTTTTACATAATGATACATGTGTGGCCTATGTTGAATTGGGAAGGAAATTGGGGAGAGAATTTGGAACCCAAAGTTTTAAAAACAGATGTTAAAAAAAAGTTGTTTTTGCATGCAACTGGGAAATAAGATATACAGGCAATGGGGCATAAAAAACTATCTTGCCCTACAAAAAGTTAGGGAAAAAGGGATGGGGTGAGTGGGGTGACAGAAGAGAGGGGTGGCTGGGGAACAGGGTGATCAGAATATATGCCATCTTGGAGTAGGTGGGGAGGGTAGAAATGGGGAGAAAATTTGTAATTCAAAATATTGTGGAAATCAATGCTGAAAACTAAGAATATTAAATAAATAATTAAAAAAATAAAATCATTCTTGAGGTCTTCTAAGACAGTTTTTTGGGCTTGAGACCAGTTCATATGCCTCTTCGAGTTTTTGGATGTGGATATATTGACCGTGTTGTTCTCTTCTGAATTTATGCCTTGATCTTTTCTGTCCGCATAATAAGAATCTATGGTCATTGTCCGTTTCTGGTTTTTGCTCATGGTGTTTGCCAAATTCCTGGCTTTTAGAGTTGAGCTCTCCTGCTGGAGTACAGGGGGCACTGATCCAAGCTTCTTGTGCTAGGTGCCCAGGACCTAGTCACTGGCTTTGTGTGCTGGGGCCTCAGATACTGACTGGCAGGTAGGGGCTGTAGGAGTCTGGCAGCTTACTTTGTGCTTAGCTGAGTCAACAACACCGGAGCACTTGGAGTGGGGTGGGGAGTCTGGCCCCTGTGTGACACCTGCACTGAAATATTTGGCTCCTGCTTATGTGGGCCTTGCACTTGAATGTTTTGCTGCTGGAGGATGTCTTCCAGCCTGGAGTTGTGCCTCCTGCAGTTGTGCTTCTTGGAATTGTGCTGAAGCACTGAGCGATTTGGCTGCTAGAGAATGCCATCTCATGTGGTGGTTTTCCTAGGTGGTGTCTACAGGTACCCCTGCCTGTGTTGAGACACTGAGGGTTCCTGGTGTTGGCACTTGCCTGCCCTACCACCTTTGGGCTCAGAATCTTCTCTTGTTGGCTGAGGTGGAGCTTGTCACTGGCTTGCTGGTATGCCTCCTGTCCTGTACTACTCCCCCTCACCCTGAACAAGAGGGGTCTTTCCTGTTAATCCCTCAGGCTTCCTGACCTGCAAGATTGCTACACACTGTCTTTCTGCTGGCTCAGCTGTTCCAGTATTTTTCTTGGGGCAGCATTTTCTGGGCTTTTAGAGGTCAATAAGGGAGGGTGAGAGTGACTTACTTTTTACTCTGCTATCTTGGCTCCTGGAAGCAGAAATGAAAATATTAATTTAAGATAATCAAAATTATCCATTTTGCATTTCAGCAATCTCTCATCTTATAATATGGTTTAATGTCTGCTACTTCTGAATCTGTTTCCTTTATATCTTTTCCCCCTGGTTTCTTTGAAGCTCCTAATCTTTTATTCTTCTAAATAAACTGTTATTATTTTTTCTGAGTAAGATTGTCTTTTAGTAATTGAATTGGCATGGCGTTATATAAATCAATTAGGTAAAATTGTCATTTTTAATTATATTGTCTTTACCTACCCATGAGCAATAAATATTACAGTTATATTAATCTAACTTTTTTGTATAAAAAATGTTTTATGTTTATATTCATATAGTTCCTGTGTCTGTTTTGGCAGGTATACTCTCAGGTATTTTATACTGTCAATTATTTTAAGTGGTCTAAAACAATAATATGACTGACAAATAGTGTAGTTTCCCTATTTTTCTTTTGATTATATCTATTTTAGTTTTAACTTTGTATGAAATCATGATTACCATCTCTGCTTTTTTATGTAATAAATTCTACTCCTGACCTTTATTTTATATCTATATCTCTGATTTGTATCTCTGATTTTTATAGCATTTCCTTAATGCATTATGTTATTGAATTCGAATTTTTAATCTATCAGCTTCTGTTTTATGGGTGAATTCATCCCATTCACATTCTAAGCCATAATTACTTATTGTATATTTTCTTCCTTCTGATTTTTCCTCACTATCCTTCTCCCCCATTCCTATGTCTCCTCACTCCTCTACTTTACTTCTACCACGGACCTTGCCCTCCTATTCCCTAACCTACTCACTGTATCAGTAAGGCAAGATTCATGATATCGATGGTGGCCATGAATATGCCTGTATACTTCATAATCACAAAGTATAAGAGACTCTCTGTATAGAAGCAGAAGAAGTAAAACATTTATTCAGATACTAGAGGATCAAATTCCAAAACCAGTAAGTCCACCTCAATGTAACAGCAAGGATATTAAAATACAGTATCACAGCAAGGAGCCATCCTGTATTCTGTCCTTCTGCTAGGGCCTTGCAGAAAACACTCACTCATGAATCCTAACTGTCACCTTGTCTGTGTCCTCTTGAAGTTCGAAAGCCCTTGCAGTTCTCAGAGTCCCTGCAGTTCTCTCTCTGTCTCTCCCAGTTCTCCATCTCTCTTGAAGTTTTCTCTTCTTCTTGAAGTTCTGTCTTCAAAGCTCTCTCTACTCTGAGTTTAATGGCTACCCACAGGGTATATATACCTTGTTTCTGGCCCTGGGCCTTAGCACCTACTTAGCAAAGGGTGTGGGCCTGGAGCTTAGTACCTAGTAGCAAAAGGGTGTGGGCCTGCCTACAAACAAGCCTCATCTAATCAAGCTTCCCTTAACTAGCTCTCCCTGAGGTCTAGTAAATGGGCAGAGAGATCTTTAATCTTTTTAATCTTTTAGCACCACACCCACCCCTCCAAGAGTCCCTCCCTTATCCTCTCCCTCCACCTTATCCCCTTGCCTTCTTATTTCTTTCTGAATTTAGAACACTTTTTTTCCCTATTGTTTGGTTATTGAAATGTTCATGTGTGTTAATGTTTAGTTCATAATTTAATTTTTTTTAAAGAAGCCATGATAGTATCCCTTAAAGAGGCACATTGGTCTTGTAGGTCAGGTATGACACAGGCTGATCTAGGAGTTTAGGTTTGGGAGTGAAACAAATTGAGAGCCTGGAGATCATCCCAACCCATTGGCTCTTAGCCTTTTTGTGTGTGTGTCATGGACCTGTGGACAGTCTGGTGAAGCCTACAGACCCCTTCTCAGATTAATATCTTTATATGCATAAAATAAATTCCGTATGATTACAAAGAAAACTAATTATAGTAAAATCAAAAATAACTTTTAAATAAATTTTTAAAAAATAATTTTAAAAGATCAAGTTCATGGACCCTAGGTTAAGAACCTCTTATCTAACAGTTAACAAAAGGAAACTTACTGAGCTGTAACATAGGCTGGATACACACACAGCTATGACATTCCACAAGGATACAACACAAGATTAAGTAGATTTATCCTCTCCTTGTCTCCATTTGTCTATATATCTGCTCAGCAGAATGTGTTGGGTCAGATCAATATGGTGACTTCCTTGACAGTTGTTGTTTGCCCGTTTTAAAAAAATTATTAATTAATTTATTTTTAGTTTTCAACATTCACTTTCACAAGATTTTTAATTCCAAATTTTCTCCCCATCTCTCCCCTCCCCCACCCCAAGACAGCATACATTCTGATTACCCCTTCTTCCAGTTTGCCCTCCCTTCTCTCACCGCCCCCCACCCCTGTTCCCTTCCCTTCTATATTCCTGTAGGGCAAGACCATTGCCTGTATTTCTTATTTCCCAGTTGCATGTAAAACTATTTTTAACATCCATTTTTAAAACTTTGAGTTCCACGTTCTCTCCCTTTCTTCCTCCTCACCTACCCTCATCGAGAAGGCAAGCAATTCAATATAGGTTATACATGTGTAGTCATGCAAAACACTATAACTATATTTCCCTCTATCCTGTCCTGCCCTCCGTTAATTCTATTCTCTCCTTTAACCTGTCCCTCCTCAAAAGGGTTTGCTTCTGATTACCCTTTCCCCCAATCTGTCATCCCTTTTATTATCCCCCCTCTCTTATCCACTTCCTCTCCGCTTTCCTGTACGGTAAGATAGATTTCCATACCCAATTGAGTGTGTATGTTATTCCCTCCTTAAGCCAAATCAGATGAGAGTAAGGTCCACCTATTCCCTCTCTCCTCCCTCCTCCCCTTACCCTCCATTGTAAAAGTTCTTTCTTGCCTCTTTTATGTGAGATGATTTACCACATTCTACCTCTCCCTTTCTCTTTTTCCCAATACATTCCTCTCAACACTTAATTTTATTTTTTATATATCATCCCTTCATATTCAGTTCACTGTGTACCCTCTGTCTATCTATCTATCTAATCTATCTATGTACACATACATACATATATATGTGTATACACACACACACACACACACACACACACACACACACACAAGATTCATGACCTTGAAGATGACCATGAACATGCCCATATAGTTCAGAATCACAAAGTATAAGAAAGTCTCAAGGTAGAAGGCAGGGGAAGACACCAGAGGATTAAATCCCAAAACCAGTAACTCCACCCTGACATAGCAGCAGTTGTATCCCAAAGCCAGCAAGTCCACTTCAATGTAACAAGGAAGTTATAATATAGTGTGACCTTCCCCCCCGCTGGGGCTTTCCTATAAATGCTCATGAATCCCAGCTGTCTGCTTGCCTGTGTTCTCCCTCCCCTCAGCTCTCTGGTCTCTGAAGCTCTCTGAGTTCTGTAGTTCGCTAGTCGGCAGATTCTCGGTTTTGTCGTCTCAGAGTTCTTACTTCTCCTCAGGCTGAATTCTGACCTTACTGGATACCTTCTAGGTATATACACTCTCCTTGGGGTCCCAGTTAGTGAAAGGGTGTAGGCGTGGGGCTTAGCACTTAGTAAGTAAAGGGTGTAGGCCCGCCTCTAATTAAGCCTCCCTTAACTAGCCCCACCTGAGGCCCATTGAATGGGTAGGAAGGATCTTTAATCGCTGATTGGCATCCCAAAGTCCGCTATTTCATCGAATATCCATTTTTTCCCCTGAAGTATTATACCCAGTTTTGCTGGGTAGATGATTCTTGGTTTTAATCCCACCTCCTTTGACCTTTGGAATATCATATTCTAAGCTCTCCAATCCCTTAGTGTAGAAGCTGCTAAATCTTCTATTATCCTGATTGTGTTTCCACAATACTTGAATTGTTTCTTTCTGGCTGCTTACAATATTTTCTCCCTGACCTGGAACTCTGGAATTTGGCTAAAATATTCCTAGGAGTTTTCTTTTTGAGATCTTTTTCAGGAGGTGATCGGTAGATTCTTTCTATTTTACCCTCTGGTTCTAAAATATCAGGGAAGTTTTTCTTGATGATTTCTTGAAAGATGATGTCTAGGCTCTTTTTTTGATCAAGGCTTTCAGGTAGTCCAGTAATTTTTAAATGATCCCTCCTGGATCTATTTTCTAGGTCAGTTTTTTTTTTTTCCGATGAGATATCTCACATTGTCTTCTATTTTTTCATTCTTTTGGTTTTGTTTCATAATTTCTGATTTCTCATAAAGTCATTAGCTTCCATTTGCTCCATTCTAATTTTTAAGGAATTATTTTCTTTTTTTAAATTAATTTATTTATTTTCAGCTTTCAACATTTGCTTCCATATATTTTAAATTTTCTCCCCCTCCCTCTCCAATCCCTCTCCAAGATGGCATGGAGTCTGATATGGGCTCTGCATATACATAAGGAATTATTTTCTTCAGTGAGCTTTTGGACCTCCTTTTCCATTTGGCCAATCCTGCTTTTTAAGGAGTTCTTCTCATTGGCTTTTGGACCTCTTTTGCCATTTGAATTAGTCTGTTTTTAAAGGTGTTAATTTCTTCAGCATTTTTTGGGGTCTTCTTTAGCAAGTTGTTGACTCATTTTTCATGATTTTCTTGCATTGCTCTCATTTCTCTTCCCAGTTTTTCCTCTACTTTTCTTACTTGATTTTCAAAATCCTTTTTGAGCTCTTCCGTGGCCTGAGACCAATACATATTTTTCTTGGAGGCTTTGGATGTAGGAGCTTTGATTTTGTTGTCTTCTTCTGGTTGTATGTTTTGATCTTCCTTGTCACCAAGGAAGTGAGTACCTTGCAACCAAGAAAGTAAGATTTTATCTGATTTTTTTCCTGCCTCTTGCTCACTTTTCCCAGCCAATTACTTGACTTTTGAGCTCTTTGTTAAGTGGAGGGAGTATTGCCCCAAGCTTCAGGGGTTTTGTGCAGCTGTTTTCAGAGACCTGTAAATTTTCAGTTCTTCCAAGGTAGTAAAATCAAAGGAGAGGTGTTTACTCCTCTTCAGGCCTGTGCTCTGGTTTGTGAGCAACCACAAACACTTTTTTCTGCCTTGGAACTGTGAGGAGGATTCCCTCTCCACTGCCGCCACAAGCTTGGCCTTGCCAGCACTCCTCCTTGCCCCAGGACTGCCACCCAGGACTGCAACCTAGATCCAAACATGGGCAAAGCAAGAGAATCCTCTCTCACAGCCAGCAAAGAGATCCCTGCAATGCCCCTTTGAACAGCCACTTGATTTCCCCACTGCCTGTAGGCCAAGAGCTCCAGAAGCAACTGCTACTTCGGCAATGGCTGCTGCCACCCTGGGACTATAGCAGGGGCTGGGTCTGACTGTGCTCTTCTCTGACCTGGGTGAGAGACCTTTCCTACTAACCTTTGAAATGTCTTTGGTGTTTATGGGTTGAGAAGTCTGGAAACTACTGCAGCTGCCAGTGATTCAGTGCCCTGAGGCCTGCTCTAGCCCTGTGTGTGCCAGTGTGGACCACGCTGGACTGCGTTTCTCTCCCAGCCCGGTGTGACAGACCTTTCCTGTCAACCTTCCAGATTGTCTTGGGCTGGAAATTGGTTTCAGTCTGTCATTTTGTGGCTTCTGCTGCTCTAGGATTTGTTTAGAGTCATTTTTACAGGTGTTTTGAGGGATTGGAGGAGAGCTCAAACAAGTCCCTGCTTTTACTCTGCCATCTTGGCTCTGCCCCCTTTACTGATTTGTCCTTCATTTTCAAAGAGGACCAATGACATCACAGGGTGATATCTTGACTTCAACAATTACTATTCATGGCAGTGGGACATCCACCAAGTCTGAATGCCAAAAAAAATAAAAAATAAAACAAAACTTTATATGATGGCTTGTTTAATGCCTTTTGTAAACCACTTTAGTGGCTTATGTCTTAGCCCCCTAGACCAATCAAGCCCAAGGGACTACTACCTTGCCTTTTAGGTTAAAAACTAGCTTAGCCTACACTTTGGAAACCCTAGTGGATATTGCTCTTATCACACCCCTTTCCTTGGTACCAAGGTCCTAAAGGCCTTCTAGAGGATCTTCTACCACTTAAATAGCCTTAGGGCTGTTGTGTAATCTCTGACTTCTGGGATGAAAGAAGTACTTTCCTGGACTAGACAAGCACTGGAAGGAGAGATTAGTAGGGATAAAAGAAAAGCAAAAACAAAAGGACCAGAAACAAACAAACAAACAAATCAAGAAATGTGAATGATCTCTTGAAGGAATATAGGACCAGAGTAACCAAATATGGACAAGAAATCCCAGGCTTCCTGTGTTGGAAAGCAAAATGGTCTTTGTTTTCTTTGAGTAAACCTTACTAGGTGCTAAGCCCCAGGCCCAAACCCTTATTAGGTGTAAAACCTTAGTGGGTATAGATTGGGAACTAAGGTGGTGCCCAAGGTGGGGCTAACTCCAGAGAGGGGCTAGTTTACATGTCTGGGAGAGCAGAGACTTTTAGACCACATGGGTTTAAGTCCGCCTCTCTGTGACAATTCTAGGTCACATGGGTGAGTTGCATGTGTGACTCACCCCTGATGCTGAAAAAGATACAAAAACCAGGGGTTGGCTGTTTGTTTTTTGGAGCTCTCTTACTCACAGCAGTGGTGGCTCGTGACTCTGGGCCAGCCCTTGTTCTGAGCTCCTGGGCTGAACCTAGATGTTGTTAACTATGAATTGTATTGGGTCTGTCTGTTGATATTTGTAATTTGTTTGTATTTTGTTCTGAAGTTCAGGGTGCTGGCTTTTTCCCCTGAACTAAGTGAATGCTGTCTGTATGCTGGATTAAAGTAAACTTGTCAACCCCTTTAACCTTGCTTTCCTTATTAAAGCAGATCAAAAGAACCTGTGCTTTCCCAGCGTGCTGGCAGATTTCTGGGTGCTGGCTGTGGGTGGATCTTACACCCCCACAGAAGCTGCTAGCCGGATTGTGGAAACACTTCTCCACCTTGAAAGGACTGAGTCTTGGATCGGTCATGAAATGGGTAATTTTGGGGCCCAGTTCACAGTTCCAGTGTAAACGTTCACGTGTAAAAGGATGCCAATGAGTAGGTTGTTTGGTCTGGCCACCCTTAGGTGCTTGCCAAATGCTTCATAAAACTTAACCTTTATGGATGGTGACTTCCAAAAATATTGACTCCATGGGATCGCAAAGGTTTTCCAAGGCTGTAGCTCGAGCTGGGTCCTATTTTGAAGAGGCAGATTTGGCTATGACTAGGTAAATGGGGGCAGGGGTGGGGTGGGGGACAGCTAAGTGGTTCAGTGAATAGAGTGCCAGGCCTGGAGTCAGGAAGAGTCATCTTCCTGAGTTCAAATCTGGTCTCAGGTACTTACTATCTATGTGACCCTGGGCAAATCACTTAAACCTATTTGTCTCAGGTTCCTCATCTGTAAGACAAGCTGGAGAAGGAAATGGCAAATCACTCCAATATCTTTGCCAAGAAAATCCCAAATGGGGTCACAAAGAGTTGGTCATGACTGAAAAATGACTGAATAGCCAAGGGCAAATAGGAGCCATCAGGATATATAGATGGGAAATATGGATTTTCTAAAACTCGGAGTCCAGTAAGTCTTTAGGCTTTCTTTTCAGATTGTGGGGACTAAAGTGCCAGTAGTTTGTCTTGAACAGTGTCCAGAATCCTCTGGGTTTTTCCCATCCAATGTATTTCCCCAAACTTCACTGGGCTCTCTGCACCCTGGATTTCCTAAGGGTTGGCCTCCCTCTCCTGGTTTCTTGTATGGGCCACCATTTGATCTAGAGCTGCCATCATGGCCTCATCTGTACCATCAGTGTGCTAGTGGACATCCGTGCCCTTGGGAAGTGTAGCCTCTTTCAACTCTGTTCCCACCAGACTATGACAGTACTAGAGAAAGTTGTTTCCAGGCAACCTCTAGGATAAGAAGTGTGGGGGGCTTACAGCCACTTGATAGATGCTATACCTGTTATACAGGTGGCACAGTGGATAGAGCATTGGACTTAGGTGTCCAGGGGACCTGAGTTTGAATCCTACTGCCCTGGCTTTGTCAAATGAGTCACTTAGTGACTTTTGCAAGTCACTTAATGACTCTGTGCCTCAGATTCCTCATCTGTAAATTTGGGTAAAATCTGTTCAAAACAAACTCATAAGTTAGTTGTGAAGATCAAACATGACAGTATATGTAAAGCAATTCACAAACCTTAGAGTGCTATATAAGTCCTAGCTGATTGTTAAGTGTTGTTTATCTGCTCACCCATCCTACACTGGGTAAAAACAATTATCTGGGTTTTTTGAGCACCAATTTCATTCTGACAAGGTCACATGACCTGGGCTTGCTGAAATAGAAGTAAGATCAAGAAGGAGGCAGGGTTTGGCCAACAGATGGGGCTTGAGAGCTAATTTCTGGTTTGGTCCACATACCCTCTGGACAACCAGGGCACAGTGGGCCAAGTATCCCACAGAGAGAGGCAGAAGCGAGCACTTATTCAATACTTGTACCCAACACTACAGTCTCCAATCACCAGGGTGATTGTGGGATTCCTCAGGACCCAGATGCTAGAACTGAACAGGATTGAGCGAGTGATTATCAAGGCCACATGGTGGTTAAATATGGGTAAGAAAGATTAGTGTAGTAGCTAGCTCGGTGACGGATGGAGTAGAAATGGGAAGCTTTGTTAGCAGGTACCACGGATAGGGCACAGGACTTGGAGTTAGGAAGATGTGAGTTCAAATCCAGCCTCAGATACTTCCTAAATGTGCATCGTTCATTTTTTCAGTTGTGACTGACTCTTCATGACCCCATTTGGGATTTTCTTGGCAAAGATACTGTAGTCGTTTGCCATTTCCTTCTCCAGCTCGTTTTACAGATGAAGAAACTGAGGCAAACAGGGTGAAGTGTCTTACCCAGGGTCATACAGCTAGTAAGTGTCTGAGGCCAGATTTGAACTTAAGAAGATAAGTCTTCCTGACGCCAGACCTGGCATTCTATCTGCTGCATCATTTAGTTGTTTGACCCCATGCAAATGATTTCGCCTCTGATTCCAGTGTCCTCCTTTTTAAAACGGGGACAATAATAGCACCTACCTTCCAGGGCTGTTGTGAAGAAAGCACTGGGTAAACTTTAAAGTTCTGTATGGAAAGTTTTTATTGTTGTTGTTGTTGTATGATTGTAGTGGTCTTGCTGTTTAGTAAGAGGGCTTAAATGAGAATAGTGGGAGTGGAAATATGTTTTGTATGACTTCATATATATAATGGGCAGCATATTTCTTGCCTTCTCAATGGGTCAGGAAGGAAGTGGAGGCAGAGAGAAGATCTGGAACTGAAAATAAAAATAAAATTAACAAATAAATATGCCACGTATTTCCTCATTCTTCTTCTTGGTTATAAATTGCAATTTTTGCTTTAATGTGCAAGTGGTTTGATAACTCCCATATCAATAATAAATTTTTTCCTGTCTGTTTTTTAAAAAAAGAAAGGCTAATTGCAGTGGAAACCAAGAGGAGAGGAAAGATATGAACGATGTTGCTAAGGTTGGATTTGGCAATTTTTTGACTATGAGGAAAGGGAAGAATCCAAGCTATGGTATGTGAGAGACTGAGCCATTTGTGCTGCCACTGATAGAAATGATGAAATCAGGAAGAGGAGCACATTTTGGGAGAAAGAGGATAAATGATATGTTGAATCTGGAGCTCTAAAAAGCCATCTCAATGGAGTTGTCCTAGAGACAATTAAAATATGAATCTGGAGCTTGGGAGAAAAACCAGGGGCAGAGATAAATATTTAGGAATCATCTGGGTAGAGGCAATAGTTGGAGCCATGAAATTACCAAAGAAGATAATGTAGAGAGAAACATGTGGCTGATAAAAGACTGGTAGGAATCACTGAGATAAGTTGTTAATAAGTTTATAGTAATTTTTAAAATAAAAGTTTAAAAATTGGCTGTGGTGAAAGATGGAATGAGAAGTGGATGGTGTAGGGAAGGTTGTGAAGAAAAAGTCTTTCCATACAACTAGGAAAACAATTTATACTATGACTCAAGAACTTTGAAGGACTTAAGAATGTTTATGGATGCTATTCACTATTCCAGAAGATGAAGGAAGTATGCTTCCCACCTTTGGTAGAAGAGTGATAGTCTAGGGCAGGGGTTCTTAATCTTTTTTGTGGCACAGACCCCTCTGGAAGTCTAGTGACACCCATGAACCTCTTCTCACAATATTTTAAAGTGCATTTTTAAATTTTTTAAGTGTATAACATTAAATGCATAGGATTACAAAGGAAACCAGTCATGTAGAAATACAGTTATCTGTAGATGTGGAATATATATATCTATATATGTATACACACACACACACATATGTTTATATGTGTGTGTGTGTGTGTGTATACACATACACACGTGTTTGTGGACCTCAGATTAAGAACCCCTGGACTAGGGGTGAGGAATGAGACATACATTGCCTGTATTTATTGGTTGTGAGGGAGGGCTTCAATTTTGAAGGAAGGAGTTTGGGGAGAGGAGCAATTGAGTACTGTTAGTAATGCCAAATACAATTTTTTTTAAAGAGCATCAGTGAAATATTTTTAAAATACAAGAAGTAGGAGCTGGGGATAGATACAGATCTGTAATTCCTGCTACCAGGGCGGGTGAGGCTGATGGATTTCTTAAACTCTGGAGTTCTTAGCAGCAGTAAACTAAATCAGTCTCATATCTGAAACAAGTCTGGCTCCAATATGGTGAACTCCCAGGAGTGGGGGGCTACCAAGATGCCTAACTGGGGGCAAACTGGCTCAGGCTCAAACAAAGCGGCTCAAAGCTCCCATGTAGGCTTTTTTCCATTTGTTCAGTTTCTTTGTTCACAACATGACTAATGTGGAAATATGTTTAACATGATTTTATATGTATAACCTGCATCAGATTGCTTGCCATCTTGGGGAGGGGGGATGGGAGGGAAGGAGGGAGAAAAATTTGGAATTCAAAATCTTATAAAAAATGAATGTTGAAAACTATCTTTACATGTAATTGGAAAAAAATAAAATACTATTTACAAAAAAGGTAGGAAAAATATGGAAAAAAAGCTCCCACATAGATCAGTATTGGGATATGGACCTTTAATGGCCTGTATACTTCCAACTTGGGCAGGATGGGAAACAGTGTCCAAAAAAAAATACGAGAAGAGGGAAGGAGGATGTTCAGAAGGAGACACAGCCAGGCGGGATAGTTTTGTTACTGTTGGGCTAAATGTAAGATTCCTTAAAAAGACTAAATGGTAGATGACGGAATCTCACAGTTTCGTATGCAGTACAATTCTTTTTCCTTAATTGAAATTTTATTTGTTGATGTTTATTAAATTCACAATAAAAAGTTTAGATAAAAAATGGCTCTTTCCTTTTGATTGGTGGGGTATAAGTTAGTCGGACTTAGACCCAGCTAAATGACTGAACCTGTGAATCATTTAATGTCAACTGGGAAAGAAGTCTCCGATGGAGTGCCTTAGGAACTTATACCTAACCCTATGGCTTTTGTCCGTGTTTTTATCATTTTTGTCGATGACTTGGATAAAGGCACAGAGGGAACGCCTTTCATATTTGCAGATTACATAAAACTCAAGGGGATGGCTAATACATGAACACAGTATTCCCAATGAATTTTTGATTTTCAATCTGGAACTTTAATTTTATTATTATTGAGACTTCCCCACGTATGGAAATTCTCAACACTTGCGGATTAGGGAATGATTTGTCCTTCAGAGGCTTAGAGGCGATCTATCTACACAGCTAATATTTGCCAGAGGCAAATGGGTCTTTGAGCCTTGAAGATTGACCCTCTATGCATCAAGCCAGATCATCTCTCAAAAGGAAATTTATCAAGATATGTGAGAAATGTTACATTTGACTTTTAAAACATCAACCTTTAAGTACAAAATGGGAAATAGCAGTGTGGCCAAATAGCAGTTTAGCTGGGGTTTAGAGGATTAAAAGTTCTAGATGTTAATAATCATAATAATGACAATAACAAGGACCGCTAGCATTTATGTAGCGCCTGCTACAGGTCAGCGCTTTAGAAATGTTACCTCGGGGCAGCTGGGTGGCGCCGTGAGTAGACCACCAGCCCTGGAGTCAGGAGGACCTGAGTTCAAATCCAACCTCAGACACTTGACACACCTACTAGCTGTGTGACCTTGGGCAAGTCGCTTAACCCCAACTGCCCTGCCCTCCTCCCTCCAAAAAAAAAGATTAAAAAAAAAAAGAAACTTTATCTCATTTGATCCCCACAACAACCCAGGGTTGTGGGGGCTGTTATCCCCATTTTACAGCTGAGGAAACTGAGATTAAATGACTCACCCAGGGGCACACAGCTAGTAAGTATCTGATTGGAATTTGAACTCAGCTCCCCAGGCGAAGTGTTCTGTCCTAGGTCCATTGTGCCTCCATAGTTGCCTCCAGCAGAAGACGAGACTTAGGGGACATGATGTTTCAGTGGCTTAGCCATGTTTGACTCTTGTGACTCCATGGACTGTAGCGTGCCAGGCCCTTCTCTCCTCCACTTTCTCCTGAAATCTGTCCCTGCTCATCCTCCTTGCTTCCATGACACTGTCTATCCATCTCATCCTCTTGCCACTGCCTTTTCCTTTCCCAATGATGATTTCATCTTCTCATTATGTGGCCAAAGTATTTAAGATGAAGCTTAAATTTCATTTGACCTTCCAGTGAATAACCTGAGTTAATTTCTTTAAGTATTGACTAATTTGACTTCTTTGATGTGCAAGGGACTTTCAAAAGTCTTCTCCAACACCAAAATTTGAAAGCATCAGTTCTGCGGTACTCAGCTTTCCTTATAGTCCAACCCTCACAGGCATGCATTGCTACTGGAAAAACCATAGATTTGACTACACAGACCTTTGTGGGCAAGGTGATGTCTCTGCTTTTTAGTATGCTCTCCAGATTTGCCACAGCTTTGTTTTCAAGGAGCGAGCTATGTTTTTGATTTCAAGGCTGCAGTCACTGTCTGTGGTCATCTAATATAAAATCGGACACTGTTTCTATTTCTCTTCCCTCTACTTGCCAGGAAGTGATAGGACCTATTGCTAAGATCTTAGGGTTTTTTTTTTTTTTTGGTGTTAAGCTTCAAGCCAGCTTTGACCCTCTCCCCTTTCACCTTCTAAATTCTTCATTCTTTTTTTTTGCCATCAGAATGGTATTGTTTGCATAGTTGAGACTGTTGATGTTTTCCCTGGCAACCTTAATTCTATCTTTTGATTCATCCATCCTGGCATTACATGTGATGTATTCTGCATATAAGTTAAATGAATTGTTGCTAGTGTGAAAATGTGTTTAATATGAATGCATATGTAGAATCTATATCAGATTACATGCCATCTTGGGAAGGGGGGAGGACAGGGAGGGGGAGAAAATTTGAAACTCAAAATGTTGAAAACTAAAAATAAATAAATTTATTAAAAAAATTGTTCAGTCATTTTCAGTCGTAACTGACTCTTTATGACTCCATTTGGGTTGTTTTAGGTTTTTTTTTTTTTGTTTTTTGTTTTTTGCAAAGATACTGGACTGGTTTGACATTTCCTTCTTCAGCTCATTTTACAGATAAGGAAACTGAGGCAAAGAGGGTTAAGTGACTTGCCCAGAGTCACATAGCTAGTAAATGTCTGGGGTCTTCCTGACTCCAGGCCTGGCACTCTCTCTACTCCTCCACCTAGCTGCCCTTGAAGTTAAATAAATAAGGTGATGTTATATAGCCTTGTCACTTATCCAATCTTAAGCCAATCAGTTGTCCTGTATTCTGTTCTGTTAATTCTTGGCCCACATACAGATTCCTTAAGAGACAAGTAAGATGATCTGGTACTCCCATCTCTTTGAGGACTTGCCGCAGTTTGTTGTGATCTATATAGTAAAAGACTTTAGTGTATTCAATGAAGCAGAAATAGATATTTTGGAGTTCCCTTGCTTTCTCTTTAGCATTCCAATCCCCTATGATGAATGTAATATCCTTTTGTGGTGGTGTTTCTAGAAGATTCTGTAGGTTTTAATAGACCTGATCAACTTTGGCCTTTCCAACATCAGTGGTTAGAATGTAGACCTGTATTACTGTGATGTTGAATGGTTTTCTTTGGATTTGAACAGATAGCATTTTGTCATTTTTGAAATTATACCACCAGTACAGCTTTTCTCACTCTTTTATTGACTATGAGGGCTACTCCATTTCTTTTTAAAAAACTAATTAATTAATTTTTAGTTTTCAACATTGATTTCCACAAGATTTTGAGTTCCAAATTTTCTTCCAATCTCTCCCCTCCCTCCCACACCAAGCTGGCATGCATTCTGCCATTCTCTTTCCCCAAGTCTGTCCTCCCTTCTATAACCCCCCTCTTATTCCCCTCCCCCCTACTTTCTTGTAGGGCAAGATAGATTTTTATACCCCATTGCCTGTATATCTTATTTTCCAGTTGCATGTAAAAACAATTTTTAACATTTATTTTTAAAATTTTGAGTCCCAAATTCTCTCCCTTTTTCCCTCCCCCCCCCACCATTGAGAAGGCAAGCAATTCAATATAGGTAATACATGTGCAGTTATGTAAAACGCTTCCATAATAGTCATCTTGTGAAAGACTAACTATATTTCCCTCTATCCTATCTCACCAGCCCCATTTATTCTATTCTGTCCTTTGACTCTGTCCCTTTTCAAAAGTATTTGCTTCTGACTACCCCATCCCCCAATCTGCCCTCCCTTCTATCATCCCTCCCTCTTATTCCCTTCCCCCTACTTTTCTGCAGGGTAAGATACCCAATTGAGTATGTTATTCCCTCCTTGAGCTAAATACAATGAGAGTAAGGTTCACTTATTCCCTCTCACCTCCCCCCTCTTCCCCTCCGTTGTAAAAGCCTTTTCTTACCTTTTTTATGTGAGATAATTTACCCCATTCTACTTCTCCCTTTCTCCTTCTCCTAACATATTCCTCTCTCACCCCTTAATTTTATTATTTAGATATCATCCCTTCATATTCAACTCACCCCTGTGCCTTCTGTCTCTGTGTATATATATACACAAGGGGATAGACACAAGCAGGTTTCATTAATACTGTGCTAAATTTAATATAAACTTAAAAAACCCAAACTATATATAATGGAAATTCACAATCTCATACACAATCCTCTTTCTTTTCTTTGTTTATTGAAATGTTCATGTTTATTGATGTATATCAAAAGAGTTGGCTGAAATATGGCAGGGTTCCTACCCAGAAAAATTAATGCCTCTACATGGAGTGCCAGGCCTGAGTCAGAAAGACTCCTCTTCCTGAGTTCAAATCTAGCCTCAGACACTTAGTACACTCAGTTCTTCATCTGTAAAACGAGCTGGAGAAGGAAATGGCAAACCATTCTAGTATCTTTGCCAAGAAAACCCTAAATGAGGTCACAAAGAGCTGGACATGACTGAAACATGACTCAACAACATGGAACTAAAGCCAGATATGGGTTCGGGGGACAATTTTATTCAAGAAATACGGTTTTCCTTTAGTTCCATGTCGGCCACTAAATCTAGACTAAGGGCCCCTTAGAATGAGTGGATGAGTGAAAAAACACATGAATGAAAAAAACTCTTTAAGTGTTATGTGTCAAGTGCTATATTCTTAGACCATATAAGAATCCCGTTCCCAGTGACTCCAAGATTTCATAACTCTCTGAAAATTTGTTTTGTAATCTTACCCTCTTTCTTTTTTTATCTTTAAAGTTTATTTTAAGTATTTTGTTTTTTATTTTCCCCGTTACATGTAAAAACAATTTTCAACATTTGTTTTTAAAACTTTGAGTTTCGAATTCTCTCCCTCCCTCCCTATGCCCCCATAGAGAAGGGAAGCAGTTCAACATAGATTATATATGTATAGTCATGCAAAACATATCCATAATAATCATGTTGTGAAAGAAAACACAGACAAAAAAGCTCAAGAAAATAAAGAAAGTAAAAAAAAGGTATGCTTCAATCTGTATTCAGAAGACATCAGTTCTTTTGCTGGGGATAGATAGCATTTTTCATAAGTCCTTCAGGGTTGTCTTGGATCATTGTACTGCTGACAAAAGCTAAGTCATTCACAGCTAATCATCTTAAAAAATTTATTACTTTGTACACAGCACATTTCATTTTGCATCAGTCCATGCAAGTCTTTCCAGGTTTTTCTGAGAGCATCCTGCTCATCATTTCTTATGGAACAATAGTATCCCATCATAATCCCAACTTTTTCAGCCATTCCCCAATCAATGGGCATCCCTTCAATTCCCAATTCTTTGCTGCCAGAAAAGAGCTACTATAAATATTTTTGTCTTACCCTCTTTCTCATAATTGATAGAATGCCTTTAAAATGCCTCTAACTGGGGCCTGCTAGGGGTATCAACTCTTGAGGCTTTTTTTTAATCAGTCAATTCACAAGCATATATTCAGCACCTGCTTTGTGCCAAGCACAAGTGCTGAAGAGTACCGCTAGAGAAGCGAGACGATCTCAGGCCTTACTTATGCTAAAATCCACCTTACTTACAACTAGAGACCTTTTGGACAATGTCTGTGGTTTGAATTCAACCTTTTGATTTCAGGCTTATCAACTGTTCACACAAAGTGGCCCAGCCTGCAGCAGCTAGTCAGATTAGCACTATGGAAGAGAAGTCATGCCAGTCTCAGCTGAGCTGTGTTCTACTACCCTTATGATTGGGGGTGGGGGGGTGGGGATGGAAAGATGGGCATATAATGAGGAGATTTAAGGGGAAAGAAGTGCTGTGCCTATTTCTGGTACCTATACCTAGGCTGACAGCAGTTCTGGGGCAGAATTCAGTTTGTCTGCGGAGTGATATTCATTTCCAAGTAAGCTACTAGTACTTGGGAAGAGGCTGGTTGCATTGTTTCAGATCCCCAGATGTCTTTCATGCTGTGCATTTTTCTCTTGTGGTGTGCTAACCCCATAGGAAGGAGAGTCAGAGAATGATGCGGTGGTCTGCCTTTCCTTCCTTTCACTCAGAGATGTGGCTACACTCAGTGCTACGGTTACACTAGGCACATCCCCACTAGTCTTTCAGTCATCATAATTCTGAGACAGTTTATGACATGGTAAGATTTGGGATTTTGGTCTATCCTTCTTCTTGCTGTTTTTCTGACTGAGGCCATCTGGTCCAAACACCTCATTTTACAGAGATCGAAACTTGGTGCCCAGGGAGGTTGGCAGAGGCAACTTCAGTCCACTGGGTCAGAGAGCACTAAAAATAAAGAAATGTTGTGTTTTGAATAGCTCCAGGGGATAGGAATTGCTTGGATGGAGGCTGTGGCCTCATTGTGGAGTCTAAAATTCACATCTAAGGACTACAATTGCTTCTAATCTTTACAGGGAATTCTGTGTTGTTAAAAGGACCATATCCAATTATTCCAGCCTTAGTTGTCAGTGAGTAATTTTTACTTCACCAAATACTTTATTTTGGATAAGAGAGCCACATCTTTCACTTCACCTGTTCTACGTGCCCTCAAGGGGGAATTAGCTTGATATGCCTCTATCTAGTATCTTGATTTTTTTTCAGAGAGTTTATAGTCTTTTATCTATCTATGTATCTATGAATCTATCTCATCACCCCTGCCCTCTCCCCCCCAACCCAACTTAAACAACTTTTAAAACCATCATAATAAATATTCATAGTTCAGAAAAACAAATTTCACATTTGTCACATCAGTGGGTAGAGTGCTAGGCCTGGAGTTAAGAGTTCAAATCCAGCCTCAGACATGTATGACTTTGGGCAAGTGACTTATCCTCTGCCTAAGTTTCTCCAACAGCAATAGGGGGTAATGATAATACCTGCTTCCCAGGGTTGTTTTGAGTCAATTAATAAGTATTTATGAAGCACCTATTATGTACCAGGCACTGTGCTGAGGCTTTTTGAGAATCAAATGAGATAATATTTGTAAAGTGCTTAGCACTTTGCCTGGAATGTAGTAGGCACTATAGAAATGCTAGCTATTATCATTATTATTTATTCTTATAATACCTAAAATATAGGTCTCATTCTTCATTTTAAGGCTATTACTTCTCTGTCAGGATTTGGGTAGCCTGTTTCATCCTCTGGACTGAATTGATATGAGTTCTAAATTCTTTCAAAGTTGTTTTTCTCTGTGATCGAATTGTCATTGTACAAATTATTTTCCAAGTTCTGCTCACTTCTCTCTGCATTAGTTCATAAAGGTCTTCCTTTAAAGTTTTCTCTGAAATTTCCTCTGAAATTGTTTGTATCATCATTTCTTATGGCACAATACTATTCTATTATATTTATATATCATAATTTGTTTAGCCATTTCCCAACACTAGGTCACCCCCTTAGTTTCTAGTTTGGGATTGCTACAAAGAGAACTGCTTATAAATATTTTTGTATATAGAGGTCCCTGTCCTGTTTTTCTGATCTCTTAGAGGTATAGGCCTAGTAGAGGTATAGGTGAGTTGAAGGGCATGCACAGTAACTTTTGGGGCACAGTTCCAAATGCTTTCCAGAATGACTGGACCACTTCCAGCTCCACCACCTTTAGTTCCTCTAATGTAATTTTCCCTTTATGTCACCTTTGCCAATCTGACAGGATGTGGTGGAACCTCAAGGTTGCTTTAATTTTCATTTCTCTAATTATTTGGTGATTTAGAGCATTTTTTCATATGGTTGTTGATTGCTTAGCTTGCTTCCTTTAAAAACTTCCTGTTGATATCCTTTAATGGTTTACATATTTGGGGGTGGCTCTTGTTCTTATAAATTTGAATCAGTTCCTTATATGTCTTGGAGATAAGACTTATTGGAGAAATTTGCTGCAAATATTTTTCTCATTTATCTGTTTGCTTTCCTATTTTAACTTTGTTGGATTTATTTGGACAAAAACTTAATTTTGTGCAATAAAAATTGTTCACTTTATATTCTATGTCCACCTCTTTTGCATGTTTAATCACAAACTTTCTCCCATTCATAGATCTGAAAGGTAATTTTTTCTATGTTCTAATTTACTTATGATATCAACTTTTATATCTAAATCATATATCTATTTAGAGTTTATCTTGGTGTAGTGTGAGATATTGGTTTATACTCAATTTTGGCTAAATTGCTTTCCACTTTTCCTAGTAGTTTTTGTCAAAAAATAGTGTCAAATAGTGGGTCCTTGCCCTGGTAATGGAGCTCTTTGGGTTTTTGAACATAATGCTACTGAGTCTCTGTGTGTTATGTATCTAATCTGATCCACTGGTCAACTGCTCTCTTTTCAGAACAGTTCCAAATAGTTTGAATTATTATTACTTTGCAGTATAGTTTGATCTCTGTTAATTAACTCCTGTTCCCCTTCCGTCCCACTTTTTGTCATTATTACCCTTGAGATTCTCAATCTTTTCCTCCTCCGTATAAATTTCATTATCATTTATTCCTAGCTCTATGACATAATCCTTTGGTAGTTTGATTAGTATGGCACTGAACAAATAAGCTAATTTGGGTAGCATTATAATTTTTATTATATTGGCATGACCTACCTATGAGCAATTATTTAGGTCTATTTTTATTTCTGCAAAGAGTATTTCACAGTTGGATTCATATGGTTCCTGACTGTATTTTAGCAGATACACTCTGAAATAATTTACATATACTATATTTATTTGAAATGGAATTCTTCTTTCTAGCTCTTTTTGTTGAGTTTTGATGGTAACATATAGTAATGTTGATGATTTATGAACATTTGTTTTATATCTTGCAACTTTGCTGAATTTGTTATGTTTCAGTTAAGTTTTTGGTTGTTTCTTTAGGCTTTCCCTAAATAAATCATCATATTATCTGCAAAAATCTGATGATTTTGTCCTCTTTGCCTCTGCTAATTACCTTGATTTCTCTTTCTTATCGTATCGCTTTGGCTAGCATTTCTAGGACTATGCTAAATGGAGGTGCTGATAATGTGCATTCTTGCTTTACCCTTGATCGTACTGGTATGACTTCTAACTTTTGTCTAGTACATATAATGTTTGCTTTCTGTTTTAGGTAGATATTATTTACAATAGTAAGGAAAGGTTCATTTATTAAGTTTCTTCCTTGAGCTTTTTTTGGGGGAGGGTGGAGTGGGGGAAGAAGGCAATCAGGCTTAGGTCACTTGCCCAGGTCACACAGCTAGTAAGTGTCTAAGGCTAAATTTGAACTCAGGTCCTACTAACTCCGGGGCCAGTGCTCTATCCACTGCACCACCTAGCTGCCCCTCTTTTTAGAGTTTTTAATGGAAGTGTTACATTTTATTCAGAAGATTTTTAAACATGATATAATCATATGGTTTTTATTACTTATATTATTAACATGATTTATTACATTCACAGTCTTTCTGTGAATCAACCCTGCATTCTGGTATAAAAAAACCAACCTAGTTATAGTGTATAAGCCTTCTGATATGTTGTTGCTGCCTATTTGCTAATTTTTTATTTAAAATTTTTGCAACAGTGTTTATTAGTGATATTTGCCTACACAGTTTAATTTCTCTACTTTGTCTCTTTTTGGTTTAGATATCAAGATTGTATTTCTAACATAGAGATCAGAAGACTGCCTATTATTGCCAACAGTTTATATAAGACTAGAGTTAATTTTTTTTAATAGAATTCACTTGTAAATCCATCTGGTCCTGGAGTTTTCTCTTTGGAGTTCATTTATGTCTTATTAAATTTCTTTTCTTTTTCTTTTTTTTGATCTTGGGTTACTTAAAGAATCTATTCCTTCTTTAGCTAATCTAGCATTTATTTTGTATTTATATTTTTGTAACTATCAATATTCTTTAAGTTTTCAGTTTTGTTAGCATGTAACTGGACAAACTATTTTGTGATAATTTCCTTCATTTCCTCTTAAGTTGTAAATTCTCTTTCATTTTTGATACAAACAATTTGGTTTTCCTTTTTGTTTTTAAAATTAGCTAACTCTTCATCTATTTTATTAGTTTTCCCCCAAAACCAGCTAATTCTTTTATTTATCAATTCAATGACTTTTTTTTTTGCTTTCAATTTCATTAATCTCTTCTTTAAATTTCAATTGCTTAATTTGGGTTTTTTCATTTGTTAAATGTTTTTTAGTTCCATGATGATTTATTTTCATTTTCTTTTATTAATTTTTATTATGCTGTTCCTTCTGTTACATCAAAGCCCATTTTTTTTTGTCAATATTAACCTCACCTGGCTAAAACTTGACTCATGGAATAATATTGAGGAAAGACTTTTTGACATTTCTCAGAAAAGAACCCAAAGGGGAGTTGGAGCTTTCCAAAATGATTTAGCTATTTGTGGAAGGATTCCTGTGATGCTGACTCCGTAGGCAAATCTCCCCTCCTCATCGGCACATTATGAACCCTCTAAATGGAGTTGGAGCTGTAAGCTGGCTTAGTTTATAGTTACTCCATAGGTAAACTATATACAGTCTGTCTAACTAAGTCTTTTTCATTAGACGATATGAGCTTATGATTCTGTTTAAGTTTGTTCAACCTTTATGACTCGAGAGAATATAGAAAATTACTATATGTCAAAAATTATTTCTCTGTCTCTGACATCATTTTTGTCTATAAAAAGCCTTGTTAGAGTCCTAACCTTTGTTCAGGGTTATCTTTCTACCTCCTGAAATTGTGCTTAAGCATAATAAAACCTAAATTTTTACCTCTGTAATTTTTGTGGTGCAAAAAGTTTATTTGGAAACAGTAATTTATTACATGAACTCAAAAGGGAGATATTTCTCCCATAGCAAATATGGTGATTACAACAGGACAAACAGTAAGGTTGGAAGGATTAAGTCTTCCACTTCAGAAGCTCTCCTGTACTCACAAGATCATACCTACCTCGGAGGCTTTGAAGGGGAAAACCCAGTTGAGCCATAAATACCACTGTCCTGCTGGTATAGAAATTTGCAGATGAGATAAATCAGTCTCCTGTGTGGGTTCTGGGTTGGCTTTTTTTTTTGTCTCTTTTATTTGAATAATCAATCTATTGAAACTTTCGGTGTACTTAGTTTTGTAGCTCCCCAGACATTCTGATTAACATAGCCCTAGGATTCAGATGTCTGAAGTAAGTGCTAGACTGAGAAACTCAGGGTTTTAACTGGCAGGACAAGCATTTTTTTTTCAAACTTTGTGTCCTGTTTGTATCAATATCTTATGTTCTCATTTTTCTGTAGACACATAAGCAAAAGACTTGTCTGTTGTGGTTGCAGCCATTATCTGTGAGTTCTGGATATTGGACCCTGGGAGGGTCCTAGTCTAGGTCGAGACCCCTAGTTTCTGACTGCTGGTTCATTGGCCCTGGTTTAGTGGTTGTGGTTTAATCTAGAGATCCCCTTTTTGGTCTGGTTCTGGTTCCTAGTTTGATGACTTGTTAAGTGATCCTGGTAAGAATACACATCTGTCGTATATCTGAGTGTCATTTTGAGGATAGGTCAGAAATCACTGGGATTTCATTCTTTCCAGTTACTGTCTCAATAATCTATTTTATAGTGTTGCCACCACCACCATCAAAAAACCTTTCTGAGAACTGACATGAAAATTTATTTTGAGGGGCTCAGTGAATTGTTTTCAGTGATTCTGATTTGGTAGAAAAGTTTGGTTCCACAATCATTCTTTTCACTACCTCAGATTCTGGTTCAAATGTTCCTGGTAAAAAGTTTTTACTCTAAAGTATAAGAAACAGTCAGTTTGTTTCTTCCAAAGATACCATTATGGGTTGTCTGCGAGCTAATTTGGAAAATATTCCCTTCAAGGAACCCAAATTATCTCAAGCTCAGTTTTTAAAAACTTTGTGAAAATGTTTGGACAGGATTAACTTCAGGGGATAGATATCCTTGGCTAAAAGAAACATCCTTTAACACATTGTGTGGGCTTACATTGATTATAGACAATCCATACCTGTACCAGCAGTGGCATGAATATACGATGAAGTAATTGACACAAAAAGACAAAGACATGGGGCTAGGCGAGTGGTATAGTCAAGCTATAGACTGATTTTAATGCAGTTATTGACAGTATTCTATACAGGTTAATTGCTGAGTCATCCAGACTTCAAAGAAGAGTACAATAAAGCTTTGGTTAAGTTTTTTATCTCCTTGTTCCTAGGAGTGAGACACTATTTTTACTCAAGGCTAACCAAATTGAAACGTTTATGTTCTCTCCTATATAGATAACCAGACTGAAACATTTCTGTCATCTCCCATGTAGATAATCAGCTACAAAGGCCGGTTTTCTTTGCCAAGTCTTCTTATCCTAAAAACTGGCCTTGCCACGCATAGACCCATTCTCAATTGACCCTGCCTTGCCGAGGTCTAAGAGGCCTAAACAGGATATAGCTGGCTCCCCATACACACCTTTACCAAATTGTTTATTGGCACATTTGAGCAGACCCTCAGAATAAAAAATCCTGCCCTAAAATTAAAAAAAATGACCACCCCTTAATCGGCTCTGACTCCTATCTCTACAGATATGTTTATGGACTTTGATAATCAGAAAGCCCCTCTTTCTTATGCAAGCAAGGGACTAGGTTAATGGCCCTGACACTGCCCTAACTTTCCCAAGAAAAGTGGTGACAAAGCAATAAATTGGAGCAAGTTTAGGGAACTTAGCCAGGGTGTAAATGAACATCTTTAGGTTCATGGGGAAGACTAAAAACAGTCTTGGGGCTATACACAGGGACTGAGGACCCAATAGAATCTATGGGGGTCAAAAACTATGTCTACATTGTAAGCAGAGAGGCCATTAGAAACATGACTGTCCCCTAAGATCTACTGACATTGTTTCAAGTCCTTAGAGGAAACTGATACCTGAAATGCCTTTCTTCTAGGATGAATAGGAAAATGGGATGATTCAACACTATTTCTCAAGTTAATTATTGAACTTTCATACCTAAAATAGCTCTCTCTGCTATCTGTAATATACTACAATTCTGATGCTAAAGTCTCTTTCCCAATAAGCAGGGACTGACTTCCACTGACCCTTTGATCAGACTTTCAGTGGGATATAGAGTTTCAAAATAATCAGGAAAAACTACCTCGCATTCCTAAACTTTCAGAAAGATAGTCTTCTCTCTGGCCAGGTTCAGGTTGCAGAGATAAAGATAGACAAGAAATATTTTTCCTGGTTTGCAGAAATTTTTGGCATTGTAAACTAATTAGAAATTAAATTTGTAACTGAAATGTATTATTGTAAATTTCTATGTTATGGTGTCAATGTCTTTGTAAATGCTGAATTATCTTAGTAGATTTTTTGGGGGGGGTCGCAGCCCCCTAGATCAAGATTACATGCAAACAGCACCTTTTTTTAAATCACCTTTTCCCCTGGAGGGTGAAAGATACATTGTTTTAGAAGAGGGCGATTTCACTGTTTAGAGAATATTAATAAATATTTAAAAGAAAAGAGAAAAAAATAGTTTGCAGTCTGCAGCATTAGAAGCAAAGTCACCTAAAAGAAATGGAAATAGACTATGCAACGCAAAATGTAAAAGTTTTACAATTGATAGGTACCGGAAAAGAACATTTTTACAGAAGAGATTCAGTGGAGTGTTAGACTAAGAACCTAAAAACGAGATGTAGCAAAGGTAAGCTAAGGATTGGGGTCAGAATGTGAAAAAGAGAGGTAGAGTTTTGAGGTTTGTAGAGCTTTAATCAAACTCCACAGGAGGAGAAAAGAGAGAAGGTTTAAGCAAGTAGAGACGAGGAAAATGGGTGGAAAGCTAAAGAAAGTCGGACAATATGAGTATGGCATGCTAAAGTTCTGTCCTTGAATGACCGTTAGAAAGGTGCGTTCCAGCCTTTACATGGGGAACGTGTATTCATGATGTCATTATGTTTGCAATTACCGTATTTCAATGGAGTGTCACAGGCCCTCAAAGAGGCGGGTGAAAATGCAAGCCTGCCATTGTAAATTTTTGGAGATCAGTGGGCCCTATAATGTGAGGTGTGGGCAGTTAGTGGCTTTGGGAAAATTAAGATTTTGAATGATGACATTCACAATTCTAAATCCAGATTTGAATTGTATTTGATTTGAGTTTGTCCTAAACTAAGGCAAACGGATTAAGTGATTTGTCCAGGGTCACACAGCTAGTAAATGTCTGAGGCCAGATTTGAACTGAGGAAGATAAGTCTCCCTAACCTGTTAGATGGTCTATCTGCTTTGCCACCTAGCTGCCCATCAGGTTCTTTGGAACTGTCTATTGTTTGGGCAAGTTCACAAGATCTTAGTCTTGCTCACAGCATATTGTGAAATTCTAAAGTAATGAAGTGGTTTAATGAGAAACTAGGACCTCTCAGAGCTGAGGTGAGGGGGCTTTCAAGTTTGTTTTATAAGAAGTCATTTTTGTCTGATTTTTTAGCCTTTGGTTATGGAAATTATAGAATTGCTCCTTGAATAGTATGTTCTGTTAAGCCAACTTATTCTCTACAAAAATCCTAGTTTTAAATGTTTTATTTTTTAGGAGTTAATATGCAATACCTTAAGATATAGATATCTGTCAGCTTGGAGGCTTAAAAAGTGTCTAGATTTTTTCTGGGTTTCGAGTGAATATATGTAATTATAGAATGTGATTATTTTCTTAATTTCTAATGATTGATTCCTGCTCCAGGGTGGATTTAAACTAGATGAGTAAGATAAGGCCTTATATATGCTTATCATTAACTAGTTGCAACAACGTGAGAAAAATAGTAATAACCATACCTAGTCCTAAACTGTATTTAGTGAAACTTGCTATTTGAGGTAAAATTTCTATAATTTGTATTTCTGTAATTTGTAAATTCTGTAAATTGATGCTGTTCTGAATTCAATTATATCTGTCTGGATAATCATTAAATCAGTAATCCACCATTCGAGAGAAATGCCATGCTCTGCTCAAAGGGAGCGCCATCTGAGAACTGCTGGATGTCTGTGCTTGGGGAGGTTGAGAAAAGGCCTTATGAAGGTAAAGGCAGGATACTGTTGACTTTCCCCATTTTGCTCTTTCCATCCTGAACAGGCTATTTTCCCACCTGGCTAATAATCCTATGATATCCTGTGTGTAATGTGGATCTTTGCTCCAGAATTAACTGTTTCAAAAAGTTAACTATGACTCTTTCTTGGAATTGAAGAGAGTCAAAGATTATCCTGTTACACTTATATCATGTTGGTTTGTGCTCTTGAAGGGACAGTCTTGAAATTTTTATAACCATGTCCCTCCTTTTATTCATAGGAAATTTCTATAACCAAAGCAGGTAAGCTATAAAGGTATATGTATGTATATGTATACACACATATACATACATACGTATGTACATATATTTGTATGTGTATATACATATAATGAATTTTATTGTTGCAATACCCAAAAGGTGTGTATGTGTATGTGTAGTTTTATAACGATCTTACTGTTTCAATACCCAAACATCTGTGGGTACAGGGGGATACTAATACAAAGGAATTTTGGCAGACTTCCTAACCTAAACAACTGGATAAATGAATTCTTAGGCTTTCCATACAACCCCTTGTTAATGATTTTAAAAAAAAGATGTTAGGTTGTGTCCAGTCTTTGATGCATAATATCTGCATAGTACTACCTCTTTTCTAGATGATATAATGATATATACATATATGTATACATGTATGTTTTATACATATATACATGCATATATATAAATTATGTATGTATATGTATGTGTGTATTTGTATATATACATATATAATAAATATACGTATCCTCAAAAGGGGGAATAAAACAAAAGGATGTGATAAAGATGTAAAAGTTTTAAGTTTTAAATTTTATGCAAAAGTTTTATATAGTAAACAACTGAAATGAAAGCAATTTCACTTGGAGAAAAACAACAAAATTGGACCATTTTCTCTGAGAACTAGGATGTGTGTGTGTGTGTGTGTGTGTGTGTATGATTGGCTTTCAAATATTTCTTGTAAGAATGATGACAAAAAGGACATGTAAACATAATATTCCTGGATGTTACTGTAAACACATTTTTCTTTTGATCCTGAAGGTAATTAAAAACGAGACTGAAAAAATAGAGCAAAGTACTGAACATCTTTCAGGTCCAATTAAATATGCACAGATAATTTTTTTTGTAAAATTTTTTTCCCGTCTCTTTTTGCCTTGGATATCCAGACTTTGATTATGATTTAGTAATTGTCTGTAAGTTCTCAAAATTGGATTAAGGATTTTACATGTAAAATTTCATTAATAATTATAAAGAAATTAAATTTTCCCCTTAGCTTTGAAGGGTCTATCTGATAATATTAAGAGACAAAAGGGCACATTTTAATAGTCAGACCTTCATGAATCCTTTTTAAGATTCTTCCTTCAGCCTGTAGATTGCATTGTCCATATTAGGTACAAGGTTTGGGTAAAGATAGATAGAACTAGTAAGAGGTATGTAAAAACTGAAATTCTCTGAACTTTTAGGTGAATTAGAGATTCCTTTTTTAATATTCTTTTTAAAACTCTGTTGTTTCACAGGTTAGCTCCAACAGGTCTGAACTGTTTTTCACCACAGGAAGTAGTTACTGAAGATCAAATTTAAGAGGTTGTGTTAGGCCTTACTAGATTGTACTGACTTATTACCAACAAGTTTTAGCAGTATTACCCAGGGAACTTCTGCAAGTGACTTGGAACCAGGAAATTGGATTTACTGAGAGGAACACCTCTCCAGAACTGCCCTGGGAATGAGTCCTATTCCAGAATTTCTAAGAGAAAATGTTTCCCAGGATTAGATAACTATTTGGGACAGCTAAGACTCATGAGGAAGTATGTTGATTAAATGGATATCTGAAGTGGGTTACCAGGAACAAGTTGGACAAAGGAGACTTCATGTTATTTAATGTTGATGATCATTATTATATTATTTGTGCTTTAGCATTTTCTGGTGCTCATTTTTGCCTGCAGTGGTGTATGCTCAGATTCTAATATGGACACACCTGTTTAAAAGTATGTGATCAAGGACAGGTATTACAAACCTCTCTATGATCAAAATGGGGGGTTGTGATGGTAATTTTTCATTTTTGATTTTCTTTTGTTAATTTTTAGTTATGCCATTCCTCCTGAAACATTTGGACTAACCAAAATCTGTTTTCTGGCAATATTAACTTCACCTGACTAAAACCCGAACCATGTAACGATAGTGTTAAGGAAAGACTTTTTTGACATTCTTCAGATTAAGAGGCTAAAGGGGAGCTTGAGCTTCCTGAAGTAACTTAGCTATTTGTGAAGGATTCTCTGTACATTAACTCTGTTGGCGTGCAAATTTTCCTGCTCACTGTGAACTTTCTAAATATATTTTACTCTGTAACCTGACTTTGTTTACCTTTAGAGTCTATTTAACTAGTTCTGTTTCCTTTGGGGATGTATGAGATTATAATTCTGTTTAATTAAGTTTGTTCAACATTTATGGCCTAAGAATATGTACAAGATTGGTGTATGTTAAAAATCATTTCTCTATATCTCTGACATAATTTTTGCAAATAAAAACTTCATTAGAATCCTAATTTTTGTTCAGGGCTATTTTTCTGCTTCCTGACATTGTGCTTAAACATAATAAAACCCAGGTTTCTACCTCTATTATCAGCAGTAACCTACCACATGAACTCAAAAAGGAGATATTTCTCTCATAATAGTTCCTTCCCTAATTTGGTGATTTGTTCTTTGATGGAGGAAACATCATGAAACTTTAAGGGAAACATTCAACAGGGACTAGTAGAAGGCAAATCTAATGAACACATTCCTTGTTACATCTGTGCGGGTACCCACTTTCAAACTTGCCATCTGTGTAAATTGCTTTGGCTAAAAAAAAAAAAAGTCACCTGGTGTCCAGTCTTCTGGTATTAAGCTTCTTTGAATTTATCTTGGTGGATCTTGGATGACAGACACCCAATCCAGTCCATACTCAAAAGTCTTTGCAGCTTGCTAAGATAACTGGAATGTATGCTCTACTGGAATAACCTTTGAGAACTCTGGGTCACACAAGAGTGTGTTAACCCTGTGTTCGATTAAGCTAAGTTAGGTTTGGATTTGGATTCTCACTGGCAATAAAGCACACTCCCGACAGAACATAGCTTTTACTGAAAGACGGGAAATACTCTAACAAACACAGTTAACACAACAAAGACAAACACACAAACAACATAGATTCATCACCTCCCGGAGGAAGTCTAGCACTTGATCCTCTCAAAGCTGAGGAGATCCCGGCTTACGCAGCTCAGCTCCATCAAGGCCTGGAAGAGGAAGCTGGTCCTAGGAGAAGCGTCCTGCCCATGGGTGAGATCTCCTGCACTTGTTCCACGTGGAGACTTTTATAGCATCCTGAACAAGGAAGGCTTACTGCTAACTGTCCAGGATATTCCTGGGTAGCGAGGGTAGCCACTCCCCTCAGGAGGGGAAGATTTTGCCAATCATTTTGTTTTTGAGAACTGGCTAGGACCTCAAGAAGCAGTTTCAGAATTTCCTGTCCTTTGTTCAAGACCTATCTGTCTCCTAGTGGAAGTGTATTCAACTCTTTTTTTGGGCCTATCAGCCAGAGGAGAATGTCTGAGAGGTTCATTCTTGTTGAAGGTTTATCAGTTGGAGAAGAATGTCTGATTCTTTATTCCAAGCCAGAAAGTCTAAAGATCTTGCAGGAGCTGGGGGATGGGAGAAGGAAGAAAAGCCAGGCTTACACTATAATATGGAAGATCTTCTATAACGATTTATCATTCACCCTGACTCCACAAGGAGGTGTTAGAGGAAAATTTTAGTAGAGATGACCCCACACCCACTTCAAGGCAAATGGGACCCCTAAGTGTGTATATGTCTTATACCACTGCTTTCATTTTAAAATTTTCCTAAATTTCCTTGGTGAAATCCTTAGAGGGACAGAAATCAGGTATCTCAATAAATCAAATCAATGAATATTTATTGATTATCTGCTGGGCACAAAGTTATTATAAAAACTCAGAATTTTAGATAAAGAAGGCAATAATTTCTAGGGCATGATTTCTATAGCTATAAGGCCTGAACTGTGTGTGTGTGTGTGTGTGTGTGTGTGTGTGTGTATGTGTGTATGTGTGTATGTGTTGGTGGGGCAGGGAGAGAGTCTTGGAGACAAAATGTGGCTTAACTCTGCCCTGGGGGAATAGGGTTCACTAAACTGGACTAGGATAGGGAAGTAGAAAATACTCTCCAGGCATCTGGAACATAAAATACCATGGAAACCACAGCACTCTACCATATGGGACAACTTAAGTTTTAGATTCACAAATGATAAATTCAAGGAGTAGAAATGGGAGTTCCAGTTGTGTCTCCATGTTGAGTTCACTTCTGTTTGAGTGTATGATGTGTGTGTGTGTGTGTAGTCCTGAACTACAAGGACGAATTTCTCTCTCATATTCTTGTGATTTCTTCATGGACCTGAACACACTTACAGAACAAAAGTTGAGGACAAAGGGAAAGTATTCTGAACTGAAAAGCCTCCCAAACACTGACCTAGCTCTGGCAAGGTGTGCATCAATCCTTATCATCTACACGTACAGGCCTAGAAAGTATACTGCCAAGGTAAGTGGACTTATCCACAGCATTCAACATTTCTCCATTTGCTGTAACCAATGGTTCCACATATGGATGGTGTGATGCTGGCTGGTGGAGAACCTCTGTTTCCTTGGTGTTAATTGTCAGGCCAAAATTAACACAAGCAGCAGAGAATACAACCGTATTCTGTTGCATCCCAGCCTCCTGAGGCTGCGTTGAGTGCACAATCATTTGTGAACAAAAAGTCACCCACTGACTCTCTCTCTCTCTACTTTAGTCTTGGCTTATAGCCTCTTCAAGTTAAATAACTTGCTGTCAATGTGGCAGCTGACTTTGATGCTGCTTTTTGTCCTAGTTGAAGGCATCCAACAACGTTGCAAAAACATCATGGTAAGAAGCACAGGAGCAAGCCCACGACCTTGCTTCGCTCCGTTGGTGACTGGGAAAGCACTAGCGTCCATTATCCAGAACTTGTGCAAGCATGCCATCGGATGTACAATGATGTACTGATGTAGAGTACTGATGTATGATACTGATAAACTTCTCTGGGCAACCAAATTTTGCCATGACCTTCCACAAGCCCTCATGACTGACAGTATCAAAGGCCTTGGTCAAATCGACAAACTCTCTTCTGCTCCTGGAATTTCTCTTGGAGTTGCCGAGCAGCAAACACCTTATCAAACGTTCTTTGGCCCTTTCTGAAGCCACACTGGCTCTCAGGTAGGTGACCATCTTCCAGGTAAAGGATCAACCTATTAAGGAGGACTCTGGCAAGAATCTTGCCAGCAATCACTAAGAGAGAGAACTCCCTGTGATTATCACAGGACAATCTATTTCCTTTGTTTTTATAGAGATGGACAGCGGAGGCATCCTTGAACTCCTAGGAGATGACCTCCTCTTGCCAAATCATCTGGAAAATTTCAGTCAGTTTACGTATGAACAGCGGACTCCTTGCCTTGTAAATCTCAGTTGGAATAGAATCTGTTCCAAGTGCTTTGCCACAGAAGAGGAGCCTAATGGCATTCAAAATCTCATCTTTAGCTGGAAATTTGGGCAGAGAGAGATTGACTTCTACCTGAGGTAGAAGGTCAGTGGCTTCAAAGTTATTAACGATGGTCCGTGGAGAACACTACGGAAATGTTCAGCCCATCTCTCCAGGATCATGTCCTTGTCACTAATCAGTGTGGTTCCATCAGCACTGAGTAATTGAGATGCACCATAGGTCTTTGGCCCATAAATAGGGCATTGTAAAAGCACTTTGGATTGTTACTATCAGCATAAAACTGAATTTCACCTGCATTCTTACCGATCCAAGGATCCTGCATTTCTTTAAGCTTCACTTGCACTGCCTTCTTAGAGATGGATGAACTATCCTGCTATTCTGTAAAGTCGCCAGCCTTACTCTCTCTTCCATGGTCATCGAAGTCCAGTGTCAAGACAAAAATCAAGATGACTGGTGATGGCTTGGGATGCAGTGAATGATCTTGGTATCTAAGATGTCTAACCAAGCTCCAAGTGTTCCATAGAACTTGCTTCAGTCACCCTCACGGCTGTTGGAACAAATTGTTCTCATCCACCCATTCCGCCAGGGGATATCTTCACATGCTTGGAATAGGCACCCTCCTAACTCACCAACAGGTTTGAGACCCCTCAGTTACTCTCAACCTGTTTTAGTCTGTCTGCCTAAAAGGTTTATAGGGGTGTGGCCGCTGCTTATGCTACAGCTTCTTGGAACCTGCCTCAGGTGAATCAGGTGGACACCAAAGGTGGAAAGCAGCTCTGAAAAAGGCTCAGCAGCCCCTATGCCAGAAGTCCAAGTTTTCACTGAGACCCCTACAACCCCTTTTGAAGGATAGGGGAGATGCAGGAAGGGAAGAACTCACTATGTGCCGGTCACTGAGCTAAGTGCTTGTAATGGTAAGAAGGGTGGGACTTTTTTTACTGTTTTCTCTTTTGCAGCGCTAAGGTAATCAAGTGCCTTTAATGAGTCTTGCCTTAAGTGGGACCTTTTCTTGTCTTTTGTTTCGGAGCGCTTCTCAGCACTGAGGCATTCAGTCGTCTTTGGGGCTTGCCTTTGTTTAAATCAAGTCATTGATTGGAAACAATGTATATGATGTGGGCTAGTGACTAAAGATCTTTCCCACACCCTTTTGCTAAGTAGGTGCTGAGTCATCAGGGCCCTGAACAAGGTATATATGATCTGAGGTTGGCATTTTGTTTTGGTGGCATGCTCATTGGAAGAGAGTTGGTGACAAGACTCTGGGTAGCCATCGAAGCCCCCTGGCTTTGAAAAACACAGATGTTGGTGCCTCTCTCTGGTAACTATGCATGTAATGTCCTGGTCAGACAGCTAGAGGCCTGTCTGTTGATTTCTGTGTGTTATTTACTCTGTTTATATAATTTCTGCTTGTAATTTCTGTTTGTATTTGCTCTGAAGTTCAGCGTGCTGACTTTTTCCCCTGAACTAAGTGAATGATATATGTATGTTTAATTAGAGTGAGATTGTTAACCCCTTAAAATTACTTTCCTTAGAAAAGCAGATCAAAGAGCCTGTGCTGACAGCCCTCCTGCGTGCTCTTGTCGTCGGTCTTTCTCCGCCATTGTTGTTACGGCGCTTTATATATAGTCAATTGATCCTTACAACAAACCTATGAAGTAGGTATTATTATTGTCCCTGTTTTACAGTTGGGGAAACTGAAGCAGGCAGAAATTTAAGCAACTTACCCAGGGTCATATGGCTAGTAAGTATTAAAAGCCTGATTTGAATTCAAAACTTCCTGTCTGTAGACTCAGCGCTCTATCCGCTCTTCCACCTGGAAACACATAGAAGTGTTTGTAGGCAACAGGGAAGGAGCCGGTGATAGGGAGAGACTGAAGATTAGAGTAGGGATGATAATGGGAGCAGTCTGTTGGAGAAGACAGGAAGGGCTGGGATCAAGGGTGCAGGTAGATGAGTATTTAGTTTTCTACCTGTGGAGGATGCTTGGTCATCCTACTGCCAGATAGGTTGGAAAGATTCTCTACTTACCTTTACACAAAGGGATCAAAATCTTCATTGCATTTACATGTTTTCTGCTGGGTGCTCCTCAGTATGATACACAGATGTTTGTGTTGGGGAGAAGACAGGCAGGACTTTGCTGAATTTCAGGGTAAATTAAGGCAAAAGGAAGATCCTGCCAGGGACCTCCAAGAAGTACATCCTTATCCAGCACAGGCCATTGCCTTCTACCATGTCAATTGCCTTTGCTGATGACACAGAGATGGACATGGGCTGCAGTGGAGTTCCCTGGAAAATAATATTATCCTGAAGTTACTGGGAGCAGTGTGTGTGTGTGTGTGTGTGTGTGTGTACACATGCATGTGTGCTGAGGGGAGACAGGGATTTGAACCTTACAGTGGAGGTATGCCTGATCCCTCTCCTTCCAGGAATTCCATCAAGGAAACTTGGAATAATATTTAAATCAAAGCAAATAATCCAACTCCTTTTTGGTGCATTTTCCCTAGGGATACAAACTTTTCTCGTTCTCTCTTATGCTGGATGTATAGAAATCATATGTCCGAGTAAACACCATTTGCAGAATGTCTAGGTGACGAATGGGCCATGTTTCAAAAGTTCATTTATAAGCTAGCTATCCGGCATTCGGTATGGAAAAACAACACATATATGCACGTCTTTTACCTTCAGAGGCTGACTTCTCTGGCTAGCCCATTAACATCCATTTAACCTTTGGGTGGAATAATACTGATGTTCCACTATAAAAACTGGACGGTGCTTTACTGACACGAATTATCTCATCTGGTTGATTTCACTGCTCCTTGAGGGCTGGGTCTTTTGTCTCTTTCTGTATCCTCAGGGCTTCGTATAGCACATGGCAGGCATTTGCTAAATGTTTATTGATTGATTAATTTGATCCTCACAACAACTCTATGAAGTAAGCTGTTATTGTCCCTCCCTTAGGGATGAGGAAACTGAGTCAGGCAGAGGCTAAGTGACTTGCTCAGGTCACACAGCTAGTGAGGGTCTCAGGCAGGATTCAAACTCAGGTCTTCCTGACTACCAAGTCTAGTACTCAATCTGCTCTCTCACCTAGCGTAATGGCCTGAAAACAACTGTCCACCTGGGTAAGAAGAGAGCAGTCTACCCTGGCTGAGGCTGCTGTCTTAACACTAGATAGGGCTCCCTGCTAAGTGTCACAAGTTCTTCTCTAATCTCTCCAGAGAACCAAGACTTGTTGTGTCCTCTGGGCCGAGGGACTTGCCTGAGCAACTGGTGATGCAATCGTATAGTACTGCAATGATTGGTTCATCCTCAGTGGCAAGGATAGTGATTAGAGGACAGAGTGTGGGCAGGTCTAGACTTGAGGTTGCCCTCCATAGGGGAAGTTTGGGGGTGTGGAAGGAAATTAGCTTGGCTGGGGTAGGAGGTTAGAGCCCAGTGTGTGGAATAAACAGCCAGACATGGGACCTGAGCAAAGCCTGGGAGCTACACTGTTACTCCTGCAGCTGCAGTCATCCCTGTCCTGGGGAGCCACTCCAGGTATGAAGTGGGCATTCCACTGAGGTGCATAGAGAGTGGGAACCAAGGAGGTCATTCTAATATATGAGGAAAGGGGACAATATGCTTTCCTATTTGGGGAGATCTACTGCTCCTTCTCCTACATCTCCCTTAGCTTTTGAGGCTACTTCCCCGTATTGTCAAGATGTGAGGAGAGTAGTCCTTTTGGGGTGGGGATAGGGAGGTAGAATTCAGAGATCAAGGAATGGGACTGAATCATCCCAAGGTCACATCTAGGTCTAAACATCTAGAGAAGAACTTACCTAGGCAATGTGGATTACATAGTAATTTCGGGGGATCGTTGAAGCTTCTTCCTTCACCTCTAATCTGCCCTGCAAGGGCCAGGAATCTGGCTCTTCATACAATATAGCAGATGACGATGAGGGAGTTAGAACCCTTTATGGGCAGATGGGAGTAGAACTGCCATGAATTCATCTTCTCTTTGTTCAGAAGGGGATCCCTAAATCACAAGGGCTGGGAGAAGTTCACAACCATGCCATCTCTTGGAGCAGGTGCTGTGGACACTAAGTCAAAGGCTGGATGTGACAAGGGACAGGGAGGGAAGGAGGGTCTGTTCTTTTCCTGACTGATGTCTCTCTGGTCCATCTTCCCAGCAGTGTTGGCATCATTATTGGGGAATAACCTAGAGAACTACACATTCTCTCACACACTGTTCTGCCAGGATATGGAACCCCTCCTGGGTCTGTCCGAGACCTTCAATGGGGACCAGCTCTTCTCCTTCGACTTCTCCAGGAACTCTCGGGTGCCCCGGCTGCCTGAGTTTGCTGCTTGGGCCGGTGATGAGGGAGACATCAAGGCCATAGAAGATGACAAGAAGCTCTGCCAGGAATTGCAAAACGTTTTGAGTAGAATTTTGGAAGGCCAAATCCCTGAAGCTAGAGGTCAGGGGCCAACATGGGGGGGAAGGTTATAGCCTGATTCTTCTTTCCGCTCTCTAAGCCCTCACCCTCCTTCCCAACTCTTCAACCCTGATTCTGATTTTGCTTCTAGCCCTACCTTATGTACAGACCCCAGTCTGGAGGTGGGAGGAGGGTAAGAGGCCAGCAGACATTCCAATCAATTTGCCTGACTTGTGTGGAGTGGCCAACACTGTACTTAGCACTGGGGACAATATACAGCAAATATATGGCATGGTCTACCTCTCACCCTCACTCCCACGGCTGAGATCACCATAATCCAAATACTAGCTGTGTGACCCTGAGCAAGGCACTTCATTTCTGCCTGCCTCAGTTTCCCCATCTGTAGAAGTATAATAATAGCATCAACCTGTCAGGGTTGTTGTGACAATCAAATGAGATAATATTTGTAAAGTACTTTGCAAACCTTAAAGTGCTAGATAAATGCAAGCTGTTATTATCATTGCGATTATCGATAGCAATAATCCAAATCTAGTTCTGACATTGTCAGCATCGCTCCTTGGATGAAAGCCCTTCTTTTTGCCCCAGCCCCTCCCCCCCACCTTCAGCTCCTATGCCCCACATTTCCTCTGTTGCCTTCCTCCTTCCTTCTATACACAGCCCTCAGACAAACATCCTCTAGACCACTTCTCCCTCCATTATCATCGTCACATTTGTTCCCTTTACCACCTTCCTCTAGGAAACCCTGTGCCTGAAGTTTTCACTCTGGAGCCCCTGGAGTTTGGGAAGCCCAATACACTCGTCTGCTTTGTTAGTAACATCTTCCCACCTCAAATAACTGTGAGCTGGCAGCACAAAGGAGTCTCTGTGGAAGGCAGTAGCCCCACTTTTCTCTCAGCTATAGATGGACTTGGCTTCCAGGCCTTCTCCTATCTGAACTTCACACCCACATCCTCTGATGTCTTCTCTTGCAATGTGGCACGGGAAGGTGACCTCTTCAGTGCTATAGGCTTCTGGGGTAAGGTCCTCCCTCCTGGTGCCAGGGTACCCTGGGGGAAGGGGAGGAATGGCATATGGATTCTTTTGGGGGAGAAGCCTCCTGTCCTTTTCCTTCCCACCTTGAACTACACGACATAGTCCTCAGGACTTTAGCCTTTCTTTCCTAGATCTATCCCCTAGGCCATCCCTTTTCTGCTCTGGTCCTGAAAGCCTACTCTGCCCTTTCCTTGTGTCCAGTGCCTGAGAATCCACTACCCTCTGAATTGTTGGAAAATGTACTGTGTGGTATTGCCTTTGGCCTGGGAATTGTCGGCATCATAGTGGGTATTGCCCTCATCATCTACTCCCGAAAACCATGTCTAAGTGGTACAGGTGAGAAGGCAGGGGATAACTGGAGGGAGGGTGGAGTGAACCTAAGATGGTAAGGAGTGAGACCCAGAGGCACAGGAGAAACAGGATTGCTCTTTTGGGAGAGGGTAACTTGTGGCATTAGTCAAAGGCCATGCAAAGGATGTTGGGTCTTTTGTTAGGTACCAAGTGGGGAAACAGAAAAAACAAACACTGACCCTGACTTTAGGGAGTTTATTTTCTAGTTGGGAAAAATAAATATAAATATATAACATAAACATGTGTGTGTGCATATGTATATGGGGCAGCTAGGTGGTAAAGTGGATAGAATGCAGGGCCTGGAGTCAGGAAGACCTCAGTTTAAATGTGGCCTCAGACACTTACTAGCTGTGTGATCTTTGGCAAATCACTTAACCCTATTTACCTCAGTTTCTTCATCTGTAAAATGAGCTGGAGAAGGAAATGGCAAACCACTCTTTACCAAGAAAACCCCAAATAGGGTCATGAAGAGTCTGACATGACTGAAACAACTACAAAAATATATATACGTGTGTATTTGTGTATATATATGTACATGTACATATATACATGCACATATACTTATATGGACACACACATGTGCACATGTAGATGAGTATATACATGTATGAATGCGCACACACATGTGCATGTGTACATATACATGCACCCATACAGATAAATACACATACATAGAGGTGAATCGACATACATGGGAGTGAATTAGAGGATTTGTGATATGGGGAAGAACAAAGGGCATAATATGGATAATATGGCGGGGGGAGGTTGCAGGGAAAGCTTTATTGAGAATATGCTTCTTAGGCAGAAGACATGCTATCTGACACTGAGCCAGGGTGGGATACAAGCAAACAACAGGAGTTTTAGGTATAGGCGTTTTAGGGAAGAGAAAGATCTCTCCAACTAATAACTCATTCCCTCCTCAGACTGAATTGTTGGTGCCTGAGCCTGGCTTTCTTCACTTCTGTTGCAACCACTACTATAGGAGACATCTTTCCAGGGGATTTCCTTCTGAGGGGAGGAGAGCACCCCCCCCCCCGCAGCTGGGAATCCCAGAGGGCAGAGGCCCTTCCGTTGGGGATCTCAGAGGGGCCTATACCCTACTACTGAGGGGCTGGAAAGGGAGTTCCTGTATTATCCCTTCTCCTGTATTTGTGACAATAAAGGTTGTTTCTTAATGTCTGGTGCAGTCCCTTTCAAAATAGAAATAATGTTTGCTACAGGACTTCTCCACCTGGATGTCCCCCAGTCACTTCAGAATGCATGTATATATGTCAGTTTTCAGAAAATATTTCTTTATGTAACTAGAGCTATCCCAAATGACAGTGGGCTGCTTTAGCCAGTAGTGACTCCCTCATTACTGGATACTTTCAGCAGAGAGGATTCCTATTCAGGTGTGGTTTATTTATCATTTATACAAGAAAACTTTAGGTTTCTTTTCTGGAATTCAGTTTCTCCTCAAATAATTCTCTTTGTCTCAAATTTCCATCTCGTTTCTATTTTATGATGCTACCATTTTCCTGGTGTTCCATACAGAAAACCTTAGAGTCGTCTTTGACTATCTCTTTCCTTTGATACTTATAGCCAATGGTGTGATGGCAAAGGCGTACAATAGGCTGTCTAGACTTTCTTAAGTCTAGACAATCAATAAAACAATAAAATCTGCCTCAGTTGGTAGCATCTGGCAAAGTAAACGCTCAAGTTGAAAATTTAACAACGGGCTCTCATGAGCCAGTACCAGCTGCCTCCAGTACACCCCTGTTTATGGTCAACCACTTACCAAACCCTGTTCTTTCTTCCTTTGAACCCTCTTTCCTTTAGTCCACACTGCCACCACCACAATCCAGAGGATGACAGAATTGTGGCTATAGCCTCCTAGCTGTCCTGCCTGTCTTCATTCCCTCTGCTCAAATTCTTCTAGCATCCTTCCTCCAGACTAGTCTTAAAACTCTGCTATCAAATGTTATTCCTCTACTTAAGAATTTTCAGTGACTCCCTGTTTCTTCAGTCAAATTTCAACTCCACATCCCTTAGTAACCCGTTGCTCAGATTCATAGCTCTGAACTCAGGTTGAATCTCTGCAGCCACTCATGATAACTCACCTCGGTGGCTAGATCCCTAGCCTTGGTTTAGCCCCTAGGCAACATCTGAATTTTACTCTTGCATCTCTAAGGGCCCTTTTACCAGCTCTCCCAGTGACGAAACAGTTGAATGCAGGGTTTGCTCACTGTTCTCAGGACTTTGAAGGATTTCTTTAGTCTCTGTCTGCTCAAGCACTGCAGTGAGGCAGCGATGTCTTCTTGCCTCACCTGCCTACTCTTTCCGGGGCCTGCTCCCTCTTCTCATCACCTGTTGTTTCTGCTACCACTATGGCTGCTGTGATCAATACCATAAAGGGTGCTCCAGGCTCTATCTTGGCTTTGCCGTCTCTCTCAGCAGCCTGGCTGCCACAAGATGAAAACGAATGGTCCTGGTGCTTGGAGATGAGGTCCAAACAGTCTCAGAACCTCCAGTAACAATGTGTGTCATACATGTAATCCCCCATGGACATCCTCTGGTCACCCTGAGATAGTCCACGTGTTTGTCTTGCAGATCATAAGATTTATAGCTGGAAGGGATAATGGAGGCCACCTTAGCCTGGCCAAGGGTCACAAAGGTACCAAGTAGCAGATTTGGACTCTAGGTGCTTTGCTTCAGAGTTTATCTTACCCCCATTCACTTCTATACTGTCAAAGGTCAAATGCTGTTGTGTGCATTAAATATTAATTATTCCTCCTCCACTTCACTTCGGTAATCTGATTCCACCTTACTAATTGGCTCATGTGAACTCTCACTGTTGATCAGCGCTCGTTTGTTCTATGCACATTCTTGGCTTCGTTCATGGTTTTTTCTCCATGTGAAATGTTTTCCCTCTTCCTCTCTGCTTAGCCAGATCTTAGCCGTACTCCAAAGCCCCACTTGAGTTCCACCTCCTTAATGATAGCTTTCCTGACTGTTTTAGTATTTGAGGATCTCTAGCTCTCTAGAACTTTGGTTACAGCTGGGGAACACTGTAGAGATCCTCTAACCCAATTGCTTCATTGAGGAAATGGAGCCTTTTTTCCCCCTTTTTCTCAGTTTCTATTTACTTTATTTTTAATTTATTGAATAAAACAAACTTTCCATAACATAGTGCAATAAAAAAAGGTGATTGCATATGAAACTGCAAATCCACTATAGGCAACTTGCTATTCCTTTCAAATATACAATAAAATTATCACGTAAATTTCTTTTTTTTCCCTTTTCTTTCTTCCCTCCCCTCCTCCCACCCTAGAGATGGCTACCATTAGACACAAATAAGTACATGTATGTACAACTATGCTGTACATGCTTCCATTTGTCAGTTCTTTCTCTAGATGCAGATAGCATCTTTTTTCATACGTCCTTCCTCCTTTAACAATAAAAGCTGAAATTTGGAGAGCGCTCTGCAGCACAGAGTATCTTCTATGATCCTCGTTGATGGCTGAATTGCAGTCAGTATATTTGTGTGAGTTTGAATCCTACTCCTGATCCTCGTTAGCTATGTGATTTTTATCACTATTTTTATCTCCCAGAGGCTCAGTTTCCCCATCTGCCAAATGGTGATGAAACTTGTACTATCTGTATCACAGAGTTGTTGTGAGGAAAACACCTTGCAGACATAAACGTGCTATATAAAGGTAAATTACTATGCTTAGTGTTGCGTGTCTTTTCTCCCTAAATAGAATGTAAATTTCTTAGGGTCGGAGAGCATTTCTTATGAATCAAACGAGGCCAAGCGAACACAGTGAGAGGACTAGAGTCAGGAAGACCTGAGCTCAGATTAAACCTCACTTATTAGCTCTGTAACCTTAGGCAAGTCACTTAAACTGTCTCAGTTTCCTCACCTGTTAAACGCGGATAACGATGACACCTGCCTTCCGGGCTGTTGTGAAGATTAAATGAGAATCACCATCAACCGCTGAGGCCACGTCGCACCATGCCCGGCACATAGTAATGCTATATAAAGGTTAGCTATTGTTATTAAATGGGCTTAGAAATCGTCTAGTGCAGGGGCACTTAACCTGGTTTGTGTCATGGGACTCTCTGGCAGCCCGATGAAACCTATGGGCCCCGCCTCAGAAAAAGGAAAAAAGAACAACTAGGTGCTATATGAAGGGGGAGCTAGAATAGTCCCTGCTCGCAGCAAGCTCTCGCTCTAATGGGAAGGACAACACCTCCAGGAGGTTTCAGCAGCAGGTCAGATGAAAAGGGCCCATGTTCCTTAGGGTACAGTGGCTAAGTGGATGGGAATGCCCTGTCTTTCATGTCATTCTGCTGATAAAACTCAACAATTTCTGACCTTGAAGCTTTTGACAGTGTCGAGGACTCTGGGGACAAGAACCTTCCTTCCTGGGCCTTCATTAGCTGTGGCGGTAGCCCCTTGCCAGGCTCCAGATGCATAGAAGTTGTTTTCTAGGGTCATGCTTAAGGACACTGAGCTGGATCTTGGGTTCGGGGTCCTGGGATGTCTTGACACAACTGCTGTTTAGCCACATCTCCCCTGTTCTATACTTGCACAGTTGATTTTGTTTCTCTTAATCTAAGTGCATTGTCTGTACGTTTATATTTATATCGTTTCATCTTCCTGGATCCAGCCTAGACTTCTAACCTTATAAGACCTTTTGGGAGCTCAATTCTGGCTCTCTCTCATGTCAAGTTTCCCTCCCAGCCGCATGCCATCTATTTCTTCAAGCAAGTCTCTGATCTCAAAAATGTCAACCAAGCCACTGACGTGTAAATATCTAATAGAGATGTTGTATCGGGGAGTCCTCAGGTGAGAGGTGGAGCTGTAAAGAACTACCTGATTTATTCAAGAAAGCTATGAACAGATGGAAGGAGGGAACCAAATGGCAAAAAAGGGGAAAAAATAACTTGGAGTGGCTGTCCAGAATCTAAGGATACAGGGAGAGCCTATGTCTAAGCTGGAAGGAGGAAAGAGAGAGAAGACAACATTGTGAGGTTTATAGCCAGGTGGAATTGGTGAGGGAGTTATCTACACTGATACTTTCAGGGTCTCTATACCAAAAGGAGCTGTACTCCTAGAGCCCCCCAAAGCAATGATATGAGACCTTCAGAGGGCAAGATTAGGGCTAAAAGTAAGTATGACAGAAGCTGGAGAGTAGAAGTTCAGTACATTGGCTCAAATTGTGACCCTCAGGGGCAGCTAGGTGGCAAAGTGAGTAGAATACTGGCCCTGGAGTCGGGAGGACCTGAGTTCAAATCCAGCCTCAGACACTTGACACACTTACTAGCTGTGTGATCTTGGGCAAGTCACCTAACCCCAATTGCCCTGCCTTCCCCCTCAAAAAAACTGTAACCCTTAGAAGAGGGGTCCAAGGACTTACAAGGAAATGGGCACAGTAAAGAGGCATGACTGTAGGTAGTGCCTGGAAGGGGCTGATAAATCCTTTAAGCTGAGCTGAGCTTACTAAATAATGTTTATAATTAACTTCAACTGTAAATAGTCTATGCCCTGAAGTTTCCTCACTCCAATCTTTCATACTCAATGACTCATGATTTTCTTAGTGAGGTCTCTCCACTGACACATGGTCCCTCCAGGCCTTAGCAGACTGTCCTCATGAGCTGTGTGGCTATGGACAAAATGCATCACTTGGTAGTCAAAGTTTGGGTGAAAAGTCTCTCTGAACTTAGCTCTGTCCTCAGGGCAAACACATACAGTACCTTCCCAGCCCATACTTAAAACCTTTCCAGCTTGATAGAACCTGCCAGAGGCCATGGTCTACTGGCACAGCTTTCCAGAACTCAGAGTCACCTTCAGGCCTGAATGAAACAGTCGAAGGGTTAGAAGGAGGGAAATCCCCTCACGTTGTAGTCAAATTAAACAGTGCTCTTGAACTGCCCCCCACCAAAAGACTCAGGCCTGTCCTTTTAGCCTTCCCCCTGCACGGACCAGTGTTCGTCACCAGGTTAGTGCATGCTGTTCCCCAGGCTTGGAACGCTGTCCTTATCTCTAGGGACATATCTGAATCCTACCCATCCTTCAAGGTCTGCCTCCTCCTCCAAGAACTTTCCCTGAATCCAGCCCATAGTGCTCTCTCCTTCCTCAGGACATGATAGAAACTTATTATCTGTAACAGTAGTTTAATAATGAGCCTACACATTCTCCATAATGTTGTCCCCTATCTCCCCTACTAGATTGAAAGCCTCACTAAGAGTTCTGGTTTACGTTTCTCCCACAGGACTTGCACACAAATTCCTTTCAATTCACTGCTGGACTGCAACAGAAGGTTTCAGAGAAGGCGTACTACAAGAAAAGAATCAGTGGAAAAAGACCACCTAGCCTCCCTTTTTTTTTTTACCTTTAGGTGGTGACAGTAGAAGATAAAAAGAAAAAGAAAAAAGAAAGACAATTTGACCTGGAACCACCATTTTCTCCGTACAGCTGAATCGATAATTGTGGATTCTTAACGGAGCTGGGCAATTGATGAAGAGATAGGACTTTGAGGGTGACAAGAGGGAAAAAAAGGAAGGAAAACAAGCTAAGAAAGAACAATAGGGTTGGGAGGGGGAAGGAAGAGAAGAAGCTACTATATAGAGGTGGGACTCTCCTTCTTTTCCTCATTTACTGAGAAGGCACGTCCGCATCCAAACCAAATAGGAAATGAAAGCACTTCCAGCCATGTCACTTCTTGCAGCCATCCCACGAAAGTTTCACTTCTCCACCTTCCCCCATCCCAGCTGACAGGATGGGACAGGAGGATGGAGTCACTCTGACTCTCTCTCAATCGCTGATCTCCCCCCGAAGCAGCTCCAAGGTTCACAGAATCCTGTTTCCAGTCTAGTTTTCCACCCATGTTAGAATGTCTTCTACAGTCTCCCCGACAGAAGCCATCTAGACTCTTCCTGAACATTTCCAGAGCCTGGGAGCACACGCTGGGAGGAGCAGTCTGTTCCATTCCTCAGCAACTTTGTTAGAAAGTTATTTTTACTATTCAATCCAAACATGCCTCCCTAGAACTTTTATACATTTGTCCAGTTCTGCCCCCTGAAGTAAGAGTGACCACTACACTGACTCCCTTTTCCAGGTGGTGATTGTTCAAGTATCTGAAGAGAGCTTTTTCTTAAGGTTAAACATGTGCACTTTGTTCCACTGTTCTTCACCTGACACGGTTCCCAGACTCCTCTTATTTTCCTCACCATCCTCCAAGTTCTCCTTAGTTTAGCAATGTTCGTCCTAAAATATGAAACTTTAGATATAATGCTACATATGACTCACCAGTTCAGAAAACTGCCCTTGATCTAAATTCTATGCTTCTATTACTACAGCCTATGCCTATTGGCTTCCTTCAAGTTCCAACTAAAATCCCAACCTTTCCCAACCCCTCTTAATCCTAGTGCCTTCCCTCTCTTAATTATTTCCTATTTATCCTGTATATAACTTGCTTTGAATATATTTGTTTGCATGTTATCTCCTCCATTAGATCTTAAGCTCCTGGAGGGCAGGGACTGTCTTTCGCCACATTTGTACAGCCAGAACTTAGTACAGCTCCTGTTACAGGATAGGTGCTTAATGTTTATTGCATTAATTAAATTAAAATAATTAAAATCCATTGCTTAATTAATATTTAAGTGCAAATCAGTTTGTTCTGTAAAATTTGAATTCAATCAAAAGGCTGCACTTAAGGATCTAGAAGGCCTTCAGGCCACAGGTTCCCCACCCCTGAGTTAGGGGATAGCTACCCCAAGCAAGTGAAGACTTCCCCAGAGGAATGGGCAGATGGGAAATTTGTTCCAACGGCCATGAAGGTGGCTGAAGTGGGTGCTGTGGAGTGCTTAGCGCCCGATTTGACATCTAAGGTACCAGGGTTAGACAACACATCCTGGGCCATCGCTAGTTGTCTTCACTTTTGTCTTGTCACTGGTCTCTGATGACTCTTGAAGAGAAAAGGAGGCTGATGACGTTGTGCAACTTTGCTTTACTTAAATCCAATTCACCCAGGAGTCAAGATATGACTCAAGGCATCATGGGTCCCCTTTGAAAACAAAGGCAAACAACAAATAAACGATTAAATCCTTCTCCTCCTCCCCCAACTCAGTTAATTTTTTAAGGCTGAATAAAAAAAATAACAAATTAAATGCAGGACTTCATTACTGTCATGGTTATTATTTTCATTAGGACAGGCCCACGACTTCATTGCTAGAGACCTCTTGGTGTGGAAACTCCCTCCCTTGGAGCACATTGGCAACTCCTCTGCAAGTTGTATTCTTACACAGTTGCCAGAGACCCTGATAGGTTGAATGATTATCACGCAGTCACGCAACTTGTATGTGTCTGACTTAGGACTTGAACTCAGGTCTGTCAGAGTCCAAGGCCAGCCCTCTGGATCACACCTTTGAATTTATACCAATTTGTCAGGGTTTGTTGCTGGAACTAAAAAGGCTTCAAGGAAAGCAGTCAGTTCTGGAGAAGTTAGCATTCCAGCTAAGCCGCTGATGGGTCAGGGACTTTACAGCTGGGGCTGTTAGAACATTGCAGAGGGAGCTAGTGACTCTTCCTCTTGCTATACGAAAAGCCCTCTGTCGGGTATTGTGCCCTTACTCCTGAGGCAGAAAATACTGTACCATATAGTAATATCAAAGTCCATTGCTGAGATTAAAAGGGCTTCACAGAAGAATCTAATGAACAAAATAGTATTACAAGCTACAGATGCTTGTATTTGTCATGTTAAAGGATGATTCCAAAGGCAAGGCCACATGGCTTATTTAGAGGCATCCGTATAATGACAGCAAGGGAAGGGTACCAGGGCATCCCAATGAGCCCCCCAACCCAGGGACCAGAAGTACTATCTCCAAACTAAGAATAGCCCCTTCAACCTCCTACGAGGGCAGGACTTTGTTTGGTATTCCTCCAAAGTTGAATTGTAAAGGGGCAGCAAAGGGGTAAGATCGACTTGCCAGTGTGGAAACAATATCTACCAGAGTCCTAGCCATGTATGTTAGACCAGCCCAGCAGACATGTTGCCCCCAAGGCGAGCTGTGAAAGGACTCTATGAAGAAAGAAGAGACTTCCAGGCCCTTCAGTACCAGGAGTTGTGACCCATGTGCCATTATATTCCAGATCTGAGCCCACTCTTTGCACAAATGCTGTATTTGTGGGAAAGTGTGTCCCAAGTTTATGGGAGGAATTTTTTTTAACTACCATTACTGTTACACTGTCTTAATGTCTTTTGGCTGATTGTTAATAGTAAGCATGCTGGTAGGGGCACATGAGCTATATATAGCATTAGCAGTGCGGACCCGCAGGGTTACCCTTAGAACATGATGTAGCAGCCACTCTCCATCCAGGAGTGCGAGTGCATGTTGAGGAATAACCTAGAGAGGACATCACACACAAAACCGCTCCTAAGACTTGATTGGTGGGGGTGAGGATAATGGCGGGGTTGGGAGTGGGAAGGGACCCGAGACATGAGCCATTGAAAAGGCTTCCTGGTTATCTAGGTCATAAAAGAGACAAATCCACAAGAAGCCAGTGCACTTTAGACTTGTTGAATGTCCCACTGCTAGACAAGAGATCTTACTATACTGAGCAGATATGTTTCTGTATGGAAAGAGGGGCAGGGGTTGGGGTACATAGGGTGACTACTACCTCAGGTATTTATAACAATGATGTAGCAAGAACAGCAGTTAGAAAATATTCTCACCATAAACTTGATGCATATTTTCCTACAAATACAAACAGCAGCAGTAATGGCACATGTCATGGCTGAAATGTGGGAAAGATGATGCAAATACAGAGGATGGGGTGATCGGATGACAAAATATAAAACTGTGGCACTCTGTGGCAAGGGTTCTTCTGGTGGGATATTGAGGGTCCTTCAGTGGGACAGAGAAAAGTCTCTCACTGAACCAAACTGGTAAGTTTGATAAGTGGATATTAAAGGAGGTTGACATGGTTGACAGGGAAGATGAAGATAATGCTAGAGGGACCATTTCCTGGATATTGTTAATATTCTTTAAGGAACTAGATTGCCAGCCTAAGAAAAATGAATGCAGACTGGCTCTGTGTGCTCAGTAACCAGAGACAGAGCTCTTCATTTTTAATGACCAAGTCCTGAAAGCAGAGATGGACTGAATTATAGCACAAGTGAAAGGGGTAATGCCAATGGGTAAAGTAAATATGGTCTCTGACCTTGATCAGTTGTTGTGCTTAAAAATGTGTTAAATCCTGTTGAAATCAGGACCACCAGGGAAGAGAAGGGGAAGAGTGAGATTGAGAACTGGGAATCTGTCCTAGTAGTAAGAAAGCCTTAGGTTTACTCTCTTACTAACACTGTAGGGGAATTACTGTCTCTACAGGGAAGGGGGGTGATTGTCAGTTGATGGGCTTTCACCATCAAGGAACTTGGGAGGTTTCAAGAGAAATTTAAAAAACAACCTAAATATTCACTGGAACAACAATTACTGACGGCATGATCCAAAAGAATCAATTCAGAGATATCATCTGTAGCAGAGTTCCATGGGGAATTCACAGAAAACTTGCTTTGGCAAATCAATATGGAAGCATATTTTTAAAAATCTCAAATTTTTGATTTCTCTAAAAATATTAACAAATACTATTCTCCAGCCTAAAACCCTTTTCAGACTTTACCCTTTAGGAAAATGAGAAGAACAAAGGCTAGGACCTTCCTTTGAAATGGAATAAGGGTGATAACCAAACTTAACTCTTTTCTAAATGGTAACTGTCTTCCTATCCATCTGGAGTGATCTATTACCTACTTGGAGATAATGTCTTCTTTTTTGAAAAACAAGGTTCAGACAGTGATCACAGGAAGGAAATCTTAAGGAAAAGTGGTCCAAAAAGGAACTGAGTGGTGACTATTCTGGAATGTTAACCAGAAACTGTATTTTAACATATTATGATTTTTACCTCATTCAAGATTCCTACAAATGTTATCTGAAAACTTCTTGGAGAAGAGAGTCATGTTGAAAGGCATGGGATACTATACCAGTTTGGCCATCTCCCTCCACAAGCTAGAAATGGTTTGGCTATAATGTTAAATTCATTAAAATTGTTTCTGGCAGACTTGAACCTAAATGTCAAAGTATAGTATTAGAATTGTTTTCCTTCAATACCAATTAAATCTGTTAGAGTCCCCAGATGGGGTCTTTCCTGTGGCTAGCAGTTGTACATACTTCGATCCAGTCAGTTCTCCATCAAGGAAGGTCTTTAAGTGATGGGGCGAAGTTTCCAAAAGAGATGGATTTGATAGACTGGATCTATATTGCTCAATCCCTCCTCAACTTTGGCCTTCCATACCCTCTGACTGACCTGGTTTGGGGCACTTGAACCTGCCTTTGGGCAGAGGCTTCCCAAATTTTGTCAGGCCATGGCCTCTCCCAGACCTCCCCCACCACAATCCACACAGGTATCAACTGGCAAATTTTTTTATTTATAGAAATTTTCTATATTTTCTATTTTTAATTCTTTTGATTTTTTATTGTTTCTTGATGTCTCATAAAGTCATTAGCTCCCACTTGCCCCATTCTAATTTTTAAGGAATTATTTTCTACAGTGAGCTTTTGTACTTCCTTTCCCATTTTAGCCAATTGTACTTTTTAAGGAGTTCTTTTCTTCAGTGAACTTTGGTACCTCTTTTTCCATTTGGCCAATTCTGCTTTTCAAAGGCATTCTTCTCTTTGCTGGATTTTTGTGCCTCTTTTATCATTCGGCCTATTTTGTTTTTAAAGGTGTTATTTTCTTCAGTATTTTTTGTGCCTCCTCTACCAAGCCGTTGACTCTTTTTTTCCTGACTTTCTTGAACCACTCTTATTTCCATTTCCAATTTTTCCTCTATCTTTCTTACTTGATTTTAAGATCCTTTTTGACCTCTTCCATGGCCAGAGACCAATTCATATTTTCCTTGGAAACTTTGGATGTAGAAGTTTTGATTTTGTTGTCTTCTTCTGAGTCTGCATTTTGATCTTCCCTGTCACCATAGCAACTTTCTATAGTTAGGATCTTTTTCTGCAGCTAGCTCATTTTTCCAGCCTATTTCTTGACTTTCATCTCTATGCTAAAGCAGGGCTCTGCTTCCAGAGTAGAGGGGGCACTGTACCAAGCTTCAGGGTTTTTTGTGCTGCTACTTTTAGAGATAATTCTGGGGACCTGTAAGTATTTGGTTCTTCCAAGGTGGTATAATCTAGAGAGAAGTGCTCTAGTCTGTGAGTGACCACAAGCACTCTTTTCCACCCTGGAACTGTGATCAGGGTCCTAGCTCTTCTGTGGCAACAAGCTCTGGTGTGCTAGTGCTCCTATTTGCCCTGGGACTGAGACCCAGGCCTGTAATCCAGATCCAAGTATGGGCAATGCAACAGAGTTCTGCCCTAGGTGCCAAAGGGACCCCTGTAATCTTCTTCTGACCAGTTGTCTGACCTGCTTACTGTCTATGGGCTGAGAGGTCCAGAAACCACCATTGATTCAGTTGCCACCAAGACCTACTGCTGTTTTGCTGGGGTACAGCCTGTGCTGGTGCAGACTGCACTGGACTGTGCTTTACTCTCACCCTGGTGCAACAGACCTTTCCTGACAAACTTCTAAATTATCTTGGGCTGGAAAATTGTTTCACCCTGTCCTTTTGTGGGTTCTGCCACTCCAGAATTTGTTTTGAGGCATTATTTAAAGTTGTTTGCAAAGGTTTCTGGGGAGAGCTCAGATGAGTCTCTGCTATTTCTCCACCCTTGGCTCTACCTCCTCTCTAAGTTGGTTTTTTTGAGAGTTTAAAGTCCCATTAGAGAGAAATGATATTTTTTATTATATTTACAATCAACGATTAAATTAGGATCCAGGCTTTTCTCCTTTATTTAGGGCCCAACCCCTACAGAAGGTCAGTCAGTCTCTGAAAGACATGCCTAATTGATGAGGTTGCCCTAACCCTTGGGGAACATGCTCCTCGAAATTGGGCCAGACCCCACCCAACTAGGAGACCTTACTTTTGTAGGTAGCAAGCCTGTACAAGGGCTTGGTTTGGAGGGTGAACAGAATCTAATCCAGGCAAGTTCTTGCTTCAAGGTGAACAGCTCCTGTCCTGGTACCCCTCTTTTAGAATTTAAGGTGACCCACTTCATGAAGGAGAAAACCAACCAAAGTGGTCTGGGTGAAGATAGATTCCCTTGCCCAGATTGTTGGAGGCAGCTGAGTGTCATGACCAAGCCACATTCTCAGCAGGAGGAGCTGAAGACTTAAAGTGCACCTCCTCATTAAATGCCTACCAATCAGGGTTGATTTTCACTAGTTAGGGGCATTCTCGTTCAAAAAATATTTAAGGCTTTCAGGCTGTCCATGTTTTTACTTTTGGTTTTCCCAGAGAAACCACTGGCCATCAATTTATTGATCATTAGCTAGCCTAGTTAATAAATTGATTATTTATTACCCAGAAACTGTCTCTCCAGGTTTTCATTTGTAACACATCATTTCAGTTATATTTTTTCAATATTAAGTAAATTCTGACACTTATGAAAATTAAAATAACTCAAGGACCTTTACAGATAATGGTCTGAGATAGTCAACAATTAAATTTCAATTTTTACATAGATTGCTTTACGGTAAGTGGGTATCAACATTTTTTTTAAATAAGGGGAGTAGTTGCTACATAAAGTTTGGAAATCACTGTTCAGTCATCTTGCTACTCCTACAGCTCAGGATGAGACAATCTAAGGCACCTATTTTCTCTGGCAATCATTGAAGGTTTGGCATTTCCCCAGTGTTCCCTGTAGAAGAGAATGGAGTGTGCGGCCACCAGATTGAGTATGAGATTCCCAGGGCTGGGTCCTTTTTGGGGAAAGGAATTAGGTTAGTGGCTTCTTGAACCTCCCCCTAGTGGTTAAATTAGGGTTGAAATAATATGGAGAAAGCGGGGAGGGATGAAGCAGCTTTTCCCCACAAGCCCCTTCCTGAAGGTTTTCTGTCCTAGGGTGGGGGTGGAATAGCACCTAACGCAAATAGTAGGCCAACTCCCTCCATCTTTTCTTCCTTATCCCTTCTACAGGGACCTCAGAGAAGGTAGAACATATTCCTATGTCTTGATTATTTGTCCTAATACAGGGGGTAATGGTACAGATAATTCTAAATAGCATATGATTAAAGAGAATTCTTTTTGTTCTTGCATGCATCATGAACATACAGATTTTTTTTTCAGCATCAGATTTACCTTTCTAATTTTGTTTTGCTTATTGTTAAAATAAATTCTCATTTTTTGATAGCTAAGAAGTGCCCCCAGGGGCACTTCTATGGGAAGTCAGTCTGGAATTTTGTATTTGGCACAGATGACTTACAAACTATATAATCCACAAATAGGCAACTAAGTGCTCATTTTAACTACTCTTTTCATCCTGGAGGTGATGGTGGCGATGAAGAAGTCTTTACCTCATTTGACCGAAATGATAGGTCGAAGGGGGAACTTCTCAAAGGCCGAATCACCAAATCAGTATTGACTTATTTAAGGAGAGGGTTTTCAGAGTATGCAGGCCCCTAGGTCTTGCCCCCTGGGAGCTCACAATTGGTAAGTGGATGGGGTCTATTGGCCACAGGAAGAAGCTCAGAAGGAAATGAACATTTAAGAGGATAGAAAAGAGGAAGTAGCACAGACCCAGGGAGGGAATTTCCAATCTCTGGAGATAGGGGGCCCTAAGACTCATAACTTCCCCTATTCTGTGATCCAACTGTTTTCTAGTGAGCTGCTTCTTGTCTTCAGCCTTCCCTGTATGCAGAGATTAGAACCTTTCCTAAACAATGACAGAGATAGACCCCAGATAATTCTTGGTTCCCTAATTTTAAGGGGGAGATTGGGTACCCAGCCTGGGAAACTGGGGGGGGGCAGGTGGGGAACACTAGGGAGCAAAGGAGTAAAGTTATGGGCAACCTTGGCTACTAGGAATAGTAGAGTTGTTTTCCTCACTGAATTGACAATTAATTTATGCTCCTTTGATCTTTGGGACGGTTTTTATGTGACTTCCAGGTTCCTCTTTGCGATCTTATTTCCTGGTATTGCCCCTTTACAGTGGTTACTTATAAACCTACAATACTGACTAGAAAGTGGGGGTAGTCAGGGGGACCAGAATAAGATATGGTTTTAACACACTCATTGACCCTGAGGTCCCAATATATAGATTTGCTGCCTTTTAGGTTTGTAGTAGTATTAATGGATATTTTGGTTTTTATCACTGAAGCTAACTGAAATAAATATTTTTGAAGTCATAGAAACTGTCCAGCTCAGTTCAACAGAACAGTGGTGGCTAATTCAGAATTATGGAGGGACATGACAGTTATCTATAAGCATCTGAATGGTTATTTCATATGGAGGAACTATTCGACCTGCTCTACTTTGCCCCAAAGGTCAGAAATCGGAACAACGAGAGGAATATTTCAGCTCTATGTAAAGAAAAACTTGCTATTAATTAGAATACAATTAGCATTCAAAGAGTTGAATGGGCTGCCTAGGAAGGTAGATCTCTGGAAATGCTGTAGAAGGTTTTCTTTACCTGAACTAGATGACCAAGGAAATTCCTTCCAAGTCTGAGATTTTGTAAAGATGCTGTTGGAGCAGTTCTTCTTACAGAGGCTTGTGCTAGAGAGGATTCACCCAGTAACTGATGATGCCAGGCAGAGGACTCTAGCTATTGGTTTTCACATCTGTTCCCACCCATCTAGCATCTGAGTTACTGATCTGGGACTTTGACAACCAGCTAGGGTAAGAAGGTTCAGGATTCTGGAGAACTAGCCTAAAGCCTCAAAATATTACTTAACCTGGACGGAGAAGTCACTTGTTTGCTTCGGGCAATTCAAAGACACGCAAACTCAGGATCATCTGCACAGCACCGGGTGGAAGTGTTACTCCAAACTCTAGAAAATCAAATCTGTTGCAACGCTGCCTCAAGCAAAGAATGAGGTTACTACACCTGCTACTGGTGGGCTTCAGCCTGGGTTTTCCAGGAGCAGGTAAGGGATATTTCTTCTTCATTGCATATTCCCTCAACACTCCGTCTCCATTGCTCGGCTTTTTTGGGACTTTTGAGAGATTTAGAGAATTTCCTCCAAAGAAATTGGTAGATCTGTATGGCTTGCCCCTCCTGGGGAAAGGATCTGCATTGGAATGGGTGGTAGCATCTGGGGAAATCTCATTAAGGTTAATCATGCAAAACTGCATGGACACAATAACAAGGAGGCAGAAGACTCCTACCTATACCTCATCTCTGTTCTTGTATGCGAGGTCTTTTCTGGGAAGGACTCTTGAGTTCTTCAGCTGAATGCTCAGTGAGATAGAGAGGCTTTGGGGCTTGTAGTGAAGAAGCAAGCTTGACCTGTTCCTCTATCCTGGCCCCAACAGGGGGCTTTGTGACCCATGTGGAGAGTGGCTGTATGCTGGATGAAGAAGGATCAGCAAAGGACTTCACATATTGTATCTCCTTCAACAAGGATGTGTTGACCTGCTGGGACTCGGAGACTAACAAGATGGTCACTGTCGATTTTGGAATACTGCATCAATTGGCTGAGGAGATTTCTGTTGCCCTTAATAACGATAGTGCTCTGATGGACCGCCTGAGCAAAGGATTCCAGGACTGTGCCAGTCACACAAAGCCCTTCTGGGGCTCGTTGACCCAAAGGACGCGTAAGAAGGGAGGGGCTGCAGAAAGAAATCCAGGGGAATGGAAGTGAAAGAGGGAAAGGATGAAGAGGATCAGTTGGATAGGATTATCACAGTTCAGATTTGGGCAGAGGGGAAGCACATGGGGAAATGTATGGAGACAGGAAGCCTTCCCCCAGAGGAAAATGATTTGGATTGGGGATGGTGGTAGAAGTAGAGAATGGGGGACTGTGAGGTGAGTCTTGACTAGGAAAGGTTGGAGGACTGAGTATTGGGGTATGACTAGTAATTGGAGCATCTTGGGGTGGTAGGGGAGAAAACTAGACTTGGGCAGAGGGCACCAAGAATTGTTAGGGTGAGCTTTTCTGCAGGAGTAGATAAAAACAGTATCAAACCTCATTAATCTGTACTCTCCTATTTGCATTTACCACTATTTGTGGAAAGTCAATTAGGGCCACTCTGCTTTCATAGCATCAAGACTGTTAAAACTATAAGGGAACTTGGATCATCCGGTTCAATCCCTTCCTTTTCCACATGGGGCAACTAAACTCAAGGGGGGAAGTGACTTGTCCATATTATAGGCATCCCAGAAGAAAGACTTTATATAGCAAATGCATTTTTAAGATAAAATTAGGAGGGAATTTTAATTTTAACCTGTATTTTAAAATAAACTATTAAAACAAACTCTTTAGAAATTCCTACTTACAAATGAGTATATATGAATTACAACTTTTATTTATTAATTAAAACACGAAAGTCCTGAATCTTCACTAGGTAACAATTTTTTAAGCTTAGTGGTTAATACATGTACTTTGAAATAATCTGTCATTTTGTTACCAAGTTCTAACAATTCAGGTTTTTTTTCCTCATTGTGTCAGGGTGACTATCACTATGCAATTTTTTTCAAGATGTAATTTTGGATGAGACAAGGAAGGAGGGAAAGATGAAGGAGGCATGGGAAAAAAGGAATTAGTGAGGCAGGAGGAAGATCTTATTTCTGAAATACAGAGGAGAAAGTACCAATGAAGAAAGGAAAGCTATAGGAAAGGAGTCAGCCATCAGAAGCAGGCATAGGAAAGGAACTGAACTGAGGGAAACTATTGGTATGTTCCCTGATTTCTGCTCCCCTCCTTCCCTTCCTAGTCTGTAACAATGCCATGCCTTCCTCTCTTCCAGGGCCACCATCAGTGCAAATAGCTCAGACCACACCATTTAACACAAGGGAGCCAGTGATGCTGGCCTGTTATGTATGGGGCTTCTATCCTGCTGATGTGGCTGTTTCATGGCTGAAGAATGGGCAGCCTATTCCAGACAGTGGCATCCAGAGGGCTGTACAATCCAATGGGGACTGGACTTATCAGACACGATCCTACTTGGCCCTTACTCCCTCTAGTGGGGATATTTATACTTGCCATGTAGAGCACAGTGGGACTTCCCAGAGCATCTTACAGACCTGGAGTGAGTATATTTTGAGTGTGGGCATATGTTGAATACATTTGAGGAAAGGAGTGTGCCAGAGGGATTGTGTGCCAGAGGTGAGAGGGGCATCTAAGATTACAGAAAGATGGAGTTAAGGTCAGGTAGTGATATTAATAGCTGACATTTTTACATGTGCAATATCGTCTGACCTTCATAACAACCCGGGGTAACACTCAGAGTTGAGGAAGTCTTGAAGAAGAGTTACATTTCAGGGACAGACCCAGAGGAATAGCATCCACCTTGTTGAAAGCTATGGAAATACTATCTTAGAGATTTTACAGGGCCGGGCCTTCTCAGATGGGGATGTGTTGTCATGAACTTGAAGGGCATCTAAGGTAGGGATGGGGAACACAGTAGGAATTCCATATGTAGGACAAGTCTCCCTTTATGGAAGAGTTACAAAGAGAAGTCTTTCTCAAAAGTTAGGTGATCATTCTAGTAGGATAGTTACAGGATAGGTCAGATACTAGGGAGAGTGATTGTCTAGCTGATGAAATGATAATCGATGCGAGATAAGAAAGTACGAAGAGATGGGTGTGATAAGCATGGAAGAGATAGACAAGGATCAGGAACATTGGAAATGACGCCTTTTTTCCGAGGACCTGACAAGAGGGGCAGCTGCCAAGGTTGGTTAAGTAAAGGAAGTGAATAAAAATGGTCATCACAGAAGGAAGGTGCATTTCCTAGCTGGAAATACAAGGGAGAGGCACACAGAAGTTTGAAGTTTTCAAATGCGGGATACATGGAGAGATACAGGGATATAGGCTTCCTGGCTTTGGACAAGATAATTTAGTTTTCTGATTCTATGTATGCACTTGTGTGTGCAGGCATGTGTATATGAATGAGGCACATTGGAATTTGGGGTCTGTTGGATGGAGATCCCACTAAGACTGACCCCCGTAACACTGTGTCCCTACAGCACCTGGCCTCTCTCTGAAGCAGACAGTGAAGATCTCTGTATCTGTGCTGACTCTATGCCTTGGTCTCGTCGTCTTCTTCCTTGGCCTGGTTGCCTGCCGAAAAGCTGGCTCCTCTGGTGAGTGACCCTTCTGAAGTGTTACTCCTAATGTCCTTTCCAAAATGTGATGCTCACCTCACTCCCCTTACTATGACGTTATCCCTACAGACCCTTTTCTAACAGCATCTTTCTTCTTTTCCAGACTACACTCCTCTCTCGGGGTCCAATTATCCTGAAGGTAACTCCCATCTCTGTGTCTGTCTATTGATTTATCTCCCATTCTCTTGGTTGGTGGTGACACCTGAGACTAAAGAAATCTCCCTATCTTTGTGGAGTTGTACAGAGTGAGAGCCTGAGCCAATTGCCCAGGAACAGGGTTTGTAGCAGAGGTCACCTTCTGAGAGCCATCATCCAAGTAAATCCTACAGAATTTAGGAGCCCCCAGGGCATTTGACAAAGGTGGTTTTTGGGGGGAGCGAGGTAAGAGGGAGAAGGTGCAGGGTGGCCTTCAGGCTATATGTGACCATTTAAATCCTTAAGTGCCACCTTTTGACTGAACTCAAGTTATTTTTTTGGCAGGGCAATTGGGGTTAAGTGACTTGCCCAAGGTCACACAGCGAGTACATGTGTCAAGCGTCTGAGGTCGCATTTGAACTCAGGTCCTCCTGACTCCAGGGCCGGTGCTCTACTCACTGCGCCACCTAGCTGCCCCACGAATTCAAATTTTATAGACCAAATCTAGAAGGTCATGTGTGGCCTGGAAGGCTGCAGGTTCCCCACCCCTCATACAGAATTTACTTTTTAGCTTTTTGAGAAGGCCTAGAATATTAAATTATGTCATCACTCTGGGGGCTGTGGCCTGGAGGGGGACAGGGATAAGGCTATGTCTAAGATGAACTTTTTTTTAAGCATCCAAATTTTTTTTTGTTATCATTTTTAAAATTAATTTATTTTTAGTTTTCAACATTCACTTCCATAAGATTTTGAGTTTTAAATTTTCTTCCCCTCCTTCCCCTCCCTCCTCCCCAAGACAGCATGCAATCTGATAAAGGCTCTACAGATACATTCATGTTAAACATATTTTCACATTAGTCATAATGTCAAGAAGAGTTAGAACTAATGGGAGGAACCACAAGACAGAAGAAACAGAATGACAGAAGAAAAGGCGAGCAAATAGCATGCTTCCATCTGCATTCAGACTCCAAAGTTCTTTTTCTAGACGTGGATAGCATTTTCCGTCATGAGTCTTGGAGAGGTACGACTAACTTCTACATGGTGGACCCCTCACTGTCTTCTTTCTCTTTCTACTGCAGGTAGAAACTTCTTGTAAAGGCTGATGCGCTGCGGCCTCGGCTCAGTGGGTAGAGTGCTGGGCCTGCTATCAAGAAGACCTGAATTCAAATGCGGCCTCAGACACGTGCTGCATGAGCCTGGGCAAACCCCGTGACATGTCTGCCTCAGTTTCCTTATCTGTAAAATGGGGCTAATAACAGCACCTACTTCCCAGGGTTGTTGTGAGGATGAAACGAGAATAATTGTAAAGTGCTTGGCACATAGTGGGCATCATAGAAATATTAGGCATTTTTTTTGTCCTTTCCAATTAGGAATAAGACCTCAGCTCTTGTTGGTTACCAACTAACTCCCATACGCACTTCCTATACCCTTCTCCTTACTCCCCAAAATGCCTCCTCCCTAATTAATGTCATCCTTTTCTTGGGTTCTGTTCACTTTTCCCTTAGACACCTTGCCAAACCATTCCTCCTCGTTTTGGGCTACTCAGGGGAAACTCCCCCTTGAGGCTGTCTGAAAACAGGAGGTGGGGTAGAAAGTACCTGTCCGTAAGGTTTAAAGGAAGGAAAAGGGACACCATTTTGACTCCTATTTTACAATTGGGGATACTGAGTCAGTAAGTAATCTCTGTGGAATAAATCTTAGAGCTCTTTGTGTCTAATCACTTCTCATTCCTGGGACATAGGGAAGGGGAGAAAGTATCCTGAGATTTAGTACCCTAATGCAAAACATTAAATAAATACCTACTATGTGCAAAGTACTGTGCTACAGTTTGAGGATGCAAAAGTGAATTCAACAAATTTATTTAGCATCTATTATCATTAGGCACTATATTAGGTGCTGGGGATACAAAGGAAAAAATGAAACATCCCCTGGCTTCAAAGAACTTATATTCTACTGAAAATATACACAAATAACAAATTCATTTCATGAAGAAGAGAGCATTCATGATGAAGGGCAACAGGAGAAGTCTCATCCAGAAGGCAGTACCAGAGCTGTGTGAGCTTTGAACTAAGCTGGAGACCGTTAAGAGATGGAAGTGAGAAGGAAATGCATTTCAGGATTAGAAGAGCCTGTGTAAAGGGACAGAGGTGAGTCACGGAATGCCATGTAGAGGAAATAGCTAGTAGGCCAGTTGATTGGAACAGAGATTGTGAAGAGGAAGAATAAAATGACTTGGAAAGGTAAGGGAGGGCTATATTTTGGGAGGCTTTAAGTGCTGGGCTGAGTGTGTTATTTTATCCTAATGGTAAATGGGAACCACTGAAGACTTTTGAATAGGGGAGTATCTTAGAAATAACAATTTGGCAACTGTGTGGAGGATGAGGAGAGGAGAGTGGAAGCAGGGAGACTAATTGGGAAGCTATAATGTTAGTATCAGTAAGAGGTAATAAGGTAGCAAACTAGGGGAGTAGCTGTGTGAGTGGGCAGAAGGGAACAGTGGTAAGAGAGGCTGTGGGAATCAGCAAAACTTAGCAACTGGCTGGATATGAGTGGCGATGGAGTGGGAAAAATAAGGGGTGAATTGACTGGGTGACTAGGCTAGCAGTGCCAGCAATAGAAATAGGGAAGTTTGTAGGAAGGGATGTGTTTGGGGATAAATGTGAGTTGTACTTGGGCTTTAATTTGAGATACCTATTGGACATTTAAGTTAAAATGTCCAGCAGGCAGTTGATAATGCAGTACAGGAATTCAACAGAGATGTCGGGGCTGGATTAACAGATCTGGGAGTCATCTGACTAGACATGATAATTGAAACACCGGGAACTGCTGAGCTCACCAAGGGACTGAGTGTAGAGGATATGAGGGCCCAGGAAAGAGGAAGATCATTGCTTGGTGGGCAAGAGAAGATGGAGCAAGGAGACAGAGTCCTCACCAGTTAATGGTGGGGAGATGAGATGTGTACAAATGAGTATGATACAAGTTAGAATACAAAGTCCTAGAGGAGGCCTTTTCTTATCTTACCTTGTAAACTTTGTATATGCCTTATATAGTTTTCATTTACTTTTCTGTGGATATGCTGTTTGCCCCATTAGAATGTAAGTTCCTTGAGGGAAGTATTTTGTGTTTGTGTGTGTGTGCTCAAATCTAGCACAATTCCTGGCCTATACAGTTATCCCTTCCACACAGCAATTTTCCCTATCATGGGTTTGATATATCTTGGGTCAGCATAAGAAATTAAATAGGAATTTTTGGGGGGAGTTTTGCAGAAGTTGCAGACGACACACCAAGGCTGACAGATGACACAGAGACTATGACCAATTACTTAACCCAAATTTTGCAATAAACACTCTATAAAAGAAAAAGAAAAAAAAAATCAGGCTTCTAATCTGGTCCAAAGGGAGGGCCAAGAACATTTTACTCAGATTTTCTAGATCAAGGGGGTGCCACACCCTTAATGCCCAAGATGTGGAAGGAGAACTGTAGTAATGCTTGCTGAATGAAGGGATGAATAGGAGTGACCACAGAAAGTACCCGAGATTCTAAGAGGCAGGGATCACTTCTAATTGGGGGAAGTAAGGGAAAGCTTCCTGGAGGTGGCAGCACTTGAGCTAGGTCTTAAAGATTTCAACAGTAGATGGGAAAGTAGACTGTTTAGGCCTGGGGGGTTGTAGGTACAAATGCATAGATGTGGGAGAGGGTGGGATGAAATTTTTGAATATTGTCCATAAGCATTTATTGAGCATCTGCTATGCACCAGGCACTGTGCTAAAATATCGGTTATACAAAAAAAAAAAAGGCAGAAGACAGTCCCTGCGGTAGAAGGGCTCACAATCTAATGGGAAAAAAACAAGCAAGTAAATATGTACAAAGAAACTATGTAGAATAAATAGGAAATAATTAACAGATGGAAGGCACTAGAATTGAAGAGGATTGGGAAAGGCTTCCTGTAGAACATGAGAATGTAGAGTGCTCAGAGGGGAATGCCTGAAATAAAGCTGTAAAAATAGGTAGGAACCAAATGGCAGTGGGCCTTGGATACAAAACTGAGGAATTTACATTCATTTTTTTATATAGGCAATTAAAGTTGGGGTCTTTTTTGGTGGAGGAAAGGGTGGAAGATTGAGGGAGGTAGTGATTTTAAATCAAGGGCATCAGGAAGATTACTTTGTGGATTTAAAGGATGGGTTTGAACGGGGAGACTTGAGTTCAGGAGATTGTTGTAAAGGTAATGAGGGCTTGAAGTAAGGTAATGGCAGTAGAAGTGGGAAGTCTAATGGATGAAAAGAAATTTCAGAGGTAGAATCAGAACTTGGCAACTAACTGGATAAAAGGAATGGGGAAGAATAAAGCGAATGCAGACAAATTCTATTTTGAACATGTTGAGTTTGCAGCATTGGTGTTGGATGTTGGACAGGTACAGGCGGTTAAGAAATGATGTCTTACAACAATAACGCAAAGAAAACCAACTTTGAAAAACTAGAGGACTCTGGTTAACAGAGTGACCACCATGACTTCGACAGGCTGATGATAAAACACGCTTCCTTTTGTCAGAGGAGACAAGAATAGAGATGACATTCTCAGACATGGTCAATGTGTTCATCCGTTTTGCTTTAATACAATTTGGTATAAGGAAGGGTTCCGTTTGGGGGGAAGGGTGAATTTAGTGGAAAGTGATAGAGATGCAAAAGAACTCAATAGGACACAAATTATAACAAGAGGAAACAAAAACTTCAGATGGAGACAGAAGCAAGGCAATCTTAATACTACTAAATGTAACATACGCTTTAAAAAACCATGTAACAGTTCTTTGCTTGTATATTGGAATGTTTGTGTTAAATTCATAATAAATAGCATTTAAAAAAAAGTTCTCCCTCACCCCTTTACCACATTGACACAAATAGGATAGTATAGAATGTTTGGGGAAGTTTTTTTGTGGGCTGTTGTTTTTTTGGGGGTGGGGGGTGGTAAGGGGCAGGTTTGAAGCAATTGTAGCCACAGCAAAGGAAATGAAAATGCCAAACATTAGTAGTTCTGCAGAAGAGGAACTTACTATACGCTAGAGCCTTTAAGCAGGAACTGGCTTATTCAGTTCTATAATTTTAGCTTGTAATGAGGAAAGTACATCAATTTCAGGAGTTCTATATCTACAGCCTCTCTTGAGCTCCCATGCCAGTGGCATGAGGTGAGAATGCATTCTTCCCCCAGCCCCAACCATATAAGAGGTACAAGTTTGTAGTGATGGTGACACACGTTGATCACAGGATAGTCAGTAAAGGGTGCCTGAAGGTAATTCTAGACTGGGAGATTGAATACTTCCTGGAGAAGGGAGTGAAAAAGGATGCTGAAAAAACAGGAACTCTGTTGTAGGCATGCTCTAAAGCCAGCGGCCTCTTAGTTCAGCTTGGATGCTGGGACAAAAGGAGGCGCTTCAGAGTAATTGAGCAAAGGAGGTTTACTTTGTCCAAACATGGCAAGTATAGACAGCAAGGATACAGGGGCACTTAGTCTCTCTGGATGTGGCTTCCCTTGTCTCCACCTGGAAACATTTCTGGCCAGTACATCATCGTGGTATGGCAGTTCTCATGGTCTCAGGTACTCATCAAGTGTGAGAGGCACTGATGATGTGTAGCTGGGATCTTGCTTGCTGCTAAGCCAGGAAGCTTTGTCAGGGAACCTGGGTCTAATCAAGTGGTGTGGCAGAAGGAAGTCAGAGAAGCTGTGTTAAGAAAATGCCGGTACTATCATAAGCTCAAGGAGGAGAGAGTAGGAGAGGGTGTACTGTGTTTTTTGTTCAAGAGAAATTTCAAGCGGTAGACAGAGATGGTGGGAAAGATTGGTGTGTGCCCCTACAACTCTTAGGTAGTGGAATGTAAGGTCTGATGGGGGAGAATCTGTAGAAGAAAGAACATTCTGAGACTCAGGGGAATGAGTAGCCTAAGAAGGAGATAAAAATGATGAAAAAATTCTTGAGTTTTTTTGAAGAGGGTGAGATTTTAGACAAAGTTGAAAGGATAACGATGAGGCAGTAGAACTCTTGAGTTATGTCATCTCAGGTAGCACCCTCTCTCCAGGACTCTGTGCTTTATTCCCCCTTTTTGCAATAGAAAGCTCTTACCAAATGAAGGGAGGTCTCAGTAGACCTGGTGTGAAGGGAAGGATGCTGCTGGTACTGACCTAGAGCGATCAAGGAAAAGGAGCTACATCAGATGGTTGGTACCCACATTATGTGGCAATGCCCACAACCAGAGAAGTCAGTCCTAGGTGGCTGCAGATAACACTTCTTCCTGTCATCCCTAAGGTTCTTAATTCACCAACCCCTGGTTTGTCTTTTGAGAGGATTTAGGAGTTAAGTCAATTTCTTCCCCGTTCTCCCAGCTCCCAAGAACGGATCTGTGCATCTATTGGTCAGCAGGAGTTAGTGGTTGAATATAAACTATAAAGGAGACTGGAAATATATTCTATGAGGGGGAGAGAGAGAAACAGTAAATCAATCAAGTACACTCCAGGGCAGAGAGAGTCTGTGTCATCTATGAAGACAGAAACACACCCCTAAAGAGGCCGAATCAGCAAGGTTTGGTATTGGATGGCATCCCCTTTCCCCAAATATCACATTCCTGAAGAAGTTCACGCTACAAAACCCCATATTATACTTAGAGTGAGTCTGACAATGTAGAATAGGCTCTCCAAGTAGTATCCCTACCTTCTACCGTGAAGAAGGAGGTACGGTTCATTCTCTCTTTTCTAGGACATTTATTAGTTTTTCCATTATTCCAGTTCAACTTAGATCTTTCTATTTCTATCAGCTGGGCAAAAAAATATTTCTTTCTTAAATATGGGGTCTCCTAGAGAACTAACCTTAGATGACCAACTTTTAAGAGCCAGGCTACTTAAGAGTCGTCCAGAACTGGGCTGATAAAGGAGCAGACCAAGGCTCTCCACTGTAAACTTTTTGCATTCCCTTTCCCTCCCAGTGGGGTAAAGTGAATGAAACCGGGGCATGGCTGAGGTCTTCCTCCTTAAGACTGGCCAAAGTTTTGTCTAAAAGGACCCCTTCTCCCTCCAACCATTTCCCCCTCTTAAGATTCTCCTCTTCTTTCATGCCACTATGCTTTTAGTTCTAGGCTCAAATTTCCCCATCTGTAAAATGAGGGCATTGGGCTAGATTGCTTCTTAGTCCCTTTCAGTCCTAAATCAATGAATCTACGTTGTTGGATCATCATCCCTGTTCCATCCCCTCTCCCCTCCTCAACTGTGGCTGTCCTTGACTGACTTCTTTCTCTATACTCTCTCCTCATTTTATCAGTTTTCGTGAACTTAACCATTATCTCTATACATTCAGCTCCCAGATCTGTATGTTCCATCCTACATTTCTCCTGAACTCCGATACTACATCACTTTCACTGCCTTCCAGTTAATTTTAACTGGATATTGAGTAGGTACCTGCAATTCAATATGTCCAAAATAGAACTCATTATCTTTCCCGACAAACCCAACCCTCATCCTAACTTCCTTGTTTCTGTCTAGGGTATCACCATCCTTTCAGGTACCCAGGTGCACAACCTCAGAATCACCTTGTACTCATTCTCTCTCACTCCTCACATCCAATCGATGGCCAAGTCTCGTTGATTCTGCCTGTATGTCTCTTCTTGGATCCACCCTCTTCTCCTAGGGCCACCACCCTAGTTCATACCCTCACCCCTTAATCAGACAATAGACTCTTAGACCATCTCGCTGTCTCAAGTCTGTTCTCTTACCAATTTATCCTCTACACAGTTGCAAAAGTGATATTCTTCAATTGGAAGTCCACTATGGCACTCTTCTTCTCAAAAAGTCCCAGTGATTCCCTCCTGTCTCTAGGTTAAAATGCAAACTCCTTTTGTTGGGCATTTTACAATATAGGTCCAGCTTATACTTTTCTAGACTTACTATTCATTATTTCCTTCATGTACTTTACTGGCCAGCCAAATTGGTCTATTTGCTGTCCCCTAAAAGTGACTTTCCATCTCCCATCTCTTAAGCCTTTTCATAAGTTGTTCACCTCATCTCTGCCTTTTAGAATCCCTAGCTTCTGTCAAAGCTCAGCTCAAGGGGAACCTGCTACATGAAACTGTTCCAGATTACCCAGCTTCTAGTGTCTTTCTACTCCTTCCCACCAAACTGTATTATACTCAGTTTGCATGTATTTCATATTTACTTATAGGTGTTTATATTTTGGCATTATAGTATATAAGATCCTTGAGGACAGAGAATTTTATTTTCACCTCTACATAGGCAGTACCTAACTGTGCTTGGTACCAAATATTTAATAAATGCTTGTTAACTGGTCTTTCTGCTTCTAGTTTTCCCAACCCATTCTTCACATTGCTGCCTGAATTCTTTTTTTTTTTTTGAGATTTTTTGTTTTTAGTTTACAACACTCGGTTCTACATAATTTTGAGTTCCAGGTTTTCTTCCCCGCCTCCCCCCTCCGTCCCCAAGACGGCATGGAATCCGATATATCTTCTACCCATAACACACTAGTCAAGTTGTGAAGAAGAATTATGACCGATGGAATAAATCAAGAGAAAGAGGAAACAGAACCAAAACCCCCCCCAAAACAAAAACAAAAACAAAAGAGAAAAAAGGGGGAAAAAAGGGGAGCATAGAGTATGCCTCAATCTGCCTGAGTTATTTTTTTAATCTATTTATTAAAGTAAAATACTCATTTTTCTTAGTGTTTCAAAATGTGGGAAAAAGACAAAAACATATAAATTCAATTAGACAATTGATTTCCATACTCAAGACTATCAATGCAAAACAATAATCTCCCCCAAAGAGATAGTTTGAAGATAGCATGGCTTTATTAGGATAAACTGATTTTTAAGTAGTCTGAAACTACTTTATATAACTAATTTTAGTTTATTTTCCAAAAATCATTGAACTTTGGAATGTTTAATTTTTCAATAATTTATTGTCTGATGTTTGTAATAGCTAATTATCATTAATGGAAAGTTTTGCGGAAACTTCAAATAAGGAATTATGTGTATCAATTAGGGCCAGGAACTACAAACTCTACTAATTCAAAGAACAGTCTAGTAACTGATATAAAATGATAACTTCTTTGAATACTTAAATTGATACCCGTCTTGAAATTACAGTTAATAGGTAAAGTGGAGATGGAGAAAAGGAACTATAAAGGGCAAGTACATTCCTTTACTGCAAAGCTACAAAAAAAGAGACCCAGTGTTTAGTAGCTTACTTTGTAACATGGCTGAAGAAAGTTATCTTTTTGCTGGACAGCTCATTTCCTTATATTTATAGCTGCCTAGTATTTAACTATCCTTCTCCAGATAAGAGATTTTAACCATCAAATGGGTCAACTAGATAATCAGAGAATTACACATTATGCTTCACACTTCCTGGAATCAAATTAGTTTTTTTCAAAACTTATTAGCTCTTTAAAAAGTGAAAAACCTCAGCAGAACTTTGATTTGCCCAAAATTAATGTCTGAAGACTCACTAGAAAGCTGTCGGAAGCCACACTGACACTTATTAATGAGGCTTAAAAGTACATCACCGGGACACATCTGTCCTCTGATACATCCAGAACTCATCAGGTCTAGACATAAGACAGTAAGCCAGCAAAAACAAAGCGTGCATTTGTAAAACAAAAAAGAGCTGGCTGTCTTAGGAATAGGACATTTGACCTTCGTACAGGATGATTCTGCTGCATATACAAATGTACTTCAACTTGGCTGTGACTGACTGGATAACTTCCTCCGTAGTGCCCTTTCATTAAGCTAATCTACACCTGTCCTCAAGACTTCTGTGTTGATCGTGCAGAGCTTTTCCGCTCTCGCTGTACTGTGAATCATTTGTGAGTGGGGCCTGCCCTGCTCTCCTGGAAAACTTCTGCAGAAATTTAGCGGACTTGTTAAATACTTAGAGGCATCTCCTAAAAATCTGCTTTCGCAAGTAGCGTACAAATAAGTATTAGACCTTGAACGTAAAGACTTCCCATTGCACATTATCACATAAATGGCATAGCATGCTGCCTGTTCCTCACGGAAAAAGCATGCGGTCAGAACGGTTGTTCCACATTTTCGGTTTAGTATTTATTAATACCGTAGATCCGAACATTGCGCAGTTGTGGCATTTTGGGAAATCGCACACTCGGGAGAGAAGCCGTGCTTAAGATGAGCTGTATAGGCAGGATCATACTCGGTGTAGAAACTTGACAGAAAATATAGAATTATTGGAGAAAGTGTGAAGAACTTCCATGAAGAAGGAAACTGCGTTGCATAGTCCAGTTGTTCCCAGTGAGTTAGCAGCCTGGCTCTGCCCTGGTCAGGGGTTCAAAAAGTGTTCCTTGTGTAATACAAGGAAAATTAGGAACCCCTGAGTAACCCCTAGCTACTGACAAGCCCCCCCCAGAAAGAATGGATTCAGATATCTTTGGTATTTAGCAAATCCCTGGGACTCCATGGCTCCTTCCTGAAATGTCAATAGATAGGACCATCCCACTGAGAGATAACCTGGCAGATCCTGTCTAGCAGATATCCCTGAGACTCCTTGGTTCCTTCCTGGAATGTCAATAGATAGGACCATCCCACTGAGAGATAACTTGATAGACCCTTCCTGGGAGATATCCCTGGGACTCTGTGACTCCACCAAGGAATGTAAATGAGATTATCCCACTAGTACGATAACCTGACTGAATCTTTTGATCAGCCAGGACCTTTGTTCCTCTTCCCCCCTACTCTGTACCCCCATATCCTATATAAGCCAAGCCATCACCCCAACACATTTGCCATTGATTTGTGGTGCCGTACCCCGATGGCCGCCGGCTAATAAATTCTCCACTTAAAACTTATACTCTGTGGTATGTCTCGCTCGCTTCTGGTACAACACTTGTACAGCGTGTAAAAATGCATGCATTCCCAGAGTGTGTATATTTGCTAAAGTCCAAGCAACGGGAACACTGAAGAAGGGCGTGCTGGGTAAGACAATACGAACAGACCAAGCCCCCATGCACATCGGCCACACACCACAACTGTTCATTACCCTGGTATTTGGATTTACTCACCGTGAGCAGCTCCTCAGAAACGGGCACCAAATGGGGGAGGAGGCAGTGAGCCCCACCTGCCTCTAGGGACCCACCAAAGCACTTGGGCCCGGCCCCACGCGGCTGGCTCCCTCACACGGCAGCCCTACTCTTCCCCCCGCCTGAATTCTTAATGAACTATGTTCACGTCCCCTCCCCTCCAAACCCTTCCGTGGCTCCCATTGCCTATTGAATGAAATTCCTTAGTCTGGCATTCAAAGCCTTCCATGACCTAGAACCAAATTCCTCGTCCTGCCTTACCTTAAAGCGCTCCCCTTCGGATCTCCTGCATTCTAAGGAAGCTGGGCTACCTCTGCGCTCTCGGGTCCATTCAGTGCCTTTGCTCGCACTCGCTCCCCCCACCCCCCATGCCTAGAATGGGGTCATTTCTCCGCGCCTCCGAGGCTCATGGAGGTTCACCTCCTCCCCTTGCTCCCAAGGCCCTTTCCTGACCCCTCCCAGCTCACTCCGCAGGTCAATCAAAAGCTCCCGCGGCACTTTTCACGTCCTCGGGGGAGTCTTGATTGCGGACGACCTCAGGACAAATACCTCTTGCCCTTTAGATTGTAAGCTCCTTGTAGGTTGGGATTGCTTCATTTGGTGCATTTACAACCCCAGACCCTCAACACGGTGCCCGGCACATGCACACACGCATGCGTATATACACGTAATAAAGGCTTGATTGACACGAGGGAAGGCCTATTGTCTTATCTCCTCTCTGCCTCTGTGGTTTACCAGTTACTTCCTGCGAAGGCGGAGCTTAACAATGTTTATTGAATTGACCGCAAACCTTTCGGAAAATAGGGCTGGAAAAACTGCACTGCTAGGGGTTAGGTCAACCCTGGCCTGGCCGAGGGGGGAAGGGAAGCGTGTGTGTGAATCTCCACGCCTCTCCCACGCGTGCGCGGGGAATTCCTTGGTTGCTGGGTCCTTTCACTCGTGTCCGCCTCTTGGTGACCTCATCGTGGGACCTTCTTGTCACGTACAGTGGGGAGGTTTGCCACTCCCTGCCCCAGCTCTCTTTTACAGATGAGGAACTGAGGCAAACTGGGTCAAGTGACTGGTTCAGGGCCACACTGCTGGAAGGTGTGCGAGGCCCCATCTAGGCGCGGGACCACCTTCCTTGGCGGGAAATCCACCTCTTGTCGAGCAGGGAGGCGGGGAGAGACCCACTTCCCCCCACGTGGGCGGGGCTCTAGCCACCACCAAATGTGGAGAAATCCACCCGCTCCCACACGGGGGTGACCCCGCCTCTTCTGGGCGCAGGCGCGGCCTCAGCGTGGGGCCCCAGACCACATTTGCGTCCCAGCGTAGCCCAGGGCTCTCCTGTCCCCGAGGTCGGACACAAACTCCGGGGTTTCCCTCAGCCTCCCACCTAGGGGAGAACGTGGGGGTGGTCTCTTCCCCTGCTCTCCCTACGGGTCCTCAGGTTAAGGTGGCCGTCCTAGAGCCCAGCTCGATTTTCTCCCCTCCGACCCCAGGAACCCCGGAACCGCCTCTCTCTGTGGGTGGGTGACACCGGCCAATCCCTGGGCCGCTCCGGGTCACGTGCAGCTGTCGCCCCGCCCCCAGCGCGTGTTTTCACAATTACACTTCTCGTTTTCCAGCCCCGCCCCCCTTCTCTGGGTCTACGATAGCGCATGCGCTAAGGGGTGCAGGGTGGCGACGGTGCGTTTTTGTCTCCGTTATCTGGTCGCGCCTCCTCCTTCCGTTTCGCAGCCCTCTTGAGTTATTTCTGTCTGCGGTTTGTAGAAGAGCTAGCGCAGGGTCCCCACTCCTGTGCTAGTGTCTGCTAGTGTCCTGCAAGTGTTCTTCCTGGAGTCTCAGGTCCTTAATTCCAATTCTTGTTTTTGCTACGCTCTGCGTGACTTTGTGTCATGTTATTTAACCTCACTGGACCTCAGTTTCCCGGTCTGTAAAAGGGGAAGGTCTTCCCTTCTCTAGCGCTAATCCTATGATTTTATGACCCTGAGCGGGTCATTTAACTAATCGGTGGCTAATTTTCCTCATTTATAAAATGAAAAGGGGCAGCTAGGTGACCACAGCGGGTAGAGGGCGTGTCGAGTGGAAAAGACGAGTTCAAATGCGGCTTCGGACCCTTACCAGCCGTGTGACCCTGCGCAAGTCACTTAATTGTGTTTGCCTCAGTTTCCTCGTCGGTAAAATCTACCATCTTTGCCACGAAAACCGAAATGAGGTCATGGAGAGTCAGATATTGACAGAACAGAACACAAAGATGTGTTTTTATTTTGTTGAGCATTTCCTAACTACGCTTTGGTCTGGTTCCTGGCTGAATTGGGAGCTCTGGGGCCTGAGTTTGACCCATCTCTTCTAGACGGTGGTGACGACTGAAATTGCTTTTTCTGCCATGCTCAACTCCTATTTTGGAGAGACTTGAGAGGTGACGATCAGAGAAAAAGTCTAGTGTTGGTCATGTGACCCAGCAGTAAGTCAATAAACATTTATTAAAAACCTGCCATCGACACTGCTGAGTGGGAGGAATACAAATAAAAACAAGGCTAGTCCTTGCCCTCTAGGGGCTTACAGTCTAATGGTGAAATACAACCTACCAAAGGAAGCTGAAAAGGGAGGAGAGCAATTGTCCAGGAAAAGGAAGGTGCCTGGGGTGGGAGCATGATGGAGAAGTCCAAAGAACAAAAGCAATGCAGTTGATGGGAAATGGGAAGAAAGACAGAACTGGTTCCTCTCCTCAAATAGAGCACCTGGAACCTGATAGCCCTGCCCTCCAGTCAGTCCATCCCACCGAAAGAGCAGAGGGTATTGATATGATGTGAGTACTAAGGCTGATTCAATCAGGATTGGAGTAGTTTGGGGCAGCTAGGTGGCAGTGAGTAAAGCACTGGCCCTGAAGTCAGGAGGACCTGAATTCAAATATGGCCTCAGACACTTGACACACTTACTAGCTGTGTGACCTTGGGCAAGTCACTTAACCCCACTTGCCTTGCCTTCCCCCCTCCCCCCCCAAAGGATAGAGTAGTTTGATGCTTGATCTGTTATCAATGTGTCCATAGGTTCCTGCTCTTGAATCTGTACAATATAAAATGACTTCTTTCTTGGGTTCTGTGATCTACATGTGAGAAGATATTCTGGAATCACAATTATTTAAGTTTTCAACACATTGAAATGGATGAACTATTTCTAATGACAAAAACAACAAAAAAATTGGACATCTTTTTCTTGTAACCAAGATGAATTAAATATTTCTCTCATGCCCTAGCACACTCTAATTGCACCTCCCTGCGGTTGCACTGCTCCTCTTGCTTTAAGTTTTTTCAGTTGACTCGCCACATCTTTTTGCTAGAGAGTGTGTCAACTAAAATTAGCACAGGTTAGTTGAGATGTCCTGTCAACACCAAATTGCCTTTCCAATTTTGGCAGACATTCTCCACAAGCAATTTCAGGTATTTTGATTTTTGTACTTCGTACAATTTCAAACTTCCGACTTTTTCATAATCTACCTTTTTTCTCTATTCTGGATACTTGCCTATTCTAAGACTTCAGTTACATTTCTTCCTTTTTTTTCGATCACCCAATTACCTTTATTTTTTTGGTTGTTATTTTCAGTTCCAAATTCTCTCCTTCCTTCTGCCCCTACCCAACCTCTTGAGAAGGCAAGAAGTATGATGCCCCTTAAACATATGAAGTCATACAAAACATATTTCTACATTAGCCCTTGTTGGGGGGAAGTAAGAAAAATTAAAGAAAATGAAAAAAAATATGCTTCACTCTGTACTCAGAGTTCATCACTTCTCTTTCTGGAAGTAGATAATATTTTTCATCAAGAGTCATTTGGAATTGTCATGGGTCATTGTGTTGATCAAAGTTGCTAAGGCTTTCACAGTGGATTATCATTGTAATATTACTGTCACTGTGTATGATGTTCTCCTGGTTCTGCTCAATTTCACTTTGTATCAGTTCATATATGTCTTCCAGGGTTTTTCTGAAACTGTCCCCTTCATCATTTCTTACAGCACAATAGTTTTTCATTACAATCATATACCACATTCAGTTACATTTCTAACCTAAATAACTCATTTTTCTTTTGTTTTGTTTTTTGGCAGGGCAATTGGGATTAAGTGACTTGTCCAAGGTCACACAGCTAGTACATGTGTCAAGTGTCTGAGGCCATATTTGAATTCAGGTCCTCCTGACTTCAGGGCTGGTGCTCTACTCACTGTGCCATCTAGCTGCCCCAATAACTCATTTTTCATACCCAAGGGGGCATGGCTCTTTACCTGAGAAAAATCCTTATTTAGGTCTGGTTCCACTATGATGTGATTATAATATGTTATAGTGTGGGGGAATCCTGTTAACTCTTCTAGCTCTTTCTAATGTTTAAAGCCTTTTTAATCCAATTTAATTATAATAATTTCCAGATACTTTTTCCTTAGGACTGTCATTAACATTGTGGAACATTTTATGCCATTTTATATCATTTTTGTAATTTCAATAAGACTCAGAGTCTGAACTGATTAATCAGAAGAAAAGCTTGATCCTAACAGTCTCTTTCTTCTCTGAGTAAAGTCAGAATGCCTCTATCTTATGTCAACAAACCTTGATGGGGCTGATTTAAGAGTATCCATTCCTTCTCTGCCCATGGCCATTAAGAATGAGACCTTTAGCCCTGAGGAACTATCTTGAATTATGTGACTTTTTCTTATCTTAATATTTTATGGGCATATACTATGTTATGGAATGTTAATGGCAAATTAAACACAGAGATCCTGGGTTGTAATTCCAACTGACACTTTGTCAACTATCCTGACTTCTTGTATTTGTAATCTATTCCATTAAGGAAAATCCTCTTCTTGTATCATGGTTAAACATACATGGGGATCATAAAAGTGAGGTAACACAGACTGCTAAAAATAATGTATGTAAGTTTTCTCATTCCTTTGTTCAGACAGTCAGATTCAGGTCTGACTCCGTGCATGCATGTATCTGCTAAGTTTAAAGGGAATGAATAAATAAATAAGCAATATGAATTTTTTCTATCACCTAGCTTGTTTGCCTCCTTTAACCAACTTTCAGGATTAACAACATTTTAACTCTATTAAGTGTCTTGTTTTGCTCTGTAGGAATCTTACAATTAGACTCCAGTCATTTCCTGAAACTCTTGTCCTACTAGGAAATTTAGAATGGTCTATATATTTGGATAATTTAGAGAAAATGGATAAGGTTTTATTTTTCTCCTTTACCTTTTAGTAAAAAACTTTACTTTTTCCTTAATTTTCAATAATATCATCAGTAGTTTTATTACTTAGCCTACCTTAGGGGTGACTTGAACTTTGAGAATATGCATCCCACCTATTATCAATTAAATCAGTAAGGTTAGTAGTGCAGAAATATTCCCAGAAATACGAGCTGAACGTGCTTGAGAGCCCCTCAGCAGCCATGTTCCTGCCCATACAAGACTAAAGACTAGCTGACTATGCTCCAAAATGGAATGACAAGAAATTTCATTTCAGATATGCAAATTTTATAAGGAAGTTTTTCTTCATTTTCTGGTTTAGCTGCCAAATTTATCACAGAAAGCATTCACTTAGCATTGCTAAATGGTAGAAGACCAACAAGTTTATCCAAAATCTAACTTAGTTGTGTTTGTGTTTCCACAACGAATGCCTGTCCCATTTATGTAGAAACTGTGCTGAGTGTGGCGATTAAAAAGTTTGAGAGACAGAATTTCTGGATAATTTAATAATTTTGTTAATAATGCCAGCATTTTAATGAAAGGATGGTCATTTGGCCCTCTCTCTCTTAGACCAAAGACACATAGTGGCAGGGGAGCTCATGGCTCACTGGAGCTCATGGCCCATTGGAAGAGGGATGTTCCTGAAGGCGACAATCAACTCTGATTGGTTAACAATTAATGAGAGAATGAGGGACTGAACCTATTCAAATGAACTTTGATTATATCATTTACTTCTAAGTTACCCTCAGCCTTGGGCAATCTACTCAAAGAATTTATCCCCACCCAAACCTCACTAGAGCACAATGGCTTCCCACCTGGGTAGGGTCTGAACAAGAGGTAGTCCAATCTCATTATTAGTAATGTCCTTCAAGAGATGGAACTTTTGAAATCAGGACTTTAGAAAAAGGGGGGAACTCTGAATCTCCCCAAATCATTGGTTAAAAATAATAATTTCTGTCAATGTGAACCCAGTTTCTCTAGTACAGGGGACAGTGTGCGCTTAGGGTTTGTTGGGAAATGTTGTACTATTGTTGTTGTTTGGCCTATATTCTTCAAGTAAATATCCTTTATTAATCATTTATTTTTTTCCCAATTACATGTAATTTTTAACATTCATTTAAAAATTTTTTTGGAGTTCCTCTCCCTTCCCTGAGACAGTAAGCAATTTGATATCGGTTGTACATGTGCTGTTAATCATGTTGTGAAAGAAGACATAAACCAAAGGAAAAAAAAAGCATGAAAAAAGTAAAGTGAAAAGTAGTCTGCTTTGATCTGCATTTAGACTCGCTCAGTTCCTTCTCTGGATGTGGATAGCGTTTTTCATCATGAGTCCTTTGGGTCATTGTCTTGCTGAGAATAGCTAAGTCATTCACAAGTTGGTCATCGTATAATATTGACTGCCTCCACTGGGATCTACTGTTTCTGCTCGCTTCTTTTTATCTCAGTTTATAGAAGTCTTTCTAGGTTTTCCTAAAACTGTCCTGCTTGTCGTTTCTTATAGCACAATAGTATTCCATTACAGCCATCTATTACAACTTGTTTAGCCATTCCCCAGTTGATGGGTGTTTTCCTCAATTTCCAATTCTTTCTCCCACAAAAAAGAGCTGCTATAAATAGTAAATACCCCTTTGTGTAGGCCCATTGATGTTATATCATTATATGGAATAATCTAGAGAGTGGATGTAGCAGCTTGGATCCAGGATTTTGAGCCCAAAGCACATTTACTCCATTAATCCTGCCTGCCAAGGGAAAGGTTGGAGTCCAGGGGTCGGGAGTAGGAATGATGCTTCTTGGTAGTAGCATTGACCCACCAGTGAGTCTCACTCGAACATGAAGCCTGTTCAGGGGGAGGGAGCTTAGGTGGTCTGCTTCTGGATTGGTGGCCATTGTGGTGGGGAATGGGCAGTGGGCATGCGCCGAGTCCCTGCCCTGCCTATCCTAATTTTGCTCATTGCCTTGACCAAAATAACTCACTTTCTTCCCTGTGACACACCTGTCGTTGCTACTGAAGGGCTTCATTATTTTTGTAAAGAATTTTTGATTCCATCCAGAGGCTTCTCTTACTTTGTGTCAGAATTAAGTACTGATAACCTCACAACTTCAAAGTTCCAGACAAACCTGTTCATAAGCACTTATGTACTCTCAATCCAATAGGCAGATAGAACATGCCAGTCTTACCCTAGTGTTGTACCAGAAGCGAGTGAGACACGCCACAGAGTATAAGTTTTAAATGGAGAATTTATTAGCCGGTGGCCATCGGGGTTGCTACCCAAATCAATGGCCCCATGTTGGGGTGAAGGTGTGGCTTTTATAGGACATACAGGGTACAGAGGTTAATTATCTCCTGGAACCTACAGGCCAGGTCACAAGGTGGGGGGAACAGGAACAAAGGGTCCTGGCTGATCAAAAGATTCTGTTAAGTGGGATAATCTTATTGACATTCCTTGGTGGAGTCACAGAGCCCCAGGGATATCTACTAGACAGAAAGGGTTTGCCAGGTTATCCTTCAGTGGGATGGTCCTATCTATTGACATTCCTTGGAGGAGTCACAGGGCACCAGGGATATCTGCTAAATGCTGAAGAGATCTGAGTCCATTCTTTCTGGGGGTGCTTGTCAGTAGCTAGGGGTTTCTCAGGGGTTCCTAACAGTAACTGATTTTTCCAGTATTACACCAGGACAGGAGCTCTGTTGTTAATCCAGGGTGACTAGGAGTGTTGGAGACAACAACCTTCTGGTTCTTCTAGTCTTCAGCCTTTGAGGCTGAGAATAAAGAGCCAACACCCCTGGAGCCCACTTCCAGAAGGTGTCCCTGTCAATCAGTAAACCCCAGTGGAGGCAGTCAGGCCTATGCCAACCCCTGTGGATACACCTTACCAGCCCTACTTGGAGCCATAACACCAGCTTGTGGATACCTCAACCCCCATAATCATTGGGGACTCCACTACCACATTACTAGAGTGATTCTAACTAGGGGGATAACTAGAGCAGCTATCCTTCCCATCTCCTCCCCTCTTCCCTCCCCCAACCCTTCCCCCTCCTCAAACTATGATATTGAAACAGGAGCCTTCACCCTGTCCCCTCTTCCTAGGACCCAAGAGGGTAGAACTTTTTAATTTGGATCAACTCCCTCCACCCCTAAAAGGTGGAAGGAAGGGAGTGCATCCTTTGTTCACCGGAGCCAAATCTCCCTCTCTTCCCTCCCCATTTTTTTTTGCATCTTCTCCCTCCCCCACCCCAAACTCTGAAGCCATTTGTTGAAATATTTTGTGTCACCTGAGCCTCCAGTTAAAAAAAAATTACACACTTTAAGAAACAAACAAACAACTATTCAGGAATATATTGGTAAATACTTAAAATTTTTTAAAATTCATTTTGAACTTAAATACAAAAAGGGAAAAAACCAATATTTCCATGTCCACAGCACAACGTAAAGAGAGGATTCACTCTAAAACCATGAATTTCCCTTTCAGATTGTTTACTATTTTTATGCTAGGTAGTAAACAGTACACATTGTTTTCAAAGCTACCCTGCTTTTCTGTGCCGCCTTCTAAGTTTTCTTTTGTTCTTTACTGTACACTTTTTATTTTTTTCTCCCTCCCTCCCCAACCCACCCTAGAGAAGGCTACAATTAAACACAAATGTGTGTGTGTGTGTGTGTGTGTGTGTGTGTGTGTGTGTGTGTGTGTGTAAAACTTTACATCTTCTACTTATCAGTTTTTTCTCTGGAAATGGATAGCATCATCTTTTATAGGTCCTTTATAGTTGCTTTGAGTATTTATGATACTCAAGATGAATTAGTCATTCAGAATTGTTCTTTGGGCAATATTTCTGCTACTATTTGCAACGTTCTCTTGGTTCTGTTCGTTTCACTCTTCATTATTTCATGCAAGTTTTTCCATATTTTTCTAAAACCAATGGGCTCATCATCTCTTATAGCATGGTAGTACTCCATCACAGTCGTGTACCATGCCTTGTTTATCCATTCCCCAATTGAAAGACATTTATCATTCTAGTCAGTCTGGTAAGTGTATGGTAATATATCAGAGATGTTTTAATTTGAACTTCTCTCATCATTAATGATTTAGAGCATTTTTTCATATGGCTATATCGAGTTTTGATTTCTTTATTGAAAAATTGCCTATTCATGTCCTTCAGCACTTTATCAGTTGGGGAATGTGTCATTATTATAAATTTGACAAAGTTCTTTATATATTTGAGAAATGAGACCTTTATCGAAGTGACTACATTTTTTCTCCAATTTTCTGCTTTCCTTCTAATCTTGGCTACATTGGTTTTATTTATACAAACCCTTTTTAACTTAATCTAATCAAAATTATCCATTTTACACCTCGCAATACTATCTATCTCTTGTTTATTCATAAATTGTTCTGTCTACAAGTCAGATAGAGAATATGTCCCATGTTATTCTGATTTTCTTGTGATAGCTCCCTTTGTATTGAGGTCATGTATCCATTTTGATCTTATCTTGGTAAATGGTTTAAATATATGCCCAATCTCTGCCAGTCTTCCTTCTGGCTTTCCCAACAACCCTTACCAGATAATGAATTTTTATCCTCCAAACTTAAATCTTTACATTTGTCAAATACAAAGTCACTATCCTATACCACTGTGTGTTTGTTGTATGTCTACTTTGTTTCACTCATCCACCCCTTAGCTGGTGCTGGTTTGTCTTGATATTAACTGCCTAACAGTTTAAGATCTGGTACCGTTAAACTTCCTTCCTTTACTTTTTTTCGTTAGTCGTTTTGGAAATTCTTGATCTTTTGCTCTTCCAAATGAACCCTCTTATTATTTCTTCTTACTTAGTAAAATAATTTTTTCATAATTTAATTGGGATGGCGATTGAACAAATACAGGTAAAATTGAACAATCAGGTGAAATTGTCATTTTTATTATATTGGCTTTGCCTACCCATGAACAATCAATACTTCTCCAATTATTTAACTCTGACTTTATTTGCATAAAGAGCACTTTATAATTATGTTCATTTAGTTCCTGGATCTGTTCTGGCAGGCATAGTACTCCATACTGTCTATAGTGATTTCAAATGGACTATCTCCTAATATCTCTTCCTGCAGGGTCTTGCGGGTGATATATAAAAATGCTGATGATTTATGTGGGTTTATTTTATAGCCCATTACTTTGCTTACGTTATTGTTTCAACTAACTTTCTAGTTGAATATTTAGGATTTTCCAAATCTATCATCCTATTGTATGCAAAAGAGATAATTTATTACTTCATTTCCCATTTTGATTCCTTCAATTTATTTTTCTTTTCTCATTGCTGTTGCTAGCATTTCTAAACAATATTGAATAATATTGGTGATGGTATAGTTTCCCTGTTTATCTCTTTTAATTAAATCTATTTTTGCTTTAACTTTGTCTGAGATATGACTGCTACCCCTGCTTTTTTTTACATCAGCTGACATATAATAAATTCTACCCCAGCCCTTTATTTTAACTCTATGTATGTCTCTAATTTTTAACTGTCTTTCTTGTAAACAATATATTATCAGATTCTGATTTTTAATCCATTTTGTTATCTATTTCCATTTTGTGAGTAAAGTCATCCCATTCACATTCAAAGTTATAATTACTAGTTGTGTATTTCTTTCCATCCTATCTCCTCCCTCCTTTTTCCTATCCCCTCACCCTATTATTAATTTATAAATTTAGAAGGCTTTTATGCCATTTTAAATGTATGTGTTGGTCTCTCTTTAACCCACTTCTAAGGAGAATAAGGTTCCAGCATTACCAGCCCTCCACATCCACCTGCTTCTTCTGTATCAGTTATTCCTTTCACACCTCATTTTATGAGGTAATTGTTCTATGTTGCCTCTCCCTATCCAGTTTTATTTTTTTAGAATCAATCCATTAAACTCTGCTCAGTCTAAGCCTTCTTTCAAACTACCCAAGTAATGTTGACATTCTTAAGAGACATTCTTAATATCTTCACATATAAGTAAACAGTTTGACCTTATTGAGTCCCTTATAATTGGTCTTTAATGTATACCCGATGTTTCTCCTGGATCTTATATGTCAAATACCTGAAAGTCTTTCAGTTCATTAAATGTCCATTTCTTTTTTCATTCAAGATTATATTCAGTTTTGCTGATTAAGTTATTTTTGGTCTCAAACCCAGCTCTTTTGCTCTTTGGAATTTAATGTTCCAGGCCCTATGGTTTTTTTCATGTGGAAGCTGCTAGGTCTTGTTTGATCTTGATTGTAGCACTGTAGTATTTAAATTGTTATTTTCTTGTTACTTGTTGCTCTCCTTCTCTTCTCCCAAAGAAGAGTTTTTTTGATGACTCTAAGGTGCCCACTTAACTTAGGGTTTATTAGCTAGATTCCTTCTTTCCTTCCTTACTTCTGTTAGAAATTCACTCGACACTGAAATTCAGGTATCTAGGGCAATTTATTATTATTGAGGAATTCAAAGGAATTGGTAAACATTCCTGGCCGGGAGTGGACTCCACCCTTCTTTAGGAAGAGGGAGTGGGGAATACAGGAGTGAGACCAACTTTATTCTGTTTGACATAGATTGATGCACCATCAGCTTAGTACCTTGCAGTTGACTCAGTTGACTCAGAGAGCAGATCGATCCCCTCCCTTCTGGGTTATAATCTTACCTACATGCCCCCAACATGTAACTCCTTGGTATGTTCCCCCCTCCTCAGCACACGTCCCATGTTAAAAATGGCAGAAAACACCCCCCCCCCCCCCGTGGGTGCGTAAGGTAATATTCAATTAGCCAATTAAGCATGCGTAGTAGCCATTTGACCCAGTTTTCTCTTCAACCCTGACCATTATCTGGCCAGTTTAGACCAGTTTTCCTAACATCCTGAATCTGTGGTTTCTGCAAAATCATAAACTCTATTCCCATTGGCTGGGGACCTCATCCTGGTTAATTTTTACTCCTTCTTTGTTCAAGCTGACACTTCATTAATTATTCTGTGGAACTCAATTAACTCTTCTGTCGAAACCTAACTTTCCCTAACTTTTACCCATCTCTTACCCTTCCTTCCTTCCTTCCTTCCTTCCTTCCTTCCTTCTTTCCTTCCTTCCTTCCAAACCTTAAACCCAGTTCACTCTGAAGCTCAAGCTCCACTTAGTGGCTGTATTTTGGGCCCCCCAGGCTCAGAGTAAAAGTCAATGGTAGCTGTTTCTCTTTGGAATAGCAACCCTGAGGGTCTTCCCCTTCCAGCTTGATTTTTTTTCTTTTTCTAATTAAAGAGGCCATCCCTTGACTCACTTGTTTAAAGAGGCCTATTCACTGAATGGGCATTACCTCACTCTAAGCGAGTACATGAAAAGGCCTTAGCCTAAAAGGGCGAGGGTCTCCCATTGCATCCTGGGTCATCTCCAGTCATCCTGATGAATATCTGGTCACTGGATCCAGATGGCTCTGGAGGAGAAAGTGAGGCTGGTGACCTTGCACAGCCCTCCCTCAATCAAATCAAAGTCAACTGCAAGTTATGTCATCATTTCCCTGATGCCATGGTCCTCTTTGAAAACGAAGGACAAACACAACCTAGGAACTTTGAAACTTGGCTATGATATTTCTGTAAGTTTTCCTCCTGGGATCTCTTTAAGGTAGATTTTTTTCTATGTCTTCTTTACCCTCTCTAAAGCTTTTTTCATTCTTTTGATTTTGTTTTATTATTTCTTGGTGTCCTATAATGTCATTTGCTTCTCCTTGTCCATTTCTAATTTTTCAGGAATTATTTTCTTCCTTAAATTTTTGATTCTCTTTTCTTCAATTAGTGTACTGCTGAGTGCTCAACAACCAGCTCTCTGGGGGGAACAAAAGCAGGACACGCTTTTAAATTCAGTCTACATTATTAATATTTTCTCCATCACTTTAAGTCTAGATAATCACTAAAACAACCCATCAAGCTCTGATGTGCAGCATTTGCCAATTATTGAAGTGTAAATCCTCACAGAAAGTTTAACAATGGGCTCTCCCAAGCTGGTACTAGCTGACCCCAGCATGCTTCTGGCTACACTACTCAGCAATGGGCAGTTTTGCCATAACTTCATCTCTTTATTCACTGAACTTCATCCTTGGTAAAAGATGGATTGTGTCCCCGATTTTCCCCACCCCCACTTCGTATCTGCAAGGTTTCAAGTTAAGGCCAGTGACTTCTGCCTGAACACAGCTAACCAGGTTTGTGGAGCCAAGTGTTATAATGTTCTTGGAAGTTGAGTCAACATCCAATTAGTCATTTTAAACACTGTATTTTACCCATTTGTAGACAAATTTTATGCCATGTTTGTGGACTATGCCTTAAAGCAATGTCAGCCAATGGAATGAATTTCTAGTAACAGGCTGTGGCCTGCTCCAATGGTGCAGGGTATATGTAGGGAAGGGAAATGCCCAGCGATGGGATTCTCCTAGTAGCTAAAGTCAGTATTTTAGACAGTAAGTTAAGAGGCATTATTAAGCACTTCCTGTGTGCCAGGCACAGTGTGAAGCTCTAGGAATACAAAGTAACGCAATAACACAAAAACATTGTCCCTGCCCTCATGGAGTTGCTGCTTTAATGGAAGAGGCACTATATACACACAAGATACGTTTAAAAGTAGCAGAATGAGTCACAAACAAATTTATCTGCTCATTACAGAGATCGAGTCTGGTTGACTTCCAGGAGCGCATTTGGCCCTCCGGTAAGTCATCAGACTGTGTCACTTGTCCTTTCTCCATCCCTCATATCAGTAGTCAGTCATTACCTTTCTATTTCCTTGCTTTTCTACCAAAATAATTTCATCTTTGATGAGTCATTGCTGTACAAAGCCCACCCGTTTTTCAAGCTTTAGCTACTGCTTCTCTTCCCTAGAATCATCCACTGTTTTTGGAAGTTCTGGAGTAGTTCACATTATATAAAACCCTGGACTCACAATAATAACGTTGACACCTTCAGCGCTTGGTTGATTTGTATGACTAGGGAGTAGAATATAGCTTGGGAACAAACCCACAACTTCTGTATTTTGTATTGCGTGCATAGGCATTTCATGAACAATCTCCTAGCCCTGGGACACCTTATATAGTGCTGTGATATTCACTTTGCATGTACACCTATGCAAAGAAGAAGAACCCAGAGTTCACTCTTCACTCAGCACGGCACATCTCCAAAGTTCACACAGGACAATCCTTTTCCTTTCATAATGTCATCCTAGAAGTGCTCATTGAAGTCATAAGAGTAGATAGTCATTAGAAGAGTTTGGAAAAAGAGCTGAGAAGAAAGTCTTGAGAGACACCCCCATTAGAGGAATTAAGGAAGAAGTACCAGTTACAGAGACAGAGATGGAGTGCTTAGAAAGATGGGGTAAGAACAGGGCAAAGTGTCATGTTAAAGAATCTTAAGCAAAACATTATCAAGAAGGATGGTCAGTAGTATTTCATGCTGCACAGCAGTCAAGAAAGATGCAGAAAAAAGACCTTTGTTTTCATCCATTTGGGAAGCTAAGTGGAGCAGTGGATAGAATGCCAGGCCTGGAGACAGGAAGACTCATCTCCCTTAATTCAAATCCAGCTTCAGACATTTTCTAGCTATGTGACCGTGGGCAAGTCACTGAACCTGGTTTGCCTCAGTTTCCTCATCTATACAAGTGATCTGGATAAGGAAATGGCAAACCACTCCAGTGTCTCTGCCAAGAAAACCCCAGATGGAGTCACAAAGAGTTAGACATGACTGAAACAACTGAGCAACACATAAGGAGATTTCATCAGTTAACCAACCAGCACTCATTAAGCATCTACTGTATGCCATTGTGCCAAACTCTGGGGATAGATATCTGTATCATCTATATCTATATCTACATGGCGAAAACATGGTCCCTGTCCTGACAGAGCTCATGTTCTTACAGGGGAGACAATATCCTCACACCATAATGATTAGTGGTCATTCATGACCATGGACAGAGCAGTTTTAGCACATCATGCAGATAGAAACTGAACTGCAGGGGCTTGAGGACTAAGTAACTGAGGCAGTGAGTTGGCTCTTTAGATTTTGGCAGTGAAGTAGAGAAAAATGATAGGTTAATAACTTGAGAGTAGCAGGGCCAAGGAAAAGGTTTTTGTTTTGTTTTTTGTTTTTAGATTAGGGCAGACATATTTGTAGAAAGCACTCAGCACAGTTCCTGGCACGTAGTAGGTCTATATAAATACGTATTCCCTTCCCCTTTCCCCTTACATCCCTAAAATTCTGTGATCTCTTGCTGCTTCCAGACATTTTGACAATACGCTCAGCCCAAATGAAATAGCTTTTTTTTGGTAGTACTCTAAGTTTTATAGATAACCAAGTTCTATATCCTGAGCTGTGAAGAGAAATGTGAATGTTCTGTTTTGTTGTGTTTTTTTTTTCCTGCCATCTCATCTAGTGGCCAGGAGTCAGCAAACCACAAAAGAGGGCCAAATCCATCCCTCCACACTGTATTTTAAAATGTAAAAACTATTCTTAGCTAAATGAATTTCTGAGATCGGCCCATGGGCTATAGTTTGTGGAATTAGTCACTGCAATCTAGTTTTCTATATAAAAGAGGAAAGCTGGTGATTGCTGGTGATTGGTGGTGGCACCCTCTGTCTGGGGTGCTCCTACACAAGTCAACAATTAACCAACAAATATTTACTAAGTGACTATTATGTGGCTGTCCCTGTGCTACGTGCTGGAGATATGGGGACAAAAACAGCCTTTGCCTTTAAGATGCTTATAACACCATCCATATATAATACATGTATATATTTTGTCTATGTACAATGTACATATATACATACAACGTATATGTTGTACTCTATGTACATTTTGGTATACACATATGTATTGTGTACGTGCACACATAAACACACAAAGAAATAGGTATCCATATATATCCAGACATGCTGCACGTGCATATACACATTTTGTTGTTGTTGTGTCATTCTGGTAATGTCTGACTCCTTGTGACCTCTTTTGTGGTTTTCTTGGAAAAATGCTGGAGTGGTTTGCCCTTTCCTTCTCTAGCTCATTTTATAGATTAGCAAATTGAAGCAAATGGGGTTAAGTGACTCACTCAGGGTTGTGTAGCTAGGAAGTGAACTCAGGTAGATGGGTCTTCCTGACAAACATGTGTGTGTGTGTGTGTGTGTGTGTGTGTGTGTGTGTGTGTATGTATGTGTGTGTGTATAGGTATATATATATGTATATATACAGTCTCCTAGTTGATAGCACCCTGTCTCCACCCTGAAACAACTTTGTATACATTTTTGTGTATATACACATTTGTTGCATTTGTGTATATTTTATATACTTGTATGTGTATGAAATATATAAATATAAATACAAAGTAGTTTCAGGGTGGAGATAGCACTAGCAATTGGGAAGGGATAAGGAAAGGCCTCATGTAGGAGGTGGAGTTTGAGGGAGGCGCTGAAGGAAGCCAGCCATCTAAGAATTACAGGTAGGAGGGAAGAACATTTCAGGCATGAGAGACAGTCTGTGCAAAGGCATGGAGACAAGGCCTGGCCAATCTGGTTGGAATGTAGAGTATGTGCAAGAGAGTCACAGATGAGCCTGGAAGGGGAGAGTTTGATGCCAAGTGGTGAAGGTGTTTTGACTATCAGATGGAAGAGTTTGTGCTTTATTAGGTTCTAGAAGTAAAAAGGAGCCGATGAAAGTTCTTGTTCAAGAGACCGCCTAACGCAGTCTAATCTGTGCTTTAGGAGTGTCCATTTGGTAGCCAGCCTCTTTGTCGCTGTTGCTGCTGCTGCTGTTGTGTCATTTCAGCGGTGTCTGGCTCCTTGTGACCCTGTTTGGGGTTTTCTTGGCAAAGATTCTGCAGTGGTTTGCCATTCCCTTCTCCAGCTTATTTTGCAGATGAGGAAACTGAGGCAATGAGGTTAAGTGACTCGCTCAGGGTCACACAACAAGTATGTGTCTGAGACCAGCTTTGAATTCGGGTAGATGCTCACCTGATGCCTACTCAGGTGGAGGCTTAACTCAAGAGCCATAGGAACTACAGCAGTACCCTCCTGTTTCCAGGCTTCCCTCAGCCTCTGCTGGTTAGAAAGAGGTTTTCTTTTTAAACTCAATTTTCTTTTTATTTTCAGTTCCAAATTCTCTCCTTCATCCCACCCCTTCCCCCACCCAATGAGAAAACAAGAAATGTAATATGCAATATGCATAGGAAGTTATGCAAACCAAAGGTTTGTTAACATGGCTGGGGATGAGAGAACTAAGGTAAGGAGACCAATTAAGAGGTTATTGCAATAGTGCAGGTAAGGGGGCATTGAAAGGTCAGATTTAGAGCTGGAAGCTTAGAAACAATTTAGTCCAGGCCTTTCATTTTGTAAATAGAGAAACCTAGTCTCAAAGAGGCTTGATGTGTTTCCCAAGGTCATGCAAGTGATAAGTGGCAGAGCCAGGATTTCAACCCATGTTTTCTGGCTCCAAATCCAGGGTTTTTTTCCATTGTGGAGTGTCACCTCCCAGAGGAACTGGGCCTGAAGTGTGGTTGTAGGCAGCTATTGGAGTAAAATAAAGGGGACAGAATGGACAAAAATTGTGGAGGTAGAATTAACAAGACTGTGGCAACTTAGATATCTGGGGTGAGGGAGAGTGAGGAATTAAGAATAATTCTAAGGTGCAAACTCAGATGATTATAGAAGGATAGTAGTGACCTTGACACAGAGAAACTTGGCATTTTTTTCCCCATCCAAGGGGCAGGAAATGTAACATAATGAATTCTGTTTTGGACACATTGAATGTAAGATGCCTATGGTACGCCCAGTTTGAAATATCCAATAGGTTGTTGGTGTTGCAAAATTGGAGCTCCTGAGAGAAACCAGGGATCAGTATATAGAATTAGGAGTCTTCTCCACGTGGATAATATTTGAACCCAAGGGAGCTGATGAAGTCAACAGAGAGAGTGTGGATAGAGAAGAGAAAGCCCAGGATAGAACTTTGTCATACACCAACAGTGAGGAGATGGGCTATGGATGATGATCTGGCAAAGGAGATTCAGGAGGAGTGGTCAGGTAGGAGGAAGACCAAGAGAAAGAAATAAGAGACGTCATGGAGACCCAGAGACGAGAGAGTAGCACCCAGTCTTTAGTGCTACAACTCTCTCGAATCATTTAAGACCTGCCACCTCTTACCCCACTAGGTGATCTGAGACTATAAGCCTCTTTGTTGATAAGATTGTTGGTAGAGGCCTAACTCAAGACCCATAGGAACCATAGCAGTACCCTCCTGTTTCCAGGTGTCCCTCAACCTCTGCTGGTTAGAAAGAAGTTTTCTTTTAAAACTCTGTTTTCTTTTTATTTTCAGTTCCAAATTCTTTCCTTCCTTCCACCCCTTCCCCCACACAATGAGAAAGCAAGAAATGCAATATACATAGGAAGTTGTGCAAAACATATTTCCATATTAGCTATGTTCTATAAACAAAACAAAGTAAAAACCCAAGGGAAAAAAAGAAAAAAACATACTTCAATCTGTGTATCATGAATTCACGCTCCAGAGGTGGATAGCGTATTCATCATAAGTCCTTTGCAATTGTGGGAGATCATTGTAGTGATAAGAGTAACTAGGTCTTTCACAGTTGATTATCCTTGCAATATTGCTATTACTGTGTAAATTATTTTCCTAGTTCTGTTTACTTCATGATGTATCAGTTCATTCAAGTCTTACTGATTTTTCTGAAACTATCTCCCTCATTCTTTCAACCCAATAGTATTCTATCACAATCACATGCAATAACTTTTGCAGCCATCCCCCAATTGACAGGGATGCTTTCAGTTTCCAATTCTTTGCTATTTCAAAAAAGAGCTGCTACAAATATTTTTGCACCTTTGGGTCCTTTTCCTTTTCTTTTGATCTCTTGGGGATACAGACCTAGTAGTGATATTTCTGAGTCAAAGGATATGCAGTTTTATAGCTTTGGGGGCATAATTCCAAATTGTTCTCCAGAATGCTTAGACCAATTCACCGCTTTACCCACAGTGACTCTTTTCCCACACTGCTTCCAGTATTTGTCATTTTCCTTCTTTTGTTATCTTAGCCAATCTGATGAATGTGAGGTGAAAAGTGAGCATTTCTCTAATGATTAGTGATTTAGAGCATTTTTTTTCATACAACTATTGGTAACTTTGATTTCTTTTTCTGAAAACTGCACTTGACCATTATCAATTGGGGAATGGCTCTCATTCTTAAAAAAAAAATGGCTCAGTTCTCATAGTTAAGAAATGAGACCTTTGTCAGAGAAACTTGAGGTAAATTCCCTGTCATCCCCCACCCCACCCCCCCAGTTTCCTGTTTTTCTTTGCATTTTCACTGCATTGGTTTTGTGTAAAAAGTTTTCAATTTTATATAACCAAAATTATTCACTTTAGCCCCTGTGAACCTCTTTGTCTGTTATTTGGTCATGAACTCTTCTTTCCACAGATCTGACAGATAATTTTTTCCATGCTCCCCTACTTTGCTTATGGGGTATATGAAGTGTTCAGGAGGACTAGTATCTCTGGTGTGAGGGCTTGCCAAACTCTTTTCAGGGTTGCTTATCTACCTTTGGTATCTATCTGATTCACCCAACTCTTGCCTGTGACTCCAAGAAGCTGTAGCATGTACAGTGGCCACACCCCTGTAAAATGTTTGGGCATATGGGCTAAACTAGGTTGAGGTCAAACAACAGGCCTCAAACCTGTTGCTGAATCAGGGGGATGTCTACGCTGAACATGTGAAGACTTTCTCTTGTGGGATGAGTGGATGAGAACAGTTTGTTCCAATGGCCAGGGAGGTCGCTGAAGCAGGTGCTGTGGAGTGCTTAGAGCTTGGTCAGATATTGAAGACACTGCATCCCAGGCCATCTCTACTCATCTTAACTTTTGTCCTGCCACTGGACTTTGATGACTTGGGAAAAGAAAGTGAGTCTGACAACTTTGTACAACTCTTCCTCACTTAAAGCTAAGCCACAAATTAAGACATCACCCTGTGATATCATTGGTCCTCTTTGAAAATGAAGGACAAGCAACAGCAATGACAGCTTGCTTATGCTATCACTATGTCTAAATTATATACATGTGTATGAGCTTATCTTAGAATAAAATATGAGATAGATACAAAGGTTTTCAATAAACTTCAGTAAGATATTTCCTCTATGAAGCCAAGAATGATTCCATCAGACTTTATGTGGTCTTTCCCCCCTTTCCTGAGTGTAGTGGTTATTCTGATCACAAAATCACTGATTTAGAAGGCAATTACTGCTAAAAGGAGGAAACAGTATGGTCAGGAGAATTTGGTGAGTTCCCCCCTTCAGATGGTCCCATAGGTCACCAAACAATCCAAACTCATTTGCTAAAAAGAGTAAGGAAGTAAAATAAGTGGGAAGGAGCTGGTAGAAAGGAGTTTGAAAATGAAGAAGAGAATGGGGACAACTGCTAAAACAAGGTCTTGAAGAATATGGGAAGAGATGGGATCGAGGGAAGTATTGGCCTTGGCAAGGAGGAGAGGATAAGTGAAAACATAGCTTTTGAGGCGCAGAGAGGGGCAGGTAAGTGAACTTTTGCCAGACATTTCAGTGTCCTCAGTCAGGAAGGAGGTAAGGCTGCTTGATGATAAAGGGGAGGGTGGGAGTAGAGTTGGGTATTGAGGAGAAGGAGGCATGACATAGATACTGTGATAAATGTCAATAAGATATAAATATTTGCCGTGTATCAGTGGGGGCCCAGCATAGGTTAGATAGCATAAAGTTTTGGAGGATTCAGTCATCACAGCTTCATGAATTCCCTTAGAATTTTGCAGGGACCTAGCAGTAAAAGAGAAGGTGGGGGTCACCCAGGGTTGGAGATTAACGGTATGATAATGGAGGAAGGGCAGTGGGTTTAGGGATTCAAGGTCGGAGGGGAAGAACAATTTTGAAATAGCTATTTGTTCAGATGTTGAGAACAACATAGCAAAGGAAGGGTATGTATAGGAGAAAAAGCATCATCCAATTTGACTAGAGTTTAGAGTACACGGAGGGAGGTCGCCTTAGATAGGGCTGGAAAGCAAGAGCAGCACCAGATTGTGAAGAGCCTCAACTATCACAAAGATTTTAAACTTCATTTCACGAATATATGGGGAGCAAGTGATGCAGCCGAATCAACAAACATCTGACTGGAAGATTTTGAACTCTTCAAAGACTGAATAATTCAATTCAGTAAACATCTGTTAAGGACTAGCTACCGCGTGCGAAGTTCTGTGTTCAGCACCAGCAGTACAAAAAGACAAAAGTGAAGAAAAGTCCTCGCTCTCAAGGAGTGTATAATTCGGTGAAGTGGGGCGGGGGAAGAAATGCAATATTTACACATATAAGGAGGCACAAGGTATTTTGAGGAGAAACAAATAAGTACAAGGCAATTTGAGGTGGTTCCTGAATGGAGCCTTGGGAAAAAAAATAAGGAATAGCTGACATTCACCTAGAGCTTAAGCAGTTTATCTCTATGATCTCATTTGGTTCCCACAACCACCTTATGAGTATTTTCCATATTTACAGATGAAAGAATTAAAATTGACAGAGGTTGAGTAATGGTCTGAGGACTGTACACCTAGTAAATGGTAGGAAGGGGCAGCTAGATGGCACAGTGGGTAGAGTGCTGGGGCCTAGAGTTAGGAAGACCTGAGTTCAAATCTGACCTCACATACTAGCTGTGTGATCCAAGACAAGTCTTATTTAACCCTATTTGCCTCAGTTTTCCCATTCTGTAAAATGATCTGGAGAAGTAAATGACAAACCACTCCAGTATCTTTGCCAAGAAAACCCCAAATGGAGTCATGAAGAGTCAGACATGACTGAAAAATGACTAAACAACAAATGGTCAGAAGCAGGATTCAAAATCAGATCTTCCTAATTCTCCAAGTCTTGCGCTCTATCCAACATCACCTTGTTACTTCTGTAATAAGGGGGCGTTGAAGATTTTTGAGCAGGGGAATTGAAATAATCAGACTGTGACTTAAGAATAATATCTCATCAGCCGTGTGGAGGATGGATGGCAGAGGTGAATGGGCTAGAAGTAAGGAGAGCAATCAGGAGGCCATTAACATAAGCTAAGCAAGATGTGATAAATGCCTAAACTAGGATCATCGCTTTGTGAGGTGGAGAGGAGGGGATGGAAGCTAGAAAAGTATAGATGAAATATACAAGACTCAACAACTGATTGGATATAAAGCATGAGGAAGAGAGAAGAGGCTCCTAGGTTACAAACCAAGGTAACTGAGAAGATGGTAATATTCTTAACAGAAGGAGAGGTTTGGTTGAGAGTCAAGCTTCAAGGAAGGGGAGGAAATGGGCTTCATTTGAAAGTATTAAGTTTGTTGGTTTGCTTATGTCACATGTGTTCTCAAAACACACTTGGCCTGTTCCCTATACATCCATGATTTGTGATAAGGAATATCTAAGTGGAGATATCCAGGAGACAGTTTGCAATGAAAGACTAGAATCCTGGAAGGAGATAATGATTGGTTCAATCATCCTGGAAAGCAGTTTGGAATTACACCCTCAAAATTACTAAACTCTAGCCTTGGTCCTAGCAATACGACTATTAGTCCCACATCCCAAAGAGATCAGTGAAAGGTAAAAAGGACATACATGTAAAAACATTCATAGCAACTTTTTTTGTAGTAGCCAAAATTTGGAAACTGATGAGGCATCCCTTGTGTTGGAGAATGGCTAAACAAATTCTGAAATGTGAATGGAATGGAATATTATTGTGTCATAGGAAATGACAAAATTGCCAATTTCAGAGGAAACTTGGAAGATCTTTATGAACTGATGCAAGGTGAAGTGAACAGAACTAAGAGTATGATTTATACAATGATGAAAATGTTGTAGAGGAAAACAACTTTGAAAGCCTTTAGAGCTCTGGCCAATACAATGGTAAACCACATGTCCAGGGGATAGAAGATGAAACATACCATTCACTTAAAATGCAGAGACTTAGAATTTCAGTCTTGGCCAATGTGAGAATTTGTTTCATTGGAATGCTTAGAATGAGGATTTTTAAAATTTGTTTTTCCTTTGGGTTCGGTGTGTATGTGTGTATGTAGAGGATTAGTGGAAGGGACAGATTATAAATATATGTAAAAGTAAACATTTTAAAAATTAATTTTTCCACTTGTCAAGTCTGAAAACAGTTGACCAAAAAGGCACAGAGGTTATGCATCTTCTGTTAACTCTAAAAATACCAAAGAGCTCATATAGGTTATCACAACTATGGTTAACTCTGAAAATTATCACACAGGTCATCACAACCATAGTTAACTTTTAGAAATAAAATAAAGTAAAAATAAAATAAAATAATAGGACCAACAGTGGTCATAAACAAAAAGGCTTTATTCTGTTGGAGAAGGGAAACTAGACACATGTACCTCGGCCTCCTCTAGAAGGAGATCTTCTTTACTGAAGCCAGATCTTAATACACATAGCAACGGCTATGCAATAAGCCATAGCCCTGACAATGAGGGGTAACAGTACCAGTGAGAAAGTTTGATTGATAATAGGGTTTCATGACTGGAACATGGGTCCTGCAGGTGCTTGTCCAAGCTCGAGACCACCCGGGGCTAGCGTGAAACAATTCTGAGATTTTGCTGCAGCAGAATTTATCCAGTGGGTGAGTGCAAAGGATTGTTGTTATGCCAAACTCAGGGCACAGCTTGCTTGCTGGGCCTTAGCTCTGGAAAACAGGGTGTCTCCTAATAGTAAAAAAGAGGAGCAAAAAGAGAGGGGTGGTCTTGGCATGGGGATCCTGACACAATTAAATAACATCTCCCTCATTATTTCCCTTCTTATCCCACCCCCTGCCATTGAAAAACAAATTAAAACAAAGTCCTTGAAACACACATGTGTAGCCAAGCAACAAATTCCTGCATTGTCCATGTCTATAGCTATATATTTATATCTATATATCTGCACTCTTTGCAAGAGCACAGAGTCTATCATCTTTTTGATAGCATGTTTCATCTCTGTGATTATGGTTGATCGTTGTGTGAATATGCATTCTTAAGTCTTTCAAAGTTATTTGTAAAGTGAATTTATTTTTAAAAATATTTTTATTGGTGTTTTCTGTTTCTTACATCACCATAGTATTCCATGCATTTCTTCCTTTCTCCCTTCCTGAGAGCTATTCCATATGGTAAATAGGGTTGTTGTTTTTAAATGCAGTGGGAAAAAATCAGCATAGGAAGATTCTGGGAAGATGGTAGAGAAGGTCAGAAAATACCAGGCTCTCCAAATTTCCCCCACAAAGAAGATGGAACATGCCCTCAGAGTGAACATACCAGAGGGGTGGGGACCATACTAATTGCGAGCACTTGTAGGAGAGAAGAGCCCTTGGTTTTGGTTTCAGGGCAGAGAGGAGACCTGAAGTTTGTAGCCAAATGGGGGGACCTCAGGGAGCAATAGCATTTGTAGTACAGTGTGGCTGGTGGCACTGGGTGGTTTAGGTGTGGAGAGGAGTGCTCAAGGTCGGGCCCCTGGACAGAGCTCAGAACATAATGGTAAGAAGGACCTGAGGCCTGGGGCACCATTTCCCACGGCTTGAGACTAGCACCTGATGACAATAATGCTAAAAAACAAATAAAAATGAGTAAGCAAAAGAGAAAGAACCCAACCATGGACAGCTACCGAGGGGATAGAGAAGATCTGGTTCCATATTCAGAGAAAGATAGCGAAGTTAAAAAAGACACTCCTACTTCAATGTCAAATGGCCACAAGCCCAAGAAGAGTTCTTGGAGGAACTTAAAAAGGACTTCCAAAAACTCAAGGAAGAAAATAACTCCTTGAAAATTAGAATTGGGCAAGGGAAAGCAAATGACATTCTAAGAAACCAAGAAATAATTTAAAAAATCAAAAGAATGAAAAATAGAGGAGAATATGTAACATCTCATTAGAAAAACAAATGATTTAGAGAACAAATTGAGAAGAGACAATATAAGAATTGTTAGACTACCTGAAAGTTATGATTTATTTTATGTCTGCCTCAATTTCTTCGTCAGCAAAAGGTGTTGGAGAAGGAAATGGTAAACCACTCCAGCACTTTGCCAAGAAAACCCCCAATGGGATCACGTAGAGTCAGACACAACTGAAAAGTGACTAAACAGCAACAACAAATCTCTACGTTAGATTGTGACATTCTTGAAAGATAAGACTGTGTTTTTGCCTTTATTTGCATCCTCAGTACTTAGTACATAGTAAGTAGTTAAAAATACTTTTGGATTGCTAGGTGGCACAGAGGATAGAGTGCCAGGACTGGAGTAAGGAAGATTCATCTTCCCGAGTTCAGATCTGGCTTCAGAGGACCCTGGGTTTAACCCTTAACAATTAATCATGTTTGCCTCAGTTTCCTTATCAGAAAAATGAACTGGGGAAGGAAATGGCAAAGCACTCCAGTATCTTTGCTAAGAAAATCCCCAAGAGGGTCATGAAGAGTCAGGATTGAACCACAAATACTTTGACTGACTCTACTTTCTGAAACTTTGTCCACTAGTGCTCTTAGAAAAGGATCAAAATATTACTTTAACCAGGTACTCTTAGAGACACAAAAGTGACAGGAACACTTCTAGTCCTTAGTGGACTAGCAAGGACATAGGCCTGAGGAGGGCCACAGGTAGGGAGAACAGGAGCAGGGCCAGATGTGTTATCACAATCAAGGCAAGCTTGATGCACCATCTGGTAGAGCCCCAATAAAGGACTAATGTGTGCTAATAGTGAAGGCAATCACTGGACATGAGGGGAAATCACTTATGTGCAAAAAAGTACTAGGGTATGGTTCAAGCTTGAACTAGAGGAGAGCATTGGTTAGGAACCAGCTGCTAGGATTTCCACACCAAAAAAGGTGAGACAAGGTCAGGGGAAAAAAAGGCCAAGGTCAGGGGAAAGGTCAAGGTCAGGGGAAAAAAAGGCCAAGGAGGTCTACGTGTCAATTAGGAGCCATTCTACCAAAAGTGGTGGCAAAATAAGAGTTCAACAGAAATCTGCCTTCTTCAAGCTCTGCTCCTCTGATAGGTTAATCCATTCATCATCCCGCCTCTGCCTAGCTACAATCACTTAAGGGAAAAAGAGAATTATATTGAAAAGAAGAGAATAAAGGGAGATTTTTTTTTGGGGGGGTGGGGAATTGAGTTGGACTAAATGTGTATTGAGGTGACTTCTAACTCTGATTCTGGTTTAACACAAATCTGCCTTCTTGAAGTTCAGCTCCTCTGATGTGCATGTCTGTATGCGCAGCTGCTGACGTGCTACAACTCTTCTTGTTGTCAAGAGAATTTGTGAGAACAGACGCCACCTCCTTTCTTAGAATACCTTCCCAAATCTTAAGGACATGGCTTGGTACAAATGTGTGGCACAATTGTGGCAAGAGTGACTCCCAACTTTCGGTACTATAGAGGCTTACTTTTTTTGTAGAGTTTTCATACTTCTTTTCCTAGCCCAACTCTTAGTGGTCTGAGTCATGTTCCTTGAAGCTGCTTTCTTCTTTGGGTCATTATCTCTCTCTGATCATTTCTGTCTGGAGTGTGTGTCTCTGCTTCCCACTATGTGCACTGCTTCTTATTGGTCCAATAGCTCTTCTTCAGAGCTGCTATGGGATAGAGGCTGGGGATGAGGACTATTCCTGTAATTTAGTTGGTGGGAAGGAAACTCCTTCTAATAGTTCAAGTCAACACAGTCTTTGCCACTCATAGAGCCTTACAGGTTGGGCAAGAGAACACCGAGAAGTTAAATGACTTGCATTATATAAATATAATTATTATTGGATGGAGCAGGAGCTCCATTGGGAAGAGAATGTCTCCAAAAGGGGTGTTTAGGTAGATTCTGAGATTGGGGGAAGTGACAGGGGATTAACAATATACAGGAGAATACTGGGGGAGAGGTGAAGGTAAAGGGGGCAGGAAGGAGGGAGGGAAAGCAGTGATTGTGGCTGGAGGGATGGAGGGGAGAGTTTGCTCAGGTTACCTCATTCTTTGCCTCAGATGCTCCCATGGCCTTGTGGGACCAGGGCAGATGATACATAGTCACTGCTAGGTTTGATCTGGGATTGATATCTCTGCGCTTAGAGTAACATAGCTCAGATGCCTCAAAAAATGGGGCTTCAATCCAGGTCTTTGTGGCTTCGATGTCAGCTCTTCACCCACTATTTCAAATTCTCTCCTCTCCACCTTCTCCACCCCCCCCCCACTTCCTCATATTGGAGGTCTTACTCCTTAGCCCTTCCCTGAATCTTGACTATCTGGTTCCTCCTCAGAGGTTAGCTATTTAAACATCCTAACTTATTAGGTGGCTAATTTGTTTGCTAGAATAAAGTATTTTCTGCCTTTTCCAGCTCAGAGAATTGTCCTAACCTCATTAAAGCATCATTGTTTGTCACTTTTTACAGTGACTAGCTGGGTGGTGGTGGGAATTTGATCATACCTGGCCCCCTTTCTGTACACAGGTTTTCTGACACATTTTCTCATAGCTTGTATGTTAGCATGCTCCCAGTTTTCATGTCTATACCAAGTCCCTTCTTCCATTTGTTTCTTCTCTCCACTTTTCTCTCTGCTTAGGAAAGGCAGACTACGCACATGAAGAGATTAACTTCTCTGAGGAAATACTTTCTAGATGTGTGTGTGTGGGGGGTGGGTGGGGGAATGTGCCTGGCTGAGGCAGCCGGGAGGTGGGAAGGTGAGAGCTGGATTCTAGGATACTCCTTGAGAGTAATTCTCTTGTTCAAGTGGGGGCCACTGTCCCTAGCAAGAAGTAGAAGGCTCGGGGCTACGCAGACGTTATTTAAAAAGAAAGTGGGATGAGGAGAACTTCTATTTCGGTTTCGTTTTCAGCAGGCTTGTTAGAGACTGCTCGCTACTTCCTGCTTACTTGTTCTCGACTTCTCTAACACGAAGCCTCTACTTCTTCAGCATGAAACCTTCCATGCTGTTTTTGTTGTTCGCTGTGGCCCTTCCAGAGACCGAACCAAGTGAGTAAAGGATGTTGCTGTTCAGTCCCTTTTCAGTTGTGTCTGACTCTTCGTGAGCCCATTTGGGGTTTTCTTGGCAAAGATCCGGGAGTGGTTTGCCATTTCCTTCTCCAGCTCATTTGACAGATGAGTGGCGTTAATGGAATTAAACCGATGCCTGGAGACTGGGCAGATTGACCAGAGGCTATTGACCAGAGGGTGATTATTGTGTGAAGAGGGTCTTTTCCCCATCTCCGTTCCCATCCCCATCCGCATCTCCATCCCCATCTTGGGGTCCAGGGGAAGGCTTTCCTAATCCTCAGGTTCGGTTGGTTCTAAGCAGGGGGAGGTGGTGGTGGTGACAGCGGAAGAAGGGGGCAGTAAGTTTACTTACTTGGGGGCTAGTAGTACCTCACTGGGGGAGGTCTCGATTGTCTGCCTCTTATTTTGGGAGTGTTCAGAACAAGTAGTTGGGTGGAGGTGATGGGTTGAAGAACATTCATGGGCAAAGTTGTGCTGGCTAGCAAAGTCGAGCAGAGGTCTTCGGTATCAAAGGGGAGCGGCACGCCTAGGAGGGAAAGTCCCAAGAGAAGGTGGGTAGGGGAAGTCTGGAGACAGGAGGACTGGGGGAAGAGTACCTGGGAAGTGGAGTACAGGGGAGGGATGCAGAAGATGGAGTCACATTTGGGGCATAGGAAGGGGTTCACAGTATAGAGAAGCTGAAAATATAGGTGAGTTTCTTAAACGTAAGTAAATATTACTGGGCGGAAAGAGGAAGAAGAGGAGTGGTTGGAGTCTGGTATTGGGAGGAGTTACAGGGGAATCGAGAGAGACCAGAGACATAAGAATCTTGGGCTGGGCTGGATTGGGGAAAGGGTGGAGAAATGATGCGGAAAAGCTACGGCGGCGGTTGCGAGGATCCCAGGTGGAGTCACTTTGTTCGGTACACCCGGGCCTTTGCTAACGAGGCCGGACTTGAGCCCGGCAGGATGGTGGCTAGCCTTGAATTAAGGTCGATCGGTATCTTTGTCCGTAGGGTTTCACTCCCTGAGGTATTTCCAAACGTCCACGTCTTTACCCGGACTCGGAAAGCCCAAGTTCACTTCCGTGGGCTACGTGGACCATCAGCAGTTCGTACGCTTTGAAAGTGACAGCTCGAGTCAGAGGGAGGAGCCGCAGGTGCAGTGGTTGGACCAGATCAGCCAGGAGTACTGGGAACGCAACTCACGCATCGTCAGCGAGACGGCGCACACTTTCCAAGTTGGCCTGAGAAATCTGCAGATCTATTACAATCAGACAGAGGGAGGTGAGTGCCGTAAGGTACCCGGATCTGTTCTTATGCCCACCCTGGCCTGGTTCTCAGACTGGGGAGATGGGGGTGGGAGAGGAGAATATAGATCGGGAAGGGGCATGCACGCTCCTGGAGGCCACCTCTCAGATCAGCCCCTTAAAGCTGGGAGAGGACTTGGGCCCAGTTGAGTGTATGGGCGGACTGACTAACTAGTGTTCTGGGGCTGGTAAAAAGTTCACACCTACCAGCGCCTGGTCGGCTGTGAGATGGCTTCCGACGGGACCTTCCTGCGTGGGTTTGAGCAATTCGCCTATGATGGGCAAGACTACATCTCCCTGGATCTGGAGACGCTGAGTTGGACCGCTGCAGTGGCCGCCGCACTGAACTCCAAGCAGAAGTGGGAAGCAGAGCGGAGCATCGCGGAGAGACAGAAAATTTATCTGGAGAAGAAGTGCGTTGAGTGGCTGCAGAAGTACCTGGAGCTCGGGAAGGAGACCCTGCTAAGGACAGGTACTGTTTGTTTAGGTCCTCAGGACTAGGTCTGCCCTCCTCCTCCTCCTCCTCCAGTCCTTAGGAGGTGGAGGTGGGGGCAGGGTTGGAGCCTGGAACTGTACTTGTGGGCCCCAGGTTAGAGGGATCTGGGCTGGCAGCTTCATGGGGGTGAGGGTGGCGGTGGGGATGGAGCTTGGAGTGTATTAGATCGAGGGTATGTTTGCTTACCCCACAAGACCTGTTACCCTGCTCTTTAAGTCCTTCCCTGGAACTGGAGTCTGTAGAATGGAAGCCGTTAGAGCTGCTGGGGAGGAAGGGAAGAGAACCCAGTGAATCCAAAGAGACAAAAGCCTCGTCGGTAGAAATAACTCAAGCCCCAATTCAGTTTGTTTGTGGATTGGCTTGGGGTTCAGGGAAGAACAGGCAGAAGAAATACTGCCTCAGGGAGAGAAACCCTTTCCTGACAAGGTATGAGGTGGTTTCTCTGGCACAACCAAGCATATGTCCCCTTCATTACAATCCCAGTCTAGGTGGAAGTGGGGAGCCTCACCCTCACTTCAGCTCTATCCTCTAAGTCTCACATTCCACTCCTCCCCGGTTTCTGACTCAGGAATTCTGCACCGGAGGCGGGTCTCCTTGGTCCCAATCTGTGTATGAACAAAGGAGGGATGGGGCTCACCATCCCTCTCTCTGAAATGGGACTGGGTGTAAGTCTTTGTTTCCTTCAAAGTTTCAGGAGATTTCTCTGGAGTCACAGGTGACCTCAGGGGCAAGGGCTACCCAGGCCAAGGATTTGTGTTCTTCCTCAAATATCCAGTCTGATTTTTGTTTCCCTATGGTGGACCTTAGCCTTTGAAGAAAGGAGGCCCTTGTAAATTCCTCTGACTTTTCCTCCATAGAGCCTCCCTCTGTTCGAGTGACCCATCACGCTGCCCCCAATGGGGAGGTGACCCTGCGGTGCCGGGCCCAGGACTTTTACCCTGCAGAGATCTCTCTGACTTGGCTGAGGGATGGGGAGGAACAGCTCCAGGACACAGAATTCATTGAGACCAGACCTGCTGGAGATGGAACCTTCCAGAAGTGGGCAGCTGTGGAAACCACCTCGGGCCAGGAAGGGAAATATACTTGCAGAATTCAGCACAAGGGACTGTCTGAGCTCCTCATCCTGAAATGGGGTAAGGACCATGAGGAGGGACTGGGGAAAAGGCCATCCCCTACCTCCCAGAAAGAGCAGGGGGATGTGGGGGGAGTTGGGGAAGAGGTTAGTGAATCTCAGACCAGAGAGGGATCAGGACCTTTCGTTTCCCTTTTCCATTTTAGAGCCACAGTTCTCCTCTATCTGGTTCTTTGTGGTGGTCATGGCTCTTGTCCTCCTCCTCCTCATTTCAGTCATTGCTGGAGTTATGATCTGGAGGAAGACATCAGGTAGGCAAGACTGGAAGGGGGTCATTAGGCAGCACGCACAGTGGAGATTCTGGCTTCCCTTGAACTGGAAACTTGTCTTTCTGTCCCCAATTTCTCTCTTTCCCATATAAAATTGTTAGATAGGATCTAAGACTCTAGATGAACAAATCTGTAAATAGAAAACATTTTCTGGAGGATGCCTTGCCATGGTATTACAGGCTGGCTGAGTAGGGAAACTGCTTCAGACTCAGATCAGAAATGAATATGGGGATTTCTGGCAAAGGAACTTCTAGTCTCCCAGCTGGGGATTGTAGCCCAGACTTGGAAACCCATTGATGCAGGACCTGAGGTTGGGAAGTGCTCATTTGTGGGGCCTCTTTTCTCTTTTCCTGTTGGATCTAGATGCTGGACTGGAATGGGGGATGGGGGCGGAGTCACGGTTGTAATTTGTTGTGTCTCCAAGACAAATCAGTGAACTTCTGGGGCCTTAGTATGGCCTCCTCTCCTGGACTCACCACTGGAATTTTCTTTTCTTTTCCAGGTGTAAAAGGAGGGAGCTATGTTAAGGCTGCAGGTAAGTGAAAGGTTGACATGGAAGGCAGAAAGAAGGGTATCTTTGGGACATGAGAAATGAGGAGTCAGAGGAGAGGCTTATCCCAGTAGCCTTTCGTCAGTGTCCTCTTCCCTTCCCCTGCCCCCGTTCTGTAAAATATGTCCCTGACTGGGTTGTTTCCATCCTTTGTCTCCAGGCAGTGACAGTGCGCAGTGGTCAGATGTCTCTTTGACAGCCAAAGGTGAGACCCTCAAGACCCTGGAACTGGAGAGGGGCTGGTGTAAAGGGGGCCAAGCAAAGAGGTTGGGTATTGAGTGGTTGGGGTGAGTATTGGATGGATGGTGAGGCAGGCTCTTCAGTATGATGAAAGATTTTAGGGCAGAGGTGACTTTGAAGATCTTCCTTAATCTGTCTTTCTTTCTTTAGCTTGAGACAATTGCCTTGTGTGGACCTGAATAAGAAAACAAGGATATTTAAGTCTCCGATTCCTGTAAAAGTGTCCTCAACCAGAGGAGGCATCATATTCAGCACTTTCTCTCCACCAGCATGATAGGATTAAAATCACATCATCATTCTACAGGCTGTATAGTTTTCTGTCTATGTAAGTCTGGGCCTTTGTTTATCTCTTTGCTAAATCTTAGATTCCTGTGCTTCACATAGTAAAGCTTCCAAATGAATGGCTAAGAGAAAATCATCTTTCATACCAGCTCTCCCAACTGGCACCTCAAAACTATTTTTATGATAATTTTCTAGATTTCTCGTCTGGCAGCCAAGATGGCAGAATAAACGGAAAATCATTCTCACTCTCCCATACTGACCTTGAAAAACCCATTAAATACTGCCCCAGGAAAAATCCTGGAACAGTGGACCAGCAGAAAGGCAGGGTACAGCAGTTTTTGGTTTTTTTTTTTTTAGCTCTTGAGGCTAGGGAGATTAACAGGAAAGGTCCCTCTTGCTATGGCTAGAGGGGACCAATACAGAATGGGAGGCATCCAGGCAAGCCAATAGCAAGCCCCACCTCAGCAAACCAGCAGGAGATCCTGAGCCCCATGGTGGTGGAACTGGCAAACACCAACACCAGCTCCTCCACCAGCACCCCAGAGTTATTTTCTAGAGAACAAACTGCTTAATTTCAAATAAAGTGAAACCTAGGAGAGGTGATGGGCAGTAAGGTGGTGCTGTAGATAGAGCACTGGGCAAGTCACTCAAGTCTGTTTGCCTCATTTTCCTTCTCTATAAAAATGAGCTGGAGAAGGAAATGACAAAGCCCTCCAGTATCTTTGCCAAGAAAACCCCAAATGGCGTCACGAAGAATCAAACATGACTGAAAAAAATGACGGAATAATAAAACGGAAAGGTTGTGGTAAAAGGAAAAAGCAAGGTGTGTGAAGAAGCATTTGTGTGACTTGGCTGGAGGGTGGGGGTCTTGGGGTCAGTCTCTTAGTTTGGGGACAGATGGGATGTGCTGTGAGAACAAGGGGTGCCAAGGTAGAAGTGCCAGAACACATAAAGGGCAAGGGTGTGACACTCCTTTGGGCCTTAAGAAGGGTACAGATCTATCCAGAAGCCCTGGAATCCAAGGGCGCAACTGAGAATCAGGAGCAGCTTTCTTAAAGAGCTTCATGAGGAAGCTTGGGGAGTGAGTGGGATGAGGCCAGGGCCAGGTGAGGACAAAGGGTATGTAGGGCAGTGGGGATCATGAGAGACCTGGGACCAGGACCTGGGTTGGAGGGAGGAATGGAGTGTTTATAGGCAGTGGCATTAGGACCTGCCCATTGTTGTCAGTAAAGTTGTTTTGCTGATTTCAAAGTGCAATAGTCAGGCAATGAAGGGAGGTCTATTTGCTGTGTTCAGCATGAGGCACTGCTTGAGCCCCTCCCCCTGTCATGGGGTAAGGACAATGAGGAGGGGTTGGAGGAAAGGTCATCTCCCACCTCCAAAAAAGAGCAGAGGAGCTGGGCAGAACCAAGATGGCACAGTAAAGGTGGAGACTCACCTGAGTTAACAAGAGGCTGAGGTGAAATAATTTTCCAGCCCAGTACAACTTAGGAGGGTGGTAGGAAAGGTGTTAAGTAGTGGTGATCAGACTTGGAGCCCAGAGAAGACTACAACAGGTCTTGGAGACAGTCCACCACTACCACCACCACCAGTAGCAGAAGCTCTTCACCCACAGACCTGTTTCAACAATCCGGCTAGCAGCTTCTGTGGGGGTATAAGATTCACCCACAGACAGCACCCAGAAAGCTGCCAACAGCACAGGTTCTTCTGATCTGCTTAATTAAGGAAAGCAAGGTGAAGGGGTTGATGAGCTTACTTTTAATTCAGCATTCAAATATCATTCAGTTAGTTCAGGGGAAAAATCCAGCACCCTGAAATTCAAAACAAAATGCAAACAAATTACAAACATCAACAGACCTTGTCTGATTCAAATCCCAACACACAGTTACCAGAGATCAACAAAGTCTCAGCATCCGGGTTTACAAGCTGGAGGGCTCCTTAGCTACAGCTGCCCGGAGTCTCCTCATCAACACCATCTCCAGAGCCCTGCACAAATGGCTCTGTCCTCCCTTATAGGGATTCAGACATCATCAAACATCATCTGAATCACCAGCGCTCAGGCTCTCGTGATTGGTTCTTGAGTTGGCCCCTCCCCTCAGGACCCTGGGAGGTTCACATCCACATGGATTACGTTAACATCTAATGGGGTTTGGGCCCGGGGCTTAGCACTTAGTGAGACTCAATGAAATACACTGAATTACTCAAAGAAGACAAAGGCCATTTTGCTTATCAACACAAGACCATAAAGAAGTCAGAAGGAGATTACAGGGGACCCTTTGCTGCACTGGGTACAGGACTGTCGCATTGCCCATGCCCAATTTTGGTCATAGTCCCAGAGCTCAGAGGAGCACTAACTCCCTAAGACTAGGGGTACAGGGGCCCCGATCACTGCAAGGTGGAGAAAAGTGCTTGTGATTGCCCATAGATCAGAGTATAGGACGGCGGGGCAGCGACCGTATCTCTTCTTAGATCATATCACGTTGGAAAAACTGTAAACTTAGCAGATGTCCAGAACTAGCTCTGAAAAAAGTAGCAGGAAAGGCCTAAAACTCGGGACAGTGCTCTTTCCACTCCTGCAGCAGAGCCCAACTTTAAAATAAAGTTGTAAGTCAAGAGATAGGCTGAAAAAATGAGCAAATAACAAAAGAACCTGACCAGAGAGAGTTAAGGTGAAAGAGAAGATCGAGACACAAACCTAGAAGACAATGAAGTAAAAATAGTTATAAGCAAAGCTTAAAAGAAAAATGTGAATTGGTCATAGGCACACACACACACACACACACACACACAGACACACACACACAATTCCTGGAAGAGTTCAGAAAGGATTTTAAAAATCAAATAAGAGAGGTAGAGGGAAAAGTGGGAAAAGAAATGAGAGGGAAGTAAGAAAATCATGAAAAGAGAGTCAACAGCTTGGTAAAGGAGGCACAAAATATAGCAGTAACTTTTGTGGTGGAAAAAAGTGGAGAATTGAGGGGGTGCCCATAAATTGGGGAATGGCCGAACAAGTTGTGGTATACGATTGTGATGGAGTACTATTGTGCAAGCAAGACAGTTTCAGAAAAACTGGAAATACTTCTATAAAGTGATGTAAAGTGAAGCGAGCAGATCCGGAAGGTCGTGAACAGTAACAGCGCTGTTAGACGATCATCAGCTGTGAAAACCTTAGCTATTTTCTGGAATACAAGGGAATTCGGAAGGACCTATGACAGAAAACGTTTTCTACATCCGCAGGAAGAACTGGGAGAGTCCGAATCTAAATCGAAGCATGGTTTTGGATTAAACTGATCACGAGGAGAGCTACCAGGGACTAGGAGGAGGTCCGTGCCCTGGGTCATCGGTGAGCCCCGGGGCTGCCCTTCCCGCAGTCCTTGAATGGCGCCAGTGAATGCGGACCGAATGCGGCTTCTTCCTGCTCATCTTCCCCAATCCGGGGATAAAGCTCCGATGAGCGCCACCTCCCCCCTCCCCTCCCCCGCCCAAGCCAGGTAGAGAGGGCACCGTTAGACCAGGGGACTTCCCCCATTTCCCTCTAGAGCTATCTGTCCCTTCACGAATGTCCCCAAAGGCAGTCCGTGTGATGACTGATGATTCTCAGACAGATCCTCTCCCCCTACTCCACTGCAAGTTCTAACTTAGCCAGGACGTAATTACTGCACACACAGCTCTCCCCTGCCCATGCAAGACTCCTCCCCAGGGACGGAAATGGCAAAGCATTCCAGATGGGGTCATGAAGAGTCAGACGACTGAAGCAACTGGACAACAACCACGATAACCTTCTTTGTCCTTCTAGCTCCCCCTCCTCTTCTTCACTTCCCTTCCCCCACTGCTTCTCAAAAGCCTTGATTAACTACCTATATGTAGTGGTTATAGGTTAGGTTTTGCAGTGCAGAAATAATGGTTCTTTTTCTTTGATGACTCATAATCATAGGTGAGATTTCAAGCAACTGTTGCTATTTCTGAGAGTGGCCTGGAGACTAATGTCTATTTTCTATGAGTCACCTTACCAGACACAGAATAAGCCTGTTTGCTGAAAGGAGCCAATCATGAGCCTGCAGGGAGCCAAAAGTCTTGATCACCCCCAGACATGTTTGCTGCTGACCTTGCAAAGCTGTGCCCCTCAGATTCGCTTAAACCAGAAGCATACTTGAACCCTTGAGAATTGATGAAGTCACCAAGTGAGAGAGTGCTTAGAGAAAAGCGAGATGAGTCTAGCATGGTGCTCTGGGAGACGCAACAGTTAGTGGATGCATGAAGAACCAGTAACAATGATTGAGAAGACGTATTCAGACAGAGAGGAGGAGAACCAGGAGAAAACAGTGTCATGAAAACCTAGAGAGCGGATGAAATACAGGAGAAAAAGGTGGCCATCACTGAGAAATGATGTAGCCAAATGAAGTAGCATGATTGATAAGAAAGAGGATGTGAGATTTAGCAATGGAAGACATCATTGGTATCTTTGGAGAAAAGTTTCAGGTGAATGATGGAAGCCAGATGAGAGAGGATTTGGAAGAGGAGAAATGCGGGCACCAATTGTACAGAGTGTCCCTAAAGTCTGGACACATAGGAAAATTGACGGCAATGTGGAGTTACTGCACTGAGTTCATGTGAATCTTGCAAAGTGCATCAACCTTTGCATCACAAATGATGGAAATCATATTGAAGATGTTATTTGTTAATATTCCAATTAATAAAATGTGGTTGAAAATTTCATTCATTTCATTTCTTGAAAATACGCATTTTTGCCTAAGTGTCCAGACTTTAGGAACACCCTGTATATGATTTTTTTCAAGGAGGTTAGCTGAGAAGGCGGAAACAGAATCATATAATCTTCTGATTTATTTCCAGGCCCCCTTCCTCATTCTTAAATGCAAGCAAACAAACCTTCAGCTGACCACCTCAAGTTATGCACGACAATGGAAAGAACACTGGTTCTAGAGTCCTAGGACCTAGCTTTACATCCTACCTTTGATCCTTACTCCCTGTGTGACACTGGGCAAGTCCCTAAAGAGAGAAAAATTCCGTGAAGAAGGCGGAGATGGAGAGAACAGAACCTGAAGAGAGGTTGGAATTGCCCGTTGTCTCTCTACATACCAGAAGCTAGAAGAGCTGGGATCTTTCTTCTTTCCCACTCTCACCAACTCTACCTGCCCCTAACACAGGCATGAAACATTGAGGAATCAATTTCCACCAATCGGGAGAGAGTACCATGGTATTGGCCCTTTGAGCCAAGGCTTACACAGCTAAAATGTTCATCATATTCTATTCAGTTCTCAACCTCTTTTAGATTGCCTTTTGTCCCTTTGCACAGCCCTCCCTCGTTTAAATCCAATTCACTTGCAAGTCATGGCATCACCTTCCTGATGTCATGGTCTTCTTCCAGAACAAAGCACAAACAACAAGTCTCAGGGAGCTGCTATATTCTTTACACCCAGGGTGTGGTTGTGTTTGTTCTTTGTTCTTGAAGAGGACCATGACATTAGGGAGATGATGACATGACTTGCAGTTGGCTTTGATTTGAGTGAGGGAGGGCTGTGTAAGGTCACCAGCCTTACTTCTTCCTCCAGAGCCATCTGGGTCCAGTGGCCAGATATTCATTGGGACCACTGGAGATGGCCAAGGATGCAGTGGGAGACCCTGGCCCTTTTTAGGCTAAGGTCTTTTCAGGTTCTCACTTTGAGTGAGGTAACACCCGTCCAATAAATAGGCCTCTTTAAGAAGTGAGTCAAGGGTTGGCCTCAATTTAAAGAGGTGGCTCAGCATAGTCTTCTCTCTATTCCTGGCAGAGGAGAACAATTTGTTCCAACAGTCATGGAGGCTGCTAAAGTAGGTACTGTATTGTGCTTGGTCAGACATCAAAGATGCCAAGGTCATCCACCACATTCCATGCCATTGCCAATCATCTTGATTTTTGTCTTGCCAATGGATTTTGATGACTCTGGAAGTGAGAGTGAGGCTGATTCCTTACACCCAGATCTTGTAGGAAATAGATGGGAGGGCTGTGAGGCTCTAGGCAAGCAGATTACTGGAAGGAGGTCATCGACAGGCATCTCACCACAAGTGCCCACCTTGGACAAAGCCCTAGGTATCTCTGTCTCACAAAAGCTGGGGAAATAGTTAGCATCTGCCCTTGGAAATGAGGCCAGTAGAACAAAGAAGAGAGATGGAAGGAACTTAGAGATCATTTATTAGAATGACAGTGCTTTTATATACGTAAACATAAACAATATAATTAACATATATTAAAATATATTTGTGACATATGAGAAAACAAGCCTGAGGTAACCTGACTCTCTTGTCACTCAGCAAGGTGACTGAAACGGAACGAGACCCCAAGTTCCTTTCCCTTTTGTTTTACAAAGGAGAGAGGAGATCCAAAAGCAGAGGAAGGAGGCGTTCCTAGTTTCACAGAATCTAGTTTGATCTAAGTTTGTCCCGCCTCAGCCAACGAGACCTCGAGACGCTGAAACGTCACTGGTTACTAGCCGGTCTGGTCAGGGACAGTTCCTAGTCTATGAAAAAGAAACTCAGGCTTTTTCCTAAAGCTGGGAATTTCCCAGTCCGTGGTCTACGATCCTACTCTGACCTGAAATCCGCGGATCTTGGAATTTTCTTAACTCTTTAGTTAGAGGAAACAAGGATAGAGGGAAACTCTGTATGTAGGGGTGCTTAATCGTTCTGTGTCCTGGACCCCTTCGGCAGTATGATAAGCACTAGGGTCTCCTTTGGGGGAAGGATGCTTTTAAATGTCTGAATACACAAGACAAGTTTTCTCATTAAAGAAAATGTCAAAATCTAGCCTATTAGCTGATATTGTCAAAAGATTTAATTTTATAAAAGCAAGACCAACTAATAGGATTGTTTTGCTTGGCATTTTATGTAGAGATGGGCAGCAAGCATGTTATACATGTTGCATACACAAATGTTGAGTGACTTTTCCATGATGGAATTAGGACTCATGTCTTTGAATTGAGAAATGTTATTTGACTATCCTTCTCAGCTGAACTAGGGTACCAGTGATATGCCATGTCTACAAAGGCCAACCTATTTAGAAGCCATATTTTCAATAATTAACTAAGTCAACACATTATCACAGGCCATAAATACAAACATCTTCTGTATCCAAGACAAAGTATGGTGGAGAAACGAAAATTCTGGAACCACACAATTAAGAACAGTTTTTAGCGCTTTGTGACATTATGTAACTTCTGATTAGAAAATGAACTCTCTTTGGATCAGGCTGTATAGAAAGATATCAGTGATCACCTGAAATTTTCAAAAGTGACTTTCAATGAACATTTTCTTGAAATCTCCAGTGATGCAACCCATTTGTCATGTCTTTGGCTGATAGATTGATAACGGATGAAAATGATAAGTGGATTTGGAACTGCAAACATCACCTAAAAATGAGAGCTTTATAAAATTTTGGCTAAAATTTAAAAAAATTCCATCTCTCAGCAAGAGAACTTGGAAAATTTTCCTACCATTTCCACCACATATTTGTGTGAATGAGCATTTTCATTTTACTCCTGTTTTTGTCACAATATAGAAATAAACTTGATGCAGAACCAGGCTTGAGAATGTATTTATCTGAGGTTGAGCCAAATATGGCAAACTTTTGTTCAAATAAAAAAGCCCAACATCAAAATTAAGCTTATAGATAACTATTATGTTATGTTAAATATTTTCCAAATTGTAACTTATTTCATTAAAATGTTATTTGTACTCAACCAAATTTCTAAAATAAAGAAGTCTAACATGAATTCTTGCATCATATGAGTATGAAGTATATGGGGTCTTTCTGAATTACTTCTTTTAATTCTTACAGAATGTCCCACATAGAATATTCATAATTATTTTCTAATTAATTTTATATTTAGACTCTTTATAATTATGGTTAGAAAAAATTTGTATTTTATAATTCCAATTACATAATGCAAATTTTGTTGGGGCCTTTTGGGGTCAAAATTTAATGCTGTAGTTATTTTAAGCACTTAATGAAAAATCTAAGAGAGTATTAGGAGCAATGTCTTAAATTACTCTGGGGATTCAAAAGGCATTTTTGTTTTTTATGTTGTTATTGAAAGTTGTTCTCAGAGAACAAATAAACAAACAGCTTTGAGAACTGCTGACCTTGTCATGTCGGAGTAGATGGAGAAAAAGCTAGTGGGCCGTAAGAGGGTGTTCCCTGCTGCTTATGGGGGTGTGTGTGTCAGGGAGTTGACCCCTGGGTTATGTAATCATTGAATTTGGGAGCTGAAAGGGGCTTTAGATGTACTCTGATACAACTTCCTTGACTTTATTATTGAGGAAACTCAGAATGGGGTATAATTATGTCTATTCTGGGGTCTTGGAATTGCACTAAAAACCCTCAATATCTTCCCTGACCCATGTTCTTCATTCTCGTTTGTGAAGAGGAGCCCCCTAGGCCAAGCTGAGTCCTGTTGCATTGTGTAAGTACTGACTTTGGCTGGGCTCAGATCTTATCCTTGACACTTATTGTTGGAGAATTAATTCAGTACTCTCCACATCCTGTTCAGCAAAGACATTGTTCTGATGACAGACATTAACCAGATACCATAGTCACACTCTTCATCTGAGCTGACTGTACCTAATGATTTTATAATTATTTAAGAACACAGAGGAATCAAATGGGGTGGTACAAAGTCGATTGATGAAGGTATGGGTAGTGAGGCTGTGACTTGAACTTCCTGGGAACAAAGGCTACAAGTTGAGCAAGTGCTTTTCCCTTCCTAGAGGTAGCAAAATTTCCCATCAGAAAGGCAGCCTACCTTTGACCTTCAGGATAGCAAAGGTTAGCCCACCCATAGCCCTTTGCAGCAGGGTCAAGATCTAAACTAGATAGGCCAAAATATCTGAATCCACCTTATTTGCATAATGGTCTGAAAGGGTTTAAAATTCCTCATAGCTTTTAATTAAACTCTTATAGGCAATCTCTGCCTGAAAAATTTGTATTCTGGGTTTTTGATAAAGAAACCTCAGGGAACCAATGTCAGATGTAATCAAAATAGCAGTAGGGCCCAGCAAATAGAAAGCTGGGATCCAATACTTGCCTATGGGGCAGGCTTGACTCAAGCCAGTCTTTTAGTTCAGATTTGGGAAGGGAACAAAATGATACACTCAGAGACCATCTATCACTTAACAAGAAACTTATTTAAGGGGATGGAAAGGATACATAGCAAAGATAGAGCATTTGGGTCAGTAACCATCCTTGTCTCCATCTGTCTCCATATTTCTGGTTAGAAAGGGCATGTTGACTCATATTACATTGGGACTTCTGAGGGGCATTGAACTATACTTCCTTTTCTCTGTTTGTGGGCAGGTCCCTTTTTTTCCTTGCAAAAACATTAACCCTTTCACTTTCGGATCTTCCACAAAAATCCAAGTGGCTTATGTCTCAAGCACCTCCACACCCTAGGCAACACTATTTGCAATGCTAAACAAGATTCCTTTGAGGTAGCTAAATAGCAGTCTCAAATGCCAACAATGCCCTACTGTCTCATAGTTGATAAATGGCAAATAATTAAGAGAAAATATTTACTAAAAATATGTTAAGTCAGACCATGGGATCGTTTGGACCTCAGGCCACATAATGAATGCCAAGGTCATAGTGTTTGCAACATCAGGTTAGAGGCCTCTGAGCCTCTGTTCATCTCCCAAGCTGGACAGGATTTTGTGATACTAAGTGATGGTAAGTAGGTGGGTGATCTCCCCTGGGGTGTAAATCATCTGACACCATGGCCAGACAGAGGACTTCCTATCTCTGGGCTTTAGTTTTCCATCTCTAAATATAGTTTATCTCTAACGTCCCTTCTAGCTCTTAATCCTATTAACTTTCACTTTCCTAATTTCATGCTTTTGTTCCTGCCATTCCTATACCTAGAATGCCCCTCACTGGTGCATCTTTTGAAATTCTAACCATCCTTCTGGACCCAGCTCAATAAATGTCATCTCCTCCAAGAAGCCTTCCCTAATGGAAATTATTATGCCCTCCCCCATATCTCAATTAGCACTTTGTACTCTTCTTAGGCTGCATTATAATTAGTCATTATGGAATGTTTTAATTGGTCCAGACTAGGCAATAAGCTTCACAAAGGCAGGGAAAGTGTTTTATTTACTTTGTGATTCCGTCCAGTGTATAGATCCCTGTCCAGAGAAAGGACTTAAGTGTTTCCTGAGTTCAATTCACCATGAGTAATTAAAACAGGGTTTCTTCAGCCTTTTGTGGGTCCCGGCTCCTTTGCCAGTCTGGTGGAGCCTATGGACCCCCACTCAGAATATTTTTAAATGCACACAAAAAATATGTAAAAATAAAAAGGAAAATAGTTATATTGAAATGCAATTACTAGCACACACATATATATGCATGAGTAAATATACAGGTACATACATACATGCATACATACATAAATACAAGTTCACTGAGTCCAGGTTAAAAACCCCTGGGCTATTGATATTCCAAAGGGCGGCTCCTATCCCAGATCTTTGTGGGCAGTAAATGACCAGATGGCTGCTTGGAGATATACTACTTCCTCTTCTCCATCCATTCCAGGTTATCAGGCCATGGACAAAGTCCCCACAGTGGGTAGTAGGGTTGGGTGGTGTGGTCATAATGGCAGTACCTGAGCCCAGGATGGAGAGGGGGAATGGGGGCAAGCTTTGTATTATCTGCTGGGGACACAACTAGACTAGGGAGACTCCTACACTCACCTCTATAGTCGTCTCTCCCCACATGAGTATCACAAGAAGCAGATTGTGTGATGAACTGACTGTTTTCCAATAATACCTTTCTACAACTCCATTTCAGGGTCTTAGAGGCTCCCAGTTCCCTCTCCCATTGTACAAGATTTCCCTGGTGCTACTTCTCTTTCTAACCCCTCCCCTCCAACTCTAAGCCTCAAACATTCCTCAGGGAGTGGGAGCAAAGTGCTTGTGAGCCTCTTCCCTAGGATCTTGTGGGTGTCTAGATAATCCTACCCTGACCTGGACATCCAAGTTGCCTCCCCCAAAGTCAAAAGTTTGCAGATTGTCAGAGGAGTGCAGACTATAATAGCATGACATTGTTTCTTGCAGCCTGTTTTGGGGCAAGAGAAAGATCTCCAAGGTCACCAGTAAGCTGGCCTCTCAACATATTTCTTACTGGAGCACCCCCACCCACCTCCCCCTTAAGTGGTCTGGCTTAAGTCCCATTTAGCTCCTAACTAATGTAGAGATGATCCACCTGGTATCTAGTGACACTAAAGCCCTTCTGGTACCCAGTGCTGTTGGTGGGTGGGGATGATGTGGAGAGGAGAAAGCAGAAGCAGGGACTGGGGCTCAGGTTGACATCCAAATTCTTTCCCCATTTATTTCCCTTCTCAGAGTACATGCTCTCTCTCTCTTCTTTTCCTCCTTCCTTTCCCCTCTTTCTTGCTTTCTTTTTCTCTTTTCCCTTCTTCCTTCTCTCTTTTTCTCTTTCCTTCTTTCTCTCACACTTTTTTCTCCTTCTTTTCTTCCTCTCTCTTTCTTCTTCTCCTCCTCCTCCTCCTCTTCTTCTCCTCCTTCTCCTCCTCCTTCTCCTCCTCCTTCTCCTCCTCCTTCTCCTCCTCCTCCTTCTCCTCCTCCTTCTCCTCCTCCTTCTCCTCCTCCTCTTCCTCCTCCTTCTCCTCCTCCTCCTCCTCCTCCTTCTCCTCCTCCTCCGCCTCCTCCTCTTCCTCTTCCTCTTCTTCTTCTTCTTCTTCTTCTTCTTCTTCTTCTTCTTCTTCTTCTTCTTCTTCTTCTTCTTCTTCTTCTTCTTCTTCTTCTTCTTCTTCTTCTTCTTCTTCCTCCTCCTTCCTTCTCCTCCTCCTCCTCCTCCTCCTTCTCCTCCTCCTTCTCCTCCTCCTTCTCCTCCTTCTTCTTCTCCTCCTCCTTCTTCTCCTCCTTCTTCTTCTCCTCGTCTTCCTTCTCCTCCTCCTCCTCCTCCTCCTCCTCCTCCTCCTCTTCTTCTTCTTCTTCTTCTTCTTCTTCTTCTTCTTCTTCTTCTTCTTCTTCTTCTTCTTCTTCTTCTTCTTCTTCTTCTTCTTCTTCTCCTCCTCCTCCTCCTCCTTCCCCTTCTTCTTCTTCTCCTCTTCTTCTTCTTCTTCTTCTTCTTCTTCTTCTTCTTCTTCTTCTTCTTCTTCTTCTTCTTCTTCTTCTTCTTCTCCTCTTCCTCCTCCTCCTCTCTCCCTCCCTCTCTCTTTCTCTTCTCTCTCTCCCTTTCATCCAATGCCCTGTCCCATGAGTACTAAGTGAGAGAGCTGAGTTTCAATCTGAAGTCCTCTGACTTCAAGTTCACCACTTTGGCCATTGGTCCCTAGGGATCAAGTTCAAGGCCCTCATTTAACTGATAAGGAAATTGAATCCCACTTAGCCTGTAAATGATAGGGCCAAGACTAAAAGCCCTATCACCGAACACTCAATGTAGAAATGTGAAAAAGAGCTGTGTTCAAATCCCACCTTGGACAATTATTAGCTCTATGACTTTGGGCAAATAGCAGAAATATTCTGATGCTTAGTTTCCTCATTTTTAAAATGGTTAGCACTTACCCCACAGGCTGTTATTAAGATAAAATAAAATAATGTACATAAATCACTTTGCATACATTAAAGCATCATATAAATATAGAATATTGTTAGCAGGACCTGATGTTTAGAATTCACTATTTTAAAAAAACATAAAACAGACAGGAAGGGGGAAGAGGTATTCTGGTGCAATGAAAGGGAAAATAAGACTGGAAGACTTAAGAATTCTCTTGTTTGCAGTGATGTATAGTGTAGTGCAGTTGGCAGTTTTGGGGTGCAGGTGGAATGTGGATCAACAGAAAGTGAGGGAGGGTTTAGTACTCCACAGTGGCTCCCTGTGTACTGAACCACTGTGGTTTGTGGATTGGATTCAGTCCTGGCGAAGCCTGACCTCTAATTAGGTTCCCTCTTCTCATATTCTTCAGCTCTTTACTCCCCCACTGCGTCTAAGGGAAAAGTTGCAATTGTAGCTTAGAGCTAGCCCCCACCCCCTGGGGGGAGTAAAATGGCATTCAGTGTAGAAGCATGAATTAGATATAAGACAGGGAGTTGATTCCTACAAAGAAACAAAATGTTAAGCATGGAAGAATCAAAGCATGCAGTAATAGAATGATTGAAACAGAATTCAGCCACTTAACTATAGTCAAAATTGATTGGGAGGCTAATAGTCAAGTCTCATTGGAAGATAAAGCAGACTGATACTTAGCCATTTTATGTCTCAACTTACCTTATTTATTGGTGTTTGTTTTCATTTTTTTAAAATCTCTTCTTTGATTTTTAGAATATTTATTTTTGTGTTTATTTGGGATTTTGAAATGTGCTGTTTTTCTAGTTTTGGTTTTAAATGATATGTCTAATTCATTTATTTTTCTTTTTGATTTTTTTTGCTGATGTAACTGTACAGAAATATAAACTTTACCTTCAGGACTGCTTTGACTGCACTGCACAAGTGTTTGGCACGTTGTCTTACCGTTTTCATTTTATTTGATGAAATTATCTACTGTTGCTAAAAGAAATCTAGAAAATGGACCAGACTGACTTCTGATGGAAAAATCCAAGAAGAAATAATGGCCATTGGGCCAATATGCCCATGCCAGGTCAGTGTAGGCAGACAGACAGAGAGGTCTATGGATAAGCAGGACAGGGTCCAGGTGAGAGCACAGCCCATGTGGAGCACTCCAACACAGGGGGAGCCTGCGCACCCGGGCAAGAGGATGTCTGAGACTATACCTGGCACACCCAGATCCGGACCAGGCCACCCTGACAGAAATAGGTGTTGACTAGCAGCTTTGTTACCCCATCTCTTGAGTCACAGATCCAAGGCAGACTGAGGAGGCTACTTGTACCCAGGGAAGACTTTAGGCAGTATACAAAGAGGGGAACAGATTCAGAAGCAAGAAGCAGCAATGTAGCTCAAACATTAGGAGCAGAGAAGGGTTTCATTTGCAGCTTCTAGCCAGTCTGAAGTCTGTAGAGGAATATCCAGGGCAGGAATCTCAGGCCAAAGGAGAATTTGCCATTCTGTCATTCAGCTTCCCAGCTGGCTGATAGAGGCTGAGCCCAGTATCTGTCTATTATTGTTCAGATCTAAACCCAGGTTAGGAACTTGTAGAACTCAGACTGGGGAAAGAGGAGGGAGAGAAAGTATCAGACTTTGCCTTGGATCAAACCACTTTGAGATCACTGAAGGTTTGTGGATCCTCAGCTTGAGCAGGTCTTGAGACCTTGGATCAACATAATACTCAGTATCCCCAAGAAAGAAGCAACAAGTCTAGCCCAGATATTCCCTTCAGAAGCCTACAGAGTTTATCAACAGTCAGGAAGTTAAGAAGGGAATAAAAAAAATAATCCTACCATATAAAGTTATCAATGCAAGGACTCTCATGATACAAACTCAGAAAAAAGGCTCCAAAATATACACAAAGTCTCAAAGAAAAACACAGCATCAGCACAAACTCAACTAGAATTCCTGGAATAATGTAGTAAGAGTTATAAAAAAAGTTTAAAATGTTTTTTATCAATGAATGCAATTAATAGAGTGAAAAATGGAAAAGAAATGTGAGATATGCAAGAAACCATTGGAAAGGGAATTACCAGCTTGGCACAAAATGGATAAAACCTTGTCCAAGTAGATATATAGAACAACTGGGTCAATAAGCAGTGCCAACAACATCCAATTATTTGTACTTGTTTCCCACATTGATAAATTCCAATATTGATTGTTCTATTCTAATATTTTGACATCCGTTGTTTTGATGTGCATTTCTCTTTACATGGCTATTGATAGAATTAATTTCATCTTTGAAATTTTTTTTGGAGGGAGATTCTGGGAAGATGGCAGAGTAGGTTAGAAAATTCCAAGCTCTCCAGATTTCCTCCACAAACAAGGCAAAATATCACCTCAGGTGATATTTTGTACAGAGACAATAATAAACAAGAGTTGGGTTGTGAGGAAGCCTCAGCCTCAGCCACAGGAATTCTCATCTCACAGACAATGTGTGTATGGGTCAGACATCTTAGCAGGGGAAGATTGAAGTACCCTCTGCTGCCATGTTTCTGAGATGCAGTCCTGGGCTGTAGCTGAATGCAAGAAGGAAGCAGCATGTGCCTTGTGAACACAGAAGCAGTGAAGTGGGGATGCTGCTGGCTGTGAGCACTTATAGGAGAGCTGAATTCTTGGTTTCCATTCTGGGCCTGATGGGAGAACTGAAGGTCATAGGCACTGGAGGGTTCTCAGGGAGCAAGAGCATTTCCAGCATAGTGTGGCTGGGGGCCTTAGTTGTGGGTTGGAGGGGGAAAGGAGTACCAAGGTTGGGCCCTGGACACAGTTCAAAAAATAATAGTAAGAAGCACCTGAAGCTAGCCCCACACCCCAGGACTAGAGGGGACTATAATAACATGCTGCTAAAAAATAAATAAAAATAAGCAAGCAAAGGAAAAAGAAAAATAAGAAAAAAAATAAGAAAAAAAAAAGAAAAGGAAAAATAAACAGCTACTATGGGAATAGAGAAGACTGGGGTTCGTTTTCAGAGGAGGATACTAAAGCAAAAAAAAAAGCCTCTCCTACCCCAAAGAGAATTGTTAAATTGTCGCCTAATGAAAAAGAGTTCTTGGAAGAACTTAAAAAAAAAAGAACTTTCAAAATCAAATAACAGGGATTGAAGAAAAATTAAAAAAGAAATTAGAACAGTCTGAAAAAACCAAGAAAATTATGAAAAGAAAGTCAACCAACTGGAAAAAGAGATTCAGAATCTTGAAAAAGAAAACAACTCCTAGAAAACTAGAATTGAGCAAGAGGAAGTGAATGACATTATGAGATACCAAGAAGTGATAAAAAATTTAAAAGTGGGAAAATAGAAGAGAATGTGAAACATTTCATAAGAAAAACAAGTGATTTGGAGAACAGATCAAGAAGAGAAAACATAAGAATAGTCAGACTACCTGAAAGTTACAATAAAAAAAGAATCTTAATACGGTAATACAAGGAATAATTAAAGAAAATTGCACAGAAGTTTTGGAATAAGAGGGGAAAGTAGAAATAAAAAAAAACACCCATCATCACCTGAAAGAGATTCCAGGATGAAAACCTACAGGAATATCATAGCCAAATTAAAATAAAACCCAGATTGAGGAGAACTTGTTGTGAGCAATAAGAAAAATAAAAAAACAATGCTGCTGAGCCACAATTAGAATTACATAAGACCTAACAATTGCTATGCTAAAAGATCAGAGGTCTTGGAAAACTATATATCAAAGAGCAAAAGAACTGGGGTTGTGGCCAAATATAACTTACCAAACAAAACTACGTATAATCCTGAATGAAAAAACAAAATGATATTCAATGAATTGACAGACTTTGAGGATTTTATCACAAAAGCACCAGAACTTAGTAGAAAAATTGACATATAAGACCTAGGAGAAATATAAGGTAAACACCGAAGAGCAATTACAAGGGATTTAATAAGGATATACTGTTTACTTTTTATATGTGGAAATGTAAACCACATTCTTAAGACTGTCATTAGTAATTGATAGTAGTTTGAAAGAAAGATTGGGGAAGAGCTGAGTTTACATGGTGATTCTAAAAAACAAAATTGCATAGTAAAGGTAAAAAGAAAAATTTTCCCATACAAATGAGGTGTGAGAGGAAGAATTGATACAGAGAAATCAGGTGGGAGTGTAGGACTAGTAGTGCTAGGATCCTATTCTCTCATCACATCTGAGTTAAAGAAGGAACAACATATATTTGAAAGGATATAAAAGTCTTCTAAATTTATAAAGAAATAAGAGGGTGAGGGAACAGGATAAGGGGGAGTATAGTAGGGTGTGTAGGTTAAGATCTAGGAGGGTGGAGGAAGAAGAAAAGGGAGAGACTCTTAGAGGAGTGAGCAGAACAAGGAAAAGAAGGATTAGGGAAGAGGATAAGGGAGAGATTCTTTAAAAGAGTGCAGAATAGGGAGGTAGTGGTTAGAAGTAAACTAGAGGAGGGATAGGATAAAAAGAGAGGCTGAGAAGGAGAACAGTGAGGAAAAACAGGATGAAGAGAAATGCACAAATAGTAGTTGTAACTTTGAATGTGAATGGGATGAATTCACTCATAAAATGGAAATAGATAGCAGAATGGATTAAAAATCAGAATCTGACAATATGCTGCTTACAAGAAACACATTTAAAAGTGAGAGATACATACAGAGTTAAAATAAAGGGCTGAAGTAGAATGTATTAAGCCTTAGCCAATGTAAAAAAAAAACAGGGGTAGCAATCATACTATCACACAAAGCCAAAGCTAAAATACATTTAATTAAAAGAGATAGACAGGGAAATTACATTAAGATAAAATTATAGATAATGAAACAATATCAATACTAAATTTAAATGCACCAAAAACCATAGCACCTAAATTATTAAAAGAAAAGTTAAATGAATTACAGGTAGAAATGGATAGTTGTATTAGAATAGTGGGGGATTTTAATCTTCCCCTCTCAGAACTAGACAAATGTAACCCAAAAATAAATAAGAAAGAAGTTAAGGAAGTGAAAAGAACTATAGATAAGCTAGATATGATAGATGTCTGGAGAGAATTGAATGGAAATAGACAGGAATATACCTTTTTCTCAATGGTACATGGTACCTTTACAAAGACTGATCACATATTAGGACACAAAAATTTTATGGTAAAAGTAGAAAAGCAGAAATCTCAATACTTCTTTTATAGACACAATGCAGTAAAATTGTATTTAATAAGGGACCATGGAAACATAAGAAAAAACTAATTAGAGACTAAACAACCTAGTCTTAAAGAATGTATGGGTTCAAGAATAAATAATAGAAGCAATCAGCAATTTCATTAAAGAAAATGACAATAATGAAACAACATATCAAAACCTATAAGATATAGCAAAAGCAGTAACCAGGGGAAAGATAAATATTTATATTTATGTCATACATATATAAATACACACATATATTATATCTTTAAGTGCTTATATCGATAAAAAAGAGCAAGAACATACCAATGATCTGCGTATGCAATGAAAAAAAAAACTAGAAAAAGAATAAATTTTAAAAATCCTAAAAATTAAAGGTGAAATTAGTAGAATTGCCTGTGAGAAAGCCATTGAATTAATAAATAAAATTAGGAGTTGGTATTGCAATGCCCCCCCAACAAAATAGATAAACCATCAGTTAATACAATTTTTAAAAAGAGAGAAGAAAACCAAACCACTAGTATCAAAAATAAAAAAGGTGAATATACCACTAATGAAGATGAAATCAAAGCATTTATAGGGAGTTATTTTGCCTAATTATATGCCAATAAATTTAACAACTTAAGTGAAATGGCAGAATATTTACAAAAATACAAACTGCCCAGATTAGCAGCAGAAGAAATAGAATATCCAAATACAACTATTTTACAAAAAGAAATTGAACAGGCCATAAATGAGCTTCCTAAGTAAAAAGCATCAGAACCAGATGGATTCACAAGAGAATTCTACCAAACATTTAAAAACCAACTAGTTCCAATATCAAATGAATTATTTGGAATAATAGGTAAATAAGGGGTCCTAACTCCTTTTATCAAACAAATACTGATACCTAAGCCAGGAAAAGTAAAAACAGAGAAAGAAAATTATACACCAATTTCATTAATGGATGAGGATGCAAAAATCCTAAATAAAATACTGGCTAAATGATTACAACAATATATTACAAAAGATTGTACATTATGACCAAATGAGATTCATACCAGGAATTCAGGGATAGTTTAATATAAGGAAAACTGTTAATAATAAAAGTAACAAAAATCATATTATAATATTAATAGATGCAGAAAAGCATTTGATAAAGTATGACATTCATTTCTATTAAAAACACTTGAAAGGACCTAAATGGACTTTTTCTTAAGTTGATAAGAAGCATTTATCTAAAACCATTAACAAGCATTATTTGTAATGGGGATGAGCTAGAAACCTTTCCAGCAAGATCAGGGGTCAAACAAGGATTCTGACTGTCACCAATATTATTTAATATTGTATTGGAAATCCTAGCAATAGTAGTAAGAGAAGAAAAAGAAATACAATCAGAATAGGGAATGAGGTGATAAAATTATCTCTTTTTGCAGATGATAGCATGACATATTTGGAAAATCCTAAAGACTCAACAAAAAAGTTTATTGAAATAATTTATAACTTCAGCAAAGTACCAGGATATAAAGTAAACTCATAGGTAAGCAATTTATGAACAAACAAGAGATAGAAAGTATTGTGAGATGTAAAATGGAAAATATTGATTACACTAAATTAAAAAGTTTTTGTACAAATCAAACAAATGTAGCCAAGATCAGAGGAAAAGCAGAAAACTGGGGAAAAATTTTATAGACAGTTCTTCAGATAAAGGTCTCATATTTCAAATATATACAGAACTCTGCCAAATCTATATGAATGTGACTCATTCCCAATTGATAAATGGTCAAAGGATATGAATAGGCAGTTTTCTAATGAAGAAATCAAAATAATTTATACAGTCATAAGAAAATTGCTCTAAATCATTATTAATTAGAGAAATGTAAATTAAAAACAACCTTGAGATATCATTTTACACCTATCAGAATGGCTAAAATGATAGAAAGGGAAAGTGACAAATGTTGGAGGGGATGTGGAAAAATTGGGACTTTAATTCATTGTTGGTGGAACTGTGAACTGATCCAACCATTTTGGAGAGAGATTTGGAATTTTGCCCTAAGAGTTATTAAACTGCCTACATATACCCTTTGATCCAGCTATACCCCTATTAGGTGTGTTTTCCAAGATGATTAGGGAAAATGGAAAAGAACCTACATGTTTTAAAATATTTAGAACAGCTTTCTTTGTGGTGGCAAAGAACTGAAATGGGAGGGATGCTTGTCAATTGGGGAATGGTGAAACAAATTGTGGTATATGTTCATGATGGAATATTACTCTGCTATAAGAAATGATGAGCTCAATTTTAGGAAAGCATGGAGAGACCTCCATGAAATAGTGAAGAGCAAAATGAACAGAACCAAGAGAACATTGTGTAACAGTAACAGCAGTATTGTTTTAAGGACAACTTTGAGCAAGTCATTCTGGCTATTATATATACCCAAATTAATCTCAAAGATCCAAAGAAGGAAGATGCTGTTTGAATCCAGAAAAAGAACTGACATGTATGTATACACACAAAATACACACACATGGGTATATACACATATATGTATGCATGTGCATGTATGTGTATATAGGCATATGTATGCACGTGTTTGTATACGTGTATATATACATACACACACACACACACACACACACATATATATACACACAGACAGATTTGTGACTAATGGTAGCCATCTCAAAGTTTGGGGTAGGGGAAGGGAAAAAAAGAAAGTCACATGATGACTTCGTTGTATATTTGAGAGAAATAGCAAGTTGTACATAGTAGATCTGCAATTTCAGTACAATTCTATCCATCTATTCAGTGCAATTTGCATTCCACTTTATTATGGAAATGTTTGTTTTATTTTTTAAGTTTCAAATAGAATAAATTTTAAAAACTGTTACATATTTTGACCATATATCTGAGAAAAGTTCTCAGGCTTACATATTTGTTGTAAGTCTAAGACAATTCTCTATATATCTTGGATATATAAGACATATATGTAATTTGTAAGAGAATTCCCTATACATCTTGAATATGAAGCTTTTATCAAACACGTGAAAATAAAAATTTCCCCCATTCAGTAGCTTCCATTTCTCATTGTAGCCAAATTTCTTCTGTCCATGCAGAAGCTTATAAATTTTACACAATCAAAATTGTCTTTTTTACCTTTTAAGATCACCTCTGTTTGGTCATGAATTCTCCTTTCTAAACAGAATTGTGAAAGTACCCTCCTATTTCTCTCTCTTTTTGTTCTGACTGGCTCTGACGGAAGCTTATTGTGGGATATGGTACAAGAAACTAATCTAAATGTATTTTCTGCCAAAATGTTTCCTAATTTTCCCCAAAGTTCTTATTTACATAAATGTTGCATTCTTATAGAAGTTATTACTATTATTTTACCCAAACCTGTGATTTTTATAGGTCCTGATTATGAAGCTCCCTCTATTTACATAGATCAGCAGCTGCTCTGTAAAGATTTAGAAAGTTACCTAGGGAACTGAAAGGTTAAGTGATTTGCCCAGGGAATCATAACTAGCGTGCATTAGAGGTGAGATCTGAATGAAGGTTATACTGATGCCAAGGCTGGTCTTCTCTTCACTAGCTCACACTGTATCTTAGAATCTCATTGCTATGTCTCAGTATATGACACTCATACATTCTCCAAAAGGAGGTTGGTGATACCAGCTGTATAATTTTGGACAATTTGCACCTTCTTTTTGTACCTCTGTTTCACTGCAGAAAAGTCAATAGTCCCACAAATATTTGTTAATTGTCTACGATGTACCAGTCACTATGCTAAGCACTGATCACTAGAATATTAAGCTAATCTCTAAAGTCTCTTCCACAGCTAGCGTTTGAAAGTTATTTCAGACATAAATCATTTTGAAGTCACACTTAAATTCATTGTAATTCATATTTATCTTGCTTCATCCCAAGCACTATTAAACTTGAACTCTATCAGAGTTATGGCTACACACACACACACACACACACACACACACACACACACACACACACACACACACACTATGGCTAGTTATATGTGATGTTTCCCCTACACTTCACAGGACCTAATAAGAGAGCTGTTTCCATGACTGGGGCCTGTTTGTCTCTTCTACTCTGTGAAAGCAGGATCTGGGGGTGGAGCCAAGAGGGAGAAGGAAGTTTTGGATTTACTGATGGGGTGCCACTTTCTTCATTTCCCTGACTACTGATGGATTCATAGACTCTTAAACAGGAATGAATTTCAGAGATCCTATAGATCTTGGAAATCATAAAGGCCAACTCTTTCAGACTATAAATGAGGAAACTGAGTCCCAGAGAAATGAAGTAGCTTGCCCAAAGTCATACAGAAAAATTATGGAAGAATAGGGATTAGAGCTATACTCTTTTGAGTCTCAGCCCAGGTTTTTTGTCTCTATACCACATTGTCTTGTCCTCTTTCCAAATCCTCTGAGCTGTTTCCAATGACTACACCAGATTCTGAATAAAAGAAGTTTATTACAACAAAGAGATAGAGTAATATGTGAAAATGCCTCATTCATCATAGAACTGGGGTAGCTCCTTCCCCAGAATGATTTCCTGTTTGGTGCCAGCAGCTGTGATGGTGACCAAATAGATGACCCCTCCGCTGGAGCCATCCCTGCCCATGGCCAGAGCAATAGCTATAGAGAGATTTGAACAGGCAGGGAAGAGGCAGATTTATCGCTGTTCAAGACCCTCTTGTCTCTCTCTCTCCAGGGTATCCATCCCTTTGGGAGGTTTATCCCCTTATCTCTCCCTAAGGACCACTGTTCTCGTCCTAATTTTCCCCCTCCCCTTCCCCAAGGGATAGTTACCATTAGTAGCGAATTGTCGGCACTCCTCAGGGGACATGCCTGGTTTATAGGCGGCATCCACGTAGCCATAAATGTAGGTGCTCCCAGAGCCCCCTATAGCAAAAGGCTGTCGAGTCAGCATCCCTTCTATGGTCCCGTACACCTGAGATAAGGCAATCAAAACCTGAGATGATGATGATGACGATGATGATGATGACTAACATTTATGCAGCACGTAACATGTGCCAGGCGCTGTGCTGAGCACTTTACAATTGTTATCTTATTGGATCTTCACAACAACCTGGGCAAGTAGGTGGTATTATGCCCATTTAACAGATGGAGAAACTGAGGCAAAAGTGGTTAGGTCACTTGCCCAGGGTCACACCACTAGTTAATTTCTGAGGTCAGATTTGAACTCAGGTTTTCCTGACTACAGTTTTCCTGTTTTTTAGTCCCATAGGAGTCCCCTAAGTCTTAGATTCCCCACTTCAAGCCTCGTACTGAAACCACACATTAACTTACAGCAACAGTAGCTCTGGGCCTCATTGACAGGATGACTTGTGACCCCCCCCCCCCGGCTAATTATAGGGGAGGGTCTCACCTGGCCTCCTTGGTACGGATCCCAGCCAGCCACCATCAAATGGGCAGAAAGCTCTTCCCGATACTTGTAAGTGATATTCCTCACTATGTTTGCAGCAGACAGAACAAGGGGGGGTTCTTCTAGCTCCATCCTAGGGAGATTGACAGTCATTGTTCCCTGAAGTACCACACTCCTGCCCCTCTCTCAAATCCTCATAGACCCAGCATAAAAACTGACACCTATAATACTCCAAACTCCAATTTCACTACCCTTTTGATTTTTCACTATCCCCCCTTTGTTACCTGCTTCCTCCTCTCCACCTCAACACAAACTACAAGTTCCTTTGATGGGGGATAGAGTCCTTCTCATGGTGTCTAAAGAGGTCTATATCTTCCCCACCATGTCACCCACCCACTCACCCACCAGAGTCTCCCTACTCTGTGTGTGTTAAGTAGCAATGGGGTAGGGAAATATAATGAAGAGGGAGATATCTAGCTGCAGTAGTTTGGGTGGGGAGTATATGAAGAAGAGAATAAAAAAATCCCAAGACCATTCCTGACTCATACCCATGAAGCTCCAGCTGGTAGGTGGCCATGTCAGCTATGGCCTGGGCATCAGCAGCTGAACCAGACAGTGCGCAATAGATTCGTTGGTGCAGAGGGGCCAGCTTGTTAAACACTCGGTTCACCACAGCTTTTCTGAATGGTGTTGAAAGGAGATAAGGGAGAGGGTATTAAGGAAGAGACATGAGGAATAAAGGCCTGATTCTTATTTGCTCATCCCTTCTAGTTATGCTTTTCAATTACCCTGGAGTTCTCACTCTTAGCAAAGATATCCTCCACCACAGGATCTCTATTTCACTTAAGTATACCCTAATCTAGAGTCCTTATCCCTTTAAATTTCCTTCTACAGTTGGCTTCCAATTTCTTATAATACTAGCCTCTGGTTTGTTATTCATGTTGACCCCCATCTATTCCAAAACTAACTCCACAAAACTTCTTATGCCTGGGCTAGGCAACATGCCTATTTGGAGAGACCCTCTTAATCCCTGATCCTCCCCTGATACTTACCCTGCAGAAACTCGGGAATCAGAACCCACCACGACACCACCATCAAACTCCACTGCCATTATAGTTGTCTAGAGAAATGTAGACTTTTAGGGTGTTAAAGCTAAAAGAGACCTTTGCACTCTCTTCCTCATTTTACAGGTTACAGGAAACAGGTGCCCCAAAGTTGTTACAAGTTTGGCTGGTGGCAAAGCTGGAAGTGGAACCAAGGAATTGACTTCCAAAATCCTATTGTTTGTATTATGTGCCACTCCTTTATACGGCAGAGAGGAGGTATCTCAACCAAGCTAAGGGTCAGAGCGTTTCCCTAAACCAGGACCTTAGTGCCTAAGTCTTAGATTTCCCCCAAGTGATATCTTTCCCTACCATAGGGAAAAGGATATTGGGAAAATCCCAGGGACCACTTCTTACCTTTTTGGTGAGGGAAGGATGTGATATGTGGGACTGAGGGAAGATTGTGGGCACCTTTCCAGGCCTGGCTGCTCCCATATTGAAGTGACCTCCAGTGTAAAAAGTTGGAATGTGCGATTTTTTGTATCTAGGTATAGTACAGTACTATAAGGGGCTTACCGTGGATTTGTTAAATGGGAATTGTAGCTTGGCTCCCCCCAATAAGTTTAGATGATTTTTATGGTAAGTTCTCAGGATGGTGAAGTGACGGTTGGGTATTTAGGAACTAGGCCATGAGGACACTTTTTTTTTTTTTTTAACCGAAGAGATGTAGTTAAGCAGATTTTGATAAGAAGGAAAACAGATTTCTCTGGTAGCCAGAGGAGAAATCTTGAGTTCCCAAAAAGCTGGAGTCTATGGTCTGAACCTACTTAGAACATAATACTTTTATGCTCAATTGGTTCATAAATATCCATTATTACTATCCTTGCTGCCTGAAGTAAAAAATCACTATGTGTCTATTCCAGAAGACTGTCCTAATGACTTATTGTGACTTACTAAAACCAGACCACTCACTATCCACAAGATGGCTATAATTTGCCTTCCTAGCCTTATCTAATACTATTGTCCCTTAATACTTTATTCTTTAGCCACACATTTACCAGTTGTCCATCATGATTCAGAGGCCCTGAGTCCAATCTTAGGCCTGCTACTAAATAGTTGTATGATCTTGGTCTGATCATTTCAACTCTTTGATCCTCAGTCTCCCCAACTATAAATAAGGGATTCCTCTCTAAAGTCCCTTCTGATCCTACGACCTGCACTTTCTTATCTCAATGCCTTTGTTCATGTCTTTTGGTATAACTGTAATGCCTTCTCTTTCCCTCCATTTAAATCCTACTCATTTTCTTGATCTAACTCAATGAAAGTCATTTCCTCCAAAAATTTTTTTTATGGGATCACCTCATTCCCTTCTCTGAACTGCAGTTCCTGTGTAGATGTTGTATAGTATTATCCCCATTAGACTGCAAGCTCCCCAATGGCAGTGACCATGTTTGACTTTCTTCATCACTTCACCCGGTGCGCCAGGGTCTGTACAGGGCTGATTAAATGTCTGCTGAATTAAATCGATCAGGAGGAGTGATGAGGCCACCCCACATTCCTTGGTCCTTGGTGTGCTACAGAGCTGTGCCTACCTCAATCCTTGAGTCATGGCAGTGAGTACAGGTCATCTGTCTGCTTGCTGCCACTCTATTTCCTCCTCCCGATCTTCCTTAGGCAATCAGCTTATGGGCTAAGTCCCCAAAGAAGGCTCGTGTGGTGTGATTAGCATGGTCACACCAGAACCAAGGATGAAGATTACCTGGGGCACCACCAGACCAGGGGTACTCTCCCACTTGCCCCTGTAGCTATCCCTCTCCCCATGAGTACTTCTGGAAGCAGTCTATGTCATGAATTGATCGTTCTTAAAAAATTCTTTTCCATCACTCCAAGTTTTCACTCAGCCAGTTCCCATAGCCCAAGTGACCACGGGGTTCCTTCCTGGAGTCTGCCTTCTTTTTCTTCCCCCAAATCCCCTAACCCACTCCTGCCAAGTTTCCCCAAGGGAAGCGAAAGCGAAAGGGCTTGGACGTCGCTTCTACCTCAGCCTCATACCTCGCGGAATGTGGACGCCTCTCTTGGGCCTCCTCCGGCAACCTTTAGAGTTTATTCGCACTCCACTACCCTAGACTGCCTCTTCCAAAGTGAGACTTTTCCTCCTATCGTGGGCTGACTGGGGAAGGCTGGCGAAGGGTTGCTTCCACGGGTATTCTCCGGCTCAGTCTGCGATGCCGGGCTTCCAAAGTCGTACCCCCTCTCCATCCCTCTTTGCTGTCCCTCGAGCCTCTTACCCCGGTATGGACTTCTCCGATTCCGGGAAGGTCCCCAAAATAAGAGCTCTCCCGCATCCTGCCGGCACTCCTCTCCGCACCGGGCAGCGCTTTCTGACCAAGGATAGAGCGCCAGCCCCGCCCCTCTCCTTGCTCCGCTTCCCTCCAGGGAGCGCCTCCGTAGTACTGGGCTGCAGTCCAGTCCAGCTCCTAACCTGTTTAAGGCTGATCTGCTCGGTGACGGGTGACGCTCCAGCCGGTGCGAGTGCCGGTTGGAGGGAGTGATTGAGGTTGTGGTTGGAGGGGTGGGGCTAGGGGAGGAGCAAGGCGGCTTCCTTTCCCCATTTTTTTCAAGTCTCAGACCCGGGGCTGGAATTCCCCAGGTGCGGCAGTCTTGGCTGCGGCGAATTAAACCAACCGCGGTAGCTTTCGGTTTCTTTTCCTGGAAAAGGCTCCGCTTCTCGCCACTGAGCAGCCTGGCACATTTCGCTGCCTGAGATTATCTGAGACTGGCGGCGGCCCGCCCCTTCCTCTACTCCTAGCCCTGTCCAAGGGCCAGCTCCGGATACAAGAACCAGTAGCCCCTGACCCAGATCGTTAGCCAAAGGGCGGAGAGACACAGAGGAAACCGGATCAGGACCCCGGACAGCGCCCCGAGCATGGCTGGCTCAGGGTCTCCCGGGTTGCTCCAAAGCTCCCTAATCCCTTCTGGGGGTCTGTGCGCGCCGCTGCTGTTGGTGCTCATGGACTGGGCGCTGCTCCGTCCGGCGCTGCCTCAGCTCCTGCTCTTCCTCCTGCCCACTGGGCCTCCGCTGCTCCGGCTCTGGGTGGTCGGCCTGGGCCGTTGGGGGACGTTGTGGCTGGGGGTGCATTGGACCACTAACCGGGTCGGAGCTAAAAGCTGGAGGACTACGCTGGGGCCCCTGACGGCAGCGCTGGGGCTGGCGCTGCCCGGCCTCGCCTCGCTCAGGGCTCTGGGAGAGAGGCAAGCTCCGAGGGGTGCAGGCGGGGCCGGGCTGCTGCACTGGGGGAGCCGGCTCGACGCTTTCGCTCTCAGCTATGCCGTGGCTCTGCCGGCGCTTGTCCTGTGGCAGAAACTTGGAAATCTTTGGGTGCCAGGGAGTTCCACGGGCTCGGGGTCCATCCTGCACCGGCTGCTGGGCTTCCTGGGCCCAGAACTGCGTCGCTTCCCACTAGTGATGTTCTTCATCCTGTTGTCCTGTGTAGGTGAGGAGAGGGAGGATGCAAGGGACTGGGCAAATTTGGGAGAATTGAAGATTATGGACGGTGAGTCAGGGGGACACGAGAGAGGTTCAGAGGCAGAACTTCATGCTCAGAACGTCTGACTCCAAATCTAGTGGTCTTGCCTTAACACCACAACTGCCTAGAAGTCGGGAGACCTGTGTGTAAGCTGTAGGACTTTGGGAAATTCCTCTTATCTCTCTGGGCTTCTGTCTCAAATGTGGGGTTGGACTGTGTAATCTCATAGGGACCTAACATAGGAGGTCTAACATCCTATGATTTGTGGAAATAGTGAGAGGATTGGGGTGTAACTGTGTGATAAAGGTGACTCTTCAGATGAGGGGATTGTCTATCTCTGTACCAGGGAAGATGGGGTGTATTTCAGGTGGAAGTCCTCAACCCTGATATAGTAAACCTCCAAGAAGCATCTATTAACTGATTGTCACTTTCTCCCTCCCTTATGCTACCTCATCACCTCCAGGAGAGATGGCTATCCCATTCTTTACTGGTCGCCTCACAGACTGGATCCTGCAGGATGAAGCAGCGGCTGTCTTCACCCGAAACATCGCTTTGATGTCGATCCTCACTCTAGCCAGGTGTGGAAACTGGGCTTGGAAACTCAGAGAATGGGGAACCAGGAAAGTGAGGAAGTTGGAAGTTAGGGCTGCACTCTGGGCAGGTTGATACAGCAGAAGACTCCTTCACCCCCAAATATTAAGCCTTCTAGTAATCCTCCTCCCTTCCTCTCATTTCTTCCCAGTGCTTTGTTAGAATTCTTTGGTGATGGAATTTATAATTACACAATGGGCCGGGCCCACAGCAACCTTCAGGGACAAGTTTTCCGGGCTGTGCTTTCCCAGGAGACTGACTTTTTTCAACAGAATCAAACAGGTGAGTCCTTGTACCCTCACACAAGTTATTCTTATACTCCTTTCTCCCTGTTCCCTTACAAAAAAAGCAACATATATCTATTAAGCACCAACTTTACTCAGAGAACTATGCTGGGCACTAGAGGAGATCAAAAATTTAGGTAAGACCCAGTCACTACCCTTCTGGACTTTATTGTCTAATAGGGTGAAAAGGGGCCACTTGCTACAGCAATTTGAATGTGAGATCTGTGTGAGTTCAAGGAGCTTTACAATGAGGAGGTTTGATCAGCTGCCCCCAATATTTGGCCTGAAAGGCCTCCCCAATCAAAGATCATGTGGTAATTCAGGGGTCCACACCAAGGAACAAAGACTTCTGTCTCCAAGGGACATATATCAAAGAATAGTCTATAAAACTGGATGAAACCTGATGATTGCTGGAGACAGGAGCAGCGCTGTGGTCCTCTAAAGGAAAGGCAACATAGCATAGTGGATACAGTCCTGGGCTGGAGGAAGATTTGGGTTTCGATCCAGCATTAGGCACTTACTGGCTGCATGACCCTGGGCAAGTGTTTCAACTTTTATTTCTTCATCTGTAAAAAGAGAGAGTTGGACTTGCTGCCCTCTCAGGTCATTGGTGTCCAAATTGGGCTGGTGTTGTGGCAGCTTCAAATATGGCTTCCCAGCTTCCCCTTTTTGTATGGGAAAAGACCCTTCTCTAATGCATGTTAAAAATGACTCTTTTGGGTGGGGGCAGAGGTTCTGACATGGGAAATGATGGGGAGCAAGGTGTTATCTGTAATCTTTGCTTCCAAATTTCTGCTTTTAAATTTTCAAGTGCAATAGCTGATTGAAAGTGAGGGTTTAGGTAGAATATAGAATTAAAGTGGTTCTGAATCTACTCTTGGCTAACAGAGGGAGATGATGGAGGATCTGATCCATGATATCAGTTGCTATGGGGCAGGGTCCTTTGAACCCAGGTGTATACTGTCATATTTCAGAAGATGGAGGAGACTGTTTTGACTGGTTAGAAAGGTGAAAGCAAAAAAAAATTGTAAGAAGTAAGGACTGAGATTACCTAGGTATATGGGATAGTTTGTCAGTAAATATTTATTAAACACCTACTATGTGCTAGGTGGGACAGCTAAATGGTGCAGTGGATGGAGTGCCAGGCCTGGAGTCAGGAAGATCTGAGTTCAAATCCAACCTGAGACACTTACCAACTGTGTGACCCTGACTTATCTCTGTTTGCCTCAATTTATTCATCCCTAAAATGAGCTGAAGAAGGAAGTAGCAAACCACTGCAGTAACTTGCCAAGAAAACCCCAAATGGGCTGACAAAGAGTTGTACAGGACTAATCAACAAAGCAACAACAGTGATATGCTAGGTACGGCGCTAAGCACTATGGATACAAAAAAGGGAAAGAATGGCTCCTGCCCTGAGGGGGATTATAATTTAATGAAGGAAGCTAACATCCGAAAGGAAGCTGAATTGCAGTGGGAGAAGAGGGGTGGTACCCAGCTTAGGGGCATGATGGGGAAAGCCAGAAAAGTGAAATGCAGCTGGGATGGAAATGAAGAGGTGGCTGGTGGGCACCCTCCTTAAATGGAGACTCTCAGATGGAGAAAGGGGACCCAGGGGCAGAGGGTGCTGTTGCAGCGTGAGTTCCAGGGCTGAAGTGATTTTGCAGGATAAAGAGGTTCCCAGTGACGGAGATGTCCAGGGGAGTGCATCTGGGTGGAATAGTAGAAGAGTAATATGGTTAAGGGTATTCCCATGGAGCTCTGCCTCTAAGGTGCCTGGCCATTGGGAGGAGAAGGACTTTAGGTCTTTTTTCCAACTGAAAATCAAAGGTTCTTTGATGAAGGAACATATAACTTTTCTCCTAAAGATTCTACATATGAATGCTAGCTCAGATTCCATAGGGGAGGAGGAAATAAAACTCCAATTCTGTGTGTGTGTGTGTGTGTGTGTGTGTGTGTGTGTGTGTGTGTGTGGTGTGTGTGTGGTGTGTGTGTGTGGTGTGTGTGTGTGTGTGTGTGGTGTGTGTGTATGTGTGTGGTGTGTGTATGTGTGTGGTGTGTGTGTATGTGTGTGGTGTGTGTGTGTATGTGTGTGGTGTGTGTGTGTATGTGTGGTGTGTGTGTGTATGTGTGTGTGTACACCCTCACGTGCCCTTGGTGCACTCACGTGAAGCCTTCATTATTAATCTATGTATAAATGTGCATATGTATTTATGTTTTCTGGCAACAGTGTCAATTACTCTCTGTTCCTGAGAGTAAGGGTGCAGCTTGAAGCTACAAAATTCTAAGAAGCAAGCATGTTCCTATTCATAGTGTAAGAAAGGTCAGAAGCAGACACTGAGGTGAATCGTGTCCATCGTAGTTTAAGGGGCCCTATAGCATCTAAGGAACAGAACACTAATACACTAGCTACAGTATGCACTATCAGATGATAAGCATAATAGAAAGCTATGGAGAATTGCAATCTGAGGGATAAGAGAAAATCAAGGTGGGCTTCTTGGGGGCGGTTGCACTGCAGTTGAGCTTGCAGGAATGTATAGGGATTCATAGGCAAACACGGGGAAAGAGGACATTTCAGGCATAAGGAACAAAGGCATGTCAGCATGAGAGCACAGTTTATGAGAACAGGGAGCACAGATTGTATAGAAGAGAGTATTACGAAGTGAGTGAAAGAGTAGGGTGAATTGGGGAGGACCTTGATGACAGAAAGGAGGAATATGAAAATGGTTTAGTAGACAATAGGCAACTTCTGAAAACTCATGCAGAGAAGTTGACTTGATAAAGTCTATGCACAAGAATGATTCTTCTGGCAGCAGTATGAAGGATAGACTGGGGAGAGAAGAACTTAGGGGCGAAGAACCTCCTGCAATAGTCCAAGTGGTGGAAATTAGGGGAAAGGTCTGTCCCAGGGTGGTGGCAGTATGAATGGAACTCCCACACTCCTATCTCTCCTTATGCCTTTCATACAAACCCTATGTAGTACTCATCTTATTTTCTTTGGCCTTTTAAGCCAAAGATCAGAAAGGACACACTAGTATGTATCTTATCTACACAAAAATGTTAATCCTAGACTCCCTTTTTTCTCAGAACCAGAGGGATTTGCCTCCTAATACTCTTGCTGTGCCCCCATATAGTCTCAATAACTTGGTCCTCTGGCTCCATGACTGCCCAACAAGCATCACTAGATCCCCAAGGAGAACTTTGCAGCTGTGATCCTGCTCCAACATCCACCCTCTACACCCCTCTCCAATCTTCTTGGAGATAAGCCCTTTAGGGGCCCTTAGACTGTGGCAGAACTGAGCCCCTACCCTCATTCCAAAATTTTCCCAGACATTTTCCCATCTTCCTCAGCCTCTCTTCATGTTTCCATTTCCCCTCACAACTACTCCAGACCCTCACCTTTTGCCAGACTCTCAACTTTCCTTCCTCCTCCTTAGGTGCTATCACTTCTCGGGTGTCAGAGGACACAGCCATAATGAGTGAGTCTCTGAGTGAGAGGCTAAGCCTGCTCTTGTGGTACTTGTTTCGAGGACTGTGTCTGCTGGGAATTATGCTCTGGGGGTCTCCAACCCTCACCCTGGTCACACTGATTGCTTTGCCTGTACTCTTCTTCGTGCCCAAGGAGCTGGGCAAGTGGCACCAGGTAAGTCCAGGGAACCTCTCTTCTCCAGCATCTCTCCCCAACTCTGGCTTTATTTTTATAAGCCCCATTCTGTTCTTTACACTTAGGTTTGACAAGCTTAGTTCTTCTGGACCTCCTTTATCCCCTGTACTGAAAAAGACTATAGGGTTTACAGTCTTGGCCCTGTGGCCCTGATGATTTTCTTGCCTGAACTCTGGCCCTTTTCCACCATGGCTTCTGTCTCTAGGTCATTCTCTAGCCATTTTCTTCACCATGTTCCCTTATTAGACCAATTTTCTATAGTCCTTTCTAGGATACTCTTTCCCTTTCACTCTATTCTTCTCTCTTCTCTCAATACACAAATTCTGGAATCCCTATGTTCCTATTGTTTCTAAGGGGATTGGTGTATCCCTTCCTTCTGCTTTCACTCTTCCCCTGTGTCCTTGTATTCCTTGACTCTGGTACTAGTGTCTCTATTCCCTTACATCAGAGAACAACAAAAGGACAGTAGAAATGCCAATAACAATGGTGATGGTATTTTCTAACATAGTTAAAAACAGATTTCTAACACAGTGCTTCAGCATTCATAAAGCACTTTACATATGTTATCTTATTTGTTGCTCACAATATCCCTGGGAGGTAGGAGCCATTATTATCTTCACTTTGTAGATGAAGAAACTGAGGCTGGCAGAGGTTAAGTGATTTGCCCTGGGGACACACAGCTGGTGCCTGAAGGATAATTTAAACTCAGGTCTCCTTAGCTCCAAAATCACTTCTCTATCTACTGTACCAACTAGCAGGTCATGTAATAGTATTCTTAATGACATCCACAGTGTACTTTACAGATTACAAACCTCTTTTATTACCCAGCTAGGAGTTAGCTTGTGAAAGTGTTATATCTATTTTTCAGATAATGAAAGTGAAGATCAGAGAACATAAATGACTTCTCAGGTCCCATGGCTAACCAGCTGTTTATGCTGGAGCTTACACTGGAATTCATACTTCCTAACTCCCCTAGCGTTGCTCTTGGCACTGTCTTCCTACACTGCCTGCCTTCCATAGCAGGGCTGTGGGGCAATGTCCAGCTATCCCCTGACATTGTCCTCTTCTATGGACTGGGGACATAGGGAATAGTCGGACCCACAGGAACACCTTTCCTGTTCTTTCACGCCATCAATCTCTATACAATCATATGAAAATGTACCAAGAAAATCCTCTCTGCACAACACTGTGCTACTACCCTCTGTCTCCACAGTCCCTGGCAGTCCAAGTGCAGACATCCCTAGCAGACTCGAGCCAGGTGGCTGTGGAGGCACTGTCTGCTATGCCCACAGTCAGAAGCTTTGCCAATGAGGAAGGAGAGGCACAGAGGTTTGCCAATCAGCTACAGAAGACACAGAAACTTAACCAGAAGGAGGCACTGGCCTATACTGTCAACATGTGGGCCACGAATGTAAGTACCTGGGGATAGAGTGCCTACTTCCTAGCCTAAGATTTCTAGACCCCAGGCCCCATCCAGGGACTCCAGGGCCAAATTTCCCATTTTAGGACCCTGAGGTAGAACTCCCATTCTCATGATTGGCCTCATAGTTTTCCCCTTATTTGAGATTCTAGATAGTTGCCTTCATCAAGGGCATTACCTCCTTTACAGGGAGATAACTTGTCTTTCTACTCTGGGGTCTTTTTTCCCAGTTCCCTTGGGGTGCCATGAGGTCCCTGAATTTTGCCTCTCCCTTTCTTGGGGCCTCTTAGGCACCAGGGTGCATGGAGCGGGGGCCCTTGGGGATAAGAGAACATTTTTTTTTGTTTAATGGGCATGGATAGCCTGAGGTCAGAGAGGGTCCTTAGTTCCTTCCCTAGACCTCATACCTGTTCTTGTATGATACCTGATGTCAATGCTTATAGATATAGATATGCTTATAGTCCTCTGCTACCCCCAACTTGTACTCTCTGATCTATCCCCAGTTCTTAGGACTCCTGCTGAAGGTGGGAATTCTGTACATGGGGGGAAAGATGGTGACCAACGGGGATGTGAGTGGAGGAGACCTTGTTAACTTTGTTCTTTACCAGATCCAGTTTACCACTGCTGTTGAGGTGAGACCCCCATTGACCATTGCTTCTTATTCCTCCTCTCTCATCATTTTCAGCATCCTCTTTCTAGCTCTCCTGTCAGATATCCCACTCAACACATGGTATCCCCTCACCCTCCTCATAGCTCATCCCTCTTCCTTCAGGTGTTGCTCTCCACCATTCCCAGTGTACAGAAGGCTGTGGGATCCTCAGAGAAGATCTTTGAGTACTTAGACCGTATACCCCAATGTCCTTCCAATGGTCCCTTGGCACCTCCTACCCTGTGTGGCCTTGTAGAGTTCCAAGATGTATTCTTTGCTTACCCCAGCCGGCCAGATGTCATGGTCCTACAGGTAACATGTTCTCCCTCTCACACTCCTCTTCTTCCAGTTCCTAGCCTATCAGATGCCCTCTGGGATATTACCCTTCCTCAACTCATCCCTCCTTTTCCCTGGGCTGGATGAGTGAGACACTTTTGCTTCAGGTACCAACTTAACCTGCCCCCAATCTTTCCACATGAGGAAGAGAAAGGATCAAAGAGAACCTACATACAGTGTCATCCCAAACTCACAAAGCAGCTTGGGTGTCTCAAGGGAGCTATAAAAAAACCTCTCTCAGAGGTGTCCCCACTTTCCCCCTATTCTGGCATCCAGGACTGAGATCCTGTTTTTTCTCTCAACTTTCTTCTATTCTCCCTTTTCTTTTCTCCTTCCTTTTGTGCAGGAATTACACTGGCCCTCTGTGATATGAGGATGCCCCTGAATATATGTATGTATGTTTGCATAGGTGGTGGTGGTGTGTATGTACTTGCTTGACCAGGGGATAGGCTCTCTCTACCTCTCTCCTGATGCCTTCCCTTTCTTGTTCCTCTAGGGAGTAACATTCAGTTTGTACCCTGGCGAGGTGACAGCCCTAGTGGGGCCCAATGGGGCTGGGAAGAGCTCAGTGGCTGCATTGCTGCAGAATCTTTATCAGCCTACAAAGGGACAGCTGCTGCTGGATGGAAAGCCACTGTTCCAATACCAGCATCGATACCTGCACTCACAGGTGAGGATGGAGGACAACCTGGGTCAGAATATCCTTGGGAGAATAGGTCAATGAAGGAATGAAGAGGAGAAAGAAGGACAGGCAGAATTCCTGGTCCTAGCCCAGAAGCATCCTTGTTGGTGGGTGTGGTAGAGATGAGGAATTTATCATGTGGAATGGAAATGCCCAAGCCTTGATCTGAGCTCCCTCTCCTCCTCCCTTTACCTTCCCTGGCTCATCCCAGGTGGCTGCAGTGTCACAAGAGCCACAGCTGTTTGGTCGGAATCTATGTGAAAACATAGCCTATGGGCTGGGCTGGAAGCCAGAGCTGGAAGAGATCATGAAGGCTGCCAGGGAGGCTGGAGCTCACAGTTTCATCTCTCAGTTGCCCCAGGGCTACTACACAGGTACCATGAATATTCACTCACCAAGCAGACAAATCCCTTCACCACCAACACCTGGCTCAATCCATTTCATGTTTAACTCAGCCATATACCAGAGACAGGCAAGGAATGAATGAATCAATGAAGATGCATTTAGTCAATCCCCGAGGAAGGGAACAAGGAAGAGAGAACAATCATTTACTAAGCGCCTACTATGCGTCAGGCTCTGTGCTATGTGCTTTACAAATGCTACTTTATGTGATCTTCACAACAACTCTGGGAGGTAGGTGTATTTATCATCTTCATTCTTGCTAGTGAGGTCGCATAGCTAGTTAAGTGTCTGAGGCCTTACCTGGACTCTGGTCTTCCCATCTCTATGCCTTGCCTCTACCCATCATGCTCCTTAGCTGCCTCAAAAGTATAAATGTGTAAATCCAGTCTCAGACACTTGCTAGCTGTGTGACACTGGACAAGTCACTTAACCTCTCTTTGCCTCAGTTTACTCATTTGTAAAGTGGGCATAATAACAGCACCGCCCTCCCAGAGTTGCTGGGAGACCAAACGCAATAATAACTGTAAAGGGCTTAGCATAGTGCCTGGCACATAGTACGAGCTATATAAACATTACCTATTATTATTGTGTGCTGACTGTGTACCAAGCACTGTGCTAAGAGCTGGGGATACAAATCCCAAGGCAAGAAAGTCCCTGCCCTCAACCAGCTTACATTCTAGTAAAGGAAGGCAACACACATAGGTGAGCAGCAGACAAAGAAAAGACTCCTATCCTGTAGAATCATCGGGATGATGAGTGATCCATAGGACAGTCCTTTTTAGAAGCAATGGTACCATTGATATGATGACTGTGCCGAAAGCAAGAGGTGGAAAGGGAAAGCGAGTGTATGGGTGTAGCGGCAGGGGCCACAGTGGGATATCCATGTGGATGAGGGGATGCCCTACGGAACATGGTTTGTGGCTGACTAGACAGAGTGGGCTAGGTGAGTTCGCTCCCACTGGTTCAGGAGCCTAGACAGTTCCAACTTCTGCCTCCTAGGGCAGGAGTTACAAAGATGGGTGGATAAAGGCTTTTGGAATCTCATTCCTTGGTTTCCATGGACTCTCAGAGAATGTCTACCATCCCACTACTGTGTTGAGGAACTATCTCAGCTAGTCCAAGGGAGAAAGCATATATTTTTGTGTGACTACAATGGTCCTGCTCTCAATGCATCTGGTTCTCTCTTCAGATATAGGAGAGTCTGGGAGCCGGTTGTCAGGTGGTCAGCAGCAGGCAGTGGCCCTGGCTCGGGCTCTGATCCGGAACCCCCGGGTTCTCATCTTAGATGATGCTACCAGTGCCCTGGATACAGACAACCAGTTAAGGGTGAGACAGCAACCTCTCAAACTCTCCTAACTCCCAAATCATTAAAGCTGAAGGCAACTCTAATTCCTTCCTCGTGCACCCAGAGAATTTTCTGTTTGAGAAAGCCAAAACTATACAAATCTTCTAGATAAAATCCTTAAATTTAACTTCTCCTTGTTTTCCCTCATTGCCATCATCATCACCATTAGCACCACCCAAAAAACACCTTGATTAAATACAGAACTATGCCTAGGAATGTGCTGGGTCTATCCTTCTTTCCCTAGAGCTCCTAGGATTCTTACAGTCAGTTCTTTGGGATGTCACTGTGGGTGAGACAGTTAATGCCAATGACATCAATGCTATGGTCTGCGCGTGAGGCTTACTAACAGCATCTGTGCTTTCTTCCTACAGGTTGAGCAGCTAGTGTATGAGGCTCCCAGGAGGGCCTCTCAGGCGGTGCTACTCATCACCCAACGTCTCAGCTCTGTGGAAAGGGCTGATCATATACTCTTCCTGGAGGAGGGGGTCATTCAAGAGAGTGGGACCCATAGGCAGCTCATGGAGCAAAGGGGCCGATACTGGACCATGGTGGAGGCCACAGGAGGGAACTCAGCTCCTCAGGACTGAGGGACATACTTGAATCCCCTTTATGGGGGAAGCCGCAGCTCTTCTCTCATCTCCTGAAAATGGAAAGAGAGAGGAAGAGTTTCTTACTCTTTTTACCACGCGATATGATTTAGCAGTTCCAAAAAGGGTTTCCACACCACAATTATACTCCTACTAATTATATTCCCATCATCAACATTAATTACTTTGGTTTAAGGTTTTCTACTTCACATTCCTCTTTTAAATCGCAAATACTAGTGTAGGGGAAGACAATGAAGACTTTAATGGGAACAACCTAGTGGGAATTCATTCATTCTTTCAATAAGCACTTATTAAGCATCAACTTTGTGCCAGCACTATTCTAGGCACTGAAGACAGATATGAAGAGCTGAAGGCAGAAACAAAACACTCCCTGGCTCCAAGGAGGTTATCTTTTATTACTGCCTAGTTTTAGAGCTTACAAAGGATAAATAAGAACAGTAGTTATCAGTCATATTTTATAGAGCCAGAGTTCAAGGTCTTTGAGTTGAAAGGGAATGGAAAATGAGGAAAAAAGTTACCAGAGAGGTTGACTGGGGTGTCTCCACATACAAAGTGATGATAGGGGCATTGGAGGATCAATTCTCTACTCGACTGACACAGAAGGACTGTGGAAACCCTTGATGCTGAGAATAAATTCTCTATTTTCTTAAGTTTTGTGTTTCCTCTGTTTTTCCAGTTGCAATAGCTCAGGATGTGCACAGCTCTTCTCCTAGATGCCATGCCAACTAAGTACTGGAATCTGCCAAACTCACCTTTTCTAGTCGTCTTACCCCTGGTCTCCTAAACGAATATGGCTAGAAGTATACAGTTCGAGTCAGAAGAGTTAGGGGTTCAAATTTTTGTTATTTGCCAGGTGTGGAACATTGGGCAAGTCATTTAGACTCTTTGAGCCCCCTTCCTCTCTTTCATTTCTTTCTTTTTTAAAAAAAATTATTTCATATTTTTAGTTTTCAGCATTGATTTCCACAAGGTTTTGAATTACAAATTTTCTCCCCATTCCTACCCTCCCCCCACTCCAAGATGGCATATATTCTGTTGCCCCATTCCCCAGTCAGCCCTCCTTTCTGTCACCCCACTCCCCCCCATCCCTTTTTCCTTTGCTTTCTTGTAGGGCATGTTAAACCTGAAAGTTTGGTTGAAGGAGGCAAACAAGCTAGGTTATAGAAAAATCCATGTTGTTTATTATTTTCCCTTAAAGCATAGCTAAGCTAGCTTACTTGTACGTACAAGGAGTCAGAGCATAAGCTCTGACTGTCTGAATAAAGGAATGAGAAAACTTATATAAGTTATTTTAGCAGACCCAGCAAGCCTGTGTTACCTCACTTTTATGACCCCCATGTATACAACCATGATACAAGAAGAGGATTTTTCCTTAATGGAATAGGTTTGTAAAGACAAGAGTGTTGACAAAGGTCAGTTAAAGTATATACCCCTGGAATATTAAGTGAGGTGGTCTTCTCGGGATTAGGGTCTCATCCCTTAATGGCTAACGGGAAAGATGTCCTTAGGTCAGTCTGATCTGGCCTTGTTGACAGAGTAAACTGAGCAAACTTTAGGGAACAAAGGAGCCCAGGTCCTGGATCTTCATCCTGTTACTCATTAATTCAGTCTCTGGGTCTGGTTGAAATTGAAAATGACATAAAATGGTATAAAATGTTCCACAGGCAAGATAGATTTCTATGCCCCATTACCTGTATATCTTATTTCCCAGTTGCATGCAAAAATGACTTTTTTTTTGAACATCCTCTTTTAACACTTTGAGTTCCAAATTCTCTCCCCTCTTCCATCCCCAGGCCCTCCCTAAGAAGGCAAGCAATTCAACATAAGTCACATGTGTATCATTATGCAAAACCCTTCCACAATACTCATGTTGTAAAAGACTAACTATATTTTGTTCCATCCTATCCTGTCCCCCTTTATTCAATTTTCTGCCTTGACCCTGTCCCTTTTCAGAAGTGTTTGCTTTTTATTACCTCCTCCCCCTATCTGCCCTCCCTTCTATCATCTCCCATTTTTATCCCCTTCTTCCTTTTTTCCTATGGGGTAAGATACACTATTGAGTGTGTATGTTATTCCCTCTTCAAGTCAAAGCTGATGAGAGCAAGATTCACTCATTCCCCCTCACCTGCCCCCTCTTCCCTCCCAACAGAACTGCTTTTTCTTGCCATTTTTATGTGAGATAATTTACCCCATTCTATCTCTCCCTTTCTCCCTCTCTCACTTTTTCCTCTCTCATCCTTTAATTTGATTTTATTTTTTTAGATATCCCTTCATATTCAACTCACCCTGTGCCCTCTGTCTACATATATATATTCCCTTCAGCTACCTTAATACTGAGAAAGCTCTCACCTCATCTTTCCATGTAGGAATGCAAACAAAACAGTGTAATTTTAGTAAGTCCCTCATGATTTCTCTTTCTTGTTTACCTTTTCATGCTTCTCTTGATTCTTGTGTTTAGAAGTCAGATTTTCTATTTAGTTCTGGTCTTTTCACTGAGAAAGCTTGAAAGTCCTCTACTTTATTGAAAATCCATATTTTGCCTTGGAGCATGATACTCAGTTTTGCTGGGTAGGTGATTCTTGGTTTTAATCCTAGCTCCACTGACCTCTGGAATATCATATTCCAAGCCCTTCAATCCCTTAATGTAGAAGCTGCTAGATATTGTGTTATCCTGATTGTGTTTCCACAATACTCAAATTGTTTCTTTCTGGCTGCTTGCAGTATTTTCTCCTTGATCTGGGAGCTCTGGTATTTGGTGACAATATTCCTAGGAGTCTTTTTTTTGGGATCTTTTTCAGGAGGCAACCAGTAGATTCTTTCAATTTCTATTTTACCCTCTGGCTCTAGAATATCAGGGCAGTTTTCCTTGATAATTTCTTGAAGGATGATATCTAGGCCCTTTTTTTGATCATGGCTTTCAGGTAGTCCAAAAATTTTTAAATTATCTCTCCTGGATCTATTTTCCAGGTTGGTGGTTTTTCCAATGAGATATTTCACATTGTCTTCCATTTTTTCATTCCTTCGGTTCTGTTTTATAATATCTTGATTTCTCATCAAGTCACTAGCTTCCACTTGCTCCAATCTAATTTTTAAGGTAGTATTTTCTTCAGTGGTCTTTTGGACCTCCTTTTCCATTTGGCTAATTCTGCCTTTCAAGGCATTCTTCTCCTCATTGGCTTTTTGGAGCTCTTTTGCCATTTCAGTTAGTCTATTTTTAAGGTGTTATTTTCTTCAGTATTTTTTTGGGTCTCCTTTAGCAAGTCATTGACTTGTTTTTCATGGTTTTCTCGCATCACTCTCATTTCTCTTCCCAATTTTTCCTTTACTTCTTTTACTTGGTTTTCCAAATCTTTTTTGAGCTCTCCCATGGCCCGAGATCAATTCATATTTTTCTTGGAGGCTTTTGATGTAGGCTCTTTGACTTTGTCGACTTTTTCTGGCTGTATGTTTTGGTCTTCTTTGTCACCAAAAAAGATTCCAAAGTCTGAGACTGAATCTGGCTGCATTTTTGCTGCCTGGCCATGTTCCCAGCCAACTACTTGACCCTTGAGCTTTTTGTCAGGGTATGACTGCTCGTAGAGTAGAGAGTACTTTGTCCCAAGCTCTGCCACACCAGTGCTCCTTCTCCCCCAAGAATTGGCAACCAGGATTTTGGCCCAGATCCAGGCAGGGCAAAGCAGGCTTTGCACTCCCGCTCTAATCCTCCACTTACTTCCTCCCACCAGGTGGGCCGGGGGCTGGAAGCAACTGCAGCTGTAGCTCTGGAAGCAACCTCAGAGCTGCACCACCTCAGCTGTCTGGGGAGGGGGGTGGCCAACCACAAACTCCTTTCACTCTCTCCCAGCAGCTTTTCCCACTAACCTTTTCTGTTGTCTTTGGCATTTGCGGGTTGAGAAGTCTGGTAACTGCCATAACTCAGTGATTCAGGGTGCTAGGGCCTGTTCCACCTGGCCTCTGGTCTGGTTGGTCCTGGCATGGCCCATGCTTGGCTCTGCTCTGCTCCTAGCTCCTTGAGATAGACCCTTCCCAGCAACCATCCAGGCTGTCCTGGGCTGGAGCCCTGCTTCCCTCTGCTACTTTGTGGGTTCTGCAGCTCTAGAATTTGTTCAGAGCCATTTTTATAGGTGTTTGGATGGATCGGGGTGGGGGGGAGGAGCTTAAGCAAGTCCCTGCTTTCCAGATGCCATCTTGGCTCTGTCCCCCTCTCTTTCATTTTCTACCTATACCTATTGGTGTCTTTCTTGCTATCTAGAAATAAACCCAGATCTTCCTCATTCTTTAAATCCTGCCATCCCCTAAAGCTCTTCTCCAGTATCTCTCCTGCATTTAATGTCCAAACTCCTATAGAAAATCTTTTACACTCATTGACTCCATTTCCTCTCCTATCACTCCCTTCTCATTTCATGTCATTTGGTTTCTGTCCCTACATCATTCAGCTGAAACTGTTCTCTCCAAGGATAATGAAAATCTTTTAATGACTAACACCAGTGGATTTTTCTCAGTTCTCATTTTTCTTGATTTCCTAATGTTTTTGACACTGTTGACAGGTTCCTCCTAGACACATACTCATCTCTATTTTCATGGCATTGATCTTTCCTAGTTCTCCTCCTACCTATATGACCATTTTTTCTGAGTTTCCTTTGCTGGGTCATCAACCTTGTCTTTACCCTTAAGCATGACTGTCCACTATATCTCTTCTGGGCTCTTTTTTCTTCTTTCTCTAGAATCAGTGATCTCATCAACTCCCTTGATGCTCAATGATTTCTCTTTAAAAGACTTCTTAATTTTTATAGCCTACCATCATCTCTCTCACAAGCTCCAGTCTCCCATCTTTACCTCTCTGCATGTCTCCAATTCAATTGTCCCACAGGCATCTCAAACTCAACATGTCCAGAAATGAAACTGCTTGTCTTCTTTCCTTAACCTACCCCTCTCCCAAACTTTCCTGTTACTATTGAGGGCTCCACCATCCTGGTAATCACCCAGATTTGTCACCAATCTCATAGTCATCCACAAAGTTTCAATCTCTTTCAGTCACTCCATCAACTGTCAACTCCTGTGGTTTCTATCTCCACAACATTCCTTACATTCACCATTTTTTCTTCAAGTCATTGCCCTAGTTTTAGCCTTTCTCCTCCCCCTTTCCTGGACTATTGCAATGGCCTTTTAATTAGTCTCTCTGTCTCCACTGTCTTGTTTCTATAATCCATATTCTTACAACTCTTAAAATAGGCTCAAGGTATAGATTTGACTGTTACCTTCCCCATTCCCAATCCTGATCTTAAAAAAAGTATTCATTGTTTTCCTGTTGCCTCCAGAAGAAAATACAAAGCCCTCCACTTGGCACTTAAAGTCCTTCATAAATGGACACTAATCTCACTTTTCAAGACATTTCATTTTATTCCCTTCTAGGTGTTCCATATTCTAGGAAAACTTGCCTCCCTGCTGTTCCTTGAACTTGATATTGAATTTTAGAGGTCCAGCACTTTGTGTAGGCTGTCCTTCATATTTGGAAATCATTCCTTCTTCATTTGGGCCTTTTTGCTTCCTTTAAGTTTCAGTTTGGGATTCACTTTCTCTGACAGATGTTCCTAATCCTTGTTTCCTCTCTACCTCTGCAAATTATATTTACTTATCTGTTTATATGTTTCATACCAAGGAGATTGTAAGCTTCTGGAGAAAGGAAACTGTTTTCAGTTTTCTATCTGTATCTCTAGAAAAGAGCCTTGCATATGTATTTGGGGACTTGTCTCTCAAGGTACTGAAGACTTTGTGTTGTTTCAATATTCATTTGAAAGGGGCAAGAATGTGGCTATATGGTGGAGAAGTGAGGCTTTGTCCCCTATGCTTAGTTTATCTCTGCCTTTGCCTCATCCACACATCTCCATAGTAGAAAAAAATTAGGATTTGAAAAGTGGGAAACTTTGAATCCCAGGGCTGTCTGGTAGTTATTAGACAAATAACCATTGCCTGGTTTATAGTCTAGCCTTCAGAATTTAAAATAGAGAAGAACGTGGAATACTCACCATAAGCAAAGCTGAGGTCTTTGTTAGAGGGACTCAATGTCCTGTCCCAGGAAGACAAATCCAGAGAAAAGGCTTAAGCTGAAAATGTTAGCTAGGCTGAAAGAACCCAGATCTTTGGCTAGTTTAGCTTCTAGGACTGAGAATCACCTTCTGGGGAGAGAAAAGTCTTCTTAGCACTATGAGAGAATAAGATAGAAACCAACACTCAAGCAGGAGTTTTTAACTTGGGATAAATGAACTTATTTTAAAAATATTTCTGTTATTTTAATATGATTGGCTTCCTCAGTAATCCTCTGTATTTTATTAATGCTGCCTTTTAAAATATTATTATTAGAAGATAGATTGTCAAAGAAATTGATCACATGAAAGAGGTTAGAGGAACAAGCTAGGAGAACCAGAGCAGAGGTATCCTGCTGGTCCCATGCAAAAGTTTTTTACTTTTTCTAAGAGGAGTAGAAAAGGCATATACACTTTACATTAAAAGAAAATGGATGCACTGTGGTTTTTTTTTTTCCTCTGAGGAAGAGATAGCCAAAGATTTCTGCTGAGTGAGAAATTGGAGGTGATAAGTAGTATCTATTTGAGGAGTGTGAGAAATGGTGGGAAGACTTTTGTTTCCACAGGATAGTGATAGCAGAATGTAAGTCAGGTGTTTGGTTCTAATCAGAGCTGTGATCTAGCAGAGACCAGGCTTCTGATAGGGTGAAAGGTTAGAAGCTTGAATTCAGGCTTAATGAGTTGTATGAAGAGGGCATGAGGTAGGAAGTCAGATGGTTGCATTTGGCCAATGAGGAGTCAGGCGGGAGATTCAAATTGGGAGTCAACAAAAAGACTGACCTTTATCTGACTCCTTGTACTCTTCCGTACTCCATTCAAGGGATGTACCCATTTTTTCAGAATGAATAAATGTAAAAATAATTAAAACCTTCTTGGATTTCCAACAAGTATTGTTTATTCCTAGACAGCATAAGTATATTTATAACAAGGAGCGTTAGGGTGAGACTATGATACCATGAGTATCCCCTCTAGGTGCACCTGATGGGAACAGCACAATAACATGACCAGCCCGGCAGTGGCCTCCATTATACTTTTCTGTGTTTGTGCTCTGGTCACATGTGTTCCTTGCATGTGCCCCCATCCACCCATATTCCCTACATGTGTCCATTCCAAACAGTGATGTGTGAATCTGTAGGATTGTGCACCCCAGGTTTATGCCAGAGATGTTTTGTTGCTATGTTTCTTGGTGTGCCGTACCATTAAATGTATTTAATGTTAAATGATTATTTCTTCTGACTACTAAAGTTAAATTATGGGGCCCATGAACTACAGTATTGAGAAATGCAGGCCTTCAGAGAACCTTGAAAGTAGGGAAGAGTTATTCTCTGGGGAAAACCAAACCTGGGAGTTGCGGGGTGGTCGGGGTGAGGGGAGGGGTAGGGAGGGTGGGGGTAGGGTGGAAATGCCCAGAGGCACTATACACAAAGCCTAAAGTTTGCTTGCTGAATTGAACTGTCAGGTTAAGGACACTGCTTTGGGATTTAGAGGAGCTTGCTTTAAGTTTCCTCTCCAAGCCTTGGTTTCCTCTTCTGTAAAATGAGGACATTGAAATTCTCTGGAGGATCACTAAGGCTTCTGCCCACGTCAAAATTTGATGATCTTCAGCTGCAAAAGAGCAAGTTTGGGGGAATCAGGATGGTGCGGTGAGTAAATTTCTGGATTTGCAGGCAGCAGACTTGGATTAAAATCTCCATTTGCCACTTACTACCAGTGTGACCTTGAGTGGGTCATTTAGCCTCTGTGGGCCTCAGTTTCCCCACATGTAAAATAAAGATGTTGGATTAACTGGCCACTAATATCCTTAGCTCTAAGATTCTGTGAGAGAATCAAGTAGGTAATTGGCCACTAATATCCTTAGTGCTAAGATTCCATGAGAGAATCAAGTAGAAAACTATAGGTAAAGCTCCTCGCCAACCTCAAAGTACTAAATGCAGAATGCTGCTGCATAATCGGCAAATGAGTGCCTGTAAAACGGGATGTTCTATACAAATGCAAGGCATCACTATTGTCAGTTCTCAGACTGTTGCTTTACTGCCCCCTGCCAGCCCCTTAGCCATCCCTTTTCTTATCTCTTCTACCCTCCCTCTTCTCTGCCTTCCTCCAGTCCCAGCCCTCTCCCCTCCACCATCTGTTACAGGGGGAGTGGTACCTGGAGGCCTGGGCGGGGGGAGGGGAAGGAAGAGAGGCAACGGGGAGGGAGGTAGCTGCCTCTCCTGCTCTATGAATAGGGACCTTCCTACACACATTTTATTATAGTAGCTCAGATGTATTCCAGCCTTAGTCTATGGGATAATGATTCAGCATTGCATTTGTACCTTTGTTTCCTCAACTTCTTTTCCCTTTGTCTAATTATTCCCATACCATTCAAAAAGAATCAGCTATAATCTCACCCATGACTGTGTAAACATTAGTGGAAGATGACAGGCCTGAGTACTACTTTACCTAGTTTGAGATGCGGAATATCTACACATTCAGACTGAAAACAGTAAGATTTTACATTCTTGCATGGTGCTCATATCTTCTACCCACCATGTGCTCTGATAATAGAAATTTGCTATAAGAGGAAAAAGAAGGGAAATGATTATAAGACCATCAAACTGGTCCTTAATGACTTCAGCACATAAGTCAGGATAAAACATCCTTACCTCGATTTGACTTCAGGTAAGAATCACAGTTGACAGCCAGTCATGCAGTAGCAATTCCATTCCATAGCCAGACTGAAGAATAGCTAGGTGGGAAACATTCCTTTTCAAAAGAAGGTCATTTAGCCTCTGTGGGCCTCAGTTTCCCCACATGTAAAATAAAGATGTTGGATTAATTGGCCACTAATATCCTTAGCTCTAAGATTCCACGAGAGAATCAAGTAGGAAACTATAGGTAAAGCTCCTTGCCAACCTCAAAGTAGTAAATGCAGAATGCTGCTGCATAATTGGCAAATGAGTGCACGGAAAATGGGAAGCTCTGTTCAAATGCAATGAGCCACTATTGTCAGTTCTCAGACTGCTGCTTTACTGCCCCCTGACAGGCCCTTAGCCACCCCTTTTCCACTTCTACCCTCTCTCTTCTCCACCTTCCTCCGGTCCCAGCCCTCTCCCTTCCACCATGTGTTACAGGGTGAGTGGTACCTAGCGGCCCCGGGCGGGGAGAGAGGGCGGCGGGGGATGGGATGGGGGGGCGGCAGGGAGGGAGGGCAGCTGCCCCCCTTCTCTATGAATAGAGGCTTTCCTACGTGGGAGGTGAACGATGGAGATAGGGAGGTGGAGCAGAGAGCAAGTATTTTGCCAAAGAGGCTTCGCTGCACTCTTCACTGAAGCCTTCGCTCCTCTCTTTTTTCCCCCTCACCTCTCTGGACTGTCTATTCAAACAAGCAGACCTTCTTAGCTTTCCAAGGTTTGACAATTGCCTCTAGCTTTCTTGACTTGGGTTCGCCAGTGTAAGAGAGCCTGACCAGGCACACTAGTCCAACCAGGAAGGGATGTGTATCCCGACGTTTTTGGTTGTTAGGCGGATTAGGCTCTCACAGGTGTGTTGGTAAGCAAAATGCGCTCCTTAGCACTTAGTTCAACAAGTGCCCTTGAAGAGTTTGGCTTTTGTTCCCTTTGAGTAATTCAGTGCATTTCATTGAACCTTACTAGGTGCTAAGCTGCAGGCCCAAACCCCTATTAGGTGTAAAACCTATGTGGGTATGGATTGGTAACTAAGGTGGGGCCCAAGGTGGGGCTAACTCAGGGAAGGGCCTAGTTTACCAATGAGTTTGAGTGATAGGTTTGGGACATCAGAGGCTCTTAGACCACGTGGGTTTAAGTCGCCTCTTTGTGATGATTTTAGGCCACGTGAGTGAGTCGCATGTGTGACTCACCCCTGATGTTGAAAAAGATATAAAACCAGAGGTTGGCCTTTTCTTCTTGGGAGCTCTTACCCACAGCAGTGATGGCAGGTGTGACTGAGCTCCTGGGCTGAACCTAGATGTTGGTAACTATGAAACTGTATTTGGTCTGTCTGTTGATGTTTGTAATTTGTTTGTAATTTGCTCTGAATTTCAGTGTGCTGGTCTCTTCCCCTGATCTAGGTGAATGATATTTGTATGTTGAATTAAAGTAAGCTTGTCAACCCCTTTAACCTTGCTTTCCTTATCAAAGCAGATCAAAAGAATCTGTGCTTTTGCGGAGTGCTTGTTGTTGGGGTTGTGTTGGTCTTACACCCCCACAACAGATGCTAGCCAGATTGTTGAAACAACAGGTTGGAGCCAGAGGCTGGGTTTAGGAAGTTGTTCGCTGAGAAGGCAGATGGATTGAGTTAACTGTGGGGTCTTCGGGGCCAGGGAGGAGAGACGTCTGCCCTTAGGTGGCAGCAAGTTAAGAAGAAGAGAGATGAGTGGGAGGATGTTCCTTCTCCCTAGTATTTTGTTCTCTCTCCGCAAGCACAACTGGACATTGCCAAAGTTTCCTGGCGGCGGGGGCAGAGAGGTGGGGAGACAGGCTGGATAGGGGTGTCCTTGTCCGCGTCTCTCGCCCCACTCCACAGCACTGCCATGCTCTGGATTCCTATTCAGTCCGTGCAGAGGGTGATTCCCTCAGTCCTCATCCTCATCTCTGCGATTCCCTAGTACAGGAGAGTTAATCAGGATCAGGGCCCATTTTCCGCAGGTTCCAGCTTCTCTGATCTTGTCCAAGGCCCAGTTCACCTCATCTCAACCCACAAACCTCTGCCTCACAAAACTTATCTTTCTACAGGACACCAGCCTTCTCAAATTCCACAACCTGCCCTACAGACTGGTAAAATCTGTAAAAGAGAGAAATCCAAACTCTACGGGCCTTTAAAAAAAGTATTGTTTATTGTTGCATACAATCTGTGGAAAATATTATACTATTTTATATCATTTCTAATTTCAACCAGACCCAGAGCCTGAATTAATGAGTAACTGGAAGAAGATCCAGGACCTGGACTTCTTTGTTCTCTCTAAAAGTTTGCTCAGGAAATACCCTTACCACTGTCAGCAAGGCCAGATTAGACATTCTTACCCCTGTTAGCCATTAAAGGATGAGACCCTAACCCCAAGAAAGACTACCTCCATTAATATTAACTGACCTTTGTCAACATTCTTTACAAATCCTATTCCATTAAGGAAAATCCTCTTCTTGTATCATGGTTAAACATACATGGGGGTCATAAACGTGAGGTAATACAGGCTTGCTAGGTCTGCTAAAATAACGTATATAAGTTTTCTCATTGCTTTGTTCAGACAGCCAGAGCTTATGCTCTGACTCCTTGTACGTACAAGTAAGCTAGCTTAGCTATGCTTTAAGGGAAAATAATAAACAACATGGATTTTTCTATCACCTAGCTCTGTTTTCTTCAACCAAATTTTCAGCTTTAACAAATTAATCCTTTCTGAAAATTGACAAACTTAGGAGCTTTTTAAAAAGTTTGAATGATTTGCAAGTCTCAGAGCCCCTTTTGAGGGTACCCCTCATGCCCAGCTGTCTGGGGTTTTGAAGCCTTAGATGCTTCAAAATCTAACCTCCAAATTTCCCCTGATATTAGGACTCCCCAAAGGCATTTTCATCCACTGTCTCTCTCCTCACACACTTTGAGCTCTCTGTATGCTGAAGCAAACCACTCTGACCTGTTTTTCCTCCCTCTCCCCATATCCTTCTTCTAGCCCAAAACATTTAACACAGTGCCTGGCACATAGTAGGAACTTAATAAGTGGTTATTGACTTGACTAAAATTCCCTCCACCAACCTCTTTTTCCTCAGGTTGTACCGCCTTCGGAATGGGGAGCGCATCTCTGTGTCTGCTGCTTCCAAGTTGCTGTCCAACATGATGTACCAGTACCGAGGCATGGGGCTGTCCATGGGCAGTATGATCTGTGGTTGGGACAAAAAGGTGTGTTGCTTTCACTCCACTGCAAATGTGGACTGCCTGAGCTTCATTGTCCCAGTGACTCCACTTCATCAGAAATACTAGATGTTACATGGTAGATGTGTGACTGAAGGAAACTCTCCTCCTCTCCTCCCCCAAAATAGCTGGTGTTTGAGTAACACTTTATGATTCAGAAGACTATTTCCTCAGAAAAATCTATTGTGAGCATTATTATCCCATGTTTCAGATGAGGAAAACAAGGCTCAGAGAGGTTAAGTGACTGCTCCCCAGACATGGTTAGTAAATGGCATCTAGAATTCAAATCCAAGTGTTCTGATACTAGGTTCATAGCCTTTCTTCTATGCCACCTGATTCCACAACTCCTTCCAAGGTCCCATGCTTCTGTTCAAAGTTCTACAAGAATCTCCCAGGTTCTATGATCATTGCCTTGGTTTTAGGCTCATTTTGTGGCCACTCTTGAATTCTTTGTTCCCCCCCGCCAAGTCTCTCTTCCTTTCTTCCTTCAGGGCCCTGGACTATATTATGTGGATGACAATGGGACAAGACTCTCAGGGACTGTGTTTTCCACAGGCAGTGGAAACAGTTATGCCTATGGAGTCCTGGACAATGGCTACCGGCCTGACCTTAGCCCTGAGGAAGCTTATGACCTATGTCCATGCCACCCACTGGGATAGCTACTCTGGGGGTTTTGTCAATAGTAAGAGACTAACTCCAACTCCCTTTGCTAGTCTCCTTAGCATCAGAGATCAGGAGGCCAAGAGGAAATGGGAGACATGTGTTGCCAGGGTGGGAGGGATAGAATCCTGAATACAAAAGTGGGCTGTAATTTTAAAAATTTAAGGGTACTGAGATAGAATAGAATCCTGAATACAAAAGTGGGCTCTAATTTTAAAAATTTAAGGGTACTGAGATAAGGGGCATGGAAATTCTTCCATGGATACTGTTCCTCCATGGATATTCTCCCAAAGGGGCTTAGACTAGTCATAAAGAATTCTCCATTTCTCTTCCATTTTTCCATAGTGTATCACATGAAGGAGGATGGCTGGGTGAAGGTGGAGAGTTCAGATGTTAGTAACCTATTCCACAAGTACTTGAAGACTCAGGGGTGACTTTGGAGACTGCAGGATTGACCCCACTAGGAAGACTCAGGATCTGAGCCAGCTGAGGCCTGAGGCCTCAGAAATTGGAACAGGATTCCCCCCAGCAGAAGACAGGGCAGCAGCCTGAGCTCAACTGAGGCAAAACAGACTAGAGGCACAATTCAATTTTCCATTGATTTTCTAACTTAGCATTTTTTGTGCTTAGTCTTGTAAAATAAAGTAAATGCTCAAAAAAGGACAGTTATGATGGAGTGGAGCTGTGGCTATTAGGAGGGTTGTGGGATTGGGAAAGAGCACAGGTTAAAATGGGGACATTAAGATTCCCCTTAGGTATACACTCTGGAGTTTTGTTCCTAACCCTCAGTCTTCTCGGACACATGGTCTCATTCCTTCTCAGGGTCTTTATCTTCCTTCTTATCTCCAGGCCTAGAAGGGGTTGGACTTTGTCTGTTTAGGGGAGCATTGAGTAGTATCTCTTTCAGTTAAGAACCCCATCTTTTCCACTGCCCCTTGGGCCAACCCACCAGCCTGCTATCTCTAACCCCATCTCTCTTCTCCTCCTCATGTTTCTGTCTTCCTGTTAGCCACCCCCACAACCAGAGAAGTGGCAGCCTCGGAAGTACTGAAGATTGGTAAGAAGCTCTATGAGGGTAAAACAAAAGAAGTCTATGAATTGCTGGACAGTCCTGGGAAAGTCCTCATGCAATCTAAAGACCAGATTACAGCAGGAAATTGAGCTGGAAAAAAATCACCTGGATGGAAAAGTTTCAATCTCAAACAAAATTACCAGCTGTATCTTGAGTTATTACTGTAACTCTTGAGTTGTTACAGGAAGAAGGTATCAAAACTGCTTCCACCAAAAAATGTGGTGAGACAACTTTCATTGCACCTCAGTGTGAAATGATCCCAATTGAATGGGTATGTGGAAGAATTGCAACTGGTTCTTTTCTCCAAACAAATCCTGGTGTCAAAGAAGGATACCCACCTAAAGTGGAGTTGTTTTTCAAGGATGACTCTAACAATAAGCCACAGGTTATTGCTGCAAAATGGTGTTTTGCTGGACTTAACATAGGTCAGACTGAAGTGGATATCATCAGTCATTCCACACAGGTGATTTTTGAAATACTGGAAAAATCCTGGTTATCTCAAAACTGTACACGGGTTGACATGAAGATTGAATTTGGTGTTGATGTAACTACAAAAGAAATTATTCATGCTGATGTTATTAATAATGATTCCTGGAGGCTCTGGCCATCAGAACCCAACAGAAAGACAAACAGTCATATTGGGACCTTAAGGAAGTGACTCCTGAAGGCCTCCAGATGGAGAAGAAAAACTTTGAATGGGTTACAGGAAGAGTGGAGCTGCTTCATAAAATGGAAAGTCTGTGCAGAGTCATGGTATTGATGGGCTCAACTTCTGACCTTGGTCATTGCGAAAAAACTAAGAAGCCTTGTGGAAACTATGGAATTCCCTGTGAACTTCTCGAAACATCTGCCTGTGAAGGACCAGATGAAACTCTAAAGATTAAAGCAGAGTATGAAGGAGACGGTGTTCCTACTGTATTGGTGGCAGTAGCTGGTAGAAGCAATGGTTTGGGACCAGTGATGTTTGGTAATACCGCCTATCCAGTAGTCAACTGTCCTCCCCTTACGCCTGATTGGGGAGCTCAGGATGTATGGTCCTCACTTGGAATGTCTAGTGGTCTTGGCTGTTCAACTATACTTTCACCTGAGGGAGCAGGTCAATTTGCAGCCCAGATATTTGGATTAAATAACCATTTGGTATGGACTAAACTTCGAGGAAGCATGTTAAATAAGAAAATCAGAGAATGCAGTTTATAAGAAGAATGCAGTGCATTTTTAAAAGTGGAAGAGAAAAGGATTCTAATATAGCTTCAAAAAGCATTACTGGTCAGGGAAGAAAAAAGATCATTCTAAACTAATCATAGAAAAATTCTAATAACATTTCTTACTTAGTTTTATGTTCATGGTCTGGTAGAACATGTGTATATCTTCATCTGTAGCATGTATGTGCCTTTATGAGAAATTTTGTAATCCTGTCTGGAAAATATTTTATTTTTTATTTTGTTGTTGTTGTTTTTAGAGGGGGGAAGGTAGGGCAATTGGCATTAAGTGACTTGCCCAAGGTCACACAGCTAGCAAGTGTGTCAAGTGTCTGAGGCCGAATTTGAACTCAGGTCCTCCCGACTCCAGGGCAGGTGCTCTACTCACTTTGCCACCCAGCTGCCCCAGAAAATATTTTTATGACTTGTTATCCAATGTCTAGTGATAGCCATGGTGTGTTAGCAGTGACATGCTATACATATGTTGAAATATGAGATAAAGTATTATTTCGTATCACAGAGCTAGCTTTCTAAAATTACTTCTAGACTTTGCAAACACTCTAAATGTATAAGGTTAAAGCAAAAATCTATCTTGGAAATGATGGTAAGAGCTATGGCTTTATCTCCTGTTCTACATTATAGTCAATTAAAATCTCTTATGTCCACAAAAAAAAACTAAAAAAAAAGAACCTCATCTTTGAGATCTTCAGAGTCTTTCTATCCAAGGGGTCCTCTGTAAAGCCTCTCAGTATTCCCAATAAGGGAGAGGGAAAGGCAAGATCGTTTGCTGAGGTATGAAAGAAAAGAAAGGAACCAGCTTAGGCAAAAGGGGATGAGAAAGAGGGCCATTGTGAACCAAGTTCCAGGGTTGTAGCAGGCAGCAAAGAAAGTCAAAGATTTGAAAGCAGTGACAGTATCAGAATTTCTCCAGGAACAGAGGGTTAGGGAAGGGACAAAGCTCTCCAAGGTACACAACATAAGGGAACCAGTGCATTGAGATTTAGAGGACTGCAGAAAGTGAAGCTACAACTTGGTCTTGGAAGTTTTACTTGGGTTCCATCAAAGCCAGACATATATGAGACCCTAAAAGGGTCTATCCCAGTAATAAAAACAGGTTTGGATTGTTAAAGGGTGTGCTAGGAAGCACTGGTTCTGGAGTCAAAATATCCAGGATTCTTGCCCTTGCCACTGGCTAGCTGAGTGAGGTCACTTCTCCTACCTGAGCCTTTTCATTTCTAAAAGGGAGGCTTGGACTTGATGGTCCTTAAGGCCTCTTTCTTTCACTTTAAAGACTGATACCAACTTTGCTTCATATACTAATCACCATCAAACTTTACTGTCTGTGGAATGGTACACTTGTAATCTACCTTCTTATATATTGTTTTCACTAAAGGATTTGTCTCTTCACTCCCACCCCACCTCAGTATTTTTTCTGCACCCTAAAGGGTTGCCTAAGCATGGTTGTGATCATGACCTATTATGGAGAATGGTTAGAACAGCACAAAAGAAGTCAGGGGTGTGATGCTAAGGTCTAAGTAGGCGCTGCCCCACCCTTCTCCCTCCCAACCTGATAAAACTCAGGTGGAGGAAGTGGAAGTCAGGGGAAATCTCAGTTTGAGTGTATCTTCTTCTGTTGGTCACAAAGGGGCCATCTTTGATTTGTACCCAGACAAACATTTGGGTGGCTGAGATTGGGGAGAGATGTGAGTTTCTGGCCTAGATTCAGGGCTCAGGTCAGTGATTTCTAGGCATGGCATACAAAATTCTCCAAATAACAATTCATTTTAATTCACTTTAAGTTGTAAAACCCATTGCGTTGTCATCCACAGTGCCTTCCTTGGAGGGCTGAGGGAAAAAAATATAGCATCCCACTAACTCTGACCAATTGTCATGGTTACAAACTTTAGGAAACCTTGGCTTAAGTCTCTATTCTCCTCTCTGTCTTTTCTTGGGCACCTCCATGTTACAGTTGAGGAAAAAATCTCGGGGGGGGGGTGTCAGTGGCACACTCAGAATCGAGCTATTGTTGGGGCTGGGGTGGAAAGGCCTGGAAGGAGGAAATTAGGTTGACAAGAGCAAAAATGAAAGTGGTGAAGTTGCCAGGTGAAGCTGGGCTAGAGCTGGAGTTGTAGCCTCCCAGGGAGCAGCAACTGCTGTGTGCCTTGATTGCTAAGGGAATACCCCCTCCCCAACCCTGACACTCTTGCCCCACACCCCAGGGGATTTGCTTTAGTTGGGTAATTTTTGAGGGAAACCTGCCCCCATTTCCCCTTATCTACTTCTGACTCTCTCAGGAACTCTCCCTTCATCATTAACAAGTATTAGAGAATGATCTTTGCTATCTTGATTTTTCCTACGAAATTGAGGGGAGAACACTGCACAGAAGAAAACAAAAACAAATAAACTAACTAACCAACTCCAAATTGCAAGACTGAGTCTTAATGGAAAGTCACTGTAGAAGACTGGAAAAGACTCACTGAATGTGGAGCCAGGGAGATTCAAGCTCTGTCACTGGACAAGTTACACTCTCCATGTGATTCCCCTTTATGAGAGAGTTTCTTCATCTGTAAAATGATTGGCTTGGGGAGTGGAATATACATTTTGAAATGTAAAGAATCTTAAAGACCTCTTCATGGAGAACAGAGAACCAGAGAAGTTAAGTAACTTGGCCAAGGTCATACAAGTAGTAAGTAGTAGAGAAGATTTGGAAATGTTAAGGGTTGAGGGAGATGAGGTCCAGGAACCCCAAGACTGGAGTTCCCATACGGGGTCGTTGTGGGGGGTGCCCCTCAAGGACCTGAGTACTGGAGAGGGTCGGGGCCATCTGGAATGAATTCATGATCTCAAGCATTCTTTAAGTCAAGGTGGCAAAGATTTATTACACTTTACAGCAGGCAAGAGTTCTTAGGGAACCTGCAACCTTACAGGTATGTAGGAAAAGTTTTTATAGGAGATTTGGGGGTGAAATATGTCAATTAGGTGTTTTGGGGTGAGATTAGGGAGTGGTTAAGGGGTGATCAGTTCTTAAAGGAACATGCACTTTTTGTATGTACTGCGAAGGTATCTTACTGAGAGTTCACTGGGAAATAGCCCAAGTGGGGTTACCTGGAGGTGTGGTTTTGACTGTGAAATGTCACTAAGTCAACTAATGTTCAGGGCTGACTGGAAATATCCAGGTTGCTTCCATCAAATGTCTTGTTGGACAAGACGTATGTAAGGGAGTATACATTTGACTATGTCTAGGATACATATCAGCAATGTCAGTAAGTGGTAAATATCATTATGGCCCAGTGCACAGCCAATTAGCATGCACACAGGGAGTTGGACCAATAAATTCTATAGGTAGGCACAGCTGCCTACTGTGTCAGGAGGAGAGGTAAGTGTGTTGCTAGGTCATGCTGCTCTTGAACTGGAGAGGGACTGCCTGAGACAGTATTTTGAGGCTAGGGAGAGATGTGATTTTAGAACTGGATGTGGTTTTGGAATTGGGGTCCAGGCACAAGCACCCAATATAGCATGAAGGCAGAATTCATGATTCAAAGAAAATCATATATATGCCTGAATGGTTCAGAGCCACAGGATATAAGGAATTCTCTAAGTAGAAGGCAGAAGAATTAAAGCATTTATTCAAGCTCCAAAGTAGCAGACCCATGGATCAGTGTCCCCAATTTGATATCCTGGCCAAAAGCTTCCAGGCCCAATAAGTCCGAATCACAAGAGTAACCAGGAGGTTAAAGAAAAACATTATGACATTAAACCAAATCATATTTGAGCTTCCCCCCTCTGGCAAGAAGATTACCCACTGGCCTCAACCCTTCCTCAACACTCTCTGGTCAGCGCATGGGTCAGCCTTGCTCTCTCAGCACCACCTGGTGCTTCAGCTCCTTTGGCTTTGGCTGATGTTGCTGTGGCTGCCACTGCTGCTGCTTTTCCTGCCTTCACCATGTCTCTTAGAGCACTAGTGACCAGGGTCAATCTCCAAGCTGTGTTCTCTCTTTTTATACAGTTTCAGACGTCATCAAAAGTCACCTGAGTGACCAGAACTTAAGCTCCTATGATTGGTTCTGGTCTTAGCACCTCCCCTTAGAACCCTGGGGGCTTCAGGCCCACATCAGCTTAGAACCTAGTAAGTAGGAGTTTGGGGCAAACTTAGGAGCAAAGATCTAATCAGACCTCTCTTAGTTTGTCCCACCTGGGGCCCCACCTTAAGCCTATTCAAATAGGCAGGAAAGATCTTCTCATTTACTGATCGCCTTTACATTTGTCCCCAAGATCTTTCATGTCCATTACATAGGCAACTTGTGTCTAAATAGGTACAAACTCTTTTTCTCCCCCTTTTTTTTGTACAATAGAATCCCCCTCGAAATGAACACATCACTTCCGCAAAATACTTAACATAATATCTCATCATCAGAGTGGCCACATGGCTCACTTCTTGGCCCCTAGATCTTTGTATCCATTACATAGGTCAATGGGAAATGGGTGTCAAAAATACCATAACAAAAAAACAATACAGCAAGGATAATACAAAATAAGTACACAGAACAATATCATCATTCCCTGCCTTGAACGAATAGGGCTCAAAATCTTGGGGTAAGGGGTGAAGGTCTCATTTTCTATAGCTTCTTCTTGCTGAAATTGGACATAGAGCTGTCCCTGCCCCAAGAGACCAAGAGTCCCATTCCAGAGGTCAGTTCTTTAGCAAGCTGGCAGGAATTCTAGGAATTCTAGGTGCTTAGGCAATCATCTGAAAGTGTAGGGTACTTAGGGTACTTAAACCTAAAGGAGACAGAACTAGCAACAAGGTTAACCAAAACAAAGAACAAGAGAGTAGGCACGTATGGGCTGTTGTCCTTCAAATATAATCATCCCCATTCTAGTTGAGACTCCTATTATGCAAAAATTCGATCTCATAGCCTAACTAAGGTAGGAAATGTTTTTTTTTTCAAAGGGAACGAACCCCAAGGTACAAACTTTCATCTGTTAATAACACAAGATCACCTGCCCTCCAAGTGGCTTGTAGCCTTTATCAGCATCAGCCATACTTCTGGAGTCCATGAATCTATTATTATAGCCCTTTTCATGGCAAAATATAATCCCTTCTGAGGGATTAAGTTGATAAGCCTGGCCCCAGAGGACTGTGCTACAGATTTGGCAGGAGGGGCTGGTGAGGAGAAAGAAGAAGCAGATGGTGGCTGCTGAAATATTGACCCAGACAGAGCAGAAGACTGCCTGCTTGAGAACTTTGGAAAGGAGAGAGAGGTGAGTTGCCTTCCAGCTGACAATGGTGAGATGAGGGCAAAGGTGGAGAAGTTCCTACATAGATATGTGGATTCCGGCAGCAGCCAGGAGAGACCAGCCAGAGGTAGACGACCAGGATCCCAGGGGCTTGGAATTCAGCTCTGGGGCAAGATGGAAACTTTTCAGCAAGGAGCCTTTTTTTGGCCTCCCCCAGGCCTGTTTGGGACCTAGGAGGGAGGGGTGGATTTGTATATGGTGGTGTGGGGGAAGTGCCTTGGACCCCACCCTGTTACCTTTATTGCCCAGCCGCCCCATAGGATTTGGAAGCGGCAATTGGAACAGCATGGAGAGGACAGACCCTGAACAGAACTTCGTTTGGACTTTTCTTTGAGTTGGGACTTCGCATACCAAGAGGAAGCCTGTAATTGCAGTGTGGGGAGAAGGAGACATCCCCAAGAGAACTTTATTTGGACACTCTGTATTAGCTAAAGAGATTAACTTGCTTTGACCTAGGGGTGGACATTTGAATTGTAAACAAGTATTTGGGAATGGCACTGAAAGATGTTTTGCTTTGTTGTGAATGATATGTTTTAGTTTCTTGCTTGATTGGATCACAATGTATAATGCTTCTATTTATTCCAGGATCCATGGCCATTTAATTTAGATTTTTGTTAGGCCATGGAACCTGAAAGGAGAGGAGTGTATTAAGGATTGGGATGGGCTCTTAGCACTTGTTCAGCCAAGTACCCTTGAAGAGTTTGGCCTTTGTTTCCTTTGATTAATTCAGTGTCTTTGATTGAGTCTTACTAGGTGCTAAGCCCCCGCCCAAACCTCTATCTATTTAGGTGCTAAGCCTATGTGGGTGTGAATTGGTGACTAAGGTGGGGCTCCAGGTGGGGCAAATAAAGGGAGGTGCTAACAACAGAGCCAATCGAAGGAGCCTAACTTCTGGTCACTCAGATGACATTTGATGATGTCTGAAACTGTATAAAAAGAGAAGACAGAGCTATTTGCTTGAGGCTCTCACTCCTGGAGGTGCAGGACTCTGAGCAGTCACTGTAAGGGCCTTCCTGCTGAACTCAGATGTTGATGGCTTTCTTGGTAACTATGGATTGTATTTGGTCTGTTGATTTTGTATTTTGCTTGTATTTGCTCTGAAGTTCAGGGTGCTGGCTTTTCCTTCTGAAATAAGTGAATGATATTTGTATGCTGGATTAAATTGAGATTGTTAACCCCTTAACGTTGCTTTCCTTAGTAAAGCAGATCAAAAGAATTAGGGCTTGCAACATTCTGTGAGCTGGTTGTTGTTGGTTTTACACCCCCACAGCAGCCGCTGGATGAATTGTTACAACACCCAAGCACCCCATCAAAACCAGTTCCTTGCGATTTTGAATCCAACTCTCCTTCCTCTGGGACAGATGATTTCTAAAGCATCTTCTTGCTCTACATTCTAGGTCTGGTTGAAAAACCAGTGAATGTCCTAGAGAACAGATAATGACAAGCATCACTTCCCTCAGAGCAGAGAGGCGAGAGACTGCTAGGATGGAGAATACTATATGTGCCAAGTGCTGTAGCTCAATCAAAGATTTTTGTCTGTCTGCTCTCATTTGTTATAATTGATGGTCCAGTCTAGTGAGGGGAGTGGGCAGGAAATATCTAAAGGCAAAAAAATATGAAATGACAAAAAATAAAAACCCTGTGACTGAGACCTTGATGAAGAGGATAAAGTCATAGAAAGTGTAGATCTGGTAGGTGGTACTGTTGCCTCGGTGACATTGATGGTGGGGCCCACTATGTAACTCCCTATCCTGAATCCCTGGCTTCTCCTACTTCTAACCCACATGATACTGTTCTGTTTGTTGCAGAGAGTTCTGGGAGTCCAACTTCCTCCTTGAGTTTTGAAGGAGGCTTTGTAGTGGAAGGACTGTGAGGAGTGGGGTGCTAAGCCTATTAAAGGAGCTTCAGAAGAAGGTGGAACTACTCTTTCCCTTGTATAAAGGCTTAAGTAACATGTGCATTCGTTGTAGTTCTCTCCCAGCAGCATTTAAGGAGCATCGCCTCTATGCACAGCACACACAAGTTTAATTGAATCTAATGCCATAGGGATCTATAAGTCTAGCCTTCAGAAATTAAAATTGAGAAGGATATGGACTGCTCACCATAAGCAAAGGTGGAAATCTTTGATAGAGGAACTCACTATCCTGACCCAGGAAGACAAATCCAGAGAAAAGGCTTAAGCTGAAAGTGTTAGCTAGGCTGAAAGAACCCAGATCTTTGGCTAGCTTAGTATCTAGAGCTGAGAATCACTTTTTGGGGAAAGAAAAGTCTTCTTAGCACTATGAAGAAATAAGTTAGAAACCAACACTCAAGCAGAAGTTCTTAACTTGGGATAAATGAACCTATTTAAAAAGATTTTTGTTATTTTTATATAATTGGCCTCCTCAGTAATCCTCTGCATTTTATTTCATGCTGAATTTTAAAATATTATTCCTAGAAGAAGTCCATAGGGTTTAACAAATGATCAAAGAAATTGATCACATGGAAGAGGTTAGAGGAACAAACAGGAGAACCAGGGCAGAGGTATCCTGCTGGACCCATGCAAAAGTTTCTGGCTTTTTCTAAGAGGAGTAGAAAAGGCATATATACTTTATATTAAAAGAAAAATGGATGCACTACGTGTTTTTTCCTTTGAGGAATAGCTAGCCAAAGATTTCTGCTGAGTCAGAAACTGGAGGTGATAACTAGCATCTATTTGAGGAACATTAGGGTGAGACTATGACATCATGAATATCCCCCCAGGTACACCTGGTGGGAACAGCACAATAACACTGTCAATCCTACAGTGGTCTCCATTATACTTTTCTGTGTTTGTGCTCTGGTCCCATGTGTTCCTTGCATGTGCCCCCATCCACCCATATTCCCTACATGTGTCCACTCCAAACAGTGATGCATGAATTTGTCGGCTAGTGCACCCCAGGTTTATGCCAGAAATGTTTTTGTTGCTATGTTTCTTAGTGTTCTGTACCATTAAATATATTTAATGTTAAATGATTATTTCCTCTGTCTATTAAAGTTAAATTATGGGGCCTGTGAACTATGGTATTGGAAAATGCTGGCCTTCAGAGTACCTTGAAAGTAGGGAAGGGTTATTTTCTGGGGAAAACCAAACCTGTGAGTTGCAGTAGGTGGTGGAAATGCACAGAGGCACTACACAAACACCTAAAGTTTGCTTGCCGAATTCAGTTGTCAAATAAAGGACATTGCTTTGGGACTTAGAGGAGCTAGCTTCAATTTTCCTCTCTACCTTGGTTTCCTCTTTTGCAAAATGAGGACACTGAAATTCTCTGAAGGATCACTAAGGATTCTACCAACTGCAAAATTTGATCATCTTCAGCTGTAAAATGACAAATTTGGAGGAATCAGGATGGTGCAGTGAGTAAATTTCTGCATTTGTGGGCAGCAGACTTGGATTAAAATCTCCATTTGCCACTTGCTACCAGTGTGACCTTGAGTGGGTCATTTAGCCTCTGTGGGCCTCAGTTTCCTCACCTGTAAAATAAAGAAGTGGGATTAATCGGCCATTAATATCCCTAGCTCTGTGATCCCAAGAGAGAATCAAGGAAGAAAATATAGGTAAAGCTCCTTGCCAACCTCAAAGCACAAAATGCAGAATGCTGCTGCATAATCGGCAAATCAGTGCTTGTAAAACGGGAAGTTCTATACAAATGCAAGGCATCATTATTGTCAGTTCTCAGACTGCTGCTTTACTGCCCCCTGCCAGGCCCTTAGCCACCCCTTTCTAATCTCTTCTGCCCTCCCTCTTCTCTGCCTTCCTCCAGTCCCAGCCCTCTCCCCTCCACCTTTTGTTACAGGGTAGGTGGTACCTGGTGGCCCCAGATGGGGTGGGGTGTAACAACAAGGTGGCTAGCAGCAGCTGCTGAGGTGTAAGACCCAACAAGACCAGCAGCAAGAGCTGCCAGCACAGGTTCTTTGATCTGCTTTTCTAAGGAAAGCAACTGTAAGCAGTTAGCAATCTCACTTTAATCACACATACATATATCATTCACTTAGTTCAGGGGGAAAAGCCAGCACCCTGAACTTCAGAGCAAATACAAATAGAAATTACAAACAGAGACAATATCAACAGAGCAAACAATACAAACTAGTCTATCCATGGCAATACATAGTTACCAAGGAAGCATCAACATCTGGGTTTCTTCAAAGCAAAGGTGCTCCAAGGGCTACCCAGAGTCTCCACACCAACACTCTTCCAGTGAGTGAGAGCCCCAAAGGAAAAAAAAACACCAACGTCTGAGTTTATATACTCTGTTCAGGGTCAAATGGTGTCACAACATGTGACTTCAACCCATGTAAATGAGGCTTTCCCTTGAGGTAAGCAGGTCATCAAAGATTTAATCAAAGAAACAAAGGCCAGACTCAACAGGAGCACTTGATTAAATAAATGCTCCAAAAGAGAAAACAATAAAAAGTCCCACCTTAATGGGGGGGGGGGACTTCAGGGAATGGAGGCAGCTGCCCCTGCTGCTCTAGGAATAGGGGCTCTCCTATGTTGGAAGTAAATGGTGGAGACAGGGAGGGGGAGCAAAGAGAGAGAGCATTTTGCCGAACAAGCTTCACTACACTCTCCAGTGACGCCCTCACTCCTCTGTTGAGGTTCAGTCTCTGCCTACCTAGGGCCAAAAACTGCTGCAGTTCCATAATGTGTGGTGGAGCTGTCTCAAAGAATTCAGAGTCAGACCACCTCTAATCCAAGTATAGGCATTTATGGAGATTGAAGCCTCTCATGGAGCAGACTAAGTTCCAAGAGGAACCAGCAGCTTCAGAGAAAGCAAGACGGATTTTTGTATGGTAAACATGTAATTACATAACAGAAATTTACCTAGAATACAGGAATATGTTTAATACTAAAAAGGCAGGAGGATTTTGTTAACGGATTACGTAATGGGGGGGGGAGGTCCTAGCCTCAGTGGAACTGCGTAGGGGCTGTTATAGGGTGGTCAAGCATTCTGGTCACGTTGCCCTCCAACTGGCTAGCTATTGTGATCTTGTCTGGTCAAGATACATGACGTGATTGCGATTGCACACCTGTTTCGTGGGAAAGGGTCTGTGGGAACTGAGAGTTCAGGGACACGCCTGTTGTTCTAGTGAGCATAAGTTAGGACATTGGGGGTGGGGGGTGGGGATAGGTAAGTACAGTGGGCCTGTAATGAAGTTAGAATGTTGGGGCTGGCTGCAGCTCTATTAGGACTCCATCAGCTCCTCTCTTTTTCCCCACACCTCTCTGGAACTTCTTTCCAAAGGAGCGTCCCTTCTTAGCTTTGCAAGGTTTCACAATTGCCTCTTGGTAGCTTTCTTGACTCGGGTTCGCCAGTGCAACAGTGCCTGAGGATTTAGTCCAATCAGGAAGAGATGTGTATCGTGACGTCTTTGGTTGTTAGGCGGATTAGGCTCTCACAGGTTGGAGCCCAGATCTGGGTTTAGGAAGCTGCCGCTGAGAAACTAGATGGAGTTAAGGGCGGGTTGTTCGGGAGGGGGAGGAGAGACGTCTGCCCTCGGGTGGCAGCAAGTTAAGAGGAGAGATGAGTGGGAGGACGTTCCTTCTCCCCAGTATTTTGTTCTAAATGCCCAAGCACAGCTGGACACTGCCGAAGTTTCGGGGCTGCGGGGGCGGAGAGGTGGCGAGACGGTACGGACGGGGTGGCCTTGGCCGCATCTCTGGCCCCACCCCGCAGCACTGCCACGCTCTGGATGCCTATTCAGTCCGTGCGGAGGGTGGTTCCCTCTGTCCTCATCCCCACCTCTGTGATTCCCTAGTACAGGACAGTTAACCGGACCGAGCCCATTTCCCGTCGGTTCCACTTCTCTGATCTTGTCCAAGGCCCAGCCCGTATTTTTCCGATGTCCCTCGATAGAATGCTGCTCTCTCTGAACTCCCTGCCCTTGCATGTGGTCCCCACCTTCCTCTTCTCCCCTCCTTCTGACAGCCCATCTTTTCTATCCTCACTTTCTCTCTCTTCTGAGACCCCCGTGAAAGGACACTACGACACTCTGACAGTACCCACGCTGGTTTCCCCGGGCCTGAGGGTTGTATGTGTGTGTTTGGGGGGGGGGGGCGCGTGGGGGAGGTGGGCGAAGTAGGTGGATGGGGAAGGAAGGCTCTAGCTCTGGCTCCCGCCTCCTCTGTACCAGGCTTTCGCTTTCACTTCCCGTGGGCTAGGAGGCTTAGTCCGTGATCGGAGTGGGAAAGGGGACGATCATGGCGCTACTCGAAGTGTGCGGGGCTCCCTGGGGGCGTCAGGTTTCTTGTGGCACGGGGGGTGGACGCCGCCAAGATCCTGCACACTACAGCTTCTCCCTGAGGACCCCGGAACTGGCCGTCCCACGAGGGCTGCAGGTCAGTCAGGGCTGGAGTGCAATGGGACCAATGAGTTCAAAATGGCATGAGTAGAGGGGCGGAGGGAGGTAAGGCTAGGAAGGCATCCTTTCTGCCAGAAAACATCAACGATGTCAGTGGCCATGTGGGAAATGAATTGCTGAACTGTGAGTTTGAATCAAAGGTGGGAGTGGGGAGAAGGAGTTCTTTCCGGGTTCAGGGTGAGTTTTTGTCAAATCTCTCCTCTCTTTCCGCCCTCCTGACAGGGGGACAGATGTTCTGGTGGGAGGTGAAGGTCCTGTCTTATATATTGCCCCCTCAGGCTAATTCCCAATCTGTTGAATCCTTCCTCCCCTCCCATCACTCAGCCCTTCAAGTTCTTGTGCCCTGATGGGTGACTTTTAATGCTCCCCTTTTTCCTCACGTTGTCCAAATCCCTTTGCCTGGTCCACTCATTCTGAGGCTCTCACTGGCCCCCTCTCTCCTGTTTCTTTCTCTTTCCTCCTTTCACACCTCCAGCCTCCTGAGTTCCTTCGTTCCCTGGAGGCAGATCCTGCCAATCCAGTCCGAATTGAGATGGCTCATGGTACCACCACACTAGCCTTCAAGTTCCAGCACGGTGTGGTTGTGGCAGTAGATTCTCGGGCCTCAGCTGGGAATTATATTAGTGAGTTTGGCTGTTGGGACCTGGAGTCTGGACATCTTCCATAAGGGAGGAGCTTCCAAACTACATCTCTGATTAGGACCAGGGAAGGAAGATTTGGGGCTGGGAAAGGAAGTGGGTTAGGCTCTTTGCCTTCTACTTAAACCAGTGTTACATTGCTCTCCCAGACACTCTGCATGTGAACAAAGTAATTGAGATTAATCCTTACCTTCTGGGCACCATGTCGGGCTCTGCAGCTGACTGTCAATACTGGGACCGTCTCTTGGCCAAAGAGTGTCGGTAAGGGAGCCCCCCAAACCTCACCTTCAGCATCTGAATTTCTTCCTTTCCAGTCCTACTAAGATGGAATTCCTTATCCTTTCTCAACTGGCCCTCATCCTGTACTTATCTCCACCCACAAACCTCTACCTCACAAACCTTATCTTTCCATGGGACACTAGCCCTCTCAAATCCCACAACCTGCCCTCCAGATTAGTAAAATCTGTAAAAAAGAGAAATACAAACCATATGGACCTTTTAAAAAGTATAAAGTGTATTGTGTACAATCTTTGATCTTTTATTGAAAATGGACAGACTTAGGAGCTTTTAAAAAAGTTTAAATGATTTGCAAGTCTGAGGGCCCCTTTTGAGGGTACCCCTCATGCCCAGCTGTCTGGGGTTTTGAAGCCTTAGATGCTTCAAAATCTAACCTCCAAATTTCCCCTGATATTCGGACTCCCCAAAGGCATTTTCATCCACTGTTTCTCTCCTCACACACTTTGAGTTCTCCCTCTGCTGAAGCAGACCACTCTGACCTGTTTTTCCTCCCTCTCCCCATCTTCTTCTAACCCAAAACATTTAACACAGTGCCTGGCACATGGTAGGAACTTAATAAGTGGTTATTGACTTGACTAAAATTCCCTCCACCAACCTCTTTTTCCTCAGGTTGTACCGCCTTCGGAATGGGGAGCGCATCTCTGTGTCTGCTGCTTCCAAGTTGCTGTCCAACATGATGTACCAGTACCGAGGCATGGGGCTGTCCATGGGCAGTATGATCTGTGGTTGGGACAAAAAGGTGTGTTGCTTTCACTCCACTGCAAATGTGGACTGCCTGAGCTTCATTGTCCCAGTGACTCCACTTCATCAGACATACTAGATGTTACATGATAGATGTATGACTGAAGGAAACTCTCCTGCCCTCCTCCCCCCAAACAGCTGCTGTCTGAGTAGCACTTTATGATTCAGAAGACTATTTCCTCAGAAAAATCTATTGTGAGCATTATTATCCCATGTTTCAGATGAGGAAAACAAGGCTCAGAGAGGTTAAGTGACTGCTCCCCAGACATGGTTAGTAAGTGGCATCTAGAATTCAAATCCAAGTGTTCTGATACTAGGTTCATAGCCTTTCTTCTATGCCACCTGATTCCACAACTCCTTCCAAGGTCCCATGCTTCTGTTCAAAGTTCTACAAGAATCTCCCAGGTTCTATGATCATTGCCTTGGTTTTAGGCTTATTTTATGGCCACTCTTGAATTCTTTGTTGCCTCTCCCTAAGTCTCTCTTCTTTTTTCCTTCAGGGCCCTGGACTGTATTATGTGGATGACAATGGGACAAGACTCTCAGGGACTATGTTTTCCACAGGCAGTGGAAACAGTTATGCCTATGGAGTCATGGACAGTGGCTACCGGCCTGACCTTAGCCCTGAGGAAGCTTATGACCTTGGCCGGAGGGCCATTGTCCATGCCACCCACCGGGATAGCTACTCTGGGGGTTTTGTCAATAGTAAGAGACTAACTCCAACTCCCTTTTCTAGTCCCCTTAGAGTCAGAGATCAAGATGCCAAGAGGAAGTGGGAGATGTGTGTTGCCAGGGTGGGAGGGATAAGAGATATTCAGGGTACTGAATATCCTGAATAGAATCATGAATACAAAAGTGGGCTCTAATTTTAAAAATTTAAGGGGCATGGAAATTCTTCCAAAGGGGCTTGGACTAGTCATAAAGAGTTCTCCATCTCTCTTCCATTTTTCCATAGTGTATCACATGAAGGAGGATGGCTGGGTGAAGGTGGAGAGTTCAGATGTTAGTAACCTATTCCACAAGTACCTGAAGACCCAGGGCTGACTTTGGAGACTTCGGGATTGACCCCACTAGGAAGACTCAGGATGCTGAGGCAGCTGAGGCCCAGAAATTGGAGAACAGGATTCCCCCCAGCAGAAGAAAGGGCAGCAGCCTGAGCTCAACTGAGACAAAACAGACTTGAGGCACAATTCAATTTTCCATTGTTTTTCTGACTTGGCATTTTCTGTGCTCAGTCTTGTGAAATAAAGTAGATGCTTGAAAAAGGACTGTTATGGCTGAGTGGGGCTATGACTGTTAGGAGGGTTGTGGGATTGGGAAAGAGGGCAGGTAAAATGGGGACATTAGGATTCCCCTTAGGTATATACTTCGGAGTTCTGACTCTAAAGCTCAATCTTCTCAGACATATGGTCTCATTCCTTCTCAGAGTCTTCTATCTTCCTTCTTATCTCCAGGCCTAGCAGGGGTGGACTTTGTTTAAGGGTAGCACTGAGTAGTATCTCTTTCAGTTAAGAACCCCATCTTTGAGATCTTCAGAGTCCTTCTGTCCAAAGGGTCCTGTGAAGCCTCTCAGAGTATTCCAAAAAGGGGACAGAGAAAGACAAGAGTGAGTTGCTGAGGTATGAAAGAAAAGAAAGGAACCAGCTTAGGTAAAAGGGGGTGAGAAAGAGGACTATTGTGAACCAAGTTCCAGGGTTGTAGCAGGCAGCAAAGAAAGTCAAAGATTTGAAAGCAGTGACAGTATCAGAATTTCTCCAGGAACAGAGGGTTAGGGAAGGGACAAAGCTCTCCATGGTACACAATATAGGGGAACCAGTGCATTGGGATTTAGAGGACTGCAGAAAGTGAAGCTACAACTTGACCTTGGAAGTTTTCCCTGGGTTCCATCAAAGCCAGACATCTAAGAGACCCTAAAAGGGTCTATCCCAGTAATAAAAACAGGCTTGAATTATTAAAGAGAGTGGTAGGAAGCACTGGTCCTGGAGTCAAGATATCCAGGATTCTCACCCTTGCCACTGGCTAGCTGAGTGAGGTCACTTCTCCTACCTGAGCCTTTTCATTTCTAAAAGGGAGGCTTGGACTTGATGGTCCTTAAGGCCTCTTTCTTTCACTTTAAAGACTGATACCAACTTTGCTTCATATACTAATCACCATCAAACTTTACTGTCTGTGGAATGGTACACTTGTAATCTACCTTCTTATATACTGTTTTCACTAAAGGATTTGTCTCTCCACTCCCACCCCACCTCAGTATTTTTTCTGCACCCTAAAGGGTTGCCTAAGCATGGTTGTGATCATGACCTATTATGGAGAATGGTTAGAACAGCACAAAAGAAGTCAGGGGTGTGATGCTAAGGTCTAAGTAGGCGCTGCCCCACCCTTCTCCCTCCCAACCTGATAAAACTCAGGTGGAGGAAGTGGAAGTCAGGGGAAATCTCAGTTTGAGTGTATCTTCTTCTGTTGGTCACAAAGGGGCCATCTTTGATTTGTACCCAGACAAACATTTGGGTGGCTGAGATTGGGGAGAGATGTGAAGTTTCTGGCCTAGATTCAGGGCTCAGGTCAGTGATTTCCAGGCATGGTTTACAAAATTCTCCAAATAACAATTCATTTTAATTCACTTTAAGTTGTAAAACCCATTGCGTTGTCATCCACAGTGCCTTCCTTGGAGGGCTGAGGGAAAAAAGTATAGCATCCCACTAACTCTGACCAGTTGTCATGGTTACAAACTTTAGGAAACCTTGGCTTAAATCTCTGTCCCCCTTGCTGCCTTGTCATGGGTACCTCCACATGGTAGTTGAGGAAAAAAAAACTTGGCCGGGTTATCAGTGGCCCACTCAGAATCAAGTTATTGTTGGGGCTGGGGTGGGAGGGCTTGGAAGGAGGGAATTAGGTTGGCAAAAGTGAAAGTGAAAGTGGCAAATTTCCAGGCAAAAAGGGAAAGGGAAATAACACAAAAATTAAAAAGAAGGCTGAATTCATGTACCAAGCAGAATCATGAAGAGTCTGCTGCAGGCCCAAGTTCCTATCGGACATTCAAACCTGGTCCTGTTTCTTGTTTGGCACAGGGCCTTAGGATTCTGATTCTCCCAGTAGAGACACGTCAGGAAAATCAACTTATCTTTGGGGAGACTTGAAACCACAAAATCTCAGAGTTGGAAAGGGCTTTACAAGTCACCTACTCCAAACCAAGAGCTCTTTCTGCAACATACCTGACAATCCAATCATTTGCTAGAAGACTTTCGATGATGGGGAACTCACTACTCCACCATCTGTTGTCAAGTCCTGTTGATTTTCCCTTCATAACATCTTTCACATTGCCCCCTTCTCTCCTCTGAGGCTGCCACCATCCTGTTGTAGGCCCTTACCTTTTCATGCTGGACTATTGCAACAGCCTGCAGGGGAGATCTGTCTGCCTCAAGCCTCTCCCCACTTCAGCCCATCCGCCTCTCATCGGTCAGATTGAACTTGGTGCCAATGTGATCTGTTCCCCTCCCCGCCCATACCCTATTCCACAAATTCCAGTAGCTTTCTGTTACCTGTAGGATTAAATATATAATCCTCAGTTTGGTGTTCAAGCTCTTTATAACTGGCCCCCTCCATCCTTTCCAGTCTTTGTCCATCTTAGTCACCCTGACAAGCTCTGTGATCCAGTGACAATGGCCTCCTAGGTGTCCCTTGCCTAAGATATCCCACCTTTCTACTTCAAATGTTTTTAACTGGCTGTCTGCCATGCCTGGAATGCTCTCTCTCCTCATCTCTCCCTGCCTTCTGCCTTTCCTGACTTCTAGGTCCCAGTTAAAATCTCACCTTTGACAGGAAGCCTTTCCCTCCTTCCATTAATGATGGTACCTTCCCTGTATTGATTATCTCTAGTTTTTCATCTTTCTAAATTATAGTTATAGTCTGTCTATAATCCATCCATCCACCATCTATCTATCTATCTATCTATCTATCTATCTATCTATCTATCCATCCATCCATTGTTGAATATCTTGTTTGTACAGAGTTGCTTGCATTTTGTCTCCCCCATTAGATTGTGAGCTACTGGAAAACAGTACTTTGTTAACACAGTGCCTAGCACATAGTAGATGCTTAAGAAATGCTTGTTGATAGGCATGTTAGATAGCTCTAGGTGGCAGCTAAGTATAGTAGAGGATAGAGAACTGGGCTTGGAGTCAGGAAGACCTGAGTTCAAATCTAGTCCCAGATACTTACTAGCTGTGTGATCCTGGGCAAGTCACTTACCTTCTGTTTGCCTTGGTGTCCTTATATGTAAAAATAGAGAAAATAATAACACCTACCTTCCAGTATTATTGTGAGGATCAAATGCCTGTCACTGAGTAGGCACTATAGAAGTGTTAGTGATGATGATGGTGAGAGTTTCTCTTAATATAAAGTCTAAATCTCCTCTGCAACTTTCAATCATAGATCCTGGTTCTAGCCTCTGGGGAAAAGGAGAACATGTCTAATCTCTCCACCTTCTGAGAGCCTTTCAAGTCTTTGAAGAGATGTGCCTTATCTCCCTAATTCATATGTCCCTGACAAAGTGACATCTACAGCCCAAAGGCCTAAGTGGAGGAGGAGCTGAGACTAACTGGGGGAGACATGGAATGGATGCACAAATATGTGGGCTGGGGGAAGGAGACACTGCTACTAGCTCCTCCCATTCTTTTTTCACTGGAGGGGATAACACTGAACTGAAGAGGGAAGGGGACCCCAGGAGAGCTCGCTTTCTCTTAAAGGTAAAGGGTGGCCTCTCTGAGCATGTCTCAGCAATTTTCCCCTCTGTCATTGTGATGCTATTTAAGGGGTTCAGGGACCCCTCAAGGACTGAAATACAGGAGAGGGTCATCTGGAATGAATTCACAGACTCAAGCATTTTTTAAGTCAAGGTGTCAAAGGTTTATTGTAATGCCAATATGGAGGGTAGAGCTCCTTAAGGAACTTGCCACTTAACAGGAATGATGCTAAAGCTTATATAGGAAAAGTAGTGGATTATCTGGCAGATATGCTAATTAGGTGATGACTTACAACCTTAGGCACAGGTGTCATTCACTACTGGAAACCAGGGGAAGGGGTTTCTCAGGGGTGTATTTTTGGTCTGTTACATCTGTAGCAAGATAGCTTTGAGAATTGATGACTATAGCTTTACCTCAGGATTAAATATGATAACTTTGGGAATCAATACATGTGGTTACAAGATAGTCCTGTTTTTACAAGAGAATTTCTTCAGAGGTCAGCCTGTTCTTGTGATGGGGAAAGATTGTTTTACTGGGGCCCCTTCATGAGTTATTGCTAGGCATAGATAGTGTCCTTGGGCTGGGGAGAAAACTGTCAGGGATAGTGTTTTGAGGCTAGGGAGAAATGTGATGTTGGAATTGGGGTCCAAGCACAAGCACCCATGCATCCCATCAATTGTTTTCACCTTATGGTCCAAGTTGGGCTGGTGCATTTCTTTCCCCTCCCCCTGCTCCTGACCTTGCCTTCCATTAGGTTAGTAATTATAGTCTCTATCCTGTTGCTCCAGGACATCGAAATTTAGAGGAGACTGATAACTCAACTAGTTTTTCAGCTGGTAGAAACAGTTGAACTTACCACTTAATTAACAAGATGAATTATTTCAAATAAGAATCCATCTGATGGCTTTGTTGCAGCCACACCCCAGGGGAGCTGTCCATCTTCCCCAATGATGCGCTGCCATCCAACCACTCCAGCAGCATTTTAGGGTACTGCATTAAGGCTTGCCCAGGGTACAGAAATTACTAGTGACAGTGCCCCTTTTCACATCCCGTATTGCTCTTTGTGCCCGCAGTGGTGTGAATATATGATGAAGTAATTGACACAAAAAGACAAAGACATGGGGCTAGGCGAGTCGTATAGTCAGGCTAAAGACTGATTTTAATGGAGTTACTGACAGTATTTTATACAGGTTAATTGCTGAGTTATCCGGACTTCAAAGAAGAGTACAGTAAAGCTCTGGTTAAGTTTTTTATCTCCTTGTTCCCGGGAGTGAGACATTATTTTCCTCAAGGCTAACCAAATTGAAACATTTTTGTCCTCTCGCATATAAATAACTAGACTGAAACATTTCTGTCATCTCCCATGTAGATAATCAGCTACGAAGGCGGGTTTTCTTTGCCAAGTCTTCTTATCCTAAAAACTGGCCTTGCCGTGCATAGGCCCATTCTCAGTTGACCCTGCCTTGCAGAGGCCTAAGAGCCTTAACAGGATATAGCTGGCTCCCCACAGCTTTTCTTTCTGGAAAGATTCTGACTCAATGACAAGGACCTCACTAAGGTAAGGAGGGCAAGAGTTCAATTTTACTCTCTCTGGAACCGAGCATTCTACCCTTCTCTGTCTCACTGTAAGCCTCCAGCCTCCCTATTCTGGATCCCTATATCAATTTGGGCATAGAAATATCCAGGGAGGCAGAGCATACTTTTTTCTGCTATAGACAGCCCATGGCCAGACTTTACCCCCATTGGAGATGGTGAAGAGAATGAGAAATTGGAGTCTCTGGTGACCCTAATGATGGAGGAAGTCAAGGAAGGGAATTGGCCTCCTTCTCTCCAGTGATTGCACCTGGGTCAGACTGGCACTCTTAGGGACTACCTGTTTTCCCCCTCAAACTTCAATGGGGCAGAGTCAGTGTTTTTATTTCTCCCCCCTGCACCTGAACCAAACTGAATTGTGTTGAGAAGGAGGCTTTTTGATCATTTGAAAAAGAAAATTAAGATGATTTTTGGAAGCATTCTTTACCTGCTATGCTGAGGCTGTTGTGTGGAGGCTGGGAGAATTGGGGCCATGTGGTGGAGGATGAAGGGACAGGAGGGGAAGAGGAAAGGGAGAAGAAGGCCTCTGTGCATAGTCCTAATAGATGTTCTGATTTGGTTACTTTGCTTCCAATATAAAGTCTCCCCTTGGTTATATGGTAAATCCATATTGTCTCATGCTTGTTCCTTAAAAAAATTAAATTAAATTATTTTGAATTTTCAACATTCGCTTTTTTAAGATTTTAAGTTCCAAATTTCCCCCCTTCCTTGCCCAACCCCCTCCCCAAGACAGTATGTAATCTGATATAGGCTATACATGTACAATCGTATTAAACATATTTCCACATTAGTCATGTTGTGAAAGAAGAATCAGAACCAAAGGGAACCACAAGAAAGAGAAAACAAACCAAACCCCAACCAAACAAAAAAAGAGAAAATGGCAGGCTTTGATCTGCATTCAGACTCCATAGTTCTTTCTCTGGATGTGGATAGCATTTTCCATCATGAGTCCCTCGGAATTGTCTTAGATCATTGTACTGCTGAGAAGACCTGGGTCTATCAAAGTTGGTCCTTGCACAATGTTGCTACCACTGTGTACAATGTTCTCTTGGTTCTTCAGTCAGCATCAGTTCATGTAAATCTTCCCAGGTTTTTCTGAAGTTTGCCTGCTCATCATTTCTTATGGTACAATAGTATTCCATTACATGCATGTACCACAACTTGGTCAGCCATTCCCCAATTGAGGAGCGTTCCCTCAATTTCCAATTCTTTGCCACCACAAAAAGAACTGCTATAAATATTTTTGTACATATGGGTCCTTTTCCCATTTGTATGATCTCTTTGGGATATAGCCCTAGAAGTGGTATTGCTGGGTCAAAGGGTACGCACATTTTTATAGCCCTTTGCACATAGTTCCAAATTGCCCTCCACAATGGTTGGATCAATTCACAACTCCATCAACAATGCATTAGTGTTCCAATTTTCCTACATCTTCTCCAACATTTATCATTTTCCTTTTTTGTCATATTAGCCAATCTGATAAGTGTGATGTGGTCCCTCAGAGTTGTTTTAATTTGTATTTCTCTAACCAATAGTGATTTAGATAATTTTATATGACTATAATATGATTATAATATGATTATTATAACTTTAATTTCTTCATCTGAAAATTGACTGTTCATATCCTTTTATCATATATCAAATGGGAATGACTTATATTCTTATAAGTTTGACTCAGTTCTCTATATATTTTAAAAATGAGGCCTTTAACAGAGACACTGGTTGTAAAAATTGTTTCTCACCTTTCTGCTTTTCTTCTAATCTTGGTTGCATTTGCTTTGTTTGTGTAAAACCTTTTAAATTTAATGTAATCAAAATTTTCCATTTTGCATTTCATAATGCTCTTGTTTGGACATAAATTATTCCCTTCTCTATAGATCTGACAGGTAGACTATTCCTTTTTCTCCTAATTTGCTTATGGTATCACCCTTTATGTCTAAATTATGTACCCATTTTGACCTTATCTTGGTACACAGGTGTAAGATGTTGGTCTGTGCCTAGTTTCTGCCATACTATTTTCCAGTTTTCCTAGGAGTCATGCTTGTTTTTATGAAAATACAGAGCAGAAGTCACACTTTGTCTGCAGACATGAAACTCTACATGTGCAATGACACCAGAGAGAGAACACAAGTTAGCCTACAATCTAGTCCCTTTTTTATTTCATGGCCCCTGTTAACTGTATGGTGAAACCTATTTACCCCTTCTCGGAATGATGTTTAAAAGAGCCTAAAATAAACTATTTATGATTACAAAGGAAACCAAGCATATTGAAATATGGCTAATAAGTGATTAAAGACCAAGGTCACGGACTCACTGAAAAGAACCCCTGGTCTAAGGATCAGTTCTGCCTTCAACATTCTTGTCTCTTCTTTCCAGGACAAGATTTCCAGGAACTGTGACCCACCCCTCAAGAGAGAATCAATCCACTCAGTTTTAGGCCTGATTGGAGAGTGAGGGAAGATTCACCCTACAATATCTAGTTGGCCCCCGGCCATCCAACTATCCATCAGGACACCAGGCCCCACCAAGCACCTTGTGGGTCTCTTGCCCCTTTTGCCCCCTTCTGCCTCTTGCTATTGTTCCAGTAATGAGAGTCATAGCAACACTACTATTGCTACTAGAAAAAGAGTGACAATATACAATCCTATGGCTCTACTAATTTATCGGCTCCACTGACTCCCCTACAGGTGTTACAGCCTCTTACTACAATCAATCAATCCCAAAGCATTTGTTAATAATTTACTATGTGCCTGTACTGTGCTAGGCAGTGGGAGTACAAATACAGTGAATAAAACAATCCCTACTCAAAAGGAACTCCCATTCTAATGGGAGGTGGGGAGGATGACACAAGAACATATACTAATACAGAAAGAATAAATTGAATAAATATTAAGTGACTAAGAACAAGGTAACTTCAGAGAAAGGGCACTAGCAGTTGAGAGATTATGAAGCACCTACTATGTGGGGATACAAGGAAAGGCAAAAACAATCCCCGGCCTTAAGGAGCTCACAGTCCAACGGAAGAGATAGAATGTAGTTATGATGCATGTGGAAGGTAATTCTAGAAGGAAGACACTAGCAGTGGGTGGGTGGGGTCAGGAAAGGTATCTTGCGGAAGATGGTATTTGAGCTGTATCTGGAAGGAAGCCAAGGAAGGTAGAGGACAGAAGTGAGGAGGCAGCACATTTCAGATGTGGGGGAGAGCCAGTGAAAAGGCACAGAGTTGAGAGATGGAGTCCTGTGGGAAGAACAGCCAAAAGTCCAGTGTCCCTCCATCCAAAAGTAAGCAGAGAGGAGTAAAATGTAAAAAGTTGGAAGCGGCTGGGTTGTAAAGAGCTTTAAAGCCTAAACAGGATTTTGTATATGATCCTGGAGGTGACAGGGAGACCCTGGAGTTTACTGAATGGGGGAATTGGGTAAGTGATATGGTCAGACCTTTACTTTAAGATGATCACTTTGGCAGCTGGGTGGAGGATGGGCTGGAGTAAAGAGACACTTGAGGCAGGGAGACCCACCTGGTGACATTTGTATGTGTGGAGAAGGGGACATGTAGCAGAACTGTTGGGAAGGTAAAAATGCCAAACTTTGATGGTCTGTTTCCATGAAACCACTATTCCTTGCTCCCCACCCAACTGGTTGGGAGGGGATAATCTGCCTACATGTACCCATACCAAAAATTGTTGTCCCATCAGGAGCTTTGACTAAAGTTAGGGAATGGGCAAGCACCTTCTGGATTTGAGAGAGAAGCAGGCAAATCATAGCATGTCTCATAATGGAGAGATTTCTTACCGTTTCTTAAACTAGTACTGATACTTCAGTGATAAGAGATTTCTTAAAGGAAAGGGGAGAGACAATTTAATCCAACCTTCTTACTTTTATGGGTCAGGATACCTGAGGCCCATGAAAAACAGCTCCTTAGTGAGTTAGTGGGATTTTCTTCCTTCCTTGATGCACATCTGTCTTTCAGTAGATCTGCCTTAAGCCTGCCTCCCTCCGGTTCTCTTAATATCTTGCTCATGTCCACTCATCTGTTGTTTCTCATTCTTACTTCATGATTGGCCATGACCTTTCTGGTACCTAATAATGGATTTTATGCCACTTCTTCTGGGCAAGTTGTTGGTAACCCCCTGTAGGCTACTTATGCCTGCCTCAGTAATGCCTTTTTCTATTGTCTGTTGTTTTAATTGTGATTTTGGTCCTCCCCCTCCTCCCCTACTAGATCATAGTGTTCTATGATTTGTAGGCATGTGATATCATCAGTAGAAACAGACATTAATGAGATGAGCAGTTTTTAACAACTGAAAGCACCACACAATTTTGCAAATGAAGTATGGTCTGTTCTCCTCCTATTCAATACTGGATCCAGCTCATTGTCCATTTGGTATTCCTATCCAAGAGAATGACAGACAATCTTAATGAACAAACTACCCCTTGAAGTGCATACCATTCAGGGTCAAGGCAACATGGAGGTTTCCCCCTCTTTGCTTTTTCATTGTATAGAAGGTTAGAGCAATCTCTCTGGCATTGCCATAGATTTCCCTTCCAATTTGTGTGATGTCATATGGGAACAGGAGGAATTGGAAATTTGAGCTGTATCTGGAAGGAAGCCAGGGAAAGCAGAGCTCTGCCATCCAGAAAGGATTATCCTTTTATTTGGATTCAGGGCATAACATGCTCCATGCCACTGGCAGTTTAATGCAGTGGAATATAAATGACATTTGAAACTCAATGTTCTGGGTTCTGATCCTGGCATTCTTATTTACTATGACTTTACTTACTGAGAGTTAGTTTCTTTTCCTATAAAATAGGAAGATTGATGTAAGTGATATCTAAAACCTCATTAATGGCTAAGCCATAGGGCTATAGATGAAGAAGTGTTTCTGTTGTATTTTTTCATTTCTTGGCAGTGCTGTGCGGTTCATGTAAGATTTCTGCATTGCAGCTATTAAAGAATATCCTATCTTTTTAACATGGTGGAAGATGACTTGTTTGATGATAATCTTAAAGGGTACATTTAAGTCTACTGAGTCAAATGCTTAAAAAATTATTAGCAGTAAGCATTGTGGGATCTCATATGTTTTATACTTGTCTGTCAATCACCTGACCCAAGATAAGAGCTTTGAAATGATTTTGCAAAGTTCTGCCCTTTCTCAGTTTTTAACAGAATCTGTCCTCTAGGTGTGCAGAGAGCATTCTCATAATGATTTTGCAAAGATGGGACAATAAGCTCATGAGTTGCCGATAGTTAGTTTTGTCTTCTTCATTGTCTTGTTTATTTGGGGAGGTGGTGAAATTCTTTAGAATCTTCCCCTATTTGAAGTATCTTAATACTCAAGACTTCCAGGAAAATATTACAATGAGAAATTACAAAGGAACCTACTGCCTCAAAATTATCATCAGGAGAGTAATAAAAAATGACTAAAAAGCCAAAGTGTCAGAAACTCCCCCAAAAGAAAATGTTAATCAAAAGAATTATGACATAATGGGGAAAATATTATGGATTAAAAGGAGCTTGGATGCAAGGCTTACTGGCACAAGCCTGGAGTAGCAGCCGTTGGGAAGGCTGAAGTTGGCAGGAGTTCTGATCTGCAATGAGGAGGAAGAATAGGATGAGGAGGAGGAAGAGAAGGAAAAAGAGCTGAGGCACAGAGAAAAATGAGGAAAAAATGAATTGGAAAGCAGTAGTGGTAATTTTAAAAAGCTAGATATTTCTCAAGACACAATAAAAAATCAAAATATAAGCAAAATGTAAACAAAACAAAATATAAAAATTGCTGAAGGAATTTATAGGAGAAATAGAATTAGGTAAAAAAGAGAATCAATAAAAGGGGATTTTAAAGGACGTTTAGGTTGGACTAAATGACTATTCAGGTGATTTCTATTTCTGATTCTGTGATGAATTCTTTGAATAAGATAGTAACTGTTATTTTAGTAACAGCTGAGAGATCTTTGGAAATGAGGAAACTAAGTAATTTAGAATAAAGTGAGTCCAGCCTGCCCAGTCCCATCTGCCCATCTAAGCCCAGTCCGGGTTGGGGGTTCTTGGGGAAGGAGTAGTGCTGGTGTGACAGAGCTGGCACCTCCCCCCCAAACGTGGAACATAGAACTCTTTAGTCTACAAGCAGTCATACCCCACTGAAAAACTCAAGGGTCAAGTTAGTTGGTTGGGAATATGGCCAGGCAGTGAAAACGCGCCCAGATTCAGTCTCAGACTTTGCATTCTTTCTTTGGTGACAAAGAAGACCAAAACATACAGACAGAAGTTAACAAAGTCAAAGAGCCTACAACAGAAACCTCCAAGAAAAACATGAACTGGTCCGAGGCCATGGAAGAGCTCAAAAAGGATTTGGAAAAGCAAGTTAGAGAAGTAGAGGAAAAATTGGGAAGAGAAACGAGAAGGATGCGAGAAAACCATGAAAAACAAGTCAATGACTTGCTAAAGGAGACCCAAAAAAATACTGAAAAATACACTGAAGAAAACAACACCTTAAAAAACAGACTAACTCAAATGGCAAAAGAGCTCCAAAAAGCCAGTGAGGAGAAGAATGCCTTGAAAGGCAGAATTACCCAAATGGAAAAAGAGGTCCAAAAGACCACTGAAGAAAATACTACTTTAAAAATTAGATTGGAGCAAGTGGAAGCTAGTGACTTTATAAGAAATCAAGATATTATAAAACAGAACCAAAGGAATGAAAAAATGGAAGACAATGTGAAATATCTCCTTGGAAAAACCACTGACCTGGAAAATAGATCCAGGAGAGATAATTTAAAAATTATTGGACTACCTGAAAGCCATGATCAAAAAAAGAGCCTAGATATCATCTTTCAAGAAATTATCAAGGAGAACTGCCCTGATATTCTAGAGCCACAGGACAAAATAGAAATTGAAAGAATCCATCGATCGCCTCCTCAAATAGATCCCCAAAAGAAATCTCCCAGGAATATTGTTGCCAAATTCCAGAGCTCCCAGATCAAGGAGAAAATTCTACAAGCAGCCAGAAAGAAACAATTTGAGTATTGTGGAAACCCAATCAGAATAACCCAAGATCTGGCAGCCTCTACATTAAGAGATCAAAGGCCTTGGAATGTGATATTCTGGAGGTCAACAGAGCTAGGATTAAAACCTAGAATCACCTACCCAGCAAAACTGAGTATCATGCTCCAAGGCAAAATATGGATTTTCAATAAAATAGAGGACTTTCAACCTTTCTCAGTGAAAAGACCAGAACTGAATAGAAAATTTGACTTTCAAACACAAGAATCAAGAGAAGCATGAAAAGGTAATCAAGAAAAAGAACAAGAAAAAGAAATTGCAAGGGACTTACTAAAGGTGAACTGTTTTGTTGACATTCCTACCTGGAAAGATGACATGTATGATTCATGAGACCTCAGTATTAGGGTAGCTGAAGGGAATATGCATACATATATGTTTATGTATATATATAAGTGAATGTGTATGTATGTATATATCTATGGGTATATACATATATGTATATATATACATATATATACATACATATATATGTGTATGTATATATATACATATATATATATATATATATATATATATATATATACAGAGAGAGAGAGAGAGAGAGAGAGAGAGAGCACAGACACAGGGTGAGTTGAAGATGAAGGGAAGATATCTAAAAGAAATAAAATCAAATTAAGGGATGAGAGAGGAACATACTGAGAGAGGGAGATAGGGAGAGATAGAACGGGGTGGATTATCTCGCATAAATGTGGCAAGAGGAAGCAGTTCTGTGGGAGGAGGGGAGAGGGCCGGTGAGGGGGGAGTGAGTGAACCTTGCTCTCATCAGATTTAGCCTAAGGAGGGAATACCATACATACCCAATTGGGAATCTTACGCCACAGGAAAGAAGAGGGAAGAAGATAAAAAAAGGGGGGGGGGATGATGGAGGGGAGGGCTGATGGGGGTGGAGGTAGTCAACAAACACTTTCAAAAGGGGACAGGGTCAAGGGAGAAAATTCAATAAAGGGGGACGGTTGGGAAGGAGCAAAATATAGTTAATCTTTCACAACATGAGTATTGTGGAAGGGTTATACATAATGATACACATGTGGACTATGTTGAATTGCTTGACTTCTTAAGGAGGGTGGGTGGGAAGGGAAGAGGGGAGAGAATTTGGAACTCAAAGTTTTAAAAACAGATGTTCAAAAACAAACAAAAATGTTTTTGCATGCAACAAGAAAGTAAGATACACAGGCAATGGGGCGTAAAAATTTATCTTACCCTACAAGAAAGGAAGGGAAAAGGGGATGGGAGGGGAGTGGGGTGACAGAGGGGAGCGCTGACTGGGGAACAGGGCAACCAGAGTATACACCATCTTGGAGTGGAGGGGAGGGTAGAAATGGGGAGAAAATTTGTAATTCAAACTCTTGTGAAAATCAATGCTGAAAACTAAATGTGTTAAATAAATAAATTGAAACAGAAAAAAAAGAATAAAATGAGTCAAAAACATAAACCTATAAATAGGTTTGGCAGTGGAGAAACAATTTGGTACGTTTTTCTCTGATGACTCAAAATCATACGTAAGACTCTAACAATTGTTGTTTGTGAGAATGCCGTGGAGATTAATATGTCTGTTTCCTGAGTTACTATGCCAGACAGGTGCACTGGACACAGAATAAGCCTGTTTGCTGAAAGCTGCCCATCAGGAGCCTGCAGTGAACCAAAAGTCTTGCTCACTCCCAGACCTCTTTGCTAGAGTTTGCTGGCTGACTTTGCTGAACTATTCACCACAAACTGGCTTAAACCAGCCTTGTGGTCAACTGTTCCTGCAAAACAATCTGCTTCTGTGTCCTACCTGTTCCTGGGAAAGACTGTCCATTCTGTACCCTAACTGCTTGCCAAACCTCCCATTTGTAATTTTCAAGCATAAATTGTCCCTGCCTCTTCCAGACTCTGGACTCCTTTGTACTTTATACTGGGGTTTCACTTCACTAGTGTCTTATTTTTCTCCTAACAAAGCTTTCAACTCAGCTTGGACTCTGCATTTTGAGGTGTGGGCTTAGACTGGTTGACATTTCATTCATCCTTTGTGATTGAAAAGGACCAATGACATCACGAGGGTGTGAATCACATTTAAGTGAAACAGAGTTTTAAAAAAGTTGTCAGCCTTAGTCCTCCTGATTCAGAGGACAAAAAGTGGAGACAGCTGGTGCTAGCCCAGCCCAACAACTAGTTAAGTAGGATGAAATTATCAGTGGAGAATCATTAAAGATGAGCTAATTACCTAGGGGACAACCAGTTTAAATGGTCCTAGAGGGCAATCATGATGTGGACCTTAATATCAGGAAAAATCCTTGTTGTTGCTTAAGATGTCTGAATATTCGTTAGCATACTGTCCACTTCCTTTTCAGCAGATTAAGGCAAATAGAAGTCAAGTGACTTGCCCAAAGTCACATAGCTAGTAAATGTCTGAGGATTTGAACTCAGGTCTTCCCGACTCCAGGCCCAGTGCTGGATCTGCTAAGACATCTAGCTGCCCCATGAAAGAGGAAAGAGACTAGGTCTAGATAAATTGATGTGAGATAATTGAACCAATGAGAGCTGATGAGATCACCAAGTGAGATAGTGCTTAGAGAAAGGAGAAATGAGCCCAGGACAGAGCTTTGGGAGACACCAACCATCAGTGGATGCATGAAGAACCAGTAACAGTGATCAAGAAGGAGTATTCAGACAAATAGGGGGAGAACCAGGAGAAAACAGTGTCATGAACACCTAGAGAGCGGATGCAATGCAGGAGAAAAAGGTGGCCAGAGAAATGATGCAGCCAAGCGAAGTAGGATGAGGACTGAAAAGACGACATAAGATTTAGCAATGGAAGACATCATTGGTATCTTTGGAGAACAGTTTCAGGTGAATGATGGAAGCCAGATGAGGGAGGTTTGGAAGAGGAGAAATACGGGCACCAATTGCATTTGATCTTTTCAAGGTTAGCTGAGAAGGGGGAAACAGAATCATACAATCTTCTGATTCCTTTCCAGGCCCCTCCCTCATTCTTAAAGGCAAGCAAACAAACCTTCAGCAGATCACCCCAAGTTACGCACAGCGGTGGAAAGAACACTGGCTTTAGAGTCCTAGGACCTAGCTTTAAATCCTACCTTTGACCTTTACCCCCTGTGTGACACTGGGCAAGTCCCTAAAGAGAGAAAAATTCTGTGAAGAAGGCGGACACGGAGAGAACAGGACCTGAAGAGAGGTTGGAATCACCCGTCTTCTCTCTACATGCTAGAAGCTAGAAGAGCTGAATTCTTTCTTCTCTTCCACTCTCACCAACTCTTCTTGCCCCTAAAACAGGCATGAAACATTGAGGAACCAATTTCCACCAATCAGGAGAGAGTACCACAGTACTGGCCCTTTGAGCCAAGGCTTACACAGCTAAACTAGAAAAGCTTCTATCTATTCATGTCCTACTCAATTCTTAGCCTCCTTCAGTCTGACCTTTGTCTATCGCACAACTGAAAGTGCTGTCTTCAAGCTGCCCAAAGGTGGCTTAGTTGCTGAAGTCAATGGACTTTTCCTCAGCCTTCATCCTTCCTGATTTCTCTATTTTTGTTCTTGTTGACTTTCTCCCACTCTGGGGGGAATCTTTGCCCTGTCTCCCTTTCACTTCTTCCCTCTAGTTTTCCTAATATGTTGATTACTTCTCTTATTCTCTTTTGCTGGGTCATATTCATGACCTACCCTCTCACTCGGATATCTCCAAACTTTCTATTCTGGGCTCACTTTTCCCTTTCTTTGCCCACTCTCTACCACCACCACCATCGCTACTTAGTAGTACTAAGTAATCAAGCCCTCTTAATTCTAGTGCTTTCCTTCTGTTAATCATTTCCTATTTATCTTTGTTTATCTGTGCATGTTCATTGTCTCCCCCATTAGATTGTAAACTCCTTGAGGTCAGGGACTGTCTTTTGCCTCTACTTGTATCCTCACAGCTTAGCACAGTGGCTGGCACTTTATCTGGCTGAATAAGCACATATTGCTTGATTGATTACTGTTGCTGTTACTACTGAGGATACTACTACTAATATTGCTGTTACTACTACCACTAGCTAGCATTTTCTTTAGCGCTTCAAGGTTTTCAAATCACTTTATGTATGGTATCTCATTTGACTCTCACAATAAGCCTGCGAGCTTCGCACTTGTCCCCATTTTACAGACGGGGAAATATTGAGAAAAGTGAAGGCGCATGTTCACAGGCACACAGCTCAGTGAGCGCCTCAGGCAGGGTTAGACTTTCTCTTTCTGGCTCCCAAATCCAGCACTCAGTTCACTACACCATTGAGCTTTCTAGGTGATCACATCAGATTGTCGGGTTGACCTCTAAACTGTATGCGGATGATTCCCCAGATCTGCAGACGTGGCCATCCTCTCTCTTCTGAGCTCTAGTCCTGACTCAGCCTTTCGGACCACTTCAGCTAGACGTCCAATAGGCATGTCAAACTCAACACGTCCCAAACAGAACTCATCCTCCCCACTAAACCCACCTCTCTAACCTTCCAAAATTCTGTTGAGGACACCACAATTTCTGACTTATCCAAGTTCACGAATTCAGTCATTTTCCCCCCTCCACTCCCTCACTACTCCTCCATAACCAATCAGTTGCCAAGCCCTCCTAAGTCTACCTCCATAGCTTCTCTAGTATCCATCTCCTTCTCTTCACTCAGAGGACCACTACACTATTTAAGCTGGCATCACCTCTTGCCTGGACTATTGCGATAATGTCCCATTTTTTTCTCTCTGCTTCTAGTCTCTCTGCCTCTGTAATCCATCCTTCACACAGCTGTCAAAATATTCTTCATGAAGCAGGAGAGTGAAGCCTGTCATTTCCCTGATCAAGAATCTTCAGTGGCTCCCTATTTATTCTACTATAAAATGCAAAGTACTCTATTTGACATTTAAAGCACTAACCTTTTCCAGACATTTCATTTTACTATACTTCATTCATGGGAGCAGCTAGGTGGTGAAATGGATAGAATTCTGGGCCTGGAGTCAGGAGGATCTAAATTCAAACCCAGCCTCAGACACTTACTAGACACTGACCTTGGGCAAGTCAATTAATCTTTGTTTCTTCAACTGTAACATTGGGACCCTGGAGAAGGAAATGGCAAACCACCCTAATATCTTTGCCAAGAAAATCCCATAAAATGGGGTGAGGCTTGACTAAATGACTTGATAACAACAATACTCCATTCACTTGACATTTTAGCCAGACTGACCTACTTGTTTCCTGACTTTGCCATTCAGTCTCCCACCTCCATGCCTTTGTACAAGCTGTCCTCCTTGTTCGAAATTCTCTTCTTCCACCCTTTAAACCTATTGGCTTCTTTAAACTTTCAACTTGGTGTCTTCTCTGGGAACCATTCCCTGCTTGCCCGACTTGTTGCTATTCTTCGCCCTCCTCAAACCATCTTGTGCTGATTTGTTTAGAAGCTGCATCCCCTACTTAAATGGAGGCAGTAACCATTTCTCATATTTGTCTTGGTATCCCCAGCTCATTGCCTCGCCCATAGTAGGGCTTTAAAAGTGCATGATCAATGGGGTTGTATTGGAAATCACTGGATTAGGATACAGGCCCTCCATGGGCCTTAACTCTGTAAAATGAGTGGGTTGGGCTAGATGATCTAGGCCCTTTAAGCTCTAAATCCCGTGAGCCTCCTCTATACAAAGAGGTAATGCTTGCACATCCCAGGGTTCTTGTGAGGACAGAATAAGATAGCACACATGCCAACCTGAAATAAAAATAAGAGACATCTGTGGCAGCTTCTGCTGCCACTGCCACCACCATCACCACCAGCAGATGAATGCAGGAGTGTGAGAGCTTTGGAAACTGGCCAAGTATGGGCAATCATAGGCCTGGGTTAATGTTGTTATCTTTCCCTTGTAGGGCTTATAACCAGCCTGGCAGGCCTCTTCCCGTTTCCTCACCCTCTTTCCCCTCCTCACTCCTTCCTCGGGGAGGTGTATCCCGTGTCAGCCAAGGCACCTGTAGCTGTCACTCCTCTGAGCAGAGACTTTCGATTATGGAAAGTGACTGAGGAGCCGGGGGAGCTAGGCAAGAACAGCCAGGCCTCTGAAGAAAGGCTTGACTGAAGCTCCCCCTGTTTTTATTCCTCCCGTTTCCAAAGGGCAGTACTGGACCAAGGTCCTAAGGTGAGCCCCAGAGAATCTCTGCCAATCAACAAGGGCTTTCCTTTATGACCTCCTAAGTGCTAGCTGGCATAGGTGTAAGCTGGCCTCAGCCTGTGTTTTCTATACTTTATGCAGCAATCTCTCCACTACCATTTTTTTTAAACAAAATCAAATTGTCACACCCCAGAGTTTTAGGCAATAAATCTTACGAGTTGAAAATTTCAAACAATTTTCAGAGTTCTGAAGTTATTTCAATTTTTGTAAAGTCTAAGCCTTAGACTTTTAAAACTTTAATAAAAGGATTTGTTTTGTAAAACTTGGACTCAGTCAAAAGGCTGCATGCAAGGACCTAGAAGGCCACATGTGGCTTCGAGGTCACAGGTTTTCCACCCCTGGTCTAAGGTTTCTGTAAGCCAAGATAGTAATTATTATTGTACTGCTCAAAATGAATGGAGTTGAGAAATATAACAGACGTCTTGATGTTTTTAACTTTTAGACAAAGATAAACTGTATGCTTACACAGAAGAAGTGCAAATGCAGAAAGAGTTGGGAGTGTGTGTCATGAACTGATGCCGACTGAGAGTGAGGGTGAGGGTGTCTGAGCTGCTGGCTCAGTGCTGGTGACTGATTTGAACTTCACTTTATATTCAAAAATTGGAAATATTTGTGTCAGAGTTGTACTGGATAGCATTCAATAATTTTGGTAATTGCTTTGCTCCTCTCCCCCAAACTCTCTCCCCAGAGAAAATGGTCTTGAACCCTTTGGCTGCTGAGAAGGTCTACAATATTCGAAATCAGGTATATGTGGAAAAGATCAGGAATTAGGAGAGAGGCACAGACTGGTGGGTGGCTGTAGGGGGACCCTCAGGGGAGAGATAGAGGCAAAGATGGGGGAAGGAGAGAGGTGGGATTGAAGGGGGAAAGGTGGGAGATGGGATACTGGAGGAGTCTCCTATGCCTTGGCCTCACTCACCTTTCCTCTGGTGCTTTCTCTCAGGCAGTGCTCTGACACATCCAGGACGTAGTGGCAGTCACTGGACAGGTAGTGTAGGAGGCAGTGGGAAGCCTGAAAATTGTGAGGGGTTTGGGGGCAGAAAAGGCTGAAACAAGACAGGGAAGGTTGAGGAGGCAAGTAGGCCCATCAAAGATCGTCCAATGTGGAGTGCAGCTGTGAAGTGGACATTCTCTCTTCCTCCCTGACCTCTGCTCATAATGAACCTGCTGTCTTTTTTGACTTCCCCCATCCCCCAGGGACTGCATTCCTGCCAGCATCCTAGTATAGATTCAGGAAGGTCCAGAATCCCAAGAGCCCAGTGCAAAGAAACAGAATTCTCAAGATATTAGAGTAATTCAGCTTTATTGAGGGAAGATAGCCATAACATGAAGGGCCATCAGAGATAGCAATGGAAACAGATCTGCTGGGCTCCTGGATGGACATGAGCATCCCAATGGGGTCCCAGAGGGAATGTGGTACCTCCCTCCAAACCAGCAAAGTCTCGTGAGTTTTTTCATAGAGTTCTCTGGGTCTAACGAGGACAAGGCGTTGGGTGCAGGGTTCAAGGAGACTGGTAGTGGAGGGGTGGAAAGACTCCTGAGTAAGTGGAGACCAGCTGATATTCACAGTCCCCATTGGCAGAAAAAGAGCTTTGGGCAGTTACTCCTGGTCTTACACTGACAGGCTGACTTCACTTCCTGTGGGAGGTTTTGAGCTTCCCTGGGGCTTCTTCATTTAGCTGTCTCAGGGAAGCTGCTGTCTTATTTTACACCCAGATCTTCTAGGAAATGGATGAGAGGGCTGTGAGGCTTTAGGCAGGGAGATTACTGGCAGGAGACCAGCGATGCATCTCATCACAAGTGCCTGCTTTGGACAAAGCCCTAGGTGTCCCAGCCTCACAAAGAGTGGGGAAAAAGTTGGCATCTGCCCTTTGAAATGAGGCCAGCAGAGCAAGGAGAGAAATGGAAGGAACTTAGAGATCATTTATTAGAACGTACATATACACAAATAACGCAATTACTATGTAGTAAAATACATTTGTGACATGAGAAAACTTAGGTCTGAGGTGACCTGACTCGCTTGTCACACAGCAAGGTGGCTGAAAGGGAACAAGACCCCAGGTTTCTCCCTATTCTTTTGCTTTACAAGGAAGGAGGACTGAGATTCAGAAGTTCCACACGGTGGCGTCCCTAATCTCACAGTTTGTTTGTCTCCATGCATCCGCCCCAGCCAATGAGAACTCGAGATGCTGAAACTTCACTGGTTACTAACTAGTCTGGTTAGGGAAGGTTCCTATTCCAGGAAAAAGAAACCTAGGCTTTCTTGTAAAGCTCGGGATTTCCCAGTATGTGGCCAAATCCTGTGATCATACTCTGACCTGAAAAATGGGAGGCCTTGGAATTTTCTTTTTTATTAGGAGGAAAACTCTATTTAGAGGGGTGCTTAACCATGTGTGTGTGTGTGTGTGTGTGTGTGTGTGTGTGTGTGTGTGTGTGTCCTGGACCCCTCTGGCAGTATGATAACGACTAGGGACCCTTTCTGGGAACAATCCTTTTAAATACATAAACAAAACACATGGAATTACAAAGAAACCCAATTACACAGAAATAAAGATGTGATTCCTCACCCCACCCCTCCATCCAAGTTCATATGAACCCCCTGATGTCCATCCTAGGATCCTTAGGGTGAGGGAGGGTTGGGTCTTGGACCCTAGGTTAAGACTTGCTGTAGAGTGGTAGATAAGTACCTGTGAACCTCCAATTGGCTCCTGCTACTGGCACCCCTGACAGGTAAGACCTGCATCTCGGGGCGTGACCAAGTCTCCCCCTCTCCCACCTGCACAATTATGATAACCCTAGCCCGGTGTCCAACCTTCTGAGGTCAAGTTCCGTAGTCTTGGGAGGTGGTCCGAGAAAAGGCTGGCGGGCCCTATCAGGAATGGAGCTAGATTCGGAAGCCAGGCATGGAAGCAATGGCTTTTATATCCCTGGGACTGCTGTAAACTCAGGCATATGGACTGATGCATGGGTGCAGATGCAGCCAATTTATCACGCAGGAAAATTTCAGGCAGCTTTAATGTTTCTTTATCCTCCTATATCGTATATCCTCTCTTCCTCTCCCCTTCCCCTTTTCCCCAACCTCTACTCTTCCCCCTCCCTTTCTCTCCAAGTCAGAGAGTTTTCTGTGACAAAGTTTACAGAAGGATGGGGTCAGCTGCGTGCTATGATGCCAGTACTCCCGGTTTCCCCCGAGATTTCCTTCATCTTCCCCCGCCATTTTCCTCTTTCCTCTCCTTTCGGGTTCCCTTTATTTTCCTGACCCTGCCTCACCCACAGAAACACAGCCTGTTAGATCGTGTTTTACAGAGGAGGGAACTGAGGTTCAGAGAGAGGAAGTAACTTGCTTGAGTGGACATCGCAAAGAACTAAGGTCTGCTGTCTGCAGGTTCGCTATGCTTTCCTCTAATTCGCTTCCAACCTTTTGCTGCATTTTCCTGTTGAAAAGTGAACCAGATTTCCTCCTTAGGGATAGGACCCTCAATCTCCCCACACCCCAGCAGGAAGCGGCTGACGTCTCAGCTCTTCCAACCCCGCCACCTTCCCCTCGTCAGGGGTGTCATGGTGACAGAGACCAGAGTGGCTAGCCCAGAGCAGAAAATCTTACCTCTAGAGTTCTGGAAAATCAGAATTCTCCGTAGGCCAAAAAGGGACAAGTCAGCAGGAAGCCTGTTCTCCGAGACCCACACTCAACATCAGAGTCCTAGGGAAAGAAACCCCAGGTGCCAGCTCTCCAAAGCGAGAGAAGGTGAAATGGAGCAGAGGCTTCCTGTTGAGGTCCGAAATTCTGTGCGTGCCTCCGGGGCGATAACACGAAGTACCGCTTGATCTCTTGATCTCGCTGGGGCCTCCAAAATGTTGTACCAGAAGCGAGGGAGACACACCACAGAGTATAAGTTTTAAGTGGAGAATTTATTAGCCAGCGGCCATTGGGGTACTGCACCACAAATCAATGGCCCTGTGTTGGGGTGATGGCTTGGCTTATATAGGATATGTGGGGGTACAGGGCAGGGAAACAGGAACAAAGGTCCTGGCTGATCAAAAGATTCAGTCAGGTTATCATACTAGTGGGATAATCTCATTTACATTCCTTGGTGGAGTCACGGAGCCCCAGGGATATCTGCTAGAAAGGGTCTGCCAGGTTATCCTTTAGTGGGATGGTCCTATCTATTGACATTCCTTGGTGGAGTCATGGAGTCCCAGGGGGTTTGCTAAATGCCAAAGATATCTGAGTCCATTCTTTCTGGGGGTGCTTGTCAATAGCTAGGGGTTTCTCAGGGGTTCCTAATTTTCCTTGTATTACACTGTTAAGAGGAGAGAGGCTTTCCAGTTAGATGAAGAAGGATGGGAGGTGGGGAGAAGGAGCTGAATGCCTTCCATCTAAGGACTTTACTGAACTTCCCCTTCCCCAGAGGAAGCAAAAGTGGGAATTCTTGATCCTTCTTGTCCTGTTCTTGGGGAAGAGGAGGGCTAGAGTGATCAGTGCATCTTGGCAAGTTTAAGGTTGCTTTAGCTGACAATTGTTTGAATTTGGTGCCCTCAGCTGACCAAAGGCAATCCTCTGCTTCGATCTGTCAAGTACTGTCTCTGAAAGGGGATCTTTGGAACTCTGCCTCTAGTGGGACCAACACAATGCTTCCCACCTTGTCTTTTTGCAGCCATTTTGCTTCTACAGAAGTTTTTCAATTTCATGCAATCCGAATGATCAATTTTATCTTTCATAATTGCCTTTCTGCCTTGTTTGGTTAAGAATTCATCTCCTACTGGAGGCTTTAAAATGAATATGATCTCTCTTCCAATTAAAAAGAAAATGATATGATCTTTAGTATTCAGATTGCATGCTTAATTTGAATTTATTGTGGATTGTGGCACAAGATGTTGGTCTAAGGCTTATTTCTGTCAGACTGCTGCCCAGTTTTCTCAATAGTTCTTCTTAAATATGGGGTTCTGTTTTGGGTAATTTATGTTTTTTAAGTTAACTGCTTACTGAAACATTGAACCCTTGCCCTCAGGGAGATGACATCCTAATGGGGGAAGCAATGAGTATCATCAATGAAACAGATTTGGAGGTGACAAGGGTAAATTAACACCATGGATGACAGATTTAGAATTTTAAAAGGTTTTGACTGGGTAAAACATATAAGTTCAGAAAATTAATTTTAAAAGCATAAGATAGAGAAACCTATCTGGATAATAGGTCATCTGAAAAATATATGGAGGTCCTACTGGACTGACTTCCAGGTTAATGTGAGATAGTTGTGTGCTTGGGTTGAGCTCACAGGGACAAAGTCTTCAGGAAGTGGGGGGTTCTGTTGTCCTCTGCCCTGGCCAGATCATATCTATCTTACTATAGCCAACTCTAGACACCACACTTAGGAGAGACACATGTACATTGGAGATGATCCAGCCAACAGGTAACCAAGATGGTGGAAGTCAGTGAGTTTGTGCCATGTGAGGCCTGGATAAAAGAAATGTTTAGGAGAAAGCACTGTAAAGAAGGGCCATGATTGCTCTTTTCAAGTATTGGAAAGGCTATTGTGCAGTGTTTGGTGGCATAAGTCTAGAGTAGCAGCTACTAGGAAAGCTGAAGTTGGCAAGAGTCCATGCAGGAGGAGGAGGAGGAGGAAGAGCTGAGGCATAGAGAACAAGGAGAAAAAAAATGAACTGGAAAAGCAGTGGCAGCAACCAAAAAAGCTAGACATTTCCCAAGACACAATAACAATCACTGAAAAAATTTATGAGAGAAATAGAATTAGGTTAAAAAGAAGAGAATCATTAGAAGATTATGGGCGGGTGGGCAGGGGCGGGGGAGGTTGGACTAAATATAGGTGATTATTTATGTGACTTCTAACTCAAACTCTGTGATGAATTCTTTGAATAAGGTAGTGATTGAGTGCTAGTAACCGCTGAGAAATCTCTGGAAATGAGGAAACTAAGTAATTTAGAAACTAATATAGAAAAATGAGTTGAAATGTAAGCACACCCGATTGACTCAAAATAGAGTGATTTTATTGGAGGGTATCCTGGCAAGGCGAATGAGGAAAGCAGAGCAACGTCATTGTGAAATGGATGAAAATTCAAAGAAATACGAGGCAGACAAAATTGGCAGATTATGAGGACAGATCAAGGAGCAAAACATCTAAGAATTATTGTAGGTCCTGTAAACTAACTTAAAAGTAAGCTGTTCTGGACCCTTGGGTGGTGAAGTGGGTGGATCACCAACCCTGGAGTCAGAAGGACCTGAGTTCAAATCTGGCCTCAGACACTTGACACACTTACTAGCTGTGTACATTAAGCAAGTCACACAGTCAACCCTGATTGCCAGTAAGCTGTTCTCAAGTCTGCATTGTTTCTATGGTATAATGTCCTCCTAATTCTTTCTACTGGCTTATTCCCAGTACAGTAAAGACTGGAGAACTTCCCAGATGCAGCAAAATGCCACCAGGTAGCATTTGACCCACACATCCAGAAGAGTGAGTGAAATGTTCACTGGTGGCCCAGGGTGGAGAACCAGGGTTAGAAGTGCCCAGGCAATGTACCCATCCTTCTCATCTTATTGGCTTTTTATGTCCTTGGCTTTTGGGCTTATTAAGATCTAATGTGTTTCTCTCTCTCGAGATAGGGAAGGTATTCAATACTCCTGAACTCCATCTTTTTTTTTCCTTAGAAAGCTCTGCAAATATATCACAGTCACCCAAATGAAGCCCCCCAGAGTTTCTCTTTTTGTACATTTTGGGATTTTACAAGGCAATATTACTTTAGTCTTTGTAATGCCTTTCTAAATTAGTGATAGACCTTAAGTCTTTTAAAAATTATATTGTATTTCAATTATTTTTAAATTAAAATTTTAAAATAAAACATTTCAATTATCAAGAATTTGTTTTTTTCTTCCTCCCACCTCCCATCACTCATTCCCACCCCCTACCCTGAATAGAAAAGAAAAACAAAACCCTTGTAATAAATGGACACAAGTCAAGCAAAGAAATTTCTCATATTGGAGACTCCAAAGATATGTCTTATTTTCAATATTTAGTCCGTTATCTGAGGTGGGTAGCATTCTCCATCATGGGTCCTTTGGAATCCTCAGAATTTTCAAGGCTTTCAAAGTCATTTATTTTTACAACGTTGTTCTACAAATTATCCTCCTGGTTCTGCTTATTTTAATCTGCATGAATTCACATAAGGCTTCTCTGATTTCTCTGGAACCATCTCCTTCATCATCATTCCTATACCAAAATCTGTTTAGCCAATCTAAAAATGGTGCGTACTTCTTTAGTTTACAATTATTTGCTATTACAAAAAGGTGCTGTAATTAAAATATGTGTGCGTATTATGTACATGTATATAATACACACATATTATATGTATATATACATTATACCTTTTCTTCTTTCTTTGATCTCTTTAGGATAGAGACCTAGAAGTGCTCCTGCTGGATGAAAGGGCACACATAATAACTTTTGAGGCATAGTCCCAAAATGCTTCCCAGAATGACTGTGCCAATTCAGAGCCTCACCAGAAGTGTGCCAATGTCCCTGTTTACCTTCAGCCCCTCAAGATTTGTCATTTGCTTTTTTGGGCAGCCTACAATTCTTAATCCTTATTAATCTGCTTCTTCACTCCTTTAAAGCCTGTAGATGGCTCTAGAGACAAGCCTTTCCTCCTGATACTCATCTACTGTAAATTAGCAGAGTTACTTATCTAATCTCAAGATGCCTCTTTGGGGTATGCTTTTTACTTTGGTCCCTTAGAGAGCCAAATCAATTAATATCCCAGGTTTCCTTCCTTGGACAGGTGCCTTCTAGTTCTTTCACTCCATGCTACGTGGACGATCAGCAGTTCGTACGCTTCGACAGTGACAGCGCGAGTCAGAAGATGGAGCCACGGGTGCCGTGGATGGACAAGATGGACCAGGTGGATCAGGAATATTGGGATTGGGAGACGTGGAAAATGAGGGTGACAGCACAGGATTACCGAGTGGGCCTGGAGAACCTGCGCAGCTACTACAACCAGAGCGAGGGCGGTGAGTGATGTGGGGTCCCGGGGTCACGAATCACATCCACGGACCAGGGTGGGAAGGGAGGCCGGGTCAGGATCCGTCCCACCGTCACCAGGGGTCCCACGGGGTGGGAGCCTCCTGAGGCTGAAGGAACTACTTCCAGTGCCATCCCAAGTCCCGGGGGGGGGGGGGTCACGGAATCAGCGCCTAGTGGGGAAAGTCTGGCTAGGCTGACCCCGGGACTGGGGGCAGGGCAGGGGTCCACACCCTCCAGCGCAGGTACGGTTGCGAAGTTTCCCCGGACGCCTATGACGGGTACGACCACCTTACCCTGGACACAGAGACCTACACATGGACTGCGTCGGTGCCCGAGGCTGTGAACACCAAGCACAAGTGGGAGGCGGAGCAGAGCTTCGTGGAGAGAAAGAAAGACTATCTGGAGGAGACGTGCGTGCAGTGGTTGCACAATTACCTGGAGATCGGGAAGGAGGCTTTGAAGAGAGCAGGTACCACTCCGCCCCACAGAATGTGCATGGCACTCAAGGCCCCTGGACGGCCCTTCACCTCCCCTGCAGCCTTAGCCCCGGGTTCCTAACTTCAGGGACCCCACGAAGTCAGGGCTCGGATTGTGGGTTGTTCCCTGTTGCCCCTAGAGAAGGGAGGGGAGGGGGAAAGAGAGATCCTGGAAAAGCCTCTGACCATTTCCCCCAGACCCGCCTTCCGTCCGAGTGACCCGTCACAGTACTCCCCATGGGGAGGTGACCCTGAGGTGCCGGGCCCAGGACTTTTACCCTTCGGAGATCTCTCTGACTTGGATGAGGGATGGGGAAAAACAGCTCCAGGACACGGAGTTCATTGAGACCAGACCTGCAGGAGATGGAACCTTCCAGAAGTGGGCAGCTGTGGGGATCATCTCGGGCCAGGAAGGGAAATATACCTGCAGAGTTCAGCATGGGGGACTGTCTGAGCCCCTCACCCTGAAATGGGGTAAGAACAGTGAGGAGGGTCTGGGGAAAGGGCTATCCCACACCTCCCCAGAAGAGTAGAGGGATGTGGAGTTACTGGGGGGAGTTGGGGAAGGGGTTAGTGAATCTCAGGCCAGAGAGGGATGAGGGCCTTTCATTTCCCTTTTCCATTTTAGAGCCACAGTCTTCATCCATCAGGCTCATTGTGGGGGGCATTGCTGTTTTCCTCCTCCTCCTCCTCACTGCTGTCATTGCTGGAGTTGTGATCTGGAGGATCAGGAACAGGAATTCAGGTAGGCAAGACTGGAATGTGGTCACATTAGGCAGCAGGCACAGTGGAGATTCTGGCTTCCCCTGAACTGGCAGCTTGGCCTTCTGTCCCAAGTCCTCTGTCTTCCATCTAATAGAATATTACATAGACCCTAATAATAGATGAACATATTTTCTGGATGATACTTTGCCATGGTTTAACAGTCTGCTGAGTCGGGAAACTCCTTCAGACTCAGATCAGAAATGAACATGGGGACTTCTGCCAAAGGAACTGGGTGTCTCCCAGGTGGGGGTTGTAGACCAGACTTGGAAACCCATTGATGCAGGACCTGAGGTTGGGAGGTGCCCATTTGTGGGGCTTCTTTTCTCTCTTCTTTCCAGTATATGTCTGGAGTCCAGAAAGACTGGAGTAGAGGTTGGGGTAGTCATAGTAATTTCTTGTGTTTCTAAGACAAATCAGTGAACTTCTGGGGCCTTTGTATGGTCTCCTCTCCTGGATTCTTTGCTGGATTTTTTTCTTTTCCAGGTGGAAGAGGAGGGAACTATGTTCAGGCTGCAGGTAAGTGAAGGGTTGACCTGGAGGGTAGAAAGAAGGGGCCAGTCCATGATATCTTTGGGACATGAGAAATGTGCTGAGAGGAGAGCACAGTAGCCTTTCCTCAGTGTCCCCTTTATCCCAGTAGCCTTTCCTCAGTGTCCCCCTTTCATCCCATGCCCCAGTTCTGTAAAATATGTCCTTGACCAGGTTGTTTCTCTTCTTTGTCCTCAGAGAGTGACAGTGCACAGGGGCCAAATGTCTCTTTCACAGCCAAAAGTGAGAACTCTGGGGACCCTGGAACTGGAGAGGGGCTGGTGTAAAGGGGGCCAAGCAAAGAGGGTGAGTATGTGGGTGGTTTGGGGTGAGGATTGGATGGGTGGCTTCAGAATGATAAGAAGCTTGAGACTAGAGGTGACTTTGGTGGTCCCCCTTAATCTGTCTTTCTTTTTTCATCTTGAGAGAATTCCCCTGTGTGGAACTGAGAAAGAAGGAGGATATTCAAGTCTCAAAGTTCTGTTTTTTTCCTAGTTGACCTCTGACTTCCCTCCCTAGCATTGGCCCCTGTGGTCACCACTGTACTCTACTGGCCAAGCCCAAGGGAAGCATCATTTGTGCCCTCACCCTGTTATCTAAGGCCTCCCACCCCTGCTTTCTTTCTTTCTGCCTGTCTCACTTTATTCAGTGAATTTTTGTATATCTGCCATTTGGCCAATTCTGCTTTTCAAGGTAATCTTCTCCTCATTGATTTTTTGGACCTCTTTTATCATCTGGCCAGTTCTGTTTTCCAAGGTATCATTTTCTTCAGTGGTTTTTTTTTTGGTGCCTCCTTTACCAAGCTGTTGACTCCCTTTACATGATTTCTTGCATTACTCTCACTTCTCTTCCCAATTTTTCCTCTACTTCTCTTATTAGATTTTTAAAATCTTTTTTGAGCTCTTCCATGGCTTGAGAACAATTCATATTTGGGATTTTACAAGGCAATATTACTTTAGTCTTTGTAATGCCTTTCTAAATTAGTGATAGACCTTAAGTCTTTTAAAAATTATATTGTATTTCAATTATTTTTAATTGATGCTTTGGATGTAGGAATTTTGACTTTGCTGTCTTCTCTTGAGTGTGTGTTTTGATCTTCCTTGTTGTCACCATAGTAATTTTCTATGGTCAGAATTTTTTCTGTGGTTTGATCATTTTCTCAGCCTGTTTCTTGACTTTTAATTCTTTGCTAAAGTGAGGCTCTGTTTCCAGGGTGGAGGGCACACTGTCCCAAGCTTCAGAGGTTTTGTGCAGCTGTTTGCAGAGATACTTCTAGGGAACTGCATGTTTTCAGTTTTTTCCAAGGTGCTATGATCTAAGGTGAGGTGTGTTTACTACTCTCCTGGCCTGTACTCTGGTTTGTGAGTGACCACAAGAACTCTTTCCCTGCCCTGAACTGTGATGAGGGTCCCTGCTCCACTGAAGCCACTCTGATGTGCTAGTGCTTCTCCTTGCCCACTCAGGAAAGACTGAGACCTGGATCTAAGGATGGGCAAAGCAACAGAGTCCTGGCCCCCAGTGTCAGCAAAGAGACCCTTGTAATCTTCTGACCAGTTGTTTGAACCCCTTACCATCTGTAGGCTGAGAGCAATGGAAGCAGGTGCTGCAGCTGCTGATTAATTCACTCCCAAAGCCTGCTCCTCATTTGCTGGGGCCTGATCTGTGTACCTTTTCTGCCAAACGTTTAAATTTGTCTTGGCCTGGAAAATTCTTCCCCCCCCCCCCATCCTTTTTGGATTCTGCAACTCCAGGCTTTGTTTTAGGGCATTATTTAAGGTCTTTGGAGGGGTTTGGGGGAGAGCTCAGGCAAGTTCCTGCCTTTACTCTGCCATCTTGGCTCTGCCCCTGCCTGTCTCACTTTGCAAGGAGACAACCAGCAGTAAGGGTGTATCAGTAATTAATGTGGGACTTTTTTTTTAACTGTTTTCCCTTTTGGAGCACTTATTCACTGAAGTGCCCTTGATGAATCTGGCCTTTGTTTCTTTGATTAAATCAGGAGTCTTTGATGACTAACTTAGCTTAAGGGAAGCCTAGTTTACATGGGTTTGAGTTGCATGTTTGTGATGCCAGAAGCTTTTAGGTCTTGTGGGTTTGAGTTGAATGTTGTGACACCCTTTGACCCTGAACAGGGTGCTATATAAACTCAGCAGTTGGCATTTTGCTTTTGGGGCTCACTCATGGAAGGAGTGTTGAGACTTTGGGCAAGCTGTTGTAACTATCCCCTGCTAACCCAGAGCCATTGGTGCTCCTCTTTTTGGTAACTATGTGTGTGATGTCTTGATCAGACAAAGCCTGTCCGTTGAATATTGTTATTTGATCTGTTGATATTTTCTATTTGCAAATTCTGTTTGTATTTCCTCTTGAGTTCAGGGTGCTGGCTTTTCCTCCTGAACTAATGTTATGCCTTGCCCCCCCTCCAGTTTCTCCATCTTGCCCCAGCTCACCCCACTATTTTTACTCCCATCTCTACAAACCCCACTGTTTGTACTCCCGACCACTGTTTGTGTTCCGTTCTCTACGGAAATAATCCTGCCTCAGCTTGTCCCACTGTTTGTGTCCCCATCTCCATGGAAATCTAATTGTGTTCTTTCTCTTTAAATACTCTTTCTCTTCCTTTACTCAGGGCTGTTCAATTTGAGTAATTACTCTGAACAGTCTCGTGCTTCAATAAATCCACATCTAAATTTATATCCAGGTCTCCCTTGCTTTTTTCTGCACAACATTTCTGGAGGCCCCAGCGAGATCTGGGGGTGGCCTGTGGCACCCCCTGAGACCTGGGCCAGGTAGGGTCTTGTCCTCAGGTAGTGGGCATCTCCTCGTCCCGAGTTCTAGGGGAGCTGGCCTCTGAGACATTAATAATTGGCATTTAGGCCAAATGTTTCAGAGCCCCTGGAGCTCTGGAAGGAGGGGAACTAACCCATCCTCCGATGCCCACCTGCCCTCTATTCAGACCTCTGTGGATCGAAAAAAATAAAAAGAAAATAAACCTCTAGGGGAATCCATCTCTGAGACGTTCCAGAGCCCCAGAGGGTAAGTTGAGTCAGGTTTCTGGTTTCTGGTGGGAATTCCCTTCTGGTTTTGGTGGAGATTCGGGGCCGCATGTGGCTTTAGCGGTCAGTAAGTCTGGGAGACAGACTAATTAGTCTGACAGGCCCACCTTCTGAAAAAGTACCAATCTCCCACATTCTGGAGACGGTCCAGCCTCTGCCTGTTCTGGTTTCTGGTATCTGTCCCGGGGTGTCTTTTTGTTTTGTGTTTTGTGTGTTTTTGTCTGTCTGTCTGTGCCTGTACGTGTGTGTCCAATGAGCGAGAGTAGCCTGTCAGCTGCTGCAGCAGCAGCAGGCAGTAAACTCCCCCCTTGCACCTCCCACTGGTATTCCTGAGGAGGGAGCAGAGCAGGCCATGTGTCCATAGTCTGGTTAAAGTTTAACAGCATAAGGAGAAATGCCCATAAGTTAAAGTCAAGTTGCGGGGGGAGATTGATTTATGTTGAAGATGGGAGAAAACAGGGTATGTGAGAAAAGAAAGCCTGAGAAGCGTTAATACCGAGTTCTCAGGGCTCTGGCATAAACTCCGCTCAGAAAAAGGCAGAGTTATCTGAGCAGAAAGACTTAAAGGTAAAAACTCAGGAGAAAAACTTAAAGGTATATGGGAGAAGTTCCTTTGAACTTGTCTGCACTAAAAAAAGTTTCAAGATAAGGAAGAGTTAACTCCTCCCTAGAGATCAAAAGGGGAACAGCTAGAGAGGTATTTTAACCCTTTTTCTGCCTACATAAAGGAGAAAAAGTTTTCGTGTAATGGGACCCAACCAGCAAAGAAGTGAAAAGTGAAAATGTGTCATTCCTAATTTAATGCTTAAGATAAATTAGAGTTCATTTTACTGCTTGTCACTAAAGTTTATGGGAAAAGGAAAAGAGAGACTGTGATAAAAGGGAAGGTTAGTAAATTAAACAGGGAAGATTAGTAAATTAAAGTCTTGAGCAAGCAGCTTAGAGTAAAAGGTTTGATAGCCTGAGTTAAAAACCCAATAGATGAAGTTATAGAGAGATGGAAAAGGATTATGTTCACCCACCCTTTGGACTAGATTTGTGAGTAGGTTCTATTAAATTTAACATGAATATTGGTCCAGTATGTCACTTTAAACAGACCAGGTTATAACAGGTGATTCCAAATTGTAATAGTATTCTTAATTGTAAAATTATTTAGTATATTGATTGGCAAAAACAAACGTTCAAGTTAAATAGAATTGCTTCATATGTGAGTTTTCTCAGATGTGAAGTTTATGTCAATGATGATAAGATGAAGGTGAAAATACATCTAGCCAAATTGGTAATTAATTAATTATGATTTTAAAGGTTTAATATGGTATTGTTATATTTTTAAAATTAAGTTCATGTTGCTAGGTAACAACTGTTTGGTTCATCTGTGTTGTTAAATAAACAATTTCTGTAAGTGTTGTTAGACTAACAATTGTACTGTTAAAATAATAAATGGATTAGGAAACTGTTAAGTCATTTCATATGACCATGTCTTTTAAAGAAGTTTAATTTAAGAAGTTATAAACCTCCAGGTTTTGTAGCAGCAGTACTGGGATCCTTATTTGTACAATAAGTTGGGAAAAGCCTGGGAGTGGAAGTTTTACTGAAAGAAAGAGAACAGTGGAGTCAGAAGCTAGCTGACCTCTGAACCTGGCTTTTAAAGTCAGTAAGACTAATTTTTAGTAATTGGCTTTTAGGATATTCTTTTAAAAATTAAAATTTGATTGTCAGGTCCAGGTAAAAGCTTTAAAAAAAAAGAAAAGGTATTTGTCAGAAACCGCTATTATTGTCAAGTTGTGATACCCAAAGACCATGGTGAGTCAGCCTCCCTGGACCTAGCCCCGACCTCCCCTCCTGTTGCGCCCCCCCCCCCCACCTGCCCTTCTTGTGCTGAGTTTCTCCTTCATGAGCTGACAGAGTCAGCTTCTGCCAGCCCCGACCTGTACCACCTTTTTTCCCTAGTCCCTGGGGTTTGGGCCGGATCTAACTCTCCTGGCTCCTAGCCACAGCCTCTCCAGTTTCTATTTGTCAGTATCCTATATCTTCTGAAGTCCACAGGGGCATAGCTCTTTGCTTTTCTCTCCTCCAGTGGCCCTCCCCCAGGACTCAAAACTCCTTTTCTATCCTCCAGAGAGATTCGTTCTCTTTCCTCAGTAGCTCTCCACATTTCCTGCCTCAAGGAGGCTGGCATCCTTGTCCCATGCCGGTCCCCCGGAACACCCCTCTGCTTCCTGTTAAAAAGCCTGGTACTTCTGACTTTCGTCCAGTGAAAGATCCTTACACCCTCCTCAGCCTCTTGCTACCCACCCACACTGTGGACACTGTCTTGGACCTTAAGGACGTTTTCTTCTTCATTCCTTTGGCTCCTGCAAGCCAGCGCCTTTTTGCTTTTACCTGAGTCAACCCTTCATCAGGCTTCTCTGGCCAGCTGACCCGAACAAGGTTGCCTCAGGGTTTCAAAACTTCCCCCACCCTTTTTTATGAAGCCCTCCACCTGAATCTCTTGCCTTTCTGGGAATCTAACCCTTCTTGCTCCCTCATTCAGTATGTTTATGATCTTTTGTTAGCTACATCCACTGAGGATGGTTGCTTTCAAGCCACTCACTCTCCTGTTTCTTTTAAATTCCCTGGACTACCTCGAAGATCTGTTGCACCTCTGTTTCCTACCTTGGGCGCTGCCTAGAGGCTGGAAATCTCTCTCTCTCTCTCTCTCTCTCAAGCTTGTATCTAGGCCATCCTAAACATTCTTGTTCCTACTACCAAGAGGCAGGTCCGTGAACTGCAGTCTCTGGATCCTTGGGTTTGCTGACCTTGCCAAACCCCTTTACTCTTCTACTGCTGGGTCTGGCCCCCTAGTCTGGACCCCGGCGGAACAAAACTCCCTTGACCCCCTAAAAAGGGCCCTCGTTTCTGCCCCTGCCTTTGCTCTCCCTGACATCACTAAGCCCTTTCATCTTTTTGTGGCAGATCAGCCCCTGCCCTACCCTTTCTAATTCTTCTGCCCTTAACCCTGCCACTCTCCTTCCTGACTCCGACGATTTTTCTGTCTATTTACAAAGAACAGGGCCCCCTCACATCTTCTGGTAGGACAGTCGGAGGCAGGGGGGAGATCCTTGCTCCCCTAGACTCTATTTGGCTGCCCTCTCAAGTTTCTCTTGTCCACTGCCTGGGCCATCAACTCGGCGACTCGCCTGAAGCAATTGGCAACCGCGCAGCCGATGCGGCTGCCGGAGCAGCACCCCTCTCAGAAGCTGCCCCCCTTCTTCTTGTTTCAGACCCCCTCCCCCATGCCACTCCTCCTCCCTCCTATTCACCCTCGGATGATTCCTTCATGGTCAAAAGAAAAAAGGGGAGGAAGGAGTCCGGGTGGTGAGGTTTTGGGAGATGGCCAAACTTTTGTTCCTGAGGTCTTGGGGAGGGATTGGGTGGGAAGACTCCATCAGATTACACCCCTGGGGGGGGGGAAGCTACTCAGGGACAGATATTACATCCCCCACTTAGACAACATCCTTACCAGCGCAGTCACCAGATGTGGTCCTGCGCCCAAGTGAACGCAAAACAGACAGAGACAGCTCCACTGGGGGTGGGGCTGCCGGGGGTGCAACCAGGGGAGCAATGGGAAATGGATTTAGCTGAAGTCAAACTACCAGCAGCAGGTTTTAAATGTCTTTTGGCTTTGCTGAAGAAAGAGACAGCCCTGATGGTTGTAAAGAAACTCTTGAATGAATTTCGGCTTTCCCCCTAGCATTGGCTCAGATAACGGCCCCAGCTTTGTTGCCAAAGTATCTTAAGGTGTGCCCACGGCCCCAGAGCTCTGGTCAGGTTGAATGAGCAAACTGCACCCTTAAGGAGTTTCTATCTAAACTTCTCCTGGAAACCCAGGAAAACTGGGTCACTCTACTCCCTCTGACCTTGCTCTGCAGTCGATGCACTCCTAATAAATTAGGTTTGACCCTCTCTGAAATTCTTTTTGGGCAGCCCCCTCCTATTAATGCTTCCCTCATTAAGTTCCTACAGGGTCTGCAATGTACCCAGTCTTGGCTTCATAAATCTGTCCGGGAAGCCCCGCCTGCTCCAACTTCTGACCACCTCCACCGCTTCCAGCCTGGGAACTTTGTCCTAGTCTGAAAACATACAGCCTTTGGTCTCGAGCCTAAGTGGAAGGACCCTTACACTGTCATCCTGACCACCCCATCTGCATTCAAGGTTAACTCCATTCCTGTCTGGCTCCACCACAGCAGTGTGAAAGCAGCTACATCCGCACACTGGAACGCAGAGCCCCTCGACGACCCCCTAAAGCTAAGACTGTTCTGATCTCCTTCTTAATCTTCCTATTAACACCTTCCGTGGTCCCTGGCAATCCCCATGCCCCCAAGCTAAGCTCAGCTTGGTTAATCACTACAGGGAACAAACAGTCCTGGACTTTCCAAAGTCATGAAGACATACATCTCCCCCTCAATACTCTTTTTGAGGGCCCACCAGCAGATGCAGGCTACCTGCTGTTTTACTTCAGGATGCCCAACCACATGTGCCTGCCCTTGTGTCACAGCCTACAACCTCCCCTCAACTGACCTTAGTGACTTCCTGTGTGTCCTACCAGGCAGCATTAGGGACTCCAACCAACCCTTGAACCCGTTACTCCGTATCCATACAATCAAGTCCGACCCCTGGCACCCCAAACTCGATCTTATTGTCCTAAATCCTTTCGACCCCGCCTGGAGAGGCCCAGTCTCTCGGGTACTGGGACTCATTATTATCCCTTGGGTGACCCTGACTGTGACCAAGAAGTCTTTACCAGGTCTCCATCCCATTGGCTCAATAGGGGACCTGGCCATCCCTGCCCCATTAGGGAACCTAGCCATCCCAGCCCCAGCACCTATTACTCAGGAACCGCACACCTATCAGGTTTCCTTGCTTGCCCTTTTATCGACTGTTCATAAGACACTTAACCACATACTGGGCAAAAATTGTTGGATCTGTGTTAAGCCCCTTACTATGTAGTGGTGGCACTAAATGCTTCCATCACCCCTACCTCCAACACGGAGAACTGTGAGTGGAACCAACCACGGCTCACCCTTGGGGATATACAGGGAACAGGCCTTTGCCTTACATCATCTAACACCACTTTATCCAGTTCTCAGTATGGCTCCATTTGCAAACAAACTCAGGAGATTCAGGCCTCCAGCTCAGACTACTTCCCGGCCCCTCCAGAAGCCTTGTGGGCATGTCACAACGGCATTACCCAGTGTGTCTCTGCTACTGTGTTCTTCAGACACCAACAATGCCCGAAGGGCCCCCTGTGCATCTTGGTGGCCATAATTCCCCGGGTTTCCCTCCTCCTGAGTGAGAAAGGCTGGTGCTATTTTTCCCCCGAAGAGCAACCAAGTTACCCTCAAAGGTGAGCAATACCATGCCTCATCCCCATCTTAGTGGGCCTGGGGCTTGTGGGCTCTGCTGCCACTGGGACGGCAGCCCTAGTCAAAGGGGATCTCAACTATAAGGCTTTAAGTGCACAGGTAAACACTGACCTCTCCCATATAGAGCAGTCCATCTCAGTCCTAGAAAAACAAGTGAACTCGTTGGTGGAGGTGGCCCTACAGAACCGCAGAGGCCTTGACCTTCTTTTTCTCAAGCAGGGTGGCCTATGTGGCCCTGGGTGAGGCTTGTTGTTTCCACGCTAACAGCTCTGGGGTGGTGCAGGAAAGTCTGAGGTTGGTACGCCAAAATATTGCCAATAGACAAAAGGAACTGGAAAACTCTGAGAACTGGTACCAGTCCCTGTTCCATAGATCCCTTTGGCTCACTACCCTGGTGACAACCCTGGCTGGCTCCCTCCTCCTCTTCATTATAGCTCTGATGGTGGGCCCCTGCCTCATTAATCGTTTTCTGCAATTTGTCAAGTCCTGCATAAACTCTGTTAAATTACTATTGATTAGGGATCTTCATTACCGATTTGCAGATCCCAGTCCCCCTGATTCTTGTGACAGATACCCTGAGAAGGTGTTAAAGAACTGACACACTTAAAAAAAGAAGTGGGGAATGTTATGCCTTGCCCCCACCTCCAGTTTCTCCATCTTGCCCCAGCTCACCCCACTGTTGTTTGTACTCCCATCTCCACGGACCCCACTGCTTATGTTCCCTTCTCCACGGAAATAATCCTGCCTCAGCTTGTCCCACTGTTTGTGTCCCCATCTCCATGGAAATCTAGTTGTGTTCTTTCCCTTTAAATACTCTTTCTCTTCCTTTACTTAAGGCTGTTTGGTTTGAGTAATTACTCCGAACAGTTGCCGCTTCAATATATCCACATCTAAATTTATATCCAGGTCTCGCTTGCTTTTTTTCGGCACAACGCTAAGTGAATGATATTTGTACGTTCGATTAAAGTAAGATTGTTAACCTTTCAAGTTGCTTTCCTTAGAAAAGCAGATCAAAAGAATCTGTGTTAGCAGCCCTTCTGTGTGCTGGTTGTTGTTGGTCTTACACAGCCACAGCAGCTTCTAGCCGCATTGTTGTTACAAAAGGCCAGAAGGCTTTGGAAATGAACCCTCCTTCGATTTGATGTTGCACTGAACTCTGATACTTTTCCTACTGCAAAAACATGTGTAATTAGTTCTTTTTCTTGAAACTTCAACTTTCTTCCTCCATCTCAGTTGAATTTTACATTTGGACGGGGAATCCTGCTTTCTGCTTCCCCTCGCCCCCCATCCCCCGAGTCTTCTGGCCGTGTGACAGGGAAAATAAATTAAAGCTTGAAGGCTTCTAAGAATTCTTATGTTTGCTCTGCTGAGTCTGTGATTTCAGGCTGGGGTGGGGGCGAAAAGGGGAAGGAGCTCGGGAGAGGAACAGTGTCTTGTACGCAGCGATTTGATTTGAACTACTCCAGTGTCCTTGTTGGCGTGGCATATTCTGATTTGTTCCAGGGCTTCAGATAAGACCCAGGACACATACTCCTGTAACTGAAACTATGCACAAAGAGAATGATAGGTCACTAGCCATAGGCCTACCCTCAGTGCCCACTTTCAAGGACTTTCAATTCTCTATTTTGTTGTCATTTTCCTCCACCCTTGTTATGTGCCCTTGCCTTTTTTGGTTGAAGGAGCCTCCCTAAGGGCTCCTGCGGTCTCTGCTCAGAGCTCAGTACAGGGCCTGGGGCTCCATCTCTGTTAGTTATGGATGGCCACTGCATTGAATGACTGCCTTGTCCCCTTTTTAGACTGCCTCAGGATTGGGACTTTTCTTCCCCTCTGAAGAACAGAAGGGTCTGAATTTAGAATCAATGAAGGAAGGAATATCTGGTTTCTTCTCCCCCTTCTCTGCCTCACTGAAGCGCCCTATCCATGTTTAGAGCCAGTTTGTCCCTCTCTACCTATAACCTCCTTTAGGAGAACAGAATGTCAGGTCCGATTCTGGGGTCATGTTGGGGCATTGGTTGTTCATATCACACTTTGAGGGTCTGGGACATAGTTTTTACAACAGAAGGTTAGAGGCCTCCCTGTGAGCCTCCTTTCATCTTTCAAGCAGCCCAGAGATTTCATGATAATAAGTAGTTGGATGTTCTCTCCTGGGAGGGAAGCCATTTTATACCATGGCCAGACATGATTTTGGGACGCTGAGGCTGAAGTGGGGAAAGAACTTAGTGGAACTATATTCCTCATTGAGTCCAGAGGCTTCCTCTTGCTTAAGTCATCAGTTGTGGAGGGTTGTAGATGAAGGGCTTGTCTTCTCTTTTCTCACAAGACTTCCTGTCCCTCTGTGGCTTACAAGTAGTAGGACAAAAAACTTTCCTTTGTACCTCTGATGAATATTTAGTTCACTGAAATATGAAATATGTTTCAAAGAACTGGAATTGCTTTTCTGACTTGATCCGTAAACCCTGTGACCCCCAGAGTCTAGCTTTCTGGATCCCCCTTCTTAACAATTGCAAGTGTCCATAAGCAGGAAGGGCCTGTTTCAGGAGGCTACTTGTAAGATCCAGGATTTCCCTGCCTGGGGAACCCTCTACCTCTCCCATAACCATGGGGTGTTCTTTTTGCTACCCAAGGAAGAGGCCAAGGATCTCCAGATTGATTAATGGTAGCAGTTTAATCAGTCATTGTAATTACATACATACAAGGGCAATCCAGGGCAGCTTCCAGACAGTTCAGTGGACCCCCACAAGGGAACCCCCCAAATCCCTGCAGCAATTATAGAAAACAGACAAAGGGAGGAGGTGCTAAAGAGTACATCACTACTGATTGGTGGATAGTTTTGGTTTTCTGCTTAGTAATGAGCTTGAGAGTTAAGCTAATGTTATGCCCCAACATAAGTTTCTGTGCTAATCATGTACCTGTCAAATGTGGGTCCTGACATTCTTGTTATGGCTTTCATAGGTCATAGTATCTTAATTTATAACTCAGTGTCTAAATTCTGATTCAGTATCTAAGTTATGATTTTTTTAACAGGTCGCAATGTCCAGGCTTCTACCTTTTACAGAGTTTAAATCTTCATGGCTTTCCGCTTATTCCTATATGTTGTGGCTTTTCCCCAGTTCTGGACCCCACACTCCTTTTTGGAGCAACTGAGTGACCATATCTTATGGGGTTTGTTACAAGGTGGATTCCATGCAGCTATAGGTTTGATCAGAGGTGTCAAATATACAGCTTGCTGACTGCTGCAATGTTCTGGACTGCTTTGGAACCAGATTAAAGTATAGTTTGGGAAATATTTAACAAAGAAGTGAAAATACAATAAAGCAGGTAACATTTCATTTTAAATCTAAGTTAGTATGTGGCCTGCAGGGATCCTTATGCACAGATTAGTGGCTCCCCTTTCTATTTGGGGGCAGCTAGGTGGTACAGTGGATAGAATGCAGGGCCTGGAGTCAGGAAGATTCATCTTCTTGAGTTCAGATCTGGCCTCAGACACTTACAAGCTGTGTGACCCTGGGCAAGTCATTTAACCCCATTTTCCTCATTTGTAAAATGAATTGGAGAAGGAAATGACAAACCACTCCAGTATCTTTAGCAAGAGTACCCCAAATGGGATAAAAAAAAGTGTTGGATATGACTGAAAATGATTAAATAACTACAACGCCACATTTCTTTTTCAGTTTGACCTCACTGGTTAGACTAGCTGACCTCTGGGGGCCCAAACCTCTCTCAAATTCTGTGATTCGGATTTCCCCTACATTTACGGTTGGTTCATATCAAGGGTTCCCTGGCCCTTTGCCATTACTCACTCAACACATATAAGACAATGTAAAGATGTTGAAGCTGTTCATTGTGAACCATTGCTGGGTCAATATCCTTCTAGAGTCACATATATATGTGCTGGGGTCAGGGTCTGTTGAACAAAGGCCTTCCAATCCCAAATATTATCTTGCCCTATATGTGCCTTTGCTTTGCCTTTTTGCTTTCCTAACAGTCTCCCTGTAGCTCACAGGTTCGAAGCAAGAGATTTGGCTTCTTATTAGCCCTAGTACCACCGATAACATAAATGTTATTCTCCTCATTTTACTCATGAAGAAACTGAGGTATAGAGAAGTTCAGTGAGGGGCTCAGAGCCATAAGCCCAATGAAAGCCAGAGTTAGGACTTGACCTCAGGTCTTCCACTCCCCATGGTACCTCTCAAGCCCATTACACCAAATCCTAACAGCAATCCTGGTTGAAGCATCTTCCTTCTGTATCTCCATTTAATTCTTTAAATATTGATATCTCATTCTGCAGCTTTCGCTCTTCTAAATACCCTTTTTATAGCAATGATCCCCCTTGGAATCTGTAAATACGTCTGAAATCTTTTGACAAAGGGATGAGAGGGGAGAGGAGGCATCCCTGTGTAACACAGTCATGTGCTTTCAGCACCTGTGCTTGCAGCCACTGAACCTCAATAGCACGCCTGCAATCAACCAAACTAGCCTGATCCAAAATTGGGGGAATAGTAAACCAGCAGATGAATTCCATTTTCAGAGGCATCCATGTGAGATGCAATTGGGGCTCACTTTCCTTTTAGTCTATAACAATGTTAAGAATTAGATTTATTTCCCTGTACCAGAATGATGAGGGAAATAAGAAGCCCACATTAGGTACTCTTAGGCAATTTTCTTATACATCAGTTGTTTCAGTCATGTCCAATTCTTAGTGACAACATTGTGGTTTTTTGTTTTTTTTCGGCAAAGAGACAAATAGAGTTAAGTGAAGTCACTTAGCTAGTAAGTGTCTGAGGCCAGATTTGAACTCAGAAAGATGAGTCTTCCTGACTTCCTGACTTCAGGTCAGGCACCACCTAGCTGCCCTTTTCATATGTGTATGATGGTGTATGTGTATGTAGATATGTATGCATGTATATCCACACATAAACATACATGCATGCATATATGAATATGTGTGCATGAGAGAAAATTACTAACCAGTCAATTCATTAACAAGTATTTATTAATAACCTACTTACTATATGCCAGTCACTGTTCTAGTTACTGGGGATAGAAAGACATGCATGGGCAGCTCCTGCCTTAAAGGCATTTATATCCTGTCAAGGTTTATCTAGGACGAATTTTCTGTCATCGCATTTGATCAGAGCACTGGCTGTGTGTGTGTGTGTGTGTGTGTGTGATTATAAACTTGAAATATGATCATTTCCCTATAGACTGCATTTTGATTGTTTTAATGTGATTAACTTTTATAAAATTTAACACCATTGTTCCCAAACACCTGTTTTCTCAGTGTTTCTGAACTTCTTCCTGTTCTCTCCTATACATTTTATATGCTCCCTTGAGGATCTTTTTTTTTTAATGTCACTCTCATTGCCAGATCCCAAATTGCTACATCCCCCAAACCCAACCCCTCCTTTGTAATGAATAAGTAAATTACATTGGATCCACCCATTTGCTCTGACTAAACTGGTACACCTCATTCAGCATCTTTAGTGGGGCATCTCTCTATCCCAAAGTGGAAAACCACCGTGGTTGTCGGTCTTTGGGAATTGTGACTGGTGCTTGAATTGACCAGAATTCTTAAGACTTTCAAATCGTTGCAATTAGTGTATAAATTGCTTGTCGGATTCTGCTCACTGACTTTGTATTCATTCATACAATCTTCCCAGGTTCTGGGGTGGCTTTTATTTTTGATTTTGGCAGTTTATGTGTTTGCTTTATCAGAGCAAATGTTGATTTTCTCGTCCTCCTTTCTCCCCTCCCTTATTGGGGAAAAAAAAAACTGTCAAAAATGTGACCGAGGTTGGGGGTGCGCAGTCATTGCCCGAAGTAATTTTCCGCCCTGAGTCGAGGCTGATGTCTCAGGATCTCAGTCCCTGAGGTATTCTCATACAGCTCCAACCCCGGCGGTGATTCTGTTTACGGGAGATTGGCTCCCTAGAGTATCTGCTGTTGGTGAACTTTGACAGGCATAGTGTGAGTCTGAGCATGGAGTCCAGGGCACAGTGGCTGGAGAGGGAGACACGAAGACGCAGAGAGAACTTGCCGATTGACCGAGTGGACCTGCAGACTCTGCGGAGCTCCAACAACCAGAGCGGAGGCGGTGAGTGAAATGGGGGAGTCAGCTATCCCATTGACCCACACCCAGCCTGAGCCTGCTCACTGACTGAGGAAGGAAGGGCGGAGAGCGGCAGGATCTTTCCAGGGTCACCTCTAAGACCTGCCCAGGAGCTAGAGGAGGGACCCAGGCTGGGGTCTAGAGGCCGGAGTTTAGAGGCCGGATGTCCAGACCAATAGAGGAGAGAGTGGAGCAAGTCCATTGTGCAAAGTTCGGAGAAGGGGTTGGGTCTGGTTGCACAGATTCTGATGCGGGCGGGGCAGGGGCTTTCACCATCCAGGAGAGGTATGGGTGAGAGGCTTCCTTGGACTGGAGCTTCCGCCGTGGAGTCAGGACATCTACAGCGGTCATGAGTATATCGCCCTGGTCATGGACACTTACACCTGGATGGCGGCCCCCGCGGCTTCGAACATCAAACGAAAGTGGGGTGAGGATGAGAACACCGAGGAGAGTTGGAAAGCCTTTCTGGAGGAGTGCGCGCTGTGGTTGCGCAAATACCTGGGGAACTGGAAGACGCAGCTAAGGGTGAGGTGCAGCCGTGCTCCTCACTTCTTCTCCAGCCTGCCCCGCCCCGTCTCCGGGAGCCCGAGACCTCAGCTGCCAGTGTGTGCAGTGGCCAGGGGTCGGGCTTAGCTTCGCTTTCTCCGCTCCCTCTCCGCCCTACCCTTTTTCTGCCTTATTGGCAGCTGCAGCTCGGCTCAGGACTTCCAGAATTTCAGGGCACTGACCTCGTGTCCGTATGTACTTAGGTTGTGTGTCCTCCCCTGGTCCTTGTGTCCTTGGTGGGGGCTTAGCTTCAGAGACTACAGGCATTAGGAGACTGTGGAAATCCTTTTGCTCTTTATCCCATGGTCCTCCCTTCTTCAGAAGTGTCTCATCTCACTACTTCTGTCTGAGAGGTGACTCTGCTGTAATGGGCCTAGAGCTTCTACCTTGCAGACATCTCTCTGACTGGGCTGAAGGATGGGTGATGGGGGTGGGGGTGGGGAACAACTCCAGGATGTGGAGCAATTTGAGATCAGGTCTGCGGAGATAGGACCTTCCACTTGGGATGACCTCAGGCCCCAAAGGGAAATATGCCTGCCTAGATCAGGACCAGGGACTGACTGAGCCCCTCACCCCGAAATGGGGTAAAGACAATGAAGTGTCTCTGGGAGGTGGGGAGGGGAACCATTTTCTTTTCCTCAGCAGAAAGATCTGGAGCTATGGGCTGTTTGTGGGAGGATCAGGCCTCATCTTCCACTGGAGTGGATCACTTCCTCTTTCCATGAGAGTGAATAGAGGGCTGGACTTGGAGTTGGGAAAGTCTGAATTTGAATAGACATCGAATAGACTTAGACCCCGGACAAGTTACTTTTTAGAGTCTCTTTCCTCATCTGTATAATGGGGATAATGACACAACTGTGAAAATAAAATGAAATAATACCAGATATCCCAAAGTGTCAGTGAAATTTCAAACTATTTTAAAAAGCCGTTACTGAAGCTTTAAACTGCACTGAGACTTTTGGGACATCTGGTTACCGGGAATCTGGATTTTACTGCTGCTGCTGCTGCAGAGTCACGGTCCCTTTGCAGAGGGGTTATTGTATTGTTGGAGCCACTGCTGTTGTCTTTCTCCTCCTCCTCCTCCTTCATCTCCTCTATCTCCTCCTCACTGACTTTATTGGTGGAATGGTGATCTGGAAGAAGAACTTTGCAAGTTGTATCAGCAAGGCAATGACAATATAGACGATAATTGTGTGGTTCTGTATCACAAAATGTAAGACTCTCCACATAGAAGGCAGAAGAAGGAAACCATTCATTCAGACACCAGAGAACCAGATCCCCAAACCAATAAGCCCGATCTATCACAGCAGCAAAGAATTCGATACATGATATCACAGCAGAGAACCACTCCATTCCCAAACCATCCTGCTGAGTCTTTCCCACAAACACACTCCCAGCACAGCTAGCACGCCTACACCTGCTCTCTCCCTCAGTTCTAACTGCTCTCTGATCTTTACCTGTGGCACGCTTTCTTTTTCCTCTCAACAAGCTCCTCCCACCACATGTGACTTAGGCTTCCTGGGATGTAAGCAGGTCACATGGGCCTATTAATGGGTGGGGAAGATCTTCAAATTTAAATTACCATTACACAGGTACAGAAGTCTGAACAGTAAGTCTAAAGCATGGTGGGGATTCTGGGTCCCTCTAACCAGTCTTTTCTTTGTTCCTATCCCACAAAGCCCCCAATCTCAATATAAGAGACTGAGAATAAGGGAAGTTCTAGGGCTAGAAAAGAGTAAACTTGTACATGAACAACATTTCTCTTCATCTCTCTGCCTCTGTCTCTGTGTCTTTGTCTCTCCCTTCCTCCCTGTGTGTGTGTGTGGTGTTAGTGCCTCTCAGCGGGCTAAAGGAGTGCTTCAGTAACTACTTCAGCCTCAGACCAAGTCAAAGGAAAGAACTGGGTGCCCACCCAGCAGGAGTTACAGGTCAGAATGGGAAACCTAGAGTTCTTAGTCTTCAGGTGAAGGGTATACAGTTTTCCTATATCTCTTCCTGCTGGATCCTGATCTTTCCTAGGGGAGGGGTGGGGTCACAGTTCTGAGAGCTTGACCTGGCTACAAGACAGACCAATGAATCTCTGGAGCCTCAGTATACTTGTCACTGGATTGTTTGCTATATGTTTATTGATGTATATGTTGTCTCTGTGATAGAACACATGTGTTTTGGAGAGTAGGGACAGTTTGCTTTTGTGTCCCCAGGGACTGACATAGAATAAATACTTAATACATACTTGCTTGCTGACTGATTCCAAGTGAAAAAAGCAGAAAACTGAAACCATGTAAGTGACATGGGGATAAAGGAGAAGGGCTATAATCCTTCAGACATCATTGAAAATTGTCCCTCCCTTCAATGTGCTTGCATTTGGGGGGGCGGTGTTCATCTGTATAGATAAATACAGAATTATGTACAAGATGATCATAGAAGGGCGCACTAGCAGGTGTTAGGGGAATAAGGAAAAGATTGATGTAAGAAGTTATACCTGAACTGAATCTTGAAGGAAACCAGAAACATGAGAAATTAGGAGCCAGAAGAGGAGGCTATGTTCCTGTAGCTTCATCCCTTCCCATACTCCTGAGCAACTGATTCCAGACTGGGTTTTCTCTCTCCTGTCTCTCCAGGCAATGTTAGTGCCCACAATTCAGATGTCTCTTTCACAGTAAAAGTGAGACCCTGGTGGGGGGTGGGGAGAGGGGGGTGGGCGTTTGGTAGGAAGGAAGCAAATGCAGAGAGGATAGAAATGTGAGTTGTTGGGGGTGGGGCCAGGGTTCTGGGAGTGGTGGTGAGGCAGGTTCGTCAGAACAATGAAGGTCTTTGAGGTCAAAGGTGACTTTGCTGATCTACTCTCCGTTTGTTTTTCTTCAGCTTGAGAGAGCCTTCCCTGTTTGTTGCTTGTGCTTTGTTCTCAAAGAGGACCAATGGCATCACTTGTCTTGTTTTGCTTGTGAATTGGCTTTAAGTGAGGCAGAGCTGTGTGAAGTATTCTGTGTGGGACTGAAAAAGAAATGGGTGCTCACATATTCATTTCCTTTCTCATTTCAGCTGACCCTCAAATATGTCCGTATATTAATATACTTATATTCACATATACATACAAATATGAAACATACCCACACACCATCCATTTCCAGACTCTTTTCTTCTATGAGCTTCAGTCCCAAATCACCAATTGTGTATTAGACTGGATATCCCAGAGACCTCTCAAACTCAACAAATATGTCCAAAACAAAACTCCCCCCTCCCTTCCAACTTTCCTATTTTAGTTGAGGGCACCACTGTCCTATTTTCCCTGATTTAATTCCTCCGTATTATCCTTGACTCCTCATATCATTCTCCCCACATGACCAACCACTTGCCAAATCTTGTTTCTATCTTCACAATAGCTCTTAAAACTGACCTGTTTTCTCTATAGACAGTGTTAGTTAAAGCTTTTTAAAGAAACTTCTTATCTAGATTGTTTCAATGGCCTCCTCCTTGGTCCCTCTGACTCAGTTCTCTCCCTAGTATCAGCCAAGCTCCACATTGTTGTCAAGGTGACTTTCCTCAAGTACAGATCTGGCCATGTCTGTCACTCCTGAATTCATTCAACTTCGAGAGTTTCCTATTGCCTCTGTAATGATGTAGAAATTCCTCAGTTTAGCTGTGAAAGCCCTTCCCAATTTTGCTCCCAACCAATTTTTTCCAGCCTTATTGAGCTCTAGCACTCTGCAATATGGCCAAACTGGCCTTCTCTCTGTTCCTCACACACAATACTTCATGTTCTCTCTTTCTGTCTTCCTACTGGCCATACCCCATATCTAGAATGTACTTCCTCCTTACCTTGGCCTGATAAAAATCCTGTGTTCGTTCAAGATGAAATTCAAGTACGACTTCTCTATGTGAAACCTTTTCTGATACCCTCAACTGCTTGTGTCCTCCTCAAATTTTCTGTATACATCTTTGATAGTTACTTTGTATTTATTTCTATTTATCCTCTTCGTATTTGTTCTGGTTATCCATATATGCATTTTTGTCCTGTTAGAATGTAAGCTCCTTGTCAGTAGGGATTGTTCTAACGGCTGTATTTGTATCTCTAGCCCTTAGCCCAGTGCCTATTGTCTAGAAGGTGATTAATAAATGTTTGTTGGTTGAGGAAGTGGCTCCAAGAAAGAGAAAGGAGGCTGGGGTGGGGTGAAGTTCATGTACGAAAGAAGTACTCAGATCTTTTTTTTTTAACTTGATTTGTTTTCCTCATATGTTCTCTACTTCTAGCCAATGCATGTTTATATGTGACAACTGATTTGTTACAGAGTTTCAGCTAGAGGACAGGTTACATAGTATTCCTAGATGTGTGACGGCAACAGTTGGATGGCATATTAGGCTAGCCTTTGTACTGTGGAAAATATTATACTATTTTATATCATTTTTGTAATTTCAATAAGACTCAGGGCCTGAACTACTTAACCAGGAGAAAAGCCTGATCCTAACAGTCTCTTTGTTCTCTTGTATCAACAAATCCAGATGGAGCATTTCTTGCTCTGTCCATGGCCATTAAGGGTGAAAACCTTGACCCCAGACACTATCTTGAATTATGTGACTTTTCCTTATCCTAATATTTTATGGGCATATACTATGTTGTGGAATGTTAATGGCCAATTAAACACAGAGATCCTGGGGTTGTAAATCCAATTGACACTTTGACAACTATCTAATTTGTTGTATTTACAATCTATTCCATTAAGGAAAATCCTCTTCTTGTATCATGGTTAAATATACATGGGGGTCATAAAAATGAGGTCATACAGGCTTGCTAGCTCTGCTAAAATAACGTATATAAGTTTTCTCATTGCTTTGTTCAGGCAGCCAGAGTTCATACTGTGACTCCTTGTACGTACAAGTAAGCTAGCTCCGCTATGCTTTAAGGGAAAATAATAAACAACATGGATTTTTCTATCACCTAGCTCTGTTGTTTCCTTCAACCAAATTTTCAGGTTTAACAGTACCAATCCTCTAAAGTGTTCTGCTACATGTTGTTTTATTACTGTTATGTTGTCAGAGGGAGGGTGCTTGTGTGTGTGTGTGTGTGTGTGTGTGTGTGTGTGCTCTTAAACTAATCATCATCTGAGGGCAATCAGTTGGTCTGTGAACCCCTTAGGGCCTTATATCAATATCTCCTTGAGTCCATATATTTCATCAGGTCCTAAAATTAACCAGTTATTCCTATGTGTCAGCACTGTCCTGTCTCAGAGCTCATCTAATGTCCAAACCAGTTTACCAGAGAGGGTCATGTGACTCATAATAATAGTTCATGTTTGGATTATCACAGACTGCACTTTCCTGACTTCCAAATCTTGACCTCAAAGTGAAGCAGTTTAATTCTACACTATCTCTTGATTCCCTTGCTCCTTCATTCTATCAACAATATCCTCTGCCAAGCTTCAGTCCTGGCTGAGTCTCAGCATTTGCTGCCTTATTTCCCACTCACACACTGCTGAATAAAGCTGGAGAAAGTCATGAAACCATACTGACTGGATCCACTACAAATTCATGTTAAGTAATCTTAACTGGACCCTCACTGCTGCTAGGCAATCCTTTTGCACTTTCCTAATTGACTCACAATCCCACTGTCCACAGTGGGATTTTCTTTCATCCCCCTTCAAACTTTCCATAGTTCCTCCTCCCCCCGCTCTCTCGGATGAGCACCTTGCTTCATATTTCATTGAAAATAATAGAGGCCATTCACTAAGAGTTTCCTCTTCTCATCTCCTCCTCAGTTGAAGTTTTGCAAATGCTATCTGCCACTATCTCTGCCTTCACACCAGTCTCCCATAATGAGGTGGCCATTCCCCTTGTCAACGCAAACTCCTCTACATGTACAAGTGATCTCATTCCCTCTTGTCTTCTTCAGCACATTGCTTTCTCTACCACCCCCACTCTTTCATTTATCTGCAATCCCTCTTTGTCTACTGGCTGCTCCCTTATTGCCTACAAAAATGTCCACGGCTCCTCTCTTCTTAAATAATGCTCACTTCATCCATTAAGTTCCACTGTCTATCAACCCCAATCTCTCCTCATTTTTGTAGCTAAGCTCCTTGAGGCTGTCTACATTTGTACGTCCACTTCTTTTCCTCTCACTCTCTTCTTAACTCACTACGATCTGGCTTCCCACATTATTTTTCAAATGAAACTGTTTTCTTCCATGTTAGTAAAATTCTCTTCATTGACAATCTAATGGCCTTTTCTCCAACTTCATTCCTTTTGAACTCTTTTTAAACTTTGACACAGTTCATTACCATCTTCTCCTTGATACTCTTTTCTCTCTAGTTAGCATGACACCACTTCTCCTTACTTCTCTTCCTACATATCTGACTGTTCCTTCTCATTTTCCTTTACTAGGTCCTCATCTAGGTCATATCTGATAACTTCTTCCTTACTAGCTGGCCTACAGGATTCTGTCCTGGGCTTCCTTCTCTTCTCCTTCCATACTATTTCACTTGGTGATCTCATCTCCAGTGAATTCAATTATCATCAATATTCTGGTGATTATCAGATCTACTTATCCAGCCCAACCTCTCTGCTGACCAACAGTCTCACATCTCAGCTGCCTATGGGACATCTCAAATTGGATGTTCTCATAGACATTTTCAAGTAAAAATGTCCCCAAATGAACTCATTATCTTGCTTTCCAAACTCTCCCCTCTTCCTAACTTCCCTATTATTGTTTAGAGTATTTATTTTGTTAAATCTTTCCCAATTTCATTTTAATCTGGTTCTGCTGCACTAGTGTGTTCAGGATAGATGCACCCCATGGGCTGAGTTTAGCATTTGACTTAAACCTTATTTTAGTTTCATATTTAGGTTCTCTCAACAGCACGTAGAAAGGTAATGAATGTACAGTGTAGAGCAGATATAGGACAGCTATTTATTTCCTTCCATTAAGTGATTGAAAGCAAGAAGATATGTAAGCACAGATTGACAAAGACATAAATATGCTGCAGATAAGGATAATTTTATTTTCTCATTTTCTATTTTGATTTATTCAATTTCTTTTTCTTGTCTCGTTATTACAGCTAGCATTTCTAGTACAGTATTAAATAATTGTGGTGATAATGGACATCCTTGCTTCACCCCTGATCTTACTGGGAAAGTTTCTAGTTTGTTCCCATTACAGAAAATGCTTGCTCCTAGTTTTAGATAGATACTACTTATCATTTTGAGAAAGGCTCCATTTATTCCTATGCTTTTTGTGTTTGTTTTTTTTAAATAGGAATACGTGTTATATTTTGTCAAAAACTTTTTCTGCATCTATGGAGACAATAAAATGCTTTTTTTGTTTTTGTTGTTGATATGGACAATTATGCTAATGATTTTCTTAATGTTGAACCATCCCAATATTCCTGATACAATTTGCACCTAGTCATAGTATATATACTTTGTGATATATTGCTGTAATTTCTTTGCCAACATTTTGTTTAAAATTTTTGTATTGATATTCATTAAAGAAATTAGTCTATAGTTCTCCTTCTCTGTTTTTATTTTCCCTGGTTTAGGTATCAAGACCACATTTTTATCATATAAGGAATTTAGTAGGACTCCCTCTTTACCTATTTTTTCAAATGGTTTGGTACAAGTTGCTTGTAAAACTTTTTTGTTCTGGTAATTTTTTTTCTTAGAGAGCTTATTTACAGCTGGTTTAATTTCCTTTCCACCTCCCCACCCCCAACAGAATTATTTAAGTTTTTTATTTCCTCTCAATTGAGACAATTTATATTTTTGTAAATATTTTTCCATTTCACTTAGATTGTCAGTTTCATTGACCTATAATTGGGGAAAATAGCTCCTAATAATTGCTTTAATTTCATCTTCATTGATAGTATATTCATCCCAAGGATCATCTCAAAGTACTTCTACCATTTAAATGTTTTTAGGACTTCAGTGGACAATTATCCTGTCCCAGGCAGTAATAAAGGGAAAATAAAAAGAAGAAAAAAACCAAACTACTACCCCACCAAAAAGTCAATAAAAAGAAAAGAAAGTAAAGAATGACAAAAGCCAGAAATCTTAGGCTTTTTCTCCCTCCTTTTGATGATCTGAGTCTCTGAGTTTAATGATCTAGACTAGAGGTAGAACCATATTAAAATATAATTGGGAAATGTCCCAAGGTTCTTGAGAGGACTGAATAAAATAGTGTACATGAAGACCAGAAGTATAAATAAGAGGAAACTTCCGCTGCTTCTGATGCCACTGTTATCACCATTACCACCAGCAGATGTGAATGAATGTGTGTGAGAGAGCTTTGTGAACTGTCAAGGTGCAGGCAAATGTAGGCATGGTTTATCATGGTTACCCTTCCACTACAGAGCTTATAACCATCCTGGCAGTCCTCCTCCCATTTCTTTCCCTCTTTCCCCTCTTCACTTCTTCCCAGGGGAGATATACTAGTGCCAGCCAGGGCACCTGTAGCTGTCACTCTGGAAGCAGAGACTTTCCAACACGAAAAGCCAATGAGTGGCCAAGAGAGCTGAACAAAAGCAGGCAGCTCGCAGGGTGGGAAAGACTAGTTTAACTCTTGACTGAAGCTACCCTTTCCTCTTCCCCTCCTTTCCAAAGAGCACTATTTCTTCCCTCCTTTGGGAGCTCTTGACTGTCACATGTGCCATTGGCTGGTCCAAGGTCCCACTGTTAGCCCCAGAGAATCTCTTCCAATCAACAAAGATCTTGTTTCGTGACATTTTAGATGCTAGGCAGATGAGACTGTCACAAGTTGAAGCTCAAGGCAGACTTCATGGCCTCACCCAGTATTTTCCATACTTTATATATTGATCCTCACCCCCTTAAAAACATCAAACTCACACCACTTACAGTTTTAAACAATAAGTTTTACTACATGAAAATTTTAAACACTTTTTCATGGTTTTCAAGTCATTTCAATTTTTGTGAAGTCAAGGTTTTTGGAATCCAAATTATTTTAATTATACTATACAAAATGAACGATGTTGACAAATATAACAGATGATACAACAGATGTCTTAGTAACTTAACTTTTAATATAAAGATTAACATTATGTTTATACAGGACAAGTTCCAGCATCAAGGACTGGGAAATATAGTCTGTGTATGTCTTGAGCCAATGCTAACTGAAAGTGATGTTGATTGGACTGAATTCATTGTCAGAGAGAGCAATTTTGCTTCGTTAGCCTAATTTTGGTGACTGATTGCAAATTCACTTTTATATTTAAAAGCTGGATTTATTTGTGCCAGAGTTGTACTGAATAGCATCCAATAATTTTGGTAATTGCCTCTCTTCTCAGAATCCCTCCTCCCCCAAAGAAAAGAGTCTTACACCCTTCTTTCCCAAGGTAGACACATCTCTCCACTTAGTTTAGAAAACTGTACATGTGTGAAATCAGCTGGCCAGAATTGGGGGTGATTTGTAAGGGAAGGGAGAGAAGCATCATAGGAAGACTGAAGGGTAGAGAAGGGCACCTCTACAGGCTCCTTGTCCCCATCTGATTTTCCATCCCCTTATGCACTGTCCTGGTAGTGGCTGGCCCTAGACATGATCTCAGGATTCAGTGTTACCCCTCTGTTCCCTCCAGACCAACCCAACTCATCGCTATCCCAGTCCGTATCGTCTGTACCTCCCTTCAAAGGGTGATGCCCTCATTCACTATCTCCACCTCTTTTCCAGAACTCTCTAAAACTATGTAGTATCTTCACACCTCAGTCCTTCACCCCACAGGTCAGTTTTTTTGGGCCTGACCATACTTTAGCCTTTCCGTCTCCTTTAGATACTCCCCATCCATTCACTATTTAAAAAAAAAAAAATTACTTCTTTTTTTTTTTAAATCATGTACATTTCCCATCATATCCTTTCTCCTCCCTTTTCCCAGACAGCCATCCCTTAAAATAAAGAATAAAAAAGAGGAAAAGACAGTTCAGCAAATTTAATCACCATCTAGAACAAGTCTGATAATATTTAATGTTCCACAGACTGTTCCCCACCTTGCAGAAAAGCAAAAGGTGTCTTTTGTGTCTTCTTGGGGGCTAAGCTTGATAATTATAATCTAGCAGCATCCGGTTAAAACCTCACAGTAACTGCCATCAAAGTCCTTCCGGAGTGGCATAGACAGAGGCGGTGACCAATACAGGAATGAGGTTAGATTTTCAAGTAAAAGAATTTCCGATTCTTTGACTTAAAGATTTTGGGCGCCCCCTTGTGGGCGACTCAGGTCAGGGATCCCGAGTTTGGGGCCTCAGTACTGGGAAGTGAAAGTGAAACCCCAGCTCTGGGGTTGGGGACTGAGGCAAAAAGGAAAGAGATAAAGGGGAGTGGAGACCCAGAGCGGACCCTGCAGACACACCAGGACGCTGCTCAGCACCCGGACCGTGCGGCGAGCTCCGCTCCAGCTGCAGCCCAGGAGTCCGTGCTGCGAGCAGGCAAGTCCTCGCAGGGGCACCCCGGTGGAGTTAGGGATTGGGAAGGTGGGGCGGAGGATCATATTTGGAGGTTTTAAGAGGTGTCCCCCTCCCTTTCATCATCAGCAGATGTTAGGGGAATTCTCTGTCCCTCCCTCTCAAGAAGCAGCACCAACCCCTGAGCCCCAAAGAAGTGGAAAGAGCTCTGGCGGTGGGGAGCTCACAGCTGAACTCTGGCTCGACCACGTACTCTCCGTGTGACCCTGGGCAAACCACTTCATTTCTCTGAGCCTCAGTTTCCTCATCTGTAGAAACACCAGGGGTTGGACTGGAATGATCCCTATGGCCCCGAACAACCCTAATTCCAAGGAGCCTGTCAATCAAGCTATGACTGAGAACCTCCTGAGGAGTATGGGGTTGAGCTAGGGAGCTAGGGAAGGAAGTGATCTTGGGTAAGGGATAAATGGTGGACTTGATTGGAGGTGTTGCTCCTTAGAATAATATCTTTCATTGTTATATTATAACTATAGAATATTATTGTTATATTAATAATAATGTTATAATTATGATAATATAATAATATCTCTCATTCTTTCATAGGCCCCAGCATGCGGCTCCCTGCCCTGAAGCCCTGGGCTCCCCTCCTCCTGACTGACCTGATCCTGCTTTGGTTGTTGCAAGGCCTGCTGGGAGCTCTCATCCCTCCAGGGCTCCATGTCCTCTGGCTGGAGGGGGCTTTTCGAATGGGGGCCATGTGGGGGGTGCTAAGTTTATTGGGAGAGTGTGGGAAGGTAGGGGAACAATTGCCTATCTTGTGTCTGAGCACCCCCCTGTTCCTGTCCCTGAGGGCCCTGGTTGCAGGGACCTTGAGTGCTCCCCCTGTGCTCCTAGCCTCAGCCCAATGGACCTGGCTGCTGGCGGCTTATGGAGGAATGGGACTGGGCTGGGCTGTGTGGAAGGTGCTGAGTCCCTCAGAAGCCCCTCCCTCAGCACAGGAGAAGGAGCAAGTCCTGGAGAACAAAGCCATGATGTGGAGGCTGCTGAGGCTGTCCTGGCCTGACTTCCCCTTCCTTGTTGCTGCTTTCTGCTTCTTGGCTGCTGCAGTCATAGGTAAATGGACAAGGTGGGACTGTGTGGGGGATAGCATGAATTTAAATGAACATGGAAAAGGGTCCTTGATGTTGCTCATCTGCTCATGCCCCACTCCAGGTGAGATGTTCATCCCTCACTACACTGGTCGTGTGATTGATATCCTGGGCCAGGACTTTGACCTTGATGCCTTTGCCACTGCCATCTTCTTCATGTGCCTCTTCTCCCTTGGAAGGTTAGTGACTTGGTAGGGGTGGGAGGAGGTAGGGAAGTCATATCTATCTTCTTTAGGGCTCTGCTACTTGCTGTCTGTGTGACCTTGAGACAATTACTTCATATTTCTGGCCCTTAGTTTCCCCATCAATAAAATGAAGGGGATTGGACCAGATGCTAACAATCCCACATCCTGTGATTCCGAGGGATTTGTCATCACCCAAACCTTTTATAATATCCATTGGCCAGCTGCTCCTAGGTGCAGACTCTGCCCTCCTGAAAGGCAGGGAAAAGATCTCTCTCACAAGGCTTGGATCTGAGAATGTTATTTTTTTAGATGCTCCTATTCTGAGGTAGGAGACATGGACCCCATTCCCCCTCAGGGAGCACCCATTCTAATGAGGAATTACATTTTCATCTTTGGAAAGTTCTTTTTCTGTTGATGCAGATGAAATAACCTGTAGTCCCTGAGCTACGCTTGATGGGGGAGACAAGGAGACATTTGACAAAGGGTTCAATAACATATAAATGTACTCATTCAATTTTTTATTCATTCAGAAGTATTTATTTAGCGTCAGACAGTGGGAACACTATTTTGCCCTAGTACTCTCCTGCCTTCTCTACCAGGAGATGGGAGGTATGGCACTTTATCTACTCTCCAGGACCTTCCTGGCTTTTTTTAGATATGCAGTTTCATTTCCTTTCAGTGACCTTTCCACGTACACTGTGGTGGTCACTGTATATAGTGTTCTCTTGGTTCTGTTTATTTCATCTTGTATCAGTTTATAAAAAATCTTCCCATGTTTCTCAGAATCCCTTGTATTTCTTACTGCACAATCATGTTCCATTAGAGTCATGTAACTTTGTTTTTCATTCTCCAGCCAATGGGTCCTCATTGTGTTTACAGTTCTTTGTTACTGTCAAAAGTGCTATAGGAATATTTTGGTATATTTTGGACCATTGTTTCTGTTCTTGATTTGCTTAGGGTATAAGCCTAATAATTGTGGGCTCACTGAGTCAGAAGGTTTGGATAGTGCAGCCAGAACCATTGGACCAATTCACAGCCTCACCTACAGGATATTAGTGGGCCTGCCTTCCGACAGGCCCTCCAACATTTGACCATTCTCATTTTTTGTCATCTTGGCCAGTTGTATTTCACCACCTCCACTTCCAGACATGCTCAGGACTTCCTATGTCAAAAGAAGCTCATGCTTGTTTATATTGTACCTTCTATTATTTTTATTCTATTATTATCTATTATCTATTTTCCCTTCTATTAGTATTATTGAGTTCCATTGCTAATCTTCTGGGATGACCTACATCCACTGCCTCCATTTCCTCATCTTCCTTAACTCTTTGTCATCTGTCTTTTGTCCCATTACTTTACTGAAACACTGTTCTCAAAGGTTATCAACAACTTACTTGTTTCCAAATCCAAGCCCATTTCTAAAATTTAATGCTTTATTTTTTGTAGCACTTGACATGATTGATCACCCCTTCCTCCTGTCACTCATTGCACTGCACTTTTACATTTCTAACTATACTCTTTCCTTTTTTATGGGCATGATCTCCAGATCTTTTAATGTGAAAATTCCCTAAAACTCAACTTTTGTCTTCAGACATCCTTATTCTGTACTTTTTGGCCTGATTTATACTCATGGTTTCACACTTACCTCCATTCTGATGATTCCCAAAGCTATGTCTCTAGTCCTGATGCCTCACCTAAGTTCCAGGCTTTCATCTTAAAATGCCTTCTAGACATCTCCTTTGGATATCCCTGTGTCTCCTCGACTGAATATATCCCAAATCAGTCTCTCTCTCTCTTTTAAAAAATCTTATTTTTGTTTATTTCATTAAATATTTTTCCAATTACATTTAAGAAATTTTAAGTTTTGAATCCTCTCCCTCACTTCCAAGCCTTCTCCTCCATGACAAGTCAGACAATTTGATATCAATCATATATGTGTGGTCAAGAAAATGTATTTTCATATTAGCCCTGTTGTAAAGAAAAATGCAAACAAAATAAAACAAAGGTAAAGAAAGTTTTAAAAAGTATACTTCAGTCTTCATTCAGAGTTTATCAGTTTTCTCTCTGGAGGTGGATAGTATCTTTCCTCATGGGTCCTTTGGAAATTTCTTGCATCGTTGTCTTGATCAGAGTAGCTAAGTCTGTCACAGTTGATCATCCTTACAATATTATCATTTCTGTGAACAGTGTTCTCCAGGCTCTGCTCTCTTCACTTTGCATGAGTTTGTCTAAGTCTTCCCAGGTTTTTCTGAAACCATCCTGCCCATCATTTCTTCTAGCAGAATTGTATCACAATCATATCATGACAATCACACACCACAACTGGTTCAGTCATTTCCCCAATTGATGGTCTTCCCCTTGATTTCCAATTCTTTGTTACCACAAAAAGAGCTGCTATAAATATTCTTTGTACAAATAAGTCTTTTTCCATTTTCTTTGATCTCTTTGAGATACAGACCTAGTAGTGGTATTGCTGGGTCAAATACAGCACGGTTTTATAGCTCTTTGTGTGTAGTTCCAAATTGTTCTCCAGTACGTCTGGACTAGTTCATGACTGCATCAGCAATGCATTAGTGTCCCAATTTTTCCACATCCCCTCCACCATTTTTCATTTTCTTTTACTCTAATGTTAGCCAATCTGATAGGTGTTAGGTGGTACCTCAGAACTGTTTGAATTTGTGTTTCTCTAAGAAGAAGTGATTTAGAGCATTTTTTTTCATGTGACTATCCATACTATTGATAGCTTTGATTTCTTCTTTTATAAAATACCTGTTCATATCCTTTGACTGTTTATCAACTGGGGAATGGTTTTTATTTTTATGAATTCACTCAGTTCCCTATGTAATTGAGAAATGAGACCATTATCAGAGAAACTTGCTATAAAATTTTTTTCTGAGTTTCCTGTTGTCCTTCTATTTTTAGCTGCCATTAATTTTGTTTGTGCGAAAGAGTTTTCAATTCATGTACTCAAAATTATCTTTTATATTTCTCATAATCTTCTCTATCTCTTATTTAGTCATAAACTCTTCTCTTATTCATAGATCTGACAGGTATAAATTTCCATGTTCCCCTAATTTACTTATGATATCACCCTTTAGATCTAAATCATTTATCTGTGTTGACCTTATCTTTGTGTATGGTGCGAGATGTTGGTCTATGCCTAGTTTCTGCCAAACTGATTTCCAGTTTTCCCAGCATTTTTTTCAAATGGTGAGTTCTTACTGCCAAAGCTTGGCTCTTTGGGTTATCAAACACTAGATTATTATGGTCATTTACTACTGTGTGTCATGTACCTAATCTATTCTACTGATCAGTCACTCTATTTCTTAGCCAGTAATAGATTTTTTTTGATGATTACCACTTTGTAATATAGTTTGAAATCTGGAACTTCTAGACTATCTTCTTTAACATTTTTTCCCATTGATTTCCTTGATATTCTTGACTTTTTGATCTTCCTGATGATATTTATTACTATTTTGTCTAGCTCTATATTTGGTAGTTTGATGGGTATGGCACTGAATAAGTAAATTAATTTAGGGAGCATTGTCATTTTATTATATTGGCTTGGCCAATGGGTAACTAATATTTCCCCCGTTGTTTAGATCTGTCTTTATGTGAAAACTGTTTTGTAATTATGTTCATGCAATCTCTGGGTTTGTCTTGGCAGGTAGGTTCTCAAATATTTTATATTGTCTACACTTATTTTAAATAGAATTTTTCTTTTTATCTCTTCCTGATAGATTTTGTTGGCGGTATATAGAAATGCTGACAATTTACATCCTGCAACTTTGCTGAAGTTGTCCATTGTTGCAACTGTTATTAGTTGATTCTTTAGGATTTATTCTTTAGGTATCCCATCATATCATCCACACAGAGTGATAGCTTTGTTTCCTCATTGCCTATTTTTATCCCTTCATTTTCTTTTTCTTGTCTTATTGCTAAAAGTAGCATTTCTAGTACAATATTGAATAATAGTGGCAATAATGGACATCCTCACTTCACCTCTGATCTTATTGGGAAGGTTTCTAGCTTATCCCCATTACAGATAATGCTTGCTCTTGGTTTTAGATAAATACTACTTATTATTTTAAGAAAAGCTCCTTTGATTCCTGTACCTTCTAGTGTTTATACTGGGAATAGGTGTCATATTTTGTTCAAGGTTTTTTGCATATATATGCGGGTAGGTGGTGTACTGGATAAAACACTGAGTTTAGAATCGGGAAGGCTCATCTTCATGAGTTCAAATCCAGTTGAAGACACTTCTTAGCTGTGTGACTCTGGGCAAGTCACTTAATCCTGTTTGCCTCAGTTTCCTCATCCATAAAATGAGTTGGGGGAGGAAATGGCAAACCATTCCAGTATATTTTCCAAGAAAACTCCAAATGGCATCATTAAGAGTTAGAATGAGACTGAGCAACAAAATTGACAAAATCATATGATTTTTATTGTTTTTATTGTTGATATGGTCAGTTATGCTGATAATTTTTCCAATATTCATCCAGCCTTGCATTCCTGATATAAATCCCACCTAGTCATAATGTATGATCTTTGTATTATATTGCTGTAATCTTTTTGCTAGTATTTTATTTAAATTTTTGCATCAATATTAAGGAAATGGATCTATGGTTTTCATAGACTCTCTCTGGTTTAGGTATCAAGCCCCTATTTTTGTCATAGAAGGAATTTGGTGGGACTATTTCTTTACCTATTTTTTCAGATAGCTGATATAGTATTGAGATTAATTGTTCCTTAAGTGTTTGGTAGACTTCGCTTCTAAATCCATCTGGTCCTTGGGATTTTTTCTTAGGGAGATCTTTGATTACTTGTTCAATTTCTTTTTCTAAGATAGGGCTATTTAAGCATTCTATTTTTCTCTTCTGTTAATCTTGGCAGTTTATATTTTTGCAAATATTTATCCATTTCACCTAGATAATCAATTTTAGTGCAATATAATTGGGCAAAATAATTCTTAATAATTACTTTAATTTCATCTTCATTGGTTGTGAATTTCCCTTTCCTTTCCTTTTTGATACTAGTAGTTTGGTTTTCTTCTTTTTTAAAACAAATTAACCAATGGTTATCTATTTTATTGGCTCTTTCATAAATCCAGCTCCTAGTTTTATTTATTAGTTTAATAGCTTTTTTAACTTTCAATTTTGTTTATCTCTCCTTTGATTTTCAAGATTCCATTTTGCTGTTTAAGCAGGGATTTTTAAGTTGTTCTTTTTCTAGCTTCCTTAGTTGCATGCTTAATTCATTGATCTGCTCTTTCTTTCATTGATGTACACACTTGGATATACACATTTTCCTCTAAGTACTCCTTCGGTTGCATCTTGCAAATTTTGGAATGCTGTCTCTGTTGATTATTTCTCCAATTTATTCTTTGACCTCACCCTTAGGATTAGATTATTTAGTTTCCAGTTAACTTTTAATCTATGCTTCCATGGCCCTTTATTAAATGTAATTTTTTGTAATCTTTAGTAAGATGTAGTTTATCTACTTACCCTTTTCAATTATGTCTATTTTTGTTTTGGCGTCACCTGAGGCTTGCTGCTTCAGTAAGGTTAATTTGATCTGTGAGAGTCTGTTGTTTCTGGCTTCTTCTTTTCAGGAGTTGTCTCCCCAAATGATGGCCACGATGACTGGCCTAGAAACAGGACTGGTGGTCAGGGGTCTGATGCCAATTTCATGACTTCTGTGTTTATCTGATGGCAGTTGGTCAGTCATCATTGCCAGTTGTGATGAGGAAGAGGGGCCCTATCTCCATCATGATTTCTCTCTTCACTAATGGCTTCGGGGAAGCTGGTCTGGTGGTTGAGAGAAAAAGCTCTTCCCAAGGCTATTAGGTTCTTTGTTTGTGCTATTCTTTTCACCCTGTGTTAGATGCCTTCCTGCCTTCTTTCAGCCTGTCTAAATCCTAGCCATCTCAAGACAAAATTGTTTCCTATAAAATGGTTGCTGACTACCCTGACCACCCTCTTCTCTTAATAATTCTTATATCACTTCTTATCTATTCCATGAATTTTTGTACTACTTTATATATGATTTATACTGTATCATAATTTTTTGCCAAGTTCGTAAATAAATTGATAAGTCTTTGAAGGTAGGAACAACTCTTTGGTGGTAGCATGACCCTTTGCCCTTCAGAAGAGAGAAGAAAGTCCCTATTTGGTGTGGTTATCATTTCTGGGCAATTGTTTATGAAAGTGTGTAACTCTTGGTGTGTGAAGATTTCCATGTTGGTGTGAGGCTGACCCATGAGCCAGAAAGTTAGTCTAATGCTGTCACTTGACTGCTCCTGTTCATAAAAGGGGGGAAAGCCTACGCAGTGCACAAGTGGGCTCTGGGTAGGATTTCAATCTCTCAGGCAGGACTGAGGTGAAAGAACGGCGTTTGGAGATGCGTGTCCTCTTAGCTCTATCAACCAGATTAGCTTTCTGGTTGGACTTGAATTGAATTAGTTCATAGCAGCTTCATTTCACAGAACTCATTCCATTCTGTGCTTCCTATTCCTTCCTTCCTTCTCCCCCCCCCCTCTCTCTCTTCATTTGGTTTTGTTTTCTTTTAGCATCTCAGTAAAGGCTGAGAGACAGCTAGGTGGTATGGTCAACAGAACAGTGAGCCTAGAGTCAGAAAAACCTGAGTTCAAATGCCTTACTTCCTAGCCATGTGACCTTGGGCAAGTCACTTAACCTTTGTTTGCCTCAGTTTCCTCACCTGTAAAATGGAAATAATAAGAACATCTTCCTCCTAGGGTTGTGTTGAGGATGAAATGAGATGATATTTGTTAAAGGACTTCACACAGTTCCTGACACAAAGTCAGTGCTATATAAATACTAGCTTTTATTGTCATTACTTTCTGTGAAAATCTTCCGTGTCTTTGCTGAACTAATAGGAAAAGGGGTTTGTTTCCCTTGTGTAGATAGAGAAGAATCTTTAGGGACCTGCTGGCAGTGAATCAACCAACTCTAGAATTCAGAGAGCACCAGGAAAATTGGGGCAGAGAATAAGAATCTAGGCAAGATAATCAGATAGGTTGGGGGGGTGCAGATCTTCTGACGGTGCTATCTCATCACACCATGCCCTTCACTTCTCCTATAGCCCCAGCAGCCTGCAATGGAGAGCTGAACACAAAACAGGTCCTCAGAATGTCAGTGGAATTGAATTCTACTGCCCTCCCTCTTCCACTTGGGTTTCTCCTGCCATATCTCCGCTCTATCCCCATCCGTCCATTATCTCACCCATTCTTCCTGGTGCCATTTTCCCTGTTTCCCTCTCCTGGGTCCTCTTATGTCTCTCCCTCACCCATATCCCTCCTTCTTCACTGACTTTCTCCTCTCTTCCTCATTCATTCTTCCCATGTCTCCACAGGCTCACTCTTTCCCACCTGTATTGCTCCTCATGCTTTTGTCTTTCTCACCCCCCCAGCTCATTGTCTGCTGGATGCAGAGGAGGCCTCTTCATGCTCGTCCTGTCCCGAATCAATCTGCGTATTCGGCGGATGCTCTTTTCCTCTCTGCTTCACCAGGATCTCACCTTCTTCCAGGAGACCAAGACAGGTGGGGTTCAGAGCCTGGATCTTTTGTTCCTCTGGGCTTTCCTAACCCCTCAGGGTCTGTTTCATGCCCTGCACTCCCTTCTTCCATAGTTGAATGTACAGTGAGCTGGGTCCCTGTCAGAGTGAGTTGTTGTGACCTGATCTCTCTCCCCCAAGTAGAGGGGAGGAGGCGGAGGCATTGAGGAAGTTCTTTCAGTTTTGATGACCCTGAGGGTGAGCTGCCCCAAATGTGATTTCTGGGTCATCTGTCCCATTCTGGAGCATAGCCTCATTCTTTCTTCCCCAGGGGAGTTAAACTCACGCCTATCTTCGGACACCAATTTGATGAGTCGTTGGCTCCCTTTAAATGCCAATGTGTTCCTTCGGAGCCTGGTAAAGGTCATAGGACTGTATGGCTTCATGTTCAGTCTCTCACCTCGACTCACCCTCCTCTCCCTGCTTGAAGTGCCCCTCTCAGTGACTGCTGAGAAGGTCTACAATACCCGACGTCAGGTACATGTGGGCAGAAGCACAGCTTAGGGAAGAGGCATAGGCTGGTGCTGGTTGGATGGCCTGCAGGAGGAACCTTGGGAGACAGAATTAGGATAAAGGTAGGGGAAGGAGAGAGCTGGGATTGGGGTGGGGGTGGGGAGCTCCAATATAGGAGATAGGATGCTGGGCTGTGTGGAGGGGGTCTCCTTTGCTTCACTCACCTTTCCTCTGATACCTTCTCTCCAGGCAGTCCTGCAGCAGATCCAGGATGCAGTGGCAGAGGCTAGACAGGTGGTGAGGGAGGCAGTGGGAAGCCTGAAAACTGTGAGGAGTTTTGGAGCAGAGGAGGATGAGGCCCAGCGCTATGAGGAAGCCTTGGAGCACAAGCGTCAGCTAGAATGGCGCCGAGACTGGGAGCGAGCGGTGTATCTGCTCTTCAGGAGGGTGAGCCAGGTCAAACAGCTTAGTGGGACATGGCCAAGGGGGTTCAAAGAGAGTAAGTATAACCTTAGGTGATGCTGCTTTCAGCCTCTGATCTCTGATATGTGACCCTCTCTCCTCCACTTCTAACCCCTTGGTCCCTCTTTCCTAATTACTATCATCCCCACTAGTCTCTACAGTAAGAGGGATAAAGAATGACCAGCCCCATCCTCAGTCCATTTTCCTCTTCTCCCTCAGAGCCTTCAGCTGGGGATGCAAGTGTTAATGCTGAATTGTGGGCTAAGGCAGATCTTGGCTGGAGAGCTCACCAGAGGGGGCCTTGTCTCATTCCTGATCTACCAGGGGGATGTGGGGAGTTTTGTGCAGGTAAGGCAACAGACTCTTGTTCTGTCTTTATTTCAGTTTCAGGCTTTGCTGGGGGTGGGATGCCAAGTTATGAAATGCTGGTTTTCCATACACCTGATTCTCTGTGGGGAAACAGTGGTGTCGCTATAGCTTTGTTATTGAAGAATTAGGTCTCAGTGGCTCTAGGTTATGACTCTGTATCATCACATTTCTCTAGGCTCTCGTGTACATCTGTGGGGACATGGTGAGCAATGTGGGTGCTGCAGAGAAAGTTTTCCGATACCTGGACCGTGAGCCACAGATGCCTCCTCCTGGGACACTGGCCCCTCCTTCCCTGCAGGGCCTTGTGGAATTCCAGAATGTCTCCTTTGCCTATCCCATTCAGCCAACCAAGCCTGTCCTCCAGGTGCCTGAGATTGGGAGGATACCCAGGATCCAGTTTTGTGGCCCTCAGCTTTCTGTTATGTGAAAGGGGTGGGGGGGGCTGACCCTGGTCTTTAATCCTGACTTTCCCGAGTCCCAAGATGGTGATTACCTCAAGGTGAGGGAGGAGGTCTTCATCCATTTCTCTCATTGACTATTGCCTCTTTTCCCCTTCCCTTCCAGGGAGTGACATTCACTCTGCACCCTGGGAAGGTGACAGCCCTGGTAGGGCCCAACGGGGCTGGGAAGAGTTCAGTGGCTGCATTGCTACAGAATCTGTATCAGCCCACAGGGGGCTGGCTGCTGCTGGATGGGGAGCCCTTGACCCAGTACCAGCACCAGTACCTGCATTCACAGGTGACTAGGGATAAGGAGGAGAGGGAGATGAAGATGAGGAAGGAAACACTGTGAAAAATAGGGTGGGTGGGGCTGGGAAAGAGAGAAAGAGATTTTTTCTTCTAAAGAAATATGGAGTGGGGGAGGGTCCGTTGGGTCCCTGTCTGGGGTTAGCTCACCCAGTGTCCCCTTCCCACATAGGTGTCTGTGGTTGGGCAGGAGCCTGTGCTGTTCTCAGGCTCTGTGAGGGACAACATTGCCTATGGACTGGAGAGCTGTGGGGATGATGAGGTGAGGGCTGCTGCCCAGGCAGCCCATGCTGATGGATTCATTGCCAATATGGAGCATGGACTGGACACAGGTACCTTCACCAATCTTCAAGACTGTGACAATGAGTTTCTAGATAAAAAAGAACTTGACCATTCCCTAATGAAGTCATTAGGGTGCCAGTGGGTATATTAACATCAAAACTGGCAGTGTTCCCTATCTTTCCTTCTACCCTGGGTCGTCTTAATTGTATAAAAGTACTTTGGGCCTACTTACCTAGAGCTTTTGCATATGACACCATGTGATTTGTGTGGAATATGATGCCACCTCTCCCTGGATGGCACCATTGGACATACATCCCTATGACTCTCTTAATCTGACCTGAGGGGAAATGACCGAGGCTAAGGTTGGAGACTAAAGAGTGTTTCCTCTACATGGAATAGTCATTGACCCCATCTCTGAGGAAGGGCATATTCTCTGTCTCTTCAGCTGTGGGGGAAAAGGGAAGCCAGTTGTCTGCAGGACAGAAGCAGTGTGTGGCCATCGCTCGGGCCCTGGTGCGGAATCCCCGTGTCCTCATCCTGGATGAGGCCACCAGTGCCCTGGACATGGAGTGTGAGCAGGAGGTAAGGGCAAAGATCTGGGGAAGAGTCAGAATTCTCAAGGCAAATGAGGTCAGGGCCTGAGCCACATATGGCAGTGGTTTAGGTATAGGCAGAGCTGACAGGGGCTGTGTGGGTCAAGGGAGATGGGGGCAAGTAAGCCCGGGCCATGTGTCTCCAGGATTTGGGATGATTATGGACCCTGAGAATGAGGAGGATGGTAGGGAAATTGTGTGTGTGTGTCTCCTCTCTGTATTCTGTATCCTACTGGATAGAACACAAGTAGATATCGGATATTGGCAGTAGTGGGGGGGGGCGGTCTCCATGGTTCCCTCTCGTTTTTCTTTCAAATCCTGCCCTATCCACTGATGTGCCACATTTCCCTTTTTGTCTTCGGTGCAATAAGCAGTGTTGGGGTAGGTATGGAGGTTTTAGTGTTTCTTTCTCTAATGCCCAGTCTTTTCACCCTCAGCTCCAGCAGAAGATGCTGCAGGGGGGTCGGGCTGTGCTGGTGATCGCACACCGGCTGCAGACAGTGCAGGCTGCTGACCGCATCCTGGTGCTGGATCAAGGGAAGGTGGTGGAGCAGGGGACCCACACTGAGCTCATGGCCCAGAGAGGCCTCTATCATCGCCTGGTGCAGCGACAGCTTGAGGACTGAGTCCCTGGAGGAAGGTGGGGGGAGTTTTCTATACAGTGTTGGGTTTGGGTTGGGGTCAAGGTCTAAGGCAATCCTTGCTCTGAGTGTCTCTAGCTTGGACTCCTGTATAATAGCCACTCTAGCTGGGGAAATGATGGGGCCTTAGACAAGAGGTACCCCCAGGGTTATCCCTTTCAAGAGACTATGTTGTTTGCCTATTTCTCTTCAGAGTCCTGCATACCTATGTGTGGGCATACCTGTCAATAAATTATTTCTCCAAGGATGAACATGGTGGTGAGGAAGAGAAGTCTAACATGATGTTAGTGCTAGGTTCTGCATGCTTCTGGAGAGAAGGTCTGAGCTGGGCTTGCTGAACTTTCTTATGGTATTTTGTGTTGTTTTTATTCCAGGTTCTCAGGGCCAACTCAAGGTATGGTCCTGCAAGCTGTCAGTGTTCTCAAAGTGGTCTGGTCAAGGGCAAAAACTGATTTTGCCCCCTGGTCTTAGCTGTGCGACTTCCTGACATGGGATTGAATCTAAGCCGTATGGATAAAGTTCAGCTTGAAAAATAAAAACTCAAGAACCTCTTGGAGAATAATGAAGAAAGTGGGAAGGAAGTGAGCCTAGTGGCAACAGATCTCAAATTATACTGCAAAGTTGTAATTGACAATAGTGATTTTGTACTGGTTCCATCAGAGGAACAGATTAGGTATGCAACATGTAGAAGCAATGGACAGTACAGCAGAGTGTTTGACAAACCTAAAGACCTCAGCTACTGGAGGGAGAGCTAATTTTTCAACAAACCAGTCTGGCAGAAACTAGGTCTAGACCAACATCTCACATCATATAACAAGTTCCAGATGAATCCATGGCTTAGACATAAAGAGTGGCATCATAAACACTGAGAGGAGCAAGGAAGAAATTACCTTCCCAATCTATAGAAAGGAGAATGGTTCCTGACTAAACAGTGGGTAGAGAGGATGACAGAAGGTTAAACAATTTTCACTACACGAAATTAAGAGTTTTTTGCAAACATAAAATCTGTGTAGCTAAAAATAGAAAGGGAAGGAGGTAACTGGAGAGAATTGTCATACTAAATTTTTCGATGGGTCTTATTCCCAAGATATATAAAGAACTGACTCAAATTTATAAAGTTAAGAGCATTCCCAACTGATAAATGGTCACAGGATATGAATAAGTAATTTTTAAAGGCAAATATCTAAACTATCAATAGCAATATGAAAAACACTCCCAATTATTATTATTAATTAGAGGAATTAAAGTTAAGCAACTCTGTGGTTCCATTGCTCATTCATCCAATTGGCAAAGTTGACAGAAAAGGAAAGTGACAAATGTTGGAGGGGCTGCAGCAAAGTAGGCACATGAATGTGCTGGTGATGTAGCTGAACGTTATACAGCGCCCCTGGAAAGCCATTTGGAACTACGATGAAAAAAATCGTTAAACTGTGCATACCCTTTGAACCAGCAACACCACTCCTAGCCGTATCCCTAAAGAGTTCAAAGAAAGAGAAATAGGTCTTATATGAAAAAAAAAAAAACATTTGTAACAACTCTTTTTTGTAGTAGCAAGAACTTGAAATAGAAGAGTTAGGGAATGGTTGAAAAAATCGTGATATGTTAAAGTAACAGAATACTCTATTATCACTATGATGTATTAATACATACATATATAGATATACTTGCAATATAATTACAAAGTATTAAAATGTATTTACGACATATAGGAAAACTTAGGCCTGGGGAGAACTGATCCGCTAGTCACACACAAGATGTCAGAAAGGGATCTAGACCTCCGATTTCCTGAATGCTAGCCCAGAAATCTTGCCTTTACAACAGGCTGTTTCTCTTGGGCAGTTATTTTGCTTTGATCCTTTTTAAACAGCCAGCAAAACAAGGAGGCAGAGCTGACATTTAGGAGTGGGGAAAGCAGGCATTTCCAATTTAACAGAATTTTTCATCGGTTTGTACCCACACATATGCTTCACCCCATGAAACCATGAGATGCTGAAACGTCACTGGTCACTGACCGGTCTGGTTCGGGAAGGTTCCTATTCAAGGAAAAAAAAGCATGCTTTCCTTTAAACCCCAGGACTTCCCAGTGACGGCCAGTCCTGTGACTGAGGGCTGACGTGAACTCGTGCCTAAGGATATATGTAGGGGTGGAGGAGGGGGATGAAGCCTCTTCACTAGGTAGGAAAGGTTCAAGCGTTATGTTTCCTTATCCAGCCCCCATCCCACCCCTCCCACTTCTCCTGGACTCTTGCGCTTAGTGTCTTCTGCGACAAAATATGTCAAAGATGCGGACTTGCTGCCGGCTGTGAAGTCGATGTTACCGCTTTCCCCCCAGGTTTCCTCCATCTTTCCAGAGAGCACCTTCTTCCCCTGCTGTTTCCCTGTCTCCTCCCCTTCTTTCTGTCTCTCATTATTTCCCTACCCTGATTCAGCCACAGAATTTCCTGTTAGAAGTTAGGGGAGGGAGGGAGGGAAGGAAGGAGGTGGAAAGGAGGGAGGTGGGGAGGAGGTGAATGTCTTCCAGCTAATGACTTTACCGAACTTTCACTTCCTAGAGAAAGCAAAAGTTTGAATTCTTGATCTTTCTTGTCCTACGCCAGGATAAGAAGAGGGCTAAAGTGGTTAGGAGACCCTACACTGAATTTTATCATGTTTAGACATACGGAGCAGACAATTGTTTGAATTTGGTGCCCTCTGCTGGTCAAATAAAACCTACTGTTTGGACCTCTTCCTTAGTTCAAACAAAGGTCCTGTCTTTGAAAGGGGATCATTGGGCTCTGCTTCCAGAGACAGAAGGGAAAGTACCAGTAGTGGGACCCAACGGTGCTTCTCTTCTTATCCTTTATGCCTTAATTTTGCTTATGCAGAAGCCTTTTCAGTTTCATGCAACCAAAATGATCATTTTTGTCTTGTGTAATTGTCTCTATCTGTTGTTAAGATTTCATCCCCTACCCAGGTCTTTGAAATGAATGAATCAATCTCTCTCTCTCTCTCTCTCTCTCTCTCTCTCTCTCTCTCTCTCTGTCTCTCTCTGTCTCTCTGTCTCTGTCTCTCTCTCTCTCTCTCTCTGTCTCTTTCTCTCTCTTCTAATTAAAAAAAATGATATCTTTAGTATTCAGGTCAATCTATTTTGAACTTATTGCTGTCTACTTTTCCCAGTACTTTTTGTCAAATGTAGTGTTCATTCCTAGTTAATGTATGTTTTTAGGTTGACCAGACACTGAAATATTGAGCCCTTTCCCCCAGGGAGTTTACATTCTAGTAGGAAAGTTAACATGTAACCAAATTTGTGAATGACACACAGCTGGGAGGGATAATTAATACTGCTGATGACAGATTTAGAATTCAGAACTGTCTTGGCTGACTAAAACATGTGGGTTCTGAAAATTAATTTTATAAGCCTACAAGATGGGGAGCCCAAGCCGGGTAATGGTTCATCTGAAAAAAAATATCTGGAAGTCTTAGTGAACTGACTTCCAGCTTAATGTGAGACGGTTGTATGCTAGGACAGCCAGAAAAGCTGATGCGAACTTGGACTGTGCTCGTAGGGATGGAGCATTTGGGAAGGAGGGAGGGATGGTTCTGTTGTCCTCTCCCCTGGCCAGGCCACATCTGTCTTACTACATCTAACTGTCGACACTACATTTAGAAAGGACATATGTAAGTTAGAGATTTTCGAGCTAAGCCATGATCACCATGACCAGCATGGCGAAGGGCATTGAGTTCATACCACATGAGGCCTGGTTTGAAGGGCTGTTTCATTATCCTTTCACATTGCTCCCAGTAGAGCATCCAGTGGTCAACCCCATGATTGCTCTTCACTCAAGAATAAGTGGTTAGAAGAGAGATCTCGATCTAATGCTGGAATAGACTCTTGAAACAACAATTTCAGAACAATGGTTTTGTTACTACGCTCCTGATTACCAGGCTCTTCCTCCCAGAACCAAGTTCCATAAATAGGTACCTAGGGAGTAAAAGGGAATAAATATTTACATAGCACTTAATATATGCCAGGCTCTATGCAAAGTGCTCTTAAAAATATCTTGTTTGATCCTCACAACAACCTTGCCAGGTAGGTGTGATTATTGTCCCCATTTTACAGGTGGTGTAACTGAGACAGAGGAAGATTAAGTGACTTGTGAAGACCCAGGTCTTTGGGGCTCCATGCCCAGTCCTTTATCTACTACACCACCAGCTGCCTAGGCAGGGCTCTCCAATCCAGCAGTTTCTTGGATCTCGCATCCAAGACTTATTCAGTGAGGTCAGGCTGTTTTTAGGTGCTTTCTTACTTTATCACCTGTCTGGAATCACCCAGGTCTTGAGCTACCTCCATGATCTGGACAATATCTTCCCAAGGAGACCTTGGGGAAAGAAAGGGTAGAATTTTGGGAAGTACCCTCCCTTTTTTTTAAAACAGATATACATGCTCACGTAGAGTATGTTTTTTTTTTAAATATTATTTATTTATTTTTAGCATTCTTTTTGTTAAGTTTTGAGTTCCAAATTCTCTCCCTTACCCATGGGAAGACAGGCAATGTATGAAATCAGACAAGACTTATTTCCATATCAGCCATATTGCAAAAAAAAAAAAAAAACAACAAACAAAAAGACAAAACCAAGCAAGACAAATAAAATAAATGAGAAAATTATACTTCAATTTGTGCTTAAAGTTAATTGGTTCTCTCTCTGGAGGTGGATACCATTTTTTCATCATGAGTCCTTTGGAACTGACTTGGATCATCATACTGATTAGAGCAGCTACGTCTTTCACAATCGATCGTTACTACAATACTGTTGTTACCGCACATCATAATCTCCTGGTTCTACTCACTTGCCTTTGCATATATGTCTTCTGTTCATATAGGTTTTCCCATGTTTTTTCTGCAACCACACACCTTGTCATTTCTTATAGAACAATATTACTCTATCACAGTCATATGCCATAACATGTTCAGCCATTCCCCCTTCGATGAACATCCCCTCAATTTCCAATTCTTTGCTGCCACAAATAGAACTGCTAAAATACGTTTGTACATATAAGTCCTTTTTCTTTTTCTTTGATCTCTTTGGGGCATAGCCTAGTAGCGGTATTGCTAAATCAAAGGGTATGCAGTTTTATAGTCTTTTTGACATAGCTCCAACTTGTTCTCCAGAATTGTTGTACCAGTTCACAACTCCACCAACAATTCATTAGTGTACCTATTTTCTCTCATCCTCCCCTGTCATTTCTGATAGGTGTGAGATGGTACCTTAGAGTTGTTTTAATTTGCATCTCTCTAATCATTAGTAATTTAGAGCATTGTTTTGTATGACTACAGATAGCTTTGATTTCTTCTTGTGAAAATTGCCTGTTCATATTTTTGACCATTTATCAATTGGAAAATGGCTCTTACAAATTTGACTTGGTTCCCTATATCTTTTTCCTATATATTTGAATAATGAGAACTTTATCAGAGTAACTTGCTGTAAATTTTTTTAGATATTACTTGATTCTCTAGGGTACCTTTTAGCAAGATATAGTTTCCATGCTTATCCCTTTTAAAGGGGTCTGTTTTTGCTTTTTCTTCATCTGAGGTCAATTGCTAGTCTTGCCATTTTTTGTCTGTTTTGCTTATGACCACTATCCTCTTTTATCCCTTTTGCCACTTCATAAACCCTTTCTCTTGTTTCCTTTGCCTCCTTCTTCCCTGCTGAGTGAGTTAGATTTCTACACCAAATTGAATATTTGTGCCTAGTGTTCCCTCTTTGACCAATCTAAGTGTGAAATGAGGTTCAAGCATTGCATGTTCCTCCCCCCATCTTCTCCTCCACTAAAAACTCTTTCTTGCAAACCTCTTTTATGTGAGAAAAATTTTCATTATTCTATTTCCCCTTCCCCCCTTCTCCCAGTACATCCCTCCTTTTCACCTCTTTATTTTTTTAGATCATTGCAATGTAATGGACTCATATCTATGCCTTCTGTCTTTGTAGACGCTTTGAAACTGTCCAAATAAAGATAAAGTTCTTAGGAGTTAGTAGCATTTTCCCAAAGAGGAATGTAAATCGTTTAACTTTATTAAGTCCCTTATGATTTCTCTCTCATGTTTACTTTTTTATGCTTCTCTTGAGTCTTGTGTTTGAATGTCAAATTTTCTTGGATAATGTGGTGTTCATCCTGAGTCTCTGTTTGAACGTGAGGGAGAATCTTAGCGGTCAATACCTCGGAAAGACTTATAAAGTGGCCAAGAGACTTTTAGGGGTGGGGCAAGTTCTGGCCAGAGATCACCAAGGGGATTGTGGGATGGGGCTGATTTGGCAGCAAATCAGGCCCTGGTCTGGGTTCTAAGTCGGGGCACCATCATTGCTCAGTACTACGGCCATCTTACTAGAAATGATCCTGAAACATGATAAGCACATGGTACTGTGCTGGAAGTGCCAGGAAATGTATGCAGTGCTGACTTGGGATCAGGAAGACCTGAGTTTGAATCCTGCCACAGACACTAACTAGCTGTGTGACCCTGGATAAATCAATTTATCATTCTCAATTTCCTCATTTGCAAAATGGGGGATCATTTTCATAGTGTGTGTGTGTATGTGTGTGCATATGTATGTATGTGATATCTGTCTGTGAGTGCATTGTGGTCACGTGTGAGTGTCTGTGCATTATTGTTTGCATATGTGTATGTACGTGTATATGTATGTGCATTTGTGTGTACGTGAAGGAATTGAGGGGATTAGGACAGCAAGTGGTTAATTGTGATAAGGGAGGGAACCACACTGACTCCATCTTGTGACTCAGTTCTGGTGGTAGCTCAGTTCCCTTTCTTCTCTTTTCTTTAAATTTATTTAATATTTTTTAGTTTTCAGCATTGATTTCCACAAGATTTTGGATTACAAATTTTCTCCCCATTTCTACCCTCTCCCCACTCCAAGATGCTCACTTCCCTTTCTATTCAATTATGTGTTTAGTTTAAATTCTATCCTGTGAAAAAAATAGATTCAATTGTGGGAACTGGGAGATAATCTTGTCGTGTTTGAACCTAGCCTTGCATGGCTGGGAAATTGCTATTACTGAGTAAATTTCCTTTTGCTCTGTGATCTATACATGTCTCATTTCATTGCAATCCTGAGTCTGAACCAGTGGCCCAGGGCACATGGGGGAGAGACTATTCTGTTTGGCTCCACGGAGCAGAAGTAGGAGCAGGATATAGAAAGAGACTAATTGAGGTTTGTCATCAGGAATATTTCCTTACAATTGTCTGCTTTCCCAGATTGGAAAGGATCCCTCAGGAAATGATAGATTTCTCCCTTTTGTGGTCTTCTTGCAAAGGCTAAATGACCTCTTGCCCCTTATAAAGAGAGGTCTTTTTCAGGTATGGACCAGACTAAATGGTCACTGTTGTCTCTTCTAACTCTGAAATGCTGTGATTCTTCCCCTTCTTATCTTTGTGTAACCTTGAGCAAGTTTTTCCCCCTCTCTGGGGCTGAGGTTCCTCCTTTGAAAAATGAAGGAATTTTATGAAATGATGTCTCAGCTCCCAGGACATCAGCCCATAGGAAAATTGGGTCAGACCAGACTCTGGCTCTGTGTTTCCAATGGCTCATTTCCTGGGGGACAGGAAGGGAGGGGTCATCAAAGAACCTTTCCCTGCCTACTCTGTTTGTCCAGCTATTTCCAGCCATCAACCATGACCCTGGTCCTCTTCCCTCTCCTGCTACTGAGCCTCTGTAAGTCCATCCAGACCTCTCTTAATTCTTACTGCCCCCTCTACCCCTCACCCTTGAGTGAAGGAAGCAGAAACTAGGATAGCTGGGTCTCCAATAAGAGGGTTGAAAGGATGGACATCTGGGTGTCTGAGGGAGAATAGGCTGAGGGCGCAGATACCTACATCCATTAGAGAATCTCAGGTTGTGACACAGCCACTTAGATCATTTGGGTGTGGGGACTGACAGATGCCTGGCTCCATAAGGCAAATTGGGAGCTGACCTCCACTCACTGTCATTGTAGGGCATATGGCTCACATGGCTGGCACACCACCTGGTGAGTAATTGCATTTATCTTTCCCTCATCTTCTCCCTCTTCCCTACTTCCCCTTGAATCCTTTGTGTATTTAGTTTCTAAAACCTTTTAGGAACCAGGCATTCAGCTTGTGCCTGGATCCTGGTCCCCATTTCTTTGCCCTTACCCCATTGGAATCTATCCCTATTCCCTCCCCCACACTCAGTCCCTAAAAATCATAGACAGAACAGAAAGGGGACACAGAGATCATTGATTCCAACTCACCCACTTTGCAAATGGGGAAATTGAAGTGTAAAAGGTCACCTCACTTCAAACCCAGGCTCTCTGAGTCCTAAGGGACTGAGAAGTCACTGATGGCGTTCATACAAATTCTTCTCTTTCCTAGGAGAGGCCTCTTACCTCAAACCTACCCTCAGTGCTAGACCAGGACCTGTATTGGCCCCAGGGTGGAACATGACTTTGTGGTGCCGAGTGTCAGTTCCAGCCACAAGATTCATCTTATACAAGGTGGGAGAGGCCCATCCAGTCCAGATACAGGAATCCTCAGAGGAGGGAGCTGAGTTCTTCTTTGAAAGGGTGACCCCTTCTCATGGGGGCAGTTACAGCTGCTGCTACCAGACCCATGCCTCTTACCATGCTTGGTCTCAGCCAAGTGACTTCCTGGAGGTGTGGGTGACAGGTGAGGCAGGGGAATGGGAAGGGAGATTCAGGGACCTAGTAAGAGTACAAAGGAAGTGGAGGGAGAGGAAATGATAAAACATGAAAGGACCTTATAAATGATTACATCTCTATTTTACCATAAAGAAAACTGAGCTTTTGCCTTGGTCAGACCACATGTGGAAGATTGTATCTAGCCTGACAGGGGCCATATTATAAGAGGGGTGGAGGAAAGAGGTCTAACCTGCCTGGGGCTGAGACCCCCCCCATTTCAGTCCCCAGAATGGATATGAGCATGGACATGGACAAGCTGAGATATGTCCAGAAGGGAGTGACCAGAATAGGTGATAGGACTGCAAACCAAGCCATAAGAGAAGCAGTTGAATGTATGGGAGAAGTGTAGGATGCAGAAGAGATCTGTGGAGACTGTGGTGGTGGAGGGTGATAATCATCGATGTCTCTAAGTATTTTAAAGGGCTTATATGGGAAAGAGGGGATTTCACATATAGAGGGGCTTCTGTCACTGCTTGAAATGTGAGAACTTCAGAAATGGAAGGGTCCTTAGAAATGGAGCCCAACTCTGTCATCTGTTTAATGGGTAAATCAAGGCTCAGAGAAGCAGCAAGACAGCAAAAGTATCAAGTCTAAGACAGAGATGTGCATGGACTAGCGGAGTCACAAATGTTCAAGCTGGAAAGAGACTTTGAGATCCAGTCTAACCCCCTTGTTTTACAGATGAAGAAACTGAGTCTCAAGAGAAGGACAGGCATTTGCCTAAGGTCATCCAGCAGGTCAGGGATGGAGCTGGGACTGGAGCCTTGGTCAGGGCTTTTTTCTCTCACCCCACATTGGGACATGACATTGAAAGGAAAGAAAATCCAACTGGGGGTGCTTGGTGCAGAGCTGGAACATCACAGGAACAGAGGGGCATGGGGAGAGGGGGACCTGAGCTTTCTTCTCTTCCTTCTACAGACATGTTGCCCAAACCCTGGCTCATGGCGATGCCAGGTCCTGTGGTGGTAGAAGGCAGCAATGTGAGTCTGCGCTGCCAGGGCCCGTTAGGAGGAATGAGCTTTGCTCTTTATCGTGTGGGTTTCCCAGGGCCCCTATGGTACCTCAGCTCTGCCCAGCCCTGGGCTGACTTTCCCCTTCAGAACTCCATGGCCCCTGGCACCTATAGCTGCTATTACCACACACCTTTTGCTCCATACATCCTGTCTGAGAGGAGTGACCCTTTGATCATCAGCTGGTCAGGTGAGGGGACCCAGGAACGTGGATGCTATCTCTCTATGAAGTCAGGTATCCTGTCCCACACATTTCTCTGGGACCTAGCATCTCATCCCCTGGCCTTGGACCTCTTTCGGTATCTTGGCATCTTAATCTCTATCTATCTGCTCTTAGCCTTCCCCTCCTCCTATAGCCAGGTATCCTAGCTCACAATTTTGGGGGGAGCCTGTCACCCTTTCTAGACCACAGTACTTTTTGAATATCCAGGTATTGTATCTTCTCTTTAAAAAAATTTAAACAGAGCTAGGGATTCATGCTTCTCCTTATTCCAGACTATGCCCCCTCAAGGATTCAGCTATCTAGCTTCTCAGTTTCCCTAATACTGATTAAGGTAAACCCATCGATCTGAGTGGTCTTCTCTGTCCCTCCAGATTCCACTCCCCAGGACTACACTATAGGCAACCTCATTCGAATGGGCCTGGCTGGACTGGTGCTCCTCACCCTGGGGATGCTGTTGTTTCTGGACTGGCACCAATGGAGGGGCTGCCAAGACAGAACCTGGATACCCCATGCTTGAGCAACAGATGGAGTTAAAATAAAGACCATTCTCCTAAGGTTGTCTCTTTTCTCCTAAGAAAAGAAACCTGTCTGGGAAGGGTTAAATTTGAGTCTTGGGATGAAAGTGGGAAGGACTGTGCATGAGCATGGACTGGGGGTCGGCCAGCATCTTGGAATGCAGAGGAGATTAGCTCAGCTGGAGGGGAGACCTATGGATTTCAGTTTTTAAGCTTAACAGAAATTGTCAACCCGGCAGAGTTTTTTCTAAGAAAGACAAACAAAATTAGGCTGTCTGCACATGTTTATTTCTCTCAAAGTGGGCAGAAGTGCATGTGCCCATGCATGGGAGTTCATTGGAAATGAGCTTAAAGAAAGGCCAGTTGAAGGAGACTATATATACCAATAGAGCAAGGAAGTGTCCCCTACTCTTCCCTTCCTGACTTAGGATGCCTTTGTCAGCCAAAATTATAGTTTCCATACCCCCAGGATGTCATAAAATATAAGTGTCATAAGAGGATGACAAGAGGAATGCCATTAATCAAGATAGTGTCTAGTTCAAGGTGCCTGGTCCTTATCATATCAAACAGGGGAATGTTCCCAGTCAGCTTCATCTGGCCTCATGGTTGCAGAAACAGCAAGGGTTTGGGGTTCACTCAGAGAACATACAAAGCTTTATGGTATGTTAATTCAGAGCGAGCCAAAATGTTCTTTCCTGATTTGCCAATCCAGGTTTCCATCCTTTTTCAGGTGATGGGGGCTCAAGTTGGTACCACATCTCCCCTTTTTTTGGTCAACGGTATGCCAAAGGTGCCACCTGCAGACAGAGGAAGACATGGAGGCAATCTTACTCTTCTTCAGGGAGTGGGAAGGGTAGTTTTAGCAACCCTTTGCAAGGCAACCAAAAGCAAGTAAGAGAAGAACCAAAGGAAGCCTGAGGTGGGGGGAATGAGGAGCATAGTAAAAGAAAATCATACAGCCAAGCAACCAAAACCAAAACTAGGGCAGCCTAGAGATGCTGGCAGATGGTGTATGGCATGAAAGGATATGAAAAGGGGGGCTCAAGTAGGGAGGGAGCCCTTCCTCTCACAGGCTTGGTCTGGATTCTTGGGAAAGCTGTCTGCATCAGAGGTCATCTTCTTCAGACCCTTATGGAGCTAAAGGAAGAGGCCTCCACTGGGTTCAGACATCCACTTGGAGTGGGGGCTGTCTTCACATGATCCAGGAGTCCTCACAAGTTGGCAGCTATGGGAATAGTCAGAAAGACCTGATGGGGCTCTTAGAAGACATATGAGTTGATAATTGAGAGAAAAGTCCTTATCTTTGGATCAGAGTCTCTGGTCAGCATAACATAGGTCCTTGGTCAAAGGCACATAGAGATGGTCCAGTTTCCCAGACATGCAGGGGTAGGTTCAAACAATGCAATAAAGTTGTTCCTACAGTTCCCATAATTGCATAATTATACTAAGTCAGGTACAGATCAAACTATTTAGAGGGCTCACAATGGACTAATTTTGAGAAGGGAGATTTATATGTATCCCAGTAACCCATTCATTTAATCAGTACTTTTTGAATCCCAGATGTCTCATGCAGTTATCTGGTCCCTAGATATCTTTCCTTGGACAGTAGGTTTTATTCTCAGGACAGCTCTAAAAGGGATCCTGCTTCTCTGGCTCCAAATCTAGAAGTTCCTAGATAATTCTGACAGTATAATTTAGTACAATCACTTGAATTTGGTTCTCTAACCTTGAAACTTTACACACCATTTGCTGTTTCTATCCTTACCTAAATCCTGTACCTAATATAAGATTCTTTTGAGAATTTGAGGATAAAACCATAAAATGAGCTTGTCTGCCTTTTAAATTTATCAGACAGATACTTTAATAAGGGGGAAATCTAATCATTTCCCTCTTAGGAGAACATTATCCCTATATAATAATATTTGACCACAAATACAGGTTAAAATTAAAAACTCAGAGATCACATCTATCTATTATTTAATAGATTTAATATTGTATTTACAGAACTTCTTGAGTATAGAAATTTGCTATAAAAAGAAAAAGAAGGGTGCAGTTATAACAATGTCATATATCATAACAGAGGGGAAAAACTTCTTTAGCTCTGTTTGATTCCAGGCATGAGTCATATGTGACAGTCAATCATGTAGTCACAAGATGTTAAAAACAGGGCTCAAGATCAACCAGGTGGGGGATTTTCCTTTTCAGAAAGGAAATAAGACAATGAGGAAATAGAGTCAGGAGGATTCTACCTAGGTCATGTCCAAGGTTGTCCCCAAAACTTTTCCCCAGGCGCAGACATTCACCTTTAGCAGTTCTAACCTGTAGCAATACTGTTTTTTACTATTGGCTTCATGACAATTCAGACAATTATCCCTGTAACCAAAGCTCAGAATAATAGTAAATTACAGTCCCATAAAGTCGTGAATAATAGGTTCCAATAATCAGAGCTTCAGGTGGGTTTAGCTTTCCAGGATCACATATTCTAGATAATAAGCATTGACTTAATAAGGATTGACTAAGTTTACTAATTCTTGACTTTCACATTGGTAACAGTAAGAGATTCATCACAGGAGAATACTACGGCTCTCAGAATCCCTTTAAGCAATGGGAATATCTCTAAGGTGAGTCTTAAGTAGTTTTCCTACATTTTTACACATGTTCTAATTCCCAATTTAATAACAAACTTAAGTAAAATCAGATTTTCCATAAGGATAATACAAGATCGTAAGTTACTACTCTTTACTAACATAACTGTCTGTACTGAAATCCTATTCCTTAGAGAAACAACCACCCCGACAACAAAACAAGTCCCTGACTTTAACCTCATAACTTAATAGATTTACATCTTTGTTTCACAAGCTTTGCTTATCCCCCTCTAATTATACTCATCATTCTGAAAGAATAAGATACTTAAGGAATTGAATCTTATACATATGAAAAGTAAAAAACACTAAATGAACTCTTGCTTAGGCCATGGAATGACTACAGATTCAGATCAAACAGCAAGATCTTGCCATTTACAACTCATTACAGTAATTTAGCAAAAAAACTACCTCACAAAAGAAAATTTAGTAGGCCTTCTAAAAATCACTCTAGAGATTTTTATAAAACAAGTTCTTCCTAAAACTATTTCCCTTTCTTAAAAACAGCTTAAAATTTATCTCCTGATGTTAAAAGGAATAATCACTAAACTTTTATCAAGTAAACTAGTTAGAACCCACTAAAATGATAGGTATCTTTCTTTTCAACTTTAAAATAAAAATAAATCCTTAAAATTGGAATTTATCAAAATTAATTTGGTGTAAAATATCTTTAAGTAACATAAATAAATCCTTAAAGTACTATAACAAACTACATTCCTAGTTACCACCTCACTCTAGTCAAAAAGGTGTTTATAATGGGGAGGAGATTCAGTTTTTATAAGCCAAGAAGAACATGCCCAGTTAAATTAGCCTTATCACAATAACAAAGTTTACCAGGCCTTTGAAATTTTACTCAGTTATTTTTTCTTCCCTTTGGCTTTTAATATATCATTAGAAATTAAGAAAATAATTAATTCTGGCATGTGATAGTTCCTAAACTTCCAAATTAACATATATAAAAATATGTATCCTTAGATGAAGCAGGCTTGAAAATCATACCCCTATTTTGTGCAAGGATTCCCATTTACTCAGTAGAAATTCCTCAATATAGAAAACTCTTGCACAGTATTGATAGGAAAATTGGGTGAAATTTCCTCTTAAATATAGACAAAATTTGGAAGTTTATAATTTTCTTAAATTACAGTGCCTTAGAATATTACAGCACATGGTCAGCAGGGCTGATGGAATGGCCCATTCATTCTGAGTAATACAGCACCAAAACTGTAAACCTGCCAGAGTTCATTCTAAGAAAGACAAACAAAATTAGGCTGTATGCACATGTTTATTTCTCTCAAAGTGGGCAGACTGCATATGCCCATGCATGGGAATTCATTGGAAATCAGCTCAAAGAAAAGCCAGTTGAAGGAAACTATATACCAATAGAGCAAGGAAGTGTCTCCCACCCTCCCTTCTTGACTTAGGATACCTGTGTCAGCCAAAATTATAGTTTCCATGGAACAAGAGGGTACCCCCAGGATGTCATAAAATAAGAGTGTCATAAGAGGACGACAAGAAGAATGCCATTAATTGAGATAGTGCCTGGTCCTTATCATATCAAACAGGAGAATGCTCCCAGTGAGCTTCATCAGGCCTCATGGTTGCAGCACAGCGAGGATTTGGGGTTCATTCAGAGAGCATATGAAGCATTATGGTATATTTCCAGGTTCCCCTTTGTAACCTCATTGCCATTTTATACTGGCTACTTATAAACTTACTATACTGACTGGTAGGAATGGTGGTCAAGGTGAGCAGAGCAAGATATAATTTTAGTATGGTATTAAATTCTTGCTCTGTCCTTATCACAGTCAATATGTTTCCCAAAGCCAAATCTTCAAAGAGTCCTTCCACTAAAGTTAACTCTTTAATAACAAAAGAGCCCTGTATTGACCCCAGAATATTAATATGCAATTACAAAGGCCATTTTACCATACACAATATACTAGCTAGTTGAGTATTAGATTGGGATATGGTTGGGAAATAAAGATAAGTTAGACCAAGAAAGGAGGAAAGGTAAGGGAAAGGTTGAATCAGAATGCGTGAGATGATACTTCAAAATTGTCTTAATACGCATTTCTCTAAGCAATAATGATTTAGAACATTTTTTATGATTGTATATTGCTTTGATTTTTTCATCCAGAAACTGCCTGATAATATTCTGTGACCATTTATCATTTGGGGAATGACTCATATTCTTATAAATTTGACAAAGTTCTTTGTATATTTGAGATATCAGACTTTAATCTGAGAAACTGTCTATAAACTACCCCTCCCTTCCAATTTTCTGCTTTCCTTTTAATCTCAGCTACATTGGTTTTGTTTGTCTAAAATCTTTTTAATTTAATGTAAACAAAATTATCCATTTTACATCTCACAATTTGCTCTATTCTTCTTTCTTCATAAGTTGTTCTACCCATAAGTCTGATAGGTAATATGTTCCATGTTCTTTTAATTTGCTTATGATATCTCTCTCCCTTTATAGCCAGGTCATGTATCTATTTTGACCTTATCTTGGTAAGTGGTGTAAGATACCAGTCTGTACCTAGTTTCTGCCAGACAGGTTTCCTAATAATTTTTTTTTTTTTTACCAAATAGCAAATTCTTATCCCCAAAACTTAAATCTTTACATCTGTTAAGTACAAGGTTACTGTAGTAATTTACTACTGTGTATAATATGTCTAGTTTGTTCTTGACCTTTTGTTCTTCCAAATAAATTGTTATTTTTTCTAACTCAATAAAGTGATTTTTTGGTACCTTATTTGGGATGGCATTGAATAAGTGGATTAGTTTAGCTAGAATTGTCATTTTTATTATATTGGCTCTGCCTATCCATGAACAATATTTCTCCAATTATTTAAATCTGACTTTATTTATATAAAAATGTTTTATAATTATGTTCATGTAGTTCCTGGGTTTGTCTTGGCAGATATACTCCTGTGTATTTTATGCTGTCTATGGTTATTTTAAATGGGGTATCTCTTATTTTTTCTTGCAGGTTTTTGTTGGTAATATATAGATAGGCTGATGATTTATGTGGGTTTATTTTATTTCCTACCACTTTGCAAAAATTAATTGCTTTAACTAGCTTTTTAGTTGAATCTCTAGGATTTTCCAAGTATATCATCAAATAGTCTGCAAAAAAGAGATAGTTTTATTACCTCATTGCTCATTCTAGTTCTTTCAGTTTCTTTTTCCCCTCTTATTGCTATTGCTATCATTTCTAATATAATATTGAATATTATTTGTGATAATGGGCATCCTTGTTTCATTCCTGATATTACTGGGAAAGCTTCTATTATTATTACAAATGCTTTCAAGTGTTTTTTTTAAAAGGAATGGGTGTTGTATTTTATCAAAAGCTTTTTCTGCATCTATTGACAATCACATGATTTTTGTTACTTTTGTTGTTAATATAATTAGTTATGTTAATAGCTCTCCTTAAAATCACATCCTTGCATTTATAGTATAAATCCCCCTTGGTCACAATACCACTTTGTGGTATATTGTTGTAGTCTCCCAGCCAGTATTTTATTTAGGATTTTTGTATCCATATTTATGAGTGAAATTGGTCTATAATTTTTTCTCTGTTTTTGCTCTCACTAGTTTAGGTATCGGCACCATATTCATTTCATAAAAGGCATTTGGTAGGATTCTTTCTTTGCCTGTTATTCCAAACAACTTATTTAATATTCAAATTAACTGATCTTCAATGTTTGACAGAATTCACTTGTAAATCCATCTGGTCCTGACACGGTTTTTTGTAGGAAGCTTATTTATGGCCTGTTCAATTTCTTTTTCTAAATTAGACTTATTTAGCTATCCTGTTTCCTCTTCCGTTAATCTAGGTAGTTTATATTTTTGTAAATAGTCTTCTATTTTACTTAAATTGTTAAATTTACTGGCATATAATTGGGCAAAATAGCTTCTAGTAATTGTTTTGATTTTATCTTCATGAGTGTTATATTCACCTTTCTGATTTTAGTGGTTTGGTTTTCTTCTCTCTTTTTTAAAATCATATTAACCAATGACTTATCTATTCTACAGAGTAATCTAAACAAAATCACAGCAAGCAGAATGATCTTAATAACATCAAAGGATCTCACAGGAATCTCGCCCATTTCACTGGAAACATTCAGGAAAAATCTTCAGTGAAAACATTCACAAGCCCTGGCAAGATGTCTTTAATGTTTGTGATGATGGCATCCACAGCCTTTACTCAGTTGCTTATACCATCCATGATGAGGGCTATTTCTCCCAAGGGCTCATTCCACACGCAATAGGAAGTTCACAGAACCACAAACTTCTCCCTGGCTGGCTGACAGGTAGTCCAAGGGCAGCTGGCAGTCTATCACCATACCTTCCAAAGTACATTGTCCTCCAGCTGACTTGTCAAGTCCTCTGGCAGTGTGTTTAATTTAGTCCTTTAGTTGCTCTGCAATAGCCATCTGTGCATCCTTTAGATTCCTGTGGACCTCTTCCTCTAAGACGCCCCAGGTTACAAGTCTAGTGGTCTCCCAGACCTCTCAGGACATTTCTCACTGTGTGCCAGTCACAGTGCAAGACTCTGAGGGGTCTGGTGGATGTTGGTGGTGCATCCCTGTGAGGTTCACCCCTATGGTGACTAGAGTGCATGTCAAATTCAACAAGAAAGGTATCAGAATGTGGGTGTAGATAAGATACTGGGGAACTGGTCCTCTACATATCCACCATAGTCCTTCTGCTGCTTCCAATTGGGTTTGATTTATCCAGGTGACTGCTGTGGTGTTGAAGTCCAGTTTGACCACTGGGGGCATATGTCTTCATCTGGAGACACCCTATGGGGCCAGTACCTGAGTAGTTTGTGACACCCACTGATGTTGTCAGGAATATCATCCAGAGTCCTATGCTGTTGGGCTGAGGTAGTCCAAGGGCGATGGCTGGCTGAAAATTAGAAGTTGTTTTTTCCCTGATCTAGTTGCAAAACTTCAGTGATTTTAGGTGTATGGGAGTCAGCTGTGGTGGTGAATGGTCCTCCCTCAAATTCTGGTGGGTTATAGCATACCCAGCACTGGGTGAGGGTCTGTGTAGAGGTAGCTGCTTTAGCTATTACCATGGGGACAGAGCTCTTTGAGAGGGAGTGCCTATAGCTGGCCAGCCAGTTGTGTTCTCAAGACCTTGTTGCAAGACGAACTTAGCAAATTGCGAGAGACTGACCCAGTTTGGGGTTTCACATACTCTGGCTAGAGCTGAGGGATGCTTGCTAAATTCTCCTAGACATGTGAAGGTGTCCAGGATGTGAGGGCAGGCACATGGCTCAGGATGGATCTCACATTGTGTCTGGATAGAGTGTTGAGCTAATTGGTTAAGACAGAGAAGTTCAGGCAGAATGGGCCCCATGTGCCTCACTAAGTGTCCCCATGTCCCCAAGTTTAATATGATTAAAGGAATATATGCAGCTGTGAGGGCTGCATTCACCAGTGTTCAGGGCCTGGAAGGATGCTGTACCTTGGCCGGCAGTCATAGAAACTGGTCCCATAGATTTTGTTGGATTTGGAGCTTGACTCTGGGTTCTAACTGGTCCCTTGACCCTGCACCTCCAGTTGTTGTACTTCCTGCTGCACCTCCTGCTCCTGTAATAATATCTGCGCTTCCCATAAGTCCCCCAAAGATGCCAGTGGTCAAGGTGGTCTCATCTAAGGAGCTTCCTCATTCTACTGGGGGCACCAGTTGTGCCACTACATGAAGCATGGTGATAAGGGTCTGATGGGTGGGCGCAGGGATGTGGCCCAGGTCAGGATATGGTATGACTCTGGGTACCTCTCTAGTTGGTGCTCAGTGTAAGAAGGTGGTTGAAGAGGTGGTGGTCAGGGGCTCAGGAGTCACTGTCCCTTGGGTGCCAGGAGTCCAGTGGTTGTGAGCTCCAGGATGGTGGAGAGGAAGACCTGGATTGTAGGTGGGGTGGGCTTTGATGTGTGAACAGAATCGTGAGCCCAGGAGAGTCTTGCACCCACAGTGGAGTACATTCTATGGCACTCTCTCGAGTTCTTGATGCCTTCTCCAGAGTGGGGTACATGCTTGAATTTCCTTCTGAAGCAAGCTCAGTGCCTCTGGCTGGAGCTGAGATTGTCACCTTGGCGTAGTTAATCGTGGGGCTTTTCCTGGTCTGTTGGCTCACTCATTCTCCTCTGGTTTGGCAGTTACATAGGGGTAATTGTGCCATTAGCATCCTTATTGTTCCACCTGTCCGTGCGAGAACATGGTGGCCCGGGGTTGTCTGGCCCCTGGGCCAGTGAGTGTTTCCCCCTCTATGGTCAGGGGATGCCATGTGTCACCATTTCCTTGCCTGACACCCATACGGCTTTACCCTCCTCCACCCCGGTCTCTCACCACTGCAAAAGAAAGTGCTGTAGGTTCTTCTTAGAAGTGATGGTCAAGAGGGCCAGGATTCCGTTGTGATGCTGTTTGTGGCCGTTGGCCTTGCCTTGCAGAATGAGGCAAGGACCACGATGTGGGTTGTAGGCATTGTGGGGGGAGGATTCAAGGGGCCATACGGGTGACTGTTTAGTGTGCAGAGTGCTTCAGGTACCATCTGTGCCCACTAGAGGATGCAATTTCCCCCTAAATGCTTGAGCAGGGTGGTTTTAGAGTCCGTTATGTTTTTCAATCAGTCCAGCAGCCTGGGGCTTGTAGGGCAGATGGAAAGACTACAAAATACCACGTCTCCTCTCACTGGCTGCGTGGTCTGGTGTTGAATCATTACCTGAAATAAGAAGAGTCTGAAGTTCAAAGCTCTGAGAATAATCATTTATTTGCAAGGCTAGCGATTGCCAACAAACCGGGTCATCCGACTCCTCAGTAGTCAGAAACAAACTGCAGGGTTTGCAGAGAGCATTTTTACAATCAATAAAAGGAATCAAAAGTCACAGAATCTCTGTGTTGACTTCTGATTGGATGGGGGTTGACTAAGACTGGCGTGAGGAACCTGGGCTGCTGGCTGTGTTGGTGGCATTACTGGCCGTGGGTGTAGTGATCATCAAACCACCTGCCTGGCTGGTACAGGATTTTAATCAGTTACAGCTGATATCATGCAATTATTGGGCTACCAGGAAGGTCTGGCACTTGTGGTAAACGGAGTTACAATGTTGCCTTGACTGAATGCACTGCTAAGCTCAGAGTAAATTAGACTTGAGAATAAGGAAATGCTTATGGTCGCTCAGCTGGGCTGCAGGGGCTCAGCTCTGCAAAAAGGAGGAACTTAGTCTGACTCCTAAACTAAAACCTATCTGAATTAGGCCTTACAAGTTAAAAATAAATCATTAGGAAAGTCAATCCTAATTTGCTTAGGAATTATTTCTTTCACTGGGCTGGACTGTGAATGCCTTGGGCACTGCGGTTGGCTGTGGAAGAACCAAAGGCAGTTTGGTGATGACGTGACAGGCTGTGGGGGCCCCTCCACGGATAACACAGACAGAGTGTAAGTATCTACCATGATGAAGGCATGTTTGACAGCTCTAGCCTGAGAAGCTAAAGGTCCTATAAAGGCCACTTGCCAAATTGGCAACAATGCTGCCCTTAAGTCCGTGTTTCCAGGGCTAGGATGCAGTACATATCTCACAGTCCCTGGTGACCTGGCCAGTGAGTGTTGTGGAGGCTGCCATACCCTACCTCCTCCACCAGCGGGTAAGGCTGGTTGTCTCTAAATGTCCAGAGCATTCATGTGCCCATTTCACACATCCCATTTCCATATGGAGCATGTCCCATGCAGTAATGGGGGTGGTCATGTGAAGTTGTCAACCACTTGGTTGAGTTCTGCTCCCTCTGTAGCCCTTGTGGCAGCAAAGACATGGCTGACCCCGACTGGATAGATTTGTGCATATGCTGCAATGTCCTTCCAAAGTTCAGTGCCTCATACTGATCAGCCTTGGATCTGCCAATCATCCTGGCCCCACTTGCCAGACCAGATTGCAAGTCTATTGGCAAGTGCCCAAGAATCAGTGCAGATCTGGAGGGAGCTCCTCCCTTGCTTCAGTTAGTACCTCATGGCTAGGTGGATGGCCTTCAGCTCTGTCCACTTGCCACTGTGTTCTCTGCCAGCAGCCCTCAAGGAAGTGAGGTTGTAGGGTAGAAGGCTACAGTTACCAGGGGACATTCTCACTGGAAGCAGAAGCACTGTCATCTGTAAAATAAACTTCACTTCTATCATCATTTGCCAGCTGATCCTACTGTGGACCCCACTTAGGGAGTGAGTCAAACAGTGTGGGAAAGGGTGTATCTTTTGGGACAAATGGCCCTACGGGGCCTACGCCATCTGCTCATGTAGATTGCTGACTCCTGGTCCTGGTGAATACCTGGTAGCAGTGTCTGGGGGCTTCTTGCTATGGAACTCCATTGGCGGTCTCTTGCCACTATGGTGAGTTCATAGACTCCAGGAGGCATGAGTGGAGGTGGCCAAGGCCTCTACCTGGAAGTCATAGCCCAGAGGCACTAAAGGCAGTGCCTGACTGACTGCCAGCTTGACTGCAGTCAGAGCCTTCTGCTGCTTTAGGCTCCACTGAAAGGTGAAGGAGTTCTGCGTGACTGCATAGATAGCAGCAAGAATGGTTGGGGAATATGTTGTCTCCAAAACCCAAATGTATCTACGAGATGTGCTCGTGCTCTCTTAACATCAGAGGTAGCTTTGAGGGAGAGTAGTTTATCTTGGGCTAGAGCAGGGTTGTCCCTGCCTTTATGGGTCCGCGTGTATCCTAAGAATTTCATACACTGTGAGGGGGCTTGTATTTTATTGCGCATTATTGCTCAACCATGACTGGTCAGATGTCCAACTGTCACCATGAGGTGGAGTTGGACAGGGGCAGAGCCTCTGAACATATTATTCACCCAGAGCCATCTTCAGAAGCCCTCTAGTAGTGAGAGATCATCCGACTGCTGGAGGCACAGTCTTTGGGTGATGGAAAGGCTATTCAGCCACCCCAAGGTGGACTGGTAAAAGTATACTGTGCCCTCTCAAATGTGAAAGCTAATTGAGGTTGGGAGTCTGAGGCTACGGGTCCAGAGTAAGAACATATTAGCTAAGTCTAATACTACAAACCAAGAGCAGCCCCAGGATTAAATGTCCTCTCTGACCATTTAACTGGAGGAATAACCTTATTCAAATTACTACGGTCCACAGTTACTTTTTGGACAAGCCAGACTGACAAGTTGAACGGGGAGACTGTGGAATAATCAGTAACCTTCAGTAAGTAAATCCTTTATGAAGGGACACAAACATTCTGTCCTTTGCCTAAGCTAGACTGTGGGGTGTCAGCAATTCTTATTGGGAAGGGTAATAATGCTGCCTCCTTGTTGAAAGGGCTTCTCAGAACAACAACAAATTAGAACCACTGAGCTGGGGCTGTTGGTAGTGGTAGGGTGCTGTTCATGGGGGAGGGCACCAGGACTTCAACTCCTGAATATATAATTTTGTAATTAATTTATGTAACTAATATAATTTTGGAGCTGAAAGGGATCTTGGATATATTCTAGTACAACATGGATGTATTCTAGCACAACTTCTTCCATTATATAGCTGACGAAACTCAGGATGAAGTGGAATTATATCTATTCTGGAGGCTTAGAACTGTACTGAAAACATACCTTGATATTTTCTCTGACTCAGCACATTAACTCTCTTTTGGGCAAAGGAGCCCCCTAGGCAAAGCTGAATAGTATTGCATGGTACAGAGGGACTGACTCTGGATTCAAAGGAGCTGGCCTCAACTCTTATCCCTGGCACTTACTATTATTGAAGAATTAATTTGGTACTCTCCATTTCTTGCTCTGCCAAAAAAATGTTCCGATTACAGACATACTGACCAGAAATTGTAGCCACACTCTTCATCTGGGTTGAGTATACTTTTAAAAACTGTAATTATTTAAGAATACAGAAAAAATCAGATGAGAGTTGTATGAAGTAGCCCCATGGAGTTATGGGTAGGGAGGCTCAGTGATGAAGCTGTGATTTGAACATTGTGCAAACAAACATGACAAGTTGAACAGGTGCTTCTCTATTATCCTGCCTAGAGGTAGCACTTTCCCATGATTTACTTTGGTCCTTTGGGGTGGCAGAGGCTAGCCTATTCATGACTCCATGCAGCAGTGTCAAGATCGAGAGGGTCACACGAAAACCAGACAGGCAAAGCCACCTAATTTCACACTCTTTTTGTGATGACTTTACCGGAGAGGGTTAACAATTCTCCCCAAGTTTTGTTTCAGTTCTTCCGGGGATTTTCTGCCCCCACAGCTCATGTTAGGTGGTTCTGATGAAGAAATCTTGCGGAAGGCTCAGGGAGGACAAAAAGAGAAGCTAAGCTAAGGAGGCAGGATCATTTCTTGCCTATCATTCTTGCCCATATTCAATTGGTTAATCAATAAACATTCGTTAATGGCCTACTATGTGCTACTAAGCTGGGGATATAAAAGGAGGCAAAAGATAGTCCTTGCCCTCAAGGATCTTACACTCTAATGGGGGAGACAGCTTGCAAACAAATATTTATGAAGCAAACTATGTACAGGAGGAAAAGGAAATAATTAACAGAGAGAAGGAATGACGAGGGGTTGGGGAAAGCTTCCAGTAAGGGATGGGATTTTGGTTGAGCCTGAAAGGAAACCAGATATCATTCATATTTATTAGCAGCAAAAACAAATAAATAAAATAAGCTGCAATGGGATAAAGAGATAAACAAAAATAAAACCTGACTCTTGGGCTGTATTCTGGCCGCTACAAAACCTCTATGCTTCTTTACTCAAAAATATTGCTACTTATTAGTATCCATTTTGTGTGGAAGAGAATATTTTACATGCAAGGTATCTTTAACTTAAGAAGAAGAAAATATGAAAGAGGCTATGTGGTATAGTGGAAACGACTCTGGAACTGGAATGAAAGGCTTACGGGTTCAAATACTGGGTCTGCTACTTACTGTACCTTCCTGACCTTGGAATTATCATTCCCTTTCCAGGCCTTTGTTTCCATGTAAAAACCAAGGCTTACAACTGGACTGGATGATTTGCAATGTTCCTTCTAGACCCAACTATTACAATAAAGTATTAGCCCAGGCCTTCTTGGCAAATATCCACATAGTGTTATTCAGAGAAGCCAGAGCTAGGGAGAATTAAAATCAAGACAAGCTCCATTAGGCACATGTAGAAAGTCCCTAGGCTGAAGCCCCATGGGAAGCATGGTAAGTGGTAGTCATTGATCCTCTCTTCATTGGCTGGGCTTGACTGTCTGTTGTTGGGGAGCTGAGATGCAAGAAAGTGGTCAGTACTCATGCAAACAACGTAAAAGCATCACCATGTGTAAGGTATACATGCTTGAATGTCTCCTGTGGCAAGCAGTCACGTGGGAGATCTGAAATCTTGGGAGAGTCTTACCCTGAGTCCTCTGATGAATTGCTCTATTAGTTCTTTGGGGAACAGTTAGAAAGTAGATTCTAGCCCTCTATTACCATAATATTGTGATAGGAGTAGAAGAAGAGGAATGAAAGCTTTCCACTGCTACTGACTCCTGGGACTAATTGTTTCTTTGGGAAAAGTAAAGATGTGAACTCAGATGTGGATAAGGTAGCTGCAGAAGGAAGTGAGTTTATATGTTTATATGTATATATATGCACACACATATCCAATATATACACATATATAATGGTTTATATTTCATCATATATTTATTATTTTAGCTTAATCTTTTTTTAACATTGTTTTTTCTTGCGAGTTCCAAATTTTCTCCTTTCCAGCCCCTTCCCCAACCATTGAAAAGGCAAGCAATATGATACCCATTATACATATGAAGTCATGCAAAATATATTTCTATATTATCCATGCTGCAAAAAACAAGAAAAATAAAGACAATGAAAAACTTATGCTTCAGTCTGCACTCAGAGTTTGTCAGTTCTCTGTCTGGAGGTGGATAGCATTTTTCATCAAGAGTCCTGGAGAATTACATTGATGAAAGTACTTGTCTTTCATAGTTGTTGATTATTACAAGATTACTGTTGCTTTGTACAATCTCTTCCTGGTTCTGATCTCTTTGCTTTGCATCACTTCATATAAGTCTTCCCAGGTTTTTCTGAAATCATCCTGCTCATATTTTTTTATAGCATAATAGTATTCTATCAGATTCATATTCCACAATTTGTTCATCCACTCCGCAGTTGATGGACATCCCTTAAATTTTCAATTCTTTGCCAACACAAAAAGAGCTGCTGGAAATATTCTTGATCCTTTTCCTCCTTCTTTGATCTCTTTGGGATACAGACCTAGTAGTGGTATTGCTGGGTGAAAAGCTATTTTTATAGCCCTTTGAGTATAGTTCCACATTGCAATCCAGAATGGATGGACTAGTTTACAATTCCACCAACAGGGTATTAGTTTACCTATTTTCTCTCATCTCCTCCAGCATTTGTAATTTCCTTTTTCTGTCATGTTGGTGTGAGGTGGTGCTGCAGAGTTGTTTTAATTTGCATTTCTTTAAGCAGTAGTGATTCAAAACATTTTTTCTCTGACTATTAATAACTTTGCTTTCTTCTGAAAACTGCTTGTTCAAATCTTTTTTTTTTTTTACCATTTATCAGCTGAAGAATAACTCTTATTTTTACAAATTTGGCTCTCCTCCCCATATATTTGAGAAATGAGGCCTTTACCAGAGAAACGTGCTGTCAAAGTTTTTCACCTAGTTTCCAACTTTCCTTCTAATTTTGGCCACCTTGGTTTTATTTGTGTAAAACCTTTTTAATGCCATGTAATCAAAATTATCTGTTTTAGTTTCCATGATCCTATCTCTTATTTGTTCATAAACTTTTCCCTTATCCATAGATCTGAAAGATAAACATGTCCATTTCCTCCTAATTTGCTTAGGATATCACCTTTTATATCTAAATCATGTACCCATTTTGACCTTATCTTGGAATACAGTGTAAAATACTGGTCTATGCCTAGTTTCTGCCCAGCCACTTTCCTAGATTTTTTTTTTTTTATCAAATACTGATTTCTTTCCCCCTAATATGAATCTTTTGGTTAATGAAACACTAAATTACTGTGTCATTTACTAGTGTATATTGTGTACATAATCTATTCCACTAATCCAATACTCTGTTTTTAAAGTAGTATCAGATTGTTCTGACAATTACTACTTTGTAAGATAGTTTGAAATCTGGTACTTCTAGGCCACCTTTCTTCTCATTTTTCATTGATTATTTTGGTATTCTTGGCCTCTTGTTTTTCCTGATGAACTTTGTTATTACTTTTTCAAACATCTCTATAATAATTCTTTGGTAGCTTGTTATAACACTAACTAAGGAAATTAACCTGGGTAGAATTATCATTTTTATTATATTGGCTCAGGCTACCCATAAGCAATTGATATTCTCCAGCTGTCTAGATCTATATTTGTATAAAAAGTGTTTTGTAATTGTGTTGATATAGTTACTTTCTGTGTCTTAGCAGGTAGACCCCAAGTATTGTCTGCAGTTATTTTAAATGGAATTTCTCTTTCTGCCGGGTTTTGTTGGCAATATATAGAAATCCTGATGATTTATGAGGGTTTATTTTAAATCCCATAACTTTGCCAAAGTTGTTCACTGTTTCAATTCATTTTTTTAGTTGACTCTGTAGGGGCTTTCTAAGTATACCGTCGTATCAGCGGCAAAGAGTGATCTTTGTTTCCTCATTGCCTATTCTAATTCTTTCAATTTCTTCTTCTTCTCTTATTGCTATAACTAGCATTTTCAGGACAATATTGAATAATAGTAGTGATAATGTACATCCTTGTTTTACCTCTGGTCTTACTGGGAAGACATCTGGTTTATTTCAATTACGGATAAAATGGATGTAGAAACAATCTGCCAGTTACCTCCTGAAAGAAACCCCCAAATTAAAACTCCTCAGGGCATTAAAGTCAAAGCCTAGAGCTCCCAGATCAAAGAAAAAATACTGCAAGCAACCAGAAAGAAAGAATTATACTTGGTTCAACAGCCAGACCACTTCATAAAGAAGCAGAGAGTTTGGAACACAATATTCCAGATGGCAAAGGCTTACAGCTAAGAACAACTTACCCAGGAAAATTCAGGGGGAAATTCAGGGGGAAAAATGGATCTTTCAAGAATGGATCTTTAAAGAAATAGAGGACTTCCAAGCACTCCCGAAAAAAAATACTAGAGTTGTGTAGGAACTTTGGAGTTCAAACACTGGAGGTAAGAGAAACATAAAAAGGGAAACCCAAATGAGCACTCATAAGAATAAACTGCTTACATTCTAATACTGGGAAATAACGCGTGTGTTTCTGCTGAGCCACATCGTCATCAGGGGTCATATAAGGCAAGGGATCATATCAGACAAGGCCTGGGAATGGTTCTGTTGTGTCTTTGATGATCTTAATAAAGGAATGGACAGAAAGAGGAAGAAGAATACACTGGGGTTGGGGAGGGAAACGATGTTAGGGAAAACTATCTTACATAATTAGGGTGTCCAAGTAGACATCTTGGAGAGGATGAAGTGAGTGGCTGACGCTTCAGTCTCATCTGAGGTGGTCAAGAGAAGGAAGAACAAACACACATAAAGCTGGGCACAGGAATATATTTCCCTCAAAATACAAGGAAAATATAAGGAAAAGGGAAGAGAAGGCAAGAGGGAATTTTGAGGGAGGAGAGATAAAGGGGAAAATGGATTAATCCTAATGACAACTAAATTCTAACATATAACAATATTTACAGCTCTTTTTGAGGTGATAAAAAAGGCAATCTATGCTGAGGAGAATGTTTATAGATTAGGGAATGGCTGAGTAAGTTTGAGTATGTAAATGTGATGTAAGAAACGATGAAGAGGAAGGTTTCAGAGAGACCTGGGAAGACTGATGAACTGATGCAAAGGGAAGTGAATAGAAATAGGACAACAAATAAAGGCAAACAATTTTAAGAGAACTAGGAACTTTGCTCAGAGTAATGACCAAGCACAACTCCAGAGGACTAATGATGAAATGTGCCACCTACATCTTGATTGAGAGGTGGAGGATTCAATGCAGAATGAGACAAATATTTTTTTTTTACATGACCAACACAGATATTTCTTTTGTTTGACTCTCAATGTTTATAATAGGGCTCCTGTTTTTCTTCCATTCTCACCTGAAGGCTCATTTTTACCAATATCTGTCTGTCTGTCTGTCTGTCTGTCTGTCTATCTATCTATCTATCTATCTATCCAGTTAAATTGACTTCTATTTTTTTTTTTTTTTGCCAAACTATACAATGTATTCATCATGCCCCTTCTGGGCTCACTCCCTAATTTGCACACTCATTGGCAGATTAGATTCCCAGCAGGAGGTCGACTACTTCTCTCCCCAGGGTAACCCTGAGGGTTAGGTGGTTTTTTGGTATTATTACTCATTAGACTCTCTCCACCAATGTACTCCACATTCATTACCAGGCAGACTGCCAGAGTTAATTAGCTTCTAGTTAGGGGTATTTGCTAAGCAATTGTAATAACAGTAAACCAATCCCTCTAAGAGTCTTACAGAAAAATAAACAGAAGCTAATGGGATGTAATACTTTCACAAGTATGCATATGGGCCTTACTTGCTGGCAGCATTCCTGTAATCCCAGTTATGGAGAGGTTGAGGCTGGTGGATCTCCTGAACACGAGAGTTCTGGGTTGTAATTCTCAGCATGCTGATAGGATATTTGTATTAGGTTCAGCATTAATATGATGAAACTCCAGGACAAGGGGACCAACAGGAGGGACAGGGTGGCCCAGGTTGGAAACATTGTAAGTCCAAGTTCCTGGGCCAATCAAAGGAGGATCTAACTATGACACTAATCCACTGTTGGTGGAGTTGTGAACTGGTTCAACCATTCTTTTTTTTTTTATAAATTTCTTTTTTATTTTTAGTTTACAACATTCAGTTCCACAGGGTTTTGTGTTCCAATTCTTTTCTCCCTCCCTCTCCTCCCCACCCCCAAGACGGCATGTAATCCAATGTGGGTTCTACATATACCTTCACATTGAACATATTTACATAATAGTCTAGTTGTAAAGAATTATAAGCAATGGAATGAATCATGAGAAAGGTGAAACAAAACCAAAAAAAGAGAAGGAAACCTTTATGAGATCAGCCTGGGCCAGATAGGGAAACCTAGTCTTAAAAAAAGAAGAAAAAATAATTTTGGCTCCAGGAAGAATTCTTACTCAGATTTTAACTTATTTTTATTAAAATTGAAAAGCTTTTGCATGGAATTAACTAATTAGTAATTAAATTAATAGGAAAAAACACATTTATTAAGTACTTACTGTGTTCCAGGTAATGTGATAAACACTAGGGAAACAAAGACAAAAGAATCTCTGCTCTCAAGTAATTTACATTCTGATACAGTAAAACAAGACATATGGAGGAAGACTAGCCAGGGAAGGGTGTTTGGTCTGAGAAGTCATACGAATGGTGAATGGTGCCATAGATCAATTAACTGACATGCCCTTTCCAGAAGCATTGATAGATTTGATTATTCAGTTAAATTTTCTTGGAGGCTAGATGTGAGAAACTGCTGGATTGGAGAACCCTTCCCCATCCTAGGGTGGAACAGTTTCTTTTTGGACATGGCTTTTTGGAAATAATTCTGGGGTACCACCTCACACCCATCAGATTAGCTAATTTGACAAAAAAAGAAAATGATAAATGTTGGAGGGAATGTGGGAAAACTGGGACACTAATCCACTGCTGGTGGAGTTGTGAACTGGTTCAACCATTCTTTTTTTTTATAAATTTCTTTTTTATTTTTAGTTTACAACATTCAGTTCCACAAGGTTTTGTGTTCCAATTTTTTTCTCCCTCCCTCTCCTCCCCACCCTCAAGACGGCATGTAATCCAATGTAGGTTCTACATATACCTTCACATTGAACATATTTACATAATAGTCTAGTTGTAAAGAATTATAAGCAATGGAATGAATCATGAGAAAGTTGAAACAAAACTAAAAAAAAAAAGAAGAAAAAAAAGGAGAGTAAATAGTTTGCCTCCATCTGCATTCAGATTCCATAATTCTTTCTCTGGATGTGCACAGCTTTTTCCATCATGAGTCTTTTGGGACTGTCTTTGAACCTTGTATTGGAGAGGAGTCAAGTCTATCAAAGTTAGTCCTTACAGGTACTGTGTGTCTGTAATTGTGTATAATGATCTCCCAGTTCTGCTCCCTATTGCCACTTGCCGCCAGTAGCTGTGGCTACCAGAGAGTGAAAAGGATGCTGCAGAGAGTGAAAAGAAAACATGGGCCAGGCAGAAGGGTAAAGGACAGCTCTGCTTACTATGCAGAGGGACAGGGCTTATATACCCTTTTAGGCAAGCAGATCAACAAATTCATATATATATAGCATGACTTCCTCGTGCTTAGCACCCCTTTGCATGACTTCCTTGTGTTTTTGTTCCCATTTTGCCATAAACAATATTGTGTTAATAGGCCGTGGGTGGTGTTTGGCACTTGGTGCCGTGGGAACTTTGGAGAGAATGTGTATCGAGGAGGCTTGGAGAGCCTTCATTCTGAGCAGCACATGTATGCTGAGGCGGGGTATGGAGAGCCCATGTGCCGAGTTAACAGCCCAAGGGCAAGAACAGGCCCCAGGGAAAACCTGGCCTGTATCTATATCCCAGAATGGACTTTCTCAGAGCTGGTCCTCTACAGCTCCTCTCACTCAGCATCAGTTCATATAAGTCTTTCCAGGTTATAGTGAAGTCCATCTGTTCCTCATTTCTTATCAGTTTAACCATTCTGGAGAGCAATTTGGAACTATGCCCAAAGGGCTACAAAAATGTGCATATCCTTTAATCTAGCAATACCACTGCTAGACCTGTATCCCAAAGAGATGAAAAAAAGGGAAAAGGTCCTAGTCATACAAAAATATATGTGGTGGTTAAGAATTGGAAATTGGGGGGGGGATGCTCATCAATTGGGGAATGGATGAGCAAGTTGTGGTATATGAATCAGATGAAATACTATTGTGCTATAAAAAATGACAAGCAAGATAATTTTAGAAAAATCTGGAAAGACTTGGAAAGACTTACCTGATGCAAAGTGAAGTGAGCAGAATCAGGAGAACATTGTACATAGTAACAGCAATATTGTGCATTGAAGAATTGTGAATGACTTAGCTACTCTCAGCAATACAATGATCCAAGAAAGTCCCAAAGAACTCATGATGAAATATGCTATCTGTGTCCAGAGAAAGAATTGATATTGTCTGAGTACAAACTGAAGCATGCTATTTTCACTTTTTCTTTTTTCTTTTTCTTTCACTTTCCTTCCTTCCTTCCTTCCTTCCTTCCTTCCTTCCTTCCTTCCTTTCTTCCTTTCTTCCTTCCTTCCTAACTTCCTTCCTTCCTTCCTTTCCTCCCTTCCTTCCTCCCTCCTTCCCTCCCTTCCCAAACCTAAAGTTCCTAATGGGAGAGGGTGTCATTAAACACTACCAAGGATGGGTACTACATCTTGTTCTGCCATCCCCTGAGTACTTTCAGTACCATTTTCCTTTGATAGTAGTCCAGTTTTTCTAGATCCCTTAAGAATACATAGGAAATACTCCATTTTTATACCTTTATTACCTTAATCAAACCTTAAACCTCCAGCAGGCTGTTTTCTTTGTTGTTACATCTTTCAAAGAATCTTATACCACTTCATTTTTAGCAATACTGACTCCCTATCCCCACTCCTCCATCTCTATTTTAGGTCAGCAGTTCCAGTCTAATACAAATTACATGTGCATTCCCACTCCTTAGTTCAACAAACTAACTCTATTGACCCTTGGTCCCTGCCAAGCCCAGATCACACTCAGCCTTACTGCTATACTCTTTCATCCATCGTATTCTATGACCTGGGTTCTATGCTGCTGGTGACACTTCCTCTTATGTCCAGAGCCCCACTCCCCAACACTTAGCTGTGAGTTTTCAGCCTGGTGTCTTCTCCCCATCTCTGAGAAGGCCACCACAGATCAATGTTGAGGCATGACTATTGGGACATTTGGCCCTTTCTCTTGACTAAAGAGCTTTCTTTCAATAATGCACCATGCTGTATTGTTCTTATTTGTGTGGTGGTGGTAGGGGCAGGGGAGGAGAAGGATGGGTGTAAAGCAGGTGATTAGAGACACTTAAAGAATCTTATACAATTCTGATAGTTGTATGAGAGAAACCACATTGGAAGAGAGTCTTTAAGTGAACATTTTGTTCTACCAAGGCAAGTTGTTTTATATAGTCAACAAACAACAAGCATGAGGTAGTTCTTATATTCCCATAGTAAAGATGTCAAATGTTAGGGGCCGAGTTAGAGCCAAGCCCTGCCCTCCTTGGACCTCCATGCCCAGGGGCCTTCTGAGATAAACTCAGGCCTCTGAGATATGGGTGGAGCCAGGAGGAGGGGTCTCGCCTTTGTTGCCTCCCTAGCAATTCCAGGTCTTTGCCCGGACCTGCCTGAGCACATGGAACTTCTGGTTCTCTGCCTGGCTTGCCAGAGTACATGGAGTTTCTGGTTCTTTACTTTGACTGCTTGCCCGCAGGGAGCTTCAGGTTAGCGTGGGAAGAGAAGGGGAGGAGAGTAGGTGGAGTCGGGGCGGTCCTAGTAGCCAGGTGTCTTGATTTTTACCTGTCTTTCACCCACGTAACCAAAGAATGTACCTACGTCACTAAAGATATAAAAGTGCTGCTTGCTGAAATAATAAATGGAGTCATTCACCATCTTTCGGCTCCCGCCCCATTCATTGTCCGTGAGATCAGGCCCTTTGCTAGGCAAAGGCCTGGGGCTTGGGGGGAACCCCGAGTATAGTTGTGGCTTCGGGAGCCCGTAACAGTCAAACTCAAATAGAAACAATGGCCACTAATCCCTGGGGGTCACATATTGACTTCATTTTAGAATGTAATATTATCTATATTTTGTTGTATTTTTGCTTATTTTGTTAAATATTTCCCAATTATATTTTGATTTAGTTTGGGCTGCAATTGGTAGTGTTGTAGGCCCTGAATTTCATATTTCAGTTCTATACCTTTCAGTAAATTGTGTGATTGACAATGAGGTCTGCTCTGAAAGATTATTTGCAAAAGCCTAAAGGTTCCCTTTCAACCTTCACTGAAGACAATTCTGATGTGTGTATATATTAGTTTCATAAACTTGTAGAGATGGAAAAGGTATGTATAGAGTTGATAATTTATTGCTATTTTATGCATTTTTGGATAATAACATAGGCCCACATTTTTCTGTTTGCTCTCTTTCTCTTTGATATGCTTAGAGAATTAATTCCTCAATATTTTAAAAATATGTTGCAATCAGCAGGAATGATCAAATGAGATAATGAATGTAAAGTGCATTTACAAATTTTAAAGCACTATATAAATTCTAGGCGTGTTGATGGTGACGATGGTGATGATGTCATCTATGTATATTTGATGCGGTTCACTGATACCGAGGCTTACTATGAGAATCAGACAACTCGCCTATTCCTCTTTGTCAATCCAGGGATATGGATCATGTTTTTCCCAGTCAGCCCAGTCAGATAATTGGATCGTTGTCTCCTCGTCTCTCCCAAGGTCAGTCCATTCATCTATCCTTCTGCACTTGATTGAATGATTGGTTAATCAGTTCTTTCTCGGCCCTCCCCCCTCTCATTCTCAGAATCCATCAGCTCCTATCAGTCTAATTATTACTTCTGTGCAGATGTTTCACATAGCTAACACATACAATACATGTATATTAGATGTATTATATATATTGTATATAGACATATACATATGTTGTGTGTGCACATGTGTGTGTATGTATGTAGATAGGTACATCTATCTCTGAAATCTCTATGTATGTATGTATGTGTGCATGTATGTATGTATCTATCTATTTCTAGTTTCTCTACCAAGCTCCAGTCCTGAATTAAGTTTGCTAGCGTGGATGGCAGAATGACATATGAAGAATGATGGCCTATTGGACATGTTGAATGAGTTGGTCTGTAGTCGTCTCAAAGTCAACATTTTCAAAATATAATTGTATTTTTTCCCGTAAACCCATCCCTATTCTACATAACTCTATTTGTCAAGGACCCGCTGTTTTTCCAATTAGAGAAGTTTGCAACCTCAGTGTTATCTTTGACTTCTCATTTCTGTCCACCAAACTGCCAATCAACTGTCAAATCTTATCCATCTTACCTTTGAGAAACTCTTGTATTGGTCCTTCCTCTACTCACACACTCACCATTCTGGTTCAGGCTCCCATCCCCTCTGCCCTGAACTACTGCGATAGCCTCCTAACTGATCTTCCTGTCTGAAATATCTCCCCTCTCCAATCCATCCTCCATACAGGTGTCAAAGTGATTTTTATAAAGAATAGCTCTGACCAAGTCACTTCCCTGTTCAATAAACTCCCATGAAATGAATGAGTGAAAGCACACTTATTAAGCGTTATGTGCCAAGCTCCATTTGGTGAATACAAAGAAAAAAATGAGTCCTTCCGTCAAAAAGCTTACAATCTGATGGTGGAAAACTACACATATTGGAAGTGATAACCAGGGCAGGGAGTTTCTGGGGATTCAGAAGTATGGTGTGTAGTTCATGAGACAGAAAATTAACATACCCTTGTCAAGAACAATGGTACCATGAGTTTAATTATTGTCTCCAGAACAAGAGGTAGAAATTCTGTGTGTACGGTGGGAGAGAGAACAAATCATTCAAGTCCTGGCAAGGCAAATGGCAAGATGATAAGGCTGGCTGGCTGGATAGGATGTCATGCATGAGCTTATGGCCAACTAAATAGAGTGAGCTAGTGGGGTTGTAATTCAGTCACTCACTAATCAGAACAGCCTGGTATCACTGTATAAGTTCCAAAGATGACTGAATCACCTTCTGTAGAGGCTGGAGTAGATGAGTTTCTGGCATTCAGTCTAGTGGTATTATTCTGGCATGCAGTGTGGAAGTACAGCAAGGAAAATGGCAAGATGTCTGAGGTAGATGGCTTTGTTGGAATGTAAAGAATGATCTGTTGACTCCCTATCACTACTAGGATTGTTTGTTGTTTAAAGCCCTGAAAAATCTGGCTCTAATCTTTCTTTTCTGCCCTCCTGATGCTTTATATACTCTGCCTTGTGTAGCCAAACTGGTCTTGCTGTTCCGTACACTTCCAGTTTCTCTATCTTTGATTTGGCTATCCCCTATTGTGGGGAGCCAGCTATATCCTGTTTAGGCCTCTTAGACCTCTGCAAGGCAGGGTCAATTGAAAATGGGCCTATGCATGGCAAGGCCAGTTTTAGGATAAGAAGACTTGGCAAAGAAAACCTGCCTTTGTAGCTAATTATCTATATGGGAGATGACAGAAATGTTTCAGTCTGGTTATCTATATGCAAGAGAACATAAATGTTTCAATTTGGTTAGCCTTGAGTAAAAATAGTGTCTCACTCCTAGGAACCAGGAGATAAAAAACTTAACCAGAGCTTTACTGCACTCTTCTTTGAAGTCTGGATGACTCAGCAATTAACCTGTATAAAATACTGTCAGTAACTCCATTAACATCAGTCCATAGCTTGACTACATGACTCACCTAGCCCCATGTCTTTGTCTTTTTGTGTCCATTACTTCATCATATATTCATGCCACTGCTGGCACACCCTATGCCCAAAATGTGACCCCTCCTTACCTCCACTTCTTAGAATCCCTAGTTTTCTTTAAAGTCAGGTCAAGTGACACTTTTACATGAAACCTTTCTTGATTGTTCCCAGTTGCTGATGCTTCTCTTCCTGCATCTTCTATTTATTTTGTATGTTTTTTATAGTGCATATAGTCCCCAAATAGATATAAGCCTCTTGAGGTTAGGGACTATTTTTTCTCACTTTGTGTATCCAGTGTATAGGAAAGAGCTTGGGACACAGTAGGCTAAGATGGAGGGAGGGGCTTGTGAAGAAGGGTATAAAAGGAAAGAAAGAAAAGGTAAGAACCTATGATAAAGAGAAGGTAGGGAGCAAAGAAAAGAGAAAGTCTTAGAAAATAAAACAGATGGAGACACACAAATAAGAATCACAACTGTGAATATGAATAGGATTAATTCATTCATAAACTTGAAAAATTAGAATGGCTCAAAAAGCAGAACTGAACAATGTAGTGTTTATAAGAAATACACTGGAAACATAAAAATTCATAGAGAGTTGAAATAGGAGGATGGAACAAAATCTATTAAGTCTCAGCTCAATTAAAAAAGCCAGAGGACTTAAGACAAAGCAAGAACAAAAATAAACTTAATTAGAAGAGTTCTGTAGAGAAACTACATTTTGTTGAAAGGTACTATAGACAATACTTACCATACATGCATCAAATGGCATAGTATCAAATGGCATAAATATTTAAAGGAAAAGATAAATGGGTTATAGAGAGAAATAGACTACAAAACTAAAATAGTGTGGAACCTCAATAGACTCCTTTCTGACACAGACAAATCTAACAAAAAATAAGAAAGAAATTAAGAACCTGAGTAGAATTTCAGAAAAGTTAGATTGATAAACTTCTGTTGGTTATCAAATGGGAATAGAAAAGTATATATGTATTTCTTAACTTTGAATGGTACTCCCTTTGGCCCTTTCTCTTGACTAAAAACTTACCATGTATTAGGGCTTAAAAATATCACAAACAATGCATAATAGTAGTGATACAAACATCCTTTACTGATCACAATGAAATAAAAATTGAAAGTAAAATAAAAACCCATTGAACTAATAAATAAAACTAGGAGCTGGTTTTGTGAAAAAAAATCAACAAAATAGATAAGTCACTGGTTAATTTGTTTTTAAAAAAAGAAAACCAAATTACTAGAATCAAAAAAGAAAAAGTGAATATATCACCAATAAAGAAGAAATTAAATAAATTATTAGGAGCAATTTTGCTCAATTATGTGCCAGTAAAACTGACAATCTAAGTGAAATGGATGAGTATTTGCAAAAATATAAATTGCTCAGATTAATAGAAGAGGGAATAGAATACCTGAAGTCGACTTACCCTGTGCCCTCTGTCTATATATATGTATATCCCCTAGAACTATCCTAATACCGAGAAAGGTCTCATGGGTTACAAATATCATCTTTCTATGCAGGAATGCAAACAAAATGGTTCAACTTTAGTAAGTCCCTTATGATTTCTCTTTCTTGTTTACCTTTTCATGCTTCTCTTGATTCTTGTATTTGAAAGTCAAAATTACTATTCAGCTCTGGTCTTTTCATGGAGAATGCTTGAAAGTCGTGTATTTTATTGAAAATCTATATTTTGCCCTGGAGCATTATACTCAGTTTTGATGGGTAAGTGATTCTTGGTTTTAATCCTAGCTCCTTGGACCTCCAGAATATCATATTCCAAGCCCTTCGATCCCTTAATGTAGAAGCTGCTAGATCTTGTATTATTCTGATTGTGTTTCCACAATACTCAAATTGTTTCTTTCTAGCTGCTTGTAGTATTTTCTCCTTGACTTGGGAACTCTGGAATTTGGTGACAATATTCCTAGGAGTTTTCTTTTTGGGATCTTTTTCAAGAGGCAATTGGTGGATTCTTTCCATTTCTATTTTACCCTCTGGTTCTAGAATATCAGGGCAGTTTTCCTTGATAATTTCTTGAAAGATGATATCTAGGCTCTTTTTTTGATCATGGTTTTCAGGTAGTCCAATAATTTAAAAATTATTTCTCCTGGATCTATTTTCCAGGTCAGTGGTTTTTCCAATGAGATATTTCACATTGTGTTCCATTTTTCCATTCTTTTGGTTCTGTTTTATAATTTCTTGATTTCTCATAAAGTCACTAGCATCTACTTGCTCCAATCTAATTTTTAAGATGGTATTTTCTTCAGTGGTCTTTTGGACCTCCTTTTCCATTTGGCTAATTCTGCCTTTCAAGGCATTCTTCTCCTCATTGGCTTTTTGGAGCTCTTTTGCCATTTGAGTTAGTCTATTTTTTGAAGTGTTATTTTCTCCAGGATTTTTTTGGGTCTCCTTTAGCAAGTCATTGACTTGTTTTTTATGATTTTCTTGCATCACTCTCATTTCTCTTCCCAATTTTCCTCCAATTCTCTTATTTGGTTTTCCAAGTCCTTTTTGAGCCCCTCCATGGTCTGAGACCAATTCATATTTTTCTTGGAGGCTTTTCATATAGGCTTTTTGATTTTGTTGACTTCTTCTGGCTGTATGTTTTTATGTTCTTTGTCACCAAAAAAAGATTCTATAGTCTGTGTCTGCATCCTTTTTCACTGCCTGGTCATGTTTCCAGCCAAGTACTTGACCCTTGAGCTTTTTGTCAGGGTATGACAGCTTGTAGAGTAGAGAATACTTGGTCCCAAGCTTTAAGGGCTGTGCTGCTGTTTTCAGAGCTACTTCTGTTCCACCGTCACTGCAAGCTCTGCCACACCAGCATTCCTCCTCCTCCAAGAACCATCAACCAGGACCATGACCCAGATCCAAGCAGAGCAAAACAAGAGAACCTTGCCTCTATGCCAGCAAAGTGCTCCCTGCACTTCTGCTCTGATCAGATGCTTGAATCCTCCCAGCGGGTAGGCCTGGGGCTGGAAGCAACTGTAGCTGGAGCTCTGAAAGCAGCAGCAGGAGCTTCCTGCTGCTGCAGCTGAGCCACCTCTGCCATCCCTGGTGCAAACAGCTGCATGATTGTGTGAATGGAGTAATGAAACACAAAAAGACAAAGACATGGGGCTAGGTGAGTCATATATTCGGGCTATAGACTGATTTTAATGGAGTTACTGACAGTATTTTATACAGGTTAATTGCCAAGTCATCCTGACTTCTAAGAAGAGTACAATAAAGCATTGGTTCAGTTTTTATCTCCTTGTTCCTGGGAGTGAGACATTATTTTTCCTCAAGGCTAACCAAATGGAAACATTTATGTTCTCTTGCATATAGATAACCAGACTGAAACATTTCTGTCATATCCCACATAGATAATCAGCCATGAAGATGGGTTTTCTTTGCCAGGTCTTCTTATCCTGAAACTGGCCTTTGCTGTGCATAGACCCATTCTCAATTGACCTTGCCGTGCAAAGATCTAAGAGACTGCTTTGCAGAGGTCTAATGAGGCCTAAACAGGATACAGCTGGCTCTCCACACCCCGGGGCTGGGGGCAGATTCCTCTCTCCCAATCCAGCAGATTTCCCACTAACCTGCTCCTTTGTCTTTGGCGTTTGTGGGTTGAGAAGTCTGGTAACTGCTACAGCTCAGTGATTCATGGCCCTGTGGCCTTCTCCACCCTCCTGGCTCCTGGTCTGGTTGGTCCTGGTGCACCCCATGCTGGGCTGCGCTCGGCAGCACCATGTGATAGACCCTTCCCAGCAACCATCCAGGCTGTCCTGGGCTGGAGACCTGCTTCTCTCCGCTATTTTGTGGCTTCTACAACTCTAGAACTTGTTCAGAGCCATTTTTACAGGTATTTGGAGGGATTTGGGGGAGACCTTAAGCAAGTCCCTGCTTTCTAGCTGCCGTCTTGGCTCTGCCCTGAGTTAGTCTATTTTTAAGGTGTTATTTTCTTTAGTATTTTTGGGGACTCCTTTAGCAAGCTGTTGACTCCTTTTTATGATTTTCTTGCATTATTCTCATTTATCTTCCCAATTTTTCCTCTACTTCTCTTACCTGTTTTTCCAAATCCTTTTTGAGCTCTTCCATGACCTGAGACCAATTCATATTTTTCTTGGAGGCTTTTGATGTAGGATCTTTGACTCTGTTAACTTCTTCTGGCTGTATGTTTTGATCTTCTTTGTCACCAAAGAAAGATTCTATAGTCTGAGTCCTTTTTTGGCTGCTTGTTCATTTCCCTAGCCAATTACTTGACTTTTGAGCTATTTGTCAGGGTATGATGGCTTTCAGTGTAGAGAGTGCTCTGTCCCAAGCTTCAGGGATTTTGTGCTGTGTTTTCAGAGCTACTTCTATTCTGAGGTGGTATGATGTTCCTCTCCTGACCTGTGCTGTGGTCTGTGAGTGCAGGCACTCCTTTCTGCCATGTAACCACCAGGAGGACTCCCTCTCCACAGCCACAACAAGTTCTGCCACACCAGTACTTCTACTACCCTAAGAACCACCAACCAGGACTGCAACCCAGATCTAAGGAGAGCAAAGCAAGAGAACCTTGCCTCAGCCACAGCAAAGCCATCTCTGCACTCTCGCTTTGATCAGCTGCTTCATTCCCTGCCTTGTGTGGGCTTGGGACTGGAAGCAGCTGCCACTGCTGCTGCTGCTGCCGCTGCAGACACTTCCACTGCCTGGGGGCTAGGGCTGGACCATGTACTCGTCTCACACAGATCTAGCAGTTTTTTCACTGAGCTGTTATGTTGTCTTTGGTGTTAGTGGGTTGAGAAGTCTGGTAACTGCCACATTTCAGTGGTTCAGGGCCCTAAGGCCTACTCTGCCCAGTCTACTCTGGCCTGGTCTATCTTGGTGTGCCTGACACTGGGCTGTGCTCTGCTCCCAGCACGGTGTGATAGACCTTTCCCAGCGACGGTCCAGGCCATCTTGGGCTGGAGATCCATTTCCCTCTGTTGTTTCATGGGTTCTGTAGCTTTAGAATTGATTTAGAGTAATTTTAACAGGTGTTTGGAGGGATTTTGGGGAGAGCTGAAGTGAGTCCCTGTTTTCAAGCCACCATCTTGGCTCTGCCTCCCTATGGTCTTGATACTTAAACCAGGGAGAACAAAAACAGAGGGAAAATAGTAAAGACCCACAGATGGGGGGAGATCAAGCTGTTGATCAGAAGGGGATTGCAGGGATCTCTTTGCTGGAGCTGCAGCAGGATTCTCTTGCTTTGCCTGTGCTTCAATCTGGGTAGCAATCCTGGGTGGCAGTCCTGGAGCAAGGAGGAATGCTGGCACGGCAGAGCTTGTGGCAGTGGTGGATAGGGAATCCTCCTCACAGTTTCAAGGCAGAAAAGATTGCTTGTGGTCACTCACAGACTAGTGCACTGGCCAGGAGAGGAATAAACACCTCTCCTTTGATCATACCACCTTGGAAGAACTGAAAATTTACAGGTCCCTAGAAATATATCTGAAAACAGCTGCACAAAACCCCTGAAGCTTGGGGCAGTACACCCTCCACACTGGAAGCAGAGACCTACCTTAGCAAAGAGCCAAGTAATTGTCTGGGAAAATGAGCAAACAGAATGAAAAAAAAAACAGACTATAGAATCTTACTTTGGTAACAAGGAAGATCAAAACATACAACCAGAAGAAGACAACAAAGTCAAAACTCCTACATCTGAAGACTCCAAGAAAAATATGAATGGGTCATGGGCCATGGAAGAACTTAAAAACGATTTTGAAAATCAAGTAAGAGAAGTAGAAGAAAAATTGGGAAGAGAAATGAGAGTGATGCAAGAAAATCACGAAAAAGGAGTAGACAGCTTGCTAAAGGAGACCCAAAAAATACTGAAGAAAATAATACCTTAAAAAACAGACTAACCGAAATGGCAAAAGAGGTCCAAAAAGTCAATAAGGAGAAGAATACCTTAAAAAGCAGAACTGGCCAAATGGAAAAGGAGGTCCAAAAGTTCACCAAAGAAAATAATTCCTTAAAAATTAGATTGGAGCAAGTGGAAGCTAATGACTTTATGAGAAATCAGGAAATTAAAAAACAAAACCAAAAGAATGAAAAAATAGAAGACAGTGTGAAATATGTCATTGGAAGAAAAACTGGCCTGGAAAATAGATCCAGGAGGAATAATTTTTAAATTCTTGGACTTCCTGGAAGCCATGAGCCTGAAAGCTCAGTAAAAGAGCCTAGACATCATCTTTCAAGAAATGATCAAGGTAAATTGCCCTAATATTCTCAGCCACAGGGCAAAATAGAAATTGAAAGAATCCACTGATCACTTCCTGAAAGAGATCCCCAAAGGAAAACTCCTAGGAATATTGTAGCCAAATTCCAGAGTTCCTAGGTCAAGGAGAAAATATTGCCAGTAGCCAGAAAGAAACAATTTGAGTATTGTGGAAACACAATCAGGATAATACAAGATTTAGCAGTTTCTACATTAAGGGATTGGAGGGCTTGGAATATGATATTCTGGAGGTCAATGGAGCTAGGATTAAAACCAAGAATCATCTACCCAGCAAAACTGAGTATAATCCTTTAGGGGAAAATGGATATTCAATGAAATAAAGGACTTTCAAGCATTCCTGATGAAAAGACCACAGCTAAATAGAAAATTTAACTTTCAAATACAAAAATCAAGAGAAGCATGAAAAGGAAAACAGGAAAGAGAAATCATAAGGGACATATTAAAGTTAAACTATTTATATTCCTACATGGAAAGATGATATTTTTAACTCATGAGACCTTTCTCAGTATTAGTGCAGTTCGAGGGAATATATGTATGTGTGTGTGTGTGTGTGTGTGTGTGTGTGTGTGCGTGTACATATATATATATATATGTATGTATATGTGTGTATATTTGTATATATATGTGTGTATGTAGACAGAGTATATAGGATGAGTTGAATATGAAGGCATGATATCTAAAAAATGAAATAAAGGGTTGAGAGAGGAATGTACTGGGAGAAGGAGAAAGGGAGAGGTAGAATGGGGTAAATTATTTCACATAAAAGAGGCAAGAAAAAGCTTTTACAATGAAGGGGAAGAGGGGGGAGGTGAGAGGGAAGGAGCGAACCTCACTCTCATCAGATTTGACTTAAGGAGGGAATAACAAGTACACTCAATTGGGTATGAAAATCTATCTTACCCTACAGGAAAGTGTGGGGGGTGGGAAGGGGAAAAGACAGGGGGGATGATAGAAAGAAAGGCAAATGGGAGAAGGGGGTAATCAAAAGCAAATATTTTTGAGGAGGGACAGGGTCAAAGGGGAGAGTAGCATAAACGGGGGTGGGATAGGATGGAGGGAAATTTAGTTAATCTTTCACAGCATTACTGTTATGGAAGTGTTTTGCATGACTACACATGTATAACCTATGTCCAAATTGCTTGCCTTCTCAATGAGGGTGGGTGGGGAGGGATGAAGAGAGAGAATGTGGAACTCAAGGTTTTAAAAACAAATGTTAAAACTTGTTTTTACATGCAACTGGGAAATAAGATATATTGGCAGTTGGGTATAGAAATTGATAATTATTTAATATCAATTTAGTAACTTCAATAAAGGCCAGAGCCTTTATTGAAGAAGAGCCTGGACCTAACAGCTTCTTTGTTCTCTGAATAAACTCAGAGAATACCTCTTCTTATGTCAACAAGCCCAGATGGGGCTGACTTAAGAGCATTCTGCCCTCTGTCTATGGCCATTAAGGATGAGACCCTGAATCCAAGACACTTTCTTGAATAATGTGACTTTTTTAATCTTAATATTTTATGGTCATATACTATATTATGGCATGTTAATGGTAAATTAAACAGAGAGATCCTGGATTGTAATTTCAATTGACACATTGTCAACTCTCTTATCCTATTGTATTTACAACCTATTCAATTTAGAAAAGTACTTTTCTTGTATCATGGTTAAACATACATGGAGATCATAAATTTGAGTAACACAGACATGCTGAGTTGTGACTCTTCTAAAAATGTATTTAAACCTTCTCATTCTTTCATTCAGACAATCAGATTTCATCTGGCTCCATACATGTTTGTATACTGCTAGCTTTAAGGAAATAAACAATGTGAATTTACATATCACCTAGCTCGTTTGCCTTCTTTAACCAAACTTTCAGGTCAACAAAATCTATCTTGCTCTACAGGAAAATAGCAGGGAAGGGGATAAGAGAAGAGATATGGGGGGGTGTTACAGAAGGGAGGACAGATTGGAGGAAGGGGTAATCAGAATGCATGCCATCCTGGGTGGGAGGAGGGGAGAGATGGGGAAATAATTTGGAACTCAAAATCCTGTGGAAGTGAATGTTGAAAACTAAAAATAAATTAATTAATAAAACTAAAAAAGAAGAAAAGAAGAAAAAAAGATAGCCTCAGGAGTTGACATCTATAGCTTGAGCTCTAGGCCCTTTTCAGCACTACTTTGTAAGGCTTACTCCATGGATGCCTCCTTTTCTGTTGTGCCTCAGTCTCAGAAAAATGCCAGTTATTGCAAGCGTCAGAGAGGATGCTGCCCTATAGTAAGATACTCCCACTGATCTATACTCTCTCTCGTTTCATTTTTTTCCTACCTTTGCCTAGAAGTCTGCATCGTATATGGTTATGCTCAGATTTGCAGGAGAGGTCAGACTGGGCTTCCTCCTGAGTTCCAGTGCTTTTTTGGAACACATTATTCCATTCCTTTCTCCTTCTTTTTAGTGGATACAGAATAGTCTTGTGTTATTCAAATCTCCTTTCCTTTGTATTTGAAAGTCTTTCTCCTGATGGCTTGTAGTACTAGAGTTTCCAAATTGAATTGTTAAATTTAGTGACTACAGCCTTGGAGTTTGCAGCTTTGGTTTTTATTTTTCCCCTGGAGGTGATGTGTAAATTCTTTCAATTGCAATTTTGTTTTCTATGTTCAGAAGTTCTGGAAAGTTCTATTTTTTCTTCATTATGGTGTTAAGGATTTTTTATCTTGTCATGTTCTTTTGGGAGACCTATCACACTTAAGTTATCTCTATGCATCCTGTCTTTGAGATCCATATACTTGCTTGCACAATGGGCATATTTTCTTTTAATGTTCTTTTTTTTTTTGCTTCCCTTCTGATTGACTTTCACTTCTCTATATTTAAATTCCCAATCTATTGTTCTCTTTTTTTATTTCTCTGGTGAGGCTTGCAAGAGCAGATTCAAAATTTTCAATTCTGTTAATTATTTTTGCTGTGCAGGACTTAAGTTCTCTCAAAATTCTCATTTCTCTTTAGAATCACTCAGAAACAGTGTGTTGTGGTTTCATGTCCTCCTCAACTTCTACAGGGTTCTCTGCTTCGTTGAGTATTGGTTCATTTTACTTTGTTTTGCAGTGTTTATTCATAGCTACCCAAACAAATTTACTGGATCTGGAGACCATATTTCTTTCTGTTGTTACTGTTTTTCCCATTGATTTATCTGTTTATGTTCAAGGTCTTTGAGATGTCTTTCTTCCTGGCACCTTTGTTACCTTCAGTCTTTTTCCTATCCCCTTATTTTCTTTTTTACTCACTTCCAATTCACTTCCCTCTGACTATGGTTTCCTTGTGGGCTGGATCTCAAAGTTTCTCAGCCTGCTAGCACACTGGACAATTTACAATTCATCAGCTTAGGTCTCCACCTCAACTGACTTTTAGGTAGTCAGAAATGGCCCCAGCTGGATGCTTTGCTCTTCTTCGCATGGGCTTGGTGAAGTGCTGGGCAGCTCCCCGCATTCACAGTGTCTTGTTCTGGTGACCTATCCCACTCCCTCTGTTACTTAGTTCTTTGGCCTGGTACTAGCAGTTCAGAGCCCTTGGTAGTTCAAAGCATTACTGAGTTGATGATTCCAGGTTGTAGCCCCTGACAGTTTTTTGTTCCTGAAAGGTTGTGGCCAAGTTGGCTGCTGAGGCCCTAGAAAACTTCCACAGCCTGGAACTAGGGTCTTTATGGCACTGAAAAGAGGGATAAGGAACCAGGGTATATAAGGTGGGTTTTGATTTAGGCCTACTTCATGTCTTTGGGTTTACTTATGTTGTCTTGCTGCCAGTAGCATGGGAAGTGGAGGAGAGATGCTGAGTGAGCTCAAGGTCAGTGACTGTCAGTTTCTGGCTGTTGGTGTGTTTTTTTACCTTGTTTTAGATTTTTGGTGTCCACCTAGATCATGAAAAAAAGCTGAAATTGCTTCACATTTAGCACATAATTTCAGTTTGGGGACCATTTGAGGTGTCCTAAAGAATTAGGAAAAATGTTGAGTTCACCATCTTGGTGCCCAAATCACCTGGAATCTGTGATCTCTTTTTTTTAAGTTGTTCAATATGCAGAAGTAGTTGATTCATAAATGGCTCCCACATGGATAACTAATCATCTCTTCTCTACTGAATTAAAACCAATTTCATTTTTTGTGTTTTTCTGGAGTATGTTTTATCTAGTTCTTCCAATTCTTTCCTAGAAGAAATTATCCATTATATATAGTGGCTTGACTTCTCCACAGTCTATAAGCCTCTTTTTTCAAATATCTGACTATGTTTCCTAACATATTTTAACCTGTTGTTTCTTAGGTTTACCCTTGGTTTGAAGTCACTGAGTATAAAAAAATGTTGATTTAATTTTGAAGTCATACAGAGTTCTTCATAGAATTTGTGTACTGACCTACTTTCTACAACAGATACTGAAGTAAGGATTGATGAAATGGTGGTCCTCTTACAAGTGCTTATTGTTAGTACTGAATTTTGAGAAGGCCAAGTATTCTCTGACATGTTTCTTGTTTATTTTGAATAATTGATAAAACCAACTAGCTCTTTTATTTGCCTTTCTGAGGGGAACCTTGAGCTATACCTCCTACATAAATAATACATTAATATGAAGGAGAAATGAAGAGAGTCAGAACATAGAATTTAGAGCAGGAAGTGATCTGAAATATTATTTCATCCACCCTCTTTATTTCGTATCTAAAGGAATTGAGGACCAGTGATGGGAAGTGATTTGCTCAAGGTCACCCAATAAGTAAATAAGAGAGTCATAACTCAAAACCAGGTCATCTGACTCAAGATCCAGGGCTGCCTGTTACTGAACATGGACTTATAGAGCTGATCAATAGACCACATGCTTTAAATACATATTGATTTTAATTTGATCATCGGTTGTCAGAGGACTAGTCTAAGTTCATAGAAACTCATTACTAGAAGGCTGACTATAAGTCAATGAATTGTTTTCAGTGACAGCAGTTCATAAAGCTGACCTACTATGTCAAAGATGGATTGTCATCATTTTGGTGGGGCAAATATACACACTAAGAAAATTACAGAACCTAAAACTGCTGAAGTCTTTACAAATGAAGATACTGAAACTTTGAGAGATTAAGTGAAATAATGGGGTTAGAACTCCATAGGAAGTTTGTGGCTGCAGGCTTAATATATTTTCTAAAACTGCTTGTCTGACAGTGCTTTAGCCAAGTGAGTGAAGGAGGTATGGGTCTTGTTCTGCCAAGGAATTCACAAGGACGGCTACTTGAGACTAGCAAATGTGTAAACATACAGAAGATTAAGGGTATTCATGCAGCAACAAGCAGATAAATCAATCCATGCAGAATGTAGAAATGTCAATGCCTAACATGGACACAAGGTTGTTTACAAAGCCATATCCATGACTGGAAATGAAAATTATGATTACTGGGGGCGGGGGGGAACCTGTGGCTTTGAGGCCACATGTGGCCCTCTAGGTCCTCAAGTGTGGCCCTTTGACAGAATAGGGTCACATGTGACTTTGAGGCCACAGGTTCCCCATCCTTGGATTAGACCATCTCCACGAAATGGCAAATGCCTTCTGTGCTCTCCCTTGCTGTGTGGAAAGGATTAAAGGAACTGATGTAATATGAAGCAACATGTAGACAACTAGATGCTACTTCTCTAGGGAGATTCTCCCCCTTGTTAACCCCTGAGGAATCTTTGGAAGGCTCTAGAGGAAAAATGCTAATTATTTGTGAGTGAGCTCAGTCCTAGAAGTTCCATGAAGAGAAATTTATCAATCTCCCCCAAAGTCCTGGACTCCTTGGGGAGAAATACTCCTCACTTTTCTGCTTGCTATATTAGCCAAGTGACTTCAAGCTTGCTAAAGTCTAAAGCTTCCTTTCCAACCTACAACAGGTGTTTCCTGAGGGAGCAATTCTCATTTTTTCTTCTGACAGGACTTGCTGAATTTTATCTCAATATCTCCATCTGCTTCTGCTCACTAATGCTCCATGTGGATGCAGGAAGCTGATTCTTCCAATGGGAGATGAATAGAGGTATGCCCTCCTAGCTCTGTCTCTCACTCTTCAGATTCATCTTTATTAGCCCTTCATTTTCTTGTTGAGAGCTACAAGTGGAAGCTTCTGAGATCAGTGGACAGGGCATAGTAGCTGACTGGGCCAGATAAAACCCCATGAAGGCCAGTTGATAGGTAGAGTTTTCAGGGATGATGTTCATTGCCACCTTTTCTTATCCTCAATCTTTAAAAAAGTCTCAACAGCTTAGTTGGTCTGTGTGGGAGTCTATCTATTAGAGGGTAGACATGAGTAAATTTTTACCTAACAGTTGGATTTGAATGGTGTAAGATCTACAGTGCCCAGGCTATTTCTAGCCATCTATTAAAGATTTCTTAAAATTGTTGTGTAGTTTCAGATCGAGGCTCAGTTGAACTAATTGGCCCTAATCTTGAGAGTCTGGTGCTCATTAGCTCAAGGGCACTTGGCAGAATCACTTTCAGAGAAAAATCCCTGCAGATAGCCATATAAAATATGCCTACTAACCATGAGGGAGTTGAGATGATATATATTAATCAAGAAACATTGCTTTTTTGAAGTAAAATTTTGATCAGTACCTGTCAGGCAAACATTTATTTCCAGGAGTCACACCAAAGTAATATAACTGTGATGTTCTGAGTTCTTTAGAGGACAATGCTATGTCAAGTATCTATTATCTATCAAATTCAACTGTTTCCTTTTGTGAAGGATCTATGCTTCCTTTTGGGTTGTAGAGGATGGCATATTATAAAATAGAAACCCATGGCAAGTTTCTACATCATTTTGTCACAAGCAATTTCATGTGGCTGAACTTAGAGTCATTCTGCCAATGGAGAGAAGTAAATACATTATATCCCAAGTGGCAGAGAACTAGTTCAGAAGTGAGAATCCTCATTCTTTTCACTTTTCTTGATACAGGAAGACCTTTTGGTCAGTTAAAAGCCATGATCCCAGCACGAGGCAGACTCCACTGCTGCTTAGGGAATCATAGTTTTGTGTCTCCTTTTTAAGTTGACTCCTGTGCATCTAGAACGGGCTGGGTTTTGAAGATGTGTATGTGCAAGCAGGGAAGTGACATTAGGGAGAATTTGGAGGTGGAAAGTAAAGTAGATGAGGGGGGCACCCATTTACAAATGGACTTTCCAAAAGCTTTTCTAGGACTAAGGCACTCACATCATCTACTCACAAAAAACAGTTCACAAGTTAATTTTGATGTAATTAATTTTACCAGCCAGGCATAGAACACATTATAAATGTGAGTTAATGAATGAAATTTAATGAAAATTAATGAATGAAAATTAAATCAAACTGCATAAAGTTTTAAAAAAAGTGTTAAAAAAGTGTCAAAAAATTCCCCATGTGTGTATGGGGTACACACGTGACATACATGATCCTGCAGGTTATCACACACATAGAGACTAAGTCTGAACAGGGAACACACATACTAACTATGCATTTAGGGACATGTGGCTAGGCAACTCATGTGAAAAGGTACCTTCCAAGAAGTGATGAGGCCAAAGTAAATATATGGAAGACACACATACATAAAGTGCATGCAACCAGGGTGCTGTTGAAGGTGGGGTAACTCGTGCTTCATCCTGTTCCCTATGTTTGTTAGTGATATTCTCTCACTGCTCTCTTCTGGATGGTACATTTCTAATCTCTGTTGGGCATCACATCATTTCTTTTGAGCATCCTGAATAGTCTTGCGGTCTCCACAAGCTGTCAAATAGCATATACTGAGCCTTTTCTCCTAAAGAACATCTACTGAGCTGTACCAAATTGACAAAGTGTTTTCTTTAGAAAGGGCCTATGGACAAAAGCAGGCTTACATCTTTTCTAGCACCTAACTATAATCCACTGAATGTAGCCAGGAAGAGCTAACAAAGGACAGAGAAGAATGCCTCCAGGATGAGAACAAATTTATTTTCTTTTTACTCAGTGTATTGGCGGTTACCATGGTCCCAGACTACTATATGACTTGAAGTTAGGAAATGCCTTTTAATACCCTATTCCATTCCTAAATGGGAGCCCGTGTTCTCAAATGTATATGTATATGTATATATATATATGTACACACACATACATACATACACATATATATGTATATATACACATATACACACATATATATGTATGTATATATACATATATATGTATATATACATATATACACACATATATATTTTGGAGTCTCTCGTCAATAAGCAAACAAAATATTTAATAGCAATTGTGTAGTAATGAGACCACAAATTTCACCTTAAACCCCAAAGCTCCTTTGACCTACATTTGAAGGTTGGGAAGAACAAAGGTTAACTAAAGAAAGCAAGGTCATTGACTTCTACCTTCCTCATCCACATGCCTTCTTTTAATGTCTATATTTATTCTGATTTTTTCATTCCCTATAGGCAAATTTAAGAGAAAGGTTGAGTTCTGGTGAATCAGGGAGTTAAAGTATAAAGTGTTGACCTGAAAGTTTGGTTAAAAGAGGCAAACAGGTTAGGTGATATCTAAATTCATATTGTTTAATCCCTTCAAGCTAGCAGAAGCTAGCAAACATGTTTGTACATGGAGTCAGAGCTTAAGTTCTGACTACTTGATAAAAAAATGACAATTTTTTTTGTTTTTTTTATTTTTTTAAATTTTTAAATATGTTTTAAGACAATCCCAGCTCAGCATATCCGTGTCACTCAAATTTATGATCTCCATATATGTTTAAACATAGTACGAGAAAAGGAATTTTCTTAATCGAATAGGTGGTAAATACAATAAAATAAGAGAGTTAACAAAGTGTCAATTGAAATTATGACTCAGGATATCTGTATTTTCTTTACCATTAACATGCCATAACATAGCATATGACCACAAAATATTAAGATAAGAAAAGTCCCATTATAGGCGCCCTGTCCTTGGTAGTCATTTATAGAAGAATACTCTGGTCAACTTCCTTTGGCCTTGTTGACGCAAGAGGCATTCTCTGAGAAAACCCAGAGAAGGAAATGTTTGTTAGGCCAAGGGATTCTCCTAGTCAATTAGTTCAGGATTATCAAAAGGTAAGAGTTTTAGATGGTGGAATGACTTTGAAGATGTGTGTTTGGCTCAGAGGCTGTCACTAGGTCATGGGAATTGGTATAGTATTGAATTTCAGGGGGAAGTTGAGTTAAGGCATGGTGATAAATTTGAAGCTAGGGCACAGATTCAGTATTTGGAATATAGTGGACCTCTTTTTTCACAGAGTTCAGAGATAAGCATATAGAACACTAGAAATGGCAAGTCTACAGAATGAAATGTACCCCAGAATTCTCTACTTAGCTTTTCAGTGTAAGACAATCCATTTGCTTTCCTATCCTTAAGAGTGACTTGAGGATACTCTATCCCAAATTTTCCTTTCTTAAGCAATACTCATACAGAAAGCAGTTTACTCACAGAGTAAGAAATTTGGCGTATATGTCCATTGGAGAGAGAAGAAAGAAATGACAGTGAATTGAATTTAGAGACACTGCCTAGTGATCTAGCACTCTGTATATTTCCTTAATCTGTTTTAAGCAATTTGTTCCACCTTGCATCATGCCCTCTGTGAGCATAAAAACCATTGAGATGAACTAGCCTCTTTCACTTATTAATTGGTTCTTGTTTTCCAACACATAAATTCTGCTCTTCATAGAATTTCCCCATTTTTGAAATTTTATCCTCCTTGCTGATGTTGTTATAATCATGATCTAATCACTTCTCATGCTGGTAACAGCAGGAGGTAGGGTATTGTATTCATTCCCTGGTCCATACCTAGATATTCAGTTCAGATTGTGTTCAATCTTAGGGAGCTTACTTCTAATGAACGGTGTTCAGTTTCCTATCCTCACATTCATTATTCTTTCAAGTTCCTCCTACTCCGAATTTCCTGGAAATGTCTTTACTTATTAGTTCATATCTCAAGACTCTTCCAAAAGTGGAGAGTAAAAAGGGGGCACAAAAATACAAATCAGTTATGGTATAGGTAATTTATTCCTACACACACAAAACATGCTAACCATAGAATCACAAGTGTGTATTAACTGAACAGTATTCAGCAGCTTAAATTTTAACTAGTGATGAATTCTGCTGGGAATATGTTACTTAAACTTCATCAAAAACATGAAGCAGTCTGGGAATTGCTGATTAGGCATTTTATATTTCACCTTAGTTCTGCACTATCACTCTGCTCTTTTGTACATTCACTGACTCGTTGGCTCTAATAGCTCTCCAACTAATAAGAGGACTCAGTTTCCACATGTTCACCTGGAACCAAGAATAGCTACTCTGAGCGTACTCTATGGGCTAATCTTTGTAACAATAATAGCAAAAGATTATTTTTTTTTAAATCCAGACCTTTGATTTTACCACAAGTTTTGGTAAAGACGCTCCCTCCACTAATACAGATTATCAACTGCCCTAGAGAGATGCCTGTCATACTGAGAGTTTAAGTGATGTTCCCAGGATAATACAGTATGTGTCAGAGGTGGGATATGAACCCAGTTCTTCCTGAATCTGAGGCCATATATCATCCAGATGATTAGAAAAATATAACTTAAGAGGCATTTGCAGAATCATTGTTTGCTAATGATATGTTTGTCTTTAGTGTTTTTATATGTTAATTTGAATAAAGACAACATGGTGGAGTACTGGACTTTTCATCAGAAGACCTAGCTAGAGACCCTGCTCTATCACTTACTAGTTAAGTGACCTGGGATACCCACTTTACCTCTCCGCACTTTAGCTGCTTTTTCTTCTTCTTCTTCTTCTTCTTCTTCTTCTTCTTCTTCTTCTTCTTCTTCTTCTTCTTCTTCTTCTTCTTTAAACAAGGAGAATATTATCTATCTCCAATCTAGTTCATAGTTGTTGTAGGGATCAAAGAAGATAATCCTGTATATAAAAGCACTTTGTAACACTGAGAAATGGTCTCAGGATTCAACTCTCAGCATTCATGAAAGTTAAATGAATAACCCAGAGGGGGATGCCACACATAAAAGACACAAATAAGGACTAATTGCAAAATACAATGTGCATATATAAAGGAAAAATATAAAAAACCAGGTGTTACTAAAGACAGGATTCAAGAGATAGAACAGATATCCACAGTCCAATAAGGAAACTATTGTTTTATTAAAAGTTGCATAAGATAGTATAGCCTTGAAGAATCCAGGGTTATTTCCATTCCACAAGACATCAAAGGATAACTGTAGTGAAGCTGTAAAATTTACAACTGGAGTTATACATTTCAAGAAAACCAATAGGAAACTAATGTATTCTCTTACCAGGAGGGAAAACTTCAAATGGAATCTCTCAGTAATTTGCTAGGTGAGTATATGATAGAATGCAGAAGGTATCTTCCCAAGTTGACTAGATGTCTTTATCAGTTGTCCTGGTTACCTAGACAGTACTAGTGAAACAATTGATCATTTCTCTTCAAACTCCCTTTTCAATACTTTAAACTATCATTCAGTTCCTGTTCATTAAGATTTATATTTTCTTTAAAAGTTTAATTATTCCAGGGAAAGAACCATCAGTAAGCTAAAATATTTCTTCTAGTAAATTGTGATTTCTTATTGCTTCCTATGAGGAACAGTATGTTTGTACTTGCTACCGCCCTCAGGGAAGCAGATACCTGGAGCTTTAATGCTCACATTTTCCCATTGATTTCAGAACTTCTCCTGTCCTAGGATTTCCCTCACTCTTGTCTTCATCGATGCCAGCAGGTGACTCACAGGAAACTGACATGCAATACATAAACGGAAGCTTTCTGAGTAATTTCATCCTAATGGGCTTCTCCAATTACCCATGGCTGGATCTACCCCTCTCCCTCATCCTTCTCACCTCCTACATCTTCACTCTAGTAGGGAACATTGCCATCATCCTGGTATCTCAACTTGATCCTCAACTTCACAGCCCAATGTATTTTTCCTCACTAATCTCTCCTTCCTGGATGTCTGCTTCACCACTACCACTGTGCCCCAGATGCTGGTCAACTTAGGAGGTCCAACTAAAACAATCACTTATGTGGGCTGTGTAGCCCAAGTGTATGTGTTTCAGTGGTTAGGTTGTACTGAGTGTGTCCTTCTAGGCATGATGGCTTTGGATCGCTATGTGGCTGTCTGTGAACCTCTGAGATACTCCATTATCATGAATTATCAGCTCTGCCTACAGTTGGCCAGCACTGCCTGGCTTATAGGTTTGGCCAACTCATTGCTGCAGTCCCCACTCACAATCCAGCTACCCCTGTGTGATCACAGAGCACTGGACCACTTCTTCTGTGAATTTCCCAGTCTCATTAAAATGGCCTATGTGGACACCAAAGTCAATGAGATTACCTTGGAAGTGGTTGCTACCTTCTTGGTTTTGGGTGCCCTTTCTATGATCTTCATTTCTTACTGCTACATTATTCAAGCTGTGCTCCGAATCCCCTCTGCTGATAGAAGGCACAAGACCTTTAATACCTGCTCCTCACACCTATTAGTAGTGTTTCTTTTTTATGGTCCTGGAATCTACATCTATATGCAGCCTTCAGGAAGTGGTTCCCAAGATTTGTCCAAGTTCCTGACGCTCTTCTATTGTGTCATCACCCCCATGGCTAATCCCTTCATCTACACTTTGAGGAACAAGGAAGTAAAGGGAGCACTGAGGAGACTTCTAAGGAAAGGCTTCCTGAACAAACAAAGATAAGAAGAGAAATATTTTTGGTTTTGCTTTTTGTGAATCTGTGATGTGCCTAAAGCTGATATCCCAGGAGACCGAAAGGCTTCACTTATTTCCCTTGCTAATCCATGCATTTCACTTTCTTTTTTAAATTTTTTATTCATTCTGAACTTAAATACCAAAAGACACAAAAAAAATCAATTTACACAGCACAACACAAAGAAAGGATTCAATATGAAACTCTGAATTTCCATTTCGCACTGTTTATTTTTTTGAAAAACTATGCAATAAATACTACACATTATTTTTAAAGCTATCCTGCTTTTCTGTGCTTTCTTCTGAGTTTTTTTTGTTCACTGCTGTATACTTTTAGTTTTTTTCTCTTTCCCTTACCATCCCCCACTACAGAAGGCCACCATTAAACACAGTTGTGTGTGTGTAAAACCATACTATGTATACTTCTATTTATCAGTTCTTTCTCTAGAGCATCTTCCTTCATAGGTACTTCGTAGTTGATTTGAATATTTATAATACTCAAAATAACTTAATTGTTTACAGTTGTCCCTTGAATAATATTGCTGTTACTGTATACAATGTTCTCTTGGTTCTGCTCATTTCATTCTTCATTTTTTCTTGCAATCTTTCCTTGTTTTTCTAAAATCAACCTGCTCGAACCAGGAGATCAGTATACATGATTACAGACACATGATATCTCTAAGGACTAACTTTGATAGACTTGACTCTTCTCATCAATACAAGGTTCAAAGATAGCCCTAAAAGATTCATGATGGAAAAAGCTATGCACAACCAGAGAAAGAATTATGGAGTCTGAATGCAGATGGAGGCAAACTATTTGCTCTCGTTTCTTCCCCTTCTTTTTTGGTTTTGTTTCTCCCTTCTCATGATTCATTCCATTGGTTATAATTCTTCTTTACAACTGGACTATTATGTAAATAAGTTCCGTGTGAAGGTAAATGTAGTACCTACATTTGGATTACATGCTGTTTTGGGGGAAGAGGAGAGGAGAGGGAAGGAGAGAAAATTTGGAAGCCCCAAACCTATGGAACTGAATGTTGTAAACTAAAAATAAAAAAATATATATAAAAGTAAAATTAATGTGCTCATCATTTCTTATATAGTAGCAGTCCATCACAATCATACAACACAACTTGTTTAACTATTCCCCAATTGATGAGCATCCCCTCAGTTTTCAGTTTTTAGCCACCACAAAGAAAGTTGCTACAAATAATTTGGAACATATAAATTCTTTTCCTTTTCCCCTGATCATCTTGAGAATCAGAACTAAAAGTGGTATTGTGGGGTCAAAGGGTACACACAGTTTTATGAGTCTTTGGGCATAATTCCACATTGTTACCCACAATGGTAGAATCAGTTCACAGTTCTACCCACAGCATATTAGTGTCCCAATTTTTCAAATATTTGTTATTTTCCCTTTCTAACATTTTAGCCCATTGGATAGGTGTGAGATGATATCTCGGAGTTGTTTTATTTTGCTAATCGATAATGATTTGGAGCATTTTTTTCTTATGACTATATAGAGTTTTGCTTTTTTCATTGAAAAACTGCCTATTCATATCCTTTGAGCATTTGTCAATTGGGAAATTCCTCATGTTCTCATAAGTAATTAGACAAAGTTCTCTATATATTCGAGATGTGAGACCTTTATCTGAGAAACTCTCTATAAATTCCATCTTCTCCAGTTTTCTGCTTTCCTTCTAATCTTGGCTACATTGATTTTATTTGTTCAAGCTCTTTTCAATTTAATGTAATCAGAATTATCCATTTTATACCTTACAATGCTCTCTATCTTTTGTTTATTCATAAATTCTTCTCCAGCTAATATGTTCCATTTATAGCTAGGCCATGTATCCATTTTGACCTTATCTTGGTAAATGGTGTAAGACACTGGTCATGGCCCAATTTCTGTTAGATTGCTTTCCAGTTTTCCCAACAATTTTTACCAAATACTAAATTCTTATCCACAAAATGTAAATCTTTACATTTATCAAACACAAGGTTATTATAAGCATTTACTACTGTGTACAAGTAGCTGTTTTAACTTCATTATATTTTGAGTATGAACCCAGATCCTCTCTATCACCATAGCAGCAATCTATAGTTAGGTTCTTTCTCTTTTGCTTACTCACTTTTTTAGTGGCTTATTTCTGTTATGTTATTTCTGTTTATGTCTGTTAACTTTGTGTTATAGTTGAGCTCTAGTCCTGAGGGATGGGGGATAATGTTCAGGTTTTTTGTGCTATAGTTTTCTGAGCACTATCTGGGGACCTGATTGCAGGTATTCCTCTCTGCCCCTGAGCCATGGCATCCAGGTCTGGCATTCAGGACCACTGGAGGGCTCTTTGGTCTTCCCCTGGTCAGCTATCTGACTGCCACACTGTCTGTCTTGAAAAAGTTCCTGAAGCTGAAGCTGCTGACAGAGCTGCCTTCAGGGCTCATTGTTTGTTGATTGGAAGTATCTGCACTTTAGTCAGGCCAGACCATCACCCCAGAGGTCCTGTCTTTCCTAAGGTCCTCCCAAGTTGTCAGGCAGACCACAGCTTTACCCTGATTTTTAATTCTCTCTGCTGCTCAAAGTTCACCTTGAGGCATGATTTTAATTTGTTTGTGGAGAAATTTGGGAGAGCCATGTAATTTTTTGCCTTATTCCACCATCTTCCCAGAATCCTCTTACAATTCCCTTTCTTCAAAATCCTGATCAATTCCTCCAAGGAACTTTCCTGATTAACTACACATAGACTTGCTTAATTTATTAGTCCATTACTATGTATCTTCAGCACTTAGTATGTATATTGTATTTAGTTTGAAGACAACCACTAAAGATATTCTGGAAGACCCCCTTTGCTCTGATTTATAACTGCATATATACATTGCTTTGTGTTTATAATTAATTTGAATGTGTTACCTCTGTCTCCTATTAATTTGTGTAACCTCATTAAAACCAGAGCATATTTCACCTATATTTTTTGTGTTCTCCAAACAGTATCCTTCACCTGGTCCTAAACTTGGATTATTCCCATAATCCATTAATTTTGCCTCTTTTCACATGATGCTAAGTGAACCTAGAGAAAATGATGAAATCATGATGATTACACATTTATAGAACATAATCTCAACTGGGCCCTCACTAGAACATGGCAATTATTTTATACTACACCACCCAATTCACTATCTCAATCATGACAGAGGCTATTTCAAACACTTTCATATCTCCTTAAGTTTCCAATGATACTCCTCTTCTACTCTCTCAAATGAGGATCTTGCCTCATGCTTCACTGAACAAACTGAAGCCATTTGTTGAGAGTTGTCTCTTATCTCCTCTTCATCACATATCATTCATACATTGTCCCCTATTATCTCCTACCCTTGTCTCACAAAAGATAGGGACCCTCTTCTTACCAAAGCAGACCCTTATACATGCACCTTGATACCATCCCATCCTGTCTTCTCCAACAGATTACCTCATCTATCATCCTCATTCTCTCACAATTCTTTAATTTTCCCCTATTTATTGGCTAATTCCCTGCTGCTTACAAACACACATCTCTCCCCAATCCTTAAAAATCACTCACTAATCTCACATTTACCTTCTATGGTTCAACTCCTTGAGAAGGCCATCTATATGTATACCTCCACCTTTAAGGTATTTGTGGTCTCCTTTTTAATGCCCTTGGCTTAAACTGCCATTTTGGTGTGATCTCCTTGATGTTAAACACAAGTTACAGATGGTAGCATTCTAGTATCACTGAATGATCGATTCAGTGGTTAGCACCTCAGTAAGAGGTACAAATAAAATAAATTAACTTTTTAAAAGGGACATTTACTCAGAAGATATAGCTTAAACAGGAGTATAAATAATTCTTCCAAACCAGGAGCATATTCTCCCTTCCATTACCTTATTCCCCAGGAAGAGTGGGCTCAAGCTTAAAACAGTGGATACAAAGTTGCCCCGACAAGTTCACTTTCTAGTATGGCATAGTGGCTGGACAAATCCCATCCTCAGCTTCCATTGGGCTGGCTCTCTTGAGAATGTGCTGTTACCTCACTTGGCTGGGCCACCAGCAAAATCTGGCATGGGTTCTGGTTTGTAGATCTGTTAGTGTCTTGGCATTCAGTTTGTTGACCTGTAGTGTCTTGCCATTCTGACTTTTTAAAGCTCACAGAGTTATAGCCATCTCCAACACTCCTTTATCTAAAAGCAACAAAGAACCAAAGAATAGAAGTGCCATATTCATTGGCCACATGTTGGCCTTAATGGAGAGAACCTTTTTCCTCTTCCCACAATCTTATGACAGGTCTTCTCTTAGATCCTGGACAGGAAAAAAAAGAAAGACAAAGACATATTTTGGCCAGTTAATGCCTTTTGAATGCACACTCAGTTCTGACTTAGTAGCTAATCAGAAGTCTATTTCTCATTTTTTCACAAACAAAACCAATGCAACCTAAATGAGAAGGAAGGCAGAAAACTGGGGGAAAAGTTTTGCAATGAGTATCTCTGAGAAAGTCCTCATTTCTCAAATATATAGAGAACTGAGTTAAATCTATAATAATATAAGTCATTCCCCACTTGATGAATGGTCAAAGGATATGAACAGGCACTTTTTTAAAAAATATTTTTTTAAATTTAATATATTTAGTTTTCAGCATTGATTTTCACGAGAGTTTGAATTACAAATTTTCTCCCCATTTCTACCCTCCCCCCCACTCCAAGAAGGCATATATTCTGGTTGCCCTGTTCCCCGGTCAGCCTTCCCTTCTGTCACCCCACTCCCCCCCCATCCCCTTTTCCCTTTCTTTCTTGTAGGGCAAGATAAATTTCTACTCCCCATTGCCTGTGTATCTTATTTTCTGGTTGCATGCCAAAAACTTTTTTTTTGTTTGTTTTTGAACATCTGTTTTTGAAACTTTGAGTTCCAAATTCTCTCCCCTCTTCCTGTCCCACCCACCCTCCCTAAGAAGTCAAGCAATTCAACATAGGCCACATGCGTATCATTATGTATAATGCTTCCACAATATTCATGTTGTGAAAGACTCACTATATTTTGCTCCTTCCTAACCTATCCCCCTTTATTGAATTTTCTCCCTTGGCCATGTCCCCTTTCGAAAGTGTTTGTTTTTGATTACCTCCACCCCCATCTTCCCTCCCTTCTATGATCCCACCCTTTTTTAAAATCTTCTTCTTCCTCCTTTTTTCTTGCAGGGTAAGTTACCCAACTGAGTATGTATGGTATTCCCTCCTCAAGTCAAATCTGATGAGAGCAAGATTCACTCATTCCCCCTCACCTGACTTCTCTTCCCTTCCTACAGAACTGCTTTTTCTTGCCACTTTTATGCAAGATAATTTACCCTATTCTATCTCTCCCTATCTCCCTCTCTCAATATATTCCTCTCTCATCCCTTAATTTTATTTTATTTCTTTTAGATATCTTCCCTTCATCTTCAACTCACCCTGTGCCCACTCTTTCTCTCTCTCTCTCTCTCTCTCTCTCTTTCTCTCTCTCTCTCTCTCTCTCTCTCTCTCTCTCTGTCTCTCTCTCTCTCTCTGTCTCTCTCTCTCTCTCTCTCTCTCTGTATATATATATATACACACTCTCTATATATATACACATACATATATACATACATACACACTCACATATACATATATATACATAAACATATATATATATATATATATATATATGAATATTCCCTTCAGCTACCCTAATACTGAGGTCTCATGAATCAAACACATCATCTTTCCATGTAGGAATGTAAACAGAACAGGCACTTTTAAGATGAAGAGATCCGAGCTATACATAGTCATATAAAATGCTCTAAATCACTATTGATTAGAGAAATGCAAATTAAAGCAATTCTGAGATACCACTTTACACCTATCAGATTGGCTAATATGACTAAAAGGGAAAATGATTAATGTTGTAGGGGATGTGGGAAAATTGGGACACTAATCCACTGTTGGTGGAGTTGTGAACTGATTCAACCATTCTAGAGAATAATTTGGAGCCATACCCAAAGGGCTACAAAATTGTGCATATCCTTTGATCCAGCTGCTAGGTCTGTATCTTAAAAAGATAAAAAAAGACAGAGGGGTCCTATTTGTATAAAAATATTTATAGCAGATCTTTTTGTGGTAGCTAAGAATTGGAAATTGGGGGGATACCCATCAATTGGGGAATGGATAAATAAGTTGTGGTATATGATTGCAATATAATATTATTGTCCTATAAGAAAAGCAGGATCATTTTAGAAAAACCTCAAAAGACTTACATGAACTGATAAAAAGTGAAGTGAGCAGAACCAGGAGAACATTGTAGATAGTAACAGCAGTATTGAATGATGAAGAATTGTGAATGATTAGGCTATTGTCAACAATACAATAATACAAGACAATCCCAAAGGACTCATGATGAAAAATGGTATCTGTCTTTAGAGAAAATAATAATGTCTAAATACAGAGTGAAGAATACTATTTTTCCATTTCTTTCTTTTTCCTTCCTTCCTTTTTTGCTTCCTGCCTTCCTCCCTTGCTTCCTTCCTTCCTCCCTCCCTTGCTTCCTTCCTTCCTTGCTTGCTTCCTTCCACCTTTCACAAATCTTTTTGCACAAAATGACTAATATGGAAATGTTTTACATGATTGCACATCTATAACCTATAACAGTTTGCTTACCATCTTGGGGGAAGGGAGAGGGGAGGAAAGGATAGAATTTGGAAATCAAAACTTGAAAAATAACCCCAAATGTTAAAAATTGTTTTTTACATGCAATAGAGGAAAAATAAAAAATCATTTAAAAGTAAATCAATGCTCAATAAAAAGTTTATTTTACTTTCACGAAGAAAGTTCAAATGGGGAGAGGAGCTATATAAGACAGAACTGCTGTCTATCTATCTATCTATCTATCTATCTATCTATCTATCTATCTATCTATCTATCTATCTTACAGGTTTTGTTGGTCCCTGTAATCCTCCTCACTTCCATTTTTAAAAACTTGCCATTCTCAGTAAATTAGCTGAGGTGTATTTTGAGCACCTTGCCCATATTCCCCATTCATAACAGTTCTCTTGCGTCTTTGAGAGGCACAAGCTTGCCTAGTCACTTGCTTCAGGTTTCCCTATAGTAAAAAGTCTCAAAATAGTCATCATGGCACAAATCTCACAATCTTGTATGCACAGGCAAAAGTCACAACTGTCCCCAGATACAGAATTATGCAGACTTAATGGACAAAGAACAGTTTGCAAATATCGTAAAAGATTACTGTTTGTTGGGTGTTTAACAAATATCTTGATACTTGAAATGGCCTTCCCCCAACTCGAAGGCAATAAAGAAAAGCAAAAGGCAAAAACTCCTCCAGATTCCTTTATCAGAAGGAAACCTTGTCTCTACAGAGCTTCTACACAATGTAGAATCTTCCTTACAAGGAGATAAGACCTAAAATCAAGGCTGGCACTTTCCTCACCCTTAGGTGACAAACCATATCTATTTGATTTGTTAGTGCCTACTCTTCCAAGGTGACTTCTCATCTACTGTACTCTGCAGTTATCTTGCATGTATCAATTCATATATAAGGCGGTACCCCTTTAATTTGTGCACAGTTTTGCTGAGGGAAAGCGGATGAAGTAGGGACATCTGTGAGAAAGACACTGAAAAGGCAGTCTCTCAGAGAAAAGTCAATAAGATTAAAGATGGCTGAAGTATCTGTTTTTCAAGCATTTGTTTTATGGACTAATATTGGGACTTTAAGATTGACAAGAAACTCTGAAGTGTTTGGAGTGTATAGGACAATTGAATGTCACCTATTTGTGTTTTGATGCACAGGAATATAGAATTTGACTTTTTATCATAAGATAAACTTGAGTCATTTCATACAAGACCCTATTTTAGAGCCATGGAATTGGTCAAGACAAGATCTTTGAGGGTGAGCCCAGTTTTCTGAGGGAATCTGGGAAAAGTCCTCAAAGCTGGGCCTAAGAAATGAGTGCAGAACTGAGTCACAGCAAGCCCTCAGAACATGCACTGCCCCCTTCTGCTTTAAAGAACATACCGAAGAAAATCTTTGCTGCTTGGAAGAGCTAATGGAAGGGAATGCTTTGCAGTCTGGCAGAGCTGATTGAAAGCTAAAGGCTCTACCTTTATGTTTGTCATCCATTGTGTGGGATTTGGAAACCACTCAGAGCCTGGTCAAGGGATCTTTCTGGAAAACTCCCCCTGCATTTCCCAGGTTAAGGATTATGTTTTGCTGAAGGAATTTAACACTGCTTCAACAGCCAAGAAGAAGAGTTTGAAACAGTAGCCAAGAGAGAAGTGGCTTAATTCATCAGTGAATTGTCATGAAGACTTCCTGAAAGACACCAAGGACATTGAGATGCACGCTCCAGAGTCATGAATTGTCCCCCATTATGTATTTCTTACTCAACAACGTCTTGGATATACTTTGTAAGTTTATGCCTATTCTCCCACACAGACACTTTATGTGTTGGGGGGGTGCTGTGGATCCTGGGTTTATGGGTAGAATTTTTTACAAAGTACATTGCCTCTCTGAAGTCCTTTTTGGTAAAATTCATAAGGCGCAGTTTATTATGAAAAGGACACAAAAACATGTTTTGTGTAAAGTAAGAAATGACAACGTCTGTAAGATGTCTCTGTTATAGATGAACATTTAGATACCTAATGCAAACAGAAAAAAACTTGGTTTCAATATGCGCTGCTAATATTTATGGGTAAAGACAACTTTCAAATGGGATTGGGACAGTTTTGCAGTGAAATGATCTCTGTTAAAAATTTGGGGTATTGGGGCAGCTAGGTGGTGCAGTGAGTAGAGCACCGGCCCTGGAGTCAGAAGGACCTGAGTTCAAATGCAGGCTCAGACACTTGACATGCTTACTAGCTGTGTGACCTTGGGCAAGTCACTGAACCCCAATTACCCTGCCTTCCCCCCTGCAAAAAATTGGGGGAATTGGATCTCTTTGTTAATAATGTGGAATAATGTCTTACTTGTATGGAAACAGATTAGTGTTTTAAAGAGGCAGAGAAAGAGCTTCTATTTCTTAAAAACGGAGACATGAATGTAAAGAAACATAATTTCAAGGGCACCAAAAAGATTGTAAACCTTGCGAGAGATTTCAGAACTAAGGCATGATGGGCATCTCCCTTAATTTATACATATATATTTTATGACTAAAGAGAACAAAACTGAGAAACTTGATTATTGAATCATTTGAGAAATTTTCCGATTCTTTTCTTCTGATCAAGATGAAGAGATGTGGGTTAGATGATGACTTTGGTACTAATAAATGGCCAGGCCCAATGAGTAGTTGTTAATAGCTTAATGTTCACTTGCAACATTGGTTATCAAACTTTTTCTCATACCACATATCCTTTGCTATGAGGAATCGTAGCACCTTGAATATTTAAACTGATAATAAAGAAGAGTTCTTGGGAAGTTGGTCTTCTAGACCTATTTCCTGAACCTTGAGATTTTTCTGCCTCTCGTTCCTTTCCCCTAAACTTCTCCTCTTCTTAATTTTTCCCTCAGAATTAATAGTGAAAATGGAAGATTTATACCTTTCTAGACAAAATTACCACTATGACCGTATCCACACCAAGCCAGGAAGACGAGGCTAGAAAGAATAGATGAGGGAAGGGTTTTCACTGTTCAGTTGTTTCAGCCATTTCTGACTCTTCATGACCTTATCCAGAATTTTCTTGGCAAAAATACTGGAGTGGTTTGACATTTCCTTCTCCAGCTCCTGGTTATGCCTATGGTCAAGCATGTTCTATGAAAAATATCATCCCCGGGTACCAAGGATGAGAAAAGGGGCTTACCCCCAGAGATCAGTGGAGAGAGAATAGTTCTAGGGGACCATGGTAAGTGAGCCCAGAGTCACCTCAGTTTAGTGACTATGAGTCCATGGGTTAGTGCCTGCATCAGAAATGAAGTCCCTGTTCACCTGGCCTGCTCACCTAACTCCCTGGCAATGCTCTGAAGAAATATCAGTTAAGTTCAAAGGAATGCAGCACCTGCTGTCTCAGCCTCCTACTGTACAGGGGGGCATTTGGTTACCTCTGCATGTTGATATCTCCAGGTTCTGCTGAAGACAAAAGGTGGAGGTAAAAGACTCAGGACTCTAGTAAAAGGGGTTCTTAGAGGTCAAACAGGTGCCCTTTGACAACGTGGAGGCCCCTTTTTAAAAGGGCAGAAAGGAGTGCTCTGTGTTTCAGCTTGGATTTGAGCTTGAGCTTGCACCAGGTGCCCTTCAGACATTCTCCCTTCTCTTGGGTATTGGGAGGAAGGAAGCAGGGGAAGGTGCTGCTGCCAGGAGAAGATGCCCAGAAGCCACTTGACTATTTGGAGTAGCATTGGAGGGAGAAGCCTGCAGGGATAGCATGTAGTGTAGAAACAAGGCAGAACTCACCAAGGGGCTTCCCAGGAATTTCACGTAGCGATTTGAGACATTAAACTGTAAGGTCTTTGAAAGCAGGAACAGTCTGTGTTATTCTTCATATCCCCAGTGCTTAGGACAGTGCCTGGCACAGAGTAGGTGGCTGTTGATTGACTGACAGCTAGGGAGCAGAAGATAATGTCAATGAGATGATTGCTCATTTCACCAGGAGACTTTGAAATCTGACCTGAAGGACTTGACTTTTGTTGAAGAAGTGCCCCCTCCCGTAAAAGTCTTTCTGTGTCTGCAAAAAAAAAAACAGGTACAGAAGAGAGGGTGTATGTAGAAGGAAAAAAGGCCTATTTTAACCAGGGGGGCTGCTGTCCACGTGGAAATCTGATCATCTGATCAGCTAGTAGTCTTTTCCTTTTCACAGTAGTAAAAAATGCATTGGATCTCTTAGTGAGTAATTCTTTGGCATCACAATAAGAAAGGTAAAGAGATGTGGGAACCAAGTGAGATGAGGACAGTGAGCTACAAAGTTATAAAGTATGAAGAAAACATTAAAATTTGAAGACCTTAACATTGGAGGCAACTAGAGAGTTATAGAGATGAGGGGTAGACATCAAGGGACTGGAGTAACCAAGGACATTGTCTCAGGGCCGGGATTGATAGGTCGAGTTGTAGGTGCATGAGCCGTTAGCTCAAGATAGAGCGCCACCTTGTGGTTCTATTAGATACAGCAGCCTGAGTATTCTGACTATTCCAGTCACCTCCTCCCTGCCACCCCTCCAGCCAGGTGCCGCCTGAAACACTCATTGCCTCTGTGTGTATATATAACAACTTATAGGGCGATAAGATTTGGAAATGGAAGGGACCTTAGAGATCCTCCAGTTCAGCTCCCTTGTTTTACAGATGCAGAAACTAAAGCTAAGAAGTTTTCCATGACTTGCCAAGGTCACACAGTTAATAGGAATCAGAGCTTGATTTCTAACCTAGGTCCTTGAATTGTGTAGGCAGAATGGCCTTTGTTTTCTTTGAGTGACTCAGTTTATCTCGTTGAGCCTTGCTGGGTGCTGGGCCCCAGGCCCAGAGCCCTGTTAGGTGTGGAACCTTGGTGGGGCCCAAGGTAGGGCTAACTCCAGGGAGGGCCTAGTTTGTATGTCTGGGACAGCAGAGGCTTTTAGACCATGTGAGTTTAAGTCTGCCTCTTTGTGACGATTCATGGGGCTGGCTAAGGGGAGGTGTTAACTCAGAGCCGTGCCCTATTGGGTGTTAACCTAATCCACGTGGATGTGAACCTCCCAGGGTCCTAAGGGGAGGGGCCAACTCAAGAACCCTGGTCATTCAGGCGACACTTGATGATGTCAAAAACTCTCTTGAAGATCCTTTTCTTCTGTTGGAGCAGCAGCGGTGGCGAGGGTGACTCTGGGCCAGCCCTTGTTCCGAGCTCCCGGGCTGAACCTAGATGTTGGTAACTATGAATTGTATTGGGTCTGTCTGTTGATATTTGTAATTTGTTTGTATTTTGTTCTGAAGTTCAGGGTGCTGGTCTTTTTCCCCTGAACTAACTGAACGCTGTCTGTATGCTCCCCTGAACTAACTGAATGCTGTCTGTATGGTGGATTAAAGTAAGCTTGTCAACCCCTTCACCTTGCTTTCCTTGGTTAAGCAGATCAAAAAAACCTGTGCTTTCCCGGCATGCTGGCAGCTTCCTGGGTGCTGGCTGTGGGTGGATCCTACACCCCCACAGAAGCTGCTAGCTGGATTGTTAAAACAAATTGTAAATCCAGTCAGTCAACAATCAATTATCAAGTGCCTCAAGTGCCAGGCACTGTGCTAAGAGGTGGGGATACAAAGGAAGGCAAAAGTAGTCCCTGCCCTCAAGGAGCTCACAATCTAATTAATGGAAAGAACAGCATGCAATCAACGATGCGCATAGAAGATATATAGGGGGCAAATGGAAGGTGATCTCAGAAGGAAGGCACAGGCAATGGATGGGTGGGGTCAGGAAAGGTCTTTAGCAGAAAATGGGATTTGAGCTACATCTGGAAGGAAGCTAAGGAAGGCTGAGAACAGAAGTGAGGAGATAGAGTTGAGAGATAGAGTGCTGTGGGAAGAACAGCCAAATGTCCAGTGTCCCTCCATCTAAAAGTAAGTGGAGTGTAAGAAGACTGAAAAGATTGGAAGCAGCTGGGTCACAAAGACTTTTAAAGACCAAACAGGATTTTGCACTTAATTCTGGAGGTGACAGGGAGACCCTCCAATTTATTGAATGGTGGGCTGGGTATGTGATATAGTCAGACCTTTATTTTAGGAAGATCAGTTTGGCAGCTGAGTGGAGGATGGACTGGAGTGAGGAGAGACTTGAGACAGGGAGACCCACCAGGGTGACCTTTGTGTGAGTGTGGTGAAGAGGACATGTAGCAGAACTGTTGTGAAGGTCAAAATGACAAGCTTTGGTGATCTCTTTTCATGAAGCCACTCTTCCTTGCTCTCCATCCAACTTGTCAGGAGGGGCAACCTGCCTTTATGTACGTATACCAAAAATTGTTGTTCCCGCAAGATGCTTTGATTGAAGTTAAGTAATGGGCAAGCACCTTCTAGATTTGAGATAGAAGCAGGCAAATCATGGCATTTCTCATTTCCTAAATGAATACCCATATTCCAGTGATAAGAGAGATTTCTGAAAGGAAAGGGAAGACATGATTTAATCCAACCTTCTTACTTTTACAGGTGATGAACACAAGTTTAGCCCATGTTAAACAGGTCACTAATAGTGAGTTAGTGGCTAAGAAGGGGATTTTTCTTCCTTGATACTTGTTTGTCTTTCCATAAATCTATCTGTGGTTCTCATAATATCTTGCTAATGTCCATCCACATGTTGTTTCTCATTCTCACTACATGACTGGCCATATCCTTTCTAGTCTATATATACACCTAATGATGGATTTCATGCCACTTCTTCTGGGCAAGTTGTTGGTAACCCACTGTGTGCTATTTATGCCAAATTATGCCTTTTTATTTTGCTTTAATTGTAATTTTGGCTTTTTCCTGCAGCTAGATTGTGGTGTTCTCTGACACAGGCATATGTGTCATCAGTAGAAATAGACTTTGAGGTAGGCAATTTGCAATTACTGAAAGCATCACACAAAATCCCAGATGAAATACAGCCTACTCTTTTCCTCCTATGCTATTCTGGATCCAGCTCATTGTCTATTTCTCATTCAGACAGCCTGGATGAGCAAAGTACCCCTTAAGGTGCGTGCCATCCAGAGTCAAGGGAATAGGGAGGTTTTCTCCATTTTGCTTTTTCATTGATAGTTTTCATAGATAGATCAATCTTTTTGATATTGCCATAGATTTCTCTTCAGAGGCTCTATAGTGTTGATATAATTGACGTGATGTCATATGGAATGGGAGGAAATGGAGAATCCTGCCATCCGGAGAGGATTATGCTTTTGTTTGCATTAAAGGCACAAGCACAACATGCTCTATGCTTCTGGCAGATTGGTGCAGTGGGACATAAGTGACATCTGAAACACAATGATCAGGGTTCCAATCCTGGCATTCTTATTTACTGTGAACTTACTTACTGAGGATCAGTTTACTTCCCTGTAAAAGGATTGGTATAAATGATGTCTAAAACTTCATTCATGTCTACTTCATATGACTATAGAAACATGTTTCTATTTCATATTTCATTCCATGGCAGGGTTCTGCACTTCATGGAAAATTTCTCCATTGTATCTACCAAAGAATTTTCTATCTTTTTAACATATAGAGGGAGATAATGTGTTTGATAAGAACCTTAAAAGACACATTTAGTTCTACTGAGTCAAATGTTTTTAAAACAATTATTAGCAGTAGATATCATGGAATCTCATATGCTTTACTTCTGAGTCAGTTACCTGACCCAAGATGTGAGCTTTGAAAGTATTTTGCAAAGTTCTGCCATTTCTCAGTTTTTAATAGAATCTTCCTTCTAAGTGTGCAGAGAATATTCCTATAATGATTTTTGCAAAGATGGGACAACAGGCTGATGGGCTGCTGATAGTTACTTTTGTTTTCTTCATTACCTTTATTTATTTGGCACGGTGGTGGAAAAATACTCGGAACTTTTCAATTCTTTGGGAATCTTCCTCAGTTTGAAGGATCTGAATAATTGAGGCTTCCAGGAAAATGGCACAATGACAAGTTACAAGAGAGTCCATCCAATGCCACAAAATTCTCATCAAAGCAGCAATAAAAATGAGAAAATGTGAACCAACAGGTCTAACATAATGGGAAAATATTATGAGTTAAAAGGAGCTGGGTTGCAAGGCTTGTTGGCACAAGTCTGGAGTAGCAGCTACTGGAAAAGCCAAAGCTGACAGGAATTCAGGAAGGAGGAGGAGGAGGAGAAGGAGGAGGAGCTGATGTACCCAGAATAAGAAAAAATTAACTGGAAAAGCAGTGGTGACAACCAAAAAAGCTAGATATTTCCCAAGATGCAATAAAAACCACTGGACAAATTTATGAGAGAAATAGAATTATGTTTAAAAGAAGAGAAAAAAGAGATAGAGAAGGAAACCACATCCTGCTAAATGGTACCATAGACAATGAAGTAATATCATTACTAAACATATATGCATCAAGTGGCATAGCATCCAAATTCTTAGAGGAGAAATTAAGTCAGTTGCAGGAGGAAATAAATAACAAAACTATAGTTGTGGAGGACCTCAACCTCCCCCTCTCAGAACCAGATAAATCTAACCACAAAATAAACAGGAAATAAGGAGATGAATAGAATTTTAGAAAAGTTAGATATGGTTGACCTCTGGAGAAAATTGAATGGGGATAGAAAGGGATATACATTTTTCTCAGTGGTAGATGGCATCTAAACAAAAATTGACCATGTATTAGGGCATAAAACCTCACAATCCAATGCAGAAAGGCAGAAATATTAAATGTATCCTTTTTAGATCATGATGCAATAAAAATTACATGAAATAAAGGGCCATGGAAAGATAGGCTAAAAATTAATTGGAAAGTAAATAACCTAATCCTACATAATGAATGGATGAAATAACAAATCATAGAAACAATCAATAACTTAATCCAAGAGAATGACAATAATGAGACAACATGCTAAAACTTATGGGATGCAGTGAAAGTGGTTCTTAGGGGAAGTTTTATATCTCTAAATGCTTACATGAATAAAATTCAGAAAGAAGAGATCAATGAATTGGGCATTCAACTAAAAAAGCTAGGAAAAGAACAAATTAAAAATTCCCAATTAAATACCAAATTAGAAATTCTGAAAACCAAAGAAGAGACTAATAAAATTGAAATTAAGAAAACTATTGAACTAATAAATTACACTAAGTGTTGGTTTTATGAAAAACCCAATAAAATAGATAAACCTTTGGTTAATTTGATTAAAAAAAAAGAAAGAAGAAAACCAAATTACCAGTATCAAAAATGAAAAGATGAATTCACCATCAATGAAGAGGAAATCAAAACAATAATTAAGAACTATTTTGCACAACTGTATGCTAATAAATTTGACAATCTTAGCAAAATTGATGAATATTTATGAAAATAGAAATTGGCCAGATTAATGGAAGAGGAAATAAAATACTTAAATAACCTCATTTCAGAAAAAGGAATCGAACAAGCCATCAATGAACTCCCTAAGAAAAAATCTCCAAGGGCCAGATGGATTTACAAATGAATTCTATCAAACATTTAAAGAACAATTCTATGTAAACAATACTATGTAAACTATTTGGGGAAATAGGTGAAGAAGGAATCCTGTCAAATACTTTGTGTGACACAAATATGGCGCCGATTCCTAGTTTGGGAAAGCCAAAACAGAGAAAGAAAATGATAGGCCAATTTCCCTACTGAATATAGATGCAAAAATTTTAAATGGGATATTAGCAAAGAGATTATAACAACTTATCTCAAGGATAATATACTATGTCCAGGAAGGATTCATACCAGGAATGCAGGGATGGTTCAATATTAAGAAAACTATCAGCATAATTGACCGTATCAACAACAAAACTAACAGAAATTATATGTTTATCTCAATAGATGCAGAAAAAGCATTAGACAAAGTATAACGTCCATTCCTATTAAAAACACTAGAGAGCATAGGAATATGTGCAGTCTTCCTTAAAATAGGTAGCATCTATCTAAAACCATCAGCAAGCATTACATGTAATGGGGATTAGCTAGAAGCATCTCCGGTAAGATTGGAGGTGAAGCAAGGATGTCCATCATCAGCACTGTTATTCAAGATCGTACTAGAAACAGCTTTAGCAACAAGAAAAGAAAAAGAAATTGAAGGAATTAGAATAGGCAAAGTAGAAACAAAGCTATCACTCTGATGTGATGCTATACTTAGAGAATCAAGTAAAAAATTACTTGAAATAATAAACAACATTTGCAAAGTTGCAGGATATAAAATAAACCCACAGAAATCATTGGCCTTTCTATATATTACTAACAAAGCCCAACAGCAAGAGCTAGAAAGAGAAATGCCATTTAGTTACTGCAGACATTATAAAATATTTGGGAGTCTACCTGCCAAAAAAAACCCAAACAAACCCAGGAGCTATGTGAACAAGATTACAAAACACTTTTCACACAAATAAAGTCAGATCTAAACAACTGGAAAAATTTCAGTTGCTCATGGGTAGGCTGAGCTAATATAACAAAAATGACAATTCTACCTAAATTAAATTACTTATTCAGTGCCATACCAATCAAACTACCAAAAATTATTTTATAGAGCTAGAAAAAATAACAAAATTCATCTGGAAGAACAAAAGATCCAGCATATCAAGGTAATTAACGAAAAGAAATGCAAGGGAAGGTGACCTAGCTGTACCAGATCTTAAATTGTCTTATAAAGCAGCAATCATCAAAATTACTTGGTATTGGCTAAGAAATAGAGTGGTGGATCAATAGAATAGGTTAGGTATGCAAGACACAACAGTTAATGACTATAGCAATCTACTATTTGATAATCCCAAAGACTCCAGTTTTTGGAATAAGAACTCACTATTTGACAAAAACTGCTGGGAAAACTAGAAAATAGTATGGCAGAAACTAGGCATAGACCAACATCTTACACCCTATACCAAGATAAAGTCAAAATAAATATAAAGGCTGATACTATAAGCAAACTAGGAGAGTAAGGAATAGTTTACCTGTCAGATCTATGGTGAAGGAAAGAATTTATGACCAAATAAGAGATAGAGAATATTATGAAATGCAAAATGGATGATTTTGATTACATTAAATTGAAAAATTTTTGCACAAACAAAGCCAATGCAACCAAGATTAGAAGGGAAGCAGAAAGCTGGGAAAGAATTTTTACAGCCAGTGTTTCTGATAAAGGCCTCATTTCTAAAACGCATAGAGAACTGAGTTGAATTTATAAGAATACAAATCATTCTCAATTGATAAGTGGTCAAAGGATATGAACAGGCAGTTTTCAGAGGAAGAAATTAAAGTTATCTCTAGTCATATGAAAAAATGCCCTAAATCACTATTGATTAGAGAAATGTAAATCAAAACAACTCTGAGGTGCCACATCACACCTATCAGATTGGCTAACATTACAAAACAGGAAAATGGTAAATGTTGGAGAAGAGGTGGGAAAATTGGAACACTAATACATTGTTGGTGGAGTTGTGAATTGATCCAACCATTCTGGAGAGCAATTTGGAACTATGCCCACAGGGCTATAAAATTATACATGCCCTTTTGAGCAAAACCACTTCTAAGTTTGCATCCCAAAGAGATCATTAAAATAGGAAAAGGACTCACATGTACAAAAATATTTATAGCAGCTCTTTTTGTGGTGGCAAAGAATTGGAAATTGAGGGGATGTCCATCAATAGGGGAATGGCTGAACAAGTTGTGGTATATGAATGTAATGGAATACTGCTGTGCTATAAGAAATGATGAGCAGACTGACTTTGGAAAAACCTGGAAAGACTTATATGAACTGATGCAGAGTGAAATGAGCAGAACCAGAAGAACATTGTACACAGGAACAGCCACAGTGTGCAATGAATGACCTTGACAGACTCAGCCCTTTTCAGCAATGCAAGGATCTCAGACAACTCCAAAGGACTCATGGTGGAAAATGCTATCCATATCCAGAGAAAGAACTTTGGAGTATGAATGCAGATGGGAAGCATACTATTTGCTCTCCTTTTCTATTGCTGTTTTGCTTTGTTTCTTCTTTCTCTCAGTTCCTCCTATTAGTTCTAATTCTTTTTTAAATCATGACTAGCATGAAAATATGTTGAATATGAATGTATAAGTAAAGCCTATGTTAGATTGTGCCCCATATTGGTGAGGGGGGAGGAGAGAATGGGGGAGAAAACTCACAACTCGAAATCTTATGGAAGTGAATGTTAAAAAACTAAAAATAAATAAATAAATATTAAAAAAATCCAGGGCAGAAAAAAGTGACAGATTATGAGGACAGATCAAGGAGCAAAGCATCTAAAAATTATTGTGGGTCCTTTAAGCTTGCTTAAAAGTAAGCTGTTCAGGGAAGCTAGGTAGTGAAGTGAATAGAGCACTGGCCCTGGAATCAGGAGGACCTGAGTTCTAATTCAGCCTCAGACAATTGACAATTATTAACTCTGTGACCCTAAGCAAGTCACACAGTTAACCCCCAGTTGCCTCTGTGCCCAAAGTAAGCTGTTCACAACTCTGAGTTATTTCTATAGGATAATGTCCTCCCAATTCCTCCCTCTGGCTTATTGCCAGAAGAGTAAAGACTGGAGAGTTCCCCAGGTACAGCAAAATACCACCAGGTAGCGTTTGTGCTACACATCTAGAGGAGTGAGTTAAATGCTCACTAGCAGCCCAGTGTGGGGAACCAGGGTTAGAGGGGCCCAGGCAATGCAGCCGTTCTTATTGTATTGATTCTTTCTGTCCCTCACTACGTGGCTTATTAAGATATGAAGCATTTATCTCTCTCTCAAGATGGAGAAGGTATTCAGTACAGATGTCTATGTATCTCTTTTTCTTAGAAAGCTCTACAAGCATAGCATAATCACCCTCATAAAGCCTCCCAGAGCTTCTTTGTTGTACATTCTGGGATTCTTGCACCTTGCAAGGCCATGTTGTGTTATTTTCGTAACCCCTTTCTAAATGTGTGATAGACTTTAAGTCTTTTAAAAATTAAATTATTTTTAAATTAGAATTTTACAATAAAACTTATTTTGATTATCAAGAATTTATTTTTCCTTCCTCTCACCTCCCCTCACTCATTTTCTACCCCTCACCCTGAACAAAAAAGAAAACCAAAACCCTTGTAATAAATAGACACAAGTCAAGCAAAAAAAATTCCCACATTTGAGATTCCAAAGATGTGTCTCATTCTGAATATTTAGTCCATCATCTGAGGTGGGCAGCGTTCTCCATCACTGGTCCTCTGGAATCAGGGTTGGTCATTGTGTTTATCAAAATTCATAAGGCTTTCAAAATTGTTTATTTTTTACAATGCTGTTATTGTACAAATTGTTCTCCTGGTTATGCTTATTTCACTCTGCATCAATTCATATAAGGCTTCCCTGGTTTCTCTGAAACCATCATCATTTATATACTAAAACTTGGTCTTGAACTGGAGCATACTCCTTTAGTTTCCAGGTCTTTGTCATTACAAAAAAGCATTATAATTAAAATATATATTTGTAAATATAATATTACATATATATGCATATATATATCTGTTAGATCTTTTCCTCTTTCTTTGATCTCTTTGGGGTAGAGACCTAGAAGTGCTCCTGCTGGGTAAAAGGGCACACATAATATAATAACTTTTGAGGCATAGTCACAAACTGCATTCCAGAATGACGGTGTCAATTCACAACCTCACCAGAAGTGCGTTAATATGCCCGTTTACCTGCAGCTCCTCAACATTTGTCATTTTCTCTTTTTGGACAGCCTATAATTCTTAATGCTCCTTTGCTGCTTTAAAGTCAATGACCAAGTAAGACTTGGGCTGGGACCTACTGTTGGCCAGTCAATGAGAGCCAGAGTAATTTGGGTTTAAGGTATGGTCCATAAAAAAAGAAATCTAGCCCATAGACCCCAAGATATCTTGCTAGGTTTCCTTTGGGCAGAGCACCTACAGGTAATGGTATGATTCCCTATGTGGACAGAGGGAGAGGAGGAGAGGAGGGAGGGAGAGAAGGAAAAAAGGAAGGAAAGAAGGAAGAAAGAAAGGAAGGAAGGAGATGTGTTGCCCAACTAAAACTGTCCGGCTGGGTCCCCTGCAGTTGGGCAGCTACTTACACACAAGTTGTTGTTTGTCCTTAGTTCTCAAAAAGGACCATGACATCAAGAATGAGATGTCGTGACTTACAAATGAATTAGATTTAAGTGTGCAAAGTCACCCACCTCATTCTTTCCTTTTGAGTCTAGTGGCAGTGATAAAATAAGTGACTAGACCTGGGTCACATGGGGTAAGGTGAGGGCAAGGGAATATTAAACTCATCAGTATGAATCAGAAGCAGGATTTGAACACAGGCTTTCCTCATTCTGAAGCTGGCTCTCTATGTCCCCTCTTTGCTATGTTGCCACTATTAAGTAATTACTCTTATAAGCTATAACTGTGAATTTTGTCAGTGAATTTAACACATTGAATATTTGTATATTATTTTACTTTATTGTGTTGTTATAAAATGAATAATAAATTCTTAATTTTATTGAATGTGATCAACTAAGATAATTACGTGATTTGATTGTTTTATACTTGAAAAAGAGCACGTTTTAAAATTAAAAAGCAGAATCATTATATAAAGCTTGAAAAGCATTTTGTCCAATCCTTTTATTTTATTTTTGAGGAACTTGAGGGCTGTAGAAGTGAAGGGAGCTGTCCAAAGTAAAACAACAAAGTAATGAGTGGCAAGCTAAAGTTTATGCCTAGCTCTTCTGAGTCTAACTTAGGAGCTCTTAAACTACTTGCAGGAATGCATGCTGGTGGTTGGGCTGAGAACTCAAAATCTCTAAGGTGCCTTAGATATTTACTCCAGATCTTATCTGAACAACAATCCCTCCTCCATATTAACCATGTGGTTGTCTAGTCTCTGCTTGAGGACCTCCAAGGAGGGGGAAGCTATTACATTGCACTTATATGATGAGGTTTAGAGTTGGGAGAGCTGGTTTCGGTGTGAAAGAATTCACTTAGACCTTCTCTGTAGCCATTGGGAGCTTTTTATTTTACGTGAAAAAGCATCACAGGCCTCTTTAGCAAGATAAATAAGTGAGACTGATATTTGGGGGAGTTATGCTTATATAGAGGTTTCAGAATGATGATGCAGTTTTAGCGGTTTTTGTGGAGGTTAAAGATTAAAGACAGGACAGGATGACATAAGATGAGGGAGACAAAGGGAATTCTTTATGGTTTAGGAATTTAAGGACAGGGCAGGAGAATACAGTTTAAAAATTAAAGGACCTGGGGAACATAGGATAAGGGGGACAAAAGAAATTCTTCTGGTACAATTCAAGATAAAGGGGAAGGACTGTAGGGTACCTTCAGGTTACAGAATATACTAGGGGCTTCACAAAGCACTGGACAAGCAACTAAACCCTTATGGCACTGTTCGTATCTGAATCATATAGATAGACCTAACCTGTAGGAAGATTTCCTTATATGGAGGTAAAATCAGCATCTCTGCAATGCTCATTCGTTCTGGTCCTTGTCTACTGGACACATTGTCCATACCTTTTCTAAAATGTGGTGCTCCAGACTGAACCTAATGCTCCAGATGTGGTCTGACCAAGACAGGGTCTTGCAGAACTACTGCTTAGAGGAGTCTAGGGTGGTGGGAGGAAGAAGAGAACATGGAAGATTCTGAGAGAGGATATTGTTAGCAACTGAGGGAGAGAAGGGCTGAGAAAACTTCATCCTAATCTTTCACAGGGGAGATGTTACTGAAAGAATGGAAAAAATCTAAGGACTTGTCTACATTTTTTCCTAGAAAACTGATGTACTAGACAGTTGTGCTATGGAGAACAGAAACACAATGGAAGATGATAAAGTTTGGGGTTTTTTTAGGAGAAAATTTTTTAAGCTCTGTTGGGATCAAAAGAAGAAAGATGGGATAGGACTTGGTCTGAATAGTCTGATAGCAGAAAATGATAAGAAACTGAATTATTCATCTCTTTCATTGACTTTCCACATAGTGCTAACTTCAATATGATTTGCTGGGTTAACGTATCCTTCACCAGAAGAGGCTCATTCAGGGCGGTCTCTAGATCAGCATGGTGTTGTGGAAAAAGGCTTGAATTTGGAATGATAGAATGTAGATTCAAATCTCATTTTTGCTACTTCCATCTTTATGACCTTAGAAAAATCTCTTAATATCGTTGGTCTTTAGTTTCCTAATCTGTAAAATAAAGGAAATTATCTCTAAGGTCCTCTCCAGCCTTAACTATGCTCTCCATAAAATCTGGAGTTTAACGGTTTCCTTGCTGGGGTGATGAGACAAGAAAGTGGGAAAGTCCTACCAAATGTGCCCAGATTCTTTGTTTCTGAAGAAAAGGATACTAAGAGTTCTCACCTTCATATTTCAGGCAGTTCAGAACCAACCTTATGCTGAAATAGTCCTCCTCCCCATTTTAATAATTAAGCTCTTTCAATTTATTGTTATTGAGTTGTGTCTGACTCATTTTTACTCCATTTGGGGTTTTTGTACCAAAGAAATTGGAGTGGTTTGCCATTTCCTCCTCCAGCTCATCTTTCAGATGAGGAAACTGAGGCAAACAGGGTTAAGTGACTTGACCAAGGTCATACAGCTAGTAAATGTCTGAGGTCTGGATTTGAATTCAGATCTTCATGATTCTAGGCACTGGACTGTATTCACTGTGTCCCTTTTACAGTGAGACAAAGTCTTCTATTCTGATTCCAAATTCCATTTACTAGACTCTGATTTACTCTTTATTCTTGGGTCCCTTGCTTGGTTGTTTACAAAGCCTAAGGAAGTTACCAGACTAGCCTGAGTCACACCTGAGATGTATGTCATTAGAATGGAGGTGGCAATAAACCACTCCACAAATCAGTTTCCAGATTTCTTCAGTGCTCAGACAACCCTCAATTTTGTGTGGGAAAATTTTCTTTTTAACTTCTGGGGTGGGGGGGGGGGAGGGGGGAGTGGCGGGAGGGAAGGTTACGTTGAGGAGGGCTGGAGGTTGGAAAGCCAGCAAAGGAGGGTTGGAGGCTGGGACCTTATTTTTCTTTGGTTCAAGCTGGAAGCACAAGAACTGTGTGTTCCTGGAGTGATGATGGGAGGGAGGAAGACTCTGGCACTACATAGAATTAGAGGTTGCTCTGTGAATAACATAGAAAGATGAAAAATCTATAAAGCTGAGGATTTCCTCTGTCAGCTTCAGTTTTGGTCTCTTAGCCTGTGCATGCCCATTCACCAATGACGTTTTTTGTCTTACATTTTCTATTGGGTGGCAGAGACTCTGTGAGGCCAATCAGAAATTAAGGATTCTTTCCTCTATAAATCCAGTATAAATTGGTTTCCGTGATCTTGTGCTCCATTTGCCTGTTGACTATGGAACGTTATATGCGCTCTCTCTTTTTGTTGTGTACCCCGATCCTGACAGAGACTTGGGCAGGTAAGTAGAGAATAGTATTAAAAGGTTTTTGGAGACTAGACAAAGCATGGGGTTTTGCCACAGAGAGCTCTTCCAACGCTAGCCTCTTTAATCTTAGGTGAAGTCAAGGTGGTGGTGAAAGGAATGAGTAAATCTGTGTGTGACTTGGGGACCAAGTAGCCTGCCATCCCTTAGCTGGGCTTTGTCCGGGGCGGGGGAGTGAGGAGAGAAGGCGGGGTATTTATGTTGGTGCCTTGGTTTGGGTGTGTGAGAGTGGATTGGTAGGTGGGTGTGAGGACATGGGGCATTGAGGTGCCAGAAGAGAGAATAGGTGCGACAGTCCTGGGGCCTTTAAGAAGGAACAGAGCTGTGTGGAAGCCCTCGGCATTCAAGGGCGAGGATACAGAACTCGGAGTGGCTTTATTAAAGAGCTTCAGAGAGGGGCGAGAGAGAGTATGGGATGAGGCTGAGGGCAGGTAAGGACACTGGTAGGGAGTTTAGCATGAGAAGTATGAGAGACCCAGGACCTGACTAGAGGTGGGGGCGGGGAAAGAGGGGGCAATGTCTAGGCAAAGGGGCACTAGGACCTGCCTGGGTTGTCAGCAAAGGCGTTTTGCTGATCTCAAAGCGCTATAGCCATGAGAATTACTACAGCCCTCCGGGGCGCACTGTCAGGGCGTGGGGAGTCATCTCCAGGCTGGGGTGGGGGGTTAGAGTCCGGGGACACACCCCGGGCGGGACCGGGTCAAGGTCGAAAACGCAGGGCCGCCGGGGTCGGGGGTAGGCGGTTAGTGCCCTGAGTACAGGTCCAAGTCCCAATGTCTCAGGCTCTCACTCCCTGAGGTATTTCGACACCGTGGTGTACGAGCCCGAGCTCGGGAAGCCGCGGTTCATGTCCGTGGGCTATGTGGACGATCAGCAGTTCGTGCGCTTCGACAGTGACAGCGCGAGTCAGAGGGCGGAGCCGCGGGCGCCGTGGATGGACAAGATGGACCAGGACTTCTGGGAGGTGGAGACGCGGCTGTCCAGAGCGGCAGCACAGAATTACCGAGTGGGCCTGCAGACTCTGCGCCGTTACTACAACCAGAGCGAGGGCGGTGAGTGACGTGGGAACCGGGGCACAAATCACGTCCACGGACCAGAGTGGGGAGGAGGAGAGGCCGGGTCTGGACCCGTCCCGTGGTCACCTGCGGGTTCCACTGTGGACAGGGAGGGAGGCATCCGGGGTCGCGAGTGGGGCACGAATCACCACCTGCTAAGGAAAGTCTGACTGCGCTGACCCCTGGGCTGGGGGTGGGGCAGGGGTCCACCTGTTCCAGCGCCTGTGTGGCTGCAAGGTTTCCCCCAACCTCATCTTCGAGCGCGGCTTTGACCAATATGCCTACGACGGGCACGACCACATCGCCCTGGACACGGAGACCTACACGTGGACGGCGGCGGTGCCCGAGGCTGTGAACACCAAGCACAAGTGGGAGGCGGAGAGGAGCTTCATGGAAGGAGAGAAAGTCTATCCGGAGGAGACGTGCGTGCTGTGGCTGCACAAGTATCTGGAGATCGGGAAGGAGGCTCTGAAGAGGGCAGGTACCACCAAGCTCCGCCTGAGTGTGCGAGGCTCTCAAGACCCCTGACCGGCCCTGTTCTACCACCCCTACAAGCTTCAGCCCCGGGTTCCCGACCTCAGGGACCCCAGAGCCCAGATGGTGGGTTGTTTCCCATCGCCCAGTCTGTCTTTGTGTCCGTGGAGGGGAGGGGAAAAAGGAAACCCTGGAAATGACTCTGACCTTTGCCCCCAGACCCCCCAACTGCCCAAGTGAGCCGTCACACTGCCCCCAATGGGGAGGTGACCCTGCGGTGCCGGGCCCAAGACTTTTACCCTTCGGAGATCTCTCTGACTTGGCTGAGGGATGGGGAAAAACAGCTCCAGGACACGGAGTTCATTGAGACCAGACCTGCAGGAGACGGAACCTTCCACAAGTGGGCAGCTGTGGGGATCATCTCGGGCCAGGAAGGGAAATATACCTGCCGAGTTCAGCACGAGGGACTGTCTGAGCCCCTCACCCTGAAATGGTGTAAGGACAATGAGCAGGGTCTGGGGAAAAGGCCACTCCCCACCTCCCCAAAAAAGTAGAGGGATGAGGAGTTACTGGGGGGCGGGGAGTTGGGGAAAGGGCTAGTGAATCTCAGACCAGAGAGGGATTAGGGCCTTTCATTTCCCTTTTCCATTTTAGAGCCACAGTCTTCATCCATCAGGCTCATTGTGGGGGGCATTGCTGTTTTCCTCCTCCTCCTCCTCCTCACTGCTGTCATTGCTGGAGTTGTGATCTGGAGGATCAGGAACAGGAATTCAGGTAGGGAAGACTGGAATGGGGTCACATCAGGCAGCAGGCACAGTGGAGATTCTGGCTTCCCCTGAACTGGCAGCTTGGCTTTCTGTCCCAAGTCCTCTGTCTTCCATCTAATAGAATGTTACATAGACCCTAATAATAGATGAATATACTTTCTGGATGATACCTTGCCATGGTTTAACAGTCTGCTGAGTTGGGAAACTGCTTCAGACTCAGATCAGAAATGAATATGGGGACTTCTGCCAAAGGAACTGGGTGTCTCCCAGATGGAGGTTGTAGACCAGACTTGGAGACCCATTGATGCAGGACCTGAAGTTGGGAGGTGCCCATTTGTGGGGCCTCTTTTCTCTCTTCTTTCCAGTATATGTCTAGAGTCCAGAAAGACTGGAGTAGAGGTTGGGGTAGTCATAATAATTTGTTGTGTCTCCAAGACAAATCAGTGAACTTCTGGGGCCTTAGTATGGTCTCCTCTCCTGGATTCTTTGCTGGATTTTTTTCTTTTCCAGGTGGAACAGGCGGGAACTATGTTCAGACTGCAGGTAAGTGAAGGGTTGAAAGAAGGGGCCAATCTTTGGGATATGAGAAATGTGGTCAGAGGAGAGGCTTATCCCAGTAGCCTTTCCTCAGTGTCCCCTTTCACTCCCATATCCTGGTTTTGTAAAATATGTCCCTAACTGGGTTGTTTCCCCCCTTTGTCCCCAGAGAGTGACAGTGCACAAGAGTCAGATATCTCTCTTGTAGGCAAAGTTGAGACTGGGGGACATGGAGCTGGAGAGGGGCTGGAATAAAGGGGGTTAAACAAAGAGGGTGGATGTGTGGGTGGGTGGGGGTGAGGATTGGATGGGTGGTGAGGCAGGCTTTTCAGAATGATAAGAAGCTTGAGGCCAGAGGTGACTTTGGGGGTCCCCCTTAATCTGTCTTTCTTTTTTCAGCTTGAGAAAATTCCCCTGTGCGGAACTGAGAAAGAAAAGAAGGATATTCAAGTCTCTAATTTTTTCCCACTTGACTGCTGGCTTCCCTCCTCAGCATTGACCTCTGTGGTCATCGCTGTACTCTATTGGCCAAACCCCAGGGAAACATCATTTGTGCCCTCACCCTGTTATCTAAGGCCTCTCACCCCTGCCTTCTTTCTTTCTGCCTGTCTCACTTTATTCAGTGAATTTTTGTATATCTATCATTTGGCCAATTCTGCTTTTCAAGGTATTCTTCTCCTCATTAATTTTTTAGACCTCTTTTACTATTTGACCCATTCTGTTTTCCAAGGTATCATTTCCTTCTGTGGGTTTTTTTGGTGCCTCCTTTACCAAGCTGTTGACTCCTTTTTCATGATTTTTTTTGCATTACTCTCACTTCTCTTCCCAATTTTTTCTCTACCTCTCTTACTTGATTTTTAAAATCCTTTTTGAGCTCTTCCATGGCTATATTTTTCTTGGAGGCTTTGGATGCAGGAATTTTGACTTTGCTGTCTTCTTTTGAGTGTGTATTTTGATCTTCCTTGTTGTCACCATAGTAACTTTCTATGGTCAGAATATTTTCTGTGGTTTGCTCATTTTCCCAGCCTGTTTCTTGATTTGTAACTCTTTGCTAAAGTGAGGCTCTGCTTCCAGGGCAGAGAGCACACTGTCCCAAGCTTTGGAGGTTTTGTGCAGCTGTTTGCAGAGATATTTCTAGGGAACTGCGTGTTTTCAAGGTGCTATGATCTAAAGAGTGGTGTGTTTACTCCTGAATCTAAGGATGGGCAAAGCAACAGAGGCCTGCCTCCAGTGCCAGCAAAGAGACCCCTGTGATCTCCTTCTGACTAGTTGTTTGACCCCCCTTACCATCTGTAGGCTGAGAGCTCTGGAAGCAGGTGCTGCAGCTGCTGATTAATTCACTCCCAAAACCTGCTCCTCGTTTGCTGGGGCCTGATCTGTGCACCTTTCCTGCCAAACATTTAAATTTGTCTTGGGCTGGAAAATTGTTTCACCCTGTCCTTTTCGGATTCTGCAACTCCAGGCTTTGTTTTAGGGCATTATTTAAGGTCTTTGGAGGGGTTTGGGGCAGAGCTCAGGCAAGTTCCTGCCTTTACTCTGTCATCTTGGCTCTGCCCCTGCCTGTCTCACTTTGCAAGGACACAACCAGCAGTAAGGGCATATCAGTAATTAATGTGGGACTTTTTTTTTTTTTTACTGTTTTCTCTTTTGGAGCACTTATTTACTCAAGTGCCCTTGATGAATCTGGCCTTTGTTTCTTTGATTAAATCAGGAGTCTTTGATGACTAGCTTAGCTTAAGGGAAAGCCTAGTTTACATGCGTTTGAGTTGCATGTTTGTGATGCCAGAAGCTTTTAGGTCTTGTGGGTTTGAGTTGAATGTTGTAACACCCTTTGACCCTGAACCGGGTGCTATATAAACTCAGAGGTTAGCATTTTGCCTTTGGGGCTCACTCATGGAAGGAGTGTTGAGACTCTGGGAAAGCCATTGTAACTGTCCCCTGGCTTTGCTAACCCAGAGCCACTGGTGCTCCTCTTTTTGGTAACTATGTATGTGATGTCTTGATCAGACAAAGCCTGTCCGTTGAATTGTTATTTGATCTGTTGATATTTTCTGTTTGCAATTTCTATTTGTATTTCCTCTGGAGTTCAGAGTGCTGGATTTTCCTCCTGAACTAAGTGAATGATATTTGTATGTTTGATTAAAGTGAGATTGTTAACCCTTTCAAGTTGTTTTCCTTAGAAAAGCAGATCAAAGAACCTGTGTTAGCAGCCCTTCTGTGTGCTGGTTGTTGTTGGTCTTACACAGCTACAGCAGCTTCTAGCCACATTATTGTTACAAAGGGCCAGAAGGCTTTGGAAATGAACCCTCCTTCAATTTGATGTTGCACTGAACTCAGTGATATTTTTCCTACTGCAAAAACATGCGTTATTAATTCTTTTTCTTGAAACTTCAACTTTTCTCCTCCATCTTAGTTGAATTTTACATTTGGGTGGGGAATCCTGCTTCCTGCCCTACCCTCACCCCCCCCTCCATCCCCCAAGGTGTTCTGGCCAAGTGACAGGGAAAATAAATTAAAGCTTGAAGACTTCTAAGAATTCTTTCATTTGCTCTGAGTCCGTGATTGTAGGTTGGGGCGGGGACAAAAAGGGGAAGGAGCTCAGGAGAGGAAAAGTGTCTTGTACATAGTGAGGGTACAGATGTTTGTCTTTGATTTGAACTGTTCCAGTGCCTTTGTTGACATGGCATATTCTGACTTGTTCCAGGGCTTCAGACAGGGCCCAGGATACATATTCCTCCTGTAACTGGAATTATGCACAAAGAGACTGATAGGTCATTAGCCATAGGCCTACCCACAGCACCCACTTTCAGAGTTTCAATTCTCTGTTGTCATTTTTCTTCACCCTTGTCTATGTGCCCTTGCTTTTTTTTTGTTGAAGGAGTCTCCCTAAGGGCTTCTGTGGTCTCTGCTCAGAGCTCAGTACAGGGCCTGGGGCTCCATCTCTGTTGGTGATGGATGGCCATTGCATTAAATGACTGCCTTGTCCCCTTTTTAGACTGCTTCAGGATTGGGGCTTTTCTTCTCCTCTGAAAAACAGAAGGGTCTGAATTTAGAAGCAATGAAGGAAGGAATATCTGGTTTCTGAATATAAAAAAGTCCCTTCCCCTTCTCTGCCCCACCGAGGTCCCTGCCCTATCCGTGTTTGGAGCCAGTTTGTCCCTCTCTACCTGTAACCTCCCTCCCCAATTCTCCTTTCCCCTTTTGAATGATCCACACTGCTGGGAAAATTTTACTTTCCCTCCTTTGTTCTGCTCTAGTATTTCTTTCCAAATAAGAGGAATATTTTAATTATTTCTATTTCTTTCCCATCTTACAGTCACTATCTCAGCTTAGCATTGGAGAGGTTTTTTTTCCTCATCCGAAGCCCTCCAAGTTTTGTTCACTTGTTCTAAAATCCCTGTGTGTGTGAGTTTCCCACTACCATTATTAATTGATCCAAGGAAGGTAGTCACAAAGTGGTGCAAGCAGGCAGAGACTTAGGCCCTATTATCTCCTAGTTGATAAGTGATATTTAAGAGAACAGACTTGCTAGAAATGTCAGGTCAGATTCTGGGGTCATGTTGGGGCATTGGTTGTTCATATCACACTTTGAGGGGCTGGGACATAGTTTTTGCAACAGGTTAGAAGCCTCTCTGTGAGCCTCCTTTCATCTCCGAAGCAGACCCTGGTGGTTTTGTGATAATAAGTAGGTGGATGATCTCCCCTGGGGTGTAAGCCATTTTATACTGTGGCCAGACATGATTTGGGGACCCTGAGGTTGAAGTAGGGAAAGAGCTCAGAGGGAGTAGAACTATATTCCTCATTGAGCCCAGAAGATTCCTCTTGCCTAAGTCATCCACTTGTGGAGGATTGTAGATGGAGGACTTGTCTTCTCTTTTCTCACAAGACTTCCTGTCTCCCTGTGGCTTAAAAGTAGCAGGACAAAAAACTTTCCTTTGTACCTCTGATGAATAATTAGTTCACTGAAACAGGAAATATGTTTCATGGAACTGGAGATGCCTTTCTTGGCCTGATCCATAAACCCTGTGACCCTTGGTGTCTAGCTTTCTGGATCTCCCTTCTTAACAATTGCAAGTGTCCATAAGCAGCAAGAGGCTGTTTCAGGAGACTCCTCCTTGAAGGAACTAAGTGACCAAATGTGACAGGGTTTGTTACAATGTGGATTCCATGTAGCTATAGGTTTGACCAGAGGTGTCAAATACAAAGCCTGCTGATTGGCTGCAATGTTCTGGAGTGCTTTGGAATCAGATTAAAGTGTAGTTGGGAAATATTTAACAAAGAAGTGAAAATACAATAAAGCAGGGGACATTTCATTCTAAATCTAAGTCAATATGTGGCCTGCAGGGATCCTTATGTACAGATGAGTGGCTCCCATTTCTATTTGGGGGCAGCTAGTTAGTGCAGTGTATAGAATACCAGGCCTGGAGTCAGGAAGACTCACCTTCCTGAGTTCAAATCTGGCCTCAGACACTTACTAGCTGTGTGACCCCGGGCAGGTCACTTAACCCTGTTTGCTTCAGTTTCCTCATTTGTAAAATGAGTTGGAGAAAGAAATAGCAAATCACTCCAGTACCTTTGCCAAGAAAACCCCAAATGGGACCACTAAGTGTTGGACATGACTGAAAATGACTGAATAGCAACAGTAACAAATTTCTATTTGAGTTTGACATCACTGATTTGACTACCTGACCTTTGAGGGCCCAAACTATTCTCAAATTCTGTGATTCTGATTTCCCTTATACTTATGGTTGGTTCAGATCAAGGGTTTCCTGGCCTTTTGGTACTACCCCCTTAACACATAGAGGACAATGTAAAGATGTTGAACCGGCCCATTGTGAACAATTGTTGGGTCAGACCTTCCGGCCCTGCCTTCCTGATAGCAGCACCCCTGCCCTCGCTGTGATGCCTAGGACTTTGAGCCTGATCTGCCTAGGGGCTGGTGACTTTCAAAATCAGTGGGCAGGTGAGCGGGCCGGCAGTAGGGGGCCAGAGAAGAAATTGAGCCCTGAAGAAACATGCTGAGACTGGAGCTCAGATTAGACCTGTGTTGCTTCCCCACTTTTAGGCTTCAGGGCTTCTACTCCTGCTACCAGGGCTTTGGTCTCTGGGTCAAATAATCCAGTTCAACTTTCGGTTTCCTTTTTCCCAGAAATATCTCCAGTTCTCGCAGGTAGAACAGGCTGCCACAATTTGCTCCTTGCCCCGTGCAGTTCCCTCACCCTAGCTCTGGCCCCAGTCAGGGACAAATTTGAGGCTTTTGCTTGGAATTCAGTCAATGTCACCTTTAGGACAGATTCTTTGCAAAAATAGGAAGAACAGGCAAAACCAAACCAAAACAAAAATCCTGGACTCCAGGAAAATAATCTGGAAAACCACCCTCTCCCACCTCTGGCTATGGCTCTTAACCTTCCTGGAATTTCTCCGCTGTCACTGAGTCAGTCCCAAAAGGCCCCAGTGCCCAGAGGATAAAATGTCTGCCCCACCACCTTCTGATCCTCTCCCCCCATAGATGAGCTTATCGTGGGTTTGTTTTCTTTTCCAACCTGTCTGTAATGTACCAATGGCATTCAAACATATTCTGAAAGTATGACGTCAGAATCACTTTGGTGGACTATGGTCTTTGCCTCCACCCCCAAGTTTCTGTTCATGGGGACAGCTAGGTGGTGAAGTGGATAGAGTTCTGGGCCTGGAGTCAGAAGGACCTGAGTTCAAACCCAGACTCACATACTTACTAGCTGTGTGACCCTGAGCAAGTCCTTTAACCTCAGTGTCCCCAGTTTCCTCAAGCATAACATTGGGACCCTGGAGAAGGAAATGGCAAATCATTCTAGTATTTTTGCCAAGAAAGCCCCATAAAAATGGGGTCATGAAGAGTCAGGCATGTCTGAATGACTTAACAACGACAATGTACCATTCAGAGACTTTTTTTTTGCCAGCCTGTCCTATTTGCTGTTTGCTGACCTTGACACTCAGTCTCCCAACTCCATCCCTTTGTATACACTGTCCTCTGTGTTTGAAATGTGCTTCCTAATATCCTCTATACCTCTTGGCTTCTTTAAACTTTCAATTCGGATGTCTTCTTCTCTGGGGACCGTGTCCTGCCTGCCCTACTTGTTACTATTCTCACCTTCCTCAAAGCGTCCTGTGCTAACTTGTTTAGAGACTGTATCCCCTACTTGAACAGAAGCTTCTCGTAGTCAGGAACCATTTTTCACATTTGTCTTGGTATCCTCAGATCACTGCCTTGCCTATAGTAGGGCTTTAAAAATGCATGTGCAATGGATTTGTATGGGAAAGATCACTGGATTAGGATTCAGGGCCCTCTTGCCCTCCCTGGGCCTTAACTCTGTAAGATGAGTGGTGTTTACAGGATTTTTACTGTGACAGTCTCTAACCTGTGAATGCTCGGAGCCACACAAAGCAGGCCTAGAGATGGAGTGCCAACAATAAATTAGTAATTTAATTTATCAGTGTGAGAGAGGAATGCTTTCTTAGTTGCAGTAAAAGCACCAGTCATATACTTAAATCACCAGTGGGGAAGGAAGGAGGAAGTGGATTACAAACAATGCTTTCCCATCTACAAAGATCAGCTTATTTAGTAGCCATCTTTTCAATAATTAACTAAGTCAACACATGATTACAGGGCAAAATACAAACATCTTCATTGTCCAAGACAAAGTATGATGAGGAAACTAAAATTTGGGAACCACACAATTAAGAACAGTATTTAGTGCTTTGTGACATTGTACAGGGTGTCCCTAAAGTCTGCACACATAGGAAAATCGATGGCAATGTGGAGTTATTGCATCAAGTTTACGTGAATCTTGCAAAGCGCATCAACCTTTGCATCACAAATGATGGAAATCATATTGAAGATGTTACTTGTCAATATTCCAATTAAATAAAATGTGGTTGAAAATTTCATTCATTTCATTTCTTGAAAATATGCATTTTTGCCTATGTGTCCAGACTTTAGGAACACCCTGTATAACTTCTGATTAGAAAATGAACTCTCTTTGGATCACACTGTATAGAAAGATATAGTGATCATATGAAAATTTTAAGATTGACTTTCAATGAACATTTTCCTGAAATTTCCAATGATGAAATTTGATCTGCAATTCATTTGACATGTCTTTGGCTGATGGATTGATAATGGATGAAAAAGAAAATTTAATTGATGTATCAGTAGATTTCAAGTTGCAAATGTCATCCAAAATTGATAGCTTTATAAAAATTTTGGCTAAAATTAAAAAAATAAATTTTCATCTCTCATCAAGAAAACTTAAAAAATTCTCCTACTGTTTCCATCACGTATTTGTGTGAATGAATATTTTCATTTTATTCTTGCTTTAAGTCACAATGTAGAAATAAACTTGATGTAGAACCAGGCTTGAGACTGTGTTTGTCTGGTGTTGAGCCAAATATGGCAAACTTTTGTTCAAATAAAAAAGTTCAACATCAAAATTAAGCTTATAGATAACTATCACATTATGTCAAACATTTTCCAAATTGTAACTTATTTCATTAAAATGTTATTTACATTCAACTAAATTTATAAAATAAAGAAATTTAACATGAATTCTTCCATTATGTGAATATGAAATAAATGAGGTCTTGTTGAATTCTTTTAATTCTTGCAGAACGTTTCACATAAAATATTCATAATTATTTTCTAATTAGTTCTGTGATTTTATGTTTAGACTCTTTATAATTAGGTAGAATAAAATTTTATATTTTATAATTGTAATTATATAATGCAAATTTTATTGGTTCCCTTTTGGGGCAAAATTTATTGTTTTAGTTTCTTTAAGCATCTAATGAATAAATTTAAAAGAATATTAGGAGTAGTGTCTTAAATTACTCTGGGGTTCAAAAGACATTTTGGGTTTGGATATTGTTGTTGAAAGGTTGTTCTCAGAAAACAAACAACTTTGAGAACCAATGAGCTTGGAGCAGATGGAGAAAAGGGTGTCCCCTGCTGCTCATTGTGGGTGGTGGTATCAGGGGGTTTGATTTCTGGTCATGTAATCATTGAGTTTTAGAGCTGAAAGATATTGTCTAGTACAACTTTCTCAATTTGAGAATTGAGGAAACTAAGAATGAAGTATAATTATGTCTGTTCTGGAGCCTTGGAACTGCATGAAAAATATTGCCCAATATCCTCTCTGACCCATGTTCTTCATTCTCATTTGTAAAGAGGAGCCCCCTAGGCCAAGCTGAATCCTGTTGCATTGTATAAAGGACACCAACTCTAGCTGGGATCTAATCTTAACCCTGGCACTTCAGTACTCTCCACATCTTGTTCAGCAAAGACACTATTCTGATGACAGACATTAACCAGAAACCATAGCCACACTCATCATCTGAGCTGAATATACCTAACAATTTTATAATTATTTGCGAATACAGAAGAATCAAATGGGGTGGTCCAAAGTAGATTGATGAAGGTGTGGGTAGTGAGGTCCAGTGATGAGGCTGTGATTTGAACTTTTTGGGAACAAAGGTTACAAGTTGAGCAGGTGCTTTTCTATTGTCCTGCCTAGAGGTAGCAAAATTTTCCAACAAAAAGGCAATTTACCTTTGACCTTCAGGATAGCAAAGGCTAGCCTACCCATAACCCTTTGCAGTAGTGGAAAGATCTAAATTAGATAGGCCAAAATACCTGAGTCCGCATTACTTACAAGATGGTCTAAAAGGGTTAAACATTTCTCATAGCTCTTAACTAAACTCTTACAGGGCTTCTCTGTCCCCAAAATCTGTGTTCAGGGTTTCTGATAAAGAAACCTCACAAGAGTCTTGGGGTAGGATGAGAACAAAAGTTAACCAAAGAAGACAAGATCATTTCCTCCATCACCCTGGACTACATTCAATTAATCAATGAACATTTATTAAGTGCCTATTGTGGCCTACCTGGGCACTGTGCTAAGTTCTGGGGATACAAAACAAGGCAAAAGACAGTCCCTGCCCACAAAGCACTTATAGTCTACTTAGGGAGACAACGACAGGGAGCAAACAAATATGTACAAACAAGCCATATACAGGATAAATAAGAAATAATTAACAGAGGGAAGGCACATTAAGAGGGATTGGGGAGGACTTTCAGTAAACGATGAAATTTTTGTTGGGACTTAAAGGAAGCCAGACATTACTAATATCTGTTAGCAGTACAAAGAAATGAATAAAGAAACAGATTAACAGATAAATAGATAAATAAATGAATAATAAATAACAACAGAAGACCAAGCAAATAAAAGAAACAGACCCTGGTTCTTGGATGGTATTCTGGCCTGTACAAAACCTCTGTAATTCTCTACTTACTGGTATCTGTGGCATTTGTGAGGAGGAAGAAAATATTTTGAGATGCAGAGCATTTTTAACTCAGTAGTTAAAGAATATGAAGGAGGCAGTTTGGTACAGGGGTACAGGCTCTGCAACTGAAGTAAGAGGTCCTGGATTCAAATGAAGGTTCTGCCATTTACTATCATCACTTCCTTTCTAGGCTTTATTTTCATTATAAAAGGCAAAGCTTGAAACAGGCCTATCTGATCTTCAATGTTCCTTTTAATTCTAGCTATTATAATAAAGGGATGTATTTGTTCAGGAAGAAAAAGAAACAGAAGTAAAGAGAATTATTGGCAAGGCTATTTCATGTGCATGTAGGAAGTCCTTGGGTTGCAGTTCCATGGGGAATACGTGTCAGTAATTCAGTATGTCTTCATTGGTTGGACTGTAGCTTTTGTGGACTGAAGCCCTGACAGAGATCTGGGCAGATGAGTGGAGAATTGGGTTCAACAGTTGTCTTTGGAGACTGGATTGGAGAGGGACCAGGCAGATTTTTGTGTTAGGAGGATGCCTGTTGCAGAGAGCTCTCTGGACTCTCATCTCAATGGGCCAGCACTAGGGAGAAAGCTCTAATTCTCAGATCCTTTCTATCTCAGGAGATTTGGTAGTGAAGGGAGGCCATGCATGAGTGTGTACTTGGCACCTCATGGCTGTGTTGAGAAAGATTTCTGGGAGCCCGAATGTAATTGCCATTTTGGGGGACTGTAGGTGTGAAGGTCATTTAGGGATGCTATTGTAGAGAAAGGGAGCAACAGATCTTGTGAGTGGGGGCTTATGAGGTAGAGCAAAATTCAGTGGGAGTCAGAGAGAGAGAAAGCAGCTCTCTCTGGAAGAAAGGTCACAGAGTTTTCAGGGGTGAGTTTGGGACAGGTGGACAGACAGAAAAGGAGATTTTGGGAGGCCTAGGTCCTGGATCACAAGGAAAAGAGCCTTCAAATAGAGAAGGGGATGGACTGGGCCCTCCTGGAGAGGGTATCCTGGGATCTCACAGGGTGACTGAGGAAAATACTTTGCAAATCTAAAATTCTATAAATGAGAATTGTTATTCTCATTGGACAGGACAGAATAGGTCATGGGGGAACAGAGGAATGAGGGCCAAGGAGGGTTGTTCAGAGTCGCACTGTCAGTGAGGAGTACAGAGAATCGGGAATGAGAGGCCTGCCCCTTGCCAGGTGTGACTTGCTGGGCCAAGGTTTGGGGTGCGCAGACATTTCCCGGAGTGATTTTCCGTGCTGAGTCCAGGCTGACGTCTCAGGATCTCACTCCACGAGGTATTCTCGTGCTTCTCCAACCCTGGCAGGGATCAGGGAGCTTCGGTTCACAGAGATAGACTATCTGCTGTTGGTGAACTTTGACAGGGATAGTCCCCCAAAAGGGTAATTACATTCGGGCTCCCAGAAATCTTTCTCAACACAGCCATGAGGTGCCAAGCACACACTCATGCATGGCTTCCCTTCACTACCAAATCTCCTTAGATAGAAAGGATCTGAGAATTAGAGCTTTCTCCCTAGTGCTGGCCCATTGAGATGAGAGTGCAGAGAGCTCTCTGCAACAGTCTGAGCATGGAGCCCAGGGCACAGGGTCTGGAGTGGGAGACACGAAGATGCAGAGAGAACTTGAGAATCGACCAAGTGGACCTGCAGACCCTGCGAGCTACTACAACCCCAGGGAAGGGGGTGAGTGAAATGGGGGTTGGGCTTCCCCCTTCAACCGTCACATCCACCCTGAGCCTGCTCACTGAGGAAAGAAGGGTGGAGAGATGCAGGATCTTTCCAGGGTCACCTCTAAGAGCCTCCCAGGAGCTAGACGAGGCACCTAGGCTGGAGTCTAGAGGCAGGACAAACAGAGCAATAGAAGAAAGAGTGGGGCGGGGCCATTGTGCAAAGTTCGGAGTGGGGGCTGGGGCTGGCTTCAGGGACTCCGACGCGGGCGGGGCAGGGGCTCTCACGGTCCAAGAGAGTTAAGGATGAGAGGTTTCCTTGGACTGGAGCTTCCGCCATGGGGAAGTTAAGACGTCAACGGCCGTCATGAGTACATCGCCCTGGTCTTGGAGACCTACACCTGGATGGCGGACCCCGCGGCTCCGAACATCAAACGAAAGTGGGATGAGGGTGAGAACACCGAGGAGAGTTGGAAAGCCTTTCTGGAGGAGTGCGCGCTGTGGCTGCGCAAATACCTGGGGAACTGGGAGACGCAGCTAAGGGTGAGGTGCAGCCGTGCTCCTCACTTCTTCTCCAGCCTGTCCCGCCCCGTCTCCGGGAGCCCGAGACCTCAGCTGCCAGTGTGTGCAGTGGCCAGGGGTCGGGCTTAGCTTCGCTTTCTCCGCCCCCTCTCCGCCCTGCCCTTTTTCTGCCTCATTGGCAGCTGCAGTTCGGCTCAGGACTTCCAGAATTTCAGGGCACTGACCTCGTGGCCGTATGTGCTTAGGTTGTGTGTCCTCCCCTGGTGTCCTGTCTGTCCTTGTGTCCTTGGTGGGAGCTTAGCTTCAGAGACTACAGGCATAAGGAGATCCTGGAAATCCTTCTGCTCTTTATCCCATAGTCCTCCCTTTTGCAAAAGTGGCCCATCAAACTAGTCGTGACTGAGAAGTGACCCTGCGGTAACGGGCCCGGAGCGTTTACCCTGCGAACATCTCTCTGACTTGGCTGAAGGATGGAGGAGGAACGGCTCCAGAACACAGAGTTCATTGAGAGTTGCCTGCGGAAGAAGTGGGCAGATGTGGGGATGACCTTGGGCAGCGAAGGGAAATATATCTGTCTAGTTCAGGGCAAGGGACTGACACTAAGCCACTCACCCTGAAGTGGGGTAAAGACAATAAAGTGTGGCTGGAAGGTTGGGAGGGGGACCATTTTTTCCCCCTCAGCAGGAAGATCTGGAGCTATGGGCTGTTCGTGGGAGGATCAGGCCTCATTAGGCCTCATCCTAGATAGGAATGCATCACTTCCTTTTTCATGAGAGTGAATGGCTGGACTTGGAGTCAGGAAAATCTGAATTTGGATAGACTTATTGAATAGACTTAGGCCCTGGACAAACTACTTTTTAGAGGCTATTTCTTCATCTGTATAATGGAGATAACAGCATTTCCTTGATGCAATTATGAAAATCAAATGAAATAATACACAATATTCCAAAAGCCTCAGTGAAGTTTTAAACCATTTTTAAACGCCATTATTAAAGATTTAAACTGCACTGAGCTTTTCGGGACATTCTGTTACCCTGTATATGGGTTCTGCTTTTTCTACTACTTTTACTACCACTGCTGCTGCAGCGGCAGAGTCACAGACCTTTTACAGCAGGCTTTTTGGGGCTCATTGTCATCTTTCTCCTCCTCCTCTTCTTCTTTCTCTTCCTCCTCCTCTATCTCATCCTCACTGTCTTTATTGGTGGAATCGTGATCTGGAAGAAAACATTACAGGTATGGAAGTCTGAACAGGAAATATAAGGTATGGTGGGGATTCTGAGTCTTTTCTCTGTCCCTACCCCACAAAGCCCCCAATCTCAATATAAGATGCTGAGAATAAGAGAAACTTTAGGACTAGAGAAGAGTAAACCTGTACACGAACAACATTTCTCTCCATCTCTCTGTCTCTCTGTGTCTGCCAGTCTGTCTGTCTGTCTATCCTTGTCTCTGTCTCTCCCTCCCTCCCTGTTTGTGTGTATGTGTGTGTTGGGGTGTGGGGGGGAATTAGTGCCTCTCAGTAGGCTAAAGGAGTGCTTCGGTAACTACTTCAGCCTCAGACCAAGTCAAAGGAAAGAACTGGGTGGCCACCCAGCAGGAGTTACAGGTCAGCATGGGAAACCTAGAGTTCTTAGTCTTCAGGTGAAGGGTGTACAGTTTTCCTATATCTCTTCCTGCTGGATCCTGATCTTTCCTAGGGGAGGGGTGGGGTCACAGTTCTGAGAGCTTGACCTGGCTACAAGACAGACCAATGAATCTCTGGAACTGCAGTATACTTGTCACTGTTTATTGATGTATATGTTGTCTCTATGACAGAACACGTGTTTCAGGGCTGTTTCCTTTTGTCTTTGTATCCCCAGGGACTGACATGGAATAAATACTTATAAATGCTTGTTTGCTGATTAACTAATTCCAAGTGAATAAAGGAGAAAACTGAAACCACGTAAGTAACATGGTGATAAAGGAGAAGGGTTATAATCCTTTAAATATCATTGAAAATTGTCCCTCCCTTCAATGTGCTTGCATTCCGGGGGGGGGGGGGGAGGGATGTGTTCATCTATATAGATAAATACAGAATTATGTACAAGATGATCATAGAAGGGGCACTAGCAGGTATTAGGGGAATAAGGAAAAGATTGATGTAAGAAGTTATATTTGAGCTGAATCTTGAAGGAAACCAGAAACATGAGAAATTAGGAGCTAGAAGAGGAGGCTATGTTCCTGCAGCCTCATCCCTTCCCATACTCCCAAGCAACTGATTCTAGACTGGGTTCTCTCTCTCTCCTGCCTCTTCAGGTAATGATAGTGCCCATGGTTCAGATGTCCCTTTACAGGAAAAGGTGAGACCCTGGGGGTGGGGGTTTGGTAGGAAGGAAGGGAATGCAGAGAGGATGGAAATGTGAATTTTGGGGGGTGGGTAGGGAGGCCAGGGTTCTTGGAGTGGTGGTGAGGCAGGTTCTTCAGAACAATGAAGGGCTTTGAGGCCAGAGGTGACTTTGCTGATCTACTCTAGATCTGTTTTCCTTAAGCTTGAGAGAGCCTTCCCTGTTTGTTGCTTGTGCTTTGTTCTCAAAGAGGACCAATGACACCACAGGAGTGAATTGGATTTAAGTGAGGCAGAGCTGTGTGAAGTATTCTGTGTGGGACTGAAGAAGAAATGGGTGCTCACATATTCATTTCCCTTCTCATTTCAATTGACACTCAAATATGTGTGGATATTAATATGTATACATATGTTCACATATATACACAAATGTGAAACACACACACACACACACACACACACACACACACACCATCCATCCCCAGGCTCTCTTCTTCCATGAGCTTCAGTCCCGAATTATCAATTACCTGTTGGACTGGATTTCTCAGAAACATCTCAAACTCAACAAATATGTCTAAAACAAAACTCACTATCTCCTCCCCCTAAGCTCCTTCCAACTTAGTTGTGGGAATAGTTCTTCTATTCTTCGTGATTTAATTCCTCAGTATTATTCTTGACTCCTCGTATCCTTCTCCCCACATGACCAACCAGTTGCCAAATCTTGTTTCTATCTTCACAACAGCTCTTAAATCTGACCTGTTTTCTTTATATACACAATAGTTTAGGCCTCTTTTACTTCTAATCTAGATTATTTCAGTGGCCTCCTAATTGGTCTCCCTGCCTCAATTCTCTCCCTACTACCAACCAGCCTCCACATTGTTGGTAAGATGATTTTCCTCAAGTGCAGATCTGGCCATGTCTGTTACACCTGAACTCATTCAACTTCACCAGTTTCATATTGCTTCTTGAATGATGTTGATATTCTTCTGTTTAGCTGTGAAAGCCCTTCCCAGCCTTGCTCCCAACCAATTCTTTCTAGCCTCATTGAGCTCCAGCACTCTGCAATCTGGCCAAACTGGCCTTCTCTCTGTTCCTCACACAAGTCATTCATCTCTCTGTCTCCACGTTGGCCACTGCTATGTCTGGAATGGACTTCCTCCTAGCTTTGGCCCGATGAATGTCCAGTCTTCCTATGAGATGAAGTTCAAGTGCAATCTTTTTATGTGAAACCTTTTCTGATTCCCTCAGCTGCTCTTGTCCTCCTCAAACTCCTGTGCAGTATATAGTTGTGCTTCAACAGTTACTTTGTATTTATTTCTATTTATTCTCTTTATTTTTATTCTGGTTTTTCTTATATACATTCTTGTTCTCCTGCTACAGTGTAAGTTCCTTGTGAATAGAGATTGTTCTAATGGCTATATTTGTAGTCCAGTGTCGAGTATCTAGAAGGTACTTAATAAATGCTTGTTGGTTGATGGATTGATCAAGAGGAGGTGGTTTAAAAAAGAGGAAGGAGGGTGGAGTGGGGTGCAGTTCATGTATAAAGTAAGTGCTCCGCTGGGATTCTTGTTCGATCATATTCCTCATATGTATTTTCTCCTTCCAGACTACACATGTTTATATGTGTCAACTCTCATTTTTATAGGGTTTCAGATAGAGAACAGGTTACATACTATCCATAGGACAGTTGGGTGGAGTATTAGTCCAATCCTTAGTACCAATCCTCTAAAGCATTCTGCTACATGTTCTATTACATTTATGTTTTCAGAGGTGTGTGTATGTGTGTGTGTGTGTGTGTGTGTGTGTGTGTTTAAACTAGTCATTATCTGAGGGCAGTCAGTTGGTCAGTGAACGCCTTAGGGCTTTATCAATATCTCCTGGAGTCCATAAATTTCATCAGGTCCTAAAATTAACCAGTTATTCCTGTGTGTCAGCACCGTCCTATCTAATGTCCAAACCACTTCACCAGATAGGGTCATGTGACTCATAATAATAATAGTCCATGTTTTGATTATCACAGACTGACTTCCAAATCTTTACCACAAAGTGAAGCAGTTCATTTCTACACTATCTCTTGAATCCCTTGCTCCTTTATCCTATCAGCAGTATTGCTCTGCCAAGCTTCAGTCCTGGATGAATCTCACCATTTGCTGCCTTATCTCCCACTCACACACTGCTGAATAAAGCTGGAGAAAGTCATGAAGCCATGCTGACTGGATCCACTACAAATTCATGTTAAGAAATCTTGGCTGGGCCCTCATTGCTGCTAGGAAGTCCTTTTGCACTTTCCTAATTGGCTGGCAATCCCACTGTCCACAGAGACTCTTTCGCCCCCCTTCAAACTTTCCATCGTTCTTCCTCCCCGATTCTCTTGGATGAGAAAAATAATAGAGGCCATTCGCTAAGAGCTTCCTCTTCTTGTCTTCTCCTCAGTTAAAGCTGCCCAAATGCTATTTGCCACTATCTCTGCCTTCACAACAGTCTCCCATAATGAGGTGGCCATTCCCCTTGTCAATGCAAACTTCTCTACATGTACAAGTGTTCTCATTCCCTCCTGTCTTCTTCAGCACATTGCTTCCTCCATCATCCCCATTCTTTCACTTATCTGCAATCCCTCTTTGTTTACCGGCTGTTCCCTTACTGCCTACAAAAATGTCCATGTCTCCTGTCTTCTCAAAAAATGCTCACTTCAACTTCAAGGAATCAAGATGGCGGAGTAAACCCATATTCACCTCCAACCAACCATAAAATAGTGCCCTCAAACAAATCCTGGAATAGCAGAACCAATAAAAAGGTGGGTGGAACAATCTTTGACTCCAAGAAAGTTGGAAGATCAGTAGGAAATGTCTGTCTTGCTTAGGTAAAAGAAGACTGCAGTCCAGAGCAAGAAGCATCCCAGGAAGCCAGCAGTAAGCCCCGCCTCAGCAAACCAGCATTAAAGCCTAAGCCCCAGTGTGGTGGAGCAGGCAAATGCCAACACCAGCCTCAGCATAGCCAGGGGAATGGGCAGACTTCAGCTCAGAGAAACACTACCTGTTTCAGCATATCCCTGGGAAACAGGAAATCTCTAGTGCTTCAGCACAGTCCTGAAAAAAGACAACTTCCAGTGCGTCAGACCACCAGTGCTTCAGTGTAGCCCAGAGGAATGAAGAAAATATCCTACCAGCCTCTGTATACCCCAGACACTAGCACTAGAACCCTGGCTCAGCACCAGGTAAGCTGCCAGATCTCTATAGCCTCTAGCAGCAAGAGCCATCCCCCACCCCCTCAACACAGCACCAGACAGGAGGGTGCCCTGTGGGCCTTGGGGCCACATCAGTGCAGCACCAAGTAAACAGGCAGGGCCTGCAGCCTCTGGAATAAGAAGCCTGAGTCAGTGCCTTTTCCACCCTGGGAGCAGAGCTCAAACTTAAAAGAAAGGAAAAAGGCCAAAAAAAGATGAAAGAAGAAGAAGAAGGAGGAGGAGGAGGAAGGGGAGGAAGAGGAGAATAATAATAATAATAATAATGATGATGATGATGATGATGATGATGATGATGATGATGATAAGAAGAAGAGTCTGGCCATAGAAAGTTATTATGGTGACAGGGAAGACAAAAAACATAAACTCAGAAGAGGACAACAATGTCAAAACACCTATGGGCAAAACCCCAAAGAAAAATGGGAATTGGTCTCAAGCCCAAAAAGGACTCATGAAAGAGTTCAAAAAGGAGCTTAAAAACCATGTAAGAGAGGTAGAAGAAAAATTGGGAAAAAATTAGAGTGATGCAAGAGAATTATGAAAAAGAGTCAACAACTTGGAAAAAGAAAACAACTGCTTAAAAAGTAGAATCAGCTAAATAGGAAAGAAAGTACAAAAGCTAATTGAGAAAAATAACTCTTTAAATTTAGAATTGGGAATGTAGAAACTTGCCCTATGCTCTATGAGACATCAAGAATGAATCAAATAAACTCAAAAGAATGAAAAATAGAAGAAAATGTAAAATATCTTATGGGAAAAACAACCATCCTGGAAAATAGATCCAGGAGAGACAATGTTAGAATCAATGGACTACCTGAAAACCATAATCAAAAGGAGATTCTGGGCACCATCTTTCAAGGAATTATCAAGGAAATCTGCCCCAATATCCTGGAACCAGAGGGCAAAATAGGCATTAAAAAACTCACCAGTCACCTCAGAAAAGAGATCCCCTGATAAAAACTCCAAGGAACATTATAGCCAAAACTGAGAACTATCAGGTCAAGGAAAAATACTGCAAGTGTCCAGAAAATAACAATTCAAATATCAAGGACTCACAATCAGGATTACACAGGACTTATCAGCAGCAACATTAAGAAGTCATGGAATATTATATTCAGGAGAGCAAAGGACCAGGGTACTACAACCGAGAATTACTTACCCAGTGAAATTAAGCATAATGCATCAAGGAGAAAAATGGTCATTCAATGAAATAGAAGGATTTCAAGATTTCATAAGGAGAAGACTAGAATTAAACTAAAAATTTGATCTCCAATATCAATATCAATCTAATATCAAGAGTAGCATAAACAGATAAAAAAGGAATAGAAAACATAATGGATTCAACAGAGCTAAACTGTTTCATCCCTACGTGGGAAGATGATAAGATGATGCTTGCAACTCTTAAAAATTGTGTCACTAATAGTACACTAGAAGGAATATATGTATACATGTATTGCTTCTACTTGTTATATATATATATGTATATGTATATGTGTATGTATATGTATATCTATATGTATATGTATATCTATATATATATATATATGTATATGTATATGTATATACATACATACACACACATATATAGGGTACAGGTACAAGGTGAATTTGAGAGAATGACACAAATATAATCAAGGGATGAGAAAGAGGAGTACATTGGGTGCATAAGGAAGGGACAGGTAGAATGGGGCAAATTATTTCATATAAAAAGGTGTGAAAGTAGAAGGGAAGATGGGAGAGTGGGCAATGGGCATCACTTGATCCTTATTCTCATCAGTATTGGCTCAAGGAGGGAATAATATACAATTGAATATAGAAATCTATCTTATCCAATAGGGAAGTAGGATGAGAGGAGATTATAGGGAGAGAGAAGATTAAGTAAGGGGGGGAGGGGAATGACAGAAGGGAGAGTAGATAAGAGAGCTAGTAGACAGAAGCAAAGCAATGATGAGGAGGGAAAGGATGAAAGGAGAGAGAGGACAAACAGGAAAAAAATAGAGTGGAGGGAAATACACAGTAATCATAATTTTGAATGTGAATGGGATGAACTCTCCCATAAAATAGATAGCAGAGTAAATAAAAAACCAGAATCCTATAAATATTGTCTACGAGAAACACACTTGAAGCAGAGAGACACACACAGACTAAAGGTAAGGGGCTGGAGAAGAATCTATTATGCTTTAGCTGAAGTAAAAAAAAAAAAGCAGGGGTAGAAATCCTGACCTCAGACAAAATAATAGCAAAAATAGAGCTAATTAAAAGACATAAGGAAAAGAACTACATTTTTCTAAAAGGTACCATAAACAATGAAGCAATATCAATATTAAACATATATATGTCAAGTGGTATAGCATCCAAATTCTTAAAGGAGAAGTTAAGTGAGTTACAGGAAGAAACAGACATCAAAACTATACAAATGGGGGACCTCGGAACTCGATAAATACAACCAAAAAATAAACAAGAAAAAACTAAGGAGGCAAATAGAATATTAGAAAAGTTAGATATGACAGACCTTTGGTATAAAAGGAATGGGAACAGAAAGGAATATACCTTTATCTCAGCAGCACATGGCACCTACACAAAAATTGACCATGTATTAAGGAATAATCAAACATATAAAGGCAGAAATATTAAATGTATTCATTTTGAATCATAATGCAATAAAAATCACATTCAATAAAGGGCAGTGGAAAGATAAAATTAATTTAAAAGTAAATACTCTAATCCTAAAGAATACATGGGTCAAAGAACATGTCATAGAAACCATCAATAATTTCATTAAAGATAATGACAACAATGAGACAACATACAAAAATTTATGGGATGCAGCCAAAGCAGTACTTAGGGGAAAATTTATTTCTTTAAATTCTTACATCAACAAAATGGAAAAAGAGCAGATCAATGAACTGGGCATACAACTAAAAAAAACTAGAAAGAGAACAAATTAAAAATCCCCAGTTGAGCACCAAATTGGAAATCCTGAAAACCAAAGGTGAAAGTAATAATATCGAAAGTAAAAAAACAAAACAAAACAAAACTGTTGAGCTAATAAGTAAATCTAGGAGCTGGTTTTATGGAGAAAAACACAATAAGATAGACAAGCCATGGGTCAATTTGAGTAAAAAAGAAAGAAGAAAACCAAATGTATGTATCAAAAATGAAAAGGGTGAAATCACCAGTGAAAAAGAAATTAAAGCAATCATTAGGAAATATTTTGTCCAATTATATGTCAATAAATTTGAGAAATCTGAGCAAAACTGATGAATATTTATGAAAATATAAATTATCCAGATTAACAGATCAAGAAATAGAATGCCTAAATAACTCCATCTTAGAAAAAGAAATTGAATAAGCCATTAATGAACTCTGTAAGAAAAAATCCCCAGGGCCAGATGGGTTCATGAGTGACTTGTACCAAACATTCAAAGAACAATTAATTAAAATATTAATATAAACTATTTGGAAAAGTAGGTGAAGGAGTCCTACCAAATTCCTTTCATGACTCAAATATCATGCTAATACCTAAGCCAGGAAGAGTTAAAACATAGAAGGAAAATTATAGACCAATTTCCCTAATGAATATCAATGCAAAAATTTTGAACAAAATACTAGCAGGGTGATTATAGCAATATATCACAAGGATTGTACATTATGACCAGGTGGGATTTACACCAGGCATGCAGGGTTGATTCAACATTAGGAAAACTATCAACATAATTAACCATATAAATAGTAAAACCAATAGAAATCATAAGATCATCTCAATAGATACTGAAAAAGCTTTTGACAAAATATAGCACCCATTCCTGTTAAAAAAAAGTAGCGAGCACAGGAATAGAGGGAAATGATAAATGATAAGCAGTATCCATCTAAAACCATCAGCAAGCATTATCTGTAATGGGGATAAAATAGAAGCCTTCCCAATAAGGTCAGGGGTGAAGCAAGGATGCCCATTATCACCTCTACTATTCAATGTAGTACTAGAAATGTTTATCTATAGCAATAAGAGAAGAAAAAGAAATTAAAGAGTTGGAATAGGCAACAAGGAAACAAAACTATCACTCCTTGCAGATGATATGATGGTATACTTAGAGAACCATAGAGAATCAACTGAAATACTCCTTGAAATAATTAACAACTTAAGCAAAGTTGCAGCATATAAGATAAACCCTCATAAACCACTACCATTTCTTTATATGACCAGCACAGCCCAGCAACAAGAGATAGAAAGAGAAATTCCAATTAAAATAACTGTAAACAATGTAAAATACTTGGGAATCTACCTGCCAAGGCAAAACCAGGAACTATATGAACACAATTGCAAAACACTTTTCGCACAAAAGTCAGATCTAAACACTTAGAAAAATATCAGTTGCTTATTGGGTGGGCTGAGCAAACATGAGAAAATGACAATTCTCCCTAAACTAACTTATTTATTCATTGCCATAACAACCGAACTACTAATAAATTATTTGATAGAGCTGGAAAAAAATAACAAAATTCATCTGGAAGAACAAAAGATCAAGAATATCAAGGGAAACAGTGAAAGAAAATACAAAGGAAGGTGGTATGAGCTAAGAAATAGAGTGTATTAGGCACACAAAACAAAGTAGTCAATGACCATAGTAACATAGTTTCTGACAAACCCAAAGACCCTAGCTTTTGGGATGAGAACTCAGTATTTGACAAAAACTACTGGAAAACTGGAAAATAGTAGGACAAATGCTAGGTATAGACCAAAGTCTCATATATCAAAATAAGGTCAAACTGGGTGCATGATTCAGTCATAAAGAGTGACACAAGTTAGAAGCGTGAGCAAGTTAGAAGAGCAAGGAACAGTCTACCTGTCAGATCTATGGGGAAGAGGGGAATTCATGACCAAATAAGAGATGAAGAGCATTATGAAATGTAAAAGAGACAATTTTGAATATATTAAAATAAAAAGCTTTTGTACAAACAAAACCAATGCAACCAAAATTAAAAAGAAAGCAGAAAGTTAGGAAACAATTTTTACAGCAAGTGTCTCTGCTAAAAGCCTCATTCCTCAAATTTAGAGAGAACTAAGTCAAATTTATATGAATACAAGCCATTCCCCAATTGATAAATTATCAAAAGATATGAATAGGCAGTTTTCAGATGAAGAAATCAAAGCGTATGAAGAAGTGTTCCAAATCACTTTTGATTAGAGAAATGCAAATTAGAACAACTCTGAGGTACCACCTTACACCTATCAGATTGGATAAGATGACAAAAAAGGAAAATGACAAATGCTGGAGAGGATGTGGGAAAATTGAGACACTAATGCACTATTGGTGAAGTTGTGAACTGATCTAACCATTCAGGAGAACAATTTGGAACTATACCTAAAGGACAATCAAACTGTATACCCTTTGATCCAGCAATACCATTAGTATGTCTGTATCCCAAAGATATCATAGAAAAGGGAAAAGGACCTACATGGCAAAAATATTTACAGCAGCCCTTTTTGTGGCAACAATATATTGGAAAATGAAGGGATGCCCATCAACTGGGGAATGGCTGAGCAAGCTGTGGTATATGAATGTAATGGAATACTATTGTGCAATAAGCTGAACAGACAGATTTCAGAAAAAACCTGGAAAGACTTGTAAGAACTGATGCGAAGTGAAATGAGCAGAACCAGGAAAGCACTGTACACAGTATTAGCAATGATGATAAACTATGGATGATTCAACTTCTCAGCAACACAATAATTCAAGACAAGTACAAAGGACTCACTAAGAAAAATTATTCAGATAAAGAACTGATGAACTCTGAATGCAGATAAAAGCATATTATTTTTACTTTATTCTTTTTTGTGCTTTTTTTCTTTTTGATCTGTTTTTTCTTTCACAACTGTGACTTATATGGAAATATATTTTAAATGATAGCACATGTATAACCTATATCAAATTTGCTACCATTTTTTGGAAAAGGAGAGGGGAGGGAGAAAAATTTGGAACTCAAAATCTTGTAAAAAGAGTGCTAAAAATTGTCTTGATATGTAATTGAGGGGAAAATCCTATTAAAACAACAAAAAATGCTCACTTCATCCAGCAAGCTCTACTATCTATCATCTCCACTCTCTCCTCCTTTTGGTAGCTTAACTCCTGGAGGAGGCTGTCTACATTTGGTGTCTGTACTTCCTTTCCTCTCTTCTTAACTCTCTATAGTCTGACTTCCCACATTATTGTTCAAGTGGAACTGCTCTTTCCCATGTTAGTAAGATTCTCTTCAGTGCCATTCTAATGGCATTTTCTCCAATTTCATCCTTTTTGACCTCTCTGTAAACTATGACACTGTCAATCACTTTCTTCTCTTTTATGCTCTCTTCCTTCTAGGTTTCCATGACAGTACTCTTTTCCGGTTCTCCTCTTCTTGTCTGGTTCTGCTTCTCAGCTTCCTTTGCTGGATCTAGATCATACCTGATAATTTCTTTCTATATTACTAGCTAGCCCACAGGGCTCTGTCCTGGGTCCTCTTCTTCCTCTATACAATTTCACTTGGTGATCTCATCTCCAATGGATTCCATTATCATCAATATTCTAATGATTATCAGATCAGCTTATTCAGCCCAACCTCTCTTCTGACCACCCATCTTACATCTTAGCTGCCTATGGTCATCTCAAACTGGATATCCTCATAGACATTTTCAAATAAAAATGTCCCCACATGAACTCCTCTTGCCCTCTGAGCTCTTTCCTTTTCCTGACTTCCCTGTTATTGTACCCTGTTATAGTACCACCAAGAATCCCAGATACTCAGGTGGACGGTCCAGGTTTCATTCTTTACTCTCCTGTCTTTCACCTCCATATCCAATCAATTGCTAAGGCCTGTTGCTTTTGTCCTTGGACCATTTCTTTGTTCTTGTTAAGTTGTGTCTGACTCTTCATGACCCCATGGACCACTGTAGGTCAGGCCCTTCTTTTTTTAAAAATTAATTTATTTAATATATTTAGTTTTTAGCATTAATTTTCACAAGAGTTTGAATTACGAATTTTCTTCCCATTTCTACCCTCCCCCCCACTCCAAGATGGCGTATATTCTGGTTGCCCTGTTCCCTAGTCAGCCCTCCCTTCTGTCACCCCACTCCCCTCCCATCCTCTTTTCCCTTCCTTTCTTGTAGGGCAAGATAAATTTCTACGCCCCATTGCCTGTGTATCCTATTTCCTAGTGTGTTGGTAAGCAAAATGGGCTCTTAGCACTTAGTTCAAACAAGTATCCTTGAAGAGTTTGGCTTTTGTTTCCTTTGAGTAATTCAGTGTATTTCATTGAGTCTTACGAGGTGCTAAGCCCCAGGCCCAAACCCCTATTAGGTGTAAAACATATGTGGGTGTGGATTGGTAACTAAGGTGGGGCCCAAGGTGGGACTAACTAAGGAGAGGTGCTAACTCCAGAGCCAATCATAGGAGCCTAAGTTCTAGTCATTCAGATGATGTTTGACGACATCTGAAATGCTTTGAGAAGAGAAGACAGAGCCATTTGCGAAGGGATCTCACTCTTGGTGGTGTGTGGAGACTCCGGGTAACTGTACCTAAGAAGCCCTCCAGCTTGTAACTGAGATGCTGAGACTTTATCAAACTCTGGTAACTATGTATTGGGATTTGAATCAGACAAGGTCTGTCTGTCGATGTTTGTAATTTGTTTGTATTTGCTTTGAAGTTCAGGGTGCTGGCTTTTCTCCCTGAACTAAGTGAATTGTATTTGTATGCTGAATTAACATAAGCTTGTCAACCCCTTAACATTGCTTTCCTTACTAAAGCAGATCAAAAGAACCTGTGCTTTTGCAGCGTGCTGGTAGCATTCTTGTTGCTGGGCTTGTGTTGGTCTTTCATCCCCCACAACAGCTGCTAGCCAGATTGTTGAAACTCCTAGTTGCATGCAAAAACTTTCATTTTGTTTTTGAACATCTGTTTTTAAAACTTTGAGTTCCAAATTCTCTCCCCTCTTCCCTTCCCACCCACCCTTCCTAAGAAGACAAGCAATTCAACATAGGCCACATGCATATCATTATGTAAAATCCTTCCACAATACTCATGTTGTGAAAGGCTAACTATACTTTGCTCCTTCCTAACCTATCCCCCTATATTGAATTTTCTCCCTTGACCCTGTCCCTTTTCGAAAGTATTTGTTTTTGATTACCTCCTCCCCCATCTGCCCTCCCTTCTATCATCCCCCCTTTTTTATCTTCTTCCTCCTTCTTTCCTGTGGGGTAAGATACCCAATTGAGTGTGTATGGTATTCCCTCCTCAGGTCAAATCTGATGAGAGCAAGATTTACTCATTCCCCCTCACCTGCCCCCTCTTCCCTTCCTACAGAACTGCTTTTTCTTGCCACTTTCATGAGAGATAATTTACCCCATTCTATCTCTCCCTTTCTCCCTCTCTCAATATATTCCTCTCTCATCCCTTAATTTTGTTTTATTTTTTTTAGTTATCATCCCTTCACATTCAACTCACCCTGTGCCCTCTGTCTATATATATATACATATATACATACATACACACACATATATGTGTGTGTGTGTGTATATATATATATATATATATATATATATATATATATATGCATATTCCCTTCACCTACCCTAATACTGAGGTCTCATGAATCATACACGTCATCTTTCCATGTAGGAATGTAAACAAAACAGTTCAACTTTGGTAAGTCCCTTGTGATTTCTTTTTCTTGATTACCTTTTCATGCTTCTCTTGATTCTTGTGTTTGAAAGTCAGATTTTCTATTCAGCTCTGGTCTTTTCACTGAGAAAGCTTGAAAGTCCTCTATTTCATTGAAAATCCATATTTTGCCTTGGAGCATGATACTCAGTTTTGCTGGGTAGGTGATTCTTGGTTTTAATCCTAGCTCCATTGACCTCCGGAATATCGTACTCCAAGTACTTCGATCCCTTAATGTAGAAGCTGCTAGATCTTGTGTTATTTTGATTGTGTTTCCACAATACTCAAATTGTTTCTTTCTGGCTGCTTGCAGTATTTTCTGCTTGATCTGGGAGCTCTGGAATTTGGTGACAGTATTCCTAGGAGTTTTCTTTTTGGGATCTATTTGAGGAGGTGATCTGTGGATTCTTTCAATTTCTATTTTACCCTCTGGCTCTAGAATATCAGGGCAGTTCTCCTTGATAATTTCTTGAAAGATGATATCTAGGCTCTTTTTTTGATCATGGCTTTCAGGTAGTCCAATAATTTTTTAAATTATCTCTCCTGGATCTATTTTCTGGGTCAGTGGTTTTTCCAATGAGATATTTCACATTGTCTTCCACTTTTTCATTCCTTTGGTTCTGTTTTATAATATCTTGATTTCTCCTAAAGTCACTAGCTCCCACTTGCTCCAATCTAATTTTTAAGGTAGTATTTTCTTCAGTGGTCTTTTGGGCCTCCTTTTCCATTTGGCTAATTCTGCCTTTCAAGGCATTCTTCTCATTGCCTTTTTGGAGCTCTTTTGCCATTTGAGTAAGTCTATTTTTTAAGGTGTTGTTTTCTTCAGTATTTTTTTCTGTATTTTTTGGGTCTCCTTTTAGGAAGTCATCTATTTGTTTTTCGTGGTTTTCTTGCATCATTCTCATTTCTCTTCCCAATTTTTCCTCTACTTCTGTAACTTGATTTTCCAAATCCTTTTTGAGCTCTTCCATGGCCTGAGACCAGTTCATGTTTTTCTTGGAGGCTTTTGATGTAGGCTCTTGGACTTTGTTGACTTGTTCTGGCTGTATGTTTTGGTCTTCTTTGTCACCAAAGAAAGATTCCAAAGTCTGAGACTGACTCTGAGTGCGTTTTTGCTGCCTGGCCATGTTCCCAGCCAACTTACTTGACCCTTGAGTTTTTCAGTGGGGTATGACTGCTTGTAGAGTAAAGAGGTCCAAGCAGGGATGCGCTTTGTTCCAAGCTTGAGGGGATGCGCTGTTGTTTTCAGAGCTATTTCTATACAGCCAGCTCTGCCACACCAGCACTCCTCCTTCCCCAAGAGCCGCCAACCTGGACCTGACTCAGATCTTAAGCTGGCTCTGCACTCCTGCTCTGACCCACCTCTTAATTCCTCCCACCAGGTGGGCTTGGGGACGGAAGCAACTGCATCTGTAGTTCTGTAGCTGCACCAGTTTAGCTGCCTGTGGGTGGTGGCTGAACCGCGAACTCCTTTCACTCCCCCAGCTTTTCCCACTAACCTTCTCTGTTGTCTTTGGTGTTTGTGGGTTGAGAAGTCTGGTAACTGCCACAGCTCACTGATTCAGGGCACTACGGCCTGTTCCGCCCAGCTCCTGGTATGGTTGGTCCTGCCACCGCCCACGCTGGGCTCCTCTCCTCTCGGCTCCCAGCTCCGTGCACGATAGACCTCACCCAGCGACCATCCAGGCTGTCCTGGGCTGGAGCCCTGCTTCCCTCTGCTATTTTGTGGGTTCTGCAGTTCTAGAATTTGTTCAGAGCCATTTTTTATAGGTTTTTGGAGGGACTTGGCAGGGAGCTCACGCAAGTCCCTGCTTTCCAGCCGCCATCTGGCTCCGCCCCTAGGTCAGGCCCTTCTAACCTTTGCTAACATTTCTTACACATGCCTTATTCTTTCCTCCAATACTGTCACCACCCTAGTGTAATCCCTTATCACCTAGTACTTGGGCTATTGTAATAGCCTGCTATATGATTACCATGCCACTAATGTCTCCCTTTTCCAGTCCATCCTCCACCCAGCTGTTAGAGTGATCTTCCTACAATGCAGATCTGACCAAGTCACTCCTTATTACCCCTAGTATTAGTATATTCATCACACAGATCATATCAATTAATATGAACATTATAATCCCTTCTCATTCCCTCCTTTTGTGCAAGAAGGTCAGAATGACAATTGAAGGCCAATGGGGAACATTCATTTGAATCATGATTTCAAAAAATTTATTGATTATAGAAATTTGCTATAAAAGGAAAAAAAGAGAGACATGATTATCATATAACCGGTGAAAAACTCCCTTAACTCTGATTCCAGGCATGAATCACATCTGACAGCCAATCATTTAGGTACAGAGTGTTAAAGCAAGACACAGGATTAAGCAGGGAGAAGTTTCCTTTTCCAGAAAGGAAATAACACGATGGGGAAATAAAATCAGGAGGATCCCACTGAGGCTATGTCCTTAGTCATCTTCACAACCCTTCCCAGGCACAGACATCCACCTTAGCAGTCCTCAGAGTGCCACATACGCCATTTTCTATTAGTGGCTTTGAGACAATTTAGACAACTATTCCTGCAATCAAAGCTGAAAACAAATTACAGTCCCAGGTATTTTTATCTTAAATAGCAAAATTTTCTTTGATCACAACTTAAGGAGATAAGTACTATGTGAAAGTGAAAGAAAAACTGCTACTTCCATGAACATTAAGAGATAGAGGGGATAGCAGCAAGGAGAAAAAAGGCTTAGTTCAGAGAGGGAGTAATTGCAAACATCGGTTCACATCAGTTTTTCTTGGATTGGTGGTCTTTGTCAGCTGTTGTCTGCTTGTCAGCCTGGGGGGCTGGGGAACAGTTGTCTACCTCAGACGTCCGCTGCTTTGGACCCTGTTTAATTTTTAGGGTCAGGTTACCCCTGGGTTCTGAAATCCAGGTAGGCAGTACTGCCCTTTTGAGATATGACAGGTGGATCCAGGACTCTACTCTCTGGAGCTTGGCTCCAGTGGGGGTGGCGAGCAGGACTTCAAAGGGACCTTTCTACTGTGGCTCCGAGGAGTACTTTTCACATGGGGAACATGTACCATTAAGGGAGAGTCAAGACAAATGTCCCCAGAGGTCGAGACGAATACAGCAGTGGCCACTACTGCTGGAAGACAGCCTGGGAGGCCTTTAACAACACTGTTTATTATAGTAAGATATCCCATGGGACAAAAGTTTTCACCATGTTTTTGTGTTAGCACACCAACTGCATTCCCTCCTTTCTCAGAGACAAATCAAATGGGAGAGCTAACTGCAGAACAATAGGTGGGGCATCGATAACTGACTCAGTATCAGTAGCATCTGAAGCCCACAAGCTGGAGGGAATTTGGTTTAGAGCCAGATGGTCAGAAGGGATTAAGGGAAAGAAACCTAAAGGAATAGGGATGCTTTCAGATGTGGAGGGCGTCAGGCATAGAAGATACAAGGAAGTGGTCCCTCCTGGGTCAAATGAAATAGTGGCCTGTAATTTATGGAGCAGATCAGGTCCTAGAAAGTGACTAGAGACCTCAGGGACCAGGACAAGAGGAAGAAAAGCACTGATTCCTCCAGTAAAAAGGAAGAGTGGTTCTGAGATAAGAGCTACAATGGTCTTATTAGTGATCTCCACAATTGAGATACACTCTTGACTCTGGGGAAAGAGAGTGGGGAAGGCAGAGGGGTTTGAAACTGAGAGTGTAGCCCCAGCGTCAAATAAAGCTGACACCTCTTGCCCCTGTATGAGCAAGGAGACATTTCCAACAGGAGGCATGGGGATGATGGGCCCGGCCTGTCCATCCCCCTCCTTTTGCCACCCCTCCTGCCAGCCCTCCCTGGATCCTAGTCATGCTGAGTGATGGGATTGTAGGGAGGGTCCCTCAATTCTTTTGGGGGTCTTCCTCTTTTTTCTCTTCAGCATCTGCCCCAGTCCCCATTTTACAGTCTTTCCTCCAGCGGTCAGATTTTCTACCATTAAAACAAACTCCTGGACTGTTTGATTTTGATGATACAGGGAGGGGCTGCCAGAGACAATAGGGGATGGGCCAGGGACAGTAAGGAATGGGTCGCAGCAGCTGCTGCAGAGGGGCTGCAAGGAAAAAAAAAATCTTTTTTGCTTCTCTAAGTTCCTTTTTACTGTTTTTATCCTCCCCTTCCAGTGTAGCTGCCAACCAGGCTTTGGGCTCTGTCTCAAGGAGGAAGTGTCAGAGTCAGAGTGCTGCCAATCAGAAATAGCCTGATTTGCTTAGAGATGGGTGGGTGACGATTATTAACAAAGTAGGAAAGAAACTGAACTTGTCCCTCTGCACTATGGTGCAGTTTAACTAACAAGCATACACAATACACAAATACAAGCATTCCACATTGTACTAGCAATTTGCTTGAAGTAAACATTCCACAACTCTAACCAAGCTTGCAATGAAATAGTTAATTTCAACCGGGTTTAATTGCACACAAAACCAACCAAGCAAGCAAGTCTTATGCAAAAAAAATTTTTTTTTTACCGCGTGCAGAAATAAAAACCTGCAGTCCATAGGTCAAACTGCATTTATATAAAAGAGAAAAGAGAAAAACCACAGGTCCTAGCTGGCCTTGCATTATAAGAGAAAAGGTAGGCAAAGCCAAATCTGTGTGCCAAAAAAACAAAACAAAGAAAATACAGGCCTTACCAAAGTGATCCGTATCAAGACAAGGGGCTTTGGAGCATTTCTCACAATGAAAAGCCAGGCTTGATCAGAGGCTGGGCTGTAACGGAGCAAGAGTTGGAAACAGGGAACATGTTAGTCAAGTGAGTTGGGAGTCTGGGAAAAAAATCCAGTGACGCCTCTCCCTGCTTGCCCTATAATGAAGAACTCAAGGCTTCACCCTACATCCATGTCTTAAAAACTTCTGACACCAATTGATGTTAACAAGATTTTAGTGAGCCAGTCTCTAACTTGAGGATGCTCAGAGCCGCACAAAGCAGGCCCAGACAGAGATGGGAATGCTAGTAGCTGAGTAGTTTAATTAATCACTTTCAGAATGAGCAATGTTTCATAGCTGAAGTAAAAGCATAGGTTATATACTTAAGTAGGGAAGGGTGGGGGAGGTGGGTTATAAACATTCCGTTAATGGTTTCCCATGAAGAACCCACAAATCCCACAATACAACAATTCTGGAGTCAAGTCTTTAGGGGTTATGACCACCTCCCCTAGAGCACAGAACCAGAGTTCTGGGATGGAAAAACATTCTATAGTCTTTTGATTCACTTCTCTTAAAGTCCAGTAATTGTGAGCATTGTCAGTTTTGGTTAATCAGTTTAAGCCGCATTGTGAGTTCTGACTTCTGAGCCAGAGGCAGCTCTTGAGAAAACTAAGCTATTAGTATATTCATCACACGTATCATATCGACTAATATGAAAATTATAATCCCTTCTCACTTTCTAGACTCTTTGTATTTTACTCCTGGGCACTTACTCTTTGAATTGGTGACACTGGCTTCCTGTCTATTCCAGGAACAAGACACTCTACCTCTCTTGGCTTTGGGCATTTTCTCTGGCTGTCTTCCATATCTGGAATACTTTTTCCCACCTCAATTCTGCTTACTGACTTCCCTGGCTTTCTTTTTAAGACCCAGCTAAAATTCCATCCTTTACATCAAGCCTTCCCCAACCCCTCTTAATTCTAGTGCCTTCCCTCTGTTAATTATTTCTTATTTATCCTTCGTGTAACTAGTTTGCACATGATTGTTTCCCACATTAGATTGTGAGCTCTTTCAGAACAGGTTCTGTCTTTTTGCCTCTTTTTGTATGCCTAGTGTTTAGCATAGTGCCTGGCCCATAGTCAGTTCTTAATAAATGTTAATCGCTCAATTGAGTTTTTTCTTCTTAAAATTTATTTATTTATTTTTAGTTTACAACATTCAGTTCCACAAGATTTTGAATTTTAAATTTTCTCCCCCTCTCTCCCATCCTCCCTCCCCAAGATGGCATGTAATAGGCACTACATACACATTCATATTAAATATATTTTCACATTAGTCATGTTGTAAATAAGAATTATAACCAATGGAATGAAACACAAAAAAGAAGAAACAAAACAAAAAAAGAGCAAAGAGTATGCTTTGATCTGCATTTCAGACTCTGTAATCCTCTGGATGTGGATAGCATTTTCCATCACGAGCATTTTGGAGTTGTCTTAGAACCTTGCATTGCTGAGAAGAGCCAAGTCTATCAAAGTTAGTCATCACGGATACATTGCATTTATAACTGTGTGCAATGCTCTCCTGGTTCTGCTCACTTCACTCAGCATCAGTTCATATAAATCTTTCCAGGTTTTTTCTGAAGTCCACCTGCTCATCATTTCTTATAGCACAATAGCATTCCATTGCATTCATATATCACAACTGGTTCAGCCATTCCCCAGTTGATGGGCATCCCCTTGATTGCCAATTCTTTGCCATCACACAAAGAGCTGCTATGAATATTTTTGTACATGTGGGTCCTTTTCCCATTTGTATGATCTCTTTGGGATACAGACCTAGAAGTGGATTCCAATTGAGTTGAATGCCTATTCTATATGGTGTCTATGAACTGTTCCCACCTATATTCTGGAGATATTAGCTGACATGAAGTAAGGGATAAGATCCCTTGAGAGCCCATAGTGACCTTTGCTTTTCTCCAATTTAAAGTAGCTACATCTTTAAAATGGTTGTGATAACATCTGCACTGCCTGGGTATCCCAGTGCATGGTTAGATCACTACATTTGCTTTAGATGTGTCTTTGAATCCTGCCTCAGGCAGGTACTAACTATGTGAGCCTGCACAAATCACCTAACTTCAGTCAGCCTTTAATATCCTTATCTGCAAATTGGGGTAGTGCATTACAGGATTGTGAGGGTCAAAGGAAACAAAATAAGCAAAGTACTTTGCAAACCTTAAGTCACTTTAGAAATATTTCTCATTATAAGTACCTACTGTGCTTGTCAAAGGAGATATTACATAGAAAAACAGTCCCCTTTGAACTATAGGAACCATGATCTCTTCAGTGTGAGTATTCTCTCTTACAATGCCCATTCTGTGTGATCCTCATCCATGATCTCCCAGAATTTCTCCAGAGAGGTCTACGCTCTGTCCTGGGAGTGAGGGTGTGAGACCATCTAAGGCACCCACTTAGATCCCAATTCTACACTTTTCTTTCTCCCCTTTAAATCTCTACTTCAAATTAAGAAGTTTTGTCTCAGTCCATTTCCTCTCGAATATCATCCTCCTCTTTAAACTCGCCCCTTCCTATGTACTGTGACGCACTCAAAATGGACTACTCACTGACTACAAGTTGGCTGCAAGTTAACCTTCTCAGCCTTGTCTCTGTTACTGCCTCTCGAGTACTCTCTTCTTCAACCAGCTAGGCAGGCCTTGGTTATGGGATGCAGGCATGTGTGTGCGTGCGTGCGTGCATGTGTGTGACGCACGTGCACGCACCATGTATATGCATATATATGGATATGTACGTACATACATGGTTATATGGATGTAGTCTATAAAACAATCATGTCCCTTGAGGAGCATAGATATTTCAGTACTGATAGAGGGTAGATGGCCCTCTATCTATGATAGGTGGCCGCTCTATCAAAGATCCTACTTTTGAAAGATCCTACTCATTGTATACCCCCACATGATTCAGAGAACCTGAGTTGGGATCCCAATTCTGCTACTGACTATATGACCTTAGGCAAGTCACTTTACACCTCTGGGCTTCAATTTCCCACCTCTAAAGTTTCTCTCTAAAGTCTCTTACAACTCTAAATCCTATTAACTTGCACTATCCTAATTCCATGCTTTTTTGTTCATGTGGGTCCTTTCCCCATTTATATGATCTCTTTGGGATACAGATCTAGAAGTAGTATTCCAAGTGAGTTTCATGCCTATTCTACATGAAGTCTGTGTTCTGGCAATTCCTGCACCTAGAATGCCCCTCATAGGGGCATCTCTGGAAATTCTACCCATTCTTCTAGATACAGCTCAACAAATGTCATCTCCTCCAAGAAGCCTTTCCTAACGGAAGTTTTTATACTCTCCCCCATATCTCAATGAGCACTTTCTACTCTTCTGAGGCTGTACTATGGTTAGTTGCTTGCGGGGTGTATTGATTGCTCCAGACTAGGTTATAATCTTCATAAAGGCAGGAAAGGTGTTTTATTTAGTTTTCTGTTCCACCCAGTGTATAGATTTATGTCCATAGTATTTAAGTGTTTTCTAAATTCAATTCACTATGAAGAATTAAAGCAGGGTTTCTTCAGCCATCTCTGAGTCATGCACCCGTATTCTGGTGAAGCCTATGAACTCCCTCTTAGAATGTTTTTAAATGCACAAAATAAAATACAGAAGAATAAAAAGGAAAACAGTTATATTGAAATGGAATTACAAATACACATGTATGTATACACACGTAGGAATATATATGTGTATAAATACATTCATACAAGTTCGTGGACTCCAGGTTTAAAGCTCCTGGGCTATTGATATTCCAAAGGGCTGCTCCTATCCCAGATCTTTGGTGGTGGCAGTGAATGAAGACCAGATGGCTACTTGGAGACATATTATTCCCTATTCTCCATCTGTTCCATGTCCTCAGGCTATGGACAGAGTCTCCATGGTGGGGAGTAGGGATGGGTGGTGTGGTCATAATGGCAGTACCTGAGCCAAGGATGGAAGGGGGAGAATAGGGGCAAGCTTTGTTATCTCCTGGGGACATGACTAGGTCAGGGAGACTCCTACACTCACCTCTGTAGTTGTCTCTCACCACATGAGTATCACAAGAAGCAGATTGTGTGATGAATTATCTTCAAATAATACCTTTCTACAACTCCATTTCAGGGTTTTAAAGGCTCCCAGCTCCCTCTCCCATGGTACAAGAGATCCCAGATGTTACTTCCTTTTCCAACTCTCTCTCCTTTAACTCTAAGCCCCAAACATTCCCCAAGGAAATGAGAGCAAAACTACTTGGGACCCTCTTCTCTAGGATCCTATGGGTTTCTAGATAACCCTGCCCTGACCTAGACATACAAGTTGCCTCACCCAAAGTAAAAAATTTTCAGATTGTAATAGGAGTACAGACTGTCATAGCATGGCATTGCTTCTTGTAGCCTGTTTTAGGGCAAGAGGAAGGTCTCCAAGGTCACCAGTTGGCTGGCCCCTTAACATGTTTCTTACTGGAGCACCTCCACCCCCTTCACCTTAAACGGGCTGGCTGCAGTCCCATTTAACTTTTAACCAGTGCAGAGATAATCTGCCTGGTGTCTAGTGACACTGAAACCCTGCTGGTGTTGCAGAGGGGCATGATATGGGGAAGAGAAAGCAGAAGCAGGGACTGGGGCTCAGGTTGATACCCAAGTTCTTTCCCCATTTATTTCTGTTCTCAAAGTTCTCTCTCTCTGTCTCCCTCCCTTTCTCTCTCTCTCTCTGTCTCTGTCTCTCTTTCTCTCTCTCTCTCTTTCTCTGTCTCTCTCTGTCTCTCTGTCTGTGTCTGTGTCTGTCTCTCTTTCTCTCTCTCTGTCTCTCTGTCTCTCTCTGTCTGTCTGTCTGTCTGTCTCTCTCTCTGTCTCTGTCTCTGTCTCTCTGTCTCTGACTCTCTGTCTCTGTCTCTGTCTCTCTGTCTCTGTCTCTGTCTCTGTCTCTCTCCCCCCCACCACTTCCAGCCAATGTCTTGTCACATGAGTACTAAGTTGAGCTTCAATCTGAAGTCCTCTGACTTCAAGTTCAGCACTTTGGCCATTGGTCCCTAGGGATCAAGTTCAAGGCCCTCATTTAACTGATAAGGAAATTGAATCCCACTTAGCCTGTAAATGACTGAGCCAAGCCTTAAGGCCCTATCACCTAACACTCAGTATAGTGTGTAATACTGGTCTTGGAGTCAAAAAGAGCTGGGTTCAAACCCCACCTTACACAGTTATTATTTCTATAACTTTGAGAAAATCACTGAAATATTTTGATCATCAGTTTTCTCATCTGTAAAATGGATAGCCCTTACCTCACAGGTCGTTTTTAAGATAAAACAAAATACTTGCATAAATCACTTTGCATAGCTTAAAGTATTCTATAAATCTGGAATATTGTTAGAATGACCTGATGTTTAAAAAAATCTAAAAAAAAATCTTAGAAAAATCTAAATCAGATAGGAAGGGGAAGAGGCATTCTGGTATAATGAAAGAGAAAATAAGATTGGAAGACTTAGGAATTCTCTTGTTTGCAGTATTATGCAATGTAGTACAGTTTGCAGTCTTTGGGTACAGGTGGAATATAGATCAAGAGAAGGTGAGGGAGAGTGTTTAGTGCTTCATAGTGGCTACCTGTGTAATGATCCATTATGGCTTGTGGGTTGCATTCAGTCCTGGGGAAGCCTGACCTCTAGTTAGGGAGATCAGGTTCCCTCTTCTCACATTCTTCAGCTCTTTACTCCCCCACTCCTGTGTCTAAGAGAAAATGTGCAAATGTGGCTTAGAGCTGGCCGCTTCCCTCCGGGGGAAGTAAAATGGCATTCAATGTAGAAGCATGAATTAGATATAAGACAGGCAGTTGATTCCTACACAGAAACAAAAATGCTAAGCATGGAAGAATCAAAGCATGCAGTAATAGAATGATTGAAACAGAATTCAGCAACTTAACTATAGATACAGTTGATTGGGAGGCTAATAGTCAAGTCTTATCAGCAGATAAAGTAGTTTTATGAGACTGATACTCAGCCATTTTACACTTTAAGTTGGCTTACTAATGTATTAATTTTTTTCAATATTGTTTATCTCTTCTTTGATTTTTAGAATATCTATTTTTTTGTGTTTATTTGGGATTTTGAAATGTATTGTTCTTCTAGGTTTTTTAAGTTATGTCTAATTCATTTATTTTTCCTGTTGCATTTTTGTTTATGAAACTATACAGAGATATAAACTTTACCTTCAGGACTGCTTTGACTGCACTGCACAAGTTTTTGGCATGTTGCTTTATTGTTTTCATTTTATTTGATGAAATTATCTACTGTTGCTAAAAGAAATCTAGAAAATGGACCAGACTGACTCTTGATGGAAAAATGCAAGAAAAAGAAATGGCCAGTCATATGCCCATGCCAGGCCAGTGTAGGAAGACAGACAGAGAAGTCTATGGATATGCAAGACAGGGTCCAGGCAAGGGCACAGCCCATATGGAGCACTCCAGCACAGGGAGAGGCTGTGCACCTGGGCAAGAGGAGGTCTGAGACCATAGCTGGCACCCCCAGATCCAGATGAGGCCACCCTGACAGAAATAGGTGCTGACTAGCAGCTTAGTTACCCTGCCTCTGAGTCACAGATCCAAGCCAGACTGAGATTACCTGCACCCAGGGATGACTTTAAGCAGTATACGAAGAGGGGAATGGGTTCAGAAGCAAGAAGTAGCAATGTAGCTCAGGCATTAGGAGCAGAACTGGGTTTCATTTCCAGTTTCTAGCCCAGTCTGAAGTCTGCAGAAGAACAACTAGAGCAAGAATGCCAGACCAAGGGAGAGCTTGTCATTCTTTACTCAGCTTCCCATCTGACTTCCCATGGTGGTTGACTCCAATATCTGTCTTTTATTGTTCATATCCAAACCTGGGTTAGGAACTCAGAACTCAGACTGGGGGAAAGGAAGGAAGAGAAGCCATCAGACTTTGCCTGGGATCAGTCCACTTTGAGATCACTGAAAGGTTATGGATCCTCAGCTTGAGCAGGTCTTGAGACCTTGGATCAACACAGCACTCGATACCCCAAGAAATCAGCAACAAGTATTGCCCAGATAGTCCCTCCAGAAGCCTACAGACTTCATCAAGTCAAAAGTCAGGAAGTTAGGAAGGAAATTTAAAAAAAGAATTCAAGCATGTAATCTCACGACACAAACTCAGAAAAAAGGCTCCAAATAAATATACAAGCAAAGACTCAAAGAAAAACACAACATGGGCACAAATTCAACTAGAATTGCTGAATCATGAAGTAAGAGTTTATAAAAAAGAGTTTAAAATTTTTTTAAATCAATGAATGTAATTAAAAGGGGGGAAAATTGGAAAATAAAGGTGAGCTGTTGAAGAAAACATTGCAAAGAGAATTAACAACTTGGCACAAAATGTGTAAAACCTTGGCCGAGTGACTGAAAATTCCAAGTGTATTTCTAGAACAAGCAGCTCCACCAATATCATATTAATGTACTTGTTTCCTATATGAAGGGAATTATGATTTTCACATTAATTGATATGATATGTGTAACTAATATACTCATAATTTAGATTTCTCAGGAGACTCCGGCTCGGGAGTCAGTCTTTTGGTGCAGCTTGAAATGATCAATCAAACCCTTGACAATGCTCTCCCAATCGCCACGTTCCTTTGCCTGTGTACATTAAGTGAAGTGAATCAGATTGTAGAACCTGTTCCAATCACAGAACTGTGGTCCTGCACGCCACTAAGTAATGACCTCCCAAGTACTCGAAACAATACTATTCCCACTGGACTCCATAATATCTGTATTGTGGACTTGTGGGTTTTCCATGGGAAACCATTTAAGCCCTGGAAATGATTGTTTTTAATCCACATACCCACTCATGATATGAGCTGTGCTTTTACTCCAGCTTAGAGAGCATTCCTCACTCTGAAACTGATTAATTAAACCACGACTTGATACCTGGCACTCTTGTCTCTATGCCTGCTTTGTGTGGCTTCAAGTATTCCCAGGTTAGAGACTGACTTAGTAAAATCCTGTTAGCATCAGTTGGTTTCAGAAGTTTTTTAAGGGGTATAGAAGTGAAACATTTTTAAGGGATATGGAAGTGAAACTTTGAGCCCTCCAGTACTAGGGAGAAGGGGCCAGCAGACCTTTTCCCAGAGTCCCAACTTGCCTTCTCTGGCAGGTGTGACACTCCAACTCTCCCTCCATTATGGGCCTAGGCTTTGATCAAGACTATTTCTCATTGGGAGGAATGCTTTTCTTGATCTGGACCACTTTGCTAAAGCCTGGTCATTTTCTTTCTGGTTTTTGACACCCTGATTGGCTTTTGCATGCATCTTTTCTCTTATAAATGCATGTTCCACTATGGACTGTGCTTTTTTCTCTTCTCTTTTATAATGCATGTCTTGCTATGGACTGCAGTTTTTAGTTCTGCACGGGTTAAATTTTATTTGTGTAAAAATAGCTTACTCAGTTGGTTTTGTGTGCTAATTGGCGGAGGTTGAAATTAATATTTTAATTGTGCAATTAGAGCTGTGGAATGTTTGCTTCTGTAATTCAAGTGAATGGCTAGCACAGTGTGGATTATTTGTATTTTGCGTATTTGTGTTGTTATATCCCTTTTTAGTGTATTTGTATACTGTATATACTTATTAGTTAAGTGATATTATTATCTTTAAAGTGTTTACTTTTTAAAATGGGACAGTTGTGTGCTAAAGGCAAGAAGAAAGTTACAGCAATTCCTGTTGAATGAACACGTGCCTTTCGAATGTATAAGAAATATGGCCTTTACTGTCCCTCATATTTCCAGGATTGGGTTGATTTAACTGGTGATGACCCTAAATTTTGCTGGCCTCCTTGGGGCAGCTTTGATTAGACCAAATCAGAGTATTTAAGGCAGAAAATGATGAAGAAGGAAACAGCCTTTTGAATGGGACAGCTATAATAAATGGTACTGAACTGGTCTGAATTAGAATCAGTGAAAGAAAGGATTAAATCATGTGAAAATCTACTGTTTAATAACCCACAAACTACCCAGGTACCTAAAATATACCCACCTTTACCAAAAGACCCCGCTAGTTCCCCGGCTTCTATGTTCCCTTTCAAAGTGCAAGCCAATATTTGCCCAGGAAAAACCCTCGAGGACAGTAGCTTGATCAAGACCTGTGACTTCAAGCCCTGGCAGTGTGGAGAACTCCAGGCTATTGCCAAGGAGTATCCTTCCCCAGGGAGGACCCCATAGGCTTTGCTGAGCAGTTCTGATTCACCCTATATTCATACAGACCCAGGTATGTGGATCTGTATCAACTCATGGTTGCCTTGGTCTGGAAGGGTAGGCTAAGAATTGGTGTCAACAGGCCAGCTGGGAAGACCTGGAGGAGGATCTTAAGATAGATTGAGACTTGGAGGGCTGAGTTAAAGAGCATTACCTACTCACCCAAGCTATGGGTGAAAAGCTCCTTGAGGCGATACCCCTTGTATTCCCCTGTTGATTTAACAAACCAGGGTCCTGGGGAATCTGTCTATCGGTTTTATGACAGACTGGCCCAAGCTTTTGATGTCTATTCTGGTCTCTAGTAAGATAGAGCAGTAGAACAAGTTCGGTTTCTTTCCTACTTTGTTAATAATCTTCACCTGTCCATCTCTAAACAAATTAAGCTGACTTCTTTTGATTGGCAGCTCTCTGTCTCCTTGAGACACAGCTGGCAGTTATTCTAGCAGAGGAGGATGAAATTAGTAAAAGGGGACTTGAGAAGCAAAAAGGAAATTTTTCCTTGCAGCTCTCTGCAGCATCTGCAGCCCAGTCCTCACCATTCCCAGCCCATTTCTTGCTGAAGGGGAAGCCCCATTGTACCATCAAAATCAATCAGGTGCTTGTGATTCATGCATATAAGCTGTGCTTTTACTCCAGCTTAGAGAGCATTCTTCACTCTTAAATAGATTAATTAAACTGTATTTGATTACTGGCACTCTTGTCTCTAGACCTGCTTTGTGTGGATCCAAGAATTCCTAGTTTAGAGACTGGCCAAGTAAAATTCTATTAACACCTACATTGATCAATTCCAGTATTGACTGTTCTTTTCTAATATTTTGTCATCTGTTGTTTTGATGTTCATTTCTCTTCATATGGCTAGTGATAGATTTAATTTCATCTTTGAAAATTGTTACATATCTTGACCACATAAGTGTTTGAGAATATCTCTTAGTCTTACAAATTTGTTGGAAGACTAAGACAATGCTCTCTATGTATTGAATATATAAGGCATATATGCAATTTGTAAGAGAATTTTCTATAGATCTTAAATATGAAACTTCCATCTGATATGTGACAATTAAAATCTTCTCCATTCATTAGCTTCTATTTTTAATTGTAGCCGAGTTTCTTTTGTCCATGCAAAATCTTATAAATTTTACATAATCAAAATTGTCTCTTTTGTCTTTTAAGATCATCTCTGTTCCTCTGTTTGGTCATGAATTCTGCTTTCTAAATGCAATTGTGAAAGTAACCTCCTACTTTTATTTTTTTTGTTTTTGTTCTGATTGACTCTGCTTGGAGCTTGTAGTGGTATATGGTGCAAGAAACTAGTCTAAATGTGTTTTCTACCAATCTGTTTCCTAATTTTGCCCAAAGTTCCTATTTACCCAAATCTTAACATTATTATAGAAGTTATTATCATTATTTTACCCAAACCTGTGAGTTTTATAGGGAGTCATGATTATGAAGCTCCTTCTATTTACATAGGTCAGCAGCTGTTCTGTAAAGATTTAGAAAGTTTCCTAGGGAACTGAAAAGTCAAGCCTAAGGAATCATAACTAGTGTCCATCAGAGATGAGATCTGAATTAAAGTTATATTGATGCCAATGCTGGCCTTCTATTCATTAGCTCACACTGCCTCTTAGAACCTCATTGCTATGTCTCAGTATATGACACACATATATTCTATAATATGAGGTTGGTAATACCAGCTGTATAATTTTGGAAAAGTTGCTACCCATTTTTGTTCTTCTGTTTCACTGCAGAACAGTCAATAGTCTATAAATATTTGGTAAATGTCTACTATTTGCCAGTCACTGTGCTAAGCACTGAAGATTGGAATATTAAACTAATCTCGAAGTCTCTTCCACAGAGAGTGTTTGATGGTTATTTCAGAAATAAAGCATTTTGAAGCCACACTTAAATTCACTGTAATTCATATTTATCTTGTCTCTTTCCAAGAACTATTAGACTTGAACCCTATCAGAGTTATGGCTACGCGCGCGTGCGCACACACACACACACACACACACACACACACACACACACACACACACTATGGCTAGTTGTATGTTATGTTTCCCCTACCCTTTAAAGGACCTAGTGAGAGAGCTCTTTCCAAGATTGGGGTCCTGTTTGTCTTTTCTACTCTGTGAAAGCAGGGCCTAGGGGTAGAGTCAGGAGGGAAAAGGAAATATTTGGTTCCTAAGTGGAGAGGTACTACCTTCTTCATCTCTCCAGTTACTAATAGATTCATAGACTGTTAAACAGAAATGAATCTTAGAGATCCTATTGACCTTAGAGATCATGTAAGTCAACTCCTTCAGAAGATAAATGAGGAGACTAAGTCCCAGAAAAAGGAAGTAGGTTGCTGAAAGTCATACAGCAAAACTATGAAAGAATACGGATTAGACCTACACTCTTTTGAGTCTTAGCCCGGGTTTTTTGCCTCCTTAACACATCATCTTCTTTTTCCAAATCCTCTGAGCTGATCTCAGTGACTACACCAGACTCTGAACACAAAAAGTTTATTATAAAACAAAGATGGAGTAATATGTGAAGATGGCTCATTCATCATAGAACTGGGGAAGCTCCTTCCCTGAGATGATTTCCTGTTTGGTGCCAGCAGCTGTGATGGTGACCAAATAGATGACCCCTCCACTGGAGCCATCCCTGCCCATGGCCAGAGCAATAGCTATAAAGAGATTTGAACAGGCAGGGAAGAGGCAGGTTTATCCTGGTTCAAGACCCTCTTGTCTCTCTCTCTCCAGGGTATCCATCCCTTTGGGAGGTTTATCCCCTTATCTCTCCCTAAGGACCACTGTTCTCATCCTAATTTTCCCCCTCCCCTTCCCCAAGGTATAGTTACCATTAGTAGCGAATTGTCGGCACTCCTCAGGGGACATGCCTGGTTTATAGGCGGCATCCACGTAGCCATAAATGTAGGTGCTCCCAGAGCCCCCTATAGCAAAAGGCTGTTGAGTCAGCATCCCTTCTATGGTCCCGTACACCTGGGATAAGGTAATCAAGAAGTAAGATGATGATGATGATGACGATGATGATGATGATGACGACTAACGTTTATACAGCACGTAACATGTGCCAGGCGCTGTGCTGAGCACTTTACAATTGTTATCTTATTGGATCTTCACAACAACCTGGGCAAGTAGGTGGTATTATGCCCATTTAACAGATGGGGAAACCGAGGCAAAAGTGGTTAGGTCACTTGCCCAGGGTCACACCATTAGTAAATTTCTGAGGTCAGATTTGAACTCAGGTTTTCCTGACTACAGTTTTCCTGTTTTTTAGTCCCATAGGAGTCCCCTAAGTCTTAGATTCCCCACTTCAAGCCTCATACTGAAACCACACATTAACCTACAGCAACAGTAGCTCTGGGCCTCATTGACAGGATGATTTGTGACCCCCCCCGGCTAATTATAGGGGAGGGTCTCACCTGGCCTCCTTGGTACGGATCCCAGCCAGCTACCATCAAATGGGCAGAAAGCTCTTCCCGATACTTGTAAGTGATATTCCTCACTATGTTTGCAGCAGACAAAACAAGGGGGGGTTCTTCTAGCTCCATCCTAGGGAGATTGACAGTCATTGTTCCCTGAAGTACTACACTCCCGTCCCTCTCTCAAATCCTCATGGACCCAACATAAAAACCTACACCTATAATACTCCAAACCCCAATTTCACTACACTTTTGATTTTTCTCTATCCCTCCTTTGTTATCTGCTTCCCCTTCTCCAGCCCAGCAGAAACTACAAATTCCTTCAATGGGGGCTAGAGTCCTTCTCATGGTGTCTAAAGAGGTCTATATCTTCCCCACAATTTCACTCACTCAGCTACCCACCCATCAGTCTCTTTACTCTGTGTGTGTTAAGTAGCAATGGGGTAGGGAAATATAATGAAGAAAGAGATTATTTAGTTGCAGTAGTTTGGGTGGGGAGTATATGAAGAAGAGAATAAAAGGTCCCAAGACCACTCCTGACTCATACCCATGAAGCTCTAGCTGGTAAGTGGCCATGTCAGCTATGGCCTGGGCATCAGCAGCTGAACCAGACAGTGCGCAATAGATTCGTTGGTGCAGAGGGGCCAGCTTGTTAAACACTCGGTTCACCACAGCTGCTCTGAATGGTGTTGAAAGGAGATAAGGGAGAGGGTATTAAGGAAGAGACATGAGGAATAAAGACCTGATTCTTATTTGCTCATCCTTTCTAGTTATGGTTTTCAATTATCCTGGAGTTATCACTCTTAGTAAAGATATCCTCCACTACAGGATCTCTATTTTACTTAAGTATATCCTAATCTAGAGTCCTTATCCCTTTAAATTTCCTTCCACAGTTGGCTTCCAATTTCTTATTATACCTGCCCCTGGTTTGTTATTCATGTTGACCCCCATCTATTCCAAAACTAAGTCCACAAAGCTCCTTATGCCTGGGCTAGGCAACATGCCTGTTTAGGGAGAGCCCCCTAATCCCTTAACCTCCCCTGATACTTACCCTGCAGAAACTCGGGAATCAGAACCCACCACGACACCACCATCAAACTCCACTGCCATTATAGTTGTCTAGAGAAACATAGACTTTTAGAGTGTTAAAGATGAAAGGGACCTTTGCCCTCTCTTCCTCATTTTACAGGTTACAGGAAACAGACACCCCAAAGTTGTTACAAGTTTGACTGGTGGCAAAACTGGAATTGGAACCAAGGGATCTGACTTCCAATATACAATTCTTTGTATTATGCCCCAGTCCTTTACATGGCAGGGAGGAGGTATCTCAACCCAGCTAAGGGTCAGAGCCTTTCCCTAAACCAGGACCTTAGTGCCTAAGTCTTAGATTCTCCCCAAGTGATATCCTTCCCTACCACAGGGAAAAGAATATTGGGAAAATCCCAGGGACCACCTGTTACCTTTTTGGGGAGGGAAGGTTGTGATACGTGGGACTGAAGGAAGATTGTGGGCAGCTTTACAGGCCTGGTTGTTCCCATATTGAAGTGACCTCCCATATAAAAAGTTGGAATGTGAGATTTTTTTGTATCTAGATATGGTACAGTACTAGCTAAGGGGGTGACCATGAATTTGTTAAATGGGAATTGTTGCTTGGCTTCACTCAATAAGTTTGGATGATTCTCATGGGAAGCTCTAAGGATGGTGAAGTGGGGGTTAGGTATTTAGGAACGTGGCATTAGGACACTTTTTTTTAACTGAAGAGATATAGTTAAGCAGATTTTGATAAAAAGGAAAATAGATTTCTCTGGTATCCAGAAGAGAAATCTTGAGTTCCAAAAAAGCTGGAGTCTATGGTCTGAACCTACTTAGAACATTATATACTTATGCTTGACTGGTTTGTAAATATCTGTTTTCCTTCTTCCTTCCTTCCTTCCTTCCTTCCTTCCTTCCTTCCTTCCTTCCTTCCACAAAACCTTAAAACCAGTTCACTTAGAAGCTCATGAATAGGTCGCTGCCAAAGCTCCACTTAATGGCTGCATTTTGGGCCTTCCTGGCTTAGAGTGAATGTTAATGGTAACTGTTTCTCTTTGGAACAGCAATCCTGAGAGTCTTCCCTTCCCAGCTTTATTTTTTTTCCCTTTTTTTCTAATTAAAGGGGCCATCCCTTGACTCACTTCTTAAAGAAGCCTATTCACTGAATGGGCATTACCTCACTTTAAGTCAGTACATGAAAAGGCCTTAGCTGAAAAGGGCCAGAGTTTCCCATTGCATCCTGGGTCATCTCCAGTCATCCTGTTGAATATCAGGTTGCTAGATCCAGATGGTTCTGGAGGAGAAAGTGAGGCTGGTGACCTTGCCCAGCCCTCCCTCACTCAAATCAAAGTCAAGTGCAAGTCAGGTTGTCATTTCCCTAATGTCAGGTCCTCTTTGAGAACGAAGGACAAACACAACAACAAATATCCTTACTATCCTTGCTGCCTGAAGTAAAACTAACTACTTCTGTATTCCAGATGACTGTCCTAATGACTTATGGTGACCTTCTCAAACCAGACCACTCACTATTCACAACTTACTGTCCCAGTCTTATCTCATACTATTGTCCCTTAAGAACTTATTCTTTACAGATACATTTACCAGTTGTCCAACATGATTCAGTGGACCTGAGTCCAATCTCAGGTCTGCTACTAAATAGCTGTGTGATCTTGGGCTAATCATTTCAACTCTTTGATCCTCAGTCTCCCCAAATATAGATAAAAGTCCCTTCTGATCCTATGTTCTGCACTTTCTTACCTCGATGCCTTTGTTCATGTCTTTCCCTGTAATGCCTTCTCTCTTCCTCCATTTAAATCCTGCCCCTTTTTCTTGACCCAACTCAATGAATGTCATCTCCTCCAGAAATTTTTTCACCGGATCACCTCTTTCCCTCCTCTGAACTGTAGTTTCTAGGTAGATATTGTGTAGTGTAATCCTCACTAGACTGCAAAATCCACAAAGGTGGTGACCATGTGTGACTTTCTTCATTACTTCACCTAGTGCATCAGGGTTTACACACGTGCTGATCAAATGTCTGCTGAATTCATTCGATCATGCAGAGGCAAGAGGTGGCCCTACCTTCCTTGGTCCTTGGTGTCCTACAGAGCTGTGCCTATCTCATTCCTTGAGTCATGGCAGTGAGTACAGGTCAGTTGTCTGCTGCCACTCTACTTCCTCTTGCCCGTCTTCCTTAGGCAATCAGCTTATGGGCTAAGTCGCCAGAGAAGGCTTGTGTGGTGTGATTAGCATGGTCACTCCTGAACTAAGGATGAAGATTGCCTGGGGCACCATCAGACCAGAGGTACTTCCCCACTTGCCCCTAAAGCTATCCCTCTCCCCATGAATGCTTCCGGAAGCAGTGTATATGATGAATTGCTCGTTCTTAAAAAAAAAATCTTTTCCATCACTCCTTTCGATCACTCTTTCACTCACCCCCCCCCCCCATAATCCAAGAAACTACGGGACTCCTTCCTGGAGTCTAAGTTCTTCTCCTCGCTTCCCCCAAATCCGCTACCCCACTCCTGCCAAGTCTGCCCAGGGAAACGAAAGCGAAAGGGCTTGGAAGTCGCTTCTCCCCTCGCCTCTGCAGCGCAGTGTGGACGCCCCTCTTCGGCCTCCTCCGGCGGCCTTTAGAGTTCATCCGCACTCTACACCCCTACACTACCTTTTCCAAAGTGAGACTTTTCCTCCTACCGTGGGCTGACTGAGGAAAGGTGGTGAAGGGTTGCTTCCACGTGTATCCTCCGGCTCAGTCCCTGAAGCCGGGCTTCCAGACCGTAGCCCCACTCCATCCCTCTTTGCTGTCCCTCGAGCCTCTTACCCCAGTATGGACTTCTCCGACTCCGGGAAGGTCCCCAAAATAAGAGCTCTCCTGCATCCTGCCAGAGCTGTGCATTGCTCCTCTCCGCCTCCGGGCACTGCTTTTTGACTAGGGATAGTGAGCCAGCTCCGCCCATCCTCGCTCGGCTTCCCTCCAGGGGGCGCCTCCGTGGTATTGGGCTGAGGTACAGTCCAGCTCCTAACCTGTTTAGGGCTGATCTGCTCGGTGACGGGTGACGCTACAGCCCGTGCGAGGGCCAGTTGGAGGGAGTGATTCTTCTGAGCCAAGAACTGAGCAACCTGGGGGACTGAGGTTGTGGTTGGAGGAGTGGGGCTAGGGGAGGGGCAGGGCAGCTTCCTTTCCCCATTTATTTCAAGTCTTGGACCCAGTAATCTCCTGGGTCGGGCGCTTTTGGCAGGGGCGAATTAAACTAACCACGGTAGCTTTCGGTTTCTTTTCCTGGAAACGGCTTCTCTTCTCGCTGCGGATCATCCTGGCCCTTTTCTTTGCCTGAGGTTATCTGAGACTGGCGGCGGCCAGCCCCTTCCTCTCTCTATTCTTACCCTTGTCTTCTCAGGACCCAGAGTCTGACACTCCCTGGACTCAGACCCTTAGCTAAAGGGCGGAGAGACACAGAGGAACCCAGCTCAGGACCCCGGACAGCGCCCCGCCCATGGCTGGCTCTCGATTTCTGGGGTCCCTCCAAAGCCCCAGAACTCTTTCTGGGGGTCCATGGGCGCTGCTGCTGCTGTTGCTCATTGATTGGGGGCTGCTCCGTCCGGCACTGCCTCAGCTCCTGCTCTTTCTCCTGCCATCTGGACCTCCCCTGCTCCGGCTCTGGGTGGTCGGCCTGGGCCGTTGGGGAATGTTGTGGCTGGGGGTACGCTGGACCACTAACCAGGAAGGGGTCGGCGCTAAAAGCTGGAGGACTACGCTGGGGACTCTGACAGCAGCGCTGGGGTTGGCGCTGCCCGGGCTCGCCTCCTTCAGAGCTCTAGGAGTGGGGGAGGCTCCGAGCGGTGGAGGTGGGGCCGGACTGCTGCACTGGGGGAGCCGGTTCGACGCTTTCGCTCTCAGCTATGCCGTGGCACTGCCGGCACTTGTCCTGTGGCAGATACTTGGAATTCTTTGGGTGCCCCTGGGTTCCACGGGCTCAGGGTCCATCCTGCACCGGCTGCTGGGCTTCCTGGGCCCAGAACTGCGTCGCTTCCCACTAGTGATGTTCTTCCTCCTGTTGTCCTGTCTAGGTGAGGAGAGGGAGGATGCAAGGGACTGGGCAAATTTGGGAGAATTGAAGATTATGGACGGTGTCAGGGGGACACGAGAGAGGTTCGGGGGCAGAACTTCATGGCCAGAACGTCTGACTCCAAATCTAGTGGTCTTGCCTTTACACCACAACTGCCTAGAAGTCAGGAGACCTGAGTTCTAGTGCTGTGTGTGAGCCGTAGGATTTTGGGAAATTCCTCTTACCTCTCTGGGCTTCTGTCTCAAATGTGGGGTTGGACTGTGTAATCTCGTAGGGACCTAACATAGGAGGTCTAACATCCTACGATTTGTGAAAACAGTGAGAGGTTTGGGGTGTAACTGTGTGATAAAGGTGACTCTTCAGATGAGGGGATTGTCTATCTCTGTACCGGGGAAGATGGGGATGTAGTCCAGTTGGAAGTTCTCAACCTTGATATAGTAAACCTCCAAGAAGCATCTATTGGTTGATTAATTGTCACTCTCTCCTTCCCTGATGCTACTTCATCACCTCCAGGAGAGATGGCTGTCCCATTCTTCACTGGTCGCTTCACAGACTGGATCCTACAGGATGAAGCAGCAGCTATTTTCACCCAAAACATTGCTCTCATGTCGATCCTCACGCTAGCCAGGTCTGGGAACTGGGTTTGGAAACTCAGAGAATGGGGAACTAGGGAACTGAGGAAGCTGGAAGCTAGCTCTGCACTCTGGGCAGGTTGATAAACCAGAAGACTCCCTCACCCCCAAATATTAAGCCTCCTAGTAATCCTCCTTCCTTCTTCTCATTTATTCCCAGTGCTTTGTTAGAGCTCTTTGGTGATGGAATTTATAAGTACTCAATGGGCAAGGCCCACAGCAACCTTCAGGGACAAGTGTTCCGGGCTGTGCTTTCCCAGGAGATTGACTTTTTTCAACAGAACCAAACAGGTGAGTCCTTGTACCCTCACATAAGATATTCTTATGCTCCTTTCTGTCTGTTCCTTTACAGTAAAAAGCAACAAACCTTCAGTAAGCACTGGCTTTATTCAGAGTGGTGCTGGGAGACAGAAAATTTAGGCTAGACCCAGTCTCAATCCTTTTGGAGCTTATTGTCTAATGGGGAAGACAGGCCACTCACTACAGCAATTTGAACATGAGATCTGTGTGACTTCTCGGTTGAAAGTCAGGAAGATCTGGATTTCAATTTAGCACCAACCACTTACTGACTGCATAACCCTGGGCAAGTCTTTTAACTTTTGTTTCTTCATCTGTAAATAGAGAGGGTTGGAGAAGAAGAGAGAGTTGCTGTGTTCTTAGTTCCCTTCCAGTTGTAAATCTTTGATGCTGTCATCTGTATCCAAATTGGGCTGATGTTGGGGCAGCTTCAAATAAGGCTTCTCAGATTCTGATTTTTTCATAAGGGAAAAGACCCATCTCTAATGCATGTTAAAAATGCCTCTTTTTAGGGGTAGCTAGGTGGTGCAGAGAATAGAGCACTGGCCCAGAAGTCAGGAGGACCTGAGTTCAAATATGACCTCAGACACTTGACACCTACTAGTGTGTGATCTTGGGGAAGTCACTTAACCCCAATTGCCTTGCCTTCCCCCCTCAAAAAAGCTCTTTTTGTGGGGCAAGGCTTCTAATGCGGGAAATGGTGGGGAGCAAGGTGCTATCTGTAACCTTTGCTTCCATATTTCTGCTTTTAGATTTTTGAATGCAATAGTTGATTGAAGGTATGGATTTAGGGAGAATATGTAATTAAAATGCTTCTTAATCTACTCTTTGCTAACAAAGGGAGATGATGGAGGATCTGATCCATTATGACGTTGCCATGGAGCAGGGCCCTTTGAGCTCAAGTGTATACTTACCTGTGTAGTTCTATTTAAGAAGATGGAGGAGATCTTTTTGGCTGGTCAGAAGGGTGGAAGCAAAAAATTGTTAAGAAGTAACTAAGCTTACCTAGGTATACAGGATAGTTTGCCAATAAATATTTATTAAGCACCTACTATGTGTTAGGTGGGGCAGCTAGGTGGTGCAGTAGATGGAGTCCCAGGCCTGGAGTCAGGAAAACCTGAGTTCAAATCCAGCCTCACACACTTGCCAACTGTGTGACTCTGGAGGAGTCACTTAACCCTATTTACCTCAGTTTCTTCATCTGTAAAATGAGCTGGAGAAGGAAATAGCAAACCACCTGGTATCTTTGCCCAGAAAACCCCAAATAGGCTCATAAATAGTTGGACACAACAAACCAACAAAACAACAATGATGTACAAGCACTGTGAATACAAAAAAGGGAAAGGACAGCTCCTTCCCTGAACAAGTTTATAAAGTAATGAAGGAATGCAACATTCCGAAATGAAGCTTAAAAGCAGTGGGAGCAGAGGGGTAATACCCAGCTCAAGGGCATGATGGAGAAATCCAGAAGAGTGAAATGCAGCTGGGATGCAAATGGTGGCTGACCTGGGTGCCTTCCTTAAATGGAATCTCTGGGAGAAGCTCTCCACTTTCCAATCAGAGGGAGAAAGGGGTCCCAGGGGCAGAGGGTGCTGATGCACTGTGAATTTCAGGGCTGAAGTGATTTTGCACTCTGTTCCCAGTGATAGAGATATCCTGGGGAGGGCATCTGGGTGGAATAGTAGTGGACTAATATGGGTAAAGGTATTCCCATGGAGTTATACCTCTAAAATGCCTGGCCAGTAGGAGGAGGATGACTTAGGGTAATTTTCCCAAGTGAAAATCAAGGGTTTTCTGATGAAGGAATTTATAACTTTTCTTCTAAAGATTCTACATATGAATTCTAGCTCAGATTCTATAGAGGAGGAGGAAAGAAAATTCCAGTTCCTAACATGTGTGTGTGTGTGTGTGTGTGTGTGTGTGTTTGTGTAGCCTTCATTATGAATGTACAGGGTGTCCCCACAGTCTGTACACATAGGAAAACTGATGGCAACGCAATCATTGAGTTCATGTGAATCTTGCAAAGCGCTTCAACCTTTGCATCACAAATGATGGAAATCATATTAAAGATGCTATGTTAATATTCCAATTAAATAAAATGTGGTCAAAAATTTTATTTCATTTCTTGAAAATATGCATTTTTGCCTATGTGTCCAGATTTTGGGAACACCCTGTAGTATGTATAATATATATACATGCATATACATTTATATTTTCTGCACCAATGTCAATTTCGGGTGCTGCTTGAAGTTACAAAACTCTAAGAAGCAAGTACGTTCCTATGCATAGTGTAAGAAAGGTCAGAAGCAGACACTGAGATGAATCGTGTCCATCGTAGTTTAAGGGACCCTATAGCATCTAAGGGACAGAACACTAATACACTAGCTACAATACACAATATCAGACGATAAGCATAATAGAACGCTATGGGGAAGAAAAATGCTCCTGGCAATCTGAGGGATAAGAGAAAATCAAGGTGGGCTTCTTGGTAGAGATAACCCTGGAGCTGAGCTTGAAAAAACGTTTAGGAATTCCCAGGCGGAGGTGGGGAAAGAGGGCATTCGAGGAATGAGGAGCAAAAGCATGTCAGCATGAGAGCACAGTTTATGAGAATAGGGAGCACAGATTGTATGGAAGAGAGTATTATGAAGTGAGTGAAAGGGTAGGGAGGATTGGGGAGGACCTTGAATGACTGAAGGAGGAATATGAATAGTGTTTAGGTAACAATAGGGAATTTCTGAAGACTTGTGCAGAGAACTTGACATAATAAAATCTATGCATAAGAATGATTCTTCTGGCAGCAATATGAAGGATAGATTGGAAGGAGAAGAGAGCAGGGGCAAAAAGCCTCTTGCAATATTCCAAGTGGGTGGCTATAGGGGGAAGGTCTATCCCAGGGTGGTGGCAGTGGGAACAGATCTCCCCCGCCCCACTCCTCTCTTTCCTTATGTCTTTTATACAACCCTATACAGTATGCATCATACTTTCTTTGGGCTTTTTAAGCCAAAGATCAGAAAGGACACACTCCTATATATCCCATCTACAAAAATTATTAATCCTACAGTCCCTTTATTCTCAGAACCTGAGAGATTTGCCTCCTAACACTTTTTCTGTGCCCCCATATAGTCCTAATGACTTGCCACATTTAGAATTTGATCCCTTGGCCCTCTGGCTCCATGACTGTACAGCAGGCACCACTAGATCCCCAAGGAGAACTGTGCAGCTGTGATCCCACTACAGCACCCAACCTCACACACCCCTCTGCAGTCTTCTTGGGGCCCCATAAGCCCTTTAGGGGCTCTTAGACAGTGCCTGAACTAATGAGCCCCTACCCTCATTCCAAAATTTTCCCAGACATTTTCCTACCAGCTTCAGCCCCTCTTCATGTTTTCTTTTCCCTCCCAACTGCTCCAGACCCCCAACTCTTGCCAGGCCCTCAACTTTCCTTCCTCCTCCTTAGGTGCTATCACCTCTCGGGTGTCAGAGGACACAGCCATGCTGAGTGAGTCCCTGAGTAAGGAGCTAAACCTTCTCTTGTGGTACTTGTTTCGAGGACTGTGTCTGCTGGGACTTATGCTCTGGGGGTCCCCAACACTCACCCTGGTCACACTTTTTGCTTTGCCTGTGCTCTTCTTTGTGCCCAAGGAACTGGGCAAGTGGCGTGAGGTAAGTCTAGGGAAACCCTCTTCTCCAGCATCTCTCCTCAACTTTGGCTCTACTTTCATGAATCCCAGTCTGTTCTTTACACTTCGCTTTGAGGAGCTTAGTTCCTCTGGCCCTCCTTTATCCCCTGTACTGGAAAACACTATAGGGTGTTTTAAATTCCTTTTTAAAAGGTCCCATGGCTAATCAGCTGTTTACACTGGAGCTTACACTGGAATTCACACTTCCAAACTCCCCAAGCAGTGCTCTTGGGACTATCTTCCTACACTTCCTCCCTTTTCCAGGAAAGCCCTGGAGATGTCCAACTACTCCCTGATATTGTCCCCTTCTGTGGCCTGGGGACATAGAGAATAGTCAGACCCACAGGGCTACCTTCCCTATTCTTTCACACCATCAATTTTATACAGTCATGGAAATGTACTAAGAAAATCCTCTCTGCACTATGTTACTACCTTCTGTCCCCATAGTCTCTGGCAGTCCAAGTGCAGACATCCTTGGCAGACTCGAGCCAGGTGGCTGTGGAGGCACTGTCTGCTATGCCCACAGTCAGAAGCTTTGCCAATGAGGAAGGAGAGGCACGGAGGTTTGCCCATCAGCTACAGAAGACACAGAAACTTAACCAGAAGGAGGCACTGGCCTATGCTGTCAGCATGTGGGCCACCGATGTAAGTATCTGGGGATAGAGTGCCCACTTACTAGCCTAGGACTTCTAGACCCCAGGCCCCATCCAGGGACTCCAGGCCCCAATTTCCCGGTTTAAAACCCTGAGGTAAAACTCCCATTCTCATGATTGGCCGCGAAGCTTTTCCCCTTATGTGAGGTTCTAATACTCGCCTTCACCAAGAGGGTCCAGAGCATTACCTCCCTTACAGGGAGATAACTCGTCTTTCTACTCTGGCTTCCTTCTTTCCCCAGCCCCCATGGGTGCCGTGAGGTCCTTGCCTCTTGCCTCTCCCTTTCCTGGGACTTCTCAGGCACCAGGGTGCGCGGAGGGGGGTTTGGGGATAAGGGAACACATTTCTTGTTTATTGGGCACAGACAGCGGGAGTGCAGAGAAGGTCCTTAGTTCCTTCCCTAGACCCCCCGCCTATGGCACCTAACACTCTGTGACTATACCTGATGTTCCCGCGCCATTATTTCCATGAGTACGGCATAGATATACTTACAGTCCTCCGCTACCCCCGACTCGTACTCTCTGATCTATCCCCGGCTCTTAGGACTCCTGCTGAAGGTGGGAACTCTGTACATGGGGGGAAAGATGGCGACCGATGGCCATGTGAATAGAGGAGACCTTGTGTCCTTTGTCCTTTACCAGATCCAGTTTACCACGGCTGTTAAGGTGAGACCCCTGTCGACCGTTGCTCCTTATTCTTCCTCTCATCACTTCCAGCATCCTCTTTCCAGCTCTCCTGTCAGATATCCCAGACAACACATGACATCCCCTTACCCTCCTCATAGCTCATCCCTCTTCCTCCAGGTGCTGCTCTCCACTATTCCCAGCGTACAGAAGGCTGTGGGATCCTCAGAGAAGATCTTTGAGTACTTAGATCGGATACCTCAATGCCCTTCCAGCGGTCCCCTGGCACCTCATAACCTGCATGGCCTTGTAGAGTTCCAAGATGTATTCTTTGCTTACCCCAGCCACCCAGATGTCTTGGTCCTCCAGGTAACACATCTTCCTTCTCACACTACATTTCTTTCAACTGTCACCCTATCAGATGCCCTCTGGGATATTACCCTTCCTCAACTCATCTCTCTTCTTCCCTAGGCTTGATGAGATACTTATACTTCAGGTACCAACTTAACCTGCCCCAGTTTTTCCAGGCAAGGAAGAGAAAGGATCGGAGATAACCCAGTTACAGGGTCATCCCAAACTTACAGATCAGTTTGAGTGTCTCAAGGAAGCTATTAAAAAACTCTCTCTCAGAGGTGTCCTCACTTTCCCCCTACTCTGTCAGTGGGGACTGAGATCTTGTTTTTCCTCTCAACTCTCTTCTATTCTCCTTTCTTTTTCCACCTCTCTTTCATACAGAAATTACACTAGCCCTGTCTCATGATGTGAGGATGTCCCTGTATGAATGTATGTATGTATGTATGTATGTATGTATGTATGTATGTATATATGTATATATGTGGTGGCAGTATGTGTGTGTGTGTGTACCTGCTTGGCCAGGGGATAGGCACTCTCTATCTCCCTCCTGATGCCTTCCATTTCTTGTTCCTCTAGGGAGTGAAATTCACTCTGTACCCTGGGAAAGTGACAGCTCTAGTGGGGCCCAATGGGGCTGGGAAGAGCTCAGTGGCTGCATTGCTGCAGAATCTGTATCAGCCCACAGGGGGCCAGCTGCTGCTGGATGGAAAGCCATTGCCCCAATACCAGCATCAATACCTGCACTCACAGGTGAGGTTGGAGGACAACCTAGGTCAGAATACCCTTGGGAGAATGGGTCAATGAAGTAATGAAGAAGAGAAAGAAGGGCAGGCAGAGTTCCAGGTACTAGCCTAGCAGCATCCTTGTTGTTGGGTGTGATAGAGATGAGGAATTTATTATGAGGAATGAGAATACCCAAGCCTTGATCTGAGCTCCCTTTTCTCCTCCCTTTACCTTCCCTGGCTCATCCCAGGTGGCTGCAGTGTCACAAGAGCCACAGCTGTTTGGTCGGAATCTATGTGAAAACATAGCCTACGGGCTGGGCCAGAAGCCAGAGCTGGAGGAGATCATGAAGGCTGCCAGGGAGGCTGGAGCTCACAGTTTCATCTCTCAGTTGCCCCAGGGCTACTATACAGGTACCACGAATATTCATTCACCAAGTAGACAAATCCCTTCACTACCAACACCTGGCTTATTCCATTTCATCTTTAACTTGACCCTATATCAAAAATAGGTAAGGAATAAGTGAATCAATGAAAAAGCATTTAGTCAATACTGGAGGAAGCAAACAAGGAAAAGAGAACAATCATTTTACTAAGTGCCTACTATGTGCCAGGCACTCTGCTATGTGCTTTACAAATGTTATCTTATTTGATCTCCACAACAACCATGGGTGGTGGGTGCTATTATGATCTCCATTTTTGCTATTGAGGAAACTGAGGCAGGGTTGCCAGGGTCTCACAGCTAGTTAAGTGTCTGAGGCCTTATCTGAGCTCAGGTCTTCCTGACTCCATGCCTAGCCTCCATCCCGTATGCTACCTAGCTGCCTCAAAAATATAAATGTTCAAATCCAGTCTCAGACACTTACTAAATCTGTGACACTGGACAAGTCACTTAAACCCTGTTTGCCTCAGTTTCCTTATCTGTTACATGGGGATAATAATGGCACCCACCTCCCAGAGTTGCTGGGAGATCAAATGAAATAATAATTGTAAAAGTCTTAGCATGGCACATAGTAAGTGCTATATAAAGGTTAGCTATTGTTTTTAAGTGCTATGTGTCAAGCATGAGCTAAGTGCTTGGGATACAAATCCCAAGGTAAGAAAGTCCCTGCCCTCAACTACCTTATATTCTATTAAAGGAAGGCAACACTTATAGGTGAGTAGAAGCCAAGAAAAAAGACTTTTAGTCTGTAGAATCTTAGGGATGATGAATAATCCATAGAACAGTCTTTTTAGAAGCAATGGTACTATTGATAGGATGACTGTACCCAAAGCAAGAAGTGGAAAGGGAAGGTCAGTGGCAGGGTCCATGGTAAGATATCCAGATGGATGAGCAGATGGTCTATGGAACATGGTTTGGGGCTGACTAGATATAGTGGGCTAGATGCATTTGCTCACTTTGATTCAAGAGCCTAGACATTTCAGACTTCTGCCTTCTAGGGCAGGATTTACAAAGATGGGTGGATGAAGGCCTTTGGAATCTCATTCCTTGGTTTCCATGGACTCTCACAGAATGTCTACCATCCCATTACTTTGTTGAGCAGCTAGTCTTAGCCCTATATACCCCCCCCTTAGTCCAAGGGAGAAAGCATATGTTTTTGTGTGGCTGTAATGGTCCTGCTCTCAATGCATTTGATTCTCTCTTCAGAGATAGGAGAGTCTGGGAGCCAGCTGTCAGGTGGTCAGAGGCAAGCGGTGGCCCTGGCTCGGGCTCTGATCCGGAACCCCCGGGTCCTCATCTTAGATGATGCCACCAGTGCCCTGGATACAGACAACCAGTTAAGGGTGAGACAGCAACCTCTCCAACTCTCCTAACTCCCAAATCCTTAAAACTGAAGGCAACCCTGGTGTACCCAGATAATTTTCTATTTGAGAAAGCCTATACTATACAAATCTTCTAGATAAAATCCTTAAATTTCATTTCTTTTCCTTTTTTTCCATTTATTGCCATCATCATCATCATCATTAGTACAACCAAAAATCCTTGATTAACCACAGAACTATGCCTAGGGATGTGCTGGGTTTGCTCTTCTTTCCTAGCGCTCACAGGATTCTTGCAGCCAGTTCTTTGGGATGGGAGGGCAGTAAAGGGTCACTGTGGATGAGACAGTTAAAACCAATGACAGCAATGATATGGTTTGTGCATGAGGCTTTCTGAACTAATAACAGCACCTGTCCCTTCTCCCTACAGGTGGAGCAACTAGTGTATGAGGCCCCCAGGAGGGCCTCTCAGGCAGTGTTACTCATCACCCAGCATCTCAGCTCTGTGGAAAGGGCTGATCATATACTCTTCCTGGAGGATGGGGTCATTCAGGAGAGTGGGACCCATAGGCAGCTCATGGAGCTAAGAGGCCGATACTGGACCATGGTGGAAGGCACAGGTGGGAACTCAGATCCTCAGGAATGAGGGACATACTCCAATTCCCATTATGGGAGAAGCTTCTTCTCTCAGCTCCTGAAGTTGGAAGGACAGAGGAAGAGTTTCAGACTCGTTTTTGCCACATGATATGATTTGGCAGTTCCAGAAACAGTTTCCACACCACGATTATACTCCTACTAGTTATGTTGACATCATCAACATCCATTCCTTTGGTTTAAGGTTTTCTACTTGTGGCTCCCCTTTTAAATTACAAGTGCTAGTGGAGGGAAAGGCAAAGAAGCCTTTGATAGGAACAACTTAGTGGGAATTCATTCATTCTTTGAACAAGCATTTATTAAGCACCAACTTTGTGCCTGCACTGTTCTAGGCACTGAAGAAATGAAGGCAGAAGCAAAACACTCCCTGGCCCCAAGGAAATTATCTTTTACTACTGCCTAGTTTTAGAGCTTGCCAAGGATGGATAACAACAGTAGTTATCAGTCATAGTTTATAGAGCCAGAGTTCAAGGTCTTTGAGTTGAAAGGGCACAGAAAGTGAAGAATAAAGTTACCAGAAAGGTTGACTGGGATGTCTCCATATACACTGTGGTGATAGGGGCATTGCAGGATAAATTCTCTATTCAGCTGACACAGAAGGATTGTAGAAATGGTTGATGCTGAGAATAAACTTGGTATTTTCTTAAGTTTTCTGTTTCTTCTGTTTTTCCAGTTGCTAAAGCTCAGGGCCTCTGCAGCTGTTCTCCTAGATGCCATGCCAACTAAGTAATGGAATCACCAACTCACCTTTTCTGGTCCCCTTTCTCCTGGTCTCCTAAACAAGTGTGGCTAGAAGTATACAGGTGGAGTCAGAAGATTTGGGGGTTCAAATTTTTGTTATTTGCCAGTTGTGTAACCTTGGGCAAGTCACTTAGACTCTTTGAGCCCCCTTCCTCTCTTTCATTTTCAATCTATATCCATTGGTGTCTTTCCTGATATCTAGAAATAAGTCCAGATCTCCATTCCTTAAATTCTGCCATGCCCTAAAGCTGTTCTCCACTATCTCTCCTCCATTTAATGTCCAAATTCCTATTAAAAATCTTCTGCACTCACTAACTCCATCTCCTCCCCTATCACTCCCTTCTCGTTTCATGTCATTTGGTTTCTGTTCTCCCCATCATTCAGATGAAACTGTTCCCTCCAAGGTTAACAAAGATCATCGAATGACTAACACCAATGCAATTTTCTGAGTTATCCTTTTAATTGAATTTTCTCTTGTTTTTGACACTGTTGACAAGTTCCTCCTAGATACATACTCATCTGTATTTTCAAGACGTTGCTCTTTCCTAGTTCTCCTCCTACCTAGCTGACCAATTTTTCTGAGTTTCCTTTGCTGGGTCATCAATCTTGTCTTGCCACCTAAGCATGACTCTCCCCTAAATCTATTCAGGACCCTTTCTTCTTCTTTTTTCTGGATTCAGTTATCTCATCAGCTACCTACCATCATCTCTCTCATGAGCTCCAGTCTCCCATCTTTAACTGTCTGCACATCTCCAATTCAATTGTTCCACAGGCACCTCAACCTACCTCTCTCCCAAACTTTCCTATTACTATTGAGGGGTCCATCATCCTTGTAGTCACCCAGATTTGTCACCAACCTCAGTCACCCATGAAGCTTCAATCTCTCAATCATTCCATCAGTTGTCAACTCCGGTTGTGTGTGTCTCTACAACATTTCTCACATGTACCCTTTTTTCTTCAAGTCATTAGACTAGTTCCAGCCTTTCTCCCTTTCATTCCCAGGCTATTGCAACAGTCTTCTAATTAGTCTCTCTGCCTCCACTATCTTGTTTCTACAATCCATGCTCCTCACAACTGTTAAAATAATCTCAAGGCATAGAGTTGACTATTACCTTCCCCATTCCCAATCCTGATCTAAAAAAAGTATTCATTGGTTTCCTATTGCCTCTAGAATAAAATAAAAAGTCCCCCATTTGACATTTATGGTCCCTCACAAAAGGGCATTAATTGCCTTTTCAAGACATTTCATTTTACTTCCTTCCAGCTACTCCACATTTCAGGAAAACTTGTCCTTTTGTTGTTCCTTGAACTTGGTAGTGAATTTTACATGTCCAGGACTATGCACAAGCTGTCCCTCCATATTTGGAAACCATTCCTTCTTCATTTGAGACTTTTTGCTTTCTTTAAGTTTCAGTTTGGGATTCATTTTCTCTGACAGATGTTCCTAATTTCACTTGTTCCCTCTTTACCTTTGCAAATTATATTTGCTTATCTGTTTATATGTTTCATACCAAGGAGACAGTAAGCTTCTGGAGGAAGGAGACTGTTTTCAGTTTTGTATCTGTATCTCCAGAAAAGAACCTTGCACATGTATTTAGGAACTTGTCTCTCAAACTACACAGAGACTTTGTATTGGTTCTATCTTCATTTGAAAGGGGCAAGAATGTGGTTATATGGGGGAGAAGAGAGACCTCGTCCCCTAAGCTTAGTATATCTCTGCCTTTTCCTCATCCACACATCTCCATAGCAGAAAAAATTAGGATTTGAAAAATGGGGAACTTTGAATCCCAGGGCTGTTTGGTAGTTATTAGACAAATAACCACTGCCTGGTTTATAGTCTAGCCTTCAGAAATTAAAATTGAAAAGGATATGGAATGCTCACCATAAGCAAGGCTGAGGTCTTTGATAGAGGGACTCAATGTCCCGACCCAGGGAGATAAATTCAGAGAAAAGGCTCAACTGAAAGTGTTAGCTAGGCTGAAAGAACCCAGATCTTTGGCTAGTTTAGCATCTAGGGCTGAGAATCATATGCTGGGGAGAGAAAAGTCTTGTTAGCACTATTTGGGAATAAGATAGAACCAGTACTCTAGCAGGAGTTCTTAACTCAGGATCCACAAACTTATTTAAAAAAAATTTTTTTTGTATTTTAATGTAATTGATTTCCTTGGTAATCCTCTGCATTTTATTTCATGCTGCATTTAAAAATACTGCTGGGTCCCCTGCAAAAATTACTGACTTTTTCTAAGAAGACTAGAAAAGGCCTATATACTTTAAAAGAAAATGGATCTAATTTTTTCTTCCTTTGAGGAAGAGATAGCTAAGGATTTCTGCTGAGTCAGAAATTGGAGGTGATAAGTAGCATCTATGTGAGAAGCATGAGGGTGAAACTATGATACCATGAGTACACCCCACCTCCCCTTCCAGCCCCAGGTACACCTGGTGGGAGTGGCACAATAACATGACCATCTCTCCAGTGACCTCCATTATACTTTTCTGTGTTTATGCTCTGGTCACATGTGTTCCTTGCATGTGCCCCCATCCACCCATATTCCCTACATGTGTCCACTCCAAACAGTGATGTGTGAATTTGTAGACCAGTGCACCCCAGGTTTATGCCAGAAATGTTTTGTTGCTATGTTTCTTAGTGGGCTGTATCATTAAATGTATTTAATTTTAAATGATTACTTCCTCTGGCTATTAAAGTTAAGCCATGAGGTGTATGAACTATAGTATTGGGAAATATAGACCTTCAGAGTACCTTGAAACTAGGAAAGAATTTTTCTCTGGGGAAAATGAAAACTGTGAGTGGCAGGGGTGGTGGAAATGTCTAGAGGCACTGTTCACAAAGCCTCAAGTTTGCTTCCTGAATTGAATTGTCAGGTAAAAGGCACTGTCTTGGGATTTAGAGGAGCTTGCTTCAAGTTTCCTCTCTCTGGGCCCTGGCTTCCTTTTTTGTAAAATGGGGAAGTTAAACTTCAGTGGCTGATCTCTAAGGCTTCAGCCCATGTCAAAATTTGTTATTCCTCAGCTGTAAAATGCCAAGTTTGGGGGAATCAGGGTGGTGCAGTGAGTCTTCTCTTCTGGATTTCCAGGCAGCAGACTTGGATTAAAATCCCAGTTTGCCACTTACTACCAGTGTGACCTTGAGTGGGTCATTTAAACTCTGTGGGTCTCAGTTTTCCTACTAGTAAAATAAAGTTGGATTAGTTGATGGCTAATATCCCTAACTCTATGATCCCATGAGAGAATCAAGTAGGAAAATATAGGTAAAGCTCCTTGCCAACCTTAAAATACTAAATGCAGAATGCTGCTGCTGCTGCTATAATCGCCAAATCAGAGCACGAGAAGCTCTATTCAAATGTAGCACATCATTATTGTCAGTTCTCAGACTACTGCTTTACTGCCCCCTACCAGCCCCTTAGCCATTCTGTTTCTAATCTCTTCTAACCCTCTCTTTTCTCCGCCTTCCTCTGGTCCCAGCCCTCTCCCCTCTACCATCTGTTACAGGGTGAGTGGTACCTGGTGGCCAGGGGAAGGGGACAGGAGAGAAGAGGGGCAGCGGGGGACTGGATGGGGGGCAGTGGGGAAGGAGGGCAACTGCCCCAGCTGCTCTATGAATAGGGGTAAATGGGATGGATAATTGTGAAGACTTCACAGGGTATGTCTAAGGGAGTAGGAGAGGTTTGGGATTTGGCCTTGTGATTCTGGAAGGTCAGGACCTGGAGCTGTGGGCATGCCCTTCCCCCTCTCTCTCAGATGTTAGAAGATAATGAACTTCCTGTGAGCTATTTGTTCTCTGCTCCAGGAAGGTCTCTCCTCCCCACCACCCCGGCAGTTGAGTTCCAATAGGGAAAACCTGAATGGACCCCATCAACCTTGGACCTCTGTCTAGTTTTCGCACTCACACTCCTAGACTGTAAGCCCACGTCACAGCCAATGGTGATAAGGGATAGAGGTGGGTGGGAATCTTTTCATTAAGAGTATAAATCAAGGCAGGTTCCCTTTTGCCTCACCTCCTTCATTATGGAGGTGTGCCCAAATCTTGCAAGATTTGTAAAATAAATTTACTTTGTTTCTCCTAAAGATGTCTCTCCTATTATCTGAAAATTATGTCCCACACAGGGGCTTTCCTACGTTGGAAGTGAACGGTGGAGATAGGGAGGCGGAGCAAAGAGCGAGTATTTTGCCTAACAGGCTTCACTGCCCTCTCCACTGAAGCCCTCGCCCCTCCTCTCTTTTTCCTCCCTCACCTCTCTGGACTGTCCATCCAAACAAGCGGCCCTTCTTAGCTTTCCAAGGTTTCATGATTGCCTCTCGGTAGCTTCCTTGACTCAGGTTCGCTAGTCCAACGAGGAAGAGATGTGTATCGTGACGTCTTTAGTTGCTAGGCGGATTGGGCTCTCTCTGGTGGGAGGCGGGGGCTGGGTTTTGCAAAGTTGCACGCTGAGAAACTAGTTGGAGTTAATTGCAGGGTGTTGGGGGTGAGGGAGGAGAGACTTCTGCCCTTGGGTGGCAGCAAGTTAAGAGGATGGGCGGGAGGGCGTTCCCTCCCCCTAGTATTTTGTTCCATTTCTCCAGAACTGGGCACTGCCAAAGTTTCGGGGCTGCGGAGGCGGAGAGGTGGGGAGGCGGGACGGGCAGGGGTGTCCTTGGCCGCGTCTCTGGCCCCACCCCGCAGCACTGCCACGCTCTGGATTCCTATTCAGTCCGTGCAGAGGGTGGTTCCCTCTGTCCTCATCACTATCTTTGCGATTCCCTAGTACAGGACAGTTAATAGGACCCGGGTCCATTTCCCACAGGTTCCAGCTTCTCTGATCTTGTCCAAGGCCCAGTTCGTCTTGTTCAGATGTCCCTCGATAGAAAGCTGCTCTCTCCAAACTCCCTGCCCTTACATGTGGTCCCCACCTTCTTCTTCTTCCCTCCTGCATCCCGTCTTTTCTGTCCTCACTTTCTCTTCTGAAGACTCAGTGAAAGGACACTACGACACTCTGATAATATTCAAGGTGTTTCCACCAGACCTGGGGGTTGTATGTATGTGTGAGGGGGAGGGCGGGGCGGGGGGGGGGGCAAGGTAGGTGGATAGGGAAGGAAGGCTCTAGCTCTGAATCTCGTCCCCTCTGTACCAGGCTTTCGCTTTCATTTCCCGTGGGCTAGAAGGCTTAGTCCGTGATCGGAGTGGGAGAGGGGAAGATTATGGCGCTACTCGAAGTGTGCGGGGCTACCTGGGGGCGTCAGGTTTCTTGTGGCACTGGGGGGGGGGGGTGGACACCGCCAAGATCGTGGACACTACAGCTTCTCCCTGGCCCACGAGGCCTGAAGGTCAGTCAAGGCTGCAGTGGAGTGGGACTAATGAGTTTAAAACTGGCATGAGTAGAGGGGCAGAGGGAGGTAAGGCTAGGAAGGCATCCTTTCTGCCAGAAAACATCAAAGATGTCAGCAGCCATGTGGGAAATGAATTGCTGAACTGTGAGTTTGAATCAAAGGTGAGAGAGGGGAGGAGTTCTTTCCTAGTTCAGAGTGAGTTCTTGTCAAATCTCTCCTCTATTTCTGCCAACCTGTTCTTGTGGAAGGTGGTCTTATTTTAATTCTTGCCCCCCCTTAGACCAGTTCCCAATCTGTTACATCCTTTTTTTCCTTTTGAATCCTTCCTCCCCTCCCATCACTCAGCCCTTCAAGTTCTTGTGCCCTGATGGGTGACTTTCAATGCTTCCATTTTTCCCACGTTGTCCAAATCCCTTTGCCTGGTCCACTCATTCTGAGGCTCTCACTGGTCCCCTCTCTCCTGTTTCTTTCTCCTCCTTTCACCCCTCCAGCCTACTGAGTTTCTTTGTTCCCTGGAGGCAGATGCTGCCTATCAAGTCCGAATTGAGATGGCCCATGGTACCACCACACTAGCTTTCAAGTTCCAGCATGGTGTGGTTGTGGCAGTAGATCCTCGGGCCTCAGCTGGGAATTATATTGGTGAGTTTGGCTGTTGGGAACTGGAGTCTTGACATCTTCCATAAGGGAGGAGCTTCCAACATACATCTGTGATTATGACCAGGGAAGGAAGATTTGGGCCTGGAGAAGGAAGTGGGTCAGGATCTTTGCCTTCTACTTAAACCAATGTTTCATTGCTCTCCCAGCCATTCTGCATGTGAACAAAGTAATTGAGATAATCCTTACCTTCTGGCCACCATGTCAGGCTGTACAGTGGGAGCATCTCTTGGCCAAAGAGTGTTGGTAAGGGAGCCCCCAAACCTCACCATCAGCTTCTGGATTCCTTCCTTTCTACTCCTGCTAAGACAGAATTCCTCATTTTTAATTGGCCCTCATCCTGTACTTATCTCCACCCACAAACCTCTACCTCACAAACCTTATCTTTCCATGGGACACTAGCCTTCTCAAATTCCACAACCTGCCCCACAGATTAGTAAAACTCTGTAAAAGAGAGAAATCCAAACTATGTGGACCTTTAAAAAAGCATGAAGTGCATTGTGTACAATCTTTAACCCTTTTTGAAAATGGACAGACTTAGGAGCTTTTAAAAAAGTTTAAATGATTTGCAAGTCTGAGGGCCCCTTTTGAGGGTACCCCTCATGCCCAGCTGTCTGGGGTTTTGAAGCCTTAGATGCTTCAAAATCTAACCTCCAAATTTCCCCTGATATTCAGGCTCCCCAAAGGCATTTTCATCCACTGTCTCTCTCCTCACACACTTTGAGCTCTCTGTATGCTGAAGCAGACCACTCTGACCTGTTTTTCCTCCCTCTCCGCATATCCTTCTTCTAACCCAAAACATTTAACACAGTGCCTGGCACATGGTAGGAACTTAATAAGTGCTTATTGACTTGACTAAAATTCCCTCCACCAACCTCTTTTTCCTCAGGTTGTACCGCCTTCGGAATGGGGAGCGCATCTCTGTGTCTGCTGCTTCCAAATTGCTGTCCAACATGATGTACCAGTACCGAGGCATGGGGCTGTCCATGGGCAGTATGATCTGTGGTTGGGACAAAAAGGTGTGTTGCTTTCACTCCATTGCAAATGTGGCCTGCCTGAGCTTCATTGTCCCAGTGACTCCACTTCATCAGACATACTAGATGTTACATGATAGATGTATGACTGAAGGAAACTCTCCTGCCCTCCTCCCCCCAAACAGCTGCTGTTTGAGTAGCACTTTATGATTCAGAAGACTCTTTCCTCAGAAAAATCTGTTGTGAGCATTATTATTCCATGTTTCAGATGAGGAAAACAAGGCTCAGAGAGGTTAAGTGACTGCTCCCCAGACATGGTTAGTAAGTGGCATCTAGAATTCAAATCCAAGTGTTCTGATACTAGGTTCATAGCCTTTCTTCTATGCCACCTGATTCCACAACTCCTTCCAAGGTCCCATGTTCTGTTCAAAGTTCTACAAGAATCTCCCAGGTTCTATGATCATTGCCTTGGTTTTAGGCTCATTTTATGACTACTCTTGAATTCTTTGTTGCCTCTCCCTAAGTCCCTCTTTCTTTTTTCCTTCAGGGCCCTGGTCTGTATTATGTGGATGACAATGGGACAAGACTCTCAGGGACTATATTTTCCACAAGCAGTAGAAACAGTTATGCCTATGGAGTCCTGGACAGTGGCTACCAGCCAGACCTCAGCCCTGGGGAACCTTATGACCTTGGCTGGAGGGCCATTGTCCATGCCACCCACTGGGATAGCTACTCTGTGGGTTTTGTCAATAGTAAGAGACTAACTCCAACTCCCTTTTCCAGTCCCCTTAGAGTCAGAAATCAGGAGGCCAAGAGGAAGTGGGAGATGTGTGTTGCCAGGGTGGGAGGGATAAGAGATATTCAGGGTACTGAATATCCTGAATAGAATCATGAATACAAAAGTGGGCTCTAATTTTAAAAATCTAAGGGAACTGAGATAAGGGGCATGGAAATTCTTTGAAAGGAATTAGACCACTGATAAAGAACTCTCCATTTCTCTTCCATTTTCCAACAGTGTACTGCATGAAAGAGGATGGCTGGGTGAAGGTGGACAGTTCGGATGTCAGTAACCTATTCTACAAGTACCTGAAGATGCAGGGGTGACTTTGGAGACTGCAGGATTGACCCCACTGGGAAGACTTTGGGAGCTGAGCCAGAAATTGGAGAACAGGATTCCCCAGGAGAAAAAAGGGCAGCAGTCTGAGCCCAACTGAGGTAAAACTGACTTGAGGCACAATTCAATTTTCCATTGATTTTCTAACTAAGGATTTTTTGTGCTCAGTCTTGTAAAATAAAGTAAGTGCTCAAAAAAGGACTCTGTTATGGCTGAGTGGAGCTATGGCTGTTAGGAGGGTTGTGGGTTTGGGAAAGAAGGCAGATAAAAATGGGGACATTAGGATTCCTCTTAGGTATCCACTCTAGAGTTTTGACCCTAACCCTCAGTCTTCTCGGACATATGGTCTCCTTCCTTCTTAGGGTCTTCTGTCTGCCTTCTTATCTTCAGGCCTGCAGGGGGTTGGACTTGGTCTGTTTAGGGGAGCACTGAGTAGTATCTCTTTTGGTTAAGAACTCCATCTTTGAGGTCTTCTTCAGAGTCTAGTAGTGCCTTCTGTCCAAGGGATCTGAGGCCTCTCTTCAGTTTAGAGCATTCCCAACAGTGGAGAAAGAAAGACTACAGCGAGTTGTTGAGGTATGAAAGGTATGAAAGAAAAAAAAGGAACCAGCTTAGGCAAAAGAGGATGAGCCAAGTGCTAGGGTTATAACAGGCAGCAGAGAAAGTCAAAGATTTGAAAGCAGTAAGAGTATGGGATTTTCTCCAGGGATAGAGGGTTAGGAAAGGGGAAGAAAGCTCTCTAGGTTGCAGAATATAGGGAAACCAGTGCATTGGGATCTAGAAGACTTTAGATAGTGAAGGTACAACTTGGGCTTGGAGGTTTTCCCTGGGTTCCATCAAAGCCAGACATCTAAGAGACTCTAAAAGGGCCTATCCCAGTAATAAAAACAGGTTTGAATTGCTAAAGGGTATGGTAGGGGGCACTGGTTCTGGAGTAAAAATATCCAGGATTCTCACCCCTGCCACTGCTGGGTTGGGTGAGGTCACATCCCCTACCTGAGCCTTCTCATCTATAAAAGGAGTTCTCCAATGAAGTGCTCCCTAAAGCCTCTTTCTTGCACTTTAAAGACTGATACCAACCTTGTTTAATATGTTAATCAGTGTCAAACTTTACTAAGTCTATGAAACGGTACACTTGTAATCTACCTTATTAGATATTTTTTGCACTAAAAGATTTGTCTCCCCATTCCTGCAGAGCCCCAGCATTTTTTGCACCCCAAACAAGTACCTCTGCGTGGTTGTGATAATGACCTACTATGGAGAATGCACGATAATAAGACATTATGGTGACAGAGAATCAAGGTACAAACTCAGAAGAAAACAATCTCAAAATAGCTGCAAGCAAAGCCTCAAAGAAAAAAAAAGGGAATTAGACTTCTGAAGCCCATCAAGAATTCCCAGAAGAGCTAAAAAAGGCTTCAAAAATAAAGTAAAATGAAAAATTGGGAAAAGAAATGGGAGCATTTCAGGAAAATTATGAAAAATTGTGGCAAAAGGTATGTATGCATACATACACACAGACATACACACACACACACACACACAAACACACACACGCACACATGCATGCAAGTAATGCCTTAAAGAGAATTATCCAAATGGTAAAAGAGACATAAAACCTCACAGAAAAAAAGCAAACTCCAAAAAAGAAGACTTAGCCAAATGAAAAAAGAGGTACAAAAGTTCACTTAAGATAGTAAAAAAAAGGGAGGGATGATGGAGGGGAGGGCAGATGGGGGTGGAGGTAATCAAAAACAAACACTTTCGAAAGGGGACAGGGTGAAGAGAGAAAATTCAATAAAGGGGGATGGGTTGGGATGGAGCAAAATATAGTTAGTCTTTCACAACATGAGTATTGTGGAAGGGTTATACATAATGATACACATGTGACCTATGTTGAATTGCTTGACTTCTTAGGGAGGGTGGGTGGGAACGGGAGAGGGGAGAGAATTTGGAACTCAAAGTTTTAAAAACAGATGTTCAAAAACAAACAAAAATGTTTTTGCATGCAACTAGAAAATAAGATACACAGGCAATGGGGCGTAGAAATTTATCTTGCCCTACAAGAAAGGAAGGGAAAAGGGGGTGGGAGGGGAGTGGGGTGACAGAAGAGAGGGCTGATTAGGGAACAGGGCAACCAGAATATATGCCATCTTGGAGTGGGGGGAGGGTAGAAATGGGGAGAAAATTTGTAATTCAAACTATTGTGAAAATCAATGCTGAAAACTAAATATATTAAATAAATAATTGAAAATTAAAAAAAAATCTTTGCATACACAAAAAAAGCCAAATTGCCCAAATGGAAAAGGAGTACAAAAGATCACTGAAGAAAACAATTCATTAAAAATTAGAATTGGGCAAGTGGAAGCTAATGACTCTATGAGACATCAAGAATCAGTCAAATGGGGGGGGGGGGCAGAGCCAAAATGGCCACTTGAAAACAGAGTCTTAGCAGAGCTCTCTCTCAAATTCTGTCAGATACCTCTAAAAAGTGAATCTGAGCAGATCTGAGAGAGTTAGAAGCCACTAGCACACTGAGTGTGGCAAATTTCCAAGCCAGGAGAGTCTGCAGTATTGACAGGACAGATCAGGAAGCTGGGAGAGTGCCCAGCATGCAGAGCTGCACCAGACCACACTGAAGCTGAAGCAGCTGTGGTACTCAGCCATCCATACAGGATGGGAGAACTCTGGGCACAAAAAGCTGCTAGAAGTCTGTCAGAACTAAGGGAGGCACCAGTGTAGCTCCTATGGCCACGAGAACAACTTCTCCTGAGGCTTGCAACCCACAGTCTAAAGGTTTGAAACTCACCTTCTTGAACTTCTGGGAGCCATGATGACCAGGTAAAATGGCTCTCATTCCTCCATTCCTCATCCAGATAATACCCCCTCGGGAGAAACCCTGAAATAGAGGAGCCAAAAGTGGGGCTTCAGTAGCCAAGCAAGGGGAGTTCTTGAGCCCCAGTGGGTTGGAGCCAGCAAGGGTGAACACCAGGAACACAGAGGTCCCTTTGCACAAGGAGGGGAAGTGGCAGGCACCAGCACAGACAATGGCTGAGACCATCTAGGCTGTACCACAGCACCAGGGGAAGAGGAGACTTCCAGCAGCCAGACCACCCCTCCCCCACACATCAGGAAACCAGAGGCCCTAGCATACAAAGCCAGTAACTAGGCCCACAATTCCCAGAACAAGAAGCCCAGGACAGAACCCCCTGAGCCTCAGAAGCAGAAATCCATTTTAAAGCCAGGAAAAAGTTAACCAACACAAAGAAGCACTCCAGAAAATCAAGGACTATTGATTCTTTTTATGGAGACAGGGAAGATTAAAATACCAATTCAGAAGAGAACAGCATGGACACTATACCCACATCTGAAACTTGAAAAGAGAATGTGAACTGGTTTCAAGCCCAAAAAGCATTCCTGGGAGAGCTCAAGGAAGATTTAGAAACCAAATTAGAGAGGTGAAAGAAAAAATGGAAAAAAAATTCACTGATGAGAACAAATCTTTAAAAAGTAAAATTGGCAAAATGGCTAAGGAGATTCAGAATCTACTTAGAGAGAATGACACCCTGAAAAGTAAAATGGAAAAGGAGGCTCAGTAGCAAAATGAAGATAATAAGTCATTGAAAATGAGAATTGAGCAAGTAGAAGCTAATGACTCTATGAGGCATCAAGAATCAAACAAAATCTAAAGAATGAAAAAATAGCAGAAAATGTGAAATATCTGATTGGAAAAACAACTGGCCTGGAAGATAGATCCAGGAGAGACAATCTAAGAAGTATTGGTCTACCAGAAGGCCACGGTGAAAAACAGCCTGGCCATTATCTCCAAGAAATCATCAAGGATAATTGCCCTAAGGTCCTTGAACCAGAGGGTACAATAGCCATTGAAAGAACCCACTGATCACCCCCTGAAAGAGATCCCAAATTGAAAATGCCAAGAAATATTATAGCCAAATTCCAGAATTATCAGGTCAAGGAGAAAATACTGCAAGCAGCTAGGAAAAAACAATTCAAATATCATGGAACTACAGTCAGGATAACACAAGATCTTGCAGCTTCTACATTAAAAGACAGGAGAAATTGGAATCTGATATTCCAAAAGGCAAAGGAGCTTGGACTACAACCAAGGATCAACTACCCAGCAAAACTGAGCATAATTTTGCGGGCGAGGAGATGGACGTTCAATGAAATAAGGGAATTCCAGACCTTCCTGATGAAAAGGCCAGAGCTCAGTGGAAAATCTGATCTTCAAATACAAAACTGAAGACAAATATAAAAAGGGAAATGGGGGAAAAACCTTGTTTATCAGTAAGGGCAAATTATATACATCCTTATATAGGGTTATATACATATATATGCATATATATATATGTATGTGTATATATATGTATATGTCATATGTGTCAATCTTGAGAATACTACAGTTATTAGGACAATTGAAAGCGATATCCATAGACTGAAGGTGTCAGTGTAAAATAACTGATATAATGATAAAAACATAATTAAGGGATGTAAAGAGTTGGTTCTGGGAGAAGAGCTAAGGAGGTAGTAGAAAAGGGTAATGTATATCACATGAAGAGGCACAAAAACACATTATGAGGGAAAGAAGGGAGGGAGAAGACCAATTTCCCTAATGAATATTGCTGCAAAATTTTAAATGATATATTAGTAAAATAATTGCAGCAACTTATCATGAGAGTAATACACTATGACCCAGTAGGATTTATTCCAGGAATGCAAGGCTGGTTCAATATTAGGAAAACTATCAACATAATTGATCATATCAACAACAAAACTAGCAGAAACAATATGATTACCTCAATAGATGCCGAAGAAGCTTTTTACAAAATACAACACCCATTCCTATTAAAAACACTAGAAAGCACAGGAATTAATGGAGTTTTGCTTAAAATTATAAATAGCACCTACCTAAAACCATCAGCAAGCATTATATGTAATGGGGATGAGCTAGATGCATTCCCAATAAGATAAGGGGTGAAACAAGGATATCCATTATCACCCCTATTATTCAATTTGGCACTGGAAATGTTAGCTATAGCAATAAGAGAAGAAAAGGAAATTGAAGGAATTAGAATAGGCAAAGAAGAAGCTAAATTATCATTTTTCCAGATGATATGACAATTTACTTAGAGAATCCTATAGAATCAAGTAAAAAACTACTTGAAATAATAAACAACTTTAGCAAAGTTGCAAGATATAAAATAAACCTACATAAATCCTCAGTATGCCTATACATTACTAACAAAGCCCAAAAGCAAGGGATAGAAAGAGAAATTCCATTCAAAGTTACTGCAGACACTATAAAATATTTGGGAATCTATCTGCCAAGACAAACCCAGGGCCTATATGAACAAAATTATGAAACGCTTTTCACACAAATAGAGTCAGATCTAAATAAATGGAAAAACATCAGTTGCTTGAGGTTAGGCCAAACTAACATAATAAAAATGTCACTTTTACCTAAATTAATTTACTTATTCAATGCCGTACCAATCAAACTACTAACACATTATTTTACAGAGCTGGATAAAATAATAACTAAATTCATCTGGAAAAACAAACGATCCAGAATATCAAGGGAATTAATGAAAAGAAATCCTAGGGAAGGTGACCTAGCTATAACAGATATTAAACTGTACTATAAAGCAGCAGTCATCAAAACTACTTGGTACTGGCTAAGAAACAGAGTGGTGGATCAGTGGAATAGGTTAGGTACACAAGACATAGTAGTCAACGACTATACCGATCTCCTCTTTGATAAACCCTAAGAATCCAGCTTCTGGGTTAAGAATTCACTATTTCACAAAAAAATTGGAAAATAGTATGGCAGAAACTGGGCATAGACCAATATCTTACATCTTATACTGAAATAGAGTCAAAATGGGTTCATGACTTAGGAATAAAAGCTGATACTATGCAATTTGGGAGAGCAAGGAATAGTTTACCTATCAGATTTATGGCAAAGGGAAGAATTCATGACCCAACCAGAGATAGAGAGCTTTACAAAATGCAAAATGGATAATTATGGCTACATTAAATTGAAAAGATTTTGTATACAAAAGCCAATGCAAAAAAGATTAGGAGGGAATCAGAAAACTGGGAGAAAATCTTTACAACTAGTGTCTCTGATAAAGGCCTTACTTCTAAAATATACAAGGAACTGAGCCAAATTTATAGGAATACAAGTCATTCCGCAATTGAGAAATGGTCAAAGGTTATGAACAGGCAGTTTTCAGAGGAATAAATTAAAGATATCTACAGGCATATGAAAAAATGCTCTAAATCACTATTGATTAGAGAAATGTAAATCAAAACAACTCTTAGGTACCACATGTCAGATTGGCTAACATGACAAAACAAGAAAATGATAATTGTTGGAGAGGATGTGGGAAAATTGGAACATTGTTACATTGTTGGTGGAGTTGTGAATGGATGCAGCCATTCTGGAGAGCAATTTGGAGCTATGCCCAAAGAGCTATAAAAATGTGCATATCCTTTGACCTGGCAATACCACTTCTAGTGCTATATCCCAAAGTGATCAGACAAGTGGGAAATAGATCAGTATGTACAAAAATATTTATAGCAGCTCTTTTTGTGGTAGCAAAGAATTGGAAATCAAGGGGATGTCCATCATGCAGGGAATGGCTAAATAAATTGTGGTATATGAATGTGATTGTGATGCCCTCTGACCCTGAATAAGTGTATATATATTCAGAGATTGGCATTTTGCTTTGTGGCTCACTCATGGGAAGAGTGTTTCTGTGATGTAGCCAGATGAGACTATGGGTAGCTGTTAAGGAGCCCCATGGCTTTGAAAACCCAGATATTGGTGCTTCTCTCTCTGGTAACTATTCATGTATTTCTATGGACAGACATTTAGAAGCCTGTCTGCTGATTTGTGTTATTTGCTCTGTTTACATAATTTCTGCTTGTAATTTCTATTTGTATTTGCTCTGAAGTTCAGGGTGTTGACTTTTCCCCTGAACTAAGTGAATGGTACATATTTGTTTGATTAAAGTGAGATCATTGACCCCATTAAAGTTGTTTTCCTTCAGAAAAGCAGATCAAAGAACTTGTGCTAGCAGACCTCCTGTGTGCTGGTGTTATTGGTCTTACACCCCCACAGCAGCTGCAAGCAACATTGTTGTTACAGACACAAGTTGGTAAATTTCTGATTATTTTCCTAGCCAACCCAATACTGTATTGTAGGAGGGAGCCTATGGATGCTATGCTTCCAACCTACAAGTACAATGGCATTGAGTGTCCTGTTACCATCTCATAGGGACTGAGCTTATGGGAACCAAATGGTCTAAATTTAAAGTTTAGCTGGGCTAAAGGAAGAGCTTTGGGTCAGGGGATACCTAGCTCCACAGAAATTTAACAATGAAGGTTTTAAGTATCCCATTAACTTTTTCAACCATTCCTGATGACTGGGGGTGATAGGCACAATGATAGGTGCTGAGTAATTGGCCAGGATAAAAGCAGCTTAGCTAATGAAACTCCTGTAAAATGGGTGCTTCTATCACTACGTATTTCCTTAGTAACCCCCATAATGGAATGATTTTTTTCTAGGAGGATTTTTGCTACCCCAGAGGCTGTGGCAGGATGACAGGGGAATACTTCAGCTTACCAGGAGAATATACAGACCATAAGCAAACATATTTGTAATCATGGGCAGGTGGCAATTAAATGAAGTTGATCTGCCATGTTTCAAACAGCACATCTGGGAGAGGAAACTGCACACAGGCTGGCTTCAGAGGCTTGGATTCCAGGTGTTTGGGGCATGTGGGCCCCATCTCAAAGGCAGTGACAACAGCCCTGTGAAAATTCCTCCACCAATATTTTCAGGCTAGCTCCATTAGCTTGCCTAGTCTCCAATGGCTGAATGAATGAAGGTCTTCCATCATAGGGAGAGATAAGTTCTTAGGGAGTACCATAAGTCCATTTGGGCTGACCCACAGTCGCACAGTCTTATCAAGTTTACCTGCCTCCTTTTGAAACTTTTCTTGTTTTGTGATAAGCATTCTCTTCTGGCCGGTGGCTGTCTCTTCTTCTGTTTGGCTAAGAGACATAGGCAGACCTTCAGGTAGAGATGAAAATGCTACTAAGGCTGTGCTTGAGGGGATTTCGACCTTGGGAACTTGGAGAGTTAAAGTTGCAGTTTTTAGGTGCTCAGTCAGCCGTGTCATTTCCACGGCATTAATGATGGTTTCTCAACTGTGCCCTGGAATTTTAATTATTGATATGGCCTGGAGAAGAAGTAAAGAGTGTAATAGATGGGAAACTTGTTTCTGATTTTTTTAAAAAAAATTAAATTTTTAGAAAATTTTTGTTTTAAAAATTTATTTTTAGTTTTCAGCATTCCCTTTTATAAGACTTTGAGTTCTAAATTTTCCCCTCCTTCGCCTCTTAGCTCCCTGAGACAGCATGCAAATTGATATAGAGTATAGATGTACAATAATATTAAAGATATTTCCATATTAGGCATATATTGTGAAAGAAGAATCAGAACAAAAAGGAAAACCACTAGAAAGAGAAAAAAGAGAGAAAATAGTATGCTTAGATCTGCATTCAGACTTCATAGTTCTTTCTCTGGATGTGAATAGTATTTTGCATTGCGAATCTTTTTGAATTGTCTTAGATCACTGCATTACTGCGAAGATCTAAGTCTATCAAAGTTGATCATCACAGAGGCTTATTGTTACTGTGGAAAATGTTTTCTTGGTTCTGCTCATTTCATTTAGCATTAGTTCATATAAGTTTTTCCAGGTTTTTCTGAAATCCACCTACTCATCATTTTTTATAGAACAATAGTATTCCATTATGATCATATACCACAACTTGTTCAGGCATTCCCCAATTGATGGGCATCCCCTCAATTTCCAATTCTTGGCCACCACAAGATCTGCTGCTATAAATATTTTTGTACTTGTGGATCTTTTCCCCTTTTTATTATCTCTTTGGGATACAGACCTAGTAGTGGTATTGCTGCATCAAAGGGTATGTAGAGTTTTACAGCCCTCTGGACATAGTTTATATTGCTCTCCAGAATGGTCAGATCAATTCACAACTCCACCAACAATGCATCAGTGTTCCAATTTTCCCACATCTTCTCCAACATTTATCATCTTCCTGTCTTGTCATGTTAGCTAACATGAAACATGTCAGGTGGTACCTCAGAGTTGTTTTGATGTGTATTTCTCTAATTGATAGTAATTTAGAGCATTTTTGTAGATAGCTTTAATTTCTTTTTCTGAAAACTGCCTTTTCATATCCTTTGACCATTTATCAGTTAGGGAATGACTTGTATTCTTGTAAATTTGACTCAGTTTTCTATATACTTTAGAAATGAGGCCTTTATCAGAGACTATATCAGTAAGGCAAGATTCATGACCTGGAGTATGACCATGAACGTGGTTCAGAATCTCAAAGTATAAAAAACTCTCTAGGTGGAAGGCAGAGAAAGTATAACATTTATTTAAGCACCAAAGTGAGTTCACCTCTAATGAAGAGGAAATCAAAACAATAATTAGGAATTATTTTGCCCGATTGTATGCCCATAAATTTGACAACCTTAGAGATATGGATGAATATCTACAAAAACATAAACTGCCCAGGTTAACAGAAAAGGAAGTAAAATTTCTAAATAACCCCATCTCAGAAAAAGAAATTGAGCATGCCATCAATGAACTCCCTAGGGAAAAAATCTCCAGGGCCAGTTGGTTTTACATGTGAATTCTATCAAACATTTAAAGAACAACTAATTCCAATACTTTGCAGACTATTTGGGAAAATAGGTGAAGAAGGAGTCCTACCAAATTCTTTTCATGACACAAACATGGTACTAATACCCAAACCAGGTAGAGTCAAAACAGAGAAAGAGAATTATAGACCAATTTCTCTAATGAATATTGATGCAAAAATTTTAAATAAAATATTAGCAAAAAGATTGCAGCAACTTATCACGAGAATAATACACTATGACCAGGTAGGATTTATTCCAGGAATGCAAGGCTGGTTCAATATTAGGAAAACTATTAGCATAATTGACCATATCAACAACAAAACTAGCAGAAACCATATGATCATCTCAATAGACGCAGAAAAAGTCTTTGACAAAATACAACAACCATTCCTATTAAAAACACTAGAAAGCATAAGAATAAATGGAACCTTCCTTAAAATTATAAATAGCATCTACCTAAAACCATCAACAAGCATTATTTGTAATGGGGAAAAGCTAGCTGCATTCCCAATAATATCAGGGGTGAAACAAGGATGTCCATTATCACCCCTACTATTCAATTTGGTACTAGAAACGTTAGCTGTAGTAATAAGAGAAGAAAAAGAAATTGAAGGAATTAGAATAGGAAAAGAAGAAGCTAAATTATCACTTTTTGCAGATGATATGATGATTTATTTAGAGAATCCTAGAGAATCAAGTAAAAAAAAACTACTTGAAATAATAAACAACTTTAGCAAAGTTGCAGGACATAAAATAAACCCACATAAATCCCCAGCATTCCTATACATTACTGACAAAGCCCAACAGCAAGAGATAGAAAGAGAAATTCCATTCAAAGTTACTGTAGACACTATAAAATATTTGGAAGTCTATTTGCCAAGACAAACCCAGGGCCTATACGAACATAACTATTTAGGCACCAAAGAATCAGATCCCAGAACCAGTAATTCCAATTTGATATAGCAGTAATTGTATTCCAAAACCAGTAAGCCCACGTCAATGTAGCAACAAGGAGATTAAAACATGGTGTCACAGCAAAGAGCCAAGTCATACTGTAACCTTCCCCCCTGCAAGGGCCTTCCCATAAACAATCACTCAGGAATCCTAGCTTTTTGCCTGCCTGTGTCCTCTCCCCACTCATTCCTGTGGTCTGCAGCTCTCAGGTCTCTACTCTCCCCTCAGCACTCTCTTCTGCAGCTCTGTGGACTTGGAGTTCTTACTCCTTGTTGGGCTGAATTCTGAAGTGTAGCTTCTCTTCTGACTCCTGAATTCTTGGTTCTCAATAGCTACCTTCTGGAGATATATGTTCTTTTTAGGGCCGGAGGGCTTCACGCCCAATAGGCAAAAGAGTGTGGGAAAGATCTTTACTCACTGATTGGCATCACAAAGGTATGGGCATGCCTCTCTTAACTGGTCCTACCTGAGGCCTATTGAATGGGTGGGAAAGATCTTCACTCACATTAACACCACAGAGACACTGGCTGTAAAAATTGTTTCCCAGCTTTCTGTTTCTCTTATCACTTTGGTTGCATTGATTTTGTCCGTGCAAAAACTTTTTAATTTAATGTAATCAAAATTTTCCATTTTGCATTTCATAATGTTCTCTATCTCTTGTTTCATCATAAATTCTTCTGTTCTTCTAAGATCTGGCAGGCAAAGGATTCCTTGCTATCTTAATTTACTTATAGTATCTCCCTTTATGTCTAAGTCATGTACCCATTTTGACCTTTATCTTGGTATAGGGTGTAAGATATTGGTCTATGTCTAGTTTCTGCCATACTGTTTTCCAGTTTTCCCAGCAGTTTTTTCAAATAATGACTTCTTGTCCCAGAAGGTGAAGTCTTTTGGTTTATCAAATAGTAGATTACCATACTCACTGACTATTGTGTCTTGTGTACCTAACTTATTCCACTGATCCACCACTCTATTTCTTAGTCAGTACCAAGTAGTTTTTAAAAAATATTTATTTTTATTTTTCCACATTTATTTTTTTTCATATTTAAATTTATTTATTTAACATATTTGGTTTTCAGCATTGATTTTCACAACAGTTTGAATTACAAATTTTCTCCCCATTTCCACCCTCCCCCCCACTCCAAGATGGCATATATTCTGGTTGCCCTGTTCCCCAGTCAACCCTCCCCTCTATCACCTCCCTCCCCTCTCATCCCCTTTTCCCTTCCTTTCTTGTAGGGCAAGATAAATTTCTACGCCCCATTGCCTGTGTATCTTATTTTTTAGTTGCATGCAAAAACTTTTTTTTTGTTTTTGAACATCTGTTTTTAAAACTTTGAGTTCCAAATTCTCTCCCCTCTTCCCTTCCCACCCACCCTCCCCAAGAAGTCGAGCAATTCAACCTAGGCCACACATGTATCATTATGTATAACCCTTCCATAATACTCATGTTGTGAAAGGCTAACTACATTTTGCTCCTTCCCAACCCATCCCGCTTTATTGAATTTTCTCCCTTGACCCTGTCCCCCTTCCAAAGTGTTCGTTTTGATTACCTCCACCCCCATCTGCCCTCCCCTCCATCATCCCCCCCTTTTATTTTTTTTATCTTCCTCCCTCTTCTTTCCTGTGGGGTAAGACACCCAACTGAGTATGTATGGTATTCATTCCTCAGGCCAAATCCGATGAGAGCAAGGTTCACTCATTCCCCCCTCACCTGCCCTCTCCCCTCCTCCCACAGAACTGCTTCCTCTTGCCACCTTTATGCGAGATAATCCACCCCATTCTATCTCTCCCTATCTCCCTCTCTCAGTATGTTGCTCTCTCATCCATTAATTTCATTTTATTTCTTTTAGATATCTTCCCTTCATCTTCAACTCACCCTGTGTCTGCTTTCTCTCTTTTACATATATATATATATGTATATATATATGTGTATATATATATAAAAACACACACACATATATATATACATACATACACATACATACATATACACATAGATATATACATACATACACATTCACTTATATATATACATAAACATATACATATGCATATTCCCTTCAACTACCCTAATACTGAGGTCTCATGAATCATACACATCATCTTTCCATGTAGGAATGTCAACAACACAGTTCAACTTTAGTAAGTCCTTTGCAATTTCCGTTTCTTGATTACCTTTTCATGCTTTTCTTGATTCTTGTGTTTGAAAGTCAAATTTTCTATTCAGTTCTGGTCTTTTCACTGAGAAAGCTTGAAAGTCCTCTATTTTATTTGAAAGTCCATATTTTGCCTTGGAACATGATACTCAGTTTTGCTGGGTAGGTGATTCTAGGTTTTAATCCTAGCTCCATTGACCTCCGGAATATCGCATTCCAAGCCCTTCAATCTCTTAATGTAGAAGCTGCCAGATCTTGGGTTATTCTGATTGGGTTTCCACAATACTCAAATTGTTTCTTTCTGGCTGCTTGCAGTATTTTCTCCTTGATCTGGGAGCTCTGGAATTTGGTGACAATATGCCTAGGAGATTTCTTTTTGGGATCTCTTTGAGGAGGCGATCGATGGATTCTTTCAATTTCTATTTTGCCCTGTGGCTCTAGAATATCAGGGCAGTTCTCCTTGATAATTTCTTGAAAGATGGTATCGAGGCTCTTTTTTTGATCATGGCTTTCAGGTAGTCCAATAATTTTTAAATTATCTCTCCTGGATCTATTTTCCAGGTCAGTGGTTTTTCCAAGGAGATATTTCACATTGTCTTCCATTTTTTCATTCCTTTAGTTCTGTTTTATAATATCCTGATTTCTCATAAAGTCACTAGCTTCCACTTGCTCCAATCTAATTTTTAAGGTAGTATTTTCTTCAGTGGTCTTTTGGACCTCCTTTTCCATTTGGCTAATTCTGCCTTTCAAGGCATTCTTCTCCTCATTGGCTTTTTGGAGCTCTTTTGCCATTTGAGTTAGTCTGTTTTTTAAGGTGTTGTTTTCTTCAGTGTATTTTTCAGTATTTTTTTGGGTCTCCTTTAGCAAGTCATTCACTTGTTTTTCATGGTTTTCTCGCATCCTTCTCATTTCTCTTCCCAATTTTTCCTCTACTTCTCTAACTTGCTTTTCCAACTCCTTTTTGAGTTCTTCTATGGCCTGGGGCCAGTTCGTGTTTTTCTTGGAGGCTTTTGTTGTAGGCTCTCTGACTTTGTTGACTTCTTCTGGCTGTATGTTTTGGTCTTCTTTGTCACCAAAGAAAGAATCCAAAGTCTGAGACTGAATCTGGGTGTGCTTTTGCTGCCTGGCCATATTCCCAACCAACTAACTTGACCCTTGAGTTTTTCAGTGGGGTATGACTGCTTGTAGACTAACGAGTTCTATGTTCCATGTTTGGGGGGGTAGGTGCCAGCTCTGCCACACCAGCACTGCTCCTTCCTCAACCCCCAACCCGAACTGGTCTTAGATCTTCAGCAGGCCGTGCACTCCTGCTCTGATCCGCCACTTAATTCCTCCCACCAGGTGGGCCTGGAGCCGGAAGTAACAACAGCTGTAGCTGCCCCACCTCCGCTGCCCCCAGGGCTGGAAGCCGAACCATGAACTCCTTCCACTCCTGCAGCTTTTCCCACTAACCTTCTCCGCAGTCTTTGGTGTTTGTGGGTCGAGGGGTCAGGTAACTGCCGCAGCTCACATATTCAGGGCACTAGGGGCCCCATCCACCCGACTCCAAGTTTGGTTGTTCCACGCTGCTCAGGCTGGGCTCTGCTCCACTCCGTTCCCAGCTCCCAGCTCCGTGTGGAATAGACCTCACCCAGAGACCATCCAGGCTGTCCTGGGCTGGAGCCCTGCTTCCCTCTGCTGTTCTGTGGGTTCTGCCGTTCTAAAATTGGTTCAGAGCCATTTTTTATAGGTTTTTGGAGGGACTCGGTACGGAGCTCACTCTAGTCCCTGCTTACCCGCCGCCATCTTGGCTCCACCCCTTCCACATTTATTTCTACAAGATTGTGAGTTACAAATTTTCTCCCCATCTCTACCCTCCCCCACCTCAAGATGGCAGTATTCTGATTGCCCCTTTCATCAGTCTGCTCTCCCTTCTATCACCCCATTCTGCACCCCCTATCCCTTTTCCCCTTACTTTCTTGTAACGCCAGATATATATTTCTATACCCCATGCCTGTATATCTCTCCTTTCTTCCTTCCCCACCCACCCCCCCGGGAAGGCAAGCAATTCAATATAGGTTATACATGTGTCATTCTGCAAAGGAATTCTGTAATAGTCATGTTGTGAAAGATTAACTATATTACCCTCCATCCTATCTGGTCTCCCATTTTTTCTCCATTGACCCTGCCCCTTTTCAAAAGTGTTTGCTTCTGACTACCCCTCCACCAATTTTCCCTCTCTTCTACCCTCCCCACCCCCTTATCCCCTTCCCCCCTACTTTCCTGTAGGGCAAGATACCCAATTGAGTATGTATGTTATTCCCTGTTTGAGCCAAATCCAATGAGAGTAAGGTTCATTCATTCCCTTTTACCTACCCCCCTCCCCTTCCTGTCTTTTTTCTTTTCAGCTTTTTCTTGCCAGTTTTTGTGAGACGATTTACCCCATTCTATCTCTCCCTTTCTCCTTCTCCCAATATATTCCTCTCTTGCATTTGAATTTTATTTTTAGATATCATCGCTTCCTATTCAACTCACCCTGTGGTCTCTGTCTCTGTCTGTCTGTCTGTCTGTCTCTCTCTTCAGATATGTGTGTGTATATGTGTATATGTATATATATATATATATATATATATATATGTTCCTTTCAACTACTTTTACCGAGAAAAGTCTCATGAGTTACAAATATCATCTTTCCATGTAGGAACGTAAACAGTTCAATTTTAGTAAGTCCCTTATGATTTCTCTTTCCTGTTTACCTTTTCATGTTTCTCTAGATTCTTGTATTTGAAAATCAAAGTTCTTATTCAGCTCTGGTCTTTTCATCAAAATTGCTTTAAAGTCTTCTATTTCATTGAAAATCATTTTTTTTTTGCCCTGAAGTATCATATTCAGTTTTGTTGGGTAAGTGATTCTTGTTTTCAATCCTAGCTCCTTTGACCTCCAGAGTATTATATTCCAAGTCTTTTGATCCCTTAATGTAGAAACTGCTAGGTCTTGTGTTATCCTGATTGTGTTTCCACAATACTTGAATTGTTTCTTTCTGGCTGCTTGCAATATTTTCTTCTTCACCTGGAAACTCTGGAATTGGGCTACAATATTCCTAGGAGTTTTCCTTTGGGGTTCTTTTTCAAGAGGCCAATGGTGTATTCTTTCAATTTTTATTTTCCTCTCTGGTTCTAGAATATCAGGGCAGTTTACCTCAATGATTTCTGGCTCTTGTTTTGATCACGGCTTTCAGGTAGTCCAATAATTTTTAAATGATCTCTCCTGGATCTATTTTCCAGGTGAGTGGTTTTTCCAATGAGATTTTCACATTGTCTCCAATTTTTTCATTCTTTTGGTTCTGTTTTATAATTTCTTGATTTCTTATGAAGTCATTAGCTTCCATTTGGTTCATTCTAATTTTCAAGGAATTATTTTCTTCAGTGATCTTTTGGACCTCCTTTTCCATTTGGCTAATCCTGCCTTTCAAGGCATTCTTCTCCTCATTGGCTTTTTGGAACTCTTTTGCTATTTGGGTTAGTCTACTTTTTAAGGGGTTATTTTCTTCAGTATCTTTTTGGGTCGCCTTTAGCAAGCTGTTGACTCATTTTTCATGATTTTCTTGCATCCTTCTAATTTCTCTTCCCAATTTTTTCTCTACTTCTCTTACTTGATTTTCCAAATCTTTGTTGAGACCTTCCATGGCCTGAGAGCAATTCATATTTTTCTTGGAGGCTTTTGATGTAGGATCTTTGACTTTGTTGTCTTCTTCTGTCTGTATGTTTTGATCTTCTTCGTCACCAAAGTAAGATTCTATAGTCTTGAGTTTTTTATGCTATCTGCTCATTTTCCCAGCCAATTACTAGATTTTTGGATTCTTGGTCAAGGTATGATTGCTTTCAGAGTGAAGAGTGCTTTGTCCCAAGCTTCAGAGGTTTTGTGCTGCTGTTTTCAGAGCTACTTGTAGGCACCTGTGAATTTTCAATTCTTCTGAGGTGGTATGACGGAAAGAGAGGTGTTTACTCCTCTTCTGGCCTATGCTCTGGTCTGTGAGTGATCTCAAGCACTCTTTCCTGCCTTGTAACTGCCAGGAGGACTCCTTTTTCACAGCCACCACAAGCTCTGCCATACCACCACTCCTCCTCACCCCAGGACCACCAACCAGGACTGCAAACCAGATCCAAGCAGGGCAAAGCAAGAGAATCTTGCCTCATTGCCAGCAAAGAGATCCTTGCACTCCCACTCTGATCAGCCTCTTGATTCCCCCACTGTCTGTGGGCCTGGAGCTCTGGAAGCAGCCATCTCTGTTGCTATTGCTGCTGCTGCCACCATTGTCACTGCAGCCACCCTTGCTGCCCTGGGGCAGGGACCAGACTGCACCCTTCTTTCACCCAAGTCTAAAGAGTTTTCCCACTGACCTGCTAAGGTGTCTTTGGTGTTTGTGGGTTGTGAAGTCTGGAAACCACCACAACTAAGTGATTCAGTCCCCTGAGGCCTGCTCTGCACAGTCTGCTCTGGCCTGGTCTGTGCAGGTGCAGCCCAAAGTGGGCTGTGCTCTGCTCCCAGGACCAGGGGATAGACCCTTCACAGCAGCCATCCAGGACATCTTTGGCTAGAGACTTGTTTCACTCTGACATTTTGAGGTTTTTATAGCTCTAGAATTTGTTTAGAGTCTTTTTTATGGGTTTTTAGAAGTTTTGGGGGGACAGCTCAACCAAGTCCCTGCTTTCATTCTGCCATCTTGGCTCTGCCCCTAGTACCCAGTAGTTTTGATGATTGCTGCTTTATAATACAGTGTTAGATATGGTACAGCTAGGCCGTCTTCCTTTGAATTTCTTTTCGTTAATCCCCTTGATATTCTGGACATTTCGTTCTTCCAGATAATTTTGTTACTTTTTTCCTAGCTCTATAAAATAATTTTTGGTAGTTTGATTGATATGACACTGAATAAGTAAATTAATTTAGGTGGAATTGTCATTTCATTACATTAGCTCATTCTACCCATGAACAACTGTTATTTTCCCAAGTATTTAGATCTGACTTTATTTGTGTGGAAAGTGTTTTGTAATTGTGTTTATACAGGTCCTGGGTTAGTCTTGGCAGGTAGACTTTCACATATTTTAGATTGTGTACAGTTACTTTAAATGGAATTTCTCTTTCTATGTTTTGTTCCCGGGTTTTGTTGTTGATATATAGAAATGCTGATGGTTTATGTAGGTTTATTTTATATCCTGTAATTTTGCTAGTGTTGTTTATTATTTCAAGCAGTTTTTTAATTCATTCTATAAGTATACCATCACATTATCTGATAGAGTGATGATAGCTTAAGAGTGATAAGATAAGAGTGATAGCTTAGTTTCTTCTTTGACTATTCTAATTCCTTCAATTTCTTTTTCTTCTCTTATTGCTACAGCTAACATTTCTCGTACAACATTGAACACAAAGAGGTGATAATGGACATCCTTGTTTCATCCCTGATCTTACTGGGAGTGCTTCTAGCTTATCTTCATTACGTATAATGCTGGCTGATGGTTTTAAATAGATGCCACTTTTCATTTTAAGGAAAATTCCATTGCTTCCTATGCTCTCTGATGTTTTTAATTGGAATGGGCGCTGTGTTTTGTCCAAAGCTTTTTCTGCATCTATTAAGATAATCATATGATTTCTGTTAATTTTGTTATTGATGTGGTCATTTAAGGTGATAGTTTTCCTAATATTGAACCAGCCCTGCATTCCTGGTATAAATCACACCTGGTCATAGTGTATTATCCTCATGACAAGTTGCTGTAATCTCTTTGCTAATATTTTATTTAAAATTTTTGCATCTATATTCATTAGGGAAATTGGTCTATAATTTTCTCTCTGTTTTGACTTTTGCTAGTTTAGGTATCAGCACCATATATGTATCATAAAAAGAATTCATCAGGACTCCACCCATTTCTCCAAATAGTTTACATAGTATTGGAATTAATTATTCTTTAAATGTTTGTTAGAATTCATTTATAAATCCATCTGGCCCTGGAGATTTTTTGTTAGGGAGTTCAATGATGGCTTATTCGACTTCTTTTTCTGAAATAGGGTTATTTAAATATTTTGTTTACTCTTCTGTTAATCTGGGCAGTTTATATTTTTGTAAATATTCATCCATTTTGCTAAGATTGTCAGTTTTATTGGCATACAGTTGGACAAGTAAAGTGAATACACTATCCAAACCTTTTGATTCACTGATCCCATGATTGGGCTTATACCCTAAGGAAATCAAGAATAGAAACATTGGTCCAAAATGTACCATGACTATGGTCAGTTTTCATTTTTGCTTTTTTTCTCATCTTGTTTGGCTATTTCCTGACTTTTAAAGTTGAGTTCTCCTGCTGGAGAACAGGGGGTATTGTCCTGGTCACTGGCTTTGTGTGCTGGAGCCTCAGGTACTACCAGATGGTGGCTATAGGGGTCTGTCAGCTTACCTGGTGCTGAACTGGGGTCCTAGTAGTGGTGATGGGAATGTGCTAAGGCCAGGTGTGGTTTTTTTGCATTTTCCCCAGGGCTACATTGAAGCACATGGAGGTCTGGTTGCTGGAAAACACCTGCCTTTCCAAGGCTGCACCAGAGCATAAGGTGGTTCTCTGAGCTGGAACCTGCCAGCTCTATGCTTTTTGGTGTTTGCCTGCTCCACCACCCTGGAGCTCAGGATCTCCCACTGGTTTGCTGAGATGGGGTTTGTTGCTGGATGGCTGGGACACTACCTGTCCTGGAATGTGCTCCCCTTTTACCTGAGTGAAATGGACCTTTCTTACCCATCATCTAAATTTTCTGGACTAAAGGACTATTCCATTCCATCTTTCCACTGGCTCCACTGTTCCAGGATTTTTCCTGGGGCACTATTTTCTGTTTTTTTCATAGGTCAACATAGGAGAGGGACAGCAATTTACTGCTTATTCCACTTTCTTGGCTCCCAAAAGTGGAGGATAGATTCTTAACCAAACAAGGGATAGAGACAATTACAATAGACAGAAATGATCATTTTGATTGCATGAGACTGAAAAACTTCTGAACCAGCAGAATGCATAAAGGACAAGAAGGGAAACATTGTTTGGTTCTACTACTGGCACATTCCTTTCTGTCTCTGGAAGCCACTGCCCCCTCCCTTGGCTTCCAAGTCTACCTCCATTCCTCAGAGGACCCTGGAACCTTTTCACAGACCACCTCCCATGTAGAAACACCTCCTTTCCCCCCTCCTGGATGTCAGCTCTGTCTCTTTGCTTTGCTGGCTATTTAAAAAGGACAAAAGCAAAATAATTGCTCGAGAGAGACAGCCTATTCTAAAAGGAAGATTTCTAGGCTGGTATTTAGGAAATCTGGGGTCTAGTTCCCTTTTTGCCACCTTGCTGTGTGACTAGCAAATCAGTTCGTCTCCTCAGGCCTAACTTTCCTTAACTCATAAATGCATTTTAATACTTTGTAATTATATTGCAATTGTGGCTAAATATGTATAGATTAATACTTTGTAATTATATTGCAATTGAGGTTAAATATGTATAGATTAATACTTTGTAATTATAATAGAGTATTCCATTACATTAACATATTGCAATTTTTTTCAACCATTCCCAAATTGAAGGGCATCTCTTATATTTCAGTTCTTGTTACTACAAAAAAGAATTGTTACCAATGTTTTTGTATTTGTAAGATCTATTCTTCTTCTTTTGGATTCTTTAGGGCATAAGGCTAGGAGTGGTATTGCTGGTTCAAAGAGTATGCAGTTCAATGATTTTTTCCCATCGTAGTTCCCAATGGTTTTCCAGAGTGGCTGTATAACGTTCAGCTACGTCAGCAGAGCATTAAAGTGCCTACCTTGATGCAGTCCCTCCAACGTTTGTCACTTTCCTTTTCTGTCAACTTTGCCAGTTGCATGGATGAGGAAGGAAACGGCAGTGTTGCTTTAATTTTGTTGCTCTAATTAATAATAATTAGAAGCACTTTTCATATGGCTATTGATAGCTTGGATTTCTTCCTTTAAAAATTACTCATTCATATCGTTGACCATTTATCAGTTGGGGATGGCTCTTAACCTTATAAATTTGAATCACTTTTTTAAATATCTTGGAAGTAAGACCCATCATAAAAATTTGACATAACAATTGTCCCCAGTTACTTCCTTCTTTTTTATTTTTAGTTGCATAGATTTATATATGCAATAACTTCTTAATTTTGTGTTGTGAAAATTGTTTAACTTTCTGTGATCTCTCTACCCATTGTTCAGGCAGGAACCCTTCCCCTTTCCATAGATTGGGAAGGTAATGTCTTCCTTGCTCCTCCTCTCATTGTTTACGATGCCACCCTTTATTTCTAAGCCATGGACTCAACTGGAGCTTATCTTGTTATACAGTAAGATGTTGGTCTAGACCAAGTTTCTGCCAGACTGCTTCCCAGTGTTTGTTGAAAAATTAGTTCTCCCTCCAGTAGCTGGGATCTTTAGGTTTATCAAACACTCTGCTATGCTGTTCACTGCTTCTAGATGTTGTGTATCTAATCTGTTCCTCTGATGGAACCAGTACAAAATCACTTTTGTTTATTACAACTTTGCAGTATAATTTGAGATCTGTTGCCACTAGGCTCACTTCCTTAAAACTTTCCTCATTATTTCCCAAAAGATTCTTGAGTTTTTATTTCTCAAACTGAATTTTGTCTATATGGCTCAGATTGAACCCCATGTCAGGAAATTGCACAGCTAAGACGAGGGGGCAATGATCCTTGAGAACACTGACAGCTTGCAGGACCCTATCTTGAGTTGGCCCTGAGAACCTGGAATAAAAACAACCCTTAATTCCATAAGAAAGTTCAGCAAGCCCAGCTCAGACCTTCTCTCCAGAAGCATGCAGAATCTAGCACTAACATCATGTTAGACTTCTCTTCCTCACCACCATGTTCATCCTTAGAGAAATAATTTATTGACAGGTATGCCCACACATAGGTATGCAGGACTCTGAAGAGAAATAGGCAAACAACATAGTCTCTTGAAAGGGATAACCCTGGGGGTACCTCTTGTCTAAGGCCCCATCATTTCCCCAGCTAGAGTGGCTATTATACAGGAGTCCAAGCTAGAGACACTCAGAGCAAGGATTGCCTTAGACCTTGACCCCAACCCAAACCCAACACTGTATAGAAAACTCCCCCCACCTTCCTCCAGGGACTCAGTCCTCAAGCTGTCGCTGTACCAGGTGATGATAGAGGCCTCTCTGGGCCATGAGCTCAGTGTGGGTCCCCTGCTCCACCACCTTCCCTTGGTCCAGCACCAGGATGTGGTCAGCAGCCTGCACTGTCTGCAGGCGGTGTGCAATCACCAGCACAGCCCGATCCCCCTGCAGCATCTTCTGCTGGAGCTGAGGGGGAGAAGACTGGGCATTAGAGAAAGAAACACTAAAACCTCCGTACCTACCCCAACACTGCTTACTGCACCGAAGACAAAAAGGGAAATGTGGCAGTCAATGAGTGGGGCAGGATTTGAAAGAAAAAAGAGAGGGAACCATGGACCCCCCCCCCACCACTTCCAGTATCCAATATCTACTTGTGTTCTATCCAGTAGGATACAGAATACAGAGAGGAGACACACACACACAATTTCCCTACCATCCTCCTCATTCTCAGGGTCCATAATCATCCCAAATCCTGGAGACACATGGCCTGGGCTGACTTGCCCCCATCTCCCTTGATCCACACAGCCCCTGTCAGCTCTGCCTATCCCTAAACCACTGCCATATGTGGCTCAGGCCCTGACCTCATTTGCCTTGAAAGTTCGACTCTTCCCCAGCTCTTTGCCCTCACCTCCTGCTCACACTCCATGTCCAGGGCACTGGTGGCCTCATCCAGGATGAGGACACGGGGATTCCGCACCAGGGCCCGAGCGATGGCCACACACTGCTTCTGTCCTGCAGACAACTGGCTTCCCTTTTCCCCCACAGCTGAAGAGACAGAGAATACAGCCTTCCTCAGAGATAGGGTCCTATGACTCTTCCATGGAGAGAAAACAAAATGCTCTTTCGTCTCCAACCTTACTCTCTGCCATTTCCCCTCAGATCAGATTAAAAGAATCATAGGGACATATGCCCAATGGTGCCATCCAAGGAGAGGTGGCATCTCATTTCACACAAATCACATGGTCTCCTACACAGAAAGCCTAGGTGAGTAGGCCCAAAGTACTTTTACATAAATAAGAAGACCTAGGGTAGAAGGAAAGACAGAGAACAATGCCAGTTTTAGAGTTAGTATACCCACTGGCACCCTAATGACCCCATTAGGGAATGGTGACATTCCCTTTTATCTAGAAACTCATTGTCACAGTCTTGAAGATTGGTGAAGGTACCTGTGTCCAGTCCATGCTCCATATTGGCAATGAATCCATCAGCATGGGCTGCCTGGGCAGCAGCCCTCACCTCATCATCCCCACAGCTCTCCAGTCCATAGGCAATGTTGTCCCTCACAGAGCCTGAGAACAGCACAGGCTCCTGCCCAACCACAGACACCTATGTGGGAAGGGGACACTGGGTGAGCTAACCCCACAGAGGGACCCAACGGACCCTCCCCCACTCCATATGTCTTTAGAAGAAAAAATCTCTTTCTCTCTTTCCCAGCCCCACCCACCCTATTTTTCACAGTGTTTCCTTCCTCATCTTCATCTCCCTCTCCTCCTTATCCCTAGTCACCTGGGAATGCAGGTACTGGTGCTGGTACTGGGTCAGGGGCTCCCCATCCAGCAGCAGCCGGCCCCCTGTGGGCTGATACAGATTCTGTAGCAATGCAGCCACTGAGCTCTTCCCAGCCCCATTGGGCCCTACCAGGGCTGTCACCTTCCCAGGGTGCAGAGTGAATGTCACTCCCTGGAAGGGAAGGGGAAAAGAGGCAATAGTCAATGAGAGAAATGGATGAAGACCTCCTCCCTCACCTTGAGGTAATCACCATCTTGGGATTCGGGAAAGTCAGGATTAAAGACCAGGGTCAGCCCCCCCACCCCTTCCACATAACAGAAAGCTGAGGGCCACAAAACTGGATCCTGGGTATCCTCCCAATCTCAGGCACCTGGAGGACAGGCTTGGTTGGCTGAATGGGATAGGCAAAGGAGACATTCTGGAATTCCACAAGGCCCTTCAGGGAAGGAGGGGCCAGTGTCCCAGGAGGAGGCATCTGTGGCTCACGGTCCAGGTATCGGAAAACTTTCTCTGCAGCACCCACATTGCTCACCATGTCCCCACAGATGTACACGAGAGCCTGGAGAAATGTGATGATGCATAGTCATTTACTAGACCCTCTGAGACCTAATTCTTCAATAACAGAGTTATAGAGCCACCACTGTTTCCCCACACAGAATCAGGTGTATGGAAAACCAATATTTCATAACTTGGCATCCCACCCCCAGCAAAGCCTGAAGCTGAAATAAAGACAGAGCAAGAGTCTGTTGCCTTACCTGCACAAAACTCCCCACATCCCCCTGGTAGATCAGGAATGAGACAAGGCCCCCTCTGGTGAGCTCTCCAGCCAAGATCTGCCTTAGCCCACAATTCAGCATTAATACTTGCATCCCCAGCTGAAGGCCCTGAGGCAAAAGAGGAAAATGGGCTGAGAACGGGGCTGATCATCTTTATCCCTCCTTCTACAAGCAGGGATGATAGTGATTAGGAAAGAAGGACCAAGGGGTTAGAAGTGGAGGAGAGAGGGTCACATATCAGAGATCAGAGGCTGAAAGCAGCATCACCTAAGGTTATACTTACTCTCCTTGAACCCCCTTGGCCATGTCCCACTAAGCTGTTTGACCTGGCTCACCCTCCTGAAGAGCAGATACACCGCTCGCTCCCAGTCTCGGCGCCATTCTAGCTGACGCTTGTGCTCCAAGGCTTCCTCATAGCGCTGGGCCTCATCCTCCTCTGCTCCGAAACTCCTCACAGTTTTCAGGCTTCCCACTGCCTCCCTCACCACTTGTCCTGCCTCTGCCACGGCATCCTGGATCTGCTGCAGGACTGCCTGAGGAGAAGGTATCAGAAGAAAGGTGAGTGAAGCAAATGAGACCCCCTACACACAGCCCAGCATCCTGTCTCCCATATTGGAGCTGCCCTCCCCACCCCAATCTCAGCTCACTCCTTCCCCAATCTTCATCCCCATTCTGTCTCCTAAGGCTCCTCCTACAGGCCATCCCACCAGCACCAGTCTATGCCTCTCCCCTAAGCTGTGCTCCTGCTCATATGTACCCGATGTCGGGCATTGTAGACCTTCTCAGCAGCCATTGAGAGGGGCACTTCAAGCAGGGAGAGGAGGGTGAGTCGAGGTGAGAGACCGAACATGAAGCCATACAGCCCTATGACGTTTACCAGGCTCCGAAGGAACACATTGGCATTTAAAGGGAGCCAGTCACTCATCAATTTGGTGTCCGAAGATAAGCGTGAGTTTAACTCCCCTGAGGAAGAAAGAATGAGGCTATGCTCCAGAATGGGACAGATGACCCAGAAATCACATTTGAGGCAGCTCACCCTCAGGGTCATCAAAACTGAAAGAACTTCCTCTGACAGTGACCCAGCTCAATGTACATTCAACTGTGGGAGAAGGGAGTGCAGGGCATGAAAGGGACCCTGAGGGGTTAGGAAAGCCCAGAGGAACAAAAGATCCAGGCTTTGAACCCCACCTGTCTTGGTCTCCTGGAAGAAGCTGAGGTCCTGGTGTAGCAGAGAGGAAAAGAGCATCTGTCGAATACGCAGGTTGATTCGGGAGTAGATGAGGGTGAAGAAGCCTCCTCTGCAGCCAGCAGACAACGAGCTGGGGGATGAGAAAGATGAAAGCATGAGGAGCAATACAGGTGGGAAAGAGTGAGCCTGTGGAGACAGGGGAAGAATGGATGAGGAAGAGAGGAGAAAGTGAAGAAGGAGGGATATGAGTGAGAGAGAGACATAAGAGGACCCAGGAGAGGGAAACAGGGAAAATGGCACCAGGAAGAACAGGTGGGAGAATGGATGGATGGGGATAGAGGGGAGGCATGACAGGAGAAACCCAAGTGGAAGAGGGAGGGCAGTAGAATTCAATTCCACAGACATTCTGAGGACCTGTTTTGTGTTCAGCTCTCCACTGCAGGCTGCTGGGGCTAAAGGAGAAGTGAAGGGCATGGTGTGATGAGATAGCACGATCAGAAAGTGAAAGGGGACTCTGCCCATCCCCAACTTATCTGATTATCTCACTTAGATTCTCATTCTCTGCCCCAATTTTCCTGGTGCTCTCTAAGTTCTAGTGTTGCTTGACTCACTGCTAGGATGTCCCTAAGCATTCTCCTCTATCCACACAAGGGAAACAAACCCATTTTCCTATTAGTTCAGCAAAGACATGGAAGATTTTCACAGGAAGTAATGATAACAAAAGCTAGTATTTATATAGAACTTACTTGGTATCAGGAACTGTGTTAAGTACTTCAACAAATATCATCTCATTTCATCCTCAACACAACCCTAGGAGGTAGATATTCTTATTATCTCCATTTTGCAGTTGAGGAAACTGAGGCAAACAAAGGTTAAGTGACTTGCCCAAGGCCCTATGGCTACTATGTATATGAGTTTGCATTTGAACTCAGGTCTGTCTGACTCCAGGCTCTGTTCACTGCACCACCTAGCTGTCTCTCAGCCTTTACTCAGACGATAAAAGAAGAACGCTGGCACAGCATGGGATGAGTTCTGCACAACGAAGCTCCTATAAACTAACCTCAATTCAAGTCCCACCATGAAGCTAGTCTGGTTGATAGAGCTAAGAGGACACGCATCTCCAAACGCCGTTCTTTCACCTCCGTCCTGCCTGAGAGACTGAAATCCTACCCAGAGCCCACTTTGCACAGTGTAGGCTCGTCCCTCTTTTATGAGCAGGAACAGTCAAGTGACAAGGGTCCGAACTACACCCAAAATACCAAAGTGTCCATATTAGCATTTTTGGCAGTAACGAAGAACTAGAAACACAATACGGACCCATTGGCTGAGGAGTGACTGAAAAACGAGGCTTTATAAATCCAACGGAACATGACTGTGCAGCAAGAAATGACAAAGACGATTCTGAGAAACATAGGAAGACTTCTGAAAACTGATGCGAGAAGAAATAAATAGAACCAAGAAAAGAATGTATACAAGGACTACTACAATGTACATGAAAAGGTCACCAAAAGGAAAACAAAACTGCTGAGAACAGATAAGGTACCATACTTCCCCTCTCCTGGCAAAGAAGGCAAGGCACTAAGAGGACAAAATCATTTGAATGAGTACATTCACAAGCTGTTGAAACCTTTGTCGAATGTCTGACCCTTGTCTCCCCCATCAGCTCTAGGGCTACAGGTTACTTCATCTGCATCAACAGAAAAAAACAAAACTTTCCAATGATGGAAAATGTATCCCCTCATTAGAATGGATGCTCCTGGGGTGGGGGGGGGCCCTACCTCAGAGTAGGAGCATCTAAAAAAGTAGCATTCCTAGATCCAAGTCATGTGGGAGAGATCTTTTCCCTGCCTTTCAGGAGGGCAGAGTCTGCACCTAGGAGCAGCTGGACAACGTATAGCACATTGGTTTGGGGGATGAGAAATCTCCTCAGGGTCACAGTACATGGAATCATTAGTATCTCTTGCGACTACACCCGGGCTCAGGGGTTGCTGCTACTTCTTGGGAGGGAGGGAGGGACAGAGAATTCGCCTAACGTTTGGTGATGATGAAAGGGAGGGGGACACCTCTTAAAACCTCCAAATATGATCCTCCACCCCACCTTCCCAGTCCCTAACTCCACCGGGGTACCCCTGCGAGGACCCCTTTCCTTTTATTGATGGGGAAACTAAGGGCCTGGAATATAAAGTAATCGTCTCAAGGTCACACAGACAGCAAGTGGCAGAGCCCTAAAGGATATGGATACGATTTCTCCTCCTGGCCCTACCAAGGCACTAACCTTCCAAGGGAGAAGAGGCACATGAAGAAGATGGCAGTGACGAAGGCATCGTGGTCAAAGTCCTGGCCCAGGATGTCAATCACACGACCAGTGTAGTAGGGGATGAATATCTCACCTGGAGTGAGGCATGAGCAGATGGGCAGGGAGCAACATCAAGGACCCTTTTCCATGTTTATTTAAATTCATGCTCTCCCACCCCCACTCCCACCTTGTCCATTTACCTATGACTGCAGCAGCCAAGAAGCAGAAAGCAGCAACAAGGAAGGGGAAGTCAGGCCAGGACAGCCTCAGCAGCCTCCACATCATGGCTTTGTTCTCCAGGACTTGCTCCTTCTCCTGTGCTGAGGGAGGGGCTTCTGAGGGACTCAGCACCTTCCACACAGCCCAGCCCAGTCCCACTCCTCCATAAGCCACCAGCAGCCAGGCCCATGGGGCTGAGGCTAGGAGCACAGGTGGGGCACTCGAGGCTCCTGGAACCAAGGTCCTCAGGGAATGGAACAAGGGGGTGCTCAGGCACAAGGTAGGCAGTAGTTCCCCCAACTTCCCAAGCCCCCCCAATAAGCTTAGCACCCCCCACAGGACTCCCACTCGAAAAGTCCCCTCCAGCCAGAGGACATGGAGCCCTGGAGGGAACAGAGCTCCCAGCAGGCCCTGCAACAACCAAAGTAGGATCAGGTCAGTCAGGAGGAAGGCAGCCCAGGGCCTCAGGGCAGGGAGCTGCATGTTGGGGCCTGTGAAAGAATAAGGAGAGATTATTATTATAATATGATAATATTATCATATAATTATGATATAATAATGAGGGATATTACTATAAGGGGCAACACCTCCAATCAAGTCCACCATTCACCCCTTACCCAAGATCGCTTCCCTCCCCAACAGAGGGAAGTTTGATTGATGGGCTCTTGGAATTAGGGTTGTTAGGGGCCATAGGGATCATTCTAGTCCAACCCCAGCGTTTCTACAGATGAGGAAACTGAGGCTCAGAGAAATGAAGCGGTTTGCCCAGGGTCACAGGGACAGCAGCAGAGAGCATAGCAGAGCAGAGCTCTTGCGACTACACCCGGGCTCAGGGGTTGCTGCTACTTCTTGGGAGGGAGGGAGGGACAGAGAATTCGCCTAACGTTTGGTGATGATGAAAGGGAGGGGGACACCTCTTAAAACCTCCAAATATGATCCTCCGCCCCACCTTCCCAGTCCCTAACTCCACCGGGGTGCCCCTGCGAGGACTCGCCTGCTCGCAGCACGGACTCCTGGGCTGCAGCTGGAGCGGAGCTCGCCGCACGGTCCGGGTGCTGAGCAGCGTCCTGGTGTGTCTGCAGGGTCCGCTCTGGGTCTCCACTCCCCTTTATCCCTTTCCTTTCTGCCTCAGTCCCCAACCCCAGAGCCGGGGTTTCACTTTCGCTTCCCAGTACTTTGTCCCCAAACCCGGGATTCCCCGAGCTGAGTCGCCCACAAGGGGGCGCCCACAACCTTTAAGTCAAAGAATCGGAAATACTTTTACTGAAAATCTAAGCTCATTCCTGTGTGGGTCACCGCCTCTGTCTATGCCACTCCGGAAAGACTGTTGGCAGCTACTGTGAGGTTTTAGCCGGATGCTGCTAAATTATAATTTTCAAGCTTAGGCCCCAAAAAGACACAAAATGTACCTTCTGCTTTTCTGCAAGGTGGGGAACTATGGCTGTGGAACATTAAATACTACCCCACCTGTTCAGCATAGTGATTAAAATTACTGAACTGTTTTTTTCCTTTTTTTATTCTTTATTGTAAATGATGGCTTTCTGGTAAGAGGGAGGAGGAGAGATAGAATGGGAAATGTATGCGATATTAAATAAATAATTATTTTTAAAAATAGTGAATGAATGGAGAGTGTTTACAGGAGACGGAAAGGTCAGGCCCAAAGAAACTGACATTGTGGGGTGAAGGACAGAGGTGTCAGGATACTACATAGTTTTAGGGAGTTCTGGAAAGGAGATGGAGATAGTGAATGAGGACATCAGGCTTTGAAGGGAGGTACAGAGAATATGGACTGGGATAGTGGTCAGTTGGGTCTAGAGGGGGCAGAGTGGTAACACTGGATCCTGAGATCATGTCTAGTACCAGGACAGTGCATTAGGGGATGGCAAATCAGATGGGGAAAAGGAAGGAGGAGCCTGTAGTCAGTCCTCCTAAGATGCTCCTCTCCCTTCCCTTACAAATTACCTCCAGTTCTGGCCAGCTGACTTCAGGTGTGTATGGTTTTCCTAACTAAGTGTAGGGATGTGCCTGCCTTAGAAGGGAAGGGTGTAAGACTCTTTTCTTTGGTGGAGGAGGGATTGTGGGAAGGGAGGCAATTACCAAAATTATTGGATGCTGTGCAGTACAACTCTGACCTAAATAAATCCATCTTTTAAATTTAAAAGTGAATTTCCAATGAGTCACCAAAATTGAGGCTAACAGAGCAAAATTGCTCCCCCTGACAATGAATTCAGTCCAGTCAGCCTCACCCTCAGGCTGCACTGGCTCATGACATACACAGACAGTCTTTCCCAGTCCTTACTACTTGAACTTATCCTGTGTAAACATGAAGTTAATCTTTGTAGAAAAGTTAAATGCATTAAAACAGCCATCGTATTATTTATTATGTTTCTCAACATCATTCATTTTGTGTAGTATAAAAATTAACTTGGATTCCAAAGAAACTAACTTTAGAAAAATTGAAATAACTGCAGAGCAGTGAAAAATGTTTGAAATTTTCAACTAGTAAAATTTGTTTTCTAAAACTGTAAGTGGTTTGTGTTTGATTTTTTAAGGGGGGAGGGTGGGGATTCCTACATAAGGTATGGAAAACACTGGGTGAGGCCATGAAGTCTACCCTGGGCTCCAACCTGTGACAATCTACTCTGCCTAGCACCTAAAATGTCATGAAACAAGGCCTTTGTTGATTGGAAGAGAGTCTCTGGGGCTAACCATGGGACCTTGGACCAGCCAATGGGACACGTGACAGTCAGGAGCCCTTGAGGAAGGGAAGAAGTAGTGCTCTTTGGAAACGAGAGGAAGGGGAAAGAGCAGCTGCAGTCAAGGGTTCAGCTAGTCTTTCCCACCCTGAGTGCTGGCTGCTCTTGCTCAGCTCTCCTGGCTCCTCATTCCTTGGAAAGTCTCTGCTCCCAGAGTGGCAGCTACAGGTGCCCTGGCTGGCACTAGGCATACTTCCCCTGGGAACAAGTGAGGAGTGTAAAAAGGGGAAGAAATGGGAAGGGGACTGCTAGAATGGTTACAAGCCCTGTAGTGGAAAGGTAATCATGATAAATCATGGCTACGTGTGCCTACACCTTGACAGGGAAGACAGAAGACCCCGAGAAGGAATGAGACCACATGTCTGAGAAGATTGAGGTTAGGGTCAAAACTCCAGAGTGTATACCTAAGGGGAATCCTAATGTCTCCATTTTTACCTGTGTTCTTTCCCAATCCCACAACCCTTCTAATAGCCACAGCTCCACTCAGTCATAACAGAGTCTTTTTTTTTGAGCATTTATTTTCTTTTACAAGACTGGGCACAGAAAATGCTAAGTTAGAAAATCAATGGAAAATTGAATTGTGCCTCGAGTCTATTTTATCTCAGTTGGGCTCAGACTGCTGCCCTTTCTTCTCCTGGGGAATCCTGTTCTCCAATTTCTAGGGCCTCAGCTGGCCCAGCTCTCCGAGTCTTCCCAGCGGGGGTCAATCCTGCAGTCTCCAAAGTCACCTCTGCGTCTTCAGGTATTCATGGAATAGGTTACTGACATCTGAACTGTCCACCTTCACCCAGCCTTCTTCCTTCATGTGGTACATTGTGGGAAAATGGAAGATATATGGAGAGCTTTTTATCATTCATCTAACCCCCTTTCAAAGAATTTCCATGCCCCTTATCTCAGTACCCTTAAATTTTGACAATTAGTGTCCATTTTTCTATTCAGGATTCCATTCAGGATAATATCATCCCACACCACCAAACTGGCTAATATAATAGAAGGGGAAAGTGACAAATGTTGGAGGGCATGTGGAAAAATTGGGACACTAATTCATTGTTGGTGGAATTGTGAATTGATCCAACCATTTTGGAGAGCAATATGGAATTATGGCAAAAGAGTTATTAAATTACCTATATCCTTTGACCTAGCAATAGCACTACTTGGTCTATTTACAAAGATAATTAGGGAAAAAGGAAAAGAACCTGTATATTCTAAAGGGTTTATTGTAGCTCTTTGTGGTGGAAAAGAACTGGAAATTACAGGGATACTGTATCAGTAAGGCAATAAACACAATATCAATGATAATCATCAATATGCCTATGTAGTTCTGTATCACAAAGTATGAGAGACTCTCCATAAAGAAGGTAGAAGAAGTAAAACATTTATTCAGACACCAGGGAACCATATCCCATAACCAAATGTTCAGCTCCCACAGCCAGTTAGCCCACTTTATCATAACAGCAAAGAACTTAAAACACAATATCACAACCTGGAGCATGCCATCCCAAAACCTCTTCAACCCCCTGCTGGGGTCTTCCTAAACACAAACTCACAGTACAGCTAAGTCACCTGTTCAGCTCTAACTACTACAATGGCAGCCATTAGCAGATATAACTGTTCTCTCTCTCTCTCTCTCTCTCTCTGCATTTCCTGTGATATAACTTCCTTTTCCTGTCAGGAAGCTCCTCCCACTACATGTGACTTAGGCTTTCTGTGACACAGTCTGGTCACATGGCCTATAAATGAGTGGGAAAGATCTTCAAATCTAAATTGCTACTACAGATGCCCATCAATTGGGGAATGTCTGAACAAGTTGTGGAATATGATTGTGATGGAATACTATAAGAAATGATGAACTCCATGATTTTAGAAAAACATGGAAAGACTTGCATGAAATAATGAAGAGTGAAATTAGCAAAACCAAGAGAATGTTGCATACAGTAACAGCATTATTGTTTTATGAATTACTTTAAACAAGTTATTTTGACTATTGTAAGTACCCAAATTAACTATAAAGCACATATGAAGAAAAATGCTATCAATTTTCAGACAAAGAACTGATAAATAGAAGTAGGTATAGAATAATTTTACATATAGATGTATGTGTATATATGTATATGTACATAATATATATTGTATACATGTATATATATACATGCATACATACACACATATGTAGGTATGTGTACTTAATGGTAGCCATCTCTAGGGCGGGCTGGGGAGGGAAGAAAAAAAGAAATTTACTTGATGATTTTGTCGTATATTTGAAAGGAATAGTATGTTGTACATAGTAGATTTGCAGTTTCACATGCAATCATCTTTTTTTAAATTATACTATGTTACGGAAATGCTTGTTTTATTCCATAAATTTAAAATAAAATTTAATAAAGATTTAAAAAAAGTTTACCAGGACTCAATCTTCCAGAAAACATTTCACTTAACATTTTCCCCTTTTCTTTTTCTTCC